>NC_083741.1:18338039-19561789 GCF_033458585.1 Syngnathus typhle
TATGACCAAAGAAGAGTTGTTTATTTAAAAGAACAACAACAACGTCGACGACAACAACAAAAAACAACATCTTTGTGAATTACCGGGTGGAAAGTCCTCCATCATGAGTGAAAAACGTCCCGCAGCGTTGAGAGATCCCTATGATTGTCGTAGGCGCCATGTTTGTTGTGAGACCTGTGGCCTCAAGTTGCCATCACAGGAACTCCTTAATTGGACAAAATGAGAGGCATGGTCCAGGAAAAAACTGTTCTTTTACATAACAATGCAACCTGCAGTCTATTTTGTGACGGTAGTGTCATTAAAAAAACGTTGAAGATACTTCATCGTTTTAAGTGATTCGGTTCCACATTATTGAATTCAACAACAACTAAATTAAAACATATGTCTGACATTTTCTTTTCAACCATTTCACGTTATTAGTTTGTATTAAAGTAATTTTCAACTATTTTTGCGGAGGGCGAAATATCACAAATTGGTTGGATATATGATCGGCTATGTTTTTTTTAATTATTTTATTTAGTGGCATTTTGACATGGGTTGTATATGTCCTGAAACTTTCCATGGGAACCAGTCAACTGAGAGATTATACAAGACGACCAAATCATTATTAAAAATCATTCATCACCACAAATACTTAAATCAAAAAATTAAAAAAAGATTTACACCATTTTGAAAAGGCAAACATTTAAAAAAAGATTTCAAAGAATGATATTTTAATTATATTTAACTGACATCAGATCATTCGAAGCTATATTAAGTACATAATTCATTATTTTAAAGCTATACAAATTCATGACGTTGAATAAAAATTTAAGTTGAAGTCAATTAAATACCAAAGTAATCATCAAAGTAATTTCTCCATCCATCCATTTTCTGATAAATAAATAACAATTTAAACATTAAAGGAATGTCATTGTTAATCAATAAATAAAAACACTTGTACTACAAAAGTACCAAATTTGCATAAACTAAAGATTACGCTTCAAATCATAATATCAAAGTTTCCAGTTTATTCCCATGGAAAGTTTACAACTTGTAACTCTAATGATGATCTTTTGAAGTCTTTGGCATGACAATTCAGAGAGGACATCATTCCTACAACAGTATGCAGTAAACACTTACAAAAATAATATAAATAATACAGAAAAATACATCAAATCCACACAATTGCAAACTTATTTCTCGGATAAGCTTTTTTTTTTTTTTTTGCACTTTTATTAGACTTTGCTCATATTCATGACACAAGTACGTACGTACCTAAAAAACAGATACTTGATGAGGCAAGGCAGCGGGGCCACGGCTATTGGAAACAAAAAAGTTACAAAATAATAATGAAGGCAATAAACAATATCTCCGTGGCACAGCGCCCCATCTTGGCAGACCGGCTGCCCGGCCTCCACTCCCGCCACTCGTGTGTGTACATGAAGGCAGCAAAGTGGGCAGGACTTGCAGCCCTCTAATTTTTCAGCAGATTGTACATTTTGGACAGGAGATTCCCCTTCAAGACTACGCCTTCTACATTCTATACCCGTGGGAATGGCAAATCAAATACAAAATAAAAATAAAAGTCTACTTCACGAATGCCAGTGCTTTTCAACATTATACATGTTTTCGCCATTTTTTTGGTTTTCTTTTAAAAATCTTTGGATGTGCCGTACTGTAATACCCATTTAAAAACAATAGAAAAACACATATACATACAAACACTGGTCAACAAAGTTTTGCTTTTTTTGAGAGGGGGTGGCGGCAGTGTTTAAAACACATGGAAATGCCTCACAAGCGTAACGCTGTAACAAAACTTTTTTTGTCTTTACTTTCTCCCCCCTGCTATATACAAATCTAGAATTTCTACAAATACATAAATTAAATTAACCCAGTAGTTAAGGGGAAAAAAATATTTAACTTAAGCAACCACAACACAGTAGTAGAGAAAAAATAGTGTGGGGTGGCGGAACACAACATCACAGCAATTGGTTTTACCCTGTTAAAAAGCAATAATCTACTATCACAGATGAACCACTGAGAACCAGAATGGGCCAACTCAATTTTTACTTTTTATAATTTAAGTGCAGAAATGAATAGAGTAGGAATATAGTGGTTTATTTCCAATTTTGACATATGGGGGCAGTCAATTTTTGTTCTGAGCATTTTTTCTGTAGCTGCATGGGTAATGTTTGTGCATGTTTGAATAAGAATGTTATCCATGCTCGTACATGAAATATTGATATATTTGCCTTTTGTAGACAACTGGTGTACCAAATCTTTACTTGCAGCCATAGGGTGGTAACCCAAAACCATTAAAGAGAAAAAAATGAGTTAGCTAACTGTAGTTCTCAATGACTCAAAAATGATCAAAAATATCAACCCTGAAACACTTCTTAAAAGAAAAAAAAAAAATACAAAAATGGAAAAACACGGTCGCAGAAAACACGCAAAGGAATGGTCACCATGAGGTATTCCGAGACATAGTGGAAATAACATGCACGGCCAGGGTGAGAGAGAGAAAAGGTGAGAGATAGAGGAAGGGAGATTTTGGGGAGAGTCGCTTTGGTATGTTTTCATTGCATGCGTTGGCGATAAAAAAAGCACCATAGTGTGATTTGAAACAAAAGAAAAAACAGGGGGCGGGGTTTCCTTGGGGAGTGGCGGCCCTTCGACAGGCTTGAGGTAAGTCAAAGGAGAGAAACGAGGTCAAGAGCGGTTCAACACTTTGGTTCAAGCAAGGCACTCGTCCTGGGAATGTGAAGGAGGGGGATTGCGAGGAGGTTGATGTGGGTGTGCTGAAGCAAACAGCAACCAGGAGGCAGACGTTAGGAGGACGCTCAGTGGAACCTCTAAATATGAAAGTTGGAATTGGAGTAACATTTAGCGCAAAACAAAAACGGATTCTGCCAGTGTTGCATGAGTATACCAAGTGGTACACAGGCTCCCTCTAGTGGTACACAAACATCTAAGTACAATTCAGTTGTAGTTAACTTTCAAGTTCATTTAAATTTAATTCTTAAATGGTATTGAACCTTTTTGTGCAGGCCAATACATTTCAAGTAAATCTGTGGGGAAAATAGTTTTCAAATTTATCAGTATCAAAATTCAAACCGAATGTTACAATGGGCTTACAGCAATATTAAAGAGTTTTTAGGAATCAAATGAACATTTAGAGCTAAGCATTCTGTTAGCTGGTCGTTGGTCCAAAAGGTTTAAGAACTATTTCTCTAAAAATGTGGCAAACAACCTCAAAGAATGAACGTAATGAATGGAAAGGGTTCCGATAATGGATAAAAAAAGGACAAGACAACTTTTGACGTGACTTATTTTAAAGAGTTTGGTTTGACTGAGAGGTTCCACTGTGTATGGCTACTAGCAAAGAACCACGTTTACTAATTTTCTTGACAGCTTTAACATGTTCTGTGCCAAATTTGGAGATTTAAAGGGGAAATCAACCCAATATTGTCTTTGCAATAATACGCCCCCACTAGTCTAAACATGATATTCAGATTTTACAGTGGTAACGACCTATCGATCATGTTTTCTTGATTTGGTCATGTGATGTTTGTAAGCTACACATGGATTTTTCGGCCTCATTCCGACACATTCCGTGTTTAGACGAGTGGGGGCGCATAGAACACGTAAATACAATTTTTGACCGAATTTCCTCTGCATATGTGAAATATGTCCATCCGCAGAATCTACTCATCTTTACAAAAAAGCAAGCAATTTTTTTTTTTTCCCGGTCACAAAATTTGAAAAATAAATGCTTTTGTTGTATAACGATAATATTTTTGACTACATGAGTATGACTATCTGTAAAGCTGGAATCGAGAGCAGGAGCGCATTTGGCAAGGATAGGGTGTGTGTGTGTGGGGGGGGGGGGGGGGCTGGGGGGTTGTACAATAATATTTTTATCACCACTCACAGAGGCCGTGCATTGAAAAAAAAAAAAAGCAACAACAACATCTTTGGTTATCTTTGGTATCATCAAAGTGATAGAAATCACATATGGAACTTGAGTGAGGTAGCATCTTTGGTTTCACACTAGAAAACATCAGCAGGTGACACGTTGTTTTGGTGGGTGTTGAGGAAGCGTCTCTATCTCCCCCTCCCCCCCTCTGCTCCTTCTGATAAATGTAGAGCTGCTAACCATGGCCTTGAGGAAAAAGAGGAGGTGCAAGATGACAAGGGGCCCGGCTGGCTTATTTATCAAACAGGCTACGCTTCTTCCCCCTGTGTAGTGCTTTCCTCCTTGTGCTGAAATGCATAGCTTTCCAGGCTTTGGATTGTTGGGGGAAGGGAAAGGAAGGTGATTGGACCATTGATCTTCTCCACTTGACGCCTTTGATGGACACACAAATCAATACGATAAATAAAAGCAAAACACTAAATTTGGCTCACAGTGACAACACGCTTTGATTGGCCTTCGCAGCGAGCGTTAACAGTAACATTCACACCGCTCGCGGCGAAGATACAACTGATTAAAAAGGCATCTGTAAGGCAAAAAGCTTGACGCTCCTGTCATGTTAAATTAGTCAAAAATAATTACGGGTGTAAAGTCACTGCTAGTTCACATACATTTTTCTCTTTGGTTAAATGTGAGCTGGGATCAGCTCCTGTTCCTGTCTTGACCCTGAACAGAATTAATGCAAAAAAATAAATAAATGGATAGACTAAGAATATTGCAACGTGGACAATGTAGTGGTTCACATAGTGAACTCTGGTACCAATATAATACCCAATAAGACCCCAAACAGGGTAAACTCTCCAGAAAATGGATGGATGGATGAATGAAGGGACACTGATGATTTGAATATGACTGCTGCGATTAACAACAGCTTCTAACATGATACTAACAAAAAAAAATGGAAAGATTACAAATGTTGCACAGGCATTACTGTAACAGTTTACCTAGTTGACTCTCATGGAATCCCCCCCCCCCCTACTTATAAACTGGACAATCTTATGTTTCTACCATGACTATGAATATGGTAAAAAAATGGATGGATAAGTGGTTAGAAATATTGCAACGTATGCACACAGCAGAACCCCGTACATAATAAACCTCAAAAGAAAGGTGACTTAACAATATGGATAATGTAGTGGTTCACATAGCTGACTTAAGCCCTAAATCAGCATCAGAACATGTAAGGATGCATGACTAGGAATGTTGCAACTACAAACTATCATCTTTGGTCAATAGCACTGCTAGCGTTTGAAGTGTAGTGTGTGCACAAGTGAGGCTTTGGTTTCTCTTGTTTAAAAACGACGTTTCAGCATGTCGGAAGGAAAGCACTACATCGCGATCCGGGGTGGGAATTTTGGGCTAGCTGTCTACGCTATGGGATGGGCTGCCCGCCCCTGAAATTGTCCACAGATTCAAGAAAAGAGAGCAGGGATGAAACAAAACAAAAAGCAACAATCCAGTCGCTCCTGTGAGATTTACGTTTCTTTGAACGCTGATTGGCCAAATCCCACTGGAGCTCCGTAGAGCAGACTGATTAGAACCTCCATTTTGGGAGTCAGATCGTGACAGCGGGAAGGGGGTTGTCGTAAAGCTAGAGACCGGTGCGGTAAGTGAGTACGGGGGAAAAAAAGGGATGGGGGGGTGTGGTCGTCTTTTTGCAGTAACACAAACATGTCAAAGCAGGTCAAACAAGAAAGAAGTCGTCTTTGGTTTGTTTTTTTTCTCATCTTTGGATACTATAAATATTAATATAGTACAGATTTAAGGGCAAGAACGGGAGGTCTTTTGTAAGGTTCTTTTAAGTTTTAAAGCTTTTCCACCGAGTCGAGTCCATGAGTAAGGGCCAAAAGTGCCTTCCCGCTCCTTCTTCAGGCTTTGGTGCAGGCGCTGAGGCCGATGCCGGGCGGGTGGCCGGAGCCGTCGTCGACCCACTTGTCCAGGCTGCGGCGGCGCGCGTTCATGAAGAAGTTGCTGACCGTCGCCAGCTCCAGGCCCAGCTGCTGCGCGATGGTTATCTGCAGCTCTTTGGACGGACGCTTGTTCTCCTTGAAGATGGCGTGGAGGGTTCGCCGCTGCACGTCCGTGAACACCAGGCGGGGCTTCTTGGCCGCCGGGTTGCCCCGCTCGCTGCGGCCGTGGTCCTGTTCCTTGCGCTTGCACGCTGAGGAGAGGCCAGTAAAAACAAGAGGAAGCAGGAATGTGAGTTGTCAGAGACAGCTTTCAGGGTGACTCAAATATTACAAAAGATGACGATCGAATTATTCAAACAGGTAATTAATTAGGTAATTAGATAAACAAATTAAAATTAAAAACATCTATTCAGCTAATGATACAACCCCCACAAAAATCTTTGCACCGTGTTTATTCATTCATTCATTCATTGATCAGTCAGATTGAAATATTTGAAACATCTCTCAGTACGATGTAAGTTACTTCTATAGCACTGCAAGACTGACAACAACAAACGTGAGTCTTTTGACCTTAACGGCTACTTGAACGTCAATACACTTTGAACATAAATGGAGCCACAAGGCAGGGAAAAAGCTTCTTACACAATTCACTCGCGTAATTATTGAAAATTCACTGCAACATCATTGATTTATTGATCCCTGTGGGAAATTTGCTGCCTTATGCTGACTCTTTGGGATTAAAATGAAGTTGAATAGAAAAAGGGATTACTATTGAAAATATGGAATATAAGAATAAAAAGCTAACAGGTATCGTTAGAGCTTCACAGTTGAGAGGTTCTGGGTTCGAATCTTAGTGAGCCTTCCTGTGTGGGTTCAATTGCATATGATACTGTCATTCATGTCTACAAAATGGCAATGACGTTTTTATTTATACGCTACAGCGCAGACCGCGGTGACAGTGTGACAACGGCGGACGCTGTCCATGGTGCTGAAAAGAGTCACTTGCAACTCTGAAGGCACAAAAACTCGCAAGTGTGCTCGTAAACACATTCACATCTATTCGGAATTTCTTTTTTATGCCCAGACAAAAGTTTGGTTTAAAAAAACAAAACTTTAAACCTATTTTAAAAAGAAGACAAGATGAATGCTATCACGCTGCATCTATGCATAGGTGAGAGCTATCAATGCACTTATAATATTCAAATTGTCGAAATGTGAATACTTCAAAAATTGCAATAGGGAAACTCCAAACAGGAAGTCCGAGAGTTGAACCCGGTCAGAAGCACTTGACTGTGTGGCGGTTGTGGTAAAACATCACACAGAGCCTCTATTAACACTAGAAATTCAACGATGCAGCTGATGTGGCTGCCATTTTTATCACGTGCTGCTTTCTAAAGACTTACTTTTCCCACTCAGCGTGACTTATAACCGACCAGGAGGGGGCAGACTTGGGTTGCTCTTAAGTACATTGAAGGCTACATTAGTTGCATCTGATAGGAGCCGATTCAAGTAAATTCCAACATAATGCTATAATGCTTAGTTTTGCTTGATATGTAGATAAACAGATCATCTAAAATACAAGCACAATAATAAACATGCTGCTAAATAAACATCTCTGACAATGTCTCAAAGCACAACCAGTCATTTCCACCAGCTTATCTTCAAGATCACATTTGGCTTCTTCATATATCTCAGCAAACCAAAAGAGGGGACAACAACAACAACAACAACAACAACAACAACAACAACAACAACAACAACAACAACAACAATTACTAAAATCAGCAATACTTGCACCCAAGACTGCTAAATATTAACTGCTAGTGCAAAAGCTGCAAAATAAATCAATTGGAGTGAAGGCCATGCAGACAGCGGCAAAGACCTGGCAAGGCCTGGACCTCGTCTCGCAACACACACGCACACATGTACGCACCTACACACACAGACGCACACTGTGGTTGCTAATCATTAAAAGCAACAAAGATAACTCTAGACACTGTGGTTCGATGGGGAGACTAGAAGTAACAATGCATTTATTATATATACATAGTACACGCACACACGCACGCACGCACACACACACACACACACACACACACACGCACACAACCACACAAATACCCAGTACTAATTCTTTTCTTTTTAATTATAATTTTGAAATTGTCCAATTTCCCAGAATACTGTTAATATTTTGGTGTATGTACAACATTTGTTAAATGTTTAATGAGTTTTTATTTCTACCCATGCCTATTTATAACTGTGATTCGTGAGCCATTAAAAATAAACAAGAACATTTCTTCAATAGTGTGAATGATAATAATGAAATCTTATTTGAAGATAGCTCAATGTAATAGTGACTCAAGAGCCCTAAAGTGGACATTTTGTAACAAGATTAAATCAGAAATAAAACAACGACATATTACTAATAGACAGAATCATTTCCCTGCATGCACAAGTTTAAATGCGTTTTGTGTTTTTCTTTTCTAGTTAATTGTGAATAAAGTTCCCAGAGACACACACAAGGGCAGAAGCCCGGAGAACTAATCAATTGCGATTACATACACAAGCATACACACGCGCAAGCGCGCGTGCACGCACGCACTTTCAATCCAGTCTGCAGACCTCTCCTCATTGTAAATCCCCAAAACCACACGTGCAACCCATCGATTAGCCTCATAAACTTTAGGAAGAAAAAAAAATCCATTTGTTGCTCTGTGAATGTGCAGCGTGCATGCGTGCGTGCGTGCCTTAATTGACTCCTGACTACCACAGGGACAAATTAATACAGAGGTCTATCAGTTAATTAGACGTGGAAAACACCCCCCCCCTCCCCCTTCTCAATCTGGAATAAATAAACATAACTACCAATGAACTGCAGTGCATTGTAGGACAATAAAGTCCCATTTAGGAGGGGATACAAATCACCACGTACACAAAGGCATCCAGACGCAAATTTACACTCAGAACAAGGCCAGAAAATGAGGCTGCTCGGTTGCATGTATACCAAAATAAACACTCACGATTCCTCGTGTTAGGATCGATTTACTTTACAAGATCACGGGTCGATATTTAGAGGTAAAACGATACCAAAAACGTGCACACAAACACCCGCCACATATCAGGCCATTTGAATTGGAATACACAAACATGCGCTTGAATTCATCTTAGCAGTCAAATACTAAAATATTTCAAAATAAAAATCACAATATTGACCCTGAAGGCTACTCGCTGTCATTTGATCGTGTTAAAAAAACTAGCATTTGAAAATCCCAAAGCAAATCCACGCAAAAATACAACAAGCATGTAGTTCGATTTCGATTAAAGTCAAATATACTAGAATTGGGGCACGGAAAATAAATCACCAACGAGCCGAAAATACTATGAATAATTACTAGGTGAATTAAAATGGAGGCAAAACAACACAACGAACAAAGTCGAATATTTAAGAATGACAAAGGAAACCATGCACGTTATCTGGCCCATACCGTGATTACGACAAAATAATACTAAGTTCCCAGCCCACTTGACCCGCTTATTGATTATTATTGATTGCTTAATAATAGAGTAGCCTCGAGAGTCAATGCGAATAGCTGCATGCAAACACTGAAAATAGAATAAAATGTGGATTTACCGAGGCTTCGCTCACCTGCGAGCCTGAGCGCACTCATGCGCTGGAACTCAGGCTCCTGCAGCCACTTCCACATGCGGCGGAAGGTCTCCCTGCCGGACTTGAGCTTAGACCACGGTTTGGGGTTCCTCAGCAGGTCGGACAGGGTCCCTTGGGACCGGCACAGAACCCGCTGGGCAAAGATGGCTTGGGGGATGCTGTAGCGCTTGAGCTCCGTGGTGATTCTCTGCGCCACCTCTTTGGTATTCACCTCCTCCATCTGTCCGCCGCCGCCTCCCCCTCCACCGCCGTTGATGGCTCCTTGCTGGCCGAGCGCCGAGGCCTGCTCCCGGCCACCTCCCAGTGCCTGGCCGTGGCCCTGCGCTCCGATGTGGGCGTGCGGATGGTGGTGCAGGCCGTTCAGCTGCACCATCCCCGCCGTGGAGCTCATGTGCTGTTCCGGGTGACGGCCAAGCATGGCTGGATGGTGCGCCTCGAAGCCGCTGGGCGTCAGCATCTTCTCTCCCGGCATGGCGGCGCCAGGGTGGGCATAAGGCGGCAGACCGGCTTGGCTCGTATGGATGCCCGCCAGACCGGAGCCGGACAGCGGGGAGAGACTCTGGCCCATGCAGGGGTCCTTGTGGTGGTAGGCAGGGTAGAGAGTGTTCATTGGAGCCAGGCTGCGGTCCTCCCGCATGAGCGTGAAGCTGCCGCTGACGTTGCCCGGGATTCTCTGGTGCGGATGCGGGTGATGGGGATGCGGGTGCGCGTGGTGGTGGTGGTGGTGATGGGGCGGGGGAAACTTGTCGGACACGGTGGAGATAGGGGGCAAAGGCTGCAGCGGGGTCAGGGTTGTGTAGGTGCTGCTCGCGCTCATGCCGGGGGCTTCACACATGCTGATGGCCGGGTGGAGGTGTCCCGGGTGGTGGTGATGATAGTCTCCGCCGTCCAAGAGTGTTGCCATCCCCATGGCGCGGTGGCTCAGCCCCCGCGGGGTCGGACGAGAGTGCGGACTGTGGCCGCTCAGCAGCTCCCCGTGGCTGCTCACGGAGTCATGGCCGTGCAGGTCGCCTATATTTTCCATCGACAGCTGGGCATTCATGGTCCAGGCGGTTCTGTGGACCAACCATCTATGTGACCTGCTTAGCTTGCGCCCCCCCCGCCCCGAAAGTCCTCAAAGTTGTTTTGATCTTTTTCTTATAGTTTGAAAACTCACACTACATCGGTTCCGGCGTCTAAATCCACGTTTTCGTCATTGATAAATAGATATATATCTTTTAAAATTTCTTGTATTATTTCCTTCCTTTGTATAAAGCCCCCCCACCACCAGCCAGCTGTCCTTGCGCTCCGGTCGGGTGCCGCGCCATCTCTCTCTCTCGGTGTTTGTCTGGGTCCACCACCGCAGCCCATGCACATGCGCACGACTCAGCTCTCTCTCTCTCGCTCTCTCTCTCTCTCTCTCTCTCTCCAGCAGAGGCGCGCCCCTAGCGTGACGTCACACGCCTTATTTAAGGAAGATAGATAGCATTTTGGTTTGGACGCAGTTTTAATTATTGTCGGGGATATTT
Source organism: Syngnathus typhle (assembly GCF_033458585.1). Taxonomy (NCBI): domain Eukaryota; kingdom Metazoa; phylum Chordata; class Actinopteri; order Syngnathiformes; family Syngnathidae; genus Syngnathus; species Syngnathus typhle. The sequence continues at coordinate 18,349,080 of NC_083741.1, forward strand.
GAAAGGAAAATAACTAATTGAACACATAATTTAAAGTTAATTCGTCCTCTCTCATTTGGAAGATTTTCTAAATAGTCGCCATTACAACAGCCTTTCATTTTCAATCCACTTTAAATCACGCAATTAGGGTCCAGTCAACTTCCGGGTTCATTTGCAGCCCTCCGCCTCCCCATTCAAATACTTTTTAACCCCTTGGCATACAACCAAAACATGTCATTGATTGGATTCATGGTCGCCTCTGAAGTTCACTGGCACTTGTTCATTAGTGTTGCAGCCCCCCTCCTGGATGACCCCCACCTCGCTCCTAACGCCTGTTTGCTTAGAATGTGACAGTTTAAACCAAACGAAGGGACACTAGTTTGCGGTACCGTTGCCTTTGATAGAAAACGATGAGCAGATGTGTCTATTGTTGAAGTACAAGACTTAACGAACCGAGCACTGTATGTGTGTGTGTTTGTATATGTCACACTGAACCCTACAAGTTAAAAAAACACTTTTAATATTTAAATGCTGATTGCACGAGTTTGACGTTTCTGATATAGGCTTGGGGTGTGTATTAGTTTTATTGAAAAATAACTAAAACAGAGGAGCTCTCAAATACGTGAAGTCAAGAAAATGGATTTTTAAAGTTGTTTTCTCAATGAATTCTTCATTTCATGCATCATGTGTGGACAGGGATCTCCAAAAGCCAACTATTTGTGTGCAACCCATTAAAAAGTCAATTTTTGGTCATATGTCCCCCTTTAAAATGACGTCAGGAGCCGTTTAGTCTAAAATGGCGGCAGGCGAGGTGACAGCTTGCAGCGGTCAGTGTCCTGCTGGACCCCCCCTCGATACTGAATGGGGGGACGTGTCAAAGGTGACGCTTCAAGACTCCTAAAGCCAACATCTGCGAGTGTGTAGGAGAGCGGGGGCCGCTGGGTGGGCAACAGATTAACCTTTCAGACTTTTCCCTGTCCCGGACCTGCTAAGGGCCCCCCCCGCCCGCATCTGTCAGGAGGTCCCGACAATGGACGTGGCGCTTCCTTGAAACGAGTCAAACAAAAGAAAAGAAGATGCCAAAGAAAAAAAAGGAGTTAAAGAAGTTAAACCGTCTCTGATGTGAAGTCAATGCCAACGGCGTGTGTGTAACGTGTGTCCGGACAGAAGGAGACTCAATTCCTTCCTGAAAAAGAGCGTCTGGCCTAGCGTGCACAGAATGGACATGAGCACACACACAAATGCAAATTAACTGGAAATGCCGACACGCTGTCAGGGAACGTATTGGGACTTTTGAGGTCAATGTACACAAAGCTTATCAGCAATTTTACAATATGACTGTTTTCCTTTATAGCTTTTAGGGAGACAGCTTGGGAATCTTTTACATACAAATGGTCATTTTAGTTTTTATAAATGAATACATAATAGAAAACACGACATAACAATTACAATAGTGATATATACTATGAACATTAATGGCTGAAGTATATTTATTTTTAGACTTAGCGGGCCAGAATAAAGGTTTACATAGGCTGACTATGGCCCACTGGCCATAGGTTTCCTACCATTCACATGCTGCACAGATAGATACACATCAATGTACTAAAAGTTGATACACTCGTCGTCCATAGAAAGTCCCTGGATATATGAGGTTTTCTGCTATTTTCAGTTATTGTCACACTTTTTTTTTTTTTTTTTTAAACATTGTTTTACAAGTCTGGCTTAGAGGTGTTTTCATACAAATATCTACGGAGATCTTAAACCAAGGCTTTGCTCTTGTGTATTTAGCCTTAGGACATCACTGACTGCAATTGATGGTGACTCCATTTTTTGTGAAGGTAACTATCCAGACCCCAAAAAAAGAAAGTGGGTGAGACAGAAAGATCATATTGAAAACATTAAAAAATAGTCTTACCCATCCTGCAAACATTAAACAAAGGCTATTGAAGCACACTTTTTGAATATTTTAACAATAATAATAATAATAATAACAATAATAACAATGATAAATTGACCATATACTTCTGAACACAACATGCTGCCGTTGTAACTGTATTGCTGCACCTTTTCAACATCTGCACATTTCATTATCAAAAGTCTCTTTCTTTCTCTCTCTCTGGATGGATAAAACAAAATACTAAAAGGCTGGCCTTACAAGCCATCTACACATTCTCATACGGATCGATATGCATCCTTCCAGGACCTCGGGTGTGCGTGTGCGCGTGACATTTTCTTCATACAGACACTATTTCTTGCAGAAAAACACGCACCGCCCAACATGAATTTACATCAATTAGCAAGCGATTAACAGCGCGCACATTAGTTAAGCGCATGCGCAATTGTGATCCTGAAAATAAAAACACCGTGAAGGCAGCCTGAGTGATTTGTATGATGGCTTCCACGCTGATTATTCACCATTCCCGTGCAGGTGGACCAATATGAGGAGCGCAGATCAATAGTGAGTCACACGTACTGCACACAGACCTACACACACGAACACACACACACGCACGCACTCACACGTTGAAAATGAGGGAGGGGGCGAGGCAATAAAGGACATTTGCCAGTGTAAAATTTAACAAATGAACCCATATGTGCTCGTTTGAAAGGAAACAGAATTAGCCTTTGCAAAAGAAATGTCATTCCTTCCGTTATGATCCTTTTTAAGAACCCATAAACAAAATACCACTTTACCTTTAAACGTCCATCAAGGTAAAGCTGCCTTTTAAATATGATTTAGGATCAAATCCTTCACATTTAAAGCCTTAAAGCCTTAAGCAAATATGTTTAGAAAATGCTGGAAAGCCCCGATTTTTCGAGTTTAAGGGGGGAAAAGTGCATTGCGCGAGGGCTGCGTGGCCTTCACTGCGTATTTGAAGTGCACAGGCCTTGATAACACAGCATAATCGATACGGAATACATTTAGAATTCCTAAAGGGGGGCTCAAGCTGAGGCCTTTGAATTGGTGGAATAAATAAACAAAGCTAAAACAAATATTCCTCTTTTTATTTATAGAACCCCGTGTTGCATTTCAATAATAATAAAAACCTCAAGGTTTATAGTAAGAATGATTCACAGCCGATCTCGGGAATCCCTTATTAAATATGATCTGTAGTGATTGCATTTTTAAAAGTATTTACTCTATTATAGTATAGATAAATATGAACTAGTAAAAATGGTGACTAACCAAAGTCAGAAAATATCCCACTTGAAGAAAAATTGCTTTCTTCTCATGGTGCAATGAAACACAATATAAAATATAGCTTATTTGTAAAAATAATATTGTGTGTTGGTTTGTAAAAATTTTTTAAATGTATATTTTATTCAAAGTATAAAACATCAAAATGTAAACAAATCAGAGTAAAAACTAATCTATTAAAAAACTCAAATAAAACGATATAAAAATGTATTCCCAGCACGTTTGCGGGTTAAAACAACAACAGAGACGGAGGATATTGATTAAACTCCCATCAAAATCTCAAAACGACTAACTGTCCAAATGGTAATAAATAATTCAAATAAAAATAAGGAATACACTTGTTACAATATATTTTTGCTATAAAGTATAATGAACGAAAATTTGTATTTAATCGCAAATAATTAGTTCTCAATCCTTCAACAATTAGATGACAGAGTGCTGCCTTGCTCACGGGAAAGTCAAGTAATTGCCTCCTGCTTGCATGCAGGCGTGTGCGACGTTATTCCGCGTCACTTGCTTGCATTCGTGCACTCTCATGTGCAATTAACATGGCTTCGTTTGACATTAAGGGGCTACATATGCCGCTGCATGCTGTCACTGACTCCAACTATTAGGCCACACACTTGGGGCGACAAACCTTGTTAACGATTATCAACCATCAACCCAAATTTATTGAGCGCAAAACACGCTTCATTTACCACGGTTTTAATTGCGTTCATTCCGGCATTTTCTTTTTTAAAACTGCAAATCAAATGATTTAAATACGCTAAAAAATGGGGTTTGAATTATTTATCAAAAACTGACAACATTCAATGATTTGTACACCCACCGGACACTAGGCACACTTTTAACCGACACACAAAATTCTCCCCTGTGTTCAATTCTGAAGCATTAATCTAACGCGATGCTTAATCGTGCCTTGTATATATAAACAGGATCATACAGGGAGCTGTCCCTAATATTTTGATAGCAAATGCTACTTTAAAATATGAAATACGGGAGCGGGATTAAACCACGTGGCATTTATTGCATGAATCGTATTTAACTGACTAAATTTGTGACTATCCTAATAAAAAATAATCTCCCGTTTGGTGTACATTTCATGGTACAATGAACCGATTATAGATTAAATGTAAAGCTAAAACGAATAAACATCATCTTTACACTTTTTAGCATCGACCACTGTCATCATCACGTGTTCTCCCTTGCAGACAATCAATCAATAATTGAGTCAAATGCAAAATCATGTTGATACATTACTGGATCTTGCAGCGTGTACCAAATGAAGTGGCTTTCAATGTTTAAAAATATATGCATGGCCATATAGTCATCGTAAAAAAATAGTTGTATTTTATTTAGATGTATGGCATAAGTGTACCTAATGTTTCGTCTTCGTCCTGTATGAGCACTTTTATTCTCCATATTGGCTGCCTTAAACGGAGGAAAAATCAATAAGTGACTAGCGCTCACGGGAACATAATAATACGAAGAATTAGGGCATTGAATGAAGCGAATTTTTCACTCTCAAAAACAAAATGAAAACAAATATGTTTAACGGGCGGGGATGGCTGACCAGTGCGGCACTAACTCATCGGGCTGTGGTGCGTTCAAGTTCACGTGCGGATGGATACAAGGCAAGTGAGGTCTTGTCTTCTTGCTTTCAAGTGGTCTCGCTAGGACACGTAAACGCACCACCCGAGCCCACACACACTCACGTTCAACAACTCTCACGCACACACAGACAAGCCAGAATTTACCGCATAGCCAGAATGTGTCACGCAGCTCTCCGTGCGGCATGTCATCATTCAGAAAAGAAAATCCTCATTTTCCCACCACCCTCTGCTCATTCCACGTCCTGCGTGTTTCCCCATTACGGCATTTTTGTCCACGTTGCAGCCATCCTATCGCGGGATAAAACAATCAGCATCCATGGCGTGGTAGTCGTTGAAAAAAGATCCAGAAAAAGCAGAAAAAAAGGCAAATAGCTTGAGGTTTTCCTGTCCCGGCGTCTGGTGCTTCTCTCCGGGCGTGCTTGCATTTGAATAGCCGGCCGCTCTCGTTATGGATCCGCGCCGCGCTCAAAGAGAATCACTATATGCAAATTTTTCAGTATCAATCGAAAGGTTCGATCCGCCTTGCAGCGTCAGCCTCCCTTTTGGATATAGAGAGGCTGCTGCAACACGACTATGCACGTGTAAAAACTAATGATGCTCATAAAAGGTTCAAAAGAGTCAAAACCTTGTCTTTAAAAGTGAGGTATATGGTATAGCTTGCCGTGGTGCATGACAAAGTAAACAAACGATTTTTTTTTTTAGACTATAATAATATTATATATACAGCTGATGCAAGCACAATTAACCTCAATTTGATGACTTTAACAGGAGAATTATTCAAATATCAAAATTTACATGCAGGTGTCAAACCTAAAGCCTGTGGACCAAATGCATGAAAACAAGTCACCCCCACAACACACAAACATAACAATATTAATAATAACATCGTTGAATGAAGCAAATAGTTCACTTTCTAAAATAAAATGAAAAATACAAACAAGTATATTACTGTCATTATTCACCCAAAAGTTACAGTTTGCACATATCTGAAAATGATCACAATAGTATTAAAAATGTGAAAATATGTATTGAAAAAGATTTATCATGATTCTTTTTAGATCACACTTCCATATTTTCCTATGATAATGCTCAAAGACGCACCAGTGATTGGCTTGGAGATGTCACATGACTCTATACTGACTTATAGTGTGTGTGGTTTCCATTTCCGATACTGGTTCCTTTCCCAAGAAAAATGTAACAATATGTTTTCTTTTATTGAATTGTGGTTAACACTGAATCATCCCAAAAGCTGTTTCTAAAATCTCAACCCCTTTGTTTGACAGGCCTGCATCTTCTGGCAGGTGTACCTAATGTTGTGGTCCATATTGAGGACGAGGATGGATGCAATCAAGGGGGCAAGGAGAGGTGAAAGCAAAGGCTACGGCCGAGCGTGTGGTCAGGAGGAGATAAAGCGGCCAGTGCGTTATCCATCTGTCTTAGGGTTAGAGTTTGACCAGCTGAGGGTCAGAGGTGAATGCGGGTCACACAACCCCTTGCGCTGTCCTGAGGAAGGTCTCCATGGTCAGTGCACTAAAACACTCACCCAATTTCTCTCTCTCTCTTTCTCTCTGGATTCCAGGTTCTTGACTAATCAGACCATTTGAACTCAATTGCTAACCAAAACAGCAGCCCCTGCTGAAGTTTCCTAATTTGGATTTTCTCAACTCTAATCAAATTTGAGTTGCAATTGGGTAGAATAGCACCTAGTATACTTAAAATTCTGAATGTTGTGCTGTTAGTATACCGTAGAGTATGAATAAAAATCCAAGCATTGATCAGTCATTTGTCAGCGTCATGATTGAACGGGGGCACGGGCTCATCATTTAGAGGCTTTGCTCACTTCTCTTATTTGAGATGCAAGTCATTTTCTTTCTCGCCAATTACAGGACTTCTCATCTGTTTTTGTCACTCTGTATGACAGTGCCATAAATCTTACGCAATATGTCAATTGGAATTTCCCCATGTGGGACAAATAAAGGAATATCTTCTATTATTATTAAGATATGTAATTTTTGGCTGAAAAAATGTTTCTTTTTAGGTGGGGTGTCAATAGCTTTGTTTTTAAATGTTTCTCTTGATTGCATAATATTTTCATTTTGTTTTAAAACATCAAGAACTTCATTGATGCAGGGATGTCACATCAACGATTTTAAGTGGCCCAATACTTAAGTAAGGAGAAATAATATGTTCAGTATCAGCAGCATTTACACTAAAACGATAAATAATTTGTTTGTTTTGGTTAACCTGCGCTTGTCTGACACAAAGAATGCTAACTAGTCACAAAATGTTTGACGATGGACTCAGCACGACCCTGAAACAGATCCAGTCAACCTCTGTTCAGATGCAGTTTGATGAGGAACAGTAGCCCCTTTTAGCAAACGTTTGCGTAACGCTGCCGTAAAAAAACGAGTTCATGGCTTTGTTGTTCTTTCACTTGTTTGCGCACGACTTTACAACGTTGCTTCATGCATGACTGTTCTCTCCTGATTTTAGATTTGGGGTTAGTGTTAGGTGACTAGTGTTGGTTCACTTACCTGACTTGTTCGCCGCAGCAAAATATTGGGAACCCCCTATGGGTCAATTTCTCATACCTGATAGGATCTGAAAATATGATAAACAGGAGCTGAGTCAAAAGTTAATGTCAAGTTTGTTCAATGAACAGCAGCATGCCCCGAGAAACTAACAAGCTCAGCGGCGGCGATCTCTTTAATAATGCCGCAGGAACCGGTTTGTCCCTCACCATCGGTTAAGACCCTCTCAGCCACTTACACGAGGAAAGTGGCACGTTTAATAGGCAGGCTGGACGGGCAGTCAGGAGCGCAACGTGTGCGCGTTTAACAAGGCGCTCAGTGGTTATGTCAAGCATTGGCGTCTTTTACTAGTCTTTGAAAATCCATAACGCAGATGTACTATGTCCTCTGTCTCTTCAGGTGTGTGTGTGTGAGCAGCCTACGACTGTGCGCAGTTTGTCTAGATGGTGACAAATTGTTCATTTGTTCGAGTTCAGTAGAATTTCATACTAAAAGAAATGTTGCGTCATCGTAAATCAAATGACACTGGCTATAAGAACTTTATAAAAACTGGTCGCTAAAGAGATTCGGGTTTGCTTGTTCACTTAGACATTTCCTGGATCACCGAGGATGACAAGACTGTCCCATTTAGACGGAGAAATGATCATTGATTGCGATTCATGTAGCAACAAGAGAACAATTATTTCTCAAAGCAAAAGACAAAATGCCATACTTGTGTCTGTTTGCTTGTGAGTTATCCGACTCCTTGATGGCTCCCAGAAGATAAACCGATGAGAACGTACCACTTTTCGTCAGGGGTGAAGATGCTCTCTGTGACTCTAATGACAAACAAAGCAAGAATGAACATTATTCCCGATAACAAAAGCATATTTGTTTGGGTGCGTGACTCTTAGTGTTGAAAAGGTAAAATGCATCCATACAAATTGTATTGGATGTGATCTCGGAAAGGGGTTGGGTGAGGGCAGGTCCGCGTGGGATTAATAGGGAAAGTGTGTGGCATAAGGACAACAAACGCTGCATTTAAAAGAGGATTACATGGCTTCCCCTGTCATTGAATAGCGGCCGTTATGGGATTACGGCCAGAACTTCCATCTTGTCTCATCAGCATTGCAGCAAAGGACTATGAGTCACACTCACTTGGAATGAACTCACAGGTGAATTCTCGCACTATTACACTAGATGTGACAGGAAATGTTTCATTATTTTAACTTTTTTCTTATTACAGTTCTGTTTCTTAGAGTAAATAGTAACTAATTACAAATGTTAAGCATAATTCAAGTGGGGCAAGGCCCCCGAGGCCCCCTTCTAGCTCCGCCAGTGCTTTTTAATTTTTTTGGGGGGGGATCAACTGCATACTGCAGAAAATCGAAAAATAAGAGCGTGACAAAGTAATTAATTTGATTATTTAATTAATTAGATTAAATAGATTCATTTTTAGTATATTCGAGATGCATTTTTCTCAAGGGGCAGAAACCTCATAGAAAATTATGCACAGCTGCTCCACTGGGAAAACATACTTGAGTGACATTTTGCTAATAAGATTGCTCCGGTATGGGGAAGATTTAAGTAGACACAAAACTAAATTGAATCAAAACAATGCAAAACAAAACAAAAACATGACTCATATCACGTTTGGCTTCCAGACAACAAATGAATGACACTCGTGCGAAGACACGACGGGCTAATTTAATAAGCCTTACTTAACAGTGGGCTGAAAGTGCGCCATAGCTCGCTCACAGACACATTTTCACAAATGAGACATTCATGAGGCACTTCGCACAACAAAATATTTGGTATACAAGACATTAAGACGGACTTATTGACGTACTCCACTTTATTACCATAATTTAAAAAATTGTAAGTACATACCAGCTTTGCTTAAATCAGTGACTTTAACTTTCAGATGACTAAAATTAGAATTATTTATTATAAATATATACCCTGGATCAATAAAGGCATAAAAGAAAACTTGCCCATACGGTCATTGAATATTTTAACATGGCAGAAGTTTGAGTCCAAAACGTATTATTCGATTTCCATTATTTCCCATGTGAACTTTCGTCAATAAACATTTGGAAAGTTATTTGTTGATAAAAACGGACGTCAGTAACATGTCTAAATCCACCCTCAGGCAAGTATTTGTACTCTGTACTCTTTGCAGTTAAGTAAATAGACTCCCTCCCCGGCTGCCAGTATAGTAGCAAATGCACTGTGTGTCTTGCACTGAACTGAAAGCTCCCAATCGACAACACGCACACGCGTACACACTCGGGACAATAGCCAATAGAGATTTAACAGTCTCTCATGATATCCATCGCTCATTAGTCACCGTTATGCCACTTTGATGCAGACATAATGGGCTTCAGAGGTGCGCGCTGGCTTTCATAAAGAGCCCTGTTTAGCAACGGCCACACTTTAAATGCTCTTAATGTGCCGCTGAGGTGCGGGGAGGGGCCGGTAAATCACAGCAGGGAGGCCGAGGTGGGGATGTGGTGGTGGGAGCTGTGTGTGGAGGTAAAGAAAGGAGCGATTAGATGGGAGGTTCAGGGACGACGAAATCTAAAATGCGTGTGTGTGTCTCTGCCCGAAACTGATGTGCTTACACAGCCCTGTCCACACGCACGTAGACATGAGCCTCTTGTTAAAGTCCTTTCTGTTGCGAATACGTGTACACGGACTGATTTACTGTGTGTGTGTGTGTGTTATCTGCGCCGTTCCCAGCAATGCCAGTGCAAACAGACAGAGGCAGCTATCAGCGCCTCCATTGTATTCATCCCATCACTAATCTCCAATGGTTGAATCATTATCCATGCACTGGCCTCTGCAAAAGGGCCACGTAAACACTACCGGGCTGTCACCGAACGGCACCGGGCCTCAACGTGTGACCCAGAGATAAAAGAGCACACGCAATCCAAGTTGAGCCACAACATTGGTATGTCGATACAAGAGCTGTATGCAAAATGTTGTCTTTTGAGCAGCTCTTGAAATGACAGTTGTATCAAATGAAGAGACTGTTAAATAGAAAAACACACGCACGCACGCACATCAAGCTGTTGCCATATACAGCTCTGAGAAGCGTTCATCATTGGCCGCTGCAAATCTAATTGCAGGTAAATGTACATCACGGTCGCTCTCCGCCGTCTCCTGTGTGGTGGAGGAGATGGGAGGAGAGGAGCCCGGCGACATGGTTAGTATTGGTCGGGGATGACTGATCAACTTAGCCCGCAGAGAAGCGCCTCCCTCCTCACGGAGACATTAGAACAAGTAGTCGGCATCGCCGGCTGCGTTGAAGGCGGATCTTGCTAGAGATGCCCACGCTTGATCGTGGCGCATTAAGCTGGAGGTAGTCCAGACCCGGCCGGCTGAGGGCTCGGCCATCTGAGATCTGATCAGAGGTTATTAGCAGTAAAGAGCCACCGTGGATGAGGGGAGGGAGTCATCATTTACAGGGTCAGATGCTGGCCGCACTGGAAAACACGCACACACGCATGACAGTAAAGGGGCGGCTCATTACTCAATAAGAGCTCAGGTTTCCAGTTTAGGCCTCTCCATTAGACCCCGAGTTAGGAAGAAATGAATGGCTGCCGCTCCTCTGCACTCATAAAGCATCACAGCATCCACAGTGTGAGGAGGTGGCTGAGGTTCCGTGTAAAGTGTGTGTGTGTGTGAGAGGTCCTAAGGGGTCTTTGAGATGGAAATGTCCAGCTGGCAGTCCGTCTGCTGCCTGACCCCTGAGCTCAAGGTCAAAAAGCCATGCCCCCCCCCCACTTCTCCACAACCCCGACCAACTGACCAACATAAACATATGGGCCTCATCCCTCAATGTGTGTGTGTGTGTTTTGAACGGGAGGGGTTACGCGCTCCGCCTTGAATGTGTGTCTAATTGATCATTTAATCTAGTTGACATCATAATCCCTGACGCGTGTTTAACTAACTAAGAAGGAGCGCGGAGTCATTATCTCATCCGGACACTTTAATGACAAGGCATCCAAAAATCCGATCAATCTATGCACGTGTCAACAATCACGTTAAGTTGAAATGGATGTGGGCTCATGAGAGTGTGTGTGTATGTTTTTTTAAAAAGGTAATAGAATGAGAGGAAACAATCAATGCAATGATGGGATGGCAATTCAGAAAAGCATAGGTGGCGCGTGTCAACATGTTTTGTTTCGAAGCGTGGCGATGTCAATCACATTTAACAAAGAGAAGAGGACCTATGTGTGTGTTGTTGCTATTGATTGAAGGTGGAGAAACGTGGAAATGTTAGCAGATGGGACATTTTGTTGTGAGATGAGAGGAGTCCTCGTGGAAAAGCCACGACGCCGAGATGCTGCAAACGTAAGCTAAAAATTGCGACGTCTTTAAAATCTGCCTTTCATTCATTTTGCGATGAAGACATTTTCGTACAAATGGAAAGAATGTCAAAAGAAAGAATCCAGCCCCAGCAAAATGAACCCTTTAGTAAATACGATCAATCTTTGGTGTGTTGGTGATGAAGTGCTGCCTCGGCTAGTGAAAATATAATTCATGCTATCTTTATGGGCATGAAAAAACAAACAAAACATAATAAAATAAAACAAAATAAAACGAAATAAAACAAAATAAAACAAAATAAAACAAAATAAAACTAAACAAAATAAAATAAAATAAAACAAAATAAAACAAAACAAAATAGACAAAAACATCCACATTGGCCAGAATTGTTTCTCTCGATGCTCACAGGAAAACGAAGCAAAATCCTGTTTCTGTTATCTACACTGGATCATATTTAGAGCAGATTGTTTCTTCAAACGTCTGTCTTAGTTCACATTAGTTCATATTACACCAACAGTTCAATGGAGACAAACTCGACATACTGCAGCGACCAAACACGCACGCACACATCCAGCGCTACATACACACAAACAGAAAATCGTACACACACAAAGAGAAAAGCCAGGCAGTCTGGTGTTCCTCACGTTAATCTGACACAGAATCGATTTGATCCCTCGTCATCTCAATAATGATAAAAAAGATGCGAAATGCAATAGAATCTGCGGAAATCTAATATCCGCGGGTCAAATCGCTTAATGAAGAGCAATCTGGTTGTGCATGTTCACTGTTTAGTGCCGCAACGCTGTCTGTCAGCATGTTGTTGCCGGCCGTTCTTGTTTTTTTTTCTCACCACAGGATGAGCAGACCTTTGGCAATTGTCTCAATAACCCAACAAACATGCACTTTTTGGGGCAAGGGGGTTCAGGTCGCTGCTTGAGCTATTACAGACACTTAAATATCGTTTACGTTTTGCACACCGCACTGTGTTTATAATCAACTCACACACAGTAGAATGATGAATCAATTAATCGGCAATATATATAATATATGTTTGATAATCAATTAAACATTTTGAGAGCTTGTTTTATTTAAAATTATTTAAATATCGTGAATTCTGGACACTAAATGTGATCTGATTTCTGGAGCCTTCAATGAAAACGGACAGATTATCTTCGTGCTCAATCAAAACAGGGCAACCGCAAACCCCTGCTTTTATTTTAGAAATCAATCAGCGACAATTCCTGTCATCTCCAAACCAGTAACAGAATCATAATTAATTCATGCTTGGGCATTCCCTGCACTTCCAATTTGGAATATTGGCTTGTTTTTGAGGAGCGATGGAACTTAAAACGCAATTTATAAATACCAGCTCCATCGATTAATTGACAAAAGTTGGGTTAAAAATCAACAGATATTTGATTGTTTAACATCTGAAGATGTGCATGTTTGTCGGTGCAGCAATAAAAAACAGCTTTTCAAGCTCGAGTTGATTGTGACTGTGATTGGGAGTCTGAGCTGAGGCTTATAGTTGACTCGAAAAGACTTTGTTGTTTGCGTTCGCAATCATACCGTAACCGTATATGTGCTCTGTTGTGTGTATATGTGTGTGTATACCTATGTGTGTGTTGGTCCATGCTGTTATCAGTGGCAAGCCGCCATTCAGGCCTGCACCAAAATGAAAGGTTTTTCTCTATCACAAAGCAGTTTCTTTGTTTCCATGGTGCTATGATTCTGTCAAAATCCCAGAGAAAACAGAGGGGGGAGTAAAAAAAAAAATCAATGCCCCCCCCACTGTCAGCAGAGGCAGCAGTAGTTTCAACCGCCATCCATTCGCCATGTGTGTGTAGTGTGTGTGTGTGTGTGTGTGTGTGTTTGTGCGTGTGTGTTGGGGGAAAACAATAATTAAAAAACAAACTAATTAAAACACACGCACACACATACACATGGACTGGGACTTGCAAGTGCACAACAGCACATCGGCATTGGAAATCACAACAATCCAGAGTAGGTTGCTTGTTGTAAGCAAGCAGACCTGCTGAGAGCGACGAGAGTGGGAGGCGTAATTTACTCTCACTGGCCTCGTGTCTCCCAGCAGGCCAGTTTCATTAAAGTCCACTCGACAACAAGATGCACTAGCTAAATATTCTGACAACGATCTGCGCTTGCGGGCCACCGATGGAGGCCTACCGGGTTTGTCCTTGAGTGCTGGCGTGAAGCTGAGGTCAGAGTCCATTGCGATGCATGTGTGTAAAGGTTTGCATTGACAAAGTCTGATTGAGAGATCCTGTAGGTGGCGGTAAAGTGCATCACAGAAGATTGCAACTATTGGGTCATTGCCCCACTTGGCCACAATTTATAGATATTTCTGTCATGTTGTGCTACATCATTACTTCAAGGGAGAATTCTGCAATACAGCAACTTTTATTAAAACAAAATGAAATTAAGTTTTATGGAAACGTCCATGTAAAATGAATACATTGTGACCTTTGAAGAGTTTTGTTAACTTGCTTACAAAATGCAGTAAGACCTCACATTCCTCTGAGTAGCTGTTTATATCCCTTGATGGGTGCTGCTGTTTTGGTTAGTAACAATTTAGCGGGCCCCATAATAAAATCTCCAACATTGTCGTCAAATGTCTTTTTGGAAGTATTTGGAGGTTATTTCCCCTTGTAGACTTTCCAAAAAGAAATTGGTTAAATGTATATTTAGTTGTGAGTGTTTGTGTGCGCGTCTGTGTACCGCTGCTGATGGATAATACAAAACCATTAGTGTGTTTGTTTGTGTGTGTGTGTCCTTCTTAGAACTCGCGTCATGCTGTTAAAAAGCTTCTCTACTACTTCAAGGCTTCCCATAAACACAATGGATGGTCTAGAGTGTGTGTGTGAGGACACTTGCTGGTCTTCAAGGAAGCTGCTGTGAAGTTAGAGCAAAACAGGCCTGGCGTCAGACGCCATTCATTTCAAATGAGCTTTCACTGAAATAAAGAGGCACACCACCAAGATGTTGATGATGAAGAGGAGTAATTCGGAGAAGATGATGAAGAACAAGAGAGGAAATGGACTCATTGCTTTTATCTCTTTAGCTCCTTAAGGCTAAAGTAGTAGAGTTTGAAGCCAGTAAATAAAAGGAAAAAAGGGAAACGATCAATGATGGGAAGATAGCTAGGCAGTCTTAACAGTAAAGCCGACGAGTGAAAACTCGACCTCTTTTCTCGTTTGCTGGCTATATTATTACTGTTTTGCTATATTTTACCTTAGCTGGAGGCATAAACATCCAGCATGCTTGCTTGAAAAACAACTTTGGTGTTTGCAGCATACACTTCGCATCATCCATCCATGACTTAGCTCGCTGTGCTAAAAGCAAGTTAGAATTCTGGTTAGCAAGCAACAGCTAACTGATCTAGACAAAATAAGAGGGAAAAAATATAACTATTTCATTTTTATTTCTATTTTGTTAGATTTTAATAGTGAGTGTAGTGTACAGCGGAATGATCCAAAACATCTCTGAATCCTGATTTTCAGATCCAGATCACATACACGATCTGCAAATGCAATTTCAAAGCTCAACACTAATGTGCCAAGAGCCAAAGATCAATTTTTATTACACTAAAAAGGAGCACATACTGCCCGAAAGTAGACAAAAATCAAAGGCCATGCGTACATTTTCTCCAAGATATCATTCCTTTCTCACCCAACGTAACCCTGTTCAAATGGATAAAGCCGGCGGATATTTATTTTTTAAAAAGGAGAAATTGCTCTGAGATGGAGTTGAAGTTCACACCATTATCTTTATTACCCAGGGGCTAACAGGAGAAGAAGCACTTGATGGGAAGGTGAGGCATCCCACGGAAAAATGATTAGGGACGTGTGAGCGCTCCTCGCTGGGTGAGGTCATGCCAAAAAAAAAAAACCAAATCAGCACACACTTACGCGCATACACAAAATGGTTTGATGCTTCAGTACATGACAAATTACAAATGTCATAAATTAGATACCACAGCAGTAAAAATATTATTGGTATTTAAAGATCAGTTACCTCGTCAACACACTCATCTTTCAAATCCACTTTCCAAATCAAACTGAATGGAAATTCAATTAATCTGTTCTAGCCACATGAAAAACGTTTTTGAATTTCACGACTACATCAACCTTAATACACTATTTAAAACGACTGGTGAGTTTGCTTTTAGGGTTTGCCACAACGCCTTAAGTGTGTTAAATACGTGCTCCTCCTTGTCTGAAGTGGATACTAGCCGTGAATTCATAAGGAGGATAAGAAGCGGAAAGGAGACAACTTTGAGTCAGGGTCAGCAGTTGAATGGAGAGTCCAGCGCATGGAAGAAATGAGACTGGAAAACTGGTGTCGAGACAGAGAGAAACGCAGCTGTCAGACAGGAGGGAGAGACGACAGGAAGCAAGATGGAGGAGGGAAGAGTCGGCCTATTGATCGATCGGACCTGTCGGCAGCCAGGCAGACGTCTGTCCCGGTGCTGCCACTCTGTGGCCCGCAGATACCTAACCCGCGCCCTGGTGCTCTGACCGGGCTGGCGTCAGACCAAAGGACAGTGGTGCCTCTGTGGATGTGTGTTGCCATTGAACCCGACCTATGACTGCCCTGTCTTCTGGGGGCCTCAGGTGTGGAGCATCCTCTCCTCAGTGGAATCAACTAGGCTCCAGTCGAGAAACTCATCTGGTCGAAACAGACACATCTCAGGAGTTTTTGGTCAAGATATTGATACAGCAAGCCTCATTGCTCTGAGGCACAACTGCTGTTGCTGATACAGTTTCCTGAAAACTCAAGCATGATGCCTGCCATCTGGGATTTGGTCACTCCTATAACATTTCTTCCACAGATGAGAAATTGTTGATCGTCTGTGGGCAGCTATAGTGGTGGAAGTTTGAGGCTATCCGGTTCGCATTTTGCAATGCATCCAGCAGAACGTAATGTGGTGAAAATAATTTTTGGCTTTTTTTCTGTCAGTCTTTGGTTTGGAATGGATTGTCATTTCTCCAGGTATACTGACAAAGACTTCTAGGCCATAAATGTAGTAGTTTGTAGGATGCAATTACCGATTCTAGGACGTTAGTGGAAATCCACTTGGAGAAGCTTATTTTCATACATTCATTGATTCCTAAAATTGTCATTTAACAACTACTAAATAGTACATTTTCTTTTGTGAAACATCCCACTTAATCAGAAAATGACAAGTTATACTCGTGTTAGCCTGTTATACAATTTCATCTTTTTAGGTCCATGTAGCCATTTCCATATAAAAGCACTAAAATCCATCCATCATCATAAGCCCAATTCAACTATTGATCTTCGACCGCAAAGCATCTCATCTAACTTTTCAGTCCACAAAAGGCCGACAATACAGAAGAGTCTAATTTTCTCCGCAAACACTTTCCATCCTACGGAATTCATCTTCAAGCTGGTTGATTAAAACCTCCTGCACCATTTGGGTCCACCTCACTCAACGTTTTATGACATTATGATATTTTTATGCGGTCAAAAATGGTACACGATGCGATTACAAAGCTAATTATATCGACTTACGGTTATGCCCTGCTTTCTCCCATGTCCACTCAGTCCCCCTGTCCATTAGTGCTGACACTATTGTTGCAAGCCTGCACGAGGGCCGCAGGTTGACCCAGTGGGTCACATCGTCAGATGCTCTCCTCTGTGACCCGTAACAACCCGTAGCTCTTCTGCCTTGAGAGGAACAAGCTGGATGTTTCACAAAGGGATGCGGCGATGCAGAAAAGTTAAATCGACTTACAGTCAGCATTCCGTGAAACAACACAACACATGCTGGTGTCGACACAATCTGGATACAGAATGTAAAACTAGAACATGTACGGTGTGGAGAAAAAGAATAGTCTGCTTGAACTGTGAAGAACAGACTTCCAGAAAAGTATTAAAAAATTACCATTGAGTTTTTGAAAAACATGATGCGTTAGCTAACAGGTTTAGCTACATCTTTGCAGACATCCATTATGACACACCTTCTTCCAGTTTAACCATTCTGCTCAGTCCAGTACAGTCATGGAATCAAGTGTTCAAAACAGTCGGAGAACCCCCCCAAATCCAAACCCAAAACAGATTGAACGTGAAAAGAGTTTGACTAGGCTACAAAAATTAGCATGTGAGTATCTGCTTGACTCATGTTAAGTAAGTTTAGTAAAATGATCTTCCCTAAACAAAACAGTTCTAAGATGTTCATCCAAAAATGTGCAAATCCCGCACATGAATGCCAGTATTGAGATATGAAACCCAAATGTCAGAACCACTAATCACAAGCAGTTAGCATAGCATCTATAGATGCATTGATGAAAAAAGTGCCTCCCTTCAAACTCATCCTGCCCACCTCCAATCTTTGCCTGAGGATTCATGACAGTTTTCTGCTTAAATCGTAATTGTGATAACAAATAGAAACACGGTTCTTTCAGGTTCTCTTTCACGGTCGAAATGTAGAATTTCAATGAGCAACATAGTTTAAACATATCCCAGTTAAGGGTCTAAAAAAACAAAAACAAGAAAAGGCAAAGACAGGTGGGACGTGAGAGGCAGTGGCGAGGAGAAATGAGTCCACGAGAAGGTGAATCTGATTTTTCCCAGTAAATTGGACTCTCCTGCTTTCTCTAATTCATGTTTCAGAGCTCCCGCGTCGACCGGGAGATGGAGAGGGGGAGAAAAAAGGAGGGGAAGGCGGAAGACAAATCCATGCAGTGGGGGTGCGGGGGAAGCGGAGGGAGACTGCGGCCGCTCTCCCACAGGCAGACAGCAATCAATAAATCAATAGGAAACTGTGGTTGGCTGGAGAAGGGCTGAAGCTGGAAGAGAGAGCCCGGAATCAAAGCAGCTCCGAGATGGATGGAGCCGGGAGTGGAGGCTTGCATGAAGAAGCTTGCAGGAGGAGTTGGGAGGGAAACACTCCAAAGGTGGAGGTCCATGCTTTTATTTTTGAGGGGGGAGTGGTGGCCTCCCTTTTCCCCGGCCCGCAGTGCTTGCATCGGGGCTGCAGTGATTGGGCTTGGCACGGCGCTGGTGCCCCGCTGCGGTCTGACCAATGAGCCCAGTGAAGCGCGGCCGTATGCGGGGCCGGGGGAGAGCCGTAGGCCCCTCTGCCCGCTGGGTGCAGCCCGCTTGACTGGCTGCCTGCCTGCTGGCTGCTTGGACATCGATCTCAGTGGGCCGAGGAGTGCAGCTGGACGCACACTGAGAGCCGAGGCTAAATCTGGCTCAGGCTCAATCAAGGCTTGCACCTGTCTTTTCCAAAGGGAATTAAACGTACGAGATAGAGAGAAAGAAAGAGTAATGGTCTGTGTGAGCGCATCTGTGTGTGTGTGCTAAAAGTAGAGTTGAGAATTCACATGTGTTTGCGGGGAAACAACCTGGGTCTGTTATTAGCCCACATCAGTTTTCAGAATGCTGGGAGATGAGCGTTCGCGCTCAAACACGACATTCACAATTTTTTTCAAAATTTGACAAATGCACATATTTCACACGAGAAAAAAAAATTCAAAACACCACTCGAAAAAATTTAGACAATCATGACCCCATGTCAATTTACTCCTAAATTGACTTCTGGTTCTATTTGGATGAACGCAAAGCTGTTCTGTTGTACGAACAGCAACAAATGGATACACAGGTTCAAAGTACCTCTGGTCGTCGTGTGGAAGAGCGATTGATCCTTTTGCTTGTCACTGTATATCGCTGTCACAGATAGCGGAACAAAAATATAAACTGAGAGGGCCATAAAAATGGGGATTATGATGTCTCTCCGAACAGAATTCCTTTACTGTTGAGCAAAGGTGAGCAATACGGACTCGGGTTAAATTCAAAATTACAAGGGAACAAATGCTGGGCACTCCAACTACATGTTTTAAATGTTGCAGTTTTGAAAATTTACTTTCCTAAGTTTTTGCAACATAGAAATAAGGGTTTATATTTTAAAGTTTTTCCAACCGTTATACATGTTATGTCTTTTTACAGTGTGGCAAAACGTGTCATTGTGTGAATGCAAAGAGTCCAAAATTCACTGTAACGTACAAAAAAAAAAGTGTGAATGTTCCACAAATGTCAAAGGTCAATTCCAAAAGATAATCATATCATAAATGGGTAAGGTGCTAACCTGTATTTTGGCCTCCTCTCAAATTGACATTCTGGTCTCCAGCCCCTACTTGTGTAAATAAGGCACGCTGAGAGGAAATCATGGCTGAGTGGTTTAAAATGCAGCCTGTGAGCAAAAGGCCACAAGTTTGATTTCCCTGGCCAGCTGAGGCACAGAAGGCTGAGATGAGATGAGCAAGGCAGCTCACACACTCCATTTACTTCTGTGGTGCCGGAAAGTTTCTCCTCCTGACAGCCACTGTATCACAATTAAGCAGAGTTTGACAAACCACTTCCCAACATGTCTTCCAAAAATAACAACAATAATAATCTTAATAGGCTTGAACTGACAACTACTGTAGAGTAGCCAAATGTCCTCTAAAAGTGATTATAATTGCTGCACCATTTGTCTTCACTGTGGAAGTCTAGTTGAGCAGACAACTAGTTTGATTTATTTTTTTCAACCCTTCTGGTCAATATTAGCTATTTATAGTCTCCAGAGACAATAGATTACACTACACAAACTGTAGACAATACCAAATCAATTGCCACCATTCTTCCTTTTGTACATTTGTTTATATATTTAGGTTCTAGAAGTTCTTTTCATACACAACCAAACAGATTGACTGATGTGTTAAGTAACTTGTGTACAAATTTGGACTGTCACAAATGCCGTGTTCAAGTTAATATTCATGCATGTAAAAATATTTTGACACGTTGACAAGTCCATCCTTTTGGTTTATTGTTGTAATTTTCCAACCCATACGTATGTGAAGGCAATTTCATAAGGGCATGTAACCTTTACTAACTCCTATAGCCAACTCTGGGATACTTAAAGTTGTCAGGAGTCCAATGTGGGAGTCAGTTGATGATATTGACAACCCAGTCGTAGTACTGTACTCTTAGAAAGTCATAAACACAAATAAATCATTGGACTTTTACAGGGTACTATGACTTGTCCTGCGAGTTTCATCGTCTTGACACTTGACTTTTACACTGTGGGAACGTGCGTGTAACTTTTAGCTCCTGCAAAAGCTACGATGGTTGCATCGGAGTCCAATAATAGCCCCCCGAGGGGTACGTTGGTGTGGAATGCACCTTAAGGAGCAACAACCTGATTTTGTGTTTAGTTGTGACAGTGTTAAGTCCAAGTAAAAATCACATGTCCACCATCCAACGCAATCTTTTTCTTCCTTCATCTTCCTCCCTTGACCTTTCCTTGTTTTACTCTTCCCTCTTCCCCCATCTTCTTTCCCCTCCTCCGTCCACCACTTTCCTCCCTTGCTCTCCTCTCTGGGGTCCCATCCCAGATAGGCCGCTCCCACCCAGACACAGATGGCCC
Organism: Syngnathus typhle; assembly: GCF_033458585.1. NCBI lineage: Eukaryota > Metazoa > Chordata > Actinopteri > Syngnathiformes > Syngnathidae > Syngnathus > Syngnathus typhle. The sequence continues at coordinate 18,370,170 of NC_083741.1, forward strand.
CCCGGATCAGATTTATCAAGGCCAGAGGAGCCCTCTGCAAAAGGTCACTCTCTTAAAAGCTGACCGATCAATGGTCCAACTACTGATACTGCGGGCGGCCATGTTTTTTCCTTTCACATGTTTGACCATGAGGCTGCGTCTATTCTACATGAGAGTATTCTTAGGTGTGTGTGTGTGTGTGTACCTGCCTGACAGCTCCGGGCGTTACTAATCGAAGGTGCCATTCGTCAGACGCTCTCTCTTAACGACCCGGCCAATCTCTAATAGGGCGACCTTATTGAGGCGCTACTAAATATTTCAGCGAGTCATTAGCTCATTACGCGTCATTATCTACTGCCCGTCTGGATTAGCTGCCAGACTTTTAGCAACTTCTCCGCGGGAAATCAATAACCGGTACGCACTTTCAATCACCATCCGGGCCTGATGCAAAGTCACGCAATGTAACAATTGCGCACATGCACGGGCATCAATTCAATGTCCACCCCTGAATTAAAAGTTTTGTGATCAATTCTTTGTCATCGCTGATGTGCGTGTGTGTGTGTGTGAGAGCAGTCTTTACCCATCTATTTGTTTTTCAAGGGTCACGTTCCAAGGTCGAGGACTCCTGTGCTACTGTGGAGCTGTTTAAGGCAACCATGAAACCTCATTGACACACTTTCGGACTCACTCAACAATAGGCGGCGTGCGCGTGGTTAAGCGTGTGACTAATTTTTTTTAAAGCAGTGTGAGATTGAGAGACTTAATGCCCGAAGGGGGGTGGAGGAGGCTTGTTAAGGAGTTCAGAGGTCAGGCTGTCTTCAATCGAGCCACAAAAGCCTCCAATTAATAACACAAACTGAAACTTGCAAAAGCACAAAGAGGAGATGCCTGTGAGAAGCTCACACATGTTCAGATTGAAGCCATTGTGAAATGGCAGAAAAAAATGAGGGGATATCAGTCATCTTTCTTCAGTCTTGGATTTTCGGATTTCCTTTTATGATCAGGAAATATAAATTAGAAGAGTAGAAAATTGGCATTAACTTAATTTCAAGGAAAACTTTGTATCAAAAGTACAAGTGGTATCGGTCCTTGATATCGGTGACTACTCAAGAATCGAGAACAGGCTCGTATCAGTCTAAAAAATGGTACGTCCACAGATTGACCCTGGTATAGATTCCGTATTTCCTTTGGGAAAAATTGTTTTGAGGTTGACCAGTCTCTTGTAAATGCATTTGCATTCAACAAAGCTGTTAGCTCACAGTTTAACACGGTGTCAGAAAATCACCGCTCGCTCTCTAATCAATAATCAACATACCGCAGCTGCACGGTCACACGATTCCAGCAGATCGAACAGAGCCTGATGCTTTTTGCAGCCTCCTATGAGAAATGCATCCACGAGGCTTCCGCCTTTCATTCCAAGCCATCAGTCTTCCATTTGGGCCCATCCCAACATTCACACCACACCTTTTTTCCCTTCTTCTTTTGTTCCACATCCTGATTTATTTTGGCCCTGGAATCATGTGACCCTAAATATTGTAACTGACCCCGGGCGTATCGATCCCCCCCCCCCTCCCGTGCCCCTCCCCAGCGGCGGCCACATCCTGCCTCGCAATGAAATCCTCTCCAATCGTTCATCATCGACATCATCCTATAGAAGCAGCAGAGCTTTTATTATTTTTTTTTTGTATTTTTCAATTGCGTTTTTCAGTTTCCGATCAGGACCTGTTCCAGTCCATCCGGATTAAATCCATGAAAAAATCAGATTGATTCAGATTCTTTTACATGATGAGCATTTTAGTCTTCTTGGAATTGCTGTTCATTAGTATTTTTTCGATGATTTCAATGCATCAAGATGGTCAATGTGAAATTCTCAGACTTTTTTTTTTTTAACCTACGCCTGCTCATATCAGGCGTCCAAGTTAAAAACAAATTATCTACCAACACCTGCTTCATTGAGATGATTTCATTGTTTTTGACAAACTACTTATTTGGAAATCATCTGGTTGAGCTTTTCTTGCTGTTGTGACATTTTTCTAATAAGGCTCAATTCCATCTAACATGGACGGACGGTAGCGTCAAAACCTGCCAATCATCTTGAGGACTCCCCATGAAATTCATTCATTGTTGCTTGAGGCTTTAATTTATTGTTAAATGTTGAATGAAATGCTCTCATGGGTAGCCTCTATCTCATAGGGTCCGGGTTTCCAATTATTAGCGTGTGTATTGTTTGTTTACAAGTTCAGCGAGTGTGTGTTTGTGTGTGTCTAATGATGCCATTCTGAGACAAAACACCTTTCTCACCGTTCTAATGACCGACATTTATTTTGCTTTACCCAGCAGTCATCCTCATGTCTCATTCCTAAAGACAGGTGTGTGTGAGTGTGTGTGACGGTATTTCGGATGTGCACAAAACTACAGATTTCATGTGAGTAAAGCATCAAGGGATCAATACATATCGCGCATACCTCCCAATAAGCACTAGGTGTGTGTGTGAAGACAAAGAGGCTAAATTGAAAGGAAATGATGAGCGATGAGTCTGTGTCGCCCATTAGTGTTCTGCGTTTTTTTTTTTTTTCCCCTTCCACCATCATTGTCTGTTTCCTTGTAGAATGTGTGGATTTGTGTGTGTGTGTGTGTTACCAGTCGCCCGAGGCTACACTTTTGTTTTTATCCTTATCTGCCGGCCCATGAGAGTGACATGTCTGGAAACGCCTTTAGAAATGTTTAACATCTTTTGACTCCATCCGTGTTTGTGCGTTTAAATGGGTGCAGTTTTTACACCTAGTCGACCTAGTGACTGTATGCATGTGCATGTGTGGGAAGGTGATGGTGCTGGTGTTTGGTTGAGGGGTAAGTGAGGTGGAGTGGGGGGGGGGGGAGTTTGAGGCCGTATCCATGGTAACACTCTATCGCCGCCACCCCCACTGGGCCCTAAAAGACAAAGCGCGCGCGCACGCACACACGCGCACAAATAGTGAGAGAAGGCATTACAAGGCCAGCTGAGCCAGATCAATATTTCTCCCCATTTAAAGAACAGAATTCACAGAATGGATGTTTAGCGCTCAGACTGCAGACTAGCTTTAGACCTTGGATTTCTTTTTAAACCCACCAAACAAGCAGTCTATAAAGTGGTGATTTTTTTTTTTTTTTTTAAATACCAAAATAGTTGGATTTTTTTTCCCCTCTCCTGGCAGACCCTCTAAGCCCCCTGCCAGGACTTCCATCAATGTTTTCTCTATTGTACTTCCAGCTTCGATTCTCTGATGTGCGTGTATTTTGCATTTGGCTGACTCTGACTCTCCCCGAGGGCTGCTGGACTGGCCTTGGCCCGGTGGGCCCCTTGTAGCTGCCCTGGGGGCTTTGTGGAGAAGGATGAGCTCCCTCTAGCTTCAGAAAGATGCAACTGCAAGGGGCCGGTTTACCACTCAAAGAAATTAGACTTCCTAAATATATACACACATTGCTTATGAAAGTCCAGCATATCCCTTAATAAGGTGCAAATATAAGACAATTTCAAATAAACCAAATGACAGGGCGAGGCACAAACAAGAGAATGGCCCGAGGCTGACTTCCAGCATCCTGTTTGCGGAGCATCCGTAGGAGGTATCCGCATCCTTTCTGCTTGGATAGCTTGACAGCCCAGTTGCATTTCATTAAACGCATCCTACATCTGTCACTCCCAGCCCTCCCTTTACCTTCCAAAATGGAATAACTCATTATTCCTTCATTTATGTAGCTGTGGAATCTTCCCAGGCTCTTGTATGGTGTGGCCATTTGCAACCGAGGGGGGGGGGGGGTGATAATTGATTTCTTCCTGCAGCATGGCGACGGGCCAGAAGTGAGAGATTGGAAAGGGGGATTTCACCTGAGTGGCTCTATTCTCAACATAATCCACCTCCATCATCTCCCAGCCATCGTCGGAGAGACGCGGCAGATTACAGAGTAACACTCCCGTAGCTTGTTAACACTCGGCCGGTCTGTCAAGTGCTCTTGAACGCAACGCACACTAATGAGTCGTTTTCCGACACAGAGAATTTTAGCGTTTCCTTCTCTTAGGAGTTAAACTTGTTCTGTGAGTAAGATTATAACTCAATTTCTTTGTATATCAAATCACTGGTTATGTAAATAAACCAACAAATACCCTATTTTTATGAATTTAACTAAACAGTCCCTGTTCTGTTCTCAAGTGGATTTCTAAAGAGCAAGCACAGTGACACAACATGACATGTCTGTGAATGGTGCACTCCAACCAACAAAAGGCACTCAATGTATTACAATCTGGAATCCATTTTCCATAATTCTATTTAGGCAAAGAGTACATCAACATAGAAGGCAAGACACATGACCTAACCCGACAAGAAAGTATATAAAATGAAAATCCACAAGAGGAATCTTTTTTATATTACGAGACCTTTGTGGGCTGAAAAGCTACATGACAACGTCTGTGGTTTTGTCCTTTACGCGGATCAATAGTTACTTTCGGCTCACACGAGCTCAGCGCAATTCAAGTTCAGTACAGGTTCACGAATCAGTCCGATGCATGGAAGCAAGACGATTATATGTCAAATGATTAACATTTTGTATTTTTCATGTATGATCCAAAATCTTTGGACAAAAAACGGTCAAACCCAAATAGAAAATGCTCACATGCAGACTAACCAGTCAAAGCGAGCCAACCCGATTCCATCATTAGGCCACGCCCCTCACATAACCTGTCTATTAATTTAATTTCTATTATGCTTAACTTTGTTTTCGCCCCCAAAAATTGCTGTAGAGTCACTCGAACCATCCAAATGCTGTCCTTTAACGTACACTTCCTAAAGGTGTGCTATCATCCCTGAAGGAGGCCTTGATCTGGTGCTTACATTTTCCCGACTCTTCTCGTGACAAACGCGACCTTTTGCGGCGAATGTGCCCTCTTCCCTCTGTGAGTAAGTGATCGACAGTGCGTGACTGCCTGGCCTCTTCCATTCCAAGTTTGACCTGTACGGACCGCTCGGTCTCTTTGTCCCGGATGGGCTTCCTCCATCAGTCGCTATCAAGGTTTTCGCTTTCCGAGTGTCGGGATGGACAGACACCTCCATATTTCAACATGTGTCATGCACACATACAGACACACACACACACACACACACACACACATACATGTAGGTACAGACAGAGAGAGAGGTGGTAGTAGAAAAGTGTCAGGCTAAAGGGACGGAAGGAGGTGGGGGCAGGGGTTGTGTGACAAGAGGATTGGGACTAGCAGCCTGTTGTGTGTGTGTTAGTGGCGCTGATGTTTTCCTGGGTGTGGGCGGGGCGTGTGAGTGTGACACAAACACCTTGAGGTGCTGCAGAGACAGCCGGCGGCCGCCTGTAAATAATGTGGCCGCACTTGCAAAAACAATGAAACTCTTATGGAGGTCATTTGTGCACTCGATGGTCGCAGCGACATCATGCTAACGGCCTGACGCGAGCGTGCTTCAGCCGTGGTTGAACTTTCTACGACACAGGCATCACTTTGACTTTGACTCTGCATTTGAATAATCGTGAAGTTGTACAATTTGGAACTTTGGTTTAGAAGCTAATAACTAGCCGTGCAAGCGCGTAAACAACCATACAGTTGTAATAATAATATTTTTTTTTACTTCCTAAATTATACAGACTGCAACATACAGTTGAATGTCAAAATGTCCGCAATTATGACAAAACTTTGAATTTTAGCTAAGCACAGGATGTTCAAGAAAGGTTTTGTAGTTTTCAATAATATTTCATGAAAATAAAACACATTTGCTCCCATCACAATCACAAGATTGCTGCAAGGCGCTGATAACAAACAGACAATAAAACACTTTTTTTTTTCTGCTGCGTCTTCAAAAATGAATACAGAACTTGTGACCTGACGTGCGGCATAAGTCACTGCGTCATTTATTTGCTTCCATCTTGTCCTGCACTTCAGGACGCAACGGGGAAGCCAAGCAATCACACTTGATTGGTTAATGGCTCGCACATAAAAGCATGAATCATTGACATTTAACAATATGGGGGCGAGTCTTTCAGGCCATCTCTGCTGTGTGTGGAAAGTGCACGAGACAGAGCAAAAAGAGAAATTCTCGCATGTGTGTGTGTTGCAACCGGTTGATTAAAGTGCTCTATATACAGCACACGTGTGCAGAGACACTGACGGCATCCTGCAAACAAGATTTACACACACTCAAAGACGCTGCACGATGAAGACGAGGTGTCACTCCTCCACATTCATCATACCTTCCGCTCCCTCCGTGGCGAGCGCATTAGCCGAATGCCTGACATGTAAATGTCGTACGTTCTGATAAGGTAGAAAAGGAGACACTTTAGTGCACGGAAATTCGATTAGGGTGAGGACTGAGTCTACGGTAAGCAGTTAGACATTGAAAAAAAGTTGCAGGGTGAGTGAGATGTCTCGGTTACTTTTATAATTATTGGCTTATTAGTTTTACTGTCTGAGTGCATTTATGGAGGAAATCCATTGAAATAAATACGAGTTGAGGGCAACAAAAAGTACGTCAAGCCTTTAGCTGGGAATTTGCATAAATTGGTCCAAAAAATGTGATCTCAGCTTTAAGCAACAAAAAGCGTGCCATTGCAACAAAATGACAAACAACAAAAACAATGGAGACTCTGATCCACTATTGGTATTTTTTAGTTTGGTTCAAAAATGAAATGAAATGAATGAGCGAATGAATGAATGAATGAACTATTGTGACTTAGATAAAGATCAAATTGCATTTTTTTACATGCATAAATCCAGATCATTCCAAATTCGATATACTATACTTTATTTCTTGCAACTGTAAAACAGGTTCAATGCTTTTGTCTCCACATCAAGCGAAAGAAACATATTTATTGCGTGGCAGTCCACAAAGGATTATACCCCCACTGTCAGTGTGTCTCATCACTTGCATTTTCTCAGCTCTCAACCCTCATTTCCCCCCCTATCTCTCTTTTCTGGACATCTCAGTCCATCTCAGTCCGCCCCCCCCTCCTCAACCCAAACGCTCATCAATTACCCTCCATCCCTGTGCGTTATCCCTCCTTCAATCTCCCCCCATCCTCCCAGGCCTATCTAAGCAAAATGCTTCCCAGTGGTTGGCTGTGGGCCACCCATCCCCGCATCCCCGCGCTCACCTGTCACTCAGCCCGCTTCTGGTGGCTGAGCGCCGACTGACAGCCGCGTGAGTGAATCAATGATAATCTTCCACCTGTGTAAGCCGATACTTGAGGAGTTGCCTCGCTGACACCTCAACGGCGCGCTTAGCATTTTTTTTGTCTTTGAGGAGAGGACGGGGACAGGAGACAAAAGATGATCCCCGTTTGTAATGTACGTCGGCGCCTGCAGTCGTACAAGCTTTTCTGTAATGTGCAAGGACGCACACTCACAATCACTGCGGTGACTGTCGGAGAGGCTGAGGTCGTCCGGTTTGATGTACGAGCCCACTCGAATGACAACCTTCGTATGACACACGGGCCTTTTTACCTTTTTCCGTCTCCCCGGGAAAATAACCAGAAAGAGTCGAGGAGAGGCCATTCTTGAAATTGTGTCGTAAAAATAAAAGAGCGATAAAGCTTATTATATTTCGTGAGGCTGACAATCATTTGTGGCTGTTTTGCCGTGAGAATTACTGTCCAGCAGTTGAAATTGGCACTTTAGATTTCAAACTGGACACTTGATAGGTTGGGAAAGCTGGTGTTTTTTCAAAAGCAGGATACACGCAGGGAAAAATTGGAGCATTTTTTTCCTCTTTTTCTATAAGTCAGCAAAGGTCTGACTCTTGGATGTCTCTGAAACATCCAGGCTTGCAATTTTTTTTTTAAATTAATTAAATTTATGTAAAATCATCTCTACAGGGAGAGGCACTGATGAGAGGCTTAGTAGATTAGTCTCCCTTAATCGATGGATGGCTGGGTTCTGTAAGAAGCAGGGACTGTATTTCATAGATAACTGGCCTTCCTTCTGGGGCCGCCCCGACCTGCTGAGGAAGGACGGCCTTCACCCTAACCGTGAAGGCGCCTTCACTCTTTCTAGGAATATAGATTACTGTTTGAGCCACACATGACAGGTCACTTTAGAGCAGGCCGGGTCACAGGTGATTAGACCACCTGTCAGGATGGGTTTGGAGTCTGTTAAGATAAAGTTAACTAGCGCTAGGCTAGACTCCCAGCATGCACATAGCTCCTTGTGTAGACTAGAGCGTGATAGTTTGAATAGTGCGACAGTACACATAAACGCACTTTCTACTGGGGTAGTAGACAAATCCAATCACTCCACCCCGACCGGTTTTGCTGAGGAAACGGTGCCGGTTTCAGATAATTCTACACGTGTAACGAATATTTACTATCAGATTCCCACGGTCGTATCAGCCCACCGCGCTAACAAACATTTGAGAGGTGATGTCAGGCTTAGAGAACACAATCTTACTCGCATTTCGTATAAATATCCTTCGATAAATACGCACCCGGATCGACCAATTACACTTAAACTTGGTTTTATGAATATTAGATCGCTTCATACGAAAGCCATTCTCGTTAATGATCTCATCACAGAACATAATCTAAACGCTTTTGGTCTCTGCGAGACCTGGTTAAAACCTAATGAACTGATGCCGCTTAATGAGGCCTCGCCTCCAAATTTTGTGAGCTCGCATGTGGCGCGTCCTCGAAAAAAGGGTGGGGGTGTCGCCCTCATCTCGAATTCCGAGCTTAGTTTTAGGCCTCGTTCGATCAACGTATTTAAAACATTTGAGGTTCTCATTGTCCGATCCACCGCTTTACCGTCATTTTATCTTGTTGTTATTTACCGTCCACCCGGGGCTTACTCTGGCTTCCTGGATGAATTTTCAGAATTTGTGGCTGATCTAGTAACCAATGCGGATAATATAATTATCATGGGCGATTTCAACATCCACATGAATTTACCGTCAGAGCCACTTACTTCGGCGTTTCAGACTTTAACTGATACCTTTGGTTTTACGCAAGCTGTACAGGCAGCAACGCATAAGAATGGAAATACCATAGATCTGGTATTATCCCGAGGACTTGCAACCTCAAATATAGCAGTACTGCCATACACTACTGTTTTGTCTGATCATTACCTAATAAAGTTTGAAATTCTAGTTCCTTGTCAAAGACAAGAGAGCAATCAGCATTATAGGAGCCGTCATTTCAACTCTATGACTGCAACTGCGCTATCTGAAATACTGTCGCCGGCAACCACTAATTTTCTCACATACGCCGGCTCTATTGATAATCTTACGAATGAATTCAATGCGACATTGTTAAATGCCATTGACTCTGTGGCGCCGTTACGTCTGAAAACTCGCCGTAGAGTGCCTACTCCGTGGTTCACAGATGAAACGCGTACGCTTAAGCAATTATGTAGAAAGCATGAGCGCAGATGGCGTCTAACCAAACTTGAGGTTTTCCATCAGGCATGGCAGGATAGCCTCCTGAAATATAAAGATGCGCTTATCTTAGCAAAAACTCGATATTTTTCGCAAGTTATTAATCTCAATAAAAACAATCCGAAACACCTATTTGATACAGTGGCAAAGCTGACTCTGCGCCAGCCGACCTCCGATAGTTCCTTCCACTCAGCTGATGAGTTCATGAAATTTTTTGCTCAAAAGATTGAATCCATTAGGGATGAGATCAAGAATAGCATTCCAATCGCTCGGTCGAGCACGCCGTTTACCAACGCTGATGATCATGCAACAACCCTCTCAACTTTTAAAAGCGTGTCTCTTGAAAGGCTTACACAAATTGTTAGTGCGGCTAAACAAACAACATGTTTACTCGACCCTCTTCCAGCCAAACTACTTAAAGAATTATTTCAAATTTTAGGACTGTCCGTCTTAAATATAATCAATCTGTCTGTCTCCTCTGGGATAGTGCCAACAGCCTTTAAAACCGCTATCATTAAACCGTTACTTAAGCGACCAAATCTTGACCCGGACTGTCTCAGTAATTATAGGCCAGTTTCAAACCTCCCATTCATAGCAAAACTTCTTGAAAAAGTAGTAGCGCAGCAGCTTATTGATTACATGGTCGCCAATAATCGATACGACACTTTTCAGTCTGGTTTTAGAGCTAATCATTCCACTGAGACAGCACTTGCTAAAGTGACTAATGATCTCCTCGTAGCTATGGATTCAAACATTTCGTCTGTACTGTTACTACTCGATCTTAGTGCTGCCTTCGACACTGTAGACTTCGATATTTTATTAGGGCGTCTTAAAAGTTGTGTTGGTATTTCAGGGTCAGCACTAGGCTGGTTCCATTCCTATCTATCAAACAGGACGCACCGAGTGGTCCATGGCAATGCGTCCTCGGAGCTCTATAATGTTACATGTGGTGTCCCACAGGGATCGGTTCTCGGACCAATTCTTTTTAATATTTATATGATTCCGCTTGGGGACATAATACGTAAATATAATATTAGTTTTCAATGCTATGCGGATGACACCCAATTATATATGCCGTTATCGATGACAGATCCGCGGGATTGTTGTAATCTTGAGAAGTGCCTTGCGGAGATCAAGCAATGGATGTCTCTCAACTTCCTTCGTCTTAACCCAGATAAAACTGAGATGTTGATAATTGGTCCAGCTCGTTATCAACACTTATTCAAGGAAACCGCTATAACTATAGATAACCGTACTATCACTCAAAGCGATACTGTAACTAATCTCGGGGTAATATTTGACCAAACTCTCTCCTTTCAAAAGCACATTAAGAATATAACCAGAATTGCGTTTTTTCACCTTCGTAATATTGCAAAGATTCGTCCGATCCTCTCGACCGGTGATGCGGAAACTATTATACATGCGTTCGTCACGTCGCGCCTGGACTACTGTAATGTACTATTTTCGGGTCTTCCTAAGTCCCGCATCAAAAGTCTACAGTTAGTACAAAATGCCGCTGCAAGGCTGCTCTCTCGGACAAGAAAATTTGATCACATTACCCCAATACTAGCCAACTTACATTGGCTTCCGGTCCATTTAAGATGTGACTTCAAGGTTCTTCTATTAACCTATAAATCGCTGCATGGCTTAGCGCCTTCATATCTCGTCGACCTAGTTGTTCCTTATGTTCCGTCTCGTAACCTTCGTTCGCAAAACGCTACCCTTTTAGCGACACCGAGGGCTAAGAAAATGTCTGCAGGCTCTAGAGCATTTTCTATTCGGGCTCCAGAGCTTTGGAATGCCCTACCAATGGATATTAGGACTGCTACCTCAGTAGAAACATTTAAGACACGTTTAAAGACACATTTCTATGACATGGCCTTTAACTAACCTGTAGTGGCCGATTCGGCTGGAGTTTGTTTTCTCTCCCTCTCCACCCCCTCCCTCCCCCCTCCCCGGCCGGGGAGGTGGTTAGGTGGTACCCATGCTGACAGCGGCTATCTGGATTCTCGTGGCCAATTCAGGATAGGGGAACTGCAGCTCAACCTCCTCGAAGAGCACTGCCAGGACAATTGAGGGCTCCTTTCGGCAGCCCTCTGCTGTGACATGGAGATCCACTTTTTATTTAATTGATTTTCATGTTGTATCATTTGTGCCCTCTCTGCATCCATTTCAACCTGGTGATCCTGAAAGGGGGATCCTTCCATCTGTGGTCCCTTCTCAAGGTTTCTCATTTTCCCCCTGCTAGGGGTTTTTAAGTTTTTCCTTGCCCTTTTGGGAGCTTAAGATCAGGGGATGCTTTGAGAATAATTGTCAATTTCTGTCTATGTGAAGCCCTTTGAGACTGCTTGTGATTTAGGGCTATACAAATAAACTTGACTTGACTTGACTTGACTACAACTGCACAGTGACACAAAAGCCCAGAAAAAACATCACAGATAAAGATAAATGTCCAAATCTGACAAACAGCATTGAGTAAGGAGCACCTTCATGAGACTGCAGAATTATCTGACCTAGCCATGAGGAAACTTCAGCGTTCTTCACACTTCTTCATGCTCTCCACTTAATCCACTTTCGCTCACTCTACGTGTGAGGGTCCCTGCGATACCATCTCCATCAGCTGTAATTATGGATACCCCCCCCCTAAATACACACACACATGGAAGACACTGCCCACTGGTGTAATTCATGCTGCTTAGGGGGTCATGGAGAGATTATGAGTGGGATCGATGAGTGTGATGGCTCCCGCACACAAAAGGCGTGGGCTCATCATCGATGAGGGCCTCCTCGGCTCCCCTCTCCTACTGAGGGACATCCTGCAGATAATGAGGACACACAAACGCCGTCGACGCTATCGACCACCTTTGCTTAACAAGGTACTTTATATATGGAGCCGTTCGCCACCGGAAAAGTGTGCTTAAAGACATCATTAGCACACAATAAGATACCAGTCAGGTGGAGTCGTCGTTCTCCGAGACACTTTGAGGTGTTTTTCTCCTCTAATGGAGTCACTGATGCATGCGCACAATGTCACAAACAAAAGTACAAAAACAAGCTCGAAAACACAAGCGTCACTGAGCCCGGGAGCAACCAGAGATGGAAGTTGTAAAGTAAGTAAAAACAAAAACTACTCCTCACAATGAGTACTTCAGTAAACCTCCATGAACACTCAGCAAAAAAAAGGAGAGTCTGACTTATTTTTGATTAAAAAGATATTTAATTATTAAAAAAATAGACTCAAACTGAGTCATTTTGAGCCATTTGCACAAGGCAAAAAATATAAATATATACAAAACCACAACAAAAAAACACTATCTTGTAAATGCACACAAAAAAAAATGCACACAAAAAAAAGTTGCATAGCTTAATTAGCCATTAACCTCTCAAGTGACTACACAATCGGCCAAGTCACACACTTTCAAGAAGTTTCATCCAAATGGAGCGTCATTTTACTATCGGTAGAATTAATAAAAGACAAAACGCACAAAATGTGGGCTTTACTTTTTTCTGAAATTCTCTAAAGGCTGTTTACCACCAAATATTGCAAAGCACTGGGTAAAGATGAAGCCAAATAAACGTCGCAAACACACACACATACACTCACCCCGTCTGCCTCTCCACATTCGATGTGGTGTTTTTATGACATTGTTACAGATTATCATCGTTCAGAGTCTATCCCATAAAAAAATATCTTCCATGTGTTCAGAGTCAAGTGGGGTGTTCTGGGCAAATTGTAAAGATTGTTGGTGTCAATATTGCAATCCCGGTGCAGATAATCACAGAGGTGGAGAAATGTATGGATGGACTCGGGCGGAATCTAGATCAGATGTTGGCCTGCTGCTGGGAACATGAAAGAGTCTCTTGGGTGGGAGAGAAGAGGAGAGGATGACCTTACACAATCAATGTCCTTACGACACCATCCTCAGGACCGAGGACATCACAGGCAGCCAGTGAAAAATATCACAACGGAAGACAGAAATATATTTTCTTGGGAATTAATATTGCTGGTATACTGCACTCAACGGGGAGGAACGATGTGGCAATTTACACTTTGATTCAGAGACGGCAAAACACGTCTAGACATGCCTTTATAAAAATAAAAATAAAATAAATCGAAGATTGTGATGCTTTTGGGAAGTTGGATATTTTCTGAGTAATTTATCTTGATTTCCACTGGAGCGCTTTTATTACTGTATTTTTTTTATGCCACTGATTTTGATAATATTAAACACTGTATGTTTAATGTTATTTTGACAGAATTAGCATTTTATTAAATTTGATTTCTTTAGACTTAAATGACTTTTTATTTACATTTTATTAGATTTGATTTATTTTAATTGTCATTGCTTGATGTCAGTTTGAATAATCTTAGTAGCCTTTACAACAATGGCAACACTCTGTGTACCTTCCTTCTTTGGTTTTTGTTTTGTCCACACAAACTCCTCAGGACGCACGCAGGACCCACAATAGGGACAACACAAAGACCTCCAGACGTGGAGTGTGTACATCGCCGGTGAGCCGGCGGGGGTCCGGCCAGAAGACCACTCCTGTATCGACACGCTGTGCCCTTTCCATGCAGCAAAGCAGCGTGGGTCCGCCACGACAGGAATAGGGGCTTTCTTCCCCTAAAGGTCACCGATGTTGCCCACCGGCTTCTAAGTCCACCGGACACAAACACACTCAGACTTTAAGATAAGCTTAAGGGACTATCGATTTTTAAGACTATGACACAGGTTGGTTGACTCTGTTTGCGATTGCAAACGTTTGGGGACGTGCCCAAGCAAGAACCATGATGATTTTAACAGTTAGCAATGGCCGCTGACATGTGTCGGTGATTATTGGTCGAGGTGACTGCTGGAACCCTTTTTGAAAAAGTTGAAGTAGATGTAGCAAGACTCTGCTCTTCTGAGGGATTGTTGTTCTATTTCAGAACAGGAAACATATTGATTTTGAAATATGTCTGACCCAAGAGGCTTGGAGTAGATCAGGTCAAAGTCAGATTGATAGGTTTCGACTGACTCTTCTTTCTGAGATTTGGTTTGGTGAAGACGTGATTGCTTCGCCAATGTTTTAAGTCTGACTGGGAGACATTTCCTAATTTTTGATATTTATATTTTGTTGTGGCAAAGTATGGGGTCGAATTCATCTTGGTGGGTAATTTCAGGCCACTATTTTCAACTAACACCAGTTTCTGAGATTATTGTTATTTTATTGTTATTTTATAATATGTCCAACTCAAGATATTTAAAGTGGATGAAGACAGAGAACTCGATTACATTTTAAACGTTATTTAACAAAGTTGTTTGCCTTTCAACGGTTGAATAGGTAGTTAATTGACGACCACAATTTTCAAGCAATCGTCTCCAAAGCTTTAGGCATCACTGCTTTGTAGTGCAGCAAGATCTCTATTGATTTTATTGGATATCCATATCCAAGACGGTTGAGGATGAGGACAAGCACAGATTTTTAATTGTGAAGCTCAGATTGACTGATTTCTTTCCTAATCAGAATGAAAACTAATTAGTGAGTCGCACAAACATAACCATCTGCACAAATCAGCAAAACTCAGTCAGTGAAAAGTAGAGAACGTCAAGAACATACTCGTGAAGCCAGTTCAAGGGAGTTAATTAAAACAAAGAATAAAACTTTCGTTCTAATTTCTTTCCGACAGGTGGATAACGACGCTCCTAAGCAGCCATAAGGGGAGCGACGGCGAGAGCGTTGAAGGAAGATGAGGAGGAGGAGGAAGGGTGGGGAGGGCCTAGAGTGAGAACTTATTGGTCCGAGCGATGCTGCCAGAGCCAATTCATTACGATTGCAGCTCTGTCAATCCCCGCTCATCTCCCGTCGCACTCGAGCACTAATGGAATTAGTCCCTGTCACACCAACACGCGTGCACACACACACACGGAAGCGTGCAGGTAGAAAACAGCAGGCAGATGCACACTGCATTAACACAATGGCCTCCTTCTGATATACTACCTTTGTGACAAAGCTCTCAAACTTACAGCCCATAAATCCTCGGAGGTCACACCAGCCGCGCATAAAAAATAACCAGGGATGGAGGCAAATCTTGTCCAAAGCGATTATGGAGTTCCACCAACCTTTCACATTGAAATTTTGTCAATAGGATTGATGCATTATTTACAAAAACAAGGAGTTCAGAAAATTCTATCATATAGAACTAAACATATATTGTTGCATTAGGTGACAATAATGCACATATTTGGGCTTGTACTAGCAAGAAAAACAAGGCAAAAAAATTAGATAATCTAATAAAAAAAATACAAAGAGAATATATATATAAAAAATATAAAAATATATCTAAAAATATATATAAATAAAGAATATGGTAGTAAAAAAATAAATATTATAATTATAATATAAATTATGTTAATTTAAATAAAAAATAATTTATAACTTATGTAAAATGTTTTTCCCCTATTTTCAAACCTGATCTGGGCCATCACTCAAATTACTTATTTGTGAGAAAAACTAATGTATGAAAATAAACATAATTTAAAGAAATATATTAAAATACATGTCCTCTGATGATAAAACAAATAATGAAAAATCATCAAAATTTGAAAATATACCCCGGTGGAGACAAGCGGTATAGAAAATGGATGGATGGATATATATAATAATAATTTTGGTCAAACAATCTCAAACAATCTTCATTTATTTCTTAATATGACGATGGATGTGTTATGTTTCTGCTATAAGCCCTATTTTGCTCTCCCCCCTCCTTCCTGGCACACTGACAAACAGTCGACTCCAAAAAGTCTGCAGCAAATATCCTCAAAGCGCCATGTAAGGGAATAAGGTTAATCTCAATTACAAAGTGGCCTCCCTAAATAATTGATGGCACATTCTCATAAGAGATGAACGAGAACCTGCGAAAGCGCACGACAGGACAAAGCCCTCCGTCAAGAGAGCTGCGGTTCTCTTATATTATCTGATTGGATTGAATAGAGGTCAACAGCGGCCGGACGCTTCAGATGACCCCCACCCCCTACCGCACCCTTCAAACCCCGCACCCTCAAACATGTCCACTCCTCCTCCCTGCAGCCCTGAGTGAGCCGTCATTAGATTACACCAACGGTCATGACCGTAAGGATGCTCCATCACTTTCCAGTAAAGTCCATTCCCGAGAGCAGCGGTAGGCCAAACGGCGGCAAGGAAAACTCCTTCAATCCCGACCTGGTTGCTTGTGTATTAAATCTGACAAGATGACGTTGAGGCTTTACTCATGCCTAGTTATCTGGATCACACATTTCAGCTACAAAACACAAAAGAAACACACTCGGAATGAGGCTATGCGATAACACCTAGTTCATCAGAAGCATCCACACATCCCAGAATGCTTTGCAGCAGTTTAGGTCGAGGAATATGAATATAAAATCGATTTGTCCAAAAGTGTAGGTATATTTATGAAATAGATGTACCAATATTATTCAAGTCCTTTGAATATAATTGAAAACCTTGAAATGATGGTGATTTTTTTTTCATATTTATTATTATTTTACCAAGAAAAGAAAACACACAACTGAGTCGACAGGTCTAAATTGATTTAAAAAAAAGATTAAGAAACAAAGATCATATTATCGTGCAGCTCAAGCATCAATTTCTCAACATGCCACTACTACTACTACTACAACTACTACTAATAATAATTGATGAGAATACCATACAATTTAGGGATAAAACCTTCCTACGGATTTGAAATTCGAGTGAATTTCTCAACATATTTCAAAAACACCAAAATTCTCACAAGAGCTAAGCATACTGGTCAGCTATTCTAGGCAGACGCCACAACATATGCTCCATCGCAGCAGGGGAGCGAGCTTTTCATGGTCAGCTAACACCCCACAAACCCCCACCTGCCCCTCCATGTCATCCCCCACTAGCCCCCCAAACACGACCACCATCTTCCCCCACCGAAGCAAAGACAACGGCCATTGGCTGCCTCTGACTGGATAACCTCACGGGTCGAGGGCGAGCGACCCCGCGGGCTTGGTGAAGAGTCAATTCTCACTGGTTCAAAGGTCGGGAGTAGGGTCCGCACCCCCACCACCACCATTGCAACGCCAACAACCAACGAGCAGGTTCATGGGGGAAGACAGGTAGGGGGATGGGCTAGTTTGGAGCATGCCTGCATGCCTCTCAGCTTAACATCATTGGAAAAGTGTGAAGGCTTTGATTGGTACGAAGTGATGAGAAGGAGGAGGGGCGGGGAGGAGGAGGAAGGAAGGGTCACCTCAATGCCTTTGACCTCTGGACTGGATCTCTAATGATTTCTCTCAGTCCTATCTTTTGGACAATCCATCCATCCATCCATCCATCCATCCATCCATCCATCCATCCATCCATCCATCCATCCATCCATCCATCCATCCATCCATCCATCCATCCATCCATCCATCCATCCATCCATCCATCCATCCATCCATCACGATAATAACTCCCTGCATTGCGGAAGTGAAATCCCGCAGATTCTTATTGACTAAGTTTTTTAACTAAAACAAACTGTTTATGCGTGCAGTCGTTGTCCTGACATTGGGGGTACTCGCGGGACTTTTTCTGCGGCCAGGCAAGAGGCTAAGAGCTTGCTTACATCAACCACAAGACACTTCTGGCTGAATAATTAATGAAGACCTATTTGCCAGCGCGTAAATTTCACATTTAAAACCAAAAACGAACAATGAACTGAACCTAATCCCGCTTAAGAAATGTGTGTACACGCGCACGCGCACACACGTATATACGTATACATATATTTGTGTGTGTGTGTGTGTGTGGGGGGGGGGGGGGGGGGGAGCAGGGCTTTCACAGTAGAACACTGCGCCAGAGAGAGATTGAAATCAATATTTTGTGCTCCGTCATTTGTCACATCTTTACAAGGCTGAAACCATCGCAGCGCCAGTCTATTCCACCTTGCCGTCATTTATCAAGTGAGCCACATTGCGTACACGCACGCACACACACACAGGCACACACACACGCACCCTGTTTTTATTTGTACTATCATCCAAATATTTAGGCCACAGTGGACAGTGCATAAGCAGTGGAAGAGCCGCTAGTTATTAACGGCAAAACAAGCAGGATGAAGGTCAGCACTGAAGATCCATTTTATGCTGGTTGATGTGATTGATTTGTATCATCAGAAGCCACCAGTTACTTTTGCAACAACACACTTTTCACTTTGGAGAGTGAACAAAGCAGCTTGTCCTTGAGTCTGCCAGATTCTTGGCTAGATGTTGACTCTTAAGCGGGGTGAGGACATTTTGAACATCTTAACTGATTTCTGAAATGTGAGATCCCACAGATGGTAGGAAAATTAGATCTTAAAAGTCATTTCTTACTGCCCTCATAGTTTATGGGGTACTTTAGATGACCAATAAAACACACACACACACACACACACATTCCCCCTCCCTCCAAACATACACAACAATATTTCCACTGACAATTGAGTCTAGCAATCTTGACTCTGCAGAGTGCAGACTCACACAAAGCGCCATCTACAGGCTTGAAAAAGTCCATCACGCCCACCACGGTGGTCAACAAATAATTCTGCCTCCCTCCCACACCCCGCCTGACGCCAATATTTACAGCGGGCCTTTTAATCTGCCCTCAGGCCTGCTTCTGGCCATCTCCTAATGAGAGCTCCACCATTGACCACATCCTCTCCACTTCGATTCTTATTGGTGACATGTGCTAATAAGACAGGGGCAATTAAATACGAATGAACAAAGACTGCAACAGTTGAAAAGGGTGGGGGGGCACTCAAAGCAAATGTACTGGGGCCATGTTTAAATAGGCACTAAAATATGGGAATTAAATCAAACATTAATTACCTAAAGTTCAAAAATTCTAATGACTTTGATCAAAAGTAAGAGGAGCGGATAATTAGCCCATTAGGAGAAGAAAACCGATTAGCAATCAGTATGGAAAATCATGTGCAATATGTTGTGCTGTAAAAAAACTAGACAGCTAACGCTAGCTAGTAAGAGTGAAGCTCACACCTTTAGGCACTGAGATGTCATCCGGCAAGCCCGGGACAACGTGACAGGCTTCCTCCATTTACGCCCACCGATCGCATCACAGACATGTGTTTGTACTAAAAGTCGGACTTGACACGCATTTAAGATTTTGAGTGCTGTTCTCGAGACAAGTGTGCGAAAATTGTTTTACATCTAGCAAGACTAGCACAACACATCGGTGAACTGAGTTAACAAGCTAATGGAGACTGAGGGCTGCACAATATTTTCACGTCCAGTGAGGTAGTTTTAGTTTTGGTATTTTTGCAGAAGAAAGGGCATTCTGCACCGTTGTGGGCGGTAACACATCTGACTTGGTTTGCAATCATTGAAACTTTGAGACTGCCTTACGCTTTGACCATATACATTTCTCGACAAATCTACCATGACTGACCAAGTAGTGGATCGTTCAAGATGAGTGCTAACACCACAGTAGCACAAGAAAGGACAATTACCCGCAATCTCGCCGACTGCTAGCGGCGCGGTTTTATGCAAGCGTTTGCGAGTGTGTGAGTGTGTTTGCGTGCGAGCACGTGCTCGTCAGCCCTTCGCGAGGCGTCAGGAAGGCCCCCCCCCCCCTCGTCTGCCCGGCCAGTCATCTGTCACCATTACAGGACAAAGGCGGCGGCATCTCAGGGCCATTACCAAGATTGCTGGAGATGATTTGGAGTGTCCTCCTCTGCCCAGAGAAAATCATTTCCTCACAAAAGGGGGCCGCCTTTCGACTCCGAGAACCCCCAAACGAACTAAAGTTCAGCCTCGGGTAGATGGGAGAAGAATGAATGAGGATGCAGAACAGGGAGAGGAGAAAGAATTAGTGCAGTCCCTCCTGGGGTGAAGGAAGAAATCAGTACAGAGTAATCAACTCAAAGTGAATCCTGCCAGACGGAAATGTGCGCAAAGTAGGTGAGTAATGAAGTTGAATTAGCCAATTGCTCAGACACCTTTGTGTTTGGCGCACGCACACGCCGATACACACAAACTCACCACATGTACACGATTCTGACACACATAGATCATGATGAATTGTGCTCTTGGCTAGCCTAGATTGTTTTTAAGGTTTAATTCAGTTTCTTCCTGTGCTTGGATGAGCAGCTGTGTGTGAGCATGTGTGTGTGTACCAAAAAGAAAGACAGACAGACAGAAAGCAAGAAAGCAAGCAAGAAAGCAAGCAAGAAAGAAAGAAAGAAAAAAGAAAGCAAGACAGCAAGAAAGCAAGAAAGAAAGAACAAACAGGCATTATGAATTTCAGGTCTAATGTACTGCAGCAGGTCAAAGAGGGAGAGTGAGAGAGAAAGTGTGTATGAGAGCGAGAGAGAAAAGGGAGAGAGAGCCCATGTGTGTGTGAGGGAAAAAACCCAGAGCAAGCAAGCCTCTGGTCACCATGGAAATGACAAAACCTGATCAATACTCAAGGTTACGACCTCTATACCTTCTTCCCCACTTATTGCACTAGCCTATTTTTCCCATTCTACCCCTCCTATCTATCCAACCCTCCCATCCCATCCCTCTTATCATCTATCCATCCCTCCCTCCATCTCTCCATCCAGCCAACCTTCCATCCAGCCGTCCGTCTGTCTGTCCATCCAACCAACCAACCAGAGATGGCCCCCAAAATCCCCATGCGGCTGCCAATAAGCCTCTAAAAGTGCTGTTGAACTGCAGTCGAGGAGAGAAAAGCAAATGGCAATCTCTTGTCCGTTAAATGCTCTTCTCCAAAAACCACCAAACTTTTGTGAATGAACGAGCGGCACTAACGTTTGGCGGTGAAAACAAAATGGGAGAGAAAGCAAGGAGTGGGAGGATGACATTAAACCGGTTAAAACCCCTCAGCAGACTGCACCATATATGATTTGACAAAGGCCGGCAAACTATCTAAATTGCAAGGTTTTTAGCGGCTCGGCTGCCTCGCGCGCCCACTGAGATGACTAGTGAGGCGTGAGGCTGTCAGCCGGCGTCAAAGCACCTTTCTCTCACCGCTTTCTTCTCCTCCTAGTCGTTATTGTCATCATCATCATCACTGCACCCCTTTCAGACGCCAAACTTTGTCCCTTTGTCCCCCTCCCACTTGTGCCTCTACCTCCGCACGCCACTGAAATTACCCTTTCATTTTGTTGTGCCATAAAATTACAGACTGGCCAAGATTGGACGCCTGTTTCTGACAAGGGAGGGAGGGGCAAGGAGGAATCAATGTTTTTCTCCTCTGTGTGTGTGTGTGTGTATGATCAATGTGGCATTTTTCACGCGTGTGTTGTCACGTCTCAGAGCGATCGCTGAGGATAATAATGGGGCTCTTGGTAATGCCAGGCTGCAGGGGCAAAGAGCCCCGTTTTACTGGAGATGGCAAATTTGTCCAATCAGTAAGTAGGAAAATGACAAAGTGGCGCTGGAGGTGAGTGTGGCAAAGTGCGCAAGTTGATCCCATCACACCACAACTGCACAGCCTTGAAAGCCTCAAAAGTCCCCCAAAGCCGTACAGTACCAGGCCAAAAAATGCACCTTAAAACTCAAACTACTTTTCCTCTTAAAACATAATAATAATAATAATAATAATAATAATAATAATAATAATAATAATAATAATAATAATAATAATAATAATAATAATAATAATAATAATAATAATAATAATAATAATAATAAAACAGTTCTTAATAGAGAAGACTTGCAAGTGGCGTCTTAGTGTCAGCGTTGCTGTTAGCAGAGACGGCGTCTGTCCTTATCAAGACTACAACATCCTTTGATAAGCCCGTCTGGTCAATTAATAACCCGCATCAATATTAGCGTGTTTGAATAAGGTGCGGGAGAGTACGAGCGTAATGCCGCCGTTTCGTTATCGGCCTTCATAGTTGACATTTGGATCCGCTGATACACACTCACTTCCTTGTTGGTTCAGAGTCAAAACAAACAGTGTAGCCTAAATCTGTTCATCCGCCGCTCACGACTTTTCTCATGAAAGCTTTCTGGATGCTGGCCAGCTCCCTTTCACCTGTGCACGAGAGCGCTAAGGTGACCTTTCTGCCTCGTGAATGGCGCCGCGCCGCTGACGGACCTCTTCACCTGCCGCGGCGCGCTCTTTGTGGCGGCGTGGCCTTGCGACGCTCGGACAAAAGAACAGCACGTGAAATGGGCGCGACTTTTTTCTCTCGCCGAGGTGAGGCGGGGAGAAATGGGAGTGAAAAGGGATGAAAACCTATAAATGAAAATCAATAGGAGAAGGCAGGAAGGCATGGGGACGCAGGGAGGCTTGGTAATGGAATAGACTAAAGATAAATAATGAGGGCAGCGGGGGAGCGGAAGGGAATGAGAGAAGAGCAAAAGGAAAGAGACAAAGAAAAATGACGGGTGGCACAATGCATTCATCCAAAGCGTGTTATGTGGCTATTGGAATTTTCTAACATTCCTTTCAGACTTTTCTCTAATCCGAGAGATATAAACAAAATAGAGTGATCTGCTGCTCTATAGGGTTTAAGTCTGGTAATGAATGGTTCTAGAAAGCTGCTTGTGTAGCTCCGTCTACAAATGCTGACTCGTGCAAAACATTTTTCAATTTAGACGCAGAAGCTGCTGAGTTCACGTCCTTGAGTCTAAGTGTGATAGAAAATGGATGGATAGATAACTTGGAATGAAGTTTTGTGATTATCAGGGAAGGCGGGTTGAGGGTTTCAATGTCTCCATCTGAACCTGAACCTCCATCCTGGAGTTCCAGTGTGCAACTCTCTGGAGTCTGGACAAGCAGCAATTACAGCCATCCACACGCACGCACACGGACAAACACGAGCGCACACACACCGGGCGCTCACAAAGCGCAGAGCAGAGGCTGGGCCCACATGCGATCCTTCAAAGAGTTTGGCTGCTATCGATTTTGATGCCAAGGTTAGCGGCTCATTCAGGCACAGTGGAGCTTTCGGGAGCGCGGCGCGGAGACCTTGAGCTCAAACACACGGCCGCAGAGCCACGGCCCGGGCCCTGACGGCGTCTCCGAGCGCAAATCACGGGCGCGCCGCAGAGACAAACGCGGCGTACTGTGCGGACCGTGTGGGCCATCCCTCCCACCCGTCGACTCCTGCGGGGAACGCGAAGCAGGAAGGAGGGCAGGAGAGTGTGGGAGAGGTGGTTGTTGTGTTGCGGAGGTAACAGAAGATTAGTTGTGTTGTTTTTTCGAGAGTGATTGAGGCTCTTAAATCCCCCTCCGGTGCACCTCCGGGCCGATGCCGTGTTGTGCAATGCTCGGCCTGCGCTTTGTGCTGAGCTGTGCTGTTTTTCATTGCCGCACCGACTGCGATCCCGCCAATAAAATGTTCATCCAGCGCTGTGCTTAATGTGTGCTTCGTCCGTCTAATGAGTCTTCATTATGACAACATCCACCACACGTGAACCGGGCGAGAGCGCCAGAGAGCGAAAATACTCAAACGGCCGGGTTGGGATCATTCGACCAAATCGGGAGTTGATATATTAGCACACTTTAGCACATACTGGACACGCCATCCCGTGCACGCGGATCGACACGCGTCAACCTTCCTCTGCCGTCATCATTGCGACTTAATCCCCTCACAGACCCCTCGTGTTGCGCTTTGAACGTGGTACAAAGCGTGTCGGGGGGCTTAAAATGGCAGCACAAACACATAAGAAAAAATAGAAAAAATAAAACCCTGCTGAGACTTTTGACCTTTCGGCTGGGATAACACTTTTCAAACGCCGTGCGAGGAATTAGGCTCGCGCATCCACTCCAAACGGTCCACGCGTTCCCTTCATCTGACAACTTTAATGGCCTTCACTTTTTTTTCCCAATTTTTTTAAATACCGCCACGACTCAAAAGTAACTGGTGGTTTTTTCATTGTAATTCATCTCCTTGACGAGTGCACTCACTGATATAATTTTTATTTTTTTTTAGAGAATAAAAGCAAGTCTGCAGTGAATAGGTCGACTTTCGTGCAAGAATTCAAACATGCTATGTGCAAAAAATATTAAAAACCTTGAAGCGTATTAACCAAATCACGGCGCCAGTAATACAGCATATGACGTGCGGGATTACATCACAGGCTGCTTGTCTCGAGTGGTATTTCATGATATCGATTCCATCATTGCGTATTGAACGATGTAGGTGAAAATCAGATTGCGGGAACATCTTTGGGGGTTTTAGGGGTTCCGGGTTTGGGTGACAGCAAATCACACTTTTTACAAACGCACATGCAAAATAAATGTCATCACTTGGCCTAAATGTGACAATAGTGGACTGTGACGCTGAGTGTGTGTGTGTGTGTATATGTGTGTGTGTCCGCTTCACTTCAACTGCCTTATAGCCCCCCGCCCCCCAAACACACACACACATTTTTCTTCTCACTCCTGCTTGGCCACTGAAGCCTTGGCGGATCAATAGCGGCAATTCTGGAGACATACTGCATCGCCATGGCAACCGCCCCCCCCGGTCCTTCCCTATGCTACGCTATGCTATGCATGAGGGAAATTACAGTCTGTCTCATTGGCGTGCTTGTCGTCTGGTCGTTTTGAATGGTTAGTCGAGAACGTTGCACACAAATGGCAAGTTTGATGTGAATGTCAGAAATTCGAGAATTTTAATTTAATTTAAATGTAATTGGTAAATTATTAACATTCTATGTACTTTATTTTTTCTTCACCTCTTTGGGAGAAAAATAGCCTCCAAAGGTCAGGCCAGCTTTTTAAAACGTACACTACCGTTCAAAAGTTTGGGGTCACAAAATTGTTTGGGTGACCCCAAACTTTTGAACGGTAGTGTATATATTTATTTAGATAATTATTTATAGATTATATATATAATCTTCTGTGTAAAAAATCTTATAATATATATGTATACTTATATTCATAGATTATATATAATCTTATACAAATATAAGATATAATTTATAATATTTAATTCATTATATTTTATTATAATAATATTTACACTACCGTTGAAAAGTTTGGGGTCACCCAAACAATTTTGTGACCCCAAACTTTTGAACGGTAGTATATTTCTGTGGAAAATATTTGAGTAAACTTTCATAAAGGAATCACTGCAGGGCGTTTTATGAAATGGCTATGAAAGAATACTTTCATTAGATTTCTCTTGAGTGAAATTCCAACGCAAGTTTTCTTTAAAGTGTTTAAAGCAGCTACCTGTGGCACATGGCCTCGGGTAACGTCCTTTCAAGCAAAGTCAAAATCAATGGCAGATTCATGAAAGACACTTTCACTGTCATCCAACACTTCAAATATTTAACCTAAGGCCATTTACACCTTCAGGGAATTGCGCAACATGGGGTGGGGATTGGGGCAAACATGAACGACTGCATCCCTGTTGTTTCTGCTCGACTATGTTAATAAATAGAATATCAGCTAAAAAATGGAAAAATCAAACACAGAATTAAAATAATAAAATGTGGATCACAATGATCGAAATAAGTATTGAAGTAATGGCCGCCGCTTGAAAACTAAAACTTCACAGGTCGGTTTGATCAATCTGTGATCTGAATATCATCGCTGTCATGTGGAAATCTCGTACGTCCAAATACGGTCAATTTCACATTTTTCTTCCCAAAAATCAATTCTATTGGTCCGTTCTCCATTATACAGCATGCATTATTAACCAATCAAGCTCGGGAACAAATTCATTCACCATATTGAAGTGTTGTAAGCCGCCTCTTTGCCCGCCTTGCAGCATTCGACTGAAAATTGAAAGCCAAATTTGTATTTCGGAGTATTACATAGACTTTTTGGGTCAGCATGACCGCAAGTACAAAGTTTCCAAATGATTAATTCCGTCATTATAAGTTGATGGTTTCATACACATCTTAGTGTGGGGTAAAACATGTTTGGATGTACTAGGAAAACATGAGAGCATTCTTATCCACCTGTCCAAACTTGAATCACTTAGCGGCTCATCAAAAGAAAATCAGGCTGGCACTGTGACGAAAAAAAAAAAAAAAATCAATCATCTGCCACATTCACGTTGGATGATTCTGTGTGCTGAAAGGAGCCCAAGGAGAAAATAAAGCAAATATACACATTATACTGCACTCCTAATGATCAATACTTTTTTTCATATTTTTTTCTAGCTGTAATGTGGAACATCTCAGAGCACTTCAAGTACTGAGAGGAGATCTTCTAAGTGTATATCTTCAAGAAAAACAAGGCAAGAAGAGGTGAGGCAGTGCAGAGAAGTATGAAGAAAACTCTTCTAAAGACTTTGCTGAGTTTCTTTATCACAATTTAGCTCCAAAGAACCGAAAACTACACTATATTGATATTCCGAGTACTACATTTGTCCTGAATGTTCAAAATTGTAAAAAAGCATTACGCCTACTAAAGTTGTAGTAAAAGGGATAAATTACTGCCATCTAGTGGTCAATCATAATATTGCAACATAAAACTTTACAGTGCAACATGATAATTAAGGGGAATAAGGATCTGGCCGGCCCGACAATAGACAAATATGAAACATGTTTTTTATTTGCCTCCCACAAAAAAAGTATTTTTTAAAGTATTCAAGGGGCTACTGAAAGTGTTGTCACGGACTCCTAGTTGCTCACTGCTGATTGAAAGAACAAGCTGGGTAAACGATACCCCAAATTGAGTTTGCGACTGTGCAACATCCTTCATCAACATTTTTTCCCTTTGATTAAGATCCTCACCTGATTGCACCCCATAGAAAGGTGAGCAAACATAGCGTAAATTAGACACCTTTAATCTTCCTCAATCGTTTGGAGGCTGTGCATCAATGCATGTCCTCCATCATGCAACACAGACAAACGGCGCATCAGCATTCTGCGCCAAGACAGCCAGACGTGTTCCACCTCTACGGACAACTAAATCCCTCTCAAAAGACTAGCGGCACTCTTAAATGGAACCATTCATTCATTCTTCTGGAGGGTGTCCGCAGGACAGGAAGCACAGCTCCTTGTCAACACAAGCCACGCAGATTCAGGCAAGTGAAGACAGTGGATGATGGACTTGCACGTGTGCGGCCATGCGCACAAACACCCGCAGCCACGCGCGCTTGCGGAGGTGTCGCTGTCTGGGTAACCCTGGTAACAAGTCACTACAGCACACTGGAGCTTATTACTAAGTGCTTGACCCGTACCTTGGCCTGCTCTCAGATTGAAGGAGCCATCTTGTGATGGCCAAACCTAATCCCCAGATGGAAGGCTTGTTTAATGGATTACTTCCTAGTGGCTTCTGCGTGGCTACACTCGGGCGGGAGAAGCCTTGGCGCGACGCAACAGCACACAACACACGACGACGCCTGGAGATTCTCTCACCGAGCACGTTTTATTTTGTGGACCTTTCTATAAGCCTCTGGTATGACATTTCTCCCAGTACAGTATGTTGTTTGAAGTTGGGAACGGTGCAGAATGAAGTTCGCGTGTGGAAGAATACACAGCAGACAAGTGCGACACCTTGAAATTCCAGACTCGTATTTCGCGCCTAAAAAGGTTCTGATTAGCAAACGCGCCGTTTGTACCCCTGGGTTTTCCTTTTTTTTTTTTAATCTGGTGGAATACCTTCACTGGCACTTAATACAGGCTAGCAGACAGGTTCACTTAGCGGCAGGCAGGCAGACAAAGAGGAGCCCGGTGGAAGCGCCGTTGGAGACGGAGCCCTCCCTTGAGCAAAGCCATTGACAGGACAAACATCAGAAGTCCCTCTCGTTGCCGGGGCCTCTCTTTCGCTCGTCAGTATGTCAAAGCACACCCCCTTGACCTCAACGTCCGAGTCCCCCCCCGCCCCCCTCGTCACACCAAACACGGAAAAAGGGGTGATACAGTCTGTGGTGACATTCATGCACGCTCACACGCAGGACATTTAGCCGAAGCTTGTGCGACAAGACAAACAGAAGAGGTCCGTGTTGAGGGACTCTTTGGGGACCTTCCAGAGTAAAGGGATCATAAAACGGGAAAAAAATAATTTTTAATTACCTGTCCAACGCTCAAGTGTGAAATGACACAGCCAAGTATTCTCTTTGTGAGCTTCCTTTTTCTGAAAATGTGAAAATGTGAAGATTTTCATTCAACTATTCTGATAGCTTGGCCGGCTTTCAAGTGATAGCTGGAGCAATGCTTGGCTATGCTGAGTTTTGTGATATGCAGAAAAATCTGTAGCTGTCATTGCCGAGGCTGATTTCAGCAAGACGAGAAGTAGGGTGCGTAAAGTGAGCGATAAATGGTGATCATTGTTTTATTTTGACAAAAACATGTCACAGACATGTAATGAAAAAATTGTTTTTAAAACACCAGGTTATAGGTGTGTTTATTTTATTTTTTTAAATAGCTTATACACGTGCGACAAATAACATTGTTTATATGGACCCGGAATTTAGAAAGTTTGGAACCTGTGCATCTTTTAAAGCACATTTGGACAGCATGACACTCGCAATGTAATCCTATTGTGAGGGAGCAGCACTTTCCCTGTCATCATTAGTCGAAGTTAAAATTCCAACAGCCTCTCTGAGCACGACGAGGGGAGTGCTCCGGGCGGGGGGACGGGGAGGTGTGGCGGGAACTGTATCCCACGCCGGACCGGGGCAGACGGGGGTGGCGCCTCTGCAATTTCATTTCGTTTAAAAATACTCCCCAAACATTGTTAGGGTTGCATTAAAGGATCCTGTGTTAAAACAGGCGAGAGGGCGCGATCGCTCTGCTCTGCATTATCCAGCCTTGTTGGGTTATGCTAGACGCTACACGCGGCGGGAGACAGCCCATACTAACTACATTAAATCCCCACTGTGTTGTTCAATATATGGCACCTGTGGATACACGTTTGCGAGCCGTTGTCGGTAATTACTGTCTGAACAGCAAAGCAAACAGACGCTGCCAGGAGCCTCGGACACGGTCAATGGGGAAGCTCCCCATTGGCAACCTTCTGAAGGAAGGCCAGGCCGGCAGAACTTCACTAATCTCAAAAGTTGTACTTTGTTGTCCACAATTTCTCCACATGAAAAAATCTACATCTGGCATGAATGTAAATGGAAACAATCTCCACAGCTGCATTAGATGCATTGCTATCGTTCTCTCAGAAGGAAGCAATTTTGTCGTCAAATAAAGATATAAACTATAGTGTATTGGTATACCAACAAAATGCAAAATATGAGGGCGGGGATATTTTGCAAACTCACACTGTTGTTCATCTTTCAAGGTTTGAGAGGTCATCCTTCTTCCGAATACACAAATGTGGAATCCCTCAGCCAACCACACAACACCTTGGAAAAATTCATCTGTATGTGGCAAGTACATTATTGATTTTTTTTTTTTTTAACCCCCCCATCTCCCGATCCCTGCTGTCGAAACAGCGTGAGTGTGCAAGATCGGGTGGGATGTTTTTGTGCGTCTCTTCTATTTGTCTCTCTGTCATCGCTATTTGAGAAGGCTGCAAGCGCTCTGTCTTGATTTGCATTTGTCTGACTTCAAACCCCCCGACGACCACCGACATACTTTGTGAAATAAAGTTTTCCAATTTTCTCCTAGTAAAAGCTGAATATCGTTCATGATCATGAGGTAGGGCTCCAGACTTGCATTTTGCGCCTAAAAACAGTGCGAGTGCATTTTTAATCGACTCAAGCATATCGTGGGTCAAATTGCTTTGACAGGTTAAAAATATACAAAAAAATAAATAGTTACTGGATAGTTGTGATACCTTATTTACCCAGGTCGCCCTCATAATCAATCAGTGAAGACTAGCTCCAAAGCTATAAAATAACATATACGTGCATGTAATACAGCATAATAGAAATTAGGAGATAATGACACACACCACAGAGGGGTCAGAGCATGAGTCTCAGGGGTCTTTCTTTTTCCTTTTGTGTTGGTCCGTGCGGCCCGTGTCACTTCCGGCTAACAGATGGACGTGGACCCTCCCCTTATGGACTCTGATTGACTCCCCAAATCAAGATGGATCTGGGCGCATTCGCATTTGCACCCACTGAAAAGGCCCCACACATTCATCAAAATGACACATGGGAGAAGAGGAATATAAGAAGTCGTCGAAGAAGAATTGATGAGTGTGTGTCTGCAATGCGGACAAACAATATGGCCAAATAGAGATTTTCAAGAATGTTACTGTGTTTGGGTTGGTCACTGACAATTGCAAGTAGCCTCCGAAAACCTAGTTAATTGTTGTAGTACAAATATTTACCTACAAGAGGCAGTGTGGTGACACAGACTGCCAGAAAATGCAAAGCAGAAGAAAGAATAGAAGAAATACAGAAGCGAGGCTAACTGTTGCCCATCGATTAGCGTTCTAATAGATGATATTAGATAATAGAGTAACTAGCAGCTTTCTAAGAGTTGCAGGACAAAACAGCAGTTTGATACTCTAATTGAATGACTTGAATGAATCGAATCCCCTTCTGGGATTAATCGTTGCGCTTAACCATGACGAAGCCATTTATCAGCACCTTGGGCTTTTGTAAATTTACTTAATCTTCTTACAACTTTTTTGATTTGGTGCATCATGAGACCCAGGTGGCGAAAACAGTTGGCACCGGCGCGACTACGGCCTCTCTCCCTCTTTCGCAAAACGTCGAGTGCATTGCAGGAACAAAACCTTGCCGGATCAGAATGAGTCCTTTTATCAGGCGTTGGGCAGCCCAGTGGGAGACCTTGAGAGCCCAAACTGTGTTTTAAGTGAGACTGCAACTGGTGAGGCCATTATCCTTTCACTCTTGAACCTTCCTCTTGCCTGTATATGCGTGCACATATGTGTACCCATATCTGTGTGTGTGTGTGTGTCCTTCCCCTGCCTTGAAAGCCCCGAAGCCTCGGGGAGCCGTGGAAAATCAATACTCTTCGGCAGCTCCCCCCTCTTTATTCATTTAATAACTCACTACCATTGCATTACTGTTCCACTGATCTCCCATCACAGAGCCCAGACTGACACCTTTGTGCTCTTTCACCACGCTGGAGTTTGATGTAATCAGTTCAACCTGCACCTTCGTGCCTGACACATGCGTCAACGGCGACCGAATATGAAAAAGACCCAAGTCAAAGAGCGAGCGTGAGAGGGAATGGGCTTACAGGAAGTGGGCTTCAAATGGGTGCGAGGTGAGCGGGGAAAAAAAAATGCGAGTGATGTGAGGACATCTGCACAATGGACTGTAATCTAGACCAGAAATTCTTGATGATTTCAAATATTTTGCATTAAGCTAAATTGAGTAACAGAAATAGGAATGTTCTGTAGGAATATTACGACAGTGCAGTTCTACAGTTCTATTACAAACTGCAACCCATAGTTGTTAATAGCAGGAAATAGCTAAGAAAGTGACTCAATACTTTCAAATCTAAAGTGCTTTTTATGCACTTTGGTGTCTCAAAAGATAATAAAACGATCAACAACGAAAACCAGGCAGTTTTATTATTGTGGACTTCAGAATTGTCTTAAAAATAGACAAATGAAATGGGTTGGATGAAAATCACGCTTTCCTTTAACTGACTATTTTATTGCACGACTTTTAAAGTACGTGGCTGTAGGCAGCAGTGTCGAACAAAACAAAATAAAACTAAACACAACTTTACATATGTGGTGATTATGTACGTTATTCCTAACTTTCTAAACGATGACATTAGCATGAATTCCAGTCAATTTCAGTCCAATCGTCACAACGTTGTCCCTGAAGCATTCTGGACTGTCAATACGCATTTAAAACATTTCGTAGCCTCATCTTTTTCAAGATATTTCAGCAACGTAGTGTGTAAGCTTAAATAAAGACAACAACCTAATGCACATAACATGGGTTGTTGCATAATGTTCCTTTTCACCAGGTGAGGACTTTAATCTGTGTTAGAGTCACGTTGCTGCAAAATGTGTGTATAAGTGTGTGTGGCAGCAATGTGAGGTAAGGAGGGGTCGGGGTGGTCGTGGGGGTGTGGTCCCCCCGTGCGGGGCTGCGAGTAGAGAGCAGGTGGGCTCGGGATGGAGCGGAGAATCTGTATTGATTGTTTTTGTGCCTCTGAGCTGTTTAGCCATTGTCGACGCTGCCTCGACCAGCTGAGAGGCAAATTGCAGCGTTTACACCGAGAGGCATTTTCGTCTTTTTTTTTTTAAATCCATTTATTTATTTTTTCCACCCTTCCCCCCGCCCACACTTGTCTTTTTTTTTTTTTTTTTAACAATAGCAGTTGTATCTACTGTCTAGCATGTCTGAGGAATTCTGACCGCTTTATTCAGTTCACAGTCTTTGACGCAAGCATTCAGGAGAAAGTTTTCTTTTTTGTGTCGACCAACAGATCGTTCGTTTTAGCACAGCTTTGATGTGCACTATGTGCTTCCTGCTTTAATAATGCATACATGTGACACATCTCATTAATGTTTCATGCAATATTCCCCCTCACAAATATGTCAGGAGAGCTTCAATCAAAAGGTACGATATCAACAGAATTACTTTGCATGTTCTGCGAGAATCTAATAGTTGTCCTACCTTGTGAAGTTTGGAGGTTTGCGACATTTTCTTTCCCACCACCCTTGTATCAAAAGGAGTTGCATGTATTGCTGAATTCCTTCTCCACTGAGTCGAAGTCATTGTCATTTTCATCATTGCTGAAGCTGTATCAAGAAAACAGAGGAAAAAAAAGACTATAATTATTAAGTATAAATGAATGGAGACGGTCCCAAGTCAAGATAAGTTTGTAAGTCATTTTATGCAGTATTAAATTAATAGATTCTCTGTCTATGCGTGTTGCTCCACCATTTGTGTTATGGTTGGCATTATTAGTTAACCCATCTGTGGGATTTTGCATTGTATATGAGCATTAAGCTTGGGGACTTTCCCAAGGCAAAGCAAAGGGGGTTAAAAAAGATATCATTTAGGACTTGTAATATACCCATAATGAAATATTTATCCAAATAAAACAATTTGCACAATGGTAATCGGCATTCCTAAATAGTAAATTACATTTTTGGCTCAACACTGCCTCCAAAGGTGAAAGTCTCCACTTTGATCACAAATCCATAATGGCAAGTGAATTTCGGAGATAAAAGATGAAGGAAAGCGCCGCTCCGGTGTGCAGCTGTACAACATCAACAGACAGGATGCAGACAAGCAGACGGCAGAGCAATGGGGCTGATGTTTTATCAGCCTTGAGCACAAAATGACGCCTGCGCCCGTTTACAATGTTGTTCTACCTGATAGCCGACGCCGGGCGGCTAAAGTGTGTGATTTGATGATGGTGCTTGAGCACATTAGGCACACAATGCAGTGTGTTTGCTCATCCAATCACCAGCAGGGAAAGTTAATGGCATGAGGAGCTGCTGTTTGCCAAACCCACCATTGATTGATAGCCCAGAGTGCCTCGATGCCTTCGTATTACTACAGTATGGTATAGTGCAGCAGTGGGCTACCACAGCAAAGACTATAGAGTGTTTGTGTAGTGTAAAATAGTCAAATATGGTATAGTATTAAAGTCTACGGTGCAAGATAGGAGTTTGTATTACCCCCCCAAGCATTTAATAAACGCTGAACATGACCAGTGACCAAGGACCAGTATGTGTTGTTGTGTTGCTGCACGGCTCCATGCGGCGAGCTTGACATTAAATCATGAATTGTGCTCGTTTGCATGTGTACGTGTGTGTGCGCGCGGGATTATCGATCGTCATACGCAGCTTTATAGCACTCTGTTGTAAATGTCATGTTTTTACAGGCTACTGTTTGATATAAGCGCGATATAAGTATTTGCTCGCCGGCGCAAATTGCGAGCACAGTCGCGCCATTACTCAGCAATTAAAGAGGCTTCCGAATAGCTACTGTATGTGGCTTCCTGATGCGGCCAAGTAAATAAAATGCGAGCCCTGCACCATCTTTACTGCATGTGACGTTAAGTCCCTTCCTCTTATGTTTGATGTCAGTTTGCATTCATGTTTGTAAGGGGCGGTCATTTATAACTGTAAAATAACTGAAATAACACCAGTAGACAAATATAGTCTTCATTCAAATAGATTACTTTCTCCCATCAGGAAAAAACAAAAGAAAGTAACTGAAAGGAAGTCTTATTTCATGAACAACAACTGTTGAAGAGCTGAGCCTATTTTGAATCTGTTGCTAACCAAAACAGCAGCATGTACCAAAGAACATGTTCAGGTGAATTAGACATTCGTAAATGGTAGATAACGTGTATGAAACCTCTCAGTCAAAGCTGTAAGGTGA
The DNA here is from genome assembly GCF_033458585.1 of Syngnathus typhle. NCBI lineage: Eukaryota > Metazoa > Chordata > Actinopteri > Syngnathiformes > Syngnathidae > Syngnathus > Syngnathus typhle. The sequence continues at coordinate 18,404,766 of NC_083741.1, forward strand.
CACCCTTGATCACATATTGATTAAAAAAAATGGTTACTAACTGAACGAGTAGCACATATTTATAATATTAAGTGGAGTCCAACGCAGGCAAGTCAGACTGGTTTCATAGCCCTTTACGGAGGTAGAGCTCCTCTAAGTGGTTAAACTGTGCAACTGTGACTAGTATATTATTGCACCAAGAAAAAAGTGTTTACACCTAATCTTATTGCATGTCAACATTGCTAAGAGTAAAAATGCTCATTTTGTTATTATCTTGCAAGGTCCCCATTGTTTCTGTAGACATTATGACCTAAGCCCTAGTAAATGAATATATTAATACATTATTTTTCAAATCTTTATCTCCAATGTTTTGGATTCTTTTTCAACGTTTCGGATATTTTAAAGTGTTTTTTGAAATTTATTTCGTCTTCATCCTTTTAGAAAGATTTCTGAAAATTGTTTTTCTTCATCTATTTTGTGTGTTTTTATTTGTAACTTTTTTTTAACATTTTTTGTGTTTTAATTTTTTTTTAAGTCTTTAATATCAATGTGACTGATGAACCGCGGTAAATGTAGTATAGGGATTGTTACCCATAGGCAATGAAGGACAATTGTACACTTGTGAATCATTTGCATGATGTTGAGTATGTCAGACACGTTTTGTTTTAAGCCTAAAAGTGCCTGAGTGATGTCGAGAGCTCCTGGGGAGATGACCAGATGAGAGTGTTGGTTTTGTGAATATGCATGGCTCTCTGCATTAATTCATGCATGAACAAGATGTGCAAATGTCAGCAAACGATGGAAGAATGCATATACTATGACTGCCCGCCTGCAGAATGAAAAGCTGAGACTGTTGTGCACCTTCCAGAAGCATGCAAATAAAAGCAGTACAGCACTGGTAAAAAAAAATAAAGCAGGTTGTGCTCAATGAAGCAGGAAAAATAACTCATCACTTGTGTTACAGTGCCATCTAAAGATGTCAAGTGGCTTTGCAAATATTTGCAGCCAGAGGTGTTTTTTAATAACAAATATTTTATGTGACATTATTAATAAATCACAGTTTATTTCTCATGACAGTATAATCTTTTCACGTAATATGAGGAATACATATTATTATTATTATTATTATAATAATCTTACAAATCATTTAATATTAGCATTGGATTTGTAATTGAGATTTCTTTTCCTGAAGAAATATGGTCGTATGTTCGTGACATTGCACTTTCACCCCATTTGTAACCACAATCCTACACCAGTGGTCGTGTATATATACGTACGTACGTGTATATATATATATATATACATATATATATATATATATATTTTTTACTTCGTTCAATTATATTTTTTTGTACTTAATTTTAGTTTCACCTATATGTATGTATTTTATATTCTGGCAGTTTTTCCTACAATGCAAAAGAAAATGACGGTTATTCAAATGAGGGGGCACTCCTAATTGTATATTGAGTTTAACTACTAAATGTGGTCCAAATTGAAGCCTTACCAGACCAGTGTGCCTCATATTTGACACCACAGATCTTAATGTAATATGTATATGACTACCAAATTCCTGAAACCAGAAGACTGTGTGTGTCGCTTTTGACCACCAGAGGTTACTGTTATCCCGTGTACTCTACCCTGTTGCCATCACTTGGGGCGTTTCCCCACACGTTCCATCAATGGCTGGGAACATCCTCTCCTTTTTCAGCACACAAAGGCTGACACTAGGGCAGTCCTTTGGAGCAAGGTGATGTTACTCCGAATAAATAAATGACAATATTGGCGGGGAATGTAGCTACCTGCTGAGTCGACACATTTCTTTTTCTTTGTACTGCAGGGATTCACAAAAACTGGTCGTCAGCTGTTTGTTGATGCCAAACAGACGTGGGAGCGCGTGAGCAAATTGAATCCGGGAGCTAATTTGGGGAAGGGAGTATTGACGAAAAGTGGAATGGATTGAAGGAAGACTGAGAAGTGAAAAGAATGACAATATTGGTAAATTGCACGTTTGAGTTAAACATTGTGGACAAGCTTAAAGTCATGCGGGGGACGTATTGGATTTTGAGAGGTTGATACGTAGTGCATAGGTGCCATCTTGATAACACAACTTGACATTTTAATGCGGTAGGGATGATGACCGTAATTTACTGAGACTATGGACAGCCACTTCAAATTTGGTTGTCGCCAAGTATGGCTTTGATCGCAAGTGAAAATTCAGATTAAGAGATCCATTGCGGTTGACCACGACTACGCTTTTCTAACTAATACGTAATTCCGAAGACATTTTGTGGAAACTTTGTGGGACAAGTTGGAGAGGTTTGAGGCCATTTTTTGTTTAGAAAACGAGGTACATAAAAAGCATGCTTGGATGAGTTTAGTATAGAAGCACTTGGCCTCTTTTATCCCCCCCCCTGATACCAAAAGGTAAAATATTATGGCATAATAGTACTGCAGATTTGTTTTGTTTTGAATCCAAATAAAGGCCTTTCTCATCATAAACGGGTGAAGAAAAAAAACAAACTCCAAACAGTTGAGAAAACAAACAACATAAAAAAAGTTATTTACCTTTGTTCTGTAATCTCAAAATTCAAAAACAAGAATTCTTATCCCTACTAATAAATGCAAGTCCTGCATTGGTTTGGGTTTTTTGTTGCACACACAAGCGGAATGGGCTGCAACAGGGTATTTACTTTTTTAGCCTTCAAGCAACAGGGAAAGGTTAACGTCAGCCTTGTCACGAGTTGTTGCAATTGGAACGGATGAGTGGCCCCAGGCTGTTTATTGTGTGTGTCTGTGTGTAGGCTAGTAAAGACTATATACAGTATATACACAAGTGTACACACACTGCTCTTTAATGCTGGTCACTGTGTCAGAGCAGGCCTGCCCCGGTGGTGTCATAAATTACAGTCTTCGGCGTGAGGCTGGCGCGAGAGCACATGGGCGACCTCAACTTATCATCCTGATTGGTCGGATGCTCGGCCTGCCGCGGAGGCGGGGTTCGGCAAATCATAATATTGATCACACAGTATGTACATTCGTTGCTATGTATGGAGGCTCCCGTCAGGTTAAAAAGTATTTAGCCAGTGACGGGGTTTTGGTGGTTTGTATCTGAAATAAAATAATTGAGATTTGCCTTTAACCTGGTTTGACGTGGTTTGGAAATTCTTCTTATAGAGACCGCAAAAACATTTTTAATTTATTACTTTTTTGCGGAATTCTTGTAGTACCATTTGGCATAAATATGGTTGCAATTTAACCACTCAGAGGAGTCGTACACCAGTTTCCAGACGCAAAGCAATAATTAGTACTAACAAACTTAATCAGTTGTGAACTGATAGCTAATTACGTTTCAAAGACAATGGAATGACCCTTGATTGATTACTCAAATTCATTATACGACTCTGTAGAAGAAATGTCACAAATCCAAGAGGATTCCTGCCACATTCGTCTTACCCCTCAGTGCTGCACTCGCACATGTGAGATTTTATGTGTTTCTGCATTCCAGGCAAGTAAGACGCACATGCTCGTGACAGGCAAGACGTTCCTTTGGGGTATTGCGAATTCCAAATAGTGCGGCATTGCTCTTCTTTGACAAGGAGCTCAACATCTGCTGGTGAGGGCACCACTGGGTCCAATTCAGATGAAATGGAAAATATATAATATCGTCTCTGTTTTGTATGTAATTCAATATGGAATATGAATAGAGTATAAAAAAAAAAAATCTGACAAGGGTGATGTGGGTAGTCAACTCCCACATCACGCACACACACACAGCAGAGTTCCTTCCCAATGGGTAGCAAGGTCACTAAGCTAATTAGCATTCATCTAATCTTATTTAATCTAATAATGCCGTAATAGGAAACACACGCACATGCATTGTCATTAATTTGATAGGGAGCAAAATAAAAAATGCATTTAGATGAAGTATTAATGGAGTTCAGCGTAGACGCGTAAACATAATTGGCGTTACCATTCTTGATTGCTTCTCTCCACCAGGAAGTCAGAGTAATGCCGCTGACAATTTGAGAGAATTTCAATTCTTATCCAAGCCGAGCATCTGCATGACTTTAAGACCCCGGTCGAAGATAAGACATATTTTAAAAATAAAAATCGAAATAAAAATGCAATGGAATGACACTATCTGGTTTAGATTGCCATTTCTTATTTAAAGAGTATTTATAATTTTAAAAAAAAGAACTTTTCTTGATAATATAGAAAGACCCATGTGTGTTGCCCATGTTATCATTTCAAAACAAAAAGATAAGCAGAACTCAGTTTTGATTCGCATGAGCTTCTGATAAGCGGCACATACTTGATTACAGGGGGAAGTGGCAGTGGTGGATCGGGAAATATTAGTGTTTGCTGATGTGTCAAAGTGAACTGTTATATCTCCAGATTTTTCCTGGCAAAAGGACGAGAGTCAGCCTGCCAACAGACAGACGAATTTGAGAGCTCCCTGGGATTTCCGTGACCGGCATAAATATGACGCAGTGTGCGAAGGCAGGTAAGGCCCATTGTTGGTAATTTCACAAATGAACAGATGGTACCAAGTCTGTAAGAGGGAGGGCTGCGCTGTAGTGAGAGTCATCACAAATGACATCAATCATGGCCATCCCAGAGCAGCTCCTTTTATTCTATTTAAACGGGGGGGTGCTAGTCACGCACTAGACTCAACCAGGTGGATACATACATACGTGCACTTGGCAACTGTTCCAAAGCCCCCCCAAAAAATTGCTGCTGCCCAGTGAGACAATATAAAAAAAAAAATCCAATAAAATTCAGAGGCTTTGAAGTTCACAATATGAATGAAGCTTTGTTTGACACGTCCACAGAGCTCATAATTTGTTTCACTGCGTCTCAATCAAATCCAAGGACACATCCTTGCTGCACTGGGACACACATCTTAAATAAATAAAATAAAGCTGCCTCACCAGCATTAAGACTATTATGATCATTTACAGGGGTTACTTGTTGCCCCATGTAAGTGTCACTAATATGAACAGGGAAGATGACCGCATTTAAAGTAAGGTCATGTCTGCATTAATTCAGCGTTCATATGTATGGTATGCAGGCGCGAGATACATTAATTAAAGCAACGGTCAGTAAACTGTATGAAAACACCCTGAAGGTTAACTAATGGAGAAAGGAGGGGAAAATCAAAGGTGAATCTGGATCAGCTATTAGAGGTTGTAAAGCACTTAAAAGGTTCAATGTTAAAACTCTGCTCGATTCTACAAGAGTCAAGAGACCCAAACTGTACCTAATGTAGTAAAGCAGCCTCTACCATGTTTCACAGTGGGTAGGTCAAGGGCAATTTCATGAATTTAACATTTAAGGTTCAACCACCGACCAGGGGAGATATTTAATAAATGCCTTCGTATACGATGACAGGTATCCAGCTGAGCACTCATGTAAAGTGTTTCCAATTGCACCAACCTGTCATACGATGTAAAACCATCGAGCAAACTTAGTCTGAAGCGAAACACACAGCATAAATGTGTAATTTTATCTCCAATTCAAAGTGGTCAGAGGGATCTTATGCCAGAACTGAAGGGATGAGCCCAAATGGCGTCGGCACCCACAAAGCACCATCGGGCTTCAAACTGCTCAGCTTTACAGTGTACTGACCAGAAGTAATGACTAATGTTCAAGTGCAGCGAGGGGGAAGCATCAAGACTCTCTCAGATTATGCCAAAGTAGACTTTTTGTTAGGCTTTTAGACAACACATTTTAGGTCAAACTGTTCCTGCACTTTTGCTTGGGCCACTGCCAGAATGGTACAATAGCTAAAGAGCAGAACTAGACCAATAAACATTTCAACCTAAACAATGATCTTACTAAGAATAATTAAAGTCACCAATCTATTAGCTAAATAAAACATAAAAAAAATAAAAGAATTCCAATTTTAAACCGGAAATGGCAAAATGGATGGAACAAATATTTCGTCACTGTTAATAATGTAAATAAAATCAATCAACTTAATATGGCTTCCAGTGGCTTTTGAGTCCATCTCGTTTAAAAGCATCAACTCAGTTTAAATGTTCTTTTATATTGAGTGGGGAAAAAGGGTTTGCCCTGAATCTGTGTGGAAGAAGCTAAACAGCTTTGATGAAGAAGAGGAAGAAGTGGTATCACCTGCAAGCGTACCTAACGGATTGTGTGTTGTGATGAAAGGTGACACAACTCTAAAGCAGTAAACATGGCCATGAATCAAAGTCTACTAAAGCTCCTCCTCCTCCTCTGTGTATCTAACATCAGTGTCGATTTGACACTTGGGCCACGCTCACTTTGGAGTCATCCGGATGAGATGCAGCGCATTTGTCACCGCGGTCACATCGCATGTACTTTTTATCTCTCTGTAGGTCTCATCACTTGTCAGCTTCCACACCGGCTGCTGCCTTACTGACTCAGTGGCTGGATGTGTGTGTGTGTTTGGGGCGGGGGTCTCATTACTGTGGTCGGCATGTTGTGGCACGGGCTGACGCGTTATCAGATTAGAGCAAAAAAATCTAAATTTTGCACCTCTGCTGATAATTGCTGACTTGTAAATGAGATTTCTACACTTTGACTCGTGGTGGAGCAAAAAAATGTCCAACCGGAAGTTATTTACTTCACTGGGGTGAGGACCTCCACCAAGGCCGAATATTCAAATTGAAAACATATCTAAAACAATTCCTGTGGTGTGACAAGGTGTGGCCTTTGTTAGGGTTTGCAGAATATCTTTATCGTATGATTATGTTGGAATGTAACCTGTAATAATTTAACTAGCCTGTCCTGTCTTAACAAAAGTAGTAGACCAAAGTGCTAAGATCTTTTCAACTTATTGACTAACTGCAGAGGAAGCAATCAAAGTTGCTTTGTTTACAGAACGTCGTAAAAGGCCCCCTGCTATGCTTTGATCAGCAGGGGAGCGGCTTCACCCCATCTTGTGTTCCCACACCTCCACTTTCAACCCCACTCTGTTTCTCTCAATAAATATGCACCTGATGAGGCCTGAGTCAGACCTTCATTCGACCATCGCTGTAAGCACAGCGACGAGTGAACTCTCCGCCTGCAGGTGTCTGAAACGACTAACTTGTCTCCAGTGTGGTTCTTGCAAACTAAGTTAGAGTGAGCACCACCCTAACAGCCTTGTCTTGTGTAGATGCGCCATTGTTGACTAGGCCCTCCCCTTGAGAGAGATGTTATACGAAGGTAGTGTGATCTAAAATTTTTAAGGTAAAATACTGTGACTAAAGTGATCCCACCAACAACAAAAATGACGAATCGAGAACTGGCTCCCACTTCATGATCTAGCATAGCAATCCCCAGACGCCAATAAGATGCCTATGACATCATTTCTGCATTATTGCTGGTCTCACACTGATATGGCCTCACGGTCCAATATTCTGGAACTAGGGTATGATGTTTGAAATGAGAAAAATAGCTCATATAAACTAGCCTCATAGTACGTGACATCCATTACAATCCTCGATTAAAGATGTTTCAGAAACTCCTCGTGGACCTGAATTGTAAATCCAGAGTAATACGATTGTCAAGCAGTTAAAGTTAAAAACAGGAGCTCAATGGTGGTTTTACAGATCTGAGCAATACATAAAAAAATATATATATATCAGTTTATTATAAACATCGCTTTCGAGCTAGAAGAGCATTATGGGAAGGTAGGGGTTGTGTGGCGCTAATATAGCCTCCGTGACAGACTTAAGTACAGTCGAGTTCCTGGGGCATTTGGCTCCGCTAATGTTACACCTCTTGGCCATCTAAATACAACGAAGAGAAGTAGCTGCGTGCATCCAACAACATTTTCATAATGGAACATTCAGATTCAGGAGACCTCGTTTCTTCTGCCATAATCAGAGTTGGGCAGATTACATTAGAATGACAAGTGAGCGTCGGCCATGTTCGCTTGCTCGAGTTGGGGTGGGGGTAGAAAATAGAAGCTCCTGAAGTGAATAGCGGGCGCTGCTGATAATTGTAGCTGACAAGCGGGGGAGCGAGCGAGGCAGTGGTTGCCGAGGTACACTGGGAATGCCCCACTTCAGGTTTTCTGTCTTCATTAACATGCTGCTATGTTTGATGGCAAGAGGAAAGCCCACCATGAGTGAGATGTCGATTGAGGGAAGGGCGTGTGCTTGGCGTGGACAAAATGGAGGCTTAAATATTTGTTGAGACGCTGTAAAACGTCGGAGAAAAACTGAAAAGATTCAAGTGTTAAGAAAGAGGAATAACAAAGTAGCATTTTCAATAAACCTGAAGTTACATTGTGTTTAGGCATCACTTTGCTGTGTTTGTTGGGCAATTTGGATTTGCAAAACCGACCAAGTGGAAACAAAGAGGAAGACGAGCATGGACCTCTGCGAAAAACACAAGTATCTGAATGTGGCCCACCAGCGCTCTGCTTAGTTGAACCGGAAGTGGCCTCCACGCCCTCTTCAATAAATACGCTTGGAGGGCGGCATGAAGCAGATTGAGGTGAAGAGAAGTAACCAACGACCATTTGTTTGCAAATTAGAGGAGAACTTTTAAAATGGCCTCCATTAAAAACTTGAAGGAATCATTTTCTTTTATTTTCCTCTCATTTTGCAAACAGTGAAATACTTTTGGAAGCCGCTTTCGCAGTAATGCTACGGTTTTATGACTCGAATCCTCATTTACTGCTAAACAAATAATTACATCCAAAAAAACAGCATTGTAGACGAAGATAGAGTCTATAAGGGTGCATATGGTTTATGTCCTATGAATTAGTTATGTCAGCACAATAATTAAATATTCAGAATAAGATCAGCAGACTGCAGTCATGCAAATTGGTCACGAGGATGTTGTGACGAGACAATAAATTCCATTTAGAGGGTTGCGATTCAATTAAAATGCTTTTAGTACATTTGCTCAAGCTCAATATGGATATTTAATTTTTGCTCGTGATTGTTGCCTGTGTCGGATGAGGCCAATTAAACTTCTCTAGCTGCAATCTTGGTTAAAGTCCTCAGAGTGGCTTTAAACTTTCTTCGGGAGAAGAAGGAACCTTACAAGACCAGTGTGTATTTTAATTCTGCAAACAAGTATCAGTTATATAGCTTCTACTTTTTTTTTTAGTCATGTAAGAGTGATTAAGGACAGGAATAAGTGCGTTGAAACATGGATATAATGTTGCTAGAATACAAAAGTGTATTTGAAATATATCCATTTCTTAAGGTTGACAAATAACTGACTGTGCTATAAAACTCAATATCAAGTGAATAAATGTATTAAAATGTGAGCTCAAATAGCCACAGGATTGATTTTGAAAATGCAACCCAAGCGAAATTATTAACTGCAGATTCTGTTTTTGATATAATATACTTGCCGAGAAGTTTTTCCATTACTTTTTTCCCTCCCTACAGCAATGATTTGCCATCTGCAGCTATCGTAAATGGTACATTAAAATTGATATTTCAACTTCTTGCAACTACACTTTGGAACATCAATATTGAGCATAAATGCAGGGTTGGGAATACGACAGCGATCATGGCAATCATTTCTTTTTTAACTCTTCTTTGCAGTCTTAATACCGAGAGCCATTTCAAATTATTTTGGTCACACCATTTATCAACATGACAGGGTCGAAATGTACTAATATCGCTACTACAGATGAAGCTGGTGACAATAAATAATGACAAATATATTAGCTACTTATATAGATACCAGCTAGATAGCAAGTTAGCTAGAAAGCTAGATCGATGGCTATAGAATATGCTTAATGTCTTAAAGTTCACAATACGTGGCACAATAACATATTCTTAAAATACAGTCTTGTATGTCTCCCAAATGGAATCCCCTTTCAACTGAAGTCCTTGAGAACAAAATGTGCGCAGACTTTGCAACAATCTTTCCTTGAAGTTCTAAAACTTGGCAAACTCCATGCAACGGTAGGAATATCAATTCTGTCCTTCCTTTGCTTTTCAGACAAAGCGCTCGGCGAGTGAAGATGACCTCTGCGGAGTACATGTTCGAGGGTGGATTACATCTGTTGTGCTTTGCTCTGTCGTGGATTTAGATGTAACAAAATCCCTGTCGTCCATAGAGGTCAAAGACAATTTGATAAATCAGCAATGTCTTGAATAAAGTAATCCTACTAATTTCTGTAACACTTAAGTGATACAACGTGATCACTTCTCTAATAATGGAACATATATGAGGTTTTGGTTTCCGATGACAGCAACATGACCTGACTTTGTACCTTCAGGCACTAAATAATACAAGGAAGCAATTTGTTTGTTTTGCCAGCACAACTGTCCTTTTACACAACATATCACGTGACTTGAGCTTCCAGTGCAATTGCATGCTTGTTTACAGGCTACCGTATAGCACAGCGGTGGATATTTATAGTGCGCATATACGTAGTCCTCGGGGGATTGTGCAGGTCGAAGGTGAGCCTGACAGGAAGCAGGGATAACGCATTTGACTTCAGCACCACGGACAGCGCCATGGATTACCGATACGAAAGCAAAGTCGAGCCACTGATACTACTGGAGCAAACAATCAGTAATCTCGCTCGCACAGCAGATCAATAACAAAACTAACTTGGCCCTGTGAAGACATTCTCTTTGCCAGAAGGCATGGTAAAAGGATCTTCATATTGTATATATATATATATATATATATTTTTTTAACCACACGAGCAATAACATTGGGTCACGGTTATGAGATCACGTCGATAATAGCAGAAAGTAAAGAATTGTTGCATCGTTACAACAAAAGTCAATGTTTTTATTTTTTTTGCATAGCATATTAAAGTTCTGCTAAAGTCATCACAGAAAGAAAGCCAGTGTGACTTTTGCACTGCACTGCATATAAATGGTACAGTGTATTATCTTTGTGGTGTGTGTGGGGAGGGAGTGAGACAAGCAAAGTCCTGGCGCTCAAAGGCATGACCAGGTGTCACTAGACTGGCCACACACCGCGTGGAATATAAACAAGCCAACATTGGCTTTGAGCATGCTTACACAATAAAAAATCAAAATGTAAAAACATGCAAATGCACTAAATTTACAAGGACATATTTGTTTGGGGCTCGCAAGAAAACACACGGAGAAGGATTACGATGTAGGAGCAAGCTGCTCGACTCTCGATTTATGAGGAACGTGAACAACATTCTGCGCTGCCGCAGCCTGATGCTAAAGGGGGCCTCCGGGGGAACTTGCACTCTCGCACAATGTACATCATCCACTTTATGGATTGTATAGTCTACCTGTATCCTACATGGAAAAACATTGGGGCGAGGTGACGGATGACAGAGACGGGAATTGGAGGACGAGTACAGATGACAACTTTGCCTCTGTGTGTGCGTGTGGTTTCACAGTGTTTTCATCATCAGGCTTCAAACGACAGTAAATCCCGCGTGTGTGTGTGAGTGTAAACCTGCACACATGCACATGTGGACGCCCGCAGTGAGTGTACTGTACACGATGTGTGTGTTCCATGTGGAGTTAATCCCGAGTTTGGATGCGAGAATTACTCTCCCACTTGTACAGTGCTGGCGGGATTAATGCTGTCAGATTACATTTTGCAGGTCCTTGAGTTGGTGTGCGTGTTGTATGTTACGTGCACTATGGCGTGCTAGTTGTTTGTCATTTCATCGATGAGTGTGAAGTTTCAGCGGATTTTCTCACTTTACTCTTGATTTGAGGCCAAAAGATATGACATAATGCTCTTATAGATTTAGAGGTTGGTGATTTGAATTTTCAGGGATTATTTCCACATATCCAAGCAAGAACTCGGTTAATTTTAAATCATTACACCCACGAATGCCCTACATATGACTGGAAACCTGAACACTTTTAGGATTTCATCGCCGTGAGCATCTAATTAGTGTGTTTTGAAGCAAAAAATAAACGATTAAAATAAATCATCTATGAATCAGACAGACTTGCATTTTGGGTTATTCGGCCTAGGGCCAAGTCTACGCTCCAAAACGTGGCCTTTGTAGTTACCTTTGCGGTGTAATGTGACATTTGAAAAGTGCCCGCACAGTGCTGCAGTTTGTCTTCTGTTGTAAATCATTTGGATGATTTGACACATAAGCTCTATTCGCTCCTTTCACATCATTTTCAGCAGTAAGTGAAGTATTAAAATTGCACATTTAGAAGATTCCCGTAGATCTGGCAGTAAAGATGATGCCGTGCGCATATTATACGCCAGTTCCCATTTCCTTTGCAGACAGCGTGCAGTCAGCAAGTGATACACGCGACTCATCACTTCTCTCATCACTCCTGCACACGTATGCAAGATCATCCATAAAGTGAGTAAGAACACTTGGATGGGAACTAATGATTATGAGGTGGAGAACAAAAGTCACAGTAGGTTTTAAGGTGACGATTTCCCAAGGTAAACGGTACATTGGGAATACATTTAATGACATTTAAATTTAAATTAGTTGGCAGTAAATTAGCATCTAGTGTCTATTCACACATCCACACTGACACTGATGATTATTAGCTTGTAGCTAATTCTACTTTGAATACTTTTTAAGAATTGTTGATGAATATATGCATGTTTATTTAAAAAAAAAATAATGAATGGAAGTTATTCCATGAATACCAATAAAAAAACCTCTATGAAATAAAATAATTAAATAATTTTTTAACAGACGTATTTTAATAGCATGGCCTGTATTAATTCCCCATGTTGAAGAATATAGTACACGTCTGTTTTTAAAAATAAAAAAAAATGAAAAAATAAATTTAAGTTATCCCATGAATAGCATTTTTTTTTTATGAACTAATCTATGCAATAAAATCAAAAGACATTTTCTAACATTTATTTTAATTGCGTAACCTACATTAATTCCCCACGTAGCAGTATACTGATCATACTTAATGAACCGATAAATGGATTTGACTTGGATTTCTTTAGAGGATTCACTGTAATGTTTACTGCTGGATTCCGTGTTTAATGATGCCAGATGAAAAATATCCTAAAGGATTTAAACATCCTTATTTAATATGCAAAGAGGTTGTTGAAAATGCACATTTGTACACTCAACATTCTCAATTCCCCAACTGAAGTCATGCACTTAAAATGACTCTCAAGTTACGTTGGATACGGTAGGGAAACCAGTTGGAGCTCAAAAGGTTAGGAATCATCAGACATCTCACGGGGGATTATAGCTCGGAGCTACCGAGGAAGAGCGGTTACACTCAGGCCGGCTGTTCGTCATGAAGATAGAAAGCCAAAGTCACGCTCAAAGTCAGGCAACTGGGCTATGGGTCAAACATTGATTTAAATCGAAACATAATACGGGTTTGCAAAGCAATAGCGGGATTTTGTGTCATTTTCAAGACATCACTCAGCGACAGGATATTCACCACAAAAGTAAAATATTATTGGGAGGAGTGACAAACTTGTAAAAGATGATTTAGTTCAATGGTTTGGATGGTTGACATAGTGTGGCATAGGTTGCTTAAAGAATTGATCATACATGTGGAATTGATTGTTGATTATTAATGTTATAAAGGGATTGAAACAAAATGGAGGAGGCTACTTTGGGGTCTCAACAAGTATGCTGTAAGCAGTCTTATGCTTGGCATCGCCCGCCCAAATAACAAATCAAGTATGATGATCTCATTGGAGCAACACTACAATTGCGTGGCAACTGCTGCACTTTGCGTAAAAAAATTAACTTGATGAAATTCATCATTCATTCACCCAGCTCAACCAACGCATCACATTGGGAATGTGTCTGGCAAAATATAGTTCCCAGGGGAAATAAATTTCATCATCACTCCAATCCATGTTTATATCTATTAGTGTCACCATGAGCGCCGGTTGTTTGCCAATAGCAGCTATTTCTCATTGTTTACAAGAAGACCACGTTTGCCTTATAACACCAACATGCCCCTCTCCCCTCTGGCTGATGCTGTCAAGGATGGGCTGTCACCAGATATTATATAACATGAAATCTCCTTAAATCGCTTTTCATCCAGCTGAGGGAGTGTAGGCGGTAATGAAGACAGCCAATGCCACCTCGGACCCGGAAGGAGCCCGAGGCGCCAATTCGACATCTCCCTGTGGAGGGTCGACCCCAAAAACAGTTAGCATCTCACCTCCCACACACTTAGTTATTAGACTTTTTTGGGCACTTTAGAAACTCTGGAGTTCATTTGGAAACACTTACTGATAGAAAAATAAATCCATTTTAACTGCTGTGGTTTCATATGAACGGCAATGAGGACTACAAAAAAATGACGAGCATGAGGATAAACCGATAGGTAAACATAACCAAAGGACAAATGTGATGACATTACAGTCATAATACTGCATATGGCGATTTCTTCAGTCAAAATATTACTACTCGTGTGTGTATATATATATAAAAAAAAAAAAGCTATGACAAATGCTAAGAAAAAAAGCTTTTATATATATATATATATATATATATATATATATATATATATATATATATATATATATATATATATATATATATATATATATATATATATATATATACAGATCCAGACTGACAAGAAGGTGATGGCGAACCAACCGGACATTGTGGTGGTGGATAAACAACAGAAGAAGGCCGTTGTAGTGGATGTAGCAATACCAAGCGATGGCAACATCAGGAAAAAAGAACTTGAGAAGCTAGAGAAATACCAGGGCCTCAAAGAAGAGCTTGAGAAGGCCTGGAAAGTGAAGGCCTCGGTGGTGCCCGTGGTCATTGGGGCACTTGGGGCAGTGACCCCCAAACTGGAGGAGTGGCTACAGCAGATTCCAGGAACAACATCAGACATCTCAGTCCAGAAGAGTGCAGTGCTAGGAACAGCCAAAATACTGCGCAGAACCCTCAAGCTCCCAGACCTCTGGTAGAGGACCCGAGCTTGGAGTGGGAGACCACCCGCGGAGGGTGAGAGGGGAATATATAGTATATATAGTATATATAGTATATATATGTATATATATATATATAGACGTTGCTTCTGATAAAACCGAACAAACAGCACTTATCTTGCAGATCGCGTTGTTTATTCATGGTACAGTCGAGTAGGTCCGAGCCAATCTAACAATCCTCCTGCGGCCTTTGTCTCTCGTAACAATCTACATGACAGCAATCATCTGGTGTAATCTCGTCTTCTATTATTTAGCAGGTCCTATTGAACGTGCTTTACACTTGTTGCAAGGCATGGCAGGCTGGCATGCAACTCACCCCGAGGTCTTCTCTGTATTCTCTTTAAAGCTGCCTCGTGCTACATTATTCATCGAACCCATCTGACCACTCAACAAGCTTGATAATTTACGCAGATAATGATATATTTATCAGTCAGATGATATTAGATCAAGAGACACCCCATGGATGATAAACGAGTACATCATACGACTTAATCGTTGTTGGGTGTCAAATTTAGTTGACGTCAAAATTTAAGATTCAGCTTGAAAAAATTGAGGGGGGAAAAAAAGAAAGGAAGAACCACTTATGTATAATAAACAGAATAAAATAATACATTTATTTGTTTCAATGTTTTCCCTTTCTAATTTTTAACCATCACATTATTTTAGTTTATCTCGAACAAACGAAACAATTGGAGACAGAGCCGATCTGCTGCGCCGCATTCTTCCACACGGACGATAAAAACAATCTCATGTCACTCGGATGTAGTAATTAGAAGACGAGTGACATTGACATTCAGACATTGAATTGTCTTATAAGCCAGCTGGGATAGAGAATGTCAAGGAGGTGATTTGCACTGTGACATCTCTTTTGACGGGTAGCATTTTGCTTTTTTAGGAGGTAGATTAAGCCTGAACTTATCTAACCTCTTGCTTTCTCATAATAACAGTTTGCTCAACTTGGTCTGGAGCAATAATAATAATAAAATAATGTCTATTTATCACAGATAAATACAAGGCTTTATCTGACTTTTATATTTCTGCACAAAAAGTCTGAGTCTCAATACTTGTGAGTGTCAGTTTCAGTTCAGTTTAAATTTCAAAGGTTAGCCGTTGTATAATTCTTGTCACACGCTTATCTTAAAACACTGTGTATAGCTGTTGCTCATACCCTTTTGAAGGTGGAGGTAGAATGTCCAAAATGGAGGCAAGGAGGCATGCAGGCCGAGGGAGAGAGGCAATGGCAGGCAGGCAAAGGTGGTAGGCCAAGCAAGGAAAGGGAAGAGGGGGAATGACAGGCAGGCAAACAGGTGGCACACAGGTACAAATCCAAATTGTTTGTAATTCAACTAAGGTTTCAACATAAAGGGTTCCAAGAAGTAAACTAAAGTTCCAAAATTTACAAGCTTGGAGCAGACTTGATGTAGCTTGAAGCGGCCTTTTAGCGGTAAAAAACTATGTCACGACTATCTTCCTTCTTTGTCTAACTGAGACTGAGTACCAAGTGGGAGAAGCCTATTTCCCTGATCATGTGACTGATCAGGTGACCAAAGGATTTGTCAAATAAAAGTCCATGGCCCAAGGCCAGCGAATCTTAAACAAGAATAAGGAAACTAAATTGGCTCCAACAAGACTAATAATAAGAAACCCATTTTTTTTTTTGCAAAGCATTTCCATGGTAATACTTTTGAAAGTTTTCCGCAGGCATGATTGCAAGCCCGCGCAGACTGTCACAACCAGTTGCCACTGATGAACGCGGGCAAGGTCTTAAACACACATTCATTCGACGCCTCCGCTTGGCCACAAACAACGCTGACCTCCAAATGCAATTAAGCTCGAACCAGTGTTGACTGTCTGGAGGATAAGTTCATGTCTTGCAGCAGATACTTCATTTCATAAGATTGAACCCGATTGACGTCTGACATTCTCTACAACGACTGAGACAAGATGGCCAAGTTAGCCGAGATCAATTTTCCTTCTCGGCAGAGAGTTTTTCTTCATTTCAAAGTAAAAACTGTTTTAATGTATCGAGCAAATCCTTTTGAGGCGTTTATAAAAAGACTGTTTTGGAGGGAATCTCCAGAAGTTTCCAATAAGAGTCAAACAAAAACCGCATTTTTCATTTGATGAGACAAAACCAGCGCTACTCCCAGAGGGAAAGATAATAACAAAAATTGACAATGTTCTGGTTTTCCACCTGTTCCCTTGTAATCAGTGATGACACCATCCACTTTATCAGTTTCTCATTGGTTTCAGACACTGAACCAAAAAGGCAGATGTATTCAGAGACACCGCAAAGGATGTCGGTAGATAAGAAATCAATCAAACGGGATCTTGCATAAAATGGCTTTCTTTTATCTCAGGCTGCTCGTTTGTGCCGCATTCCGGAGTGGCTCGGTTTCAAGCACCGCTCAAGATGTCCTTTGGAATGAGATGCTATCCTCACAAAAGACGGACGGAAACAGATTGGAAAGTTGAATCTTTGTTGGCTGTTGGGGAAGTACGCACGTGGAGTCGGTTGGCAACCGATGATCATGGAGCAGCTGCAGATGTTTATCGCAAGCTCCTGTCAATCATCCCTGAGTGGCTTAGCCAACTTTCAATATGGCATGTCTTGGAGATTGGTTAAGCCTAACCTAATCGTCGTGGATGGAAAATTACAAAGCCAAGGCTGCTAAAAAAACGATGTTGGTTCCTAAGAAACATCAAGTTCTTAAGTTTATGTGGAGTGAAACTCACTTGCAGAAACTACGTGGAACTGATAACATGGATATGAAGAGACACGTAGGGCTCGGAACATCCCAAAATAACCCCAAAGAGCCAAGCATGATCATCAAATTTGTCTGGGGGAATTTTACACAGAAATAGTTAATTGGGAGGATCAACACACTCATCAATAGGTATTGACCTTGACGCCATATGCCGAAGCGGCATTCAATCTAATAATGGAGCCAGTCATTAAACGGTTTGTAGCAAACAACATAAGCCGTTTCTCGGAGAGTCTAAAAATAACAATGTCCATACATATGTGACAGCGTTATAGATCGAGTGAGGCCCGCTTAATGTGAGGCAAGCAACAGCTTTACTCTATTAATTTATGTAAACGGTGTCATTCCACTGTGGTTGCCATGGTTACCAAACCAAATGGATTACGCTAATGCCTCATATCGTAAAAACGGGTTTTCTCAAGTGGAGTTTGGGGGAAGCTTTTAATTTGAGCATCACACTCCCGCACACACACACACACACACACGCGCACACACACACACACACACACACACACACGAGACATCACCGCATCCTTTCCAACGTCTTCAAAAGCACTTCCTGAAAGAAAGGAGGGTGGGTTGTTTGTAGAAAGAGCTAAAACAACAAGAAATCGGAGCTGTGATCTCCAAACTTCATTCATCGTATCCTCTTGGAAATTCCTTCCTGAAACAGAAGCTCCCTGCCTTGGGGGATTTGGGAGGGAAGGATGAAGAAGGGGCGTTGGGTGAGGCGGGAGTCGGCAGAGAGGAAGTGTGGCAAACGGAGGAAAGTGTTTACGAGGTATCAGGTTATGGCAACTGGAAGCCGCTCAGAGAAAAGGTCCTGCCACAATGTTTTTGTCTCTTTTGTCTCTCTTCCAATAAGTGGCAATGTACAATTTCGCAAATGGACTTTTATTGGGAAGCTAATTATGTTGCGGTGAGGAATTGCCTGTGAACACTCTGAAATGGTGCGGTGCAAGCAAAAAGCTACGTTTCATTTGACACTACATCACCGCTAAAGACATCATGGAACCACTCGAGAGAGCATATAAAAATGCCGTCTAGTGGTTGTGAGCAGTCTTTGGCTTTTAGCAGTTGGTGTAAGACCAACATATGAACGGATGGGATGTGTGATGACTGCTTGGATTAAATTACAGGCATTCATTTGGAATTGGGCATTTCAGTGTAAATCCAGCCTTAACTGAGTAGAGGATTTTATTTCTTAATCCCTGTAATTGTTTTCCCCTATTTACACAAAAAGACTTCACGTAAATGACACAATCATTTATTTCATTAAATCCTTTGTGTTTTTGAAATTTACTGCCTGTCTTTCCCTTTTTAAAGAACAATTTGTTCCCCCCCTCCCCAAGTGTTCCTTTGGAATTTGCACATTCACTTTATCTGTGAAAGTCACGTGAATATTTCTGTTGGTTGGATGAAGAGGAGGAGGGGGGGGGGGACACAAGACGTGGGCGAGTGTCACGCCAGATTAATTCCCATTGGTCTCATTTCTCTGGCAACCACCCACCGGAAACCTCGAGACTTTGTATAGATGGTCACACAAACAAAATAGGAAGAGCAGAGTCATCATCATTATTCTCATGATCTCAGTCTTCCCACCTAAATTCCAGGGGGTGCATGCAACCCCCCAAGCCCCCTCGCATCTTCAAATGCACATGTACATACTCCGAAGGGAACAGTGGCAGCAACCCAAACATGTGTTCCCGCAGGGTTTGCGCAAAGCTGTGAAAAATACTTTGTATTGATTACTCGTTTATGTCAGAAGCACTTCAATTGCAGCAATCATCAATTAATTCCACCGTGTCGCTTTCGGTGGCGCATGCCCTTCACGTTGACCGGTAATCTGAGATGTCACAAGGTATCGCAGAGAACTTGTGCCGTTTCTTTGCCGCCCACATCGTTCATGGCCAAAGAAGAATCGGGAATGTCCTCTCCCAAGGCACTGTAGATTGCAGCACTTGCATCTGCTCACATTTGTCTCCCGCGTACAGTACACGAGCGTCTACCCTAACATGGTTACGTAAAGCAAATGCCATGAATATGTTTATCACATGAAGAGCCGTCGCCGTGAGTCATGCTCTAACTTGCTTGTTCAGCACAAACAACAAAGGATGTCTCTTTCAGTTGGCTCAAAATTTTCATTATCAACGTCAGAAAAGGCCTGATTGTCAGATGCCTCGAAAAGATTATCCTAAGTGATTATCTTGTGCTGTGGGATGTATAGAGAGTCGTTTTTCCTCCTTGATCTGCTCAAAAAGCATTCAAGCAGAAAGAAATATTTTACAATTGTTTCCTCTGCTTTTTTGCTGAAATGTTGCGATACATGACCTTGGCTGGCGCTTGGAATCCGTTCATCCCATCCATAATTTCTCGAGATGACATCTGACGGCGCTGAGCGCCTGAAGGAATGCAGAATGCATTGCACAACACAACTGAACCGCACACACTTAAGGGAACATCCTTGGCTATGGAGTAAGACATTTACAGAGTGAAAACATTGCGTTGTTCGGCAAAGTCGAGCATGCTCACGTACGACGAGATTTGCCGATGGAGTTGTTGTGACAAGAAGGGTAATGGCATCTTCAATGCTGATGTGGTTTACCATTAGTATGTCAATGAACTATGCATTAAAGGTGACCTATTGTTTGTACACAGTTTCTGGAGCGCCTGCCCACTCATCAAGTGTAAAATTCACCAAGAATTCAAGCTTCATGTGGACACACACTCAAAAATATCCTCACTCATTTGTCCCCTGAGACAAAACCATCCCTAAAAGTGCCGTACAGTGGCAGGTGGGCGGAGTCACTGCTGATAACAACAAGAACCACCAGAGACAAAATTTTCAGAATGTCCACTGGCTAGGTTGGCAGTGGTGAGTCAGGTTAGTTATGAGACGGCGACGGTGGACAGGGTCAACGACGGGGGTCGGAAAGCAAGCCGAGGTGAGAGCGTGACAGATGGCCTTTCTCTGGACTTCCTCCCTTGGCTGCACAATAACACACACACGAGGCCAGCAACTACCCACCACCATGTATGACTAATCAATGGCTCGCTCGACATGACCAGGATATTGCACTTCCTGTTTATCCGAGCATGAGAAACGCAAAATACTACTAGACAGTCAGTTCATACTTAAAAATGGTTGATAAAGATCATTTTCACAAAAAATCGTAAATTGTTTTGAATTGTTTGGAGTATAGGGTGGAAGGCAATCACAAAGTGATTTGCACTGAACATTGCCAAAGTGCCCAATTATTTCTTGCGAAAGCAGTGATTTATTATTTTGGAAACTTTTTGACATCTTTTAAATATTTTACCCGCATATTTTTTTGACCTTGCCAAAAACTCTGCATGAGAGAAGATTGTGACAAAGATGGAGAGGGTGCAGTGTTACTGGTTCACAACAGACGTCTCAGAGTCTATAAAACCATTTTGTCTGGCAATTCACAGAATAATGTCTTTAGTCTAGTGATTCCAAAATGTGAGCAGAAGATTAAAAGGACTGTTTAAATGCAAATTATAAATGAACAAGAAAGTGCATTTCTGTATTAAACACGAATGTGAATTTTTTGCTGTCCAGCGTGTCGGAGAACAGCAAGTTAAGCATAAAATCAAATGCTCTCTGTCATTAGCTAAACGTGGAAAATCAATTAGAATACAAAAAAATAAAAAGTGATTTTATTCTTCTATCGATGTCTCGCAAAATGAAGAACTTGAGAAATCTGTTAAGTGAGCATCAAAGGAGCTTTTCTTCGGCTCTTAATAGCCGGACCGCATAACACGTTCTCCCAAAAAGAAAGAGCAGCCTCAACAAGGGGCTGTTAAGTGGATTATGACATTGCTGCTGAGGCACTCCACCAGCCATCGAGTTGATCGTCCCTCAACACTCGCCAATAGCGAGCGAGTAAGCCGCGGGGCTTTCTTGACGTCAGCTTATTTGCGCCCGCAATTATAGGCTGCAGTAAAAGCAACGGTCCCAGACTCATCCAGTAAATAACGGCAGAAAGTGCTATATTGTCGCGGCAAAAGTCAACAGAGAGAAGTCTACTGTAGAAGTCGGCGATAATTGCTCTCAAGGGGAATGGAGGCTTGATGCATTAATAGACGTCTATTTTAGGTCTAAAAACGAACCTAATTTAGATGTATATTTTAGGTTTAAAAATCAACCTAATTTAGACGTCTATTTTAGGTCTATAAAACAACTTATTTTAGACGTCTATTTTAGGTCTATAAATCAACCTATTTTAGGTCTATATCAACCTACTTTAGATGTCTATTTTAGGTCTATAAATCAACCTATTATAGGTCTATAAATCAACCTATTTTAGGTCTAAAAATCAACCTTTTTTAGACGTCTATTTTTAGTCTAAAAGGCAACCTATTTTAGACGTCTATTTTTGGTTTAAAAATCAACCTATTTAGAGGCCTTTTTTTGGTTTAAAAATTAACCTATTTTGGACGTCTATTTTTGGTTTAAAAATCAACCTATTTTAAGCGTCTATTTTTGGTTTTAAAATCAACCTTTTTTAGACGTCTATTTTTGGTTTAAAAATCAACCTATTTTAGACGTCTATTTTTGGTTTAAAAAATCTACCTTTTTTAGACGTCTATTTTTGGTTTAAAAATCAACCTATTTTAGACGTCTATTTTTGGTTTAAAAATCAACTTTTTTTAGACGTCTATTTTTGGTTTAAAAATTAACCTTTCTTAGACGTCTATTTTTGGTTTAAAAATCAACCTATTTTAGACGTCTATTTTTGTTTTAAAAATCAACCTTTTGAGACGTCTATTTTTGGTTTAAAAATCAGCCTATTTTAGACGCCTATTTTTGGTTTAAAAATCAACCTCTTTAGACGTCTATTTTTGGTTTAAAAATCAACCTTTTTTAGACGTCTATTTTTGGTCTAAAAATAAACTTAATTTTATCTTTATCAGTGTTACAGAATTAACCAATTCACATAAACGGATCAATATGCTTGTTAAACCCAAACAACTTCTGTGCATTATTTATAGAACTTACAGCTTGTTCAGACTTCAAAATTCCAAAATATGCTGATAGCGGCTATCTGGATTCTCGTGGACCAATTCAGGATGAGGGAACTACAGCTTACCCTCCTCAAAGACACTGCCAGGACCCTTGCACTCTGAAAAGCAGCATTATTAAACTACCTATGAATGCTAACGTTACCATGACATTTCTGCTTTCCAGTCCATAAACTGGACAAGTTTATTATTTTAACCTCACATAATTGATGTGCAACTATGAAATTTTGGTGTGCCCAGGTGCTTACTCTCTAGTAGCATGTTTGGGAACACCTCATTAGGATAATTAGGATTCCCTCAGCCACTACACAGCCGCAATGCCAGCGATTCAGACAATTAAAAATAATGTCAAGCCGCTTCTGATTTCCATTGCCCTCATTGATGTAGCACGCTTTACGTCATGCTGTAATATATACACTATATTACAACAGTACGGCACACAAACATAACCATAAGGTTTCACCCGCGCATAATCATCATACGGCATAAAAGACGTCTATACAGTAATGAGGCCGCATTTCATTTCCTCCCACAAATACACACAAAATAACCATAAAATGTTGCCATGCCCTTTATATTAAACACGCACACACCGGAACGCGCTCAGGTGCCGATGCTATGAAGCCTCTACAATGAGCGAGAGCGAGCGAGATTCTGATTATCATTCAAATGAGCTCGGCAAGAGTGTGCAGTGTCTGGGGCATCGCCGTGTCAGCAAAGCACTTCCTGTTTGCCGTTTAAGTCGCGCAGCGGGGCTGCGGGAGCAAGATAACGAGTATCACAAAGCGCACTGGGAGATGAAAAATAAAGAAATAAATAACAAAAAAGGCAAAGGGAGACCCCCTGAAGCAGCGGCCGTTGCCCGATGTGGCATCAGTCGCTCGTGTCGCTGGGAACGCTGCTCCTCAGAAGTAAGATATTGTATGGAGGGGAGACAATATATTATATCATATAAGCGTTAACTAGATGCTTGTTAAAGCTTTTATGGATAGGCTGTGATTTAAAAATACTTATTAATTTCGTTACTGATATATCGCGTCGCTCTCACATGATTTCAAACGCTAATACTTGTGTTTTTCACTAAATAAAGGCTGTCAAAAAGCTTGAGGTGGACTAAAACTTCCTTCAGGTCACAAATAGATCAACGTTTTAAAAACAACCCTTAAAATCTTGGGGAGGATATGATTAAGTGAACAGTGTGGTCCGACCGCATGAGATTCAAAGGTGAGACATTCATCGGCGCCTTCAAAGGTCAGAAATAACGGTTGGAGCTGGAGCGCTTCCCTAATGATTCCTTGACAAGAGTTCAAAAGCAATTTTTTAGGTGGCAGTTACTTGCACTGTCAGAGGAACTCCACTGGGAGTCGGTCTCTTGCCCATGGCGCTGAATTCATTAAGCGAGAGGGCAAACTTCCTTGCATGTGCAATTATCTGCCATCTTCAAACTTTGTTCCGCACAAATAATGTTGCCTGTAATTTCACACGGTGAGTCTACCAGTTAAGACATCTGACAATTAGGCATGCGGTAAAAAAATCACAGATCCATTGAGAGAAATCAGCAACTCACAAAATAGAACTTGATTGTTTATTTTAACACTGAACGGTTGAGTTAGTTTCTGAGTTAGCCTGCTCAATAGAAGCAATCATTTGGACTTTTTGCCTGTCAGGCACAGCGAGAAGTAAAAATAAGAAGAAATAAAATAAAATTAGAGACGCATACGGGCTGAATTATCGGGTTTAGGAGAACGATCTTTCACAAACTTCCTTGGAGGTAATTTATATCTTCGTGAATCCAGTCAGACTCCAGTGGATGAAAATTCTAAATATATAACCACTTCTAATTCATCCATTCATCCATATATTTATCCATTTATCCCTCCCTCCCTCACTCCCCACCTACATCCATCCATCCATCCATCCATCCATCCATCCATCCATCCATCCATCCATCCATCCATCCATCCATCCATCCATCCATCCATCCATCCCCCCTCTTTTTTGCTCAAAACTGTAAATTGTCAGAATCTCAATGAAACAGAGCGTCAGAATTAAAGGCACTTGATGCTCTCTTTGTTTTATATGCCAAGCGGTCAAGTGCATTTGTTAAGCAGTGCACGGCAAAAGGTACCTTGCAATAAACTTTTGTTATTTTTATCTGCAATGCAGCAGCCGAGCAAAGCGGGCAGCGGACTCTGACTGCGCCAAGGACTTAAGCCCCCACCCATTGATTTGGGAGCATCTCTATCGTGCTCAGAAGATCCGAAGAGAACACTCCATCTCCAAATGCTGTCTGAAATCCAGGTCGCTGCCGTTTCTTGATTCCGGCATGACTAAGAAGAGTCAGCGTGGAGGCTTAAAGAAATCCATATTGGTTCCACCCATGTGAAGCCCTGCGTGAAAGGTCCAACGTGTCTTTTGGACAGCGTCTCTTGTTAAAGCTTTTTACAACTTGTGCTCTTCTTGTGAGAAGCCAAAGTTGTAAATGTTCTTTTGAGTGTCGTGCCATGTTTTTTGAATGATTAAAAAAAATTAAATTATGTGACTAACACTGCCCTAAAGTGACGCAAAGTGATTTGCATTGGAAGCAATAATACAGTAAAATCAAATAAGAACTCCTTCAACCCAATTAGTCTGTTAAATCGAGATTGTGCTGTACCATAAAAACATATTAATGATAAAACATTAATGCTATCCATCCATCCAAACATACCCGAGTTTTATACGTCCTAAAGGTGGACACAAAAATTATTTTGTAAATGAAATAAAATACATTTTAATGGTCAGAGAAAAGTGGTTAAAACAATGCAACTAATATTACAGCACTGTTGATAAAGCAAAAGCTGGAGCCTATTGTTTGGGGTTTAATAGCCCTCTGCTCGGGGGGTACCAAATCAAGTTTCCATCGAGTGTATATTCAACCAATAACATTGACTTGCTGATTCATTATCAATGATGAGATAAGGAGATATGAAAATAATGATGAAGCTCAAGGCAGCAGTGTCATCCTTCGAGGCACTCGGGGATTCCTCTCATCATAAATGAAACAATATTTTCCTTTAAGCCGGCGACCATGTGATGGATTTAGTGCTACGTGAGCCCTTTATGCTTCAACGGAGGGATTTGAACCTCCAAAGGAGCAACATGAAGGCCATCTGCTTGTCTCATTAACGCTGATGCTGCAGCATTTGCGCCTCCAGAGGATGAAGGTCTGTCTTGGAAGACGCTTGAACGATATATACTCATCTTTTTTTTTTTTAACGTGTGTGTGTTTCTTCTGGGTTAAGATGAAAGCTTCATGTCTCTGAAAGTGTGACCTTGGGGAATGCAAAAAGTCACAGCCTTGAAGCCTGTCTGAATTGAACGTGAATTGCCTGTGGTTTAGTTTTCCGCCTCTCGTTTTGTCACGCGGAGAATTTGTCAAAGTATTCGAAGGAAATATGAATTATGCTTTTGTGTACACGGTTAAAAAGAGTTCCTGGGTGTCTCAATAAAAGTCTCTGAACACTTACTTTTTAACTTTTTGCCAAACATTCAAGTATGTGCCGCTTATCAGAAACTAACTATGTGAGCAAATGCTAATCTCTGCATCCAGCTGTTTCTTGAAAGTGACAGATCTTCCCCTAGCCTGGCCTCCAAGTCATGGGTGATATGTCAAGCAGTTACATCATTTTGGGAACAGGTCACATTTATACAGCTTGTCTGAGTGGGCAGAAACTCTGAAACCCAAACATATGTAACTGAAACATACATTTTCATAATATGGCTTCTTTGAAAACAAAGATGATTCAATTAAATGGTCTTGTTAAAACGCTAAAGTAGTAACGCAACTGATTCACAGGATAGCTAAAAGTAGAAATCATTGAGTCATCATTCGAGGAGACGTATTACAATTTTAAACAGTTAGCGACATCCCTATGACATGATTTTATCAAAATACGCAAAAGATCAAGAATTTCAACATATTTCATGCACATCTTCAGTAGTGAATGATACCGATAACAAGCACCGATACCACAAACATTTTCGATACATAATATTTCCCTCAAAAAACTATGACGGATGTTTTTTTATTTTTAAAAAAAAGCTATACCCAATTATAGTAATTTTTCTTCAAATTGCAATTTTCTGTCCTTGTATTTGTTTCATTTCTAACTGCTGATCATACACCAGCCCCAATAGGACAACCAATACTGGTAATGGTCAACGTCGCGAGACCGATACTGCAAAATAAGTCTGGCATCAGCAACCTGGTCCCTGCCCATCGCTAACCCACACAGATAAAAACTTTTCAGACACTACACTGAGAGTATGTGGCACATGGCTACATTAGCCAACACACAAAAAACCCACAGACACTGCTTGGACCATTTCAAGTATGCCGCTAATGCATCCATCCAGCAAAACTCAATACAGCTCTGCTGTTTTGGTTTTGACAATGACTGCCCAAGGCAGGTGATGTTTCTGCGTGATAGTCTTTCACACAGTAGCCTCCAGTTCTGTAGTGCCCGTACAGTTTATAAAATACAGTGGACAGTTTGGAACAGTGCTTAAACCTCTTGAGGCCCATTTGAGTTAAAGCAAATGAATGCTTATTAAATCCAGTTTAATGGTTTTGGATGGAGTTTAAATGGTCACTGGAGCAGAGTGGATTTCAATTTTTTTTTTTTCAGTGTTGCAACATGCAAACATTGGGCTGCAAATTCACAACAACAATAAGAACTGCTTCGCTTTATTTCCCCAGTCAACCGGAAAACACAGCACTTGAAGATCATTTTAATAATCTGCTATGATGTGAAATAAACTCAGTATGAAAACAAAATACAAGATGTAATCACCGCTACGGATCGGGATGGATATTTGTATGCAGCTGTTCTGCAACAAACAAAGTGGATTCAGATATTACACCACGACGCACAAAAGACAAGAGGGAAAAAATTGATTTGCACTGACCCGACAAATATTTCACAACCGAATTCCTCCATTATGGTCTTTCTCAGACACAGCTAATCTTCTCATTATCCTACTCTGGATCACATTAGACTCCAAGTGAAGCACGGCACATTGCTAAAATAAATCACTTGCTCTTCTGCTCTCTTTGGTTGAGCAATCGGAAAAAAAAAAAAAAGGCAAAGCGGTCAGATTTGTTTGAGAGTGCAGTCACAGCTGTCACCGGCAGGAGGTGAAAGGGGGCCACGCACAGACCACTAGCATCCTCCCTCTCTCCATCTTCCCACATTTTCCCTCCTCCCATTTGACAGCG
The DNA here is from genome assembly GCF_033458585.1 of Syngnathus typhle. Lineage (NCBI taxonomy): Eukaryota > Metazoa > Chordata > Actinopteri > Syngnathiformes > Syngnathidae > Syngnathus > Syngnathus typhle. The sequence goes on from NC_083741.1 coordinate 18,432,684, forward strand.
AGGGAATGGCGAGGGAGAGATGTGACTTCGCTGGGAGGCCAGACAATTAGTGGCTGCTGAAGGAAGGCAAGCTGACAGAGAGGGAGGGGAAGAGGGGTTGGGGGGTGAGTCACGTGACCTCTCTCCATTTGTTGGTATCACAAAATGAAGGGCTCAATCAACACATACCGACTTGCCTTATCAGTATTTTTAAAGGTGTGCTATTTCTATCAATACAATTAGAATTGTGAAATTCTATATTTACACCGTGTCGCCGGGTTTTATTTAATACACCAGAGTGCGTCCGTGACTAATGTGCGAGGCGAATGAGCAATTAATGTTGACGTAATAAGAATAGCGCATGTGTGTGTGTATACTTTGTGCAAGTGTGTGTCAACATAGGGGATTAGTTTTAGGAACTCTAGGTTGGCTCACACAAGAAACTCAGTGACGAGAATTGACATTGTAAATCACGATCCCATGATATTTTGGGGAAAAAAATAATTGGGCTAACCTTTTCGTTGTCATCGTCATTTATAAGTTACATGCAGAAATGAAAATAAGACATACCTTCCGGATATATACTGATATAAATTGGGGTTTTCCCAATGTTGTTTCAGACTGACAAAAGACTCGTAAATTAAGTAGCGCCAGTGAATTTGCATGTTAGTATAAGTGATGGATTAGATAGATAGCCCTATAAATCACAAAGACAAAATTCTCCCCGCCCCAGATTTTACTGCAGCCATAAAACTTCAAATCACTCTCAGGCAAAATGACAAAAATGGAGTTTGCCTGTTCTAGTTCTCTGTGATTTTAGTAATTATGACCTTGAAGTGTTTTTCATATTATACAGAAAATACAACTTCGGGGTCACTCACAATGTCTGTTTTGTTAATAAAATCCAATAAATTAGAAAATTAGTCCAGGAAAAAAGCTCATGTTTCAAAAACAAGGATAATCAAAGTGACCCGAAACTTTTTAAATAGTACTGTGCCAGCAAATCACAAAATAATTCTTCTTGTTACTGTTCTACATTTGAATCTGAAATATTCTAGATATTCATGTTTTCTCACCACAATATGTTCTCGCCTTAATGCCTATTTTTACACCTTCCTGGTCTTCGCAATGAGTTTGCACACTTCGGTTTGTGCTGAAAGAAGGGGTGGCAAAAGAGAGAGAGTGAGCGAGTAAGAGAGAAAAGGGGAGGATGGCGAGGGAGTGAGCTTCATGCAAGGGAGGGGACAGACATTCTCCAAGCAGGGGAGCCGCGCTTCAGTCTGGCCAGCAAGGAGGAGAAGCAGCACCAGCAGCAGCATCTTCATTGCTGTCTGCCTCCCCCGATTACTACTGCCACTACTACCGCCACCAATCTGCATCCTTCTTTCGGACTATACACACCCAAGACTGAAAATAGAGGAGGTTGGAGTGGCTTTTTTTTTTTTTGGGGGGGGGGGTAGGAGTGAGAAAGCATGCAGGAGGAGACGTGGAGGTGCAGCTGCGGGATGCGTGCTGTCTGACGGACACCCAGCGAGCATGATGCCGCTGCTGTGAGAGGCTCCCGTGAGCTGCGCACCCAGCCGCCCTCTTCCCCTCCCTCTCCTCTTCCCCTCCTTTCCTCTCCTCTCCTCCCCTCACCTCGCCACCATCACCGAACAGCACTCATTTGAACGCAGGGACACGGAAACACCACCACTACCGGCCACCGGCGTCCTGCACGGGAACTTGACGCAAACAGGTATTTTTTGCGTGTGACATCTCCAAGCGTGCGTGAGGATGAATGGAGCTATTTCTTGTTAGCGCCACCTTCCATCCAGCCATTGTCTCTCTCTGTGATCCTGTCATTGCATCCATGACATGCTGCTTGACCGGAATGCAGAGGGACCATGGAAATGGCACTCGTTTTATTTCAAGAAGGAAAAAAAAATTAAAAAAATTGTGCACATGCCATGCACTCTCTCCTTTGCGGCTGCAATGACAAGTGCTCGTCCTGCTCCTAAAAAAAATGAGCAAAGCATTGCAATGCTTTGGATTTGATTTATCAAAAAAATGCACAGATTTATAATCTAGGCAATATGATCTGAAGATGCTAAACCCCCCACCCCGCCGTCACAGTGGTGTGTTCCTCTCCCTCTCTCTCTCGCATGGAAGCTGCAGAAAGCAATCATGCACATGTGTGTGCATGCATGTGCCAGATGCGACGCACACGCCCACATTCATCCACACTCCGCCGTAATCCACGAGATCATGTGCTCCTGGAGACATGACGTAACACACATGCGTATACAGTAACCCCCACCCGCCCTCAACTGCTCACCCAATCCTAAAACATGAGCACAAATGACCCCGATCTGGCAATTGGGAGAAATGGGTTAGCAAGAGAGAGTGGCACACATATTGCAGAGCTGTGTGACAAATGGAGTGGTTGAGAGTGCTCTGCTGATCAGATGCCCCTCAAGGGAAATGGAGGAAATGGGTCCCTGGATACTTGTAATGATGGCCTCGGGCTTGCTCTAGGGAGAAGGTGTGGCTCCACTCCTTGTTTAATTTCTTTTGGCAATTTCCCAAATTGGACTGGCACTAGGACCGCAGGAATTCTTCACACACGCATGCAAGATCATTTTTCGGCTAGACCTCATAAATTAGATTTTTTTGGGGGGGATAAGTAAATGTGAGTTTTCCAGTTTCACACTGACTAAAAATGTTTAATTGTTAAGTCAGGCGGTTTAGGGGACAACTTTAATTTGTGAGCCAGTAAAATCAATGAAATATATTGAAGGAAACATAGTATGCTATTTTCCCCAGAAATCAGAACAGTTCCCAGCTGTCTTAAAGGGAAACACTGTGAATATTTACATTTACATTCCACCCAGAAAACCTATTTATTTCATGCCATGTTATTAAAGGAAAAAAAATAAATATTTTGTGTGTGCCTTGGAGGCAGGCAGCTGACTCAGTTCCACTGCTTTAATTATTGATGTGGGCTTATTGGTGCTTTAGCCATGTTGTGCTGAGCTGTCAGGACAGTGACGTTATTTACCGCTTTCCTGTCGCAAGATGTTCCATTTACCCTTTTCCCCTCTTTGACATTAAGGGCAACCTTCCGTGGTGCGATCACAAAAAAACTAAATAAGCCAAAGAAATGTTAAACAGGTTAACCTCTGCAATCCCCTCCCCATGAAAAATTAAAGTTGAATTTAAAAGGATTGAGAGAAGGAGTTTCCCTTAGCCGGGAAGCAAGTGAGCTGTGTTCACTCCCACAATGACGCAAACACCCGTTTCTAACTGCTCGCATGAAAAAAAAACACACCAAGAGACAAAATAATATGCAAAATAAAGAGTGTAATGGACATCAACCTAGTAAACGTTTTGTTATCTGCCTGTTTATGAAAACGTTAGATAACTGTACGTTTCTCCATGAATGATCTTCCGTTGCCCGGTTGCTGTTAAATTCACTAGTGGCGGTGTTGTTCATTTGCAGTTTGGATGCAAAGGTGTGAACATCTGCTCTGGAGCGAGTCTCATAATCTCCACAATAACACCAGGAGAAGTCACTAGAGGTGTCAGAAAAGTCACTAAATATAGCAAAAAAGTCATATGGTGTCAAAATTGAGGAGGTAATGAGTGTCCATACGTGAACTATCAACTTACAAGTTGGTTTCTCTTTTAAAATCAGGTTACCGTATTTTTTGGACTTTAAGCTACTGCTTTTTGCACAAGTTTGAGTCCTGCGTGGTTTATCTGTGGGTTTTCATGATTTTTATGATGTTGTATAATTAGTGCATAGTCTCTTATATATGAAAATTAAACATTAACACACCTGCGTCTTATAGTCCAGTGCGGCTTATATATGAACAAAACAGGATTTTCCCTTAATTTTAGCTGGTGCGGCTTACGGTCCAGGAATTACGGTAGTTGAGACTGAATCAAAACCATGTCTGCTGGCTGCAGCCAAGTTTTGCTATTCAATCAATTCGACACACAGACCGAAATCTTAACCGTCAATAAATCTTTGCCGTTATTATCATGGCTGTCCCCATTGCTTTCAATGGACCACAATAATGTGCCGTCTCCATACAAAACGACAAACCTCAGGTTATTTATACACACGAGGACGCAAGATCAGAACCTCTCACAAGCCACTCGCGTTATGCTATGGCGAGAATGACAGAGAGGGCGATCAGCTGAGCTGTAAGAACATTTCACCTGTCCGACATAGTATGGCTGGGAATGAATGATCGTTGCATTCGCAGCTGGTCCGCTGGATGCGGGGGTCAAACTGATAAAATGCAAATGGGGTGCAAAAGATGATACAGACATCGTTCATCCCTTCTGCCTAATTCCTGCGTCATTACACCCTAACGGGACAATGCAGGCGATACCTCGCGGGTATTACCGAGTCATTTGTGTAGCGACGCTAGCTTGGGTAAGAGGCTGAATGCTTCATTTGTCAACGCCTAACATGCACATGTCAAGATGGTGGCTCCATGGAGCTTTGCCAGGCGGCGCACTAATTGTTAATCGGCACTCGTTTAAGACGACCGCTCTTTTACTGTGATTTGTTCAGACAGCAAGCGGACATGGAACGTGCTTTATGTTTTCCTCATGAAGGGGCCGGGGCGTATTCATTTAAGAAACTGTCGATTAGGGGAGGTGTCAAAGGCCCCGCCATTTTAATCATCCTTATTAGAGTCACGGGTGAGCTGAAATTCTTTCAGATGATAAGCACAGTTCACATCCATAGTATACATTAGACTTAAAACAGATCTGATTAGCTGGACCTGGAGGCCCGATATTTTGAGATTCAAACCCATAAACACAGAAAAGAGGAAGACATGCAAACCACTAGAAACAAGATGTATTGTAATGAAGATGGATGGATGGACGGATGGATGGATAGATGGATAGATGGATAGATGGATGGATGGATGGATGGATGGATGGATGGATGGATGGAGGGATGAATGGAGGGATGAATGGAAGGATGAATGGAAGGATGGAAGGATGGATGCCAAGTCAATGCAATGCATCCAACATTATTGCAGCTCTGCGTGGTTTTTGTTCTCTGTGTACTCTAGTCGAAAGGAACATGGCGGCTAGCCAAACTCGGTATTATTCAAATTAGTCAAACTGATATCGCAAAGACTGAACAGCCATTCAAACAGACACATTTACTTCCATATGCAGCTCACAAAAGATTTGAATTAGTTGTCATTTCAGACATGATGTCACTGCAGAGACGCAACCATTTTGCATATAAGCAATCAATGTGAAACATTGTGTCTATGAACTGAATAATTAGTTATTGTTTTTTTTCCTGATGATGAAAAGGCAGGCATCTAAGGGATGGCAGAAAGGGCTCGGGGAAGCCCATTAGACCCCAGAGGAGTTAATTTGAAGGAAAAACAACTTGTAGATTGGATTTATCGTTTGTGACTCGAGCCTTGGAACTTTTCTGACAGCCCTCAAAATATGTTTTGTTGGGCGGCTGGATTTGCCGAATTGGGTCACATACTACATCGTCATGTTTGAAAAGCAACCATCCATTAGCAGCGAGGCTTATCCCTGAAACGGGAGCAGAGAGACTGGATCTATTTCCAGGAGACATCGGGAAGAGGGGTGAGGGGCGGCCCTTGTTCAGAAGATTGTCTATTGATTTTTTTTTTTTACATACTTCCATTCATGACTGAATTCACTGACAACACAGAAAGCTATTCCCGCCCCTTTTACCTACACTTCGTTCATTCTAATTGACCTCATTTCACTCATTATTTGCCCCAATTTTAGGTTGGCTCCAGTATCCTCACTTTTTCTGCTCATTACATTATATAATTCAAGTGCGCAGATCATATTCAATCATTACTCTCATTTCAGTGCACAGGAAACCACTGGAAAGGAACGCACTTATTTTAGATTGTGAGATTAAATTAGACACTTTTCCCTTTCCAATTAAGTGGTTCATCTGATGAATGTATAATGATAGTTTCCTGATTGTATTATCAAAATTGTATGTCACTTGACATCTAATCTTCCACACTTTAAAGGACATATATCACGGTAAATTTACTTTTTAAAGGATTGAAATAGCTTGGTTACGTGAGTTCCCGCCCACCCATCAAGGAGAAAACAAAACAACCTGCTACCTCCCTATCTGCTTCTGAAAACGTGTCCATGAGCAAGATGGTCTGTTCTGTCTATGTGTGGAGGAGATGCTAAAGAAAATGCTAAAGTACAGTATTTTGGACTCATAGTTTGGGGTATATTTAGGCCATGTCTCAATTGCTCATTTGGGGGTTTAAACAGCACTAACTTACTTTTTATGCGCATAAGACCAGGGAATGAAATCAAGAGCGTGTGAAACAGCCGGCCGGCTGCATTTGTGTCGGAACGGGAAATGCTACTGAAGGAGGTGTCAACAACACTCGTAGACAAGAGGTTGTTTGGAGGATAATTGGCAATCAACCTGTGCCGCCCTTCGGATATGAGAATGTGTTTGCCTTTTTGGTATGCCGTGAGCTGGTCAGGTGATTAGTGTTTTGGACATTTTTTTTATTGGATTACAATGAGTGAGGTAGCAAGGCACAACAGTAAAGTTGCAACTGGACAGGTAAACAGTTAGAAGGGAATTGGCAATTAAGTTCTGTAGGGTTGTGAGGAGTGTAGATTAGTGTGATCATTAGTTTAAGAAGGTTTGTTACTCAGGGTGATGTTTTGAAATGCTTCATTCGAGATGACCGACAACTACTCATTAGACAAGATGATACATGTGCCATTCACTGGAGTGCAAACCAGATTGTCAGAAATAATCTTGTAGTAGGATTCCAGTAATTCCTGAGGGATTGGTACTAATGTGCCCAACGAGGCCAATTATTGGACCCTGAGGTAAACTGCCGTTAGCCAGACATCAAAATATACATGTAGCATCAATATCATCATTTGAGTTTCATCACTTATCAATGTTTAAAAATAAATTTGATTTTCTAGAGGTTAGTGTTTTGTGGCACTATGGTGCAGCCGCTATAAAAATTCGGGTTATGTCACTGCCATATAAAAGGAAGTCAGTCATGAGCTGAGGACCCCCCCTCTCAGAATTCTTATCATAATTCTGGGCCAACAACCCAAACCGTAGGCGATATACGTTAATATGATTAATGTACAACAAAAACTCACAATAGTGGCAGTAATTACAAATAAATAAAAAATCACCCTGTAAATTGTGAGCCTAATTTTGTCTGTCCTTTCCCCAATCAAGAGCCCTGAGGAAATATGTAAAAAAAAAAAAAAATGTAGTTAAAGTCCTGGCCATCAAAACTCAAAAAGTATTTCTGATGAGGCTGGCTGATAAAAAAAAAAAAGTTGGCGTTGAAAATGGAGCACTATAAAGAGCGTTATATATCTCCAGGCCTCTCTGAACTAATACCACGATAATGAAGTTAAAAAAAAATCAGACACTCAGATCCAATAAAAAGAAAAGAACAGTGGATGGAAGATGTCAATCAAGTGCTATCTGTGCCCACACTGTCTCCTGAGGAGGTCATTCAGTAGAAGTTGTGTAGGTGGGCTCTAACTGCACGGCTTGTGATGTTTCGAATGGAAACAAAGTCCAGGAGGAATGATGTTAATGGGTTAACTCGACATGAGGAAACTCGAAAGGTGTACCGAAGAACCCTTAGTGCAACGCTGACTAACCGAATCCGACAGCAGTATTACGTCACTTCTTGGTTTGTGTGGCAATGTCAGGGCATATCAAATCGTTATCTTTTTTCATTCAAGGTGTATGGAATGCTATCTATGAACCCAACTGACAGTTTTTGAATAATCAGAATTTTTGAAAAAATATTTTTGGGAAAAAATATCGAGGGAAAATAGTTACTTGTATTAATTAACAAAAGGTGTCAGAATTGCAGGCAAGCGAACTTCACAGCAGTTTTAGTCATATGAACACATTAATTTGCTTTTTCTTTGGCTTTTGCTTGCTTCAACAAGGATGTAAGAAGAGCGGGTGATCATGAACATAAACCAGACGTTACAGAAAATCACTGGACTCATTTGAAGCAGTATTATACTTTGTGTTGTCAAAGTTAAGGATGATTTGTAACTTAACGATACCTTTAATAACGTTAATTTGGGAGCGACAGTTACGAATCTGAGATCTACGTAATTCATATTCCCATTATCATTTTGCCATCAAAGTTAGAAATGAGTATTTTATTATGTCTCTGTCCCGTTGTGATTTTTACTGTTGAGTTTTATGTTATAGAACCGAGTTTGGCAAAAAGTACTGACACTTTCAGCAACTGGACAAATGTATTCAAAAGTGTAAAGGCGCAAACCTAGAAGAGACAAAGACCATTTTTTTTCTAGGGCAAAAACTGTTCAAATAATCCAAATGTGTTTGACTTTAGATGTTCGACCCTTCCACGAATAAATGTCACTCCTCCATATTTCACATAAAAATAACAACTAGTCAAATCTCATATCTAAAGTGCAAGAACCAACAACCATACATACTCCAACTGAAAGTACATGCTGATGTCCTTCTCCATTAAAGCTAAAAAGTGAGTCTATGCTTTAATGCTCTTTTGACAAGTGCAGGTCTTTGTATGAATGAGGCTGTAGTAGACCGTCGTATCAACACTGTAAATCCCGGGACTAATATGAAGCAGCTGTCAAAACCTCTGGATGACAAACACCGCTCTTTCGACTCAGTTGACCGGGTTCTCTCATTGGTAAACAAACGGCTGCAGCAGCTTCTCCAGACTGTTTAAATTTTCAACACGATGCAGTTGCAAGCGTACAGTCTGCTGCACACATGTATTATCAACACATGATCGATTCGAATACTAAGCTGTACACACCGTGACTTTGCACGTGAAACCAATGGCAGCACAGATCATTAACTTTCAATGTTTAATTAGTTCATACGTCATACTTGCTATTATAATCAATAAATGGAAAGCGCTGCACTGCATCTGACAACTCCATTCGTCTTACGCCGGAGCTTGATTTGAGAAAATTAATAATTTGTCATCGTTTTTCCCTTTCATTCATTTTACCATTGGCAAATGATATGTTTGCTTGCACTGTATGGCTGTACGAATGATTCATCTATGTTACAGGGAAAAACTGAACTTTATTGATTTTCTATTTCACATTTCAGGGGGATTACCTTTACTGGATTTAAACCACACCGACAGTTGCATCACCCTACGGTCCTGGTGAAAAGTGGTCTGCTCTTCACAAAAAACAAATTGACAATCTTCACAGTGCCAGAGCTCTCTTCTCTATCTACTCCTTCTCTTGTTAATGCTAAAGAGTCGTCAGGGTTGCCATCCATGGTTTCTACCCTCATCAAGATTATATCAGCTTACATTGAAAAGATTTGCAAAGGAATGTTTACAAAGAAATTGGCAAACCCAATTAAGAAGAAAGAGAGAAGTAAAAATAAAGAGCCAACAAAATTGACCACAGACCTACATGCAAACAATCCAACGCTGTCTAATACAGTAAAGACCACTGTTAAAAAGATCTCCAAATGCTCCTCAGCACGTAACGTATCACTGGAAGACGACGACGGCAAAAACGATTGCTCATCCCTGTCGCCCACTTTCAGTTATCGCGTGGCCATCGCTAATGGACTCCCTAAAACCGCCCCTTTTTTGAATAACAACAATGAGAGCATATTTCCCGAGGTTCTTTCAATCGACAGTAGCTATTCCGACATACTGAGCGACGCGAAGCCAATACGGAGGCTGGATGAGCATAAATCGCACACTATGCCAGTAAGACGGAACCGGAAGAGCCTCATCAGTTTGGCTCCCTCCGACGGGAGCTCTGAGGGTGAAAGAGTGGAACGCTCCAGTCTGCACACTCTTCGGCTGGGAGCTCTTCGCAAGTTGAGGAAATGGAAAAAGAGTCAGGAATGTGTCTCTTCAGACTCGGAGGTGAGCAACTGGAGGAAGACCCTCGGCATCCGGAGCAAGTCTTTGGACCGGGCGGGACGGCAGCAGAAGAGTTCCACTCTGGAACCCGGCTCCTCCTCCACTGGATGCATCAGTCAGACACAGGATGTCATGGAGATGATTTTCAAGGAACTTCAAGGGATCAGCCAAATAGAGACGGAACTGTCCGAGCTACGTGGCCACGTCAACGCCCTGAAGAGTTCGATTGACGAGATCTCCAGCAGCGTGGAAGTAGTTCAGAGCGAGATTGAGCAACTTCGCTCTGGATTTGTCCAGTCAAGAAGGGAAACCCGTGACATCCACGACTACATAAAACAAATTAGCCACCAGGCCAATAATTCTACTCTGCGTTTCCTCAATGTTCCTGAAGAAAAGTCAGAGAAAACAGAACATCTTATTTATAAATTACTAAAAGATAAAATGGGTCTCGCCGATGCCCATAAAACTATTAAAATTGAGCTTGCTCACAGGTTAGGACAACAACGAGAATGTTCTAACGCCAAACCTCGTCCCATTATAGTTATATTTGCAACACCCCAAGACAGGGATTTAGTCTTGAAAAAATGCTATAAACTTAAAGGAACTGGAATTACCGTTTCGACCGACAGTTTAACTCGGGAAGGAAAAGAGCGAAAGGACAAAGCAATGTCCTCCTCACAAACCTACGAAAGTATGGATATTAAGGTATCGGCAAAAGACAAAGTAGTAGAGAGCGATGACTGGGATTCCATGGATAGTGACAAGGAATTAGATGAGCTAAGCAGAAACAAATATGCAATGGTGATTTCAAAGCCCGCTCACAAGAGCAAATCGGAGAAAAGACGATCCCACGACCACAGCCGGTCAGGGGAGGAAGCGAGTTACTCAGGTGCAGTTCACTATGCCGATGACACATACTATGACCCCGACAAGCACGGGAAGGCTTACTACTCTGATGTGACCTCTGGTTGGCTCTCTCAGAGTGACTATTCCACGCCAAAACTCAGCCGCTCGGAATCAGACTGTTCAAAACTTTGCCAGTCGTACTCTGAGGATTTTTCAGAGAGCCAGTACTTTACGCGGCCCAATGGCTGCTCTCTGTTATCCTCCTCAGATCAGGAACTGTGGCAGAGGAAACAGGAGGATATGGCCTCCTCTTGGTATGCTAGCCCCAGTCACCCACTCAGCCATGAGAATCAACCTTATGAACACAATGAGATTGAGACAACTGAGACTGTTGACAGCGGGGTGAGCAATGGACTCGTTTGCATGTCTGGGGACAGAAGCCACTACAGTGGCTCCCAAGTTTCTCTGCAAGCTGACCTGTCACCTTGGAAAGACTGGCACCACATAGAACAAGGAGCTGATTCAGGTTTGGAAGTGTCCATAGAGGTCAGCAGTCCATTTGACCCCTCTACCATTCCAGGTTTTCCAGAAAATATCACTAAATGCCAAGAAGTTGATTTACAATTTGAAGGGGAGGAGGAGTTCATGATGCTTGACAGAGAGCCTACCCTGCCACCAGTTACTACCCACATTATTACACCCATTGTGGAGCGTGAGTCCAGCAAAGCACATGTGCGCCAGTCAAAAGAGAGTTCCAAGGGGGTAGCAAAAGAAAGTGCAAAAGGATCATCTAAAGATACCTCAAAAGCTATAGCTAAAACAACAAACAAACAAATTAAAGATGAAACCCCCAAAATACAGGAAAAGGAAACTGTAAAACCATCTGCAAAGACTTCATCTAAAGTGACTTCAAATGCCATCCCAAAAGAGCCTATAAAAGAGAAGAAATCAACAACAAAAGAGATTCCTCAGTCCTTCCCGAAAGAAAACTCAAAACCTGCAACTAGATACTCCGCAAAGCCGGCCCCTGAAGATGTAGCTAAAGTAGCGCCTAAGGTCATTTGCAGTGAGGCAGTTAAAGTCAGCAGAGCACCCCCAAAGGTTTCCCAGGCGATGACACCGAAACAAAGCCCAAGAGAGTCACCAAAAGAGAGCCCAAAAATCACCCCGATAATGAGCCCAATTTCAACTCCCAAGGAGTCCCCAAAAGAGTCCCCAAAAGAATCCCCGAAGCAGTCGCCAATGGTCACGGTTAGAGAACCCCTACAAGGTACACAGAAACTTGATTCTAAGGAGGTTACCAAAGAAGCTACAAAGGTACTGCCAAAAGAGATCACTAAAGTACAGAATAAGGAGAGCAACAACAATAAAATACTCCCAAAAAAAGATTCCAGCATTCCAATCAAAGAAGCACCAGTTTCTAAAGAGACCCCAAAGGTGTCTCTTAAAGAAACCACCCAGGCATCTCCAAGTCAATCACCTCAGGTAGTCTCTCCAGATGGCCCAAAAGTAGTTGCTAAAGATGCCCACAAGGAAACTCCAAAAGCAGTTCCGAAGGAAACCTTTCCTGAAATCGATGTCAATCACAGCTTTCACCAAACTCAAAGTAAATCCTCAGCTATGTACCGCAGTCAGAGTGAGATTCGAACTGAGAAAGTCGAAGAGGTGCCGAAGTCATGGAGCAGCAGGCTCAGTATAGACCTCAGTGAAAAGTCGTTTGGCTTTGGCTTTGGTTCTACGCTGCAAAGGGCTAAATCAGCTCTAGAGGTTGTGTGGAAATCTGGCCCTCAGAATACCCCCGCACCTCCTGAAGAACCCACAAACCCATCTCCGTCATTCATGGGGCGTTTCCGCACAATCTCCACCTCCAACGCGCCCTCTGCACCAGACCCACCTGCTCACAAAGAACCTGTTAACTACAAACCGGAGGAGGCGGAGATAAAAGGTGCAGAGAGGGAAGCCGTTGAACAATCAGAGGATGGTGAGACCCACTACGTTGAGGTGATGGAACAGGTTCTGGCTAATTTGGAGAACAGGACTAATGTTAACGAAACTGAAGAATTTGTGCAAGACTGTGAGTCTCCTCAGGACAATGATGCATTCGAGGACATCCAAGCTTCTCAGGACAATGACGTCCCTCAAGAGACCACAGAAGATTTCAGCACCACAAGAGACACCGAAGCAAGCCAAGAAGCACACGTCCTAGAATACGACTGCGGATTGGATGAGCAGTTTGATGAGGAGTACAGTGAGGAGTATGAAACCAACGTGACCGAGGACACGGCCGAATACGACGCCATGGTGGAGTATTTGGATGTTGAGGAACCTGACGAGACAGAGGACAATGACATCACCGAGGAAATGGAAGAGGGTGAAGAGGAAATTGAGGAGATCGAGGAGCTGATTGAGGAGACAGCCGAGGTGTCTGAGAAAGTGGAGGAATGTGAAGAGGATGAAAGCAAAAACATAGATGAGGAGAAGCCCGTAGCCGCAGAAGCACCACCGAAGAAACGCGTCCGACCGACATTCAAAGAGGCTGCTCTGAGGGCATACCGGAAACAGATGGCTGAACTGGAGCAACAGATCCTGGCAGGAGGTAGGACTCCTTCACTTTGTTTACAATCACTTTGACATAGTAGCTTCTGACAACATGCAGGGAAGACAAAAATCTCCCAAGACATTATTATCCTTGATCTCTCAAAGCTTCACTTTAAAATGTATTTGCATCACGCTTTGGAATTAAAAAAAAATCATACTGACCTGGTTATAGTGACAACTATGACCCCTAATTGTATTTTGCTTGTAAGAAGTGAGGGACACGATAAAATGTGAATAAAGCTAAATGGTTTGTTATTTGGCAGCATGAGATGAGGACGCATTTGGCAAGCCACTGATCCATGTTAGAAAAAAAAAAGTAAAGAGGCTACTGGGGCAATGAGGGCTGAGCTCATTTGATTTGCAAGTTTTAGGCATAGGACTGTATATTTCAAATCAATTGTCAGAAACCACAGTTGCATAAAATATATAATCAGTGCACTATTGTAATCTCTGACAGTGCATTTTAACTTGTGTTGACTATTTCCACTAACAAAAAAGTGCCACTTTGACAAGACTGACTCACTAACATACTGAATCACCCCTCAGTGTTGCATGTTCGGGGTGAGGCTTGCAGTCGACTCCAGGCATAAGACTTGTAAGAAAACCGTGCAGCGGATTACAGACTTTCGGCTGTTTTCTTCTTACCTTATTGACATAAACAGTTTGAGCAGTTTCCTCCTTTTAGTATGTGTTGTCTAGTCGTGTTTTCCTCTTGACTGACAGAAGCCATCGCCGTCATGTTCATGCTGGTTTCCACTGTATTAATCTGTAATACACAAAGAGACAGGATATAAAGTAAGAGACATGATCCTGCTTCAAGAGAACCTTAATAGTAGCACTCCAGAATCCTGATTGACCTTACACACATGCGGAAACCTTAAAGGTTGGTACCATCATAACTCGAGGACCCCCTGTGTACTTCTGAAAGTTTAGGAGAAATTCTGAGCCTGACATTCTGTTTGGGGAAGTTTCCGAAGACCTGACGAGACAACCCAAACACTCTAATAGTTTGCGGACATTGCCCGGTGAAAACGGCTCGACTGAATAAGTAAAATTTGAAATCTGGGGCTACCACCTCCTCAACACCAGGGGCTCTTCTCTCCCTGTAACTGCATTTCTCATAGCCACACTTTCCTAAGAAATATTGCACTAAGCAAAAAAAGGGTGTACCCTCCTTCAAACTTCACTAGAGGCAGATCTCTATAAATATTCCAAGCAAGGCTGACCTGGTTACAATGCCCTTGGGAGTGTGAATTAGCATCTGAATGCAGACACTGCTATAGCCAGTTGAAGAAGGGCGAGCTGGCAGGAGTGGCAGGCAGCATTGCTGAGACTCCCTTCACAGCTCGCACACAGACCAGCCAGCACGCATCAGAGCGCACTCATGAAGAGTACACACATTGGCTTTATAGGATGGAAGCGTCAAGCTAATGAGGGGGGGAATATGCATGCGTGTGTTTGCAATTATGGCGCTCTTTGCACCATCTGTAGTGAGTTGCTTTGTTTATCGGATGCACTTTTAGACAAGAACAAGCTACTGTGAATGGCAGCCAAATATTTAAAGACGTCTTGGGGTAGATTAGTACAGGGGTTTACTGTTTATGATGGGATTGTGTTCCCAGGTGGTAACTTAAAACTAATTTATATGTAAATCGGAACAAGGTGCCAGGTATTACGGAACTACTACACTGTTGAAAAATCTAAAGTTATGTTGAAGTCATAGCTACAGGAAAAATCCCTGTAAGCCCTGTTGTGATTGAAAAATTAAATATAGATATATTCTCACAACAGTAACCGGAAAATGTGTAAAATGATAAATTGAGGTTTAAAATAAGTTGAGGTTACATGTGAGTGCAACTTTTAGAGCAGGGGTGTCAAACTCATTTTTTTCGCGGGCCGCAGTCGTCATAGCTTCTTTCGGAAGGCCATTATGACTGTCAACCCAAATAAATGTATGAGCACCTCATATTATATACAGTAAAAGCTACAAAACAAACTGACAAATAACTTGTTTTCAAATCAGACGAGTAAAAACTGGTCAAATATTTAAAAAAAACAAAATATTATTAAAAGTGAAGACAATTTGCAATTCTAGTAATGACACACGAATTTGATGCACAATTTGTCTTTGCGGGCCACATAAAATGATGTGGCGGGTCGTATCTGGCCCCCGGGTCTTGAGTTTGACACCTGTGTTTTAGAGCTTATTATTTGTTCAATGCTGCGGTGCTACTTCGGCAGTGTCTCAGCATGTAATGAATGCTGTAAGCAACCCGCAACTAATGACTCCAGGGTCTTTTCGAAGCTATGATTATGGGGCCCAGAGAGCTGTGAAGTCCCCAACCCATCTCTCTTTCTGTCACAAGTTAATTCTCATGGAAGTCGTTTGCTGTATTGAAATGACAGATGTTTAATTACCTCTGCTGAGGAGGTTTTCTTTGGGGTAGAGGTATTTTTTTTAGGTTTTTATGATGTCAGCCTGGCAGCGGCATTACCTCCACACACACATACACTATGGCAAGGCAAGGCATATTATGGCTGAAAAGGTATTTGGACACTGGCAGTTTATAGGATTAAACTGGACTCTGAGACTAATTCTTCCCATATGGCCTCGTTTGGATATGTCTATTATTCAATTTGACATCATCAGCTCTGGATCAGTGCTCAGATTTCTAAATATGCACAGGACATATTTTTTCTTGAACTGGTGATCTTTAGTTGATTACCTGCATTTTAGGCTGATCTGCTCTGACTCGAGTCCCTCAACTCTGGGAAATCTTGTCCAAAAACGAACAGACACTAAATTGGAAGTGGTGACTTAGACCTGCAGTTGATATCCAGCATTAATTGAGCTTAGTATAGAGCAGAATCTGTCAGTCGCCATCTGAGACAGTACGAAGGAACCAAAGCTTAGAGCCAAAGAACAAAGCTTTTCGAGCTATGTGCAGACGTCAATTAAACTCCCAACAGCTGCCTGATTACCATATCTGTCTGTTCCTTCTTCCTGAAAGTGTCTCCACCCAGAAATACCTTAGTGTGACTCTATGCACGACAGCTTGCTACCTCACTGTGTGGTTTGTCAATGAAAAAATGTATGAAGGTAAACAGTCATCTCGAGGACTCTTACAGAACCGCCACCACACATGGGTCAATCGCCCAACATGTCAAAAGAGTGCCGTTGAGTAGCCCTCGCCAACACTCATTGGCAGGTGAAGTGCTTGACTCGTGTCAGAACAAAAACCCTCATTGAAGCGAGTCTACTCGAAAAGAACCCAACAGGTTGCGGAAAATCCTTTCAACAATTTGTCATTGTGCTTGCCAAGATCAGTAATTACATTCTCAGATGTTACACGCTGAAGTCTCGATAGGCAAAGACAACAAACATTAATTCACTTTTCATTTGATCCCTCTGACTCATCCAGCACTCTACCCACTGAAGCATTCGTTTCATTTCAGATGAAACGCACTATTTGTTATTGTGTGAGCAGAGCAATCTTAAAATATGCTACAACAGTTACTTGCTGATAGCTTTTATTGATGACACCATTTGAAAATGTCATCCTTTGGCATCGCACTATTATCCTTTGTCACTTACTAAACAGGATTGAGTTTTCGCATGGCCCGGTAGCCTCACGCTCAGTGTGGTCCCTCTGTGTCAGTTTCAGGGAGCGCAACAGAGCATGAAGACCATTATTTAGCTGGTTTCATGCCTACAATTCTTTCTGAACCCAATGACCTCACTTCTTTTGAGAGCAGCACTGGCACTTGAAGTAAACCACTGGCAGCAGCTACAAAGGCTGAACGACAATTCTGACTGCTAATTTATCGTTGAAAATATTGTGACTCTGTTTTGCTCTATGCACTTGCTTGCAACCCTGTGAAAAAATGGAATTTTTGTATTTTCATTATCCTACTTCTGTCCTTTGATGATGGCATTATCAAATCCTCTAGTAAGATGTGACCTGACGTGCTAAGCATCAGTAAAATCCCTTCCATCAGTTTGAGACAAGGTTAAAGCTTGTCTCTATAGTACAGCCATGTGTCATGCAGCTATTACTGAATTGGGGGCTTGTTTTTTGATTACGTAACAATTGGTTCACCCGCTCTAAGGATTTTTTTTCTCTCCTGCCCGATGTGCGCCCGCCTCGGCCTGTATGAGTAAATAGAAACACACCAGCATATATTTGTGTGTCTGGTGTGTTCATCCTGGAGCGAATGTTGTGTATTTCCCGCTATCAGCCAAAAGCAGGCTTTTCTGCTCTGGTGAGCGCTGATCTACACGAGGTGTGATCACGCGTGTCGGTTCCAAGATGCTAAATTTACTGCCATTGTTACTCGCGCAACACTTTTGCCCACAGCATGGGAAAAGACCTGGGCCGCTATCTTTGTTACTTTTTGCCCCCTGCGAGATTTAAGGCACCTGTGAAATGAGGTTCATCTCAACCGGCTGTAAGGCTTTTATCTCATGCAACTGCGGCTGAGCGATGACTCAATCTTGTCAGGCTGCGGCTCAAAGTAGCTTAGCTGATTGCTGTCCGCGCTGCCTACACACACAGCTAAGTGCTGTTCCTCCACTTGGGTGCAGCCACATCCGATATATTGTGGCTTTGGCCGCACAGCAAGGCCAGAAGTTGCACTGTGTTGATATTCCATGTTTACAAAAAGGATAAAAGTCTCAATGGGGAACCACCAGCATTGATTGAAAGATGACTCAAAATAGAAAAGATTACAATTGACTGGTTGAAAAATATTGTCTAGAGGTAGGTTCTGTCCAAGTTTCAGGACTAACTTGTCAGCCTGCATAATAATAAAATGATAACCCTAATCTTGTTTGTTCAACCCCATTGCTTCAATACTGCCTCCTGTTCAGAGCAAATAGGAGGAAGGTTTACATGGCTATGATTGGCAATGATTCCAGCAGTATTTCTAATCATCATTTTCATTCATTGGCATTTCTGCTAGGTGATTGCATTCCTGGGGAAAACGGCAGATTTAGTTGCTCCGTGCTCTCATGTTTTAATCATTAATTGTCTGAGCAGTCCTCTTGACAGCATGTCAACAGCAAACAAAATTGCATGGGGTTGTTGTAGTTACGGCTGCAATTTAATCACCCTCTTATGATCACCTGTGTGTAGTTTGTAGTACATAACATTTGCACAACATCACCATCTATCATATGCCGATCAATTGTGGACTAATTACAACTCTGCGGTCCAGCCTAAGCTCTCCGAGCAGGTTCGTCTGCAAAAATTGCCATCCGATACCAAACCCTTTGCACTCGTCCAATGTAGCGTGTCAACATGCCCGGTAATTCAGGTGTTCGATCAAAGATGCCGTTTATATCGTGTTGCATTGATCCGGTATTTAACGTGCATGGTTGTTCATTTGGCTCAGCCCTCCTGTGTCAGCAAAATATATATACTATATATATGCTCCATTTTGAGGTGTGTTAACTGCTTTACTCCGTAACAACTTTTCTCTATACAGTCGCTGATAAAAAATATTCCTGTCAATGTGCCATGTATTTTAAAATTATAATCAAGATCAAATTGGGCCAGAAAGTGACAAAGCCTTAGATTTGCATGCATCTAAGACCGTTGATGAGTTTTCAGTTATAAATCTATAATGATGTATTGCAATACACCAGAAAGTCTATGTTGTGGCATTACCATTATCCTCACATAATGAGTTATGGCCCTATTCACTCGTTAATTGCTTATGCAAGTAAGATGCCCTTGATTGAATTTGCTGTCATTTTCTCCTTTCAGACTGCAGTGGTTTGGATACTCAGGTTTTAAGTCACTGTTCTTCTTGTACACGTGATGTTCACGCATGTGCATGTGTTTGTGGAAGCGTAGTGGAATGTGTCATCCATAAACCAAATGTGAAAAATCACGATACTTTATTTGTCAGGTGTTCAAAAGAAAATCCAGCATGTGCTTAAAAAAAAAAAAAGAAAATCCATGCCGTCATCCTGTCATAACCCTTTTCGCTACTCCTTTTTTCCCCCGAGGAATTTGTGTGTAATACTATTTTGGTCAGTGAACAGGGAGCATTACACAATAGGCATATCTGGGCCCGAAGCACCAAGAGCGACATCATTTTCGGTCTTGAGCCCACAAATTACATTGATGTGGAATAATTTGGTCCATTTTCGCCTTTGGTGCTTCTCTCTCTTCCCGCTGTGTTCTCCGTCTTCTCCTCCTACTATTCACCCATCATTTAGTTTATCCTGAATTGACTCCTGAACGTAGGGGGGTGTTTTGTTCTGAATGAGCCATTTCGTGATTGGCCACGTAATTCGGAACCTGTGGTGGTTTTTAACAGTGCATTTGTCTTTTCTTTTGCAGCCTCGGAGTATTTTGGACCCCAAACTGCTCGGCTTGCAGTCTGGAGGGTGAGTGGTAGCTCATGTCTAATTGGTTCACAGTTTCTGGTTGGGCTGTTTTTTACTTTACTCCACAAACAGAGGCAGCAAAATGTGACAGGATCTTTTGTTTCTCTGCCAGGCACCCCCAATTAGTTAAGGCAGTATAAACTCTAGAATTTGTGAACTAGGGCAAGCTAAACGCAAAGTATTAGAATAGTCAGGCCAATTTCTTTACTGTGGACTGTAAACATTTGGGCTTCACGTTGAGGCATAGTTGTACTGGGACTGGATGGCAGGGAATTGGGAATTTCTAAAGAACTAATCCACATTGGCGTCACTTACGCTGGCTGACCTTAGGCTCCTGAATTGATCACCAACCAATCAAAGGGCACATGTATTTACACAAAGAACCGTTCTCACTCACGGTACCATCGAGGAACAATTCTGAGTCTTTAATACACCAAGGATATATGTTTTGGGACAAAACCCAAACAAGCAGAGATAGACCATACAAACTCCACAAAGGAAGGCCAAAGCAAATTTCTCATTGTTAGCCTATGAGCCAGAAATTTGATCCACGTACCTGCTAAGTTTTCTGTATGCAAATTTCCAAAAGTTACCAAAAAAGGTTACCACTATTTAACCCACATAACCCCAGCTCACAATTGGGCCATCTGGAGCACGACCTTTGCGTAGAAGCAGCGAGAGTTAAAGGCCCCTCCCCGTGGTGAGGCATGGACCCACCCGGCTGCTCGTCAGATTGTGTAACTCGGGGCCTGACGCAAAAGGCTTGAGGAGCTCCAGTAACGCAGAGGAAGAACTAGCCGTCGAGGTCATTAGATAGACTTTGAGTGACAGTTGAGGTGATGCCGCCCAGAGCCTGGTAGTGCAGGAACAAGGCTGGTGGGACGGCGGGGGAAAGGATGCGATTCAGGCCGAGGGCGTTGTGAGAGAATTGAGTCAACACCTAAATGTCACAACGACAGAAGCAATCGGCATCCTCGACAAAATGGGATACAGGAATTGAATTTAATGTCGCAACATAATGACTTGACTGCTGTGGTGGTGTCGGTTCCTACGTAAATCGAAATTCTGGGTGTGTCGCCACGGTACAAATTGATTCCTGAAATTAACGTGCTGCAATGAATCTAATTGGTTGGTTATTAAAATTAAATTAAAATCCAACCATTCCTTGGCATCTGTTGCAAAGAAACTACAACACCCCTGCTGTTACTACACTTCCTGGAGGAGCATTAAAGAAGCCACGGATGAGCCAATAGTTGAACAAACACATTTTTGGGCTCTTCTGAAAAGTGATTTTGGAGGTACTTGATCCCCCCCGACGCCAGCGATGCGGCTTAGACGATCTAGAGCAGTACCACAATGGATTGCAATGAAGTTCTATCCAAAGGTGAGACAGGTGAAGGCAGGAGGCGTGATCCATGGTGCTTGTTGGCCCGCGTAAATCAAAAGTTCTCATAGTAGTAATGTCTCCCCCCACGTGGCATTATTATGATATTAATACACTTTAAATCTGTCTGCTTCTCTAGGGCCGGCAGTATTCTTTACGGTATTGACAGCATGCCAGATTTACGCCGCAAAAGGACTGTGCCTCTTGTCCGAGACCTGGTGAGTCATCTGTCTTTAACGGGGTTGTGTGTGATTTATGTCAAAGCTATCTGAGTGACCTTACGGTGTGTCCCGCTGGTGGAACTCCACATTGTGTGAGTATCAGCTGAAGGAGCGGAATAGAAACGTAGCTTTACCGCCAACCTGATTGTCATTCATTTTCCGAGTGAGGAATAACAACTTGTAGTGCGCCTGTCGTCCCGTATAGTGCTTAAAAAGAAAATCTATGGGAAGATCCGAAATGATCACATGTATTCCACCTTGCACAATAGAAATAAAGAGTATAATGAGAAATAATTCCGAAAATCTAAATAAGATCACGACACTCTCCATCACACAATAGAGGTGTGTCAAACAATGACTGTCGTGCAATCTTTATTTACTATAAACAAACAAATGGACTAAAAATATATCTAGATAATTCAAAATGTTGACTGCAGATTTAGTCTTGAGCGATGCAAGCCATATTAATTAATTCATTAATAATGTGATCATTCGTCTTGTCAGTTATTCATGGGACCCGGCGGCTACATTGCGCAATAGAAATGAAGCGAACAAATCCGAATAATCTAGTCAGGAAATTTGCAGTACTCTGGCATTGTATAATGAAGTGATGAAACTCAAGTGCAAACCTCAGTGGATTAGACGACACTCGCTGTGTAAACTGGTTGCTTTGCAGGGACTAGAGTGATGTGTTTGAGCTACACAGAAATTTAGATTTGTTAGAGCATGCTTCTACATTTGCTTTTATTGGCACATAATGTGTCATAACATACCCGACATAAACCCGACGCTCCACTTTAGCGACACACGATCACCGCCTCTCAACAACAATGACGACAAATGTGTCTATTCTTGTTTGTCTGTGACCGTGTCTCTTGTGTATGTATGTTGCTCATCATCATGTACCTTAGCCGTAACCATGTAACAAAAATAATTAAAAAAAAATCTGTAAATACTTTTTACTCTTTTAAAATCATGGAATAGGCTAATTTGAATGCTTGGATTACTATGGATGCTGATAAATGTTTATATCACAGTGAACAACATGAGTTGATGCTGTATTTGTCCATGTCTCTCATGAAATTAATAACCAACATTGTCTTGGTAAGTATGGGTTGTTGTCTTAATTATTACTTTATTTTTGTTAATCTTTTGGGATTTTGCGTGTATATTTTGCCATTCCTACATAAGACCCATCACAGTTATGGGTGATATTTTTCAGTGAGTTGTCAGATTTCAGCCTTTTTTTGATGACTTTTTCTTATTGTTATTGGATTCAACTTGAAATTTTGACAACTCAACCCAAAAATATATCTACGGGAGAGACTTCATTGACTCTTGATTTAACGGTGTGCGGCTTTTAAATCATGTAAAAGTGACGCTCGACAAGCCTTTTACACAAGGGATGAAGTCAGCAATAAAAAATTGGTGCCTGTCCCTCCCCCCTCCCTTCTTGTCATGCGTTTGTCAATGCCCCCCCCATGCCCCCCCCCTCATCTGCTGTATGATTGCTTCAGGGCAGCAGCAGCGGGGTTCAACAACATATCAGTATGAAGACGCACAAATAGAAAAAAAAAGTCCAACTATGGAAATTGATTTAAAAAGCAGTGATATTGCCACTGATCAGATCCAATCAGTCATGTCGGATTGCCTGCAGCAACCTCAGCAGTGCTGGTGCATGTTGATTAAAAAGAATAAAAATAATAAAAAAAAACTTACATCAACGCTCACAGTTCATGTAGAGGTTCTTTCCGCCGTTCTCCATGGCCGTCTGTAGATCTTTACCATAGAAGAGGCTGGTGGTAAAGACCGGTCCACTATTGTCAGCTGTCAGTGTCTGTAGTGTGTGTGTGTCACCAATGGGTTCAAAGATTCAGAGGGTGTTCATTTTAAAACAAATGTCATTATCACATATATATGTGTGTGCGTGTCTGTGTGTATCTGTGCATCTATATTGGAGGTGGGACAAAATATCGACCGCAGAGGTTCTCAAGTACTGGTCTGTGGACTGGTATGGCCTTAAATAAATAAATATAAAATAAATAAATAAATGTGGAATAAATAGCGTGTATATATTTGTTTGTTTTTTGCAGCTGAGCGTATAATTGTGATCGCCGATTGTTTTTGATTGGTAATATACATACGCATGCGTCAAGTTGCCGGTCCGAGAAAACTGTACTACCGTGAACCGGTCCTTCGGAGAAAAACGGTTGATGTATTGTATTCGAGTTACTTCTATTCCCATCCTAGCTGACCCCCCCCAAATCAATTATTCATACCATAACAACGATACCATGATAATAGTTGGCAGTGTACAGCATTGCAATTTCCTCTGCAATTCCCACCCCAGTCTACATGCGTGTTACCATTTGTGCGTTTGTGAACATCCGAGCAAGTGTGTATGCGTCAGGTTGGTGTATGTAGCACAGCTGGCTTCACCCGTACTGTCCGTCTGTGTGTGTGTGTTTCCCTCGGTGTTTCTCTAAAATGATTGTGCAGAGCATACAGCTGAACATATAAGACGGCGAACTTGAGAGAAAAAAGTCAAGCATGACTGCAAATGAGTAATATTTAGTGCATGGATGGATTAAAAACACACAGAAAAAAACATCATGCAATGGGCTTTGTGATGCCTGATGACGAGTTATCTGCCTAAAGGCTGTAAAGCAAAACAATCAGCAGTCCTGCATGGCAGTTAAGACACTTGTACGCTCACTTTGGAAAACAACGACTCTGCCGTTAGTGCTTTTCAGTCCTAATTAACTTGCTGGAACTTGTCTAATTCTTTTGTGTCTCTCTTTCATCCTCATTTGGTGGACTCCTGGAAACCGCAGGCTTTGGTAAGATTCCTTTGTGTCTCTGCTCAATCTAGACTATACTTCAAAAGGTGGAACATAATCAGGACGCTGGCACGGATTGTGGAACTACTTTTCCCATTCTTATTTTTACATGTTTGTGCAGATGCATTGTCTGCCTGTGATAAATTGCAGAAAAACTCTCAAAAATAGGTCATTGATTTCTTTCCTCCTCATCACCACCATGCACCTTGTTCCACTTCTGCTCACAGACCCTCACTGCTCGAAAGGCAGGCATCTCGTTCGCTCTGGTGAATCGCTCCACCCTGAACAACGAGGACTTGGTGAGTACCCGCTGTGCACGCTTGGCCTTTGTTTGGTTACAGCTGAGCTCTCAGATGAGGTTGTTCCCCAGACTGGGGAAGCCACGGGAGATGGTTATTTTAAAAGAAACCTAAGTGGCTCTACCGTTTATCAGCACTGTGTGCCAGTTCTTAGAAATAAATGCCTCCCCCCCCAAATAAACAGCTCCCTTTTGGCATTTGGAAACAAACAAATAGTTCTCCTGGGTCTGTCATTACCTCATTTCATAGATGCCATTGTTCACACAATCACATGAAATATTTAAGCGCTGAGCCCATTAGAAATCTCTTGATAACCAAAACAGCAGCACTTACTGATGCTTGTAAAAACTCTCAAACAGAAATAGAGGATGCGATCTTACACAGTATTAACAACAGTCACTCCACAGTTTTATGCTCATGTTTCTTGTTGGTAAACTTGTATCTCATTTTCTGTATTTCATAACTAATGGCCATGTTTTTAAAAACATCGTTTGCAACATGAATGGTTGATTTGTCCGTAATAGATTTGACTTTATTTTTAAACTGGCTTTGTCCTCATTAGGTTTTGTGAAAAAACCCTACTCGCATGTCTGGCACGTATTTTCTGCCATTCATTAAAATTTGCTCCTGCTATGTCAAATTTGACAACCTCCAGTAATTATTAATAAACACCCAGCAACCATGGAAGGCCGAGCTACTGTAATAGAGAACAGGCGGAATGTAAAAGTCAATAGGAAGAGACACTTTTGTGGTGACCTCCAAAGCTGTCTCTGTATTAATTGATTGCAATTCGTCTCTCCCAGAGGGAGAGGTGGATTTACAGCAGGCAGGAGTGAGAGCACTTTCTCTGCAGAACAACAGGCAAACCAGGTTGAACTTGAGGCTACGTGAGAACTAAACTCCCTGCATTAAATATGGACGCATTTCCAAAAATAGACATCAAGTATCCGATGCTTGTCCTGTATACTTATTTTAACATTTGCCCCGCAAATATAAAAAACAGAAACATGCTAAAAGCTACAATTGTCTCAGCCGTTTCAGCCTATAGTCTACGTTTCGACTCGCAAAAACTACAAGCAGCTAGTATTTCAAATGGGAATTGCTAAAATGCAAACAACATTGCTAACAACTGGCAACCCAAGTACACTCGTCATGAATTAGGTCTATTGAGAATTGGTTTGTGAAGATATAGTAAGGGGAAAAAGTGTTTATTATTATTTTAAGAAGATAACGGTGTTATTGACTAATTAAGGGATTGTTGTCTGTTGGAGTTGAGGTCACTATTTAATGATATGTGGTAGCATTGTGGGAGATTAAAAGGATTTTAAAGACGGAAAATCCAGATGGGAGTGAAGAGACATGAAATATTCATTGTGTTTATTAGTGGAGCCCGGCTGCCCCCTTTTATAATTTGAGACTGTGCATCCTTGTAAGCAAGGGACCTAAAGGGGCAGCTGTCGAGAAGTATATTCGGACAGAGGGCAAACAGTGTTGTGTATTTTTGTGGTCGAGTTCCCAGCAAGGCTGCAGATTGTGCGGTTGTTGTAAGTAGGCCGAGCAGATGTCAGAGTTTTATCTGCTGCATTAAGTCCAGGAGAGTGCTTCTCTTTGAGGACTAGAAGAGGGGGCTGGAGGACGGGCGAGTGGGGAGGGGGGCTACGTACAGACAATCAAATGACGTTAGATTGACACCCTCTTCAACATTTAGGTGACTAACAACATTCAGGACATGTGAATAATGGCAAAAACAGTGTAGACAAATTCAAAAAGGTGTGAAGAGCAGGATGTTATTGCACAGTAATGTCTCTGAGACTCTATGAGTGGTGTGAGTTCATCAGAGCAACAGCCTGGGGGAAGAAGCTGTCTCTGTGTCTGCTGGTTAGGGAGTGGATCCTGAGAAAAAAGGGTGATGAAAGAAGAATGGAAGGGGAGAAACACAGCGAGTAATTCTTCATCGCTGTCCGGCGGCGTTGACGTGAACGATCGGGCGTCCACGTTGAACAAGCTGCCCCCTCACCTCCCGCGTTTGTGATGTCTCTCTATCCTACACATCCCGGCTGGTGTCTACCACTTTATATTACCTTAAACGGATGTTTCAAATCAGCTGCCATATAAGACATCTGAATCATGTTTCCAGTTGATTAGCTTTTTAGGGCAGAGTGAAACTGTGTATGCGTCAGCTATTCGCAACTTTTCAGTTGTGGACAACATCAATATAAAGAACTTGGGTTGTGTTTATCTGTCTGTGGTCCAACCGTTTCACGACAGCCTTTGTGGATCTGCATTTATCACAGTGATATCGATGTAATATGCATGACAGTGGGGTTAATGATTCAATAGAGTTAATAATATTCAATGAGCTAATTACTACTAAATACATTCAGGGCCTGGGAATTTTGTGTATCCAAAAGTGCCTGCATTGCATGCTGTCAGACTATGAAACAAACCACAATATCAAGAAAAAATTGATTGTCAATGCTCAGGAGTTCATTGTTGTTAGTGTTGCCTTATCTACACAAGGACATTCAGCCGTAGACGCAGATTGCAAAGCCCCAAATTTATAAAGATCACACTTTTCAAGGCAGATATAGAAGAAGACAAGACTTGGAAAAGCTGAAATCAAGTCAGTATTGGAACTGAAGCAGTTCAAAACCAAGGCATGTCGAGACCAAATCAAGATCAAGACTTTGAGGAGCTGACATCAACTAAAGACAAAGTCAAAATAAGGCCAAGGCAGGTAGAGGCCAAGTCAAGATAAAACTACGGAGTTGAGATCAAATGAAGACCTAGACCAAGTCAGGTCTAGACCAAGGCAAGGCCAAAACCTAAGCAGCTGAGAGCAAGATTAAGATCACAAGTTAAAAGGGAATTGATTCCTAACCCTACCAAAAAGTGGTCTTCAGACCCATTTCCAGACTTAGAAGAAATATAAACTAATGTGACTTGAGTGTACCATTGGATTTTGCAAGTGGTTGTTTGGACAGATTAGCAGACAG
Source organism: Syngnathus typhle (assembly GCF_033458585.1). Classification (NCBI taxonomy): domain Eukaryota; kingdom Metazoa; phylum Chordata; class Actinopteri; order Syngnathiformes; family Syngnathidae; genus Syngnathus; species Syngnathus typhle. The sequence goes on from NC_083741.1 coordinate 18,460,185, forward strand.
CACAGACAACAAGTGGTGAAAGGGAAAGGTCAAAGGGGATTCAAGGTTTTGACTCTGCTAGTGCCTTGCTCTCAGTTAGACTCGGTGTCTGTCAAACACTTCTGTCTCGCACAACGAAGCCAGGGTTACCTCACAGGGTGACTCACACCAGTGCTTTTCACACTTTTGCTGAATGGTGTGATAGGCAGCATTGGGAGTACAGTGGATGAGAATTGAACTGGGTATTGGTTCTTTCCTTTTTCATTCATGAGGAATCGTGTGCATATGTCATCGATTGTGGCGGCTAACAAGCTAAATTACGTTCTGCACAAATCCCATTACCAGAATTCGAGTCCATGTAAAAACATCCAACTAAATGCTCAGTCCTGTGTTCTGTTTCATATTTTTGATCTGAGCCTAAAATTGATTTTTTTGCGTGGTAAATCACCGTTTCAGTTCTTTGAAGTTTAAAATGAAAAGAACACAATACACTGACTTAAAAGTATCAAAATATGCTGTCACAAATTATAGCAAGGGTGATCAACAATGGGGCGAAAAAAGTCTTGTTAAACCGTATTACAGAGGCTGTGAATAAATCTTGGACATCTGCTAGATCTCGTTGCCCTTAGATTAAAAAGAGAAATCTCTCAAGTCTCCCTTAGCGTTTCATTAAAGGTCCACTTGAGCTCAGCTCTTTGCATGAATCTTTGTGTTTAACCTAGCCTCGTTGTCTTGTCATCTGGCAGCATTTAATCATCTGGTGGTACGAGTGGGCAGTGTGAGCTGCTCTAAAGTTGTTTAACACATGGGGAGGGGGTACGAGTTGAGATTTATCTCGCCTCCATGGATCCTGTCTTTCCACCACTTTCACTCCATCTCAATCTGGACCATTCCCATTTTTAAAACCTTCTTTAAAGCTCACATTGATTCTTCCGTCAGGAATTGGCAGGGCTTTCCCATTGTTGATGGCGCCACCGTTGCAGTAAAACATTCTGTTTGAGGAGGTTTCTGTCAAGACGGGCTTGTCAACGAGTGTTTCAGCACGGAGAGGCTTCAGTCTGTCAACCAGTCGATTGGAACAAAGCCTTTGGGGCTAAAGATGTTGTTAATCTGAGTATAATGAGATCTAAATCTGATTTACTCTCACACGCTTTGAACTTTGCTATAGTTAGAAGTTGATCAAGCCAACTTGGACGGTGACAGTCAGGGTTACACAAGTGCGCAGAGAAAATAGTGAATTTTGCATCACAGTTGGTTCAATCTCTTTAATCCATGGTAATCCTTACACGTCTTTAATTTGCTCTTTTCAGAAACTTCACGTCTTCAAGAAGACCCTGCAGGCCTTGATATACCCAATTTCTTCCACAACACCACACAACTTTGAGGTGTGGACGGCCACTGCGCCCACTTACTGCCATGAATGCGAGGGACTCCTGTGGGGCATCGCCCGCCAAGGGATGCGCTGCTCCGAGTGTGGCGTCAAATGCCACGAAAAGTGCCAAGACCTGCTCAATGCAGACTGTTTACAGAGTAAGTCTGAAAATTGAATCGTCAACAATCAATTGAAAAAATTGTCTCGCTCAGACACTTTCAAACATTATCCTATCCAATCGGTATTGTAATCAGGGTTGTCCCGTTTGTAACCCTGTCGGATAATAAAAAAAAAGTGCCGCAGCATGCTAGTGGCAATCTATTCACAGTTAAAGGGATTAGCTACACCTAAATGTGATGCTTTGTAACATTATGATACTAGCATGGCAATTTTTCTCCGACTCAAACGACAATTCATCCTTATCAGACTGATAATTCATCCTTATCAGAATCAAATCTTAAATTATGAGCCTTTTTGTAAATGAAAGTCAGTTCATCAAAAAAATTAAACTCCAGAGAGAGCGACTCTATTGTTCGGGGACACATTCTGTCTATAATTCCAAATCTGCCATCTCTTTTAGGGGCAGTGGAGAAGAGCTCCAAACATGGGGCAGAAGACAAGACCCAAAACATAATCATGGCTATGAAGGAGCGAATGAAGATCAGGGAGAAGAACCGACCCGAGGTTTTTGAAGTGATCCAGGAGATGTTTGACATCTCCAAGGAGGACTTCACCAGCCATCTCAAGACAGCCAAGCAGGCTGTGCTGGACGGCACCTCCAAATGGTCGGCTAAAATCAGCATCACTGGTAAGCTGTAGCTCCAATAAAACCAAGACACACGCTGGCTGCTTCTGGCAAATGTTAAACATGGCTAAAATAAAAAGCCTCCCAGAAGTACCGATGTGCAAGATTTTGTAGAGTTCATTCCTAGGTTAATCCCGCAACAGGATATGCTCATACACGTTTACACGGTGAGCTCAGAAAATGAACCTACCAGCAAGCAGTTTGAGATGCCAATCAAAATGTCAAGCGCCTGAATGGAATTTGACACGACAGCAATTGAGTGCACCTTCATTTTTTTTCTTTTTTGAATACGCATACATTTCGGGATAGCTCTCTCTCCATTTCATGGGTTATTTCATGCTTAATACAACCTAACATTTTCTGCCGGTTGTAAAAGGAAATTGACGATCCGTCCCTCATCATGAACTTTATCGTCTTTGCCAGCCTTTGTAGTAAAAATGCAATGACGACAGCAGAACCCGTTACTAGCTACGGTCGGAGTGCCATTGATAAAAAAATCCCTATTCACAGATATTTCACTTTATAGGAAACTATAAACCAAACCCAGTCTTTGCCCTTTTTGTGAACGACACTTTGGCCAACACTAGAAGGAAGGTCAGCAGGGTAGCCTGATTCTCAGGACCCCAATGTATCTCTATGGTAACTGCTGTTTGTCAGGCTCAGGCCCGTTACTGCCCGTTTTGCAGTTTTGGCTTTGTCAATATATGAGAGAGCAGCAGAGGCCAAGGAAGTGAGACACAAATAGAGAGCGCCAATATTGGATTGGAAGAGTGAAAACAGAAAGAGAGCAATCTTTTGAAAAAAAACAAGGGTTGCCGCTGGCAATATCCCAAGAGCCTATTGAATGTCCCCTTTTTAGAATGCGGGTATTGATTGGTTATTTGGTCATCATTCATGAAATAAACAACGACTGACTCTGCAGCTCCCAGACATCTACCAAGATCTATTCTGCCTCTATGCTTCTTAATCTAACATCAATAAAATCTTGGATCTGCGGGAGATGGTGATTTTTTTTATCATTATAATATTCTCAGTTCTTCAGCATATACTGTTAAATCTGTAGTGTAGTTAATAACCGACCATCGTGTTGTTTCATCTTGCAACAAGGTACAAGCTGAGTGGAATCTACTATATGGATCAGAAGTATATATCATAGGAAGTCACACACTGTCTGTTTTCATTTGGACCCATTCATTACTAAACACAAAATTGAACATAAAACATCAACACACAGCGATGAAAAGACTTTGTGGTTTTATGAATGAATGTCATTTTTACTACAATGGGGACCGAGTGACATATATAGTTTCTCACCAGACAGCAACTTCCAAGGTTAAATGACCAAGGGGGCATCTAAAACCTTCAATCCTGGCTGGACTTTATTGAGCAAGTTACTGTGACTGCAATCTGTTAGTGAAAGCAGAGATTTTCCCTGGAACATAAACCAAAATAGGTTGTAAGACATGCTTTGTTTTTTTTAGATTTTGCTCTTCTACCACAGAAGACATCGTGTTTGTGTGTATTCTGGGAGTAAACGGGTCACAGTGGTACGACCCTCTCGAGTCATGCCCTGGATATACATCTAGAATTAATTATTTAATTTGTCTATTGCATATTTAACGACCCAGTGTCTCCGTCACCCCTTTATGGAGCTGAAATATAACTGTCTTACTTCTTGCATCCTCCTCAGCGTGTATAGAAGTATAGGATTCTGAATCACTAGTCCGCTGCCCGGACAGATGATTAATAATGGATCAACTTAACACTATGTGCAAAATGAAAGGAATATCTATCCTGTCAGTGAAGCCAGAGCTGTTTTTTTTTTTTTTGAGCCGCCGGCTATCAAGCATGCAGTTGAACAAAAGAAGTGAACTCGTAAAAATACTGCTGCTTGACGAGTGTTCTCAAAACTTGAGAAAAATCATATTTGCTGATGATTTCTCCAAACTCAATGTTGAGTTTTAAGTCCATGTGTGATTTGATTTAAGTGTACTTGCTAATTGCTTGTCCAACCATCAAATGTAAAATGACTCAACCAAATAATTAGTGGGACACGCCTACTGAGCCTTGCGGTGTTTTTACAAAAAAACATTTTATGACAAAAATGCATAATGGCTCTTGAAGTAGAAGTAAGGAAAACAGACTTGTTGCTCAGAAAAGTAATCTCCATGGAAACCATCATGGAAAACACTTGTATGGCCATTTGTTAAGATGCAAATACAAAGTCCAAAGCTAAAACCCAGTTTAAAAATTACATCTTGGAATACCTTCACCACTGTTTTATCCAGTCTGTGCACACACACACCTCTGACATTTACCACAGGCTTAGCACCAATCCTTGCACTGATACATCACAAGAGGGCCGGTTCATCAAAATGATAGACCACTGAAGTAGGGAATCGGCGATCCCATGACAATAACAGCAAGACCATTCCGAGTATAAGCCATTGTACATAAAATTGAGAACTTCCCTTTTCTTAGCATCATTCACTTCTTCCTCTTCCAGTCATGAGTGCTCAAGGGCTCCAGGCCAAGGATAAAACGGGCTCCAGCGACCCATACGTCACTGTCCAGGTGGGAAAGACCAAGCGTCGGACAAAGACCATCTTTGGCAACCTCAATCCAGTGTGGGATGAGAGGTTCTGCTTGTAAGTAGACACCTTTTGTACAATTCATTCTCTCTTTGCTTCCAGCAAAGGCTGTTTTTTTTTTTTTTTTGGTGGGGGGGGTCAATCCATTATTTAGCATGCAGACCTGTGTTATTAATAGTTTAGAGGAGCACAATTGGATAGAAGTTATAATTCAGCATCTGCAGCACAATATTGCTAAAACCGGTTCTGCTGCAGTTGTACAGAACCATCCATCAGGGTACGCACGGGAGTTCTTATCTGTGTGTTTTTTCCAACCAAATAAATTGCAGGTGACGTAATATGTCCTCCCTAAAAGTCACACCTATCTGCCTCTTTTTCTCCTGCTCTGAAGAGGGTGTGTAATAGTCCCAAACATTTCTTGACTGATTACTAGCTACCTGACTCTATTTTTGCTCGGTAATAACATAAAAAAAAAAAGAAGGGGACACTGTGACCATCACATGGTGTGGAAGAGCAAGGCGACATGCTGAATATCTGCTTTCCTGTCCTCTTGTCCTTGGCTTTTGTGGCGCAGTATTTGCATTTGTCTCCGGTTAAGACTATAGATAAAATGGTATCGCAACAACACACAAGCAAATAACAATGTGCATATTAAAACACAACTTAATCATTTTCTACCCATTTTGGAGGTGAAAAGAAAATAGCCGTGAGTCATAAGTGTCAAGGGGTCTTATCTGTTTACACCTGTGTCTATGTCAGCCTAATGGCTCTCGAGCACCTTCCTTTGTGCTGATAGCTGATGATCGCTAATGTTGCTGCATTAAGTGAAGACGCATTGCATCAATGACGAGCTGGCTTCAGAGCCATTTATGCTCAGAGACGTTGAGTAGCAACCGTTATCAAACATGTTTAGTATTAGATCACTCAAATTTCACACAATGGCGCTGAGGACACTTTAAGTGAATTCTATTTATAGAGCATTTCTCCCGAAGAGTTAATATAATATATTATATCTTATATGAGAGTTTAATAATTAATTATTCAAACATGGCAATCATTAATTATTATAAGTCAATGAAACGTCTGTGAGAGTGAAAAGCAATTAGCAGTTGCAATTTTTAATGACTGGCACATTTTTTCTTTCTCATTTTCCATCTCGAAAGGTGAAATACTGTGTCAAACATTGCAAATATTTCACAGCCAGGTTTGATCAAATAGGTAATTACCATCACATTCTGAAAAAAAAGCAACAAGTAAAGCTCATTAAATACAAATTCATGATTGAACCGGAGGATGTATTTTAATCCGCAGAATCTCATGTTTAATGTGCATGTAAATGTGTGGCATGGTGATACCGTATGACTCACAAGCTAGCGCAAGGGTTGTCCTCAGTTGCTCTATGGAAAGCTCCGCTTCCCAAAAAGCCCTTCAGCAACTGATATGTTGATAAATCTGTAGCCAGTGAGACGTGCATATTATGCATTGAGGCTGGTCACTGTATTCGGATGCTGTGAGAATGCTCTAGAATCACGCAAACGTCAGCACACATCTGGTTATAAACTCACTATTTTTATCCCTCGTGTGTTACGATACTGAGAATGGCTCAAGCATCATTTTCTCTCATCAACATTTTTTTTTTTCCCAGCTAAAGTGTCGTTCCATCGAGTACTCATTTCGGTAATACGAGTGAATAAATCGAGGTGAGTTGCAGCAGGATGGGATCGGTTGGCATTCATCAACGTACAAAAATCAACATAAAAACAAGCAGGTCTTGTCTCCGAAAGAAGATTTATAGTGACAAATCTCCTCATGCGTTTGATGCCCCACGCAAGGCAACAATAGCGCTTGGCCAACCGTTGACGCCGAGCTCAACCGTGATCGCCGTAATGTGGGAGTCTGATGGTGTTTATGAATCACTGCGCAAGCTCAGCTGTCGTTTTACTTGCCAGGATGCTACGCTCGGGTGAAGGGCTTGGGTTTAATCATTCCTGCGGCGGTTTGCATGCATCCTTATAGTTTATATTCTTAGATTAAGATCAACTATGACTGGGGCATTACCGAACAATGTGGATTTTTCTGATATTGTTTGTACAGTAAAGCAGCACATTTTTAAAGAATAACAAAATTATATATTTTATTTTATTTTATTTTATTTGTCTGCGTGAGATGTGAAATCCTTCATTTTGTAAGTTGGAAGTCACAGTTGTCTATGATTAGTAAAGACATAATGATCGTAAATCTTTCAATTTAAAACACTTTATTGCCACTATTATAACCCAATAAAAATGAAAATGTACGCTTGTGTGACATGAAACTCGTATATCACATGCTAGTTTCTTACGTAATCTTGAAATTGTGCATCTACAGTAAATATTTGTGCATGCAAAACAATCAAATGAAACTTTGTGATGGAAATAATAACTGCAACTTGCTGCCTTTGGCATTTGCGCGCAACCTCCACACCTGTAATGAGGCTCCAGCGGTGACCGTCATAAAACTCTTTCCTTTTACTACAGGGATGTAGATTAATAGAGTGATACATTACCATGTGCTTAGCGAAAAGCAAAATCCAAGACGAGCACAGCTGCAATCATGCGGGGCTTCCCAAAGAAAGGGATTAGCGTAGAAATACTGCAACTGGCGTTCGGGTGGATTTTGCACCCAAGACGTCATTAGTACACGTCCTAATCTGTTGGCTATAATTGCGAGGGCGGACGGTCTGACAACGTCTTTAAGTATTGGGCGGCGTTGCATTAGCGCGTCGGACAGAAGCGACGTTTATTTCACATAATGTTTTCACAAATAGATAATCCTCCTTGTGAACGCGACGCAGTCATTCTTGTGTAACACGCAGCTCCACTCTGATGATCTTTGCATGCGCTCCGAGAGAGTCGTGCAGAGGAAAGGTCACGAGGTGTCTTGGGGGTGACGCTCCCTGACAGGCAGCGAACAAGATTCGGCATAAACACAAATGAAATGCGTGCCCATTCACACAGAGATTTTTATCTTATGACAGGCAAGAATTGTTCTCAGTTTATAAAACAAAAGGGTTAGGAAATGTGCGTCTTATCCAATTGCGAATTTGACATTAAATCATTCTGGTCGGTTAAACGCCTCGACCCGATGAGCTGACAGCCAAAGGCGACGCTGTGGAACACGACGCCGCGGATTGCTTTGACCGACATGTCTTTCCTTGTGTCGTCCCCAAGCGAATGTCACAACGCCACGGATCGAATCAAGGTGCGAGTGTGGGATGAGGACGACGACATCAAGTCGCGGGTGAAACAGCATTTCAAGCGAGAGTCCGATGACTTCCTGGGTCAGACCATCATCGAGGTCCGCACGCTCAGTGGGGAAATGGATGTTTGGTACAATCTAGGTAAGTTTTGTAACCGCAAATGACACACAAGACGATTTGACAACAAAATGCCTTGCAGCATCTCTTCCAACAACTAAACTGTGGCTTTTAGCACGCAACCAAGCCTGAAATACCGCTGTGCCAAAAGTACCTCAAGCGTCAAACATCAAAAGTGGTGGGCTGCCCAGGGCCACTGAAGCCTTCTCTGCTGTCCTGAACACTACAAGAAGTACAGAGAAATTTCCAATTATCATGAACCCATTCACTACCATTGACAGCTATAGACGTCAAAGATTCATTTTATCAGAGCTGGCAGGTAATGAAGCCATATTGGGTGGAGCAGTATTTCGTTGTAGGATATTAGGAAAATATTCTCAGAAAGTTTGAGGAGGATTACTAGTAACTATAAAGACTTCAGGTAGAGCTAATTTAAACAAATGGACCTTTTAGTCCATTATGCAACTTAATAATTTTAAAAATAATAATAAATCAAGATGCTGTCCCTTTAATTTCCCATCATTGTTCCCGGCCATTCATCAGGCCACAAAGTTTATGTTCGACAAGCAAATTGATCTTCTTCTCCTGGCCTCTCTTACAAAATCCCATTACACAGTAGCCACAGTGTAACCATTATATCCGCTCCCATCCAATAACCATTATCCTCAAAGATAGCAGGATAAATTTATGGTCAGATCAAGTGTGTTCCAAGGGAGCCCATCAATATTCCTCAAGTACCAAAGAACGCATGGGCTCTGTGGTTCCCAACCCGAGTGTTCCCCTATTTCCGCCCTGCCGTTGGTTCAATTATTGGCTTAAGAGGAGTGTAGACTGCAGTTAAAGTATTGTTTGTCTCTCTCACTAAATGGAAGCCATTTGCGCTGCGAGTGACCCCGTGCCCGGTGGCGTGGTTCAGAGTCTCTTTAAATACCCGCGATGAATGTTTAAAAGGCCTTTCCCGAGGTGGGTGATCACCCATCCAGCTGCTCTCCTCTTGAAGCCTCTTAAGTGCCTCTCCAGCACGAGGCCTCACGCATTCGCTTTGCAACCTAATTATTAACCAAAGTAAAGAGTAGCATGTCGCTATCTTTGTTTACCGCTGATATTTGCAGTTTACCAACAGACTAACTCAGTGTGTTTTACCGTGCATGCTTTTATTTACATTACTCACACCAAAAAAGTAGCTTGGCAGACTCGGATCTTATCTGGACTCTTCCATAACAATTTCGTGTTGAATGACTTGTGGAAAGCTTCAGGTCGCATCCTGATTGTAAATCGTCACGTTTATGCTACAATCATTGACTTTTTGTCTCCGCCTAAGTCAAAAATGTAAATTGAACAGTTTTAACACTTAGGATCGTTGGACCAAATGGTTTTGTAAGCAGATAAGGGACTCCTGACTTTGACTGCTCGAAGGGGAAATGCTGAAATATGACCAGAAGGTCAAAACGGTGTGCCACACTTAACACAACATTTTCTTGTTGATTATACACTTTTTAAAAGTACGACAGCATTGATGCTTTACAGTACATGAAGTCATCCAATCAATAATTCTTGTCATTGCTCTTCTGCCTTTAGATAATATGATTCATAGATGCTGGTTGATTTATGGGCACTGCTCTATAAGTCATGTTGTTATGATGCGTTCAAGGACACATTTACCCAATAGAGGACTGTGACTGTACTGTAATGTTACACTCTGGAATTTGTCATTACGTTTAATAGCTTTTGCCAACGAATGGAACGAAGTGTCCAATACGGGTTCAAGAATAAAGTAAAACTTTTAACTAGAGTTTGTTTTATCCTGATTATTATTTGAGGGTTTTCTATCACACCCTCAGTTCAGTTTCGTATTAAGTCGGCCCGATGTGTTTTACAGATAAGAGGACCGACAAGTCGGCCGTATCCGGTGCCATCAGACTCAAGATCAGTGTGGAGATGAAGGGGGAGGAAAATGTAGTGCCACCTCACGGCCAGTACACTTGTTTACATGAGGTAATCTTGATCATTTCAAACTTTTATACATAAATTGTCGCCTAACTGAGAAAAGTTTGAACATTTTTGTTAAGCTTATTTCAATTTTCTTGTGTTGGTACAGTGCAGACATCGCCACGGATGTTTTTATTTGTAAAATCTGAGAGCATATTATTCTCTAAATTATCTGGACAGTTTTGATGGTGGCTCAGGTAGTAGATAGTGAGCCCTTATTCCCTGTGATGTCACTTTCAGTTGACAGCAAGACATTCCGTCTGTGGGCCTTGACTTTAACTTTAACTTAACTTTAACCTGAGTTGAACAGATGCTCTAATGCGTGCAGAAATGTGAGCAGAAATTGTAAATGTGAGTGGCTTGGCAACCGATTCAGGATGAACCCCGACTCTCGCTCAAGGCCAGCTGGGATCTGCCACAACTCACCCTAATTGAAGTTTCTCTGGAATCTTTCTATTTATGTGCACACACCAAATCTTCTACTCCCTCAAATACTACACATGGTACTGGCCATATATTTGAAGTAAAGGTGTGTGAACATGGAATGGTAGGCTTTCTATCTGCTACAGTTCAACAGTGACTCTCCATCACCGTGTCCTTATCTCCTATCTCACTCGCAGAACCTGTTCCACTACTTGACCGAGGGCAAGAACAACGGCGTGGTGAAGATCCCAAAGGTGAAAGGCGAAGAAGCGTGGAAAGTCTACTTTGACGACGTGTCCCAGGAGATAGTGGACGAGTTTGCCATGAGATACGGAGTGGAGTCCATCTATCAGGCCATGACGTAAGTACCGCCCTGATCTATGGTCTCGTACCTCAGACATCGCTCACTGTCTCATCGGACAGAGTGGAGGGCAGAAAGCGAAAAGGAAGAAGATGATGACTATAGTAGTGTCTCCTCAGCATTATCAGAGCGCTGAGGACTATTGAGTTGCTAAGCTTGATTGATTCATTGCTGGCATCCAGCAAAAACTTTGAAATCTGCTTTGGTCAGATTGATTGTAAACACGCACAAACTATTTCCTGATTGATCCCATCCCGTCTCGCCATCTGTCTGTCCGTCTTTCTGTCCATTCGTCCATCTATAAGTGCTTAGGAACTTTACCTTTCTAGCTGAGATAGATTGTGGCTTTTTCCTCAAAGGCCAAGAAGATATAAAAGTTTGGACATGTCTTCCTAAAGAGGCTCAGCGACGGTGTGAGTGTGTTACCGTTCTACTCTGCGCTCACATTTTGCCTAACTTCTCTCACAAATGACGGAGAATACATCAGTTTCTACAAGATCTCATTGATTGGGTTTCAAACAACATTTCTCTCTCTTAAATTCCTCAAGCTCAGAACCTGTTGAGGATGTTATAACTCACCATAAATACTTAAAAGGCTCCACCTGTCCACCTTTTTTTGTTCAATAACTGTCTCTCTCCGAAAATGTTTTCTCCTCTGCTCCTAGATTATATTCAGTGGGGAAAACAAGTCACTAAGAGGGAGTAATGGCTTTCGGGATTGAACTATCTGAGCACCGCAGGACTTGAACAGATGCAATCATCAGTCACTTTACATCCTTCTTCCTTTTCGCCCCCCTCACAACAATCGCCTCTGGCTAATTTGGCGTCTGAAAGCACAGTAATTAAGTAGGCATTTGGATCAGAGCATGTTTGTGTGCAGCCGGTTCCGAGAATTTAGTCGAATGTGAAAACTGCCTGTTCTTTTGATCTCTTCCACAATGGAAGCATAATAAGGCTTCAAGTTCAGACATTTTCTCATAGAAAACGCTGCAATGAGAAAACCTCCTCAGTGAAAGCATTGGTAAAGCAAAGCAGCTAACTTCAGGGGTTTTGTTGCATTCAGCAGGGTGCTTCACCTTTGCTATATTCTTTTTTGCATTCACGTAAACTTGTGGATGACGATAGATTTTTATGCCCTGCAATGTAGAATAGCACAAGTTTTATAGGTCCTGCGAGCAGTCATCTAGATGCTACACCATTCATGTTTTTGTATTAGCATACCGTCCTCATTTCAGAGAAAATCTGGGCTGTGGCTGAGTTTCCGCAATTCACGCCAGGTCTTTTGCGAGTGTGAGCGTGAACTGATTTCATGTTCATGAATGTATAATGATGCTTTTTATCGCTCAGAAATGTTGTTTGGGTGCAGCAAACAGGAGAATTGCAAATTGAATGTTTTACCCTCCTGTTTCCATGGTAATGTTGACTTAAGTCGAAATGTTTTTTTTTTAGAGACTTAGCTGAGTTTGAAGAGTTTTCTCAAGGTACACTATCAGCTGAATTCCAAACTCTAAATAGCCCATATGATGGATTAATCTAGTAACTTTATGTTTATTGTAACATGCTGATTCCAAACGACTGTTAGCATCTGTTAGATGCACAGAATGACTATATTAATAAATAAATACACAAATAAATAACTGAAGTTGTAGTTTTAGTAACACCCCAAGAATAAAAAGCTTGGATTTACTGTCCAAGCAGCTTGATTTGTTTCATCGCTAATGCAAAGGTTATTCCCGCGTACACACCTTTGCTTTCCAACACACCTCTGCATTATTCATTCAGGATCCTTCAAATATGAAATCACTCATCAGAGGGAACATCAATAATACAGTGATTACTTAAGCGCAGACCGATTCATAAAGTTATGAAGCTGCCAAGGTATTTAGAGTTCATTTGCGTTGTTTCAAATCATTTACGGGTTTATTGTTCTTAATTGTGTCCACGTCCCAAAGTGACTCACAATTGGCATTTATTTTTCATGGCAGGCATTTCTCCTGCCTGTCCGCCAAGTACATGTGTCCCAGTGTGCCGGCGGTGATGAGCAACCTGCTTGCCAACATCAACGCCTACTTTGCCCACACAACCACTACCACCACAACTACCGCGTCAGCTTCGGATCGATTTGCCGCCTCCAACTTTGGGGTAAGTGCGATCACGCTTTAATGTAAATCTGGAACAGTTGGAATAGATGTCAACCAAAAGGGTAATATCTAAATTCTCCATGTGAGACCTCTGTGTGGCCTCACTGATGTAATATTTTTCTTCAGGCTATAAACTATTTGCACTTCTACTGTTTGATGTCAAGCTAAGCATTTAAAAGACTGCATTTGTTAATGTTTTCAAGTATTTGTGTGTGCTGGCCAATTGCACATTGAGATATGCGACAATTTGTAAGGTATCAAATGACATTTCATTCAACAAGCAGTGATATAATTGTTTTGGTCAAATACCAAGTTGTGACTAAATCGTAATCGATTTTTTATCTCGACAGAGGGAGAAATTTGTGAAATTACTGGATCAGCTGCACAACTCGCTGAGGATTGACCTGTCCAAGTATCGGGCAAGTCTCAGCTCTTACTTTGTCTCATAAGTCAGCGTCATGAGAAGTGTCCTTATTAGCCAACTCATTAGCAAATTTACGATTTACGCAATTGTTAAAATTGTTGTTTATATGAATGACTGTGCTTTCAATGTATTGCGCATTCTGGGTAAAATAAGACTGATATGTTACGTCTTCTATCCATGTCCCGTTATAAAAAAAATTCATCGGTGATATATATTTTACAGCCATCCATCAATTATGTTCATATCCGCTTTGAAATATGTTCTGTAAACCATCGAGAACGCTCTATCAACAACAATGTGTATGTGTATGTGTGAAATGAAACAGAATCAAGGTCACCTTACAATGCCCCTTATGATAACCCCTCGGGTCCCATAGTAATAAAGTCAATCAAAACACAGACGTGTGACTTTCATAGCATCGCGTCATTGCATCGGAAGAAAACAAAAGCCAGAGGGGAGGCATTTGAAGAGGCTTAAATGATCAATCACAACATTACTTTGGGCAAATTATAGAAAGACAACATTACTGAGTCCAGAAGGAAAAAACTAAGTGAGCCTGCTGGTCAAATTAAGTCAAACAGTATCAACTAAAAAAATGTTTGCAAACAATTTTGTATATTCCCAATATGACTTTAGTGGTTGTGTGCCGGGATTATAAACATGAACACACACAGCATTGTGGAGTGTCCACATGTCCTGTCGACTGGAACGTAGCTGTGGGCTGTTTATAAATGCAAAGACCATTTTGGGGCAAATAGTGGCCAAGAGCATGAAACAAACTGGCTGGAGGCTTTAGCTATTAACATTTTACAGAATAGAAAACAACAATGAGTGTACACACGACTCATCACGTGCTCCGGTTGTCAAGTTGAACTGTTTAGCTGTTAACTATTAGTATCTAGCAATGGACAGGTACGACCTAGTAGATATGCCAATTGTCACATGACCAAATTTAAAAAAGAGGTTAAAGGACTTCTGTTTACACCACAACCACTAGCAAAACAACGAGTCGATGCTTTGAAGCTGAATTTGCTAAAATGTATTTTTCTTTATGGCTGATGTTTTCGGACCAAAGTCACATTTATTTACACAATAATGATTTGCGATGTGTAAACTGGAACAGAGCCTAAACATGAGATATTGTCATTTTTGGGGCCTCTTGAAGATATCTTGTGACAATCAAAAGACATTGTAAACAATTAAAGCTCAATACAGGCAAGTTTATGTTGACCTATTAGTGGTATTATAACAACATGGACGAATGATAACACTGAAATCTTATTCCTGCATATCAGGCCAACAAGCAAGGTCATGGGCTACCTTCAATGACTCAGGGAGCATGCATGCTGAGAAAACTACAGAGTGCAAAATGAAACGTGGCAGTGCAGTGGCATATTTTCCCACAGGGGACTCAATTGGCTGTTTGTTTAAGCTACAGTATGTAGATTCACTCTTCATGGTCAGTAGTTTGATTTGTTCCCGAGCACAGATGTTCCACTGTATGTAGAGCCTTTTCCACTTGACCTGTTAACGACACGCCGCGTGTTGGATGACAGGTGCAGGCGTTGTGCCACTCTTTCATGTTTTATACCCTCCAGGCAGATCTAGGGAGGTGCATTATCTACCTCACAGGGTGTTCCCATGCATCGATGTGATCTATTTGTGCAATAAACTACAGTAATGCACAGTACAGCGATGCTATCGCAATTAGGACTTGGCCTCGCGTCCGCTGGGTTTCTTGGCAGCGGCATGCTGGTTGTAACAGCCAACAAATCTCCTTTAAACTTTTCTGGATTTATCATTCCATGCCAAAGTGAGAGCCCTATTGATTTTTCAGTTGATATACTATCAGAGATGGGGTGGTAGGGAAGATCGGCGGTCAAATTGATAGCATGATCATTGCTATCTATCCATCTATCCATCTATTTTAATCTAATCTAATCTAATCTAATCTAAAATAATACCGCTAGCTAGCTATCTGGATTCGATAGCTAGCTATCGAATAGAATTGCATTTCCTGTAGTGGAGTTCGGAGAGCTCGCCGGTCTGCCAAAGGTGCTGCACTTTTCTACTCAGGCAGATTGAATTCTACGCATTTAGTACATAAGCTTCTAGAACAATCCCATGAGCGCTTATCTGGTTAGCTCCAACACACCCACACACACATCCATACACATGCAGGTACATTATAACCTCTCACCCCTTTTTTCTTTTTTTGCCCTCCCGTCTCCGGATGCATGCACCTGAGTACCCCACTCGGATACAAATGTACAGCTGGTGGCGCCGTGTAGGGTTAGTGAGTGGGTGAGCACCTTGATAGCAGCTGATGCTGCAGCAACAAGAGGAACAATGCGGGCAACAATACAAAACACGAAGATGGAATGTGAGGAGACGTGATTGGACGGAAAGATCACAGGACTAGATTGAAAACAGGCATGCTGTGTGCATGTGTGGGTGTGTGTTGGTTGCACCTTTTATTTTCCCGTGGACCAGCTTCTTGGCAGTGACGTTCACACACAACGAAATCACAGAAAATCACCTGCCAGCACCACCCTGCTGTGTCCCTATCACACACACACATGTGCGCAGTATTCATTCTCGCTTTCATTCTCTCTGAGCAGAGCCAATCCACAACAATTGGAAAAGAATACGATTCCCATCTGGCTCACTCGGCCATTTTTTTCTCCCCCCCTAATGACATTCCGTGGGAGATTGAGTTTGCTTTTATAAAACAAGAGGCCTTGACTCAGTGTGGACCAAAGTGACCTGATGTACGGTGACACCTTATGTACCCTACGCGCCGTCCCTTGGGGGATCGGCAAGGTTCTCTGAAATCCTGCTCGCTATTTGGACACATTGATATGAAGTCACGCTTGTTCAGCAAACACCCGTGGGAATTGTGCCCTTAAATTTGAGTGAGTGTTGTATTAGAGTCAGTTGAAGGGGGAAAAAAACATTTTTATGGTTTGCTTGGCACTGTAGTTCCCTCAGTAGTAAAAACACGGTGGTTATTTTCTTTACAAACTTTCACACATTAAGTAAAATGTGCTTTTTAGACACACCAACATACAGACTTACTATTAATTGTTTTTACCGTGTGCGTTATATCGACTTCAGGTCGGGAAAAACAATTTGACATTCTTGGCATGTTTTATTAAATGCATGCAGCTATCTTCCACTGAGGGATATTTATTGGTCCATTAGGAGAGACAGATTTCAATTTTGTGTTCCTCATGACAGGAAATACATACAATGGAGAAAGGAGTATGTTTCAAGTCAAATACAAATGTACAACTAAAATGAGGCAAACATTCTTCTTGTTGATAAACGTCACCTTGTGATGAGATTAAAAGACATTTTTTGCACCGTGACTCTCCACCCAATTTATCATTGTTCTACTGATAGGAATAAAGTTGACACAGCTACAGCGATTAAAATATCTTCTCACTGTGTCACTGAATATGACACCGCGGAGGTGATAAGAAATCGCATCAACGTATGCTTCGGCTTAGATAGCAAATCATGTTTGGATCTCTTGCTGCTGATATGATTTTGACTTAGAAAATAATCCAAAGCGGAGACATCTATGCATAAAGTCACAATGCAGCACTCAACGAGATCCTAGCACGGAATTCCCACTCCCAAAAAAGGTATAAGAAACAAAAAAGTCTCTTACAACACAGCTCCATGTAAAATATAACACCACCTTGAGTGAATCGACTGCAAAGAGGTCCCGAAAGACACATAATCCAGCACGGAGTAGAATTGCGTAGCGTTTTATTACAAACCATGATAGCATTATTAAACACGTGTTTTGCTGTTGGGTGCCCCAACACGGTCATTCCAAGAACTATGCCAGATGTCACCATGCACTGCTGCTCTGTGGAGTCTCAAGTCCATGTTGCCAATGGACTGATGATTTGTTATACATGACATGAGTTTTAAGATGACAGCTTGTTAATGACGTAGGAATCTTTCACTGAAATATCAAGTGACTGACTTGAAAAGCGTTATATAAATGGATTATTATTATTATGATGATTATTATTATTATCGTCATTATAATCTTTTTTTGGATTTTCTGGCTGTGATACCTTTACATGAACCCTCATCAGATGTCTCCACCCTTGCTATCATGTCACAATGCTAGGTGGCTACATATTAGCAGCCGTATTATCAATGATAAACAAAGACCGCATTTGCAGAAGCCTTTAACAAAGTAGAAAAGCCGATCATAAAGAAAAGAATAACAACTATGATATTTCACAAACCTAATCTGTGTTTGTTGAAAACCACATTTTGGATCATTAAGTCCACAATGTGCCGCTAAGGTTTTGATCCTAAATGTGTTTTGGTAGCAAAGCCCGTGGAGGAGAATAATGCTCCAACTGTTGGCTGTGCATGGATTTTAAAAGGTAGAGGAGGCAGAGGAAACTGGCAAAATTGTATTAGAGCAGAGCGAGCGAGAGAGGGAAGAAGATAATAGCGTATGGGTGCCGGAATGCTGCAAGGGATTTAAATGCTCGCCGTCACACTCCCGTGCACCGCCTGATGGCTTCATGGAGCCGAAATCAAAGTTTTCATCACAGGAGACCTCCCTGGTCTGCTAAACGATTGGACGGACATTCATTCCGTTATGACTGCGGGGCGTTAATCTGTGATCCATTTTAATATTTTGGGCCTAAATGACAGTGAGGTGGTAATGGCTTTTGAAATTAGTTTATTTATTTTACCTCTTCTCTATTCCAGGACAATTTCCCCGCTGGAAACCAAGATCGTCTCCATGATTTAAAGTCAACTGTAGATCTTCTGACCAGCATCACCTTCTTCAGGATGAAGGTATCAACGTTTTGGTTGAATTACATCAATTTTATTTTGTCAAGTAGGTGCAAAATATTAATTCTCTGGATCCAGTCGGGTGTCCAGTCATGTGGACTTGGCCTTGCCTACCAGTATCGACTATTGTGGGTGGTCTTGTGTAGGTATGGTAATTAATTAAAAAATAATTGATAGAAATGAAGAAAGCAGTGTTAAATGATGATGGAGCACAGTAATAACTAACATTTCTCATGTTCTGTCACATCTGAGCTTTTTGTGCAAAACCTTGAATTTCTGAAACTCAATACTGCTCGCTTGCTTACAATCCTGCCAGCGTTTCATTGTAAACATTGATTTGGAGCTCCTTTCATTTCACTGTATTCAATTCAATCCCACAATTCCTGATATCTCATAATTTCCTCCACATTTCACAACACCACAGGCCATTGAAAACCAAATGATGTTTGTTCCCACCAACTCCTTGACTGGAGGCTTATGCGATGGCTCCTATACAGCAAAGCCTCCAAAAATCCTTCCAGCTTCCTCTCTTTGTTTCCTCACACTCGCCTCTCTAAAAGGCGTGTGTTTGAAAAGGTCCATTCAACTCCCGCTTGATGGTGGCGGTGCCGAAGCTCAGAGAGGCATCGCTAAAATGGCATATGTGAGCAAAGGAATGAAAAATGTCACCTTGGCTTGCCACGGTTTTTGCTCTGCTGTCACGAGCATGTCGAGCATTCCTACATGTGCACGAGCTGCCCTGCACGTCAATTGTAGTATGCATAATGTATGTAAGTGGCTTGTCCTTTTCCGTCAGGAAGTCATATATAAACACACGGTTGGAAATTGGAAGGTGATACCATGACATCAGCAACACACTGAATTACCATAAAACCATAAAAGTCCTATTAGAATAAGCTGTCTCAATACATTTGTCTTAATACTTTGTGTGGCAGTTAACAACTAAAAGAGCAAAGTAAGGAACATGAATAATTTGCACAAATTATACATGGACAGCAAGCAGGACACGTTTTGAAATGCTAGTCCATTAAGGGATTACAAAATTTACAAATCTGCTGAAGCACATGGATAAACTAACGCTCTACCAGGCCCTCTTATCTAATTGATTTGAATGGGCCGGAATTGCTGCTTTCTTTAAAAATGTATTCACAGAACGGGTGCAATATCGTAGATGGTGTACTCGTAAAATGGACGACAAAAGGGCCCGAGTTTAGTACGTAATTGTCAAGTGTTCACTCACATGTGTAGACCACAAAGTGATTTGATTGGCCTTGACTGAAGACTAAGAGATGTGGTTGATGAGATTACCTCCAGCAAAGGGCTTGGACCTTCACAATCTACTCAAAGACTGAAAGCCTTCACTTACATTAACAGTCATGTGCATGTGTGTGTGTTTGCGTAGGTCCAAGAGCTCCAGAGTCCGCCCAGAGCCAGCCAGGTGGTTAGGGACTGTGTGAGAGCCTGCCTGGATTCCACGTACAAATACATTTTTGATAACTGCCACGAGCTCTACAATCAGCTGCTGGACCAGGTGAGTCTTTGTCAACTTGACCGTGTACACGGGTTATTTTTGCAGTTAAAAGAGGGAAACGTATTGGCCTAGAGGTTGTCACATCTGGGATAAATTATTCTACTTATGGGGTGTATTATTAAACTAAAAATAGAAAACTGATACTACAAATAAAATCTACCCTACCAAATAAAAGTTTTGCCTGTAATAAATACAATGCAGTTGAGTAAATAAACACAACTAGCTATTGTTGAAATAGCAATGGTAAATCTCTTGGATGGCAATTGAAACCACAACACTTTTGGCGTATCCAGCAATAATTCAAAATCTTAATTATTAATGCGGAGTGTAAAGTGAAGCAAAACAATAAGACGAGCGCTATTGCCAACATTATTTGTGGCAACATAATTGCATTTGTAGGGATATTAAACGCATGAGCGCCGTTGCGTTGTTGTGGCGCTTGAAAAACAACATCAGCAAACGCATGCTAGTAAACACACCCTCATGCAATCTCAAAGATTTGCTTCCAAAGTCAAACAAAATTTACGGCTAATGGTGTGAGACTTTAATAATGAACTGAATAAAGTATTCACTTCAATTTTACTTCCTGTTTAACAGCTCGGATGACATCAAACTGCAACCTGTTTCTCATGCCACATCATTTCCCACCTCCGGTCTGCAATAAAAATTATGTACAAAGACTCAAAGGACACCAACGAAGCAACAGGCAGTGTTTATGCAATGTGCAAAAATAACCACCTTTGAAAGTCTTCATGAATATCGCCGGCTTGCCGGACCACCTGGAGGTTCTTAAATGAGCCAACGGAGAAACACTGCCTCACTTGGCTGCACTAAAGACATCCGGGCGTTCTCGTTCATTGGCCACATCTGGGTGGATTATCAGGCGATTCTTCTGAATCTTTATGACTGCCACACCACGGACGATGATGTCCGTTTTTAGTCTATAATGGGATCAAGCGTTCCGTTTCTTTGAACTGCCAGAGGTGTTGCAGGCAATTATCACTCGGGCGAGATACTGTAGGCACATTTGCTAATTGCACCCTTTTGCACTTGTTTTAGTGTAGACAGTTTGGACGAAGAAAAAAAAAGGCACTGCCCTAAAGCTAACCCCAGCGTGACTATAAATTATTGTGGTCACAGACACGAGGTACCTTCACTGTCGTCGTGGTTACAAGTCATTTGGGAGTCCCATCTCCTTACGAGGCAGGCCGAGACGTAGCCCTGACACAACAAGGCGTCTTGCGTAACGTGACAGCCGAGCTGGCCGCTTCCGACCGGGCATGAAATAACAAGAGGGAGGAGGGGGTTTGGGTTGGGGCTTAACGAATTCTAGCATCCTCACGGTAAATGGATGCTTTCAACAAGAAAATGCAGGGAGATCAGTCATGGTAAATGACAACGTTAGGGGAAAAATGTGGTTCATCCATTTTTGAAGCTTGTGGAACATTTTCACTACACTTCCCTCCAAAAATGTTGGAACAGTGAGGCTAAATTGTTAAGTCTTGCTGTGGACTGAAAACATTTGTTTCACACTAATGAGAAGTCCACTCTGTGCCATTCTATTTTAATTGACAGCTAATCAGTTGTGAGAAGACTTGATTTTCCCTCCATCCAAAACTTCAGCTATGCCGTCTCTGCTTGCCAACACCTTTCCAAGAAATCAAGGGCGTTACTAGAAAGCAATCATTCCATTTGGACTCTAAGTTGGAGTTTCACTGTGAGAATTGATGAGGGAATTTCATGGGGAGCCAGTTGCATGCAAATGCTGAGGCTACAAATTGGGACCCCCATAGATTGTGTCATAAAAAATAAAAAGAAACAACAGCATGCAACTTAATCACGTCCAACATTGTGATTATTGTGACTTGAGACAAATACAAATGAGCAAAGGGAGTTCTAACAGAATACAAAATGCAGCCCGTAGAGCCAACCTTCAAACGTGTCCTTCACTTTCGTACCTGCGCGGCGAGAATTTTGCACGACTTAACCCCCCCTGCAGGGACTTTTCATTGTTCATGTTTCCATATTGAACATGTTTGCTGACGCAACTCCCATTGGTTGATAGTGTTTAAACCTTCAAACATTTGGAATTTCCCAAGTTGATTAATACGGAAAACATTTTGAGGAATTATCTTCAAGAAGAAAATCAAAACAAGTGTCTGATTAACATTCTGTGCCATGTTTCTGTGAAAATACGAAATGAGCCGGTACAGTTATGCGTTACCTCGGCGACCAAGACTGGTTTAGGAAATACTGACTCTATGATTTGTTGTTGGTCATGTCCTTCTATCGACCCGGCCACATATCGCTCATATTTTCACTCACTGTAGCACCGCTTCAACATGAGTCACTCAATCACACTTTGGTGTGAATAGAAAAGAATTAGTCTGGCTGCTTGTAGACTTTTTTTAACACAGAGAAGTAAATATCCCCTTTAATTCACTCTCATATTAAAAAGTGCTTTTTATTTCTCCACAGTATAATATTATTGTTTGTTTTTTTTTGTCTCCAGCTTGTTAACGTTGGCTGAGTCTAAACGAGCAATTCCCAAGTCTCGAGAGTTGGGAATCGAAAGCTCAAAGTGCCCCTGAGTATTTTGCAGCCACAGAGCATTTTTCACATCTTAACACAGAAGAAAATGCAAATGAGAAATATAAGAACCAAGCGTCTATCTGAATGACGTAATCCCATTTCATTACTCTGGCAATCCCAAAGCCAAATGATTAAAAGCAAGGCAACCCAGAATCGAATGCAACACGATCGGCATCATTCGGGTGGGATTAAACTGGCTCGCCCTCGCCCACACTGCGAAACACGCAACGGAATCTTTTTGACACGGCACCTAAAGTACAAAGTTAATCATTGACACCAAGGAATAGATGAATGCATGTTGTAATTCCAATTCCTCTGTGTGCTGCATCAAAGTCAATACGCTGAAGGTTGTTAGATCATTTGTGCTAAATAATTCAGGAACACAATCGAACCGCTTTTGCCGTTTCCAACAATTTACATAAACAAATGGAGAAAAGGAAAGAAGTCAATTCCCGGAAGGCTATGTCAAAAATTATTTGTCAATGTCAGTGGAGCTATGGATTTGCATAGAAAATACACGGTTGATGATTCTCTTGCGGTCTGAGAAAGTCATCTCGGTGACGTAGCCTAAGGTTTTCTGACTTCTTTCCCTGCAGAGCCGGAAGCAGGACCTTCCACGCGAGGAGCAGGGACCATCCATTAAGAATCTGGACTTCTGGCCCAAACTCATCACCCTCATGGTGTCGGTAATCGACGAAGACAGGACGGCCTACACGCCCGTCATCAACCAGTATGTACTGCGATACACTCATGAACTAGGGACAGTCAAACCAATCATTAAAATTGATATAGTACCTTCACTTGTTTTTTTTTTATTTGACATTGAGAGTGTGCCAAAAATCTCTACTGCTTCTACTGTTATTTAAAACTAGAATCAGGGTTTCAAACTAGGGTTTCAAACTAGGGTTAGGGTTTTAAATTATCGTTATTTATTATATGGTAGTTGCATTTACAAAGAAAATGCATTGCAGCGGAACTTGCTCCCACAGTACGAACAAAAGTCATGTCAAAGTAATTGAAGACTATTCAAATGTGTCCATTTATTACTATAGTTGTTGGAAGATACTATATGTGCCCTGTGGTTGCCTGGTTACCTCGTCTCTTGATCATATTTCAACTGGGATGGGCTCTAGCTCACTCACAACTTTGAAAAACTGAACCGCTAGAGAATGGATGAATGTGTTGATTTCATCTCGTAATCAACCAAAGCAATTCAGTGATGGCAATTCCTACCATCAGTCTTGCGACTTAATTGAAAAGTTCCTTAACAATGCATCGACTAAATAGTAGATTGTAATCGCTGAGCACTTGTTGCACATTCCACGAAAACAGCAAAATTCACCAAAGCAGCAAATGATCATCCCCCCATTGCTGCCCTACTTAAGCATCTTCCATACCCTCTCATTCTTTTGAATGCATTCATAATTTTAGCTCATTTTCTCTTCTTCTGCGGCTGGCTGATTTACGATGCTCATTACGACTGTTTATGCCCTGAGCTTCCTTGCCTAGTCTCTCCCACACTGCCTAATGATAGCTCTGCAATAATTATATCTATTCCCTCCATTTTCTCTTCCTGTGGTCAAGTTTCAGGACCGTAAGGACCCCCAACTGTTCCGTTATGGTGGAACTTTAATGTGGGCTTGATGCCAAATAATAAAAAGCGACTTAATCTGTTTTCAATTATGAAAAGATGGATTTTTATTTTGCAGTGATAACTACGTGTTTAATGATGCCCGCTAAAGATTAGAAGCTTTAAAGACTATTCCCAAAGAAAGACAGATATCCCGCTTATAGATTGTTTACCTCGCATGGCGATAGAACGCATCCACACAGATTTGCATTTTGTTTATGTATGCTGAAGGTATAAAGCGTGATAGACGTGAAAGCAGGAGGAAGGATTGTTCTAGGGATCGTTTTTATTTCCTTCGTTCACCGCTCACATTACAAATCCGCCTCCTCGTCTCGCTTAGTGTTTATTTTGCGCATCGGAGGCATTATGCTTTCCGCTGGGGAAAAATACTTTGTACTTGCAAAAATCAACGTGAAGGATTTCCCGGAGAACTGACCTTTCCCCCCGCCAGGGAGCCCTTCATGTATTAATGTCCTCCCATCATTGTTCGGGAAGACTGATAATTAAACCGCTGATGTTTTGCATTCAACCTTTAACTGCCACTCGACAGCATTCCAAGGAGCAGATTGTTTGGTTGCTTCTATCTCAGATTTATTCTTATTTCATTGCGCATAATTAATGTTTGTTTCATATGGGACAGACCTGATTAGCTGGATCGGATCAGCAGATAGTTTGCATTTTCATGAAAAATCAGTGAATGGTTATAATGTCATAATTTGCCGCTCAATCAATGATATTGATCAGTTCCATGAAAGGAGACATTGCAGCTCTTAGGGTATTCTTTCCTGCCATTGTTAATAATCCAAGTTTTCTCATTATATAAATTCATTCTTTACATTCATTTATTCTCTGGTCATAATATTAAACCTTGTTACACAGCGGGAAACCTTGTCAAACGTATCATTTTGCAAAATCATTAAGGTTTCTTCTTGGGCCACCCAAGGTGTAGTTCTCATGCAATGGATTTGAAAATAATCCATTTCAATTTTTGACAGGTTTCCGCAGGAGCTCAACGTGGGTAAAATCAGCGCGGAGATTACATGGAACCTCTTTGCCCTGGATATGAAGTACGCCATGGACGGTGAGTCTAAAACATTCCAAAAAAGATTGGCTTGGTATTTCAACGCTATACAATGTACCAAAAATGTTTCAAGCAATTTGTTCGTCAAGCACTAATTACTAAATGCGCTCATCAGGTATGAGGTAACCGACAATTTCCTTCATCCTAACCTCAAATCCATTTGCTGTAGTCACAATAGAGCTCATCAGATGGTCTCATCCACACTGCCCACTGATTACACACTATTGATTCACACAATCTGAGTCGAGATCATCAACTGATTGTGGCTACAATCCAAATGCTCACAATAGTAACAGATTTTATTCAATTTTTTTGGTCTAAGCATTTTGTGGCACACATTTGTGACTGTTAGTGATTAGTAGCAAGTAGTTCTGAAATATGAACTCTATCCATCTATTCTATAATCCATCACCTTGTGGTAACAAAAATACTTTTCTGGACTGTCATTGAAACCTGAAAACAGGAGTTCAAAACTAATAATTACAACAATTTAATTAAACTGATTAACTTAAATGTGTCATGTGTCAACAAGCTAATTAGTGTTTGTCCAAACAAAGCAGCCATCACAGAACAAATCTCTGAGCTGCTTTCAAGCCACAAGACAGATGTTTCAGGTTTAAAGGTGGCTCCTACCTTAAAATCCCAAAGCCAAAGCTCCTGCTACAACATCTTATTTCCCCGAAAGACAGCAAATACCTCCTGAAGGTGATTGAGCAAGCTGTTCCTGTTAGGTGAGAATCCCGCAGATCAACACCCCCTCAGGATATGTGGATCGGCAGCGTGTCAGTGGGATACAGAAGAGACTTTTGAATCGATCTTACAATAGATGTGTTAAACTACACATGTGGGGCTCACCACTTTTGAAAGTTTACACCATTTTTACATATTGTATAAGAAGGTAGGCTAACCGTTTGCTTAAACTGTCAATCAAGTAATTGGAATGGATGGACGAATAGATGATACATTATAATAATTTTCCAACCAATTAAGTAAAAATGGATGATTTCCGGAGGGAGTCCCCTTTTGAAACATCGGAGAATCTTAACTGACTTTGATCGGAAGGGCGCAAATATTCAATTCAAGATGGTGTCGCCACATAGCACATGCTATGTATGCACGGGTGCACCTCATTTGTCTTGGCTGCCTGATGCCCTCATGTCAAAGTCAGCCTTTATGGAGCTAGAATGCCTCCCAGTGTGTAGTGATACCTTTTCCCTCCCACCAAGGACAGGTTGGCACCTTCAATACCACATTTAATTGACTGAATGAAATAGTTACGAGTTCGTTTATCGAGGTCATCTTTTCACCCTCGCAAGGAACCTTATGTGGTTACTTCAGCGAGTGTTCACACAATGCTGAATGCCTCAGGATGAGCCAATCAGAAAAAAATAGTGTGAAAAATTGCAAAAAAATTATGAGGTAACAGAAAATGTAAAAATATGATGATGAGGAGGACAAAGATTTCCAAGCTGTTGAAATTTGGATGGATGTATTAATTGTTTTCTTTGGCTTTTGAAACATACTTCCTCCCCATTCATTGGGTATTATATAATACAATTATATTATATTTATATTTAATATATACATTTAAAAATATATAACATTTAATTCTACTATTTAATTTTATTTTTAATACATACATTTAAAAATATAGAGTATTTAATTATTTTTTTCTTGTATATATATATATTTATATATATTCTTGCAAACATGTACCTTCGGCACAAAACAAGGACACTAAAACTTCTCTAATAATGACAGTCAGAGATGTCAAACTCAAATATCGAGGGTTGTTAATGCCCTCACAGCCACAGCGTGTACCAGCTGCTGCTGCTGCTTTTTCCATGCCACACCGTCCTGCGTTGCTAAGGCAACCAGCTACCAAAATGAAAGCGCTGCCAATTGCAGCCGTACAACACACACAAAAACACGTTCACACACATATACACTATAGTTGTGCCATACATATGTATAGAGGCTACTTGTTCTACATCTACTTTCCATGAGCCTCGTATGGATTTCTTCACACTTGAGTGTTGAAGGTAGCACTGTTTCATTCAGTGGGCCATAATGGATGCAAGGAGTGAGAAGCACTGAGCTGCTGATGTCAGACACCTAATGGAAGTCAGTCACGGGGGGGGGTCGAGATTATGCAAGAAGACCTAAGTGAGCCTGTAGGATGCCGCCATGTTTGTTTGTGCGCCAGAGAAAGAATGAATAGGAGAGAATAAGAAGATGGAGCACGCGTGCCAGCACATGAGCATGAATTAATCAAGGCTTTGAAGCATCTCCTGCTTCCTGCAAAGAGGGCCGTCTGCGGTGGCGGTGCGGCTGTATAAAACAACAAAATGGGGATGATGCTAATATTAGCATCTCTGTGTGAATGTGAATGTGTGAGAGAGAGAGAAGACAAAGAGAGCCATAAAAAGACAGAAGGGGCGGGTGTGAAATAATGAATGAGCACACTTCCTTGTGCTTCTTCATTCGCGTGTTTGCCGGTACAGAGGGTGGTTTTAGTGCAAAGTCAATTTGATAGGCCACCTTTTTTTTTCCCCAAATAAAAAGAAGCCGTTCAAGTCTCACCCTGCATGTCAACTGTATCCTAAATCGATAATAGTTGTGAAATCCAGACAAAGCAGCGTCCCAAAATGGATGTTGTTCCAACTGAGTCGTTTTACTATTTTGTTCAAGTTGATTCAGTAAGTTAAAAAATGCAGTAAAAAATCCTGCTTTTTTTCTGTCTAAACAGGAAAAGATTTATTGAAATTTAAAATGAGGAAAAACATATAATTTATTGTAAACTATCCAATACAAGGATGATTATTTAATGAACGACAAATCCCAAACAAAAACTTGATACAAACACCTAGAATCAATCCCCCCCGCCCCCCCCAAAAAAAGCGCAACACCAAGCGTTTGTCTCAATATTAAAAAGGAACAGAATTACGCAATAAAAACACCAACAGTATTTATTTTTGCTTTACCTCCATTTTAAAAGCCCCGGAGAGTTTAAACATTGTTGCTAGTTGTGTTCGCACTGCTTGAGTTTTTTCCCCCCCTGTTGCCGCACTGATATTCACCTTTGTATGATGTCATTTCAAATAAGTGAAAACATTTGACATATTGCCAAAAGCATATCGCCAGCTATGACATTCACTTGAGCTGCAATATGTTTGTTTACGGAGTGCGAGGCAATTAAACTTTCTTTCACTTCCCATAGTCTGTTCTGTGCGGAAACTCGCTATGCAAAATCCAAATACATTAGCGTCAACCCGTAGTAGTTTTCCATAGATGATCCAATATTCATAAAAAAAATAATGAATTCAAAAAATATTTAATAACTGCAGCCCTATTTGCACAGTATATTATACTGATATTATAATTGTTCACATAACTCATCTTGCTCCTTTATTAAAACAGAGCTGGACTGGAATATATTTCAAAGCTCCGAGAATAAATGCTGCAAAGCTATCGTAAAGATATTTAATCGCTGTCACTAAAGCGCATCTTTTAACAGTGCAAAACTCTGGCGGGCATTGCCTCATATCCCGCCTTTTGGAGCGGCTTCATTAAACATAAATGAATGACGTATTGCTGTAGTTACGGTAGCATGAATTCATCAGCGCTGGGGTCTGTCTCGCCAAACCTCATCACAGCTTTCCATTGCTACACTTCATCTCTTTGCTTTTGCGACATTCTGTTGTTGTTTTTTAGCCAGATTGTGTACCCGATGGAATATGTGTGGTCAGGCCTGGGTTTTTGAATTTTATATTCTGTTGCTGGCGTATTACTACAAAGAATCGGTTGGAAAATGAGTGAGCTTATGTGATGTAGTAGGTGCTGCTGTTTTGGTTAGCAACAAGTTAAAACTCTTTTTTTTTCTGAAGGGAAATAAGGGACATCTGTTTGAGGAAGATGTTTGATTTTGTTGCTTTATCAGGATAATGCACCCATCAAATAATTGGAAAACGGTTACCATCTCATGAAATATTATATTTGCAGCTGTTGCTGGTATGCCTGAAGACATTGGAAACAACAGCTTCAATAAAAATGTAATCTTTCCTCAAGCCACTTTTTTTTTATTCCAATTTGCACAAAACAAATTAATGGCATTATCGCTTTGTATATGCCTTCAGTCATCCAGTTTTGAAATTGGCTGCCAAAACACCAAATAATACCTTTTTATCTTTGAGCTTGGGAGGGATAACTCAGGTGCTAGCTACTCCTCGCTAGCTACTGATTTGCATCAATTCCTGAATCGATTCGTGAAAGCGATCTCATGAAACAAGTTCTTGTTTTGCTGCTTTAAAATGAGTCAAGCTAAAAACTGCAATGAGTCGCATGCCCGTCCAATCCTGCGGAGGGTCACTGGATGTTAATTGGAGTGAGCCGCAACACTTTATACGTACGCCGTTTAAATCAAAGATGTCGAAACAAAGATGGGTCCCATGTGAGTCACTCAGTCCCGGTGGGGGGGGGCTTCAGACAAGATGACATCCTCACCAGGGACGCTGAGCCAACTCCTCCCTCAGGAGAGTTGGCATTGTTTAACCACCAGCGGGGTCACAAAAGAACTTGTTTCCCAATCACAGGCTTAGCAACAAACTTTGTTTACAGGCATGCGGCCAAACGTTTTGGAAAACCACTATGAAGAGGGACAAAAATACTGTTTGTCGTGGTGATTAGTCATTACTACATTAAAAACGGGGCAAATGCCAAGTCCAGGATATTTACTCTACACAAACCTTTGTCTTGCGAATTAGTACAGGATTCCCATCACTTTCTGTAGTATCAACAATCGTTTTAACAGAACATTCACCATCAATAACTCTCAATAGAGACTTGAGAAAAATACCACATAAATGGATGACGGGTCAAGAAAAGAGAATAGCATATTGCAGCGTGTCCTTCTCTCGTCTTTGTTCAACATTCAAACATGCACATGCAGGCGGTTGCTTTGCCGTGTTGCGGCGGGAGAGGACCTCATGAGAATGGATTTACATAAACAAGTATGAATATGCACCGAATGACCTTCACGAGCGACAGTACAAGCGTGGTGACGGGCCCGGGCCTCGGAAGATTGTTCTTACCGGACACTCTATTAGGTACCCCCCCGGCTTACAATTGCCAGTAGGTGAATGAGGTGAAGGCGAGGGAGTGTTTTAATTGTTAATGCGGTGCGCCGTAGGGTGTATTATTAAATACACAAACAAAGTCACTTGTCGCTTACATTCTTGATTGAAAGTGTCGGATGTAAATCATTTAAAGCCTTTCTAAAAATGATGCTGATGACTCACTCGGAAGAAGTCACGCACCCTCAGCCGTGTCTTACCGCACCACTCTCGCTGGCCTCGTTTCATTTCCCTCGGATTCTCCCTTCTATTCCAAGGCCCCGGGCTGTAGTGCCAGTGAATGAAAGGAGAGGTCCCTTTAGCTTCTATGTGAAGGCTGCTTTCGTTGGTTTTAGAAGACATGAAGGGAGGGGGGGGGGGGGTCTTAAACTGAGCTCTGAATGACGACTTCAAAAACTTAAAAAATGCCATGAACCACCTCTGTGATTTTCCGACCATTTCGAGAACAGTTGCACTCCATAATTGAAAGGTACTGACTTTAAAGAATTCTGAAGGATGGATAAAACATTGATGACGTTATAATGTATGCAAATACACACTTGATAAACACCTGCTGACCTTTTCTTTAAAACAAGCATCTGCTCCTCGTAGATTGCCAGGTGACTTTATGTTTATATTCGGACAAAACTGGAAACATGGCGCTATAGTGGTTAGCACAGCTGCCTCATCGTATGAGGTTCTGAGTTCAAATCTTAGCCTACATGTGTGGAGTTTGCATACTCAAGCTTCCTATTGTAAAATGTAAAAATTCAAGTGATGTTGACCGTTATCAAGAAAACCTTGAAAATTAAATTCTCGGGAGTTATTTTTGTTGAGGATATGGATTTGCCTTCTTGGAGAAACAACCTACTATCAAATTTTCCGCCAAGTGAACTTTTACTTTTCTCTGTGTAGTCAAAAGCAATTGGCCCATGACGGTAGGGTGTGGATGGGAGCAGCGATCCCAGAGGGCAAGTAACTGTAAAACGTTGTCTGGTTTCATTTCAGGAAGGATATTGCAGAGCTTTGAAAAAGGTCCTCTACTGGGGCTCCTGGGATCCCTGCCAAACTGTCAGAATTCATACACAATTTGAACTAACGCAACAGTTGGGAAGTAAAAATGAAAGCATGCAGCAAAGGAAATAAAAAGGCTTTGCTCGACAAACTGCAGAGTGAGCTTTTTTGTTGTGTCACAACTTGAGACTTCATGATGAAATGAAAATGAAAACAAACGTGACATTTGCTGTGCAGCTTCTATTTTTTTATGTTTTTCCTGTAAAAGCCACTCATCGCCCTCGGAATCTGAATTGCTTTGGTTATTTGAATGCAACAAGCGTGTGTATGTCAAAAATGGTACTTTAAGCACCCGGCGATATTTTCTTTGGGTTTAAAGAAGAATGTAGGATGGCAGGCTTAGTTAGCGCTATTCATCAGGCTAAGCACTCATGGCTCTTATCAGGATTAAGGCGTGACAGCTTGAGTGCAACGAGCTGGATTCCAACCGTCTATTCAGTTAACGTCAAAGCGGTATGAGCTAAATGAAAGCAGCTATAGATTAATACCTTCATATTGTTAACGTCTTGAGCTCTGTGTTTGACACGATGCCCTGACCATAAACACGGTCTCGACAGTTTCCACCTACACCGTAGGTACGATCTCTAATTTGATTGCTTAATACTATATATCTGAGAATTATTTTTCTTACATATATTTACAATGAGTATAATTAAACTCCATCAGGTTGTGATGTATATAAAAATTCAGGTTACATTGCCACCATAGGAACAGAACTCGGTAAATCCAAGACGTTCTGTATTGGAAGTCCAATTCAAGGCTACAAACTCAGATGAATTAAACTATTCTAAAAATGATCAACCGTTAAGACTATTCCATTCACATCAATCCACTTTCCATAGATAATTATTGACAACCCGAGTAAGGTTTAAGATTCAAAGCTGAGGAAAAGGAATGATGCAGAAATGATGTCACTGCATTGCTAGTAAAAGGTGCTTACTCACAACATGAAGACAATTTAGTCATATTCTGCTCATCAATCTTGAGCCTGTGCATTTTGCTGCTTATTTTTGGCAGTATTTCAAGTGATGGTTTAAAATTGTCTTATTTGAGACGAAACAAATGCACCATTACCTTTACCGTTCCACTGCAGGGACAGTAAAAAAAAAGAAGAGCACTACTTTTTCCTATAGTTGGGAAGTGACTTTATGTGTACTGTTTCTATCAAAACAACATCTTTATATCATCCATATAGTTGCTGTAGGTCATTCAAAGTTTCTGTCTAAAGGCCAGGCCCAAGATTACCATTCCAACAGCTTAATTGGGTGGCTTATGCCAATTATTTTACTGGGCTAAAAATTATCATTCTGCACAAGTTGTACCTAGCAACAAGGAGCTGTTAAATGTGTCACATGGGAAAAAACAAACTTTTGAAAAGAAAATTTGGGGTAAATGCTTAAAAGTCATTGTTTGGATTTCACCTGTTCATTTTGAAACCATCCTTTCATACATTCACGAGCTGATCCCACAGAAAGGTTTAATTGTTCCAAAATGTCTGAAACAAGCCACACTTAATGTTTGACCGGCAACGTCAGGCAAAGACAGACGGATTCATCTGGAGTCATTCAAAGGCTTTCTAGCTTTTCTAAAGAGAGCTTTTGGCTGCTTTTTATTTTCTAAAGCTTTCAACAACTTCAGACTGTTGGCATAATTGTGCCTGTGAAGATGTTTGTGTTAAATCAAACACAGCTACCCAAGTCTCATATCTATAGTGAATACGTTTGCACATTTATTTGGACTACGAGCGACTTAAAAATATTTTTATAGGTTGAAATTAACATCCTTTTTTCTGCGAGATTTACAATTTAGACATGGAGTGTTTGCACTAACCGTTTTTCCCTTCCCTGTGTTTTAATCTGCATTTCAGAGCACGATAAGCACCGCTTATGCAAAAGCACGGAATATATGAATCTTCACTTCAAAGTCAAATGGTTCCATAATGAGTATGTGCGCGAATTGCCAGCCTTCAAGGGGGTTCCTCCAGAATATTCTCTGTAAGTCACATGCCCTCTTTTCCTAAAATTGTACAAACACTGAACGGACAAACTCAAAATGGATGACGCGTGAACCGATGCTGTCGTTGTGATTTATCAGTGCGAAATAGCCTAATGGACTTCAATTGTGATCAAACCGTGCCAAGATTTTTGCATCAGTAAATTCAGAGACCACTTTAAGGCACCGCGGAAAATTAAGCATGTGTTCAATATACGGTTTAATGCATTTCCAAGATGACGGAGAGGAGGGGAATGTCAATCAATGAGTTTGGCGCGGCTGATTTATCAGCGCAGTTGGACAACTGCGGCAGACGCAACATTGTCTGGCACTTGATACTCTTGGCGGGAGGATCATAAATTAAATGTTGTCAATGTTCAATGGAATACACAAAAGGAGGGTAGGACATACAGGAAAAGTAACCCTGGTGGAGGTCTCAATAGCAGAAAATAAAAATATGTATTAGCAGGAGTTTAGCAGTACCTTTGAGATTATTTTTTTTCTGGTTAGTTTTTTTTTTCCGTACAGTATTTGTCATCGAAATACTGATATATTTAATATAAAATATTTTTTTACAAAAGTTATCCTGGCAAAAACTGCTTCAATATCAACACATTGGACAAAAAATATTCACTTGCCAAAACAAATAGTCAGACACAGGATATATTACCGCTTCAAAATGTTGAAGTACCAGCATAAACCTTCGCTTTTAAGATGCATGAGTGCAAAAGACATCTGCCGCGACACATGGTGCTATCGGTCGTAATGCTAATAAGACACCTAGTGATGAGCAGATTTGTTGAAGGGCAAAATTGCACCAGGCAACTAATTGAAGTCGTCTATTAAAGTGGAAGCTGAAATTGAGCAATTATGGGGTGTCTTCTAAAATGAACTTCAAATAAAACCATGCCGAGTCTAAAGACTTCTTCTCCTGACTTCACCCGAGCAATATCGTGACATACATTGCAAACCTGTTATTTTCTCTTGAGGTGGTTTGAGCCGTTTGTCATTCAGTGGCTCGACGAGAATGAGGATGTGGCCATGGATTTCCTCAACGGTGCTCTGGAGAGAGACAAGAAAGACGGAGTGAGTAAAAATCAAAGAGAGCGGGGAAACAAAGCTCCTTGTAGTTCTCAATGACTTCCTTGCTTTATTTAAATGGACCAAGGACAGCCTCGCTATGAAGAATTGCGCTCCTCCAAGAGACTCTGTCTCTTGGATAAAAAGGAATTTTTCACAGACAAGAGGCACTCTTTGCCTCGGGTTGCATGCACGACAAGAATATGAATGGAACGGAATAAAACAAAAACAAACTGCGATTTCAAGGAAGAATAAAAAGGAGCTGGCAGTATATTAGAGAATGAGAACAAGGAATAAATCTGTTTCCCTTCTGGCACCCTTCTTTCCTGTCAGTATTTGCTGTATATTTTATATTAATGCAATTTATGAGTTATTTTTTTTAGAAAAATGCACAAAAACTGAAATGACCTCTTATCTTTCAAAGCAAAAAAAAATTTTGTTTGCCATCATTGTCATTCATCATTGCATAAATAATTAAAAGTAAATAAATCAAAGAAAGCTGAATTAAAGTAATTTTGGATGGATGCATGAAAAAAATCTCAGTCAGTGGAATCGATTTTTTTCAGAGTTCTAAATGGCATGACACTCGGATAAAGCAAGACTACATTTTGAAGTTTCTCTCCGCAGTTCCAGCAGACGTCCGAGCACGCCCTCTTTTCCTGTTCTGTGGTGGACGTGTTCACGCAGCTCAACCAGAGTTTTGAAATCATCAAGAAGCTTGAGTGTCCGAACCCCCAGGCCCTGGCTCACTTCATGTGCCGCTTTGCCAAGGTCAGATTGCTTGTCCGACAACAGATTTGGTGCAAAGGTATTTTCAAATAGAAAGTCGAAATATGTTCCAGACTGTGCCATCATAAAATCTACTACTATATATTCACTGTACAGACTTTGCTTCAATATTGTTTTTGCTTATATAACATTCATAACCATCATAGAAGTCTAAAAAAAAAAAATAGGTCATCACTGTTAATCTTAAAATGTACTAAATTTGATATATGTGAAGGTGATTTCCCTTTTTTATACTGCATCAACCTAGTTTAAATAAAAATCCATTAGCATCACATTGTGTACTGACTGTATTGATCTTTCATGCTTTCAGGAGAGCTGCTTGTATTTTTTTTTTCCAATATATTCCTGCGATTCATTAAAGACAAAGGCAAATCATTCTAATTAGAACTCTGATTCTCTCCCTCCCACTCTCCCTTCATACAGACTATCAATAAAGTGCTTCTGCAGTATGCCGCAATCATTTCCAAGGACTTCCCTTTGTATTTGAACAAGGAGAATGTGGTAAGTGCATTGTGTTGTATGCAAATGTGACAATGACTTTTTATTTCAAGATAAATATTTTAAGTCTATCCAACTTTAACTGCAAATGGAATTATTGTCAGTTGAGTTCAGCACGGTGAGCCCTAATGCATTTTAAAGCGTAATTACTCATCTGGTGGCCCAAAGTTGTTGTATTTTCTGGCCTCTGTGTCAGATTTAATGTGACAGATGAGCAAAGATTCAACTTTCGGTTCCTCTTAGGACCCAAATTACCCCCAGTGGTCTTTGCGGTGGCGTTGCAATATAAATCAAATGGTTACAAACTATTTCTGTACGTTTTGACTCCGGAGAAAACGGTTAGCCTGCTCGACAAATAGATAACAAAGAAAAAAGAAAAGTTATAAGGCATCCGAGCGGTGCGGTGGCAGTAATCCATCAACTACAATGCAATCACGATAATGATGTTTGTTTTCTTTGTACTGTGACGCAGAGTTGATAAATGCGAGGATGCAATTAGATGACTCAAAGATATACTTACAAGTATTGTTGCAGTGCATTGATAAATGTCATGACCAGAAAAAGAACGGCCTAACAAACACCCCCCACGCATATAGAATCAATCAACCTGTCAGGAACACATTATGCTGAATACTCAGTGAAGATTAAGAGATGTTCTATAAAAGTAGCCAATTTATGTACTTTTTCACCTTGATGCTGTATTGTGAATGTTATGAACCATACATGTTGAAAATTATGCGACAATGTGTGGGTGTGAGTCGTTGGTAGGGCACATACTTAGAAAAGAAAATGAGACACAATGGCTCCTTGGTTTCACTTAGTTCCGTTTCTATGGCAGCAATATAAACAAAATTTGTGCACTGAATGCATCGCTAACCTTCTGGAATCGTCTCAGAGTACTTAATTAACACAACTGCCTCCAACATGCATACTGATTAAAAAAGAAAACTGAGATGCTTCGAGATAACCTTTCCAATAATGTACAGTATGTCTTCATATGCAGTAGGTGAATTTCAATCAATCTGATATTCTTAGTTAAAAAACAAGATCCGATTTTGCATGTTCTTATAGGGGATGACAAGTCAAACATTTTTGCATCTTGTGACCATCACATGACCAAAATCATACAACAGGTGAGGAGTGACCGTTGTTACCTTAGACACTGTGGTCATTTTCAGTAAACAAAAAGTTTCAGTACAAGACAAAATGGGACCTCAATGAGATGGATAAAGAAAGACTGGTCAATTATTCAGTTTAAAAAAAAAAACATTCCATAGACGCATCCACCATCCTACAAGTTAAGCCTTCTGAGAATCCCTTTTCTTCACTCTCTAACAACTCAATTCAAATTTGCTCTTCGATCCAAAGAAGGAGAACTGCAAAGGAAGATGGAGTCATTACTGTATGTCCACGTTTGCCCAGTCTGCTTTTAGGGAGTTGAAAGGCAACGATCACTTCTGTGTGGTTAACACAATCTTAACTTCATCCATTATATCTCGCCTCCTTTGTAAAAGCACCGCGGAACGTTCGCCAGACTTAAAACTGAGAATTACTGGCAGGCTAGCAGAAAAAGTGTCGTGATTAATGTTCGTCATCTGTTAAATTTGTCAGGGAGACGAAAAATCGATATTGTCCGGGGTTATTCAGCGCAGGCATTCTTCTCCCTATAGTATTACGTTACTCCGCTGACTGACAATGTTGTGAAGACGCATTCCTTGTATAGATGATGTGTCGGGGAAATACAAACTGATGGATCATTGCAAATTGTGTGATTTTTTTTTGCGTCTTATGTTGACATTTGAGTCGAACCGCACAAGATGCTCCTGCACAGTGGGGCACTGTGATTCATTTTAGAGAGACGTAAACATTAAATATGTATTCTCTGCTGATGCCCATTTGTTTTCAAACCCTCTCGACAGCCCTGCATTCTTCTCAACAACATTCAGCAGCTCAGAGTTCAGTTGGAGAAGATGTTCGAGTCAATGGGAGGCAAGCAGGTCTGTCTCTTTTGCCTTTTTTTGCCCTTCATAATAAATTACGAGGCCAAGGCGCAGTGGTTGGTTGTCAGATTCCAGATGCTTTGAAGAGGTTCCGTGTCGTTCTCAAGGACACCAGAACAGACTCGCTATCAGCTAGCAACGGAGGCAGAAACCGGCACATTCGGTCAGAGAAATAAGCGCTAGGTCATGATTATGTAAATGATAATTTTGGGTGACATTTATTGGAAGTGAAAAGGCATTGACCCCGACGGTGTTGTGCTGTAATCCTTTCCTCGCTTTCTCCATGTAGCAGCCTTGTCGACTAATCTGCCTCGTCAGTTAGCTAATGTCGTATTTCCCGACTCTTATCTCCGCTTGCAATCTCAAACCTGCTCACCACTTATCCTATTTGTGATTACGCCAACCATGCCAAAGAGTCTAGTTTTATGTCATTGTGGTCAATGGGCAGCTTTTTTTTTTTTTTTAACGTAGTAGACCCAGGCTGAAATCTGGGTTTGTATTCGTCAAATGTGATCAGTTCCTCTAGTTTTGCTTGCCCTACCTTAATACCTTAAACATAATTTTGTCGATCAGTTTGCTGGTACTGCATTACTTAATTGGAAAGACCTTAGGTCAGGTGAGCCCTGTCTGATGGATTTCAGATATAGGTGAGCCGGGACGACTTGTAACAGCACAAGATTTTCCCCAAATCTGTCAAATAGATAAAGCCTTGAACTGTGTGCGTCTCACTACCGACACTTGAGTGCATGTTTCTCTAGAACTATCTAACACCTTCTGTCTCGCCTTGCATTTTGTCTTCTATGGTAATGACCCCTCCCACCCCGCCGGTCCATGAGCCCCACCTTTCTCAATACCCCCTTCCTGTCTTCCCAATATGTGCTCTCTCTCTCCAGGAGGAGGGGGTTGTGTCCTTCTGTAAGGTGTGTGTAATAGGACCCGCCAAAAGCCATTTTCCGAATGATGTCCAGAAAAAGCACGAACGCCGCCACTTGTCATGCGCTTTTCTCACTCCACCACACCCCTTTAGTATGAATCACTTCCAGCAGCATGTGCCACGGAGCATATGGACTCTGAATTGCCCATCTCCCCTCAGGACAGGCTGCTCGACCTCACCATCATTGGCACTGTAGGGTTAGTGGCTTGGAAAAACATGCGTTACCATCTTTTTTTTTTTTTTTTAATCTTACTTCCTGCCTACCTCTTTGCCAGTCTTTTGAACACTGGCAAATAAAGAAACACGTCATAGCTTGTTGACCACCTCCCCCCACCCCCACCACGCCCCGCACAGAAACCTTTTAAATTAGTCTGGTTGTGATTTGGATGAGGTCATCCAGGCCACAGCTAAAAATGTTCACATTAAGATTTCAAGAGCATGACAAATATTCACCTAACTTCACGTTTCTAGCTAAGACGCGGCAAGCAGACGCTGACCTAGTTTCCTGACATCCACAGATTGCTTTCAGTCTTGATTGTTCAGAATTTGGTAGGCGATGTTTGGTTTAAACAGTAGTTCATCGACCCATTATTTACTCGATAACTGCATTCCAAATGGCTCCTCACGAGCAAGTGTTGAAACAGGCAAATGAAAGCAAAGCTTGGCTGTTGTTGATAGGCTCAAAGCCAAAAGAGAGTTTATTCAGTCGGGAGGTGACCGCCACAAACGGCTAGTTCACATTCGAAGCTTCTTTTGAATTCAGTTTGCCAGAATAGGATGGACATTTTTTACTTTGAGGATTCATACAAGGAGATTTTGTGGTTACATTCGGTTATACCTAATTCAAGGAAAGTACGGTATTTAAATTACTTCCTAATGTTGTCTCAAAACTTATCGGGGAAACAGACAGGACTAAAGGATTTGTAGTCTTCCTTGAAAGAAAATGTAAAAAAGAACAAGCTACACAGACATGACCCACAGATGATACGGAAGTAGCCGATCTGTGACGATCGCTCAGAAAACGGCATTACAGGCAAGACTGTAACCTTTGACCAAAGTCTCAATGATCATTTGAAGCCAGAATCGAATTTTCAGCTCCGAGGGTATGACGGTGTCCTTGGGTACAAAACACCAAGCTTGTATTTTCTTCACTAAGATTGTATTCTCAGAAAAAAAGAAATCAATTTCAAAGACTACCAGACAACAGATTAGAGGTCAAGCAAAAATGTTGCCCAGGCCATTGCGACTGACGCTTCCTCACTGTTCTGAGCTATAAGAAATCAGCATAGTAAATGTAAACTGTAAAACCAAAAAAGAAATACTAGAAAGAACCCCCAAGAAAAAGCTTTCTGAACTGAGTTCAAGGGTGAGCACCAACATCTGCTACTTGTGACCGTCGGGCACCCAGGCAGTAGTGCATCAAATGTATGACTGAATCAGAACAAGAGAACGATAACATCTGACAGTGTACAAATGTTATTTGATTCTCAACTTGAATTGGATCATCTTGTTTTTGTTTACCCTGCTAATCATCTTGTTAGGGTATCAGTACTTGTAGGCCAACGCTTTGTTCCTCCCAAGCAACTACAGTCACTAGGACATCGATGCGAATCGGCGCACTGCTCAGTCTGCATTTTCCATTGAGAATCCAAATGAAGTGGCTCAGATAGTGAATATATGGCTGTTTTTATTGAGTGGCCTATTTCTCCAGCTTATATTGTTTTTTTTTTCTTTAATGGCCAACTGAAAAGGGAAAACATGACAGACTCATTTAAAGTAGACCATATAGGAATTCACTGCCTTATCCTTTCCTTGATCCTCTACCCTCTCAGCTGTGACTACTGTACAGCACGCACTAGTGCACGCGGCGTCACCCATGTGGACGCCTTCTAGCTGGCTGCTTCTTCTTTGCCAACGCCATGTCTTATGGCCGCGCTCGGCTCGGAGCCATCCATTTGTATTCAGAGCGATGCTCGGCACAGATGGCACGTAGATCGAGCGGGAGGCAAACAGGTTACCAAACCCCCTCCCCCCACCCCTTTTCATTCCAGCTAAGGCATCCTGCAGAGTTGTAAGGCGGTGTGGCAGATCTGTGGAGTGCAACCATGCAGTAACTGTGCATCTTCTTCTTGTACCGCGACAGCTGGATGCAGAGGCTAGTGACCTGCTCAAGGAGCTGCAGAACAAACTCAACACCGTGTTGGATGAGCTCAGCGGTGTCTTGGGCTCCAGGTGAGCATTAGCGCATACCCATTTAGAAACTTCTCGTTCGGACTAATTACACCGCTAATCTGCTTTGCATCGCACAGCCGCAATCTTCATTTATAATTTGACTCCACGAATGCATGTATTTGCAATTTGGGAGAAAATGAAAACTCACAGCAGGGGCAGAGACGAGAGTTAAGAGTCAAACTCCGACCCTAGGAACTGTGCGGCGAACGTACTGAATTCTATCACACTGCCCTACCTACCGGAAAATTGTTATAGAGTTAAGATAGTCACCTGTTCCTGAAAAATTGACCAACTGCCATTCAACCTTATGTTTTCCAAAAAGCATGTCCCCAAAATGTCATCACACATCATACGGAAACAAGTACATGCTCCATTTCTCTTCCTCAGTTTCAAACCGGTGATCGAGGACTGTGTGAAGCAGATGAACCAGGAGTTGGTCCAGATGAAAGGTTCGGCCAAAGGAAGTAACGCCGCTATGGATGCAGAGACTGTCCTTCGGCCTCTTATGGACCTCCTTGATAAAAAGTAGGTATCATCTAAAGAGGTTTGTGCCAAATGTTTTTTTGAATACTCCAAGCCTTGTAAAAAAGGTAGACGGGCCACAAAACCCCCCACCGACCAAAGTTTGAACAACATTGGTAATCAGTACTGTACAGCTGTTACTATTAGGGAATCTTGCTCCCTGCCGAGACATGAATACTGATGTATACCTCTTGGTAATACAACTCACACAACTATGAGTGGGAAAAACAGATTGTGTGAAAGACAAGCCATTCCTGAAACAACCATTGAGATTATAAATAGTTCATCTGAGGTTTAGAAATCCCTCAGCCATTGTCAAAGAAGCATTGAGGTCAACAGAATTTTGCAGGGGGAATCCTCTTTATAGTATGGAAATGCTAATCCTCACTCATAATATACCTCGATGACAAAAAGGGGTACAGTAGGAGTTCATTTCTGCCCCTCAAGGTAGTGATCATTGAATTCAATAATACAATTTACGATGACTGTATACCCCCGGCTATTTCATGGCGATATTCGGGCCCTGCCGTGAATAAAAACTCGGCTAAACTGGTGTCCCTCTCTCTAAAATGTTAAATACGTAGATGCGGGCTCATGATAAAACATGAATTACTCAAAAAGATAAACGCTTTGCTCAAACGTAAGCAATCTATGGTGAACCCACAAATATTTAGATATTCTGTTATTCACAGAATGCTATGTAGTAAAAAAAAATGGGAAAAAAAGTCATTTGACCCCATCTTTTCACATCTTAATGCAATTACAAACCTTTGGTGTCAATGACAATTATACTCATGGATTTTTGCTCATATATTAATGATACGCTGTTAGCTCAATAAAATCGAAAGCGAGCCATTTTAACAGGAGCAGCCTTCAAGATACATTTTTACGAGTCTAACAATCGCTCTGACCAAACTTGGAATCCTTCCACTCCACCCGGTTTGACTGATTGGTCTGCCACGATGATATTAAGCGGCGGTTTCTTGACTCGGGCAAAATTGATCCATGGAGCATTGTGTGGCATCGATGGCAAGCGGCCAACACACTGCAAGGCCCTTTTAGCTCTTCATTCTTCTTTGTTGTTGCTGAATTACATTCTTTTCTTACAAATGTTGACTTGTAAAAGGAATTTTCATGGTAATAAGATGAAGTGTGAATCGTTTACTGGGGGGAAAATCCCCCAACCACACACACTTCATGGTGAATTACTCCGAGCGAATGATGTCGGACTTAAATTGAAAAATAGCGTAACGAGTGACTATTCACTCTCATAAGCTCTTGACTAATCTAAACAAATTTATGAAGATGTCAAGCAGCATGTAAAACACTTTTGAACACCTCTTTGCAGTTTGATGTTATTCGCCAAGATTTGTGAGAAGACCGTGCTGAAACGTGTTCTCAAAGAGCTTTGGAAGATCGTCCTGAACACAATCGAGAGGACCATTGTTTTGCCGCCGCTGAGTGACCAGAGCGTAAGTTTTTCTTTTTCAGAGAACTTTTACACTGATTTGATTCTGTTGTATGCCAAAATGTATTTCATGGCAATGTACTGTACCATGTGTTATTTTTTTGTTTTATATGGCAAATAAGTGTCTTTTGTCTTCCAGCAGCAAGGAGCTCAGATGATTTTCAATGCAGCAAAGGATTTGGGACAATTGTCCAAATTAAAGGTAATCCAGTTTCTTCACTTGCTTCGTAAATCTTTTTGGGTGATTTATAATATGGGACTATGCTCAGGTAATTTGTGATTTACATTTTCATATACAGGTCCAGAAACAAATCCTCAAAGCGCAACACAAATCATGTGGTCCAATTAATATATTTGGTCAACATTTTTCTGTATGTCCTCAAGGATTTTTGCTGCAGCGGTGCAACATTGAGTGCATTTAAAATATGCTTCACGCTTGTATTCACACCGTGCTC
Organism: Syngnathus typhle; assembly: GCF_033458585.1. Taxonomy (NCBI): domain Eukaryota; kingdom Metazoa; phylum Chordata; class Actinopteri; order Syngnathiformes; family Syngnathidae; genus Syngnathus; species Syngnathus typhle. The sequence continues at coordinate 18,503,450 of NC_083741.1, forward strand.
AACAAGATTATGCAACGTTCAAGAAGGAATGCTAGCTGACAACATCTGTTAAAAACAAAATATGTGTCCGCCACTACTGCATTTCAGCATCATCCAGCCAAGCCAGTCATGTTTATTTACAGATGCGACATGAGGAACGAGAACTAGATCAGCGTTTAACTTGCGAATGATGCAACAGGTGCCCGCTTTAATGTATCCTTTGAATTCCTTCAAATAGTCAACTATCCCCCCGTTGTTTGTGAGACTCTGCCATCCTTGGAGGCAGCGACATCTGGAGAGGAGCGCACAGATGGGCGTGTGTCTGTACCTTTCCTCGAGCGTTAAAGACGTTTATCATCCTCTTGTTAATGCTGGTCATGAGTCATAATCATCTCGTATGAAGGATTTTCAGAATGTGTACTAGTCAATTTTGTTGGAACAAATGGTTACCAGGGGCGTTTATGACTCATATGCAGTAAACATTTTTTTACCATACAAAAGCTGTTGCCTCGGGAGGGACTGCTGTTTTGGTTAGCAAAGGAGTTCACTTAATGTCAGTATGTGAGCGTTGGATTTGAATTGCAATAATTGCAGCGATTGCCCTTTGAGTTTTTTCCTAGATAAGGAAAAAGGACTCCTCTCTGACTGTTTAAAGTGGTTTACCACGTCATTGTGTGTTTGGGTTTACCTTGCCTCATGCAGTCGATGAAAATGAAATGGGCGCGGTTTGGCACCCGCCTTGCATTTTAGCGGTGATGTTGATTAAAGTGTTTGCAGCCTCACCCTGGCTCATGGAAATCAATTGAAAGCTGTCTCTGATTAAATGCAAAATAAGAAAGTCAGGCAAGGTTTTGCGTTTCATCTACAGGTTCGAATATTAAGGACCGGATCTGCATTTTCTCTGCACTGCACCATAAATATCAGCATAGGTTGCATTATATGTTGAGCCATTTTATAACAACCTACTATACCTTTTGTGCTGCTCGTGATTAAAATATTTTTTTCCCATCCTGGGACATTATGGCAAAGTTCCTGTTCAAAATCTCAAAATGAAGTCAATTGCAACGCCTGCAGTTATGGTTCAGTTCAACGAGCGATTCAATCGTAACTTTTTATCTGCATTTATCTTGATGTTCGCGTCCCTCCGCAGGAGCACGTAATCCGTGAGGAAGCCAGGAGTCTAACTCCACGTCAGTGCGCGGCCATGGACCTCGTGCTTCCCACTATCAAGGTGAGTTTTGTGTCCAGGGAACCATCTGAACCCAGAACCAAAATATAATTGACCTTTTAAGGCACTGTGGATGATAAAAAAATAACATCCAGCGGGTTTATTGGGCATTTTTGTGATGCCACCACAGACAGTTTTGATGAAGAGGTAAAAATGTTGGTGTTATGGGGAGCTGTGGCGCAGCAAAAAAAAAAAAAAAAAAAAGATTGATTGCACCAACTCTGAGGCGACTACCCTGTGGTTTGGATCAATCATGTTGGCGAGATTCTTATCATCAAAAACAGTCAGTTAGCGCAGTTCAATATTGCTTTGGGGAAGTTACGCAATCAGACTGATCTAGCACAACTCTTGTTTTCCTCTATTATTACAACCTCAAACCATTTTTGCGAAAAGAAAACGACAGGATCCATTCACATAAAAATCTTATGTCCTTCTACATAGAAACTGGATTATACATGTGCTAGGATTTAATCACACTGAACTTTAAACCTGACTGTGCTAATGGACAGAAAAATGCACAGAGGCATATAAGAGTCCACACATGACATGAATGTGAGCTCTGGAGACATATTTCCAATAATGTACATTTGCTCTCGCCTAACCTCCGCCCTGTATAGAATGATAGAGAGACAGCTGCTCCACCTCGCAAACCAAGTTTGATATGCTGGAAATGTCTTTTATTAGCATTCCAGCTAATGGAATGCACATAAAAATAAGAGATTATGAAAGCCCAGAATAGCTCTCACTGGCCCAAGCACTGATGGAGGTAGATCTCTCCCTATAGTGATAGTGCCATCATTTCAAGCTGTTAAACAAGCATTTGTAAATAAGTACTTAATTAAAGTAATTAAAACCAAATGCCATTACTGTTCCACTTCAGTCCCGTAGATTGCAATAATGCGTGATACAAACTGGCTGTCAATTGCAGTACAATGAAATGTCATCTATTTGCTGAATCTTTAGTTGTAAGTGAACATAAAAATGCCAGCTATATCCCCTGACCTGGATTCAGAACAAAATGTATTAATTTGCAGGCCTCATGCCAAATCCTAAATCAATAAAGCGACTGTCTAAGGTATGTATTTTTGTGGACAGACCAGACGTAACCAAAACTAAAAAGATCTCAAAACATACAGCGGAACTAAATCTATTATGTCTTTTATTCTCACTTTATGCTTCCATCACATTTACATACATGCTAATTAGCTGCAAATGTGGCTTAATGCATTTGCCCACCCCCTGCGCGAGTAAAACTGCAACGGTTCCACGTATCCCCCGAGCCATTTGCAACAATCGTACAACACTGTGTCCTATGTATACCCTGAAAATGTATTTGTTTGTTTTTTTTCCTCTAGCAATATTTCCATGCTGGAGGAAACGGTCTGAAGAAGACCTTCCTGGAGAAGAGCCCTGATATGAAGTCCCTCAAATATGCTCTTAGCCTTTACACTCAACCTACAGATGCCTTGATCAAGAAATATATATGCACCCAAACCTCTCAAGGTAAGACAACCCCCTACAGCAACCAAATCTAGTTTACTTTTGAGATGTTGTTGTTGTTGTAGTAGCATAACTGTCAGAGGCACGGAATACGTGAATACTATGAATTCATAAATTCACTGGCCCACTTTCATTCCGGTTTCATTCTGTTTATATATCGACCTCTCCTCCTCTCTGTGTAAAGCAGATGAAACACTCCTATGTTCAAGAGGGAATTCAGTCCAAGTTGCTGAAGTGTATGTCTCACACACACACACACACGGGTTGCATCTACTCAGGCAGCCAGGCAGAACAAGCAGCCCCGCCTTGCTAACTAACGGCCTGCCTTTCGATATAGACACAGCAAACCAACCAATCAGTCCGTGTTGGAAAAGAGTAAAGCTGGTGAGCCGGCTGATGGACATTAGGTCAGCAAACAGCGTGGCAAGGCGCCGGCTCACCAACGCTCCTTCATTAATCAACAACAGCTCCGTCGCTCATGACACCGACACATTTAGATCCCGGTGTGCGCTAATTTATTCCACAGAAGCTAAAGTGTGTCGCGCCAGCGTCAGACTACAAGACAAACTTGAATGTGTCTCCCCTTAAAGGTCCCTAGATTATTTTGTGGACAAAACTTCTGTCATGGGTCACTTGGGTATTTCTGCGCCTAGACTCCCCCACTAGAAAAATTAACTGGTATTGAAACCCAATAATATGCTATGATCCTAAACGCAGAAGCCACTTGATAAAGACAGCAATGTGTTATAGAATAGCAAGAATAGAGATTCACATTGTACTTAAAGGTTAAACTTGTCAGTAAATGCAATGCAAATTCAGATGATCAATATCTGATAATAGACAACAATGCGCTTTATCACTTTATTTTGTCCCTTAGACATCCGATTTGTACTTGGATTCTATCCCCGGATGATTAAATTCTCCTAATGTAGCATTAAACTAATGGCTGAGTGTAATATTTCAGCTGGGATGTAGCAGCTGTGTAATTGTATTCGCACATTCATGAGCTAAAAGTGCTGTGATGTTTTTTCTTCTTTGTTTTACCAAAGTTCTCATCTTAATTATGCAGCGAGGACCCCTCCCACTCAGAGTAGCGTTATAATAAATCACTTGGCTCGTTTCTTCATTAGCGGCGTAACACACGCAGCGTGTTTGGCACATATTGATCAGCTATGGGCCAGACATGCTCCATCATCCGTCGTATGAGAGCCCACTCACAGCCTTCCGGCGTTCGCCATCCGTCCTCACTTTGCTGCAAAGCGGACGTGCTCAGCAATCTGATCGGAATTGGACCTCTCTGGCTACTTGTCTTGGTGTTTCGTTGGCATTTTGGCAGATGATCTCACTGTGAGGGAATATTTATTATTTAGTACATCCCTTCACAGCACATTCTTCTCCCTAGGCTTCAATCCAGATTGAATATGTCTGCTTTTTGTCTTTTTTGTCACTCTCCTCACTTTTCTTGTTCAGCCTTGAGCAAAAGGAAACATTTTAGGTCAATGTTGTTGAAACAAGCGTGATTCCCCTGCAGGTTTTTTTGGGGGGGGTTTAACTTGTTTGGTTGTTGTTTTAGTCTTGGCTACGTCTCATCATTTTAATTCCGCTCTGTTTTTCTACTTTGTATTTTCAGGTCAGTCAAGCAACGGCTCAGTGGGCGAGGTGTCCATCCAAGTGAACCTCATCTCTCACCCGGGCACCGGAGAGCACAAAGTCAGCGTGAAGGGTGAGCTTTGGCGCACCCGTCATTTCGATTCAAATGTATTCGCGCTGGCTCGCCTGAAGGAACTCTCGATATGATTGTGCTGCCGGGGCCCCGGAAATGAATAAGCACCGATTGACGGTGCTTGTGGCTCCATTTACAAACAAATATACTGTATTAGCTCAGATGGCAGTCAGGGGAGGCCAGTTACTCAACTGCAGACGGGGAAAGCATTGGCATTAATAGGGGGAGCCATTTCTGGCAATCTAATAATATTTTTATCCCCTGAAAAGAAATCATGCTCGGCAATAGTGAGCTATCTGTTACAGTAGCTCCTTAATGATGTCATTTACGGTACAGTAAACACTAGAAAGAAAAACACTTTCAATATGTGGGTGGGGCTCTTGCTGTTTAATAACCCGTCCAATCAATTATGATTAATGGTCATTCTTACCAACAGGGGGCAGATGACTTTTAAGCATTTACCCCCTGCTGCAGCATACTGTCTCACTGCGCTGATTCTTTTAAATGGACATTTTTTCTTCTTCTTTTATCTCCCTGAATGAGACACAATGTCAGCAACTGTAATGACGACATGTTCATAGCCTTACATTTATCTTTATTACCAGGACAGTGGGGTGTGCCATTAGTGTGTTATTACACCACACAACACAAGAGGCTGAGTGCTGCTTTTTGCCCTAATCTTCCATCATCAGCCCTTTTTAGTGTTCACTCTCAGCCACAACATCAAAAGTGAAGTTACGGATTGCTTTATGGTCTGTAGCAGCCACTGTGCCAATCAGTCTTGTCTGTCTCCATGGTGCCGAGCAAATAATACATTGTGGTATTGTCTGGACATCTAAAAATGCCGTGTTAATAAAATATATTTTCCACTCAACAAAAGTCTGTTCGGACAATTTTGGATTTTCTTTTTGAAAATCCAGCCTGCAAAGCCAGTTGTATAGAGCAATGTGAAATTTGGTAGGCAAAAAAATATATTATTCAGATGTATAAATCGTACCTGGTGAATACAAATGTTAATTGTATCATTTGCCATCTGGTTGAAGAGCATTGACATTTTTTTTGTTAGTAGTAAATAATAAAATAAAAAGCAATGAAGTGAACTTGGTCGAGTGGTTGGGAATCATTGCACTGAACAGTTTCTGTCAATGCACAGCAGCAAAGTTTGATGATTTGTCATTATCGCATGAAAACTCCACAAGTTCAAAACTTGAGCAAACACCTTATGAGATGACTACACCACCCTTCAAAGATTAATAGATGACGATTTCTGCCAGAAGTAGTAAAGTTTATGCGCAATAAGACTGCTTCTTACAATATCCTTTAAACTTTTTACTTGCATCTAAGTCTTCCGATTCAAGGGTACTTGTCATAACTACCCAGAGCTTTAATTCCGCCTTACCTTGTGTATCAGTGGTCGACGTGAACAACCTCCAGTGGCAGACCACCGCCATGTTCCGGCCATTCGTCGAGGTCAACGCCATCGGGCCGCACCTGGCTGACAAGAAGCGCAAATTCAGCACCAAGACCAAGAACAACAACTGGTCTCCAAAGTACAACGAAACATTCCAATAGTAAGTCATGACGGGAAGACACCATATCATGAATCTACGCGTTGGCAATCTCCACTCAATCCAAGCCAAGGTATCAGAGGGCAGCTGCCGTCGTTATGGACTTTATAGATTCACAAGCATCCTAATTAGAATTTGAACACTTGTTGAGTTGCGAGGAATGATTAGAACAGTGGCCATGGGGTTTATTAGCTCATCAATTTAGCCCAGGAAACAAGATTGAATCAACCTAACAACATTGAGTGAGTGTATTTCACATTTTATTGACAAAAGTATTGGGAAACCAGGAAATTTCACCTGCAGGAAGGATAAAGAAAAGAAATGAAAGAATTGGTCCACTGCCATTGCAGCTTCAGGAGAGCAGTTTTCATTGTTATAGAATTGTCATGAAGAATGGTGCAATGGTGCATGCAGTTTTACTGCATATATAGAATGTTATAAGCAAAAAAAACCAAAAACAAATCTAGTATTATTTTGGCATTATGAGTGGCATTGGTTCCTTTGTTATACATTTTGGACATTCACTTTTCCATTTTGGTGCATCCCAACAAAGATCAACCAATTCTTTTTTTTTTTTAACTGTACACAACAGGCACTACGCTATGAAGACTCTAAATTCTGACAACCCAGGCTAAACTAAACACATCCCCCATAATGAAAACTCTCATTGGAGAAGACGAAAGGTCAATGTTAGTTCAAGATTTTAGGTTTGCGTTTCTTTTCGCCCCTGTAGCGTCCTGAGCAACGAGCACGGGCCGGAGGCATACGAGCTTCACGTGTCGGTGAAGGACTACTGCTTCGCCCGTGAGGATCGCATCATCGGCATGACCGTCATCCAGCTGCGCGAGCTGGCCGACTCGGGCAGCTGCGCCGCCTGCTACCCGCTGGTGAAGAGCATCGCCATGGACGAGACGGGCCTCACCATCATGCGGATACTCTCGCAAAGGACCAACGACGAGGTGGCCAAAGAGTTTGTGCGTCTCAAGACGGACACGCGCTCGGCCGAGGAAGTGTCGTAATGCAAACGGAAGGGTGTGTGTGGGAAAAAATAAAATGCAGTATTCCTTCCGAGTGGGTTTTGTCCTACAGATGAGAATGATTGGAGGGTTGTTCTTGAGAAGATCCAAAGCAGGAAACGAGCGAAGGAGTTGTTTGTTTGTTAGTTTTTGTGCATGTGCGTAAGAAAAAAAAAAACATCTGTTGGAATGTTCATTTGACTACTCAAGTACGTACAAGTGTTTACTGACCGTATGCTTACTATTAAGTACTATATTCTACCGGTTACGTTGGAGCAGACAAAATAACTTTTGTACACTTAGTCTTTTTTGAAATGAGATTTGTTCCAATAAAGTGCCAAACCAGTGGAGGTGTAATAACAACAACAAAAAACTAAACTGAACAAAAAAAAGAATAAAACGTACAGGAATTAAGGCGATGAACTTAGTATGTTGGAAAATTTGCTCGATTATCCGGTGTAAGTCACTTTATGACTGTGTGGCGTTTGATTGTTGCAGAGTCAGTCTTGTTTGTTTTTTAAATATGTTTTGCCACCCAACAGTGTTGTATTGTTGCATTTTTCAATTGCAGTCGATATTTTTCCATTTCTGCTACCCTGCATTCTTATTTGTTGTTTAATTTTACATCACTTACCACTCAACTTTTCAAAACTTATTTTATGTATTCATTAATTGGTTTTATTCTTGACACATTGTTGTATTAGTTTTTTTCAACAACAAAAAATTCATTTTTGGGCCACCCAGTACTGTAGCAGACTCCCTTATTCATTGTACTTTTATCTACCCACACGGCTGTGGAAAAACCTTTTGTTTTTTTGCTATTTTTTTAAAAATCTGGAACTGTTGTGTAATCCCTTTTCCCCTCTGTATATTTAACTTTTTGTGTTTCACACTTTGTTGTTTTAAAGTTTCTTATTTTATTACATTGTATATTTGTTTGTCACAGCACTGTTGTGCAGTAAGTTGTTTTTCCCTCATTATATTTTTCAAATTGATTTTGTTTTTCCCACCCAGCTCTGTTGCACGTCGTTTCTCGGTCGCGTCTCTCCCATGTTCCCAAGGTAACACCGAGCAAAGTCCCGCCCCCCCAAGCCTTCAAACTCTGAATCGAATAAGTCCAGCACCAAGAAATAACATTTGTTTTTATCTTATTTTGAAATGGCGACGACTGCTATTTAAACCTTCGTAGGTGTTTGCAATTTTATAACCATACCAACAGATTCCAGAAAGAATGGATAAGTTTCTTGTTTGTTGTCCTTTTCCATGTTTATTTGAAACCGTTAGCTTCTGGCCTTTCTGAATGACCACTGTGAACATGAGCTTTGGAAGGCAAGCCTACGGCATATTATTTCATATATTTTCGGATCAGTTTAGTTCTTGATAAACTGCCAAAGTTGTTTAGAATCTTTGTACAAAAAAACACAATCCATTCCATATATGGAGCTATATATGTACATGTGGTCCGACTGTGCATAGGGTGATGCCGAGACTTTATTTTTTTTATTTGCTGTGAAGCTGTAATGATAGCAAAATGAGAGTTGCACATGTTCCTTTAAAAGAGAGAGAGAGAGAGAGAAAAAAAACACTTAGCTTCTGTCATTATTTTTCTTCTTCCTAAAAAGGAAAGAGTTTAACATTTTGGTAAATATGCAACATTCCTATGTATTGCACTGATGGCAAATTGTATGTCATGTAAATATATTTAGTGAGATATTGTACAAAAAGTCTACTTTTCTTCTATGTGCATAAAGTATGTGCAAATGTGGTCACAAATCTCGATCATTTTGCAAAACAAATGCGCGCTTGAGCTATCATTTGCAACAGATTTTATTTAGTTAATTTTTTTATTTTTTTATTTACTCAACTATAAATGAGAGAGTCAAATATTTGCATTGTTTTAAAATTATATTACCAGAATATTCCGATTTAATACTGTACACATAACGACTAAAGACAAATACATAGTAGCTAGTTTAATAAATGCAAGGTGAAAAGCATGCTGATAACACCATTAACCTTGTATGGAAAAACACAAAGCGATCCCGATCTTCGGGCAATATAAAAAAGAAAAAAAAAATCATCATGCTCCTTGACAATTTTTTAGCAACGCACTTATTAGGTCTTGTAAAGCTGTTATCAGAGCGTTCGGTCCGTAGTACTTATCTTGACGCAGAGACGGGGTCGACCAGATAACGTCAATCAGCCCGAAAGCAGAATTATTCGTTTCTCATCCCAGAAATGCGCAAATTGACACCAAGCAGGGAAGAAAGCAGTAAGTGATAAAATTGCGTTAATGGAAGAAGCCTATTCTGAAACTAATCAACATGTCTTCTCCCACCATGATGTGGCTAAATAATATTTTCAAAAATTGTCAAATTTTTGGATAAACCTACTAAAAATAAGAATGAACTAAACCAAAATCTTACTTTGAGACTTGTCTGTGATTAAGAGCAATATGAATAAACTTGTCTTCAGCGCATTGTCAGAAACATTAAATATACGGATCTGGGTGACAAACTGAAAATACAGAGATCAACTTTAGTTTTAAGTTTTAATATCGCAAATCACTACTCGATGGCAGACATTGTTTGCGGATTTGTAATATGCAGAACAACCTACATTATATTTTAGAGGGTTGATTTCTTTGTAATTTTGCTCTTAATGTTGGTTTGTCGTTCAGCAGTTTCATATAGTCACATATTTGTGTGTATATGTCAACACGTACACAAACTGTCTATATGTAGCATCCAATGTGGACTTTGCTGTGCCCTTCAAAGATGAATGCTGTTTATTTTTCAAGGGGAAGATTGAAGGGGCTTACCTCCAGGGATGGATTACTCGTTCACAGACAGATTATTTTTTAACAGGCTCGAAAGTGGACCATTTCAAAGTGTGTAGAAACTTTACAAAACTGATACAACTTGCTAAAGTAAACATATAAAAATAATTAAAAAAAAAAAAATTGCAAACCCCTGAATAGGAAAACAAATGTGCTTTAGGCCCTCCGCATACTGATTATTGGTATTTGGCATTTTTGATTTGTTGTTACCTAAATTGGCGATTCAAAATTTGGAATCGCTGCAAAACTAGCCACTTATTGTCCGTTACTTACGAATACTGCTTTGAACAGTTCAGTCACTTTCGGCCAAGCATACCTGCACAATTTAACGAGTTCCAATACAAGAACCCAATTAAAGATTCAGCAATGTCTTTCAATTAACATTGACATTTAACTATAGGTTAACACGTCATATAATATGAGAAATACGAGACGCAGCAGTCAGTATGATGCAATGCAGTTCTACACCACCCATAAAATAATGATGGATGGAATTTTATTTGATTTCCCCACCTTTCTTGCACTTGGCCATAGATTAGCAAAAAAAGAGTTTTGATTGGAGTTGTAGTCTGCATTGGTTTAGGACAGCACTGCATCGCACCTCAAACCTTCATCATCTTTGTCATTGAGTGACAACAAAACAAGATCATAAGGCCATTAGATGAGTGCCATTGACCTACTGCTGTTTGCAGCCTTGATGATGGAGTTGTTGAAGCCTCGAGGGGCAGCCATGCATTGTGCCATGCCATGTCATGTCATGAGCGCAAACAATGCTGTAATTGATTCCGCCGCATGGCAGTCAATTGCCGACGAGGTCGGGGAAGCATCATTTATTCCTGCAACACGCTCTTCTCAACTGACTCACGTGTGCCCGTTTGATTGAGATTAAAACGCCAATTCTGATTGTGAGTCGATTACACTCATGGTACATCGATATAACAAATAACTCGGAAAATGGATGATACACATATTTCGAAACTTTCTGGACTGTTGGGGCTGAGCAAAGATAAATGCCTGCATCTTATATTTCTTTTCCCTGCGCTGGGACTCCACTTAATCATGCGGTGACATCCCTAATTACTCTGCACAAAGTTAGATTTGACACATTCTTTCTGGCTATGAATTTTTTTTTTTTTCCTCCAGCCTAACGAACAACAGCGATATTTCTCACTCACGACCCAGATGACAAAAAGGTTATGGCTGCACACAGTAAGCGTCTTCATCCTTGTGGGAGTGTGCAGGAGGAAAGTCGTATATGTTGGGATTCAGAAGAAGCTAGCGAGTACACAAATATATTGCTATTCTTAAAAATAAAATTAATATTTGTAAGCCAGGTCACTTGTTGTTTTGCGCCTTTGTGGTTAGCATTTTTGCAATAAACCGTGTTTTGATTCAAATTTGGAGAATGAATCCCAAAGCATCACATTTGATATGCTAGGCTACTTTTTAATAAAAGCAAATGTTCCGCGTGTCACGAAGGGTTCCGATAAAATTCTGGTGAACTCTTCTGAGTTCCCGCTGTCTGTTTTATGAGATTTTGAGCAGCATGGGAAAAGGAGCTATATCACGACAATGAGTCAGCGTCTTTATTTTCCAGCCCCTGATTTGATGTATTGCAGTGGGGCAGCTATAACAGAGATGGAGCACCTCCGCAAAACTTTGCACGCCAGGCTCCCTTTTAAAGGGGTCCGGCTCACTTTGAGGGTGGCGAGCGCCCCGACCGGGAGGGAGGCGAGTCCTCCTGCAAAGACCATCTGCTCCTCGCGTAATTACATCCTCACGGGTGTCATCACTTTCCACTCGGCAGTCTCTGTTTGGCGGCCTCTTGGCCAAGGGGCCATGGGCCAATACTGAGGCCCTGCTGACTCACACACGCACTTAATTGTTTCATTTATCAATCTGAAGTTACGATAAGATAAATCTCGGTTCGTTTCGAATGATTTTGAAGTATTACGCGCTTCTGATTTTGAGCAAACAGTTTGACGAAGGCCCTGTTATCTTTCTAGTTCACAAGGCAAAATCTGGCGAGAATTCATGGATTCTCTCGCTCAGAATATTTGGAACACGTTCTACCTCAGAGGCTCAGAACATGAATGGTGACCGGCATCCTTTAAATGGGAGACTTGTGTTCAAAAAATGTATATGCAATGGAGTATTTTATTTTTGGTTGTCGACTGATGCCACAGCCCAAGGCCTTTCTGTTAATTTGGTTTGTATCTGCCAGTGTTGGATCAATTATATTCCGCTCTGTCAAAACAGTCTTGTTTTGCTCCAATGTGTCTCCAAGCATTTTTGTTGTCTCCACACCTCAATGCATCCGCCTATTCAAGTGATTGAAAAGCAGCAACTGCACAACCGTTTTCATTAACTGCCTCCTCACTGCAAAACGAGCATCTCAATAAGTCTGAATGCCTTCCACAGAACTGAAGACTTAAATACGAGCACCCGGCCCGATTTAAATAAGTCAAAACCAGAGTGTTTTAAATATCCATGCAGGTCTCACATGAGGAGAACATGTCTTGATTTCTTTTCAGTTTACGTCTTTCAGATGTCTAATCATGACAAATAGCATATTTCAAAATACCTCTTGAATTTGTGCGCGACGTCGGCATAATATTTAGAAAGCATCATAAAAACTATCTGTGCACCGTGTACGTGCTAATGGAGACGTTTGCATATACTGGCTGTCGAGTCGAAACGCCAGCGTAGCATTATCTCAGATGCTACTTTGACAGTTTTGCTATTAATCATAGTCGCTGCGGTCGCGCCACCTTTCACTCTTCATATTCCATGTTGGAGGTGAGCGCCTCATTTCCATAGTAATAAATAATTTCATATCAACATATTGTGAGGCTATTTTTTTTGCCCCCGTGCATATTTACTTACGGGGTTAAGTGTACATGTGCTTGAGCGCTTGGCATTTGAGATTCTCGAGGATTGTCGGACTGCAACTACGGTGGCATTTCAAGTAACCGTAAGGATTAATTGTGTTTATTTTCGCCCGGAATAGAATGCTGGTGTTATGTCTGGAGCAACTGGAGCTTAGATAATGTTTATAAAAGTTTAAACAGTTGGAACAGTGAGCCTTTACCCATTGGTGGTTTGCTATTCACTCATTTGCAATTTTTCTGTGGAAACAAAAAAAGCATCAATTGTGGTTTTAGTCAATTTTTATGCTAAAAATTCAAATAATGGAGCAAAATGAAAGAAAAAAAATGAGCAGGTATAATTTTGCTGATGAATATTTGAACTGTATTATTTATTTACTGCCATGACTCAAGGGAGCTGCATGGAGCGAGAAAGGCCGAAATAATGGTTTCGCTGTTCCAGCAGAACCTTTATATGTCATTGAACGCAATTCAAGGTAATGGCCCCGATGGGACAAGCATATCCTGTCTTTTGTGATATATGACATGTAGAGTGCCGCTGTAGAAAAAAACCTTAAGAGTGACTATATATGTGATCTGGATTATACCGCTAATGCACACGGCTGACGGCACAAAGGATCACATGTCGAGTACACGAAATGGATTTCAGTCAATGGGGATGGGGGGGGGGGGGGTATATGCAGTAGAGAGGAACTTTGAAAATGATTTGTTGCATGTAAAATAAACTTGATGGAATTCGACCTATTAGTGTGCGGAGTTGTGTGTGTGGTGCTAACTAATTTCTGAATGGCTTGCGCATTTTTTGGAGTTAGGCAAAAAAAAAAACTCCCTTATGCAATTTAATTTGCTACTTGATTGCTGGGCAGCCAGTCCAGAAACTAGCATTTGTATACAAGCAATTAAAAAGACAATTTTCCATAATATCCCTCTTTAAAACATTAAAACATTATCTGTGCTGTTAATAAAGTTTTATGGGGGGTCGACAACATCACCCACAATCCAACCTTGCCTTTGCCAAAACGATATTGGACATATTCCCGCTAACAGTATTCACACAAGTTGACATACTGTAAAGTTTTTTCAGACTCCACACATTCAAAACCAGGTAATTATATATAATTTATATATAAGTTTAGAGTTGGATTCAAAAAGGCTTTGAAAAAAATTTGGTACTGAATAAATGTACTAAACATATTCTTTTTTTTTTCTTTTTTTATTTATGTATTTATTTATTTATTTATTTATGCGTTACATTAAAAAAGGCTTTGAAAAAGTTTGGTATTGAATAAATGTACTAAACATTCAAAAGGCTTTGAAAAAATTTGGTACTGAATAAATGTACTAAACATATTCTTTTTTTTTTTTTATGTATTTATTTATTGATGTGTTAGATTAAAAAAAGCTTTGAAAAAGTTTGGTATTGAATAAATGTACTAAACATTTTTATTTGTATTTTGTTTTTATTTTCATCTGAAATCTGAGTACTGTAAAAGAGTCCCTGAAATATTTTTCAACGAAGGCAAGCAAATTCCTTATACAAGTGACCGGGCTTCATCTGATTTATGTGCGGCTGTATGTGAGCCGAGATAATTATGTCAGCACTATCGATATTTTTAGAGGTGCCCCACAAACCCACATGTGGACACACGAGTTCCTAACTTTACGGAGGCAATCCCTCAAAAGTGAGCGTGTGCGCTCAGCAAAATTCCATTCATCACTTTCACCCTCTCTCAGACGAGTTTCTCATCTCGCAGCAGAACTTGACCCTTTTTTCTCTTCAAACTGCAGCTGCAATCAACTCATCTATGTGATTCCCCCCCTAAGGAGTAGACGAGGCCCAGTCCAAAAGGACAACGTGGTCTCTGGGGAATGTGGGGAAAATCAATACGGGATTGAGTCTGCCTCTGGAGTGTGATCCTTGCAGCTCGTGTCAATACAACTCATTTTCTTTGTCAGGTGTTTTTTTTGTTGTTGTTTAACCATCCAACCATCTGTCCATCTAACGTTATTGCAAAATGCAAATTCAATCACTAATTCAGTGAGTCGCTAACAGAAGAGAAGACGAGGTGTATACAAATGCATTTGGAGATTTTAAACTCAGACATAAAAAATGATATCCAATAAATATCTATTACTTAAACCTAACAATCTTAACTGCTACCCACTGCCTAAGTCAAATAAGGGCAATACTTGAACTTTTTTTTTCCCACTAAAAGGACTGCAGTTGTAATTGTGTGCCGCAAAGCAACTATATATTGTCATTAAAAATCAAAATAATACATATTTTGCAATTCATATTAAAATAGATTTTTTCCTCATTTGGGGAATGAGAAAAATTCTCAAACACGGGCGAAAAATGTATTTTTGTTGATGGTCCATAAACAGTTCACAGGTTAGCTATTTGCCGTCAATATTAAAATTATTTAAATAGACACACTACATTACAGTATTCCATGTTTTGATCGGCTCAGTAATTAATTTACTAACTCCCAAAAATTGCCATTGTCTAAAGTCTAATCGTAAAATTAGATGTCGCTTTAAGAATATCAGGAGAAATAACGGCGTTCTCACTTCTGGGTAGTATATGCTTTCCCAAAAAGCACATTTGACGAACACCAGGCAAGCTTAATGCGACCAATATCTCTCATGACATTCTAACGTGCCAGCGCTTTAGCAAACAAAGAATCACGAGCCAAGCCGTCGATTCATACATTTTCTGTTGTAAACTTTATGGAATGGAGCTCTCTTGTATGCAATGAGCCCTGCGTTTATTTTCACTCAGAGCCCTGAAACTATTCCTCACACCATAAAGACCACGGAATTATTAGTTACACTGTCTTTTCTTCACTGGGCATCGCAATCCAGAAGACTTTAATTATTTTTATTCGTCTATTGCTGCATCTGATAAATCATGATGTCATGATGTCAAGTACTGAGGTTATTTTAAGGACTTGGATTAAAACCACTATTTTACCTAAAAAAAAAATATATATATATATATATATATATATATATATATATATATATATATATATATGTATAGCAGTAATGTTGAAATAGTCAGCGTTCGTATCAAATAATCAGCAGCACCATTGGGTTACCATGGTAACACACTTGACATGAAAGTGAACAACCATATATCAGTACCTTAATGTGAAGATCAGTTGGGCATCAGCTGGCTTCCTGGTCTTCACTCAAATTGACCTTTATGCCAACTCGGGCAGTCAATGTTCGGAATAATGTGATTCGATGGGACGCCACATTAGGGACACCTGGACAATACAGAACAAGAGCTTGTTCAAAATGTTGAAATAGAGTCTTGATTTGTAATGGAAATACTTTTACAGTATAAGAATTACATGTAACATGTAAGAATTTCATAATGCTAAAGAACATATGTGCTGCTTATCGGAAGCTAACCCTGAAAACAACGCAGCTCCGCTTCGCTTTTGACTTTGATTCGCTAGTTCTTGAATCTGTCGAATCTTCCCCTGGTCCAGCATCCGAGTCATGAGTAGAGAATTTTCATGTGGAATGGTTGTTATGTAAATTAGGGAGTGGGGTGTCACAATTTGGCATACAGCTTTTTTGTGGAAATAGGCAGTTCATAAAATATCTACTTTGTTGCTTAGTTTTACACATGATCTGAAGGCCAATTTATTTTTTAAAAAAATACACATTAAAAAAACAGAAAGCTTAGTTGCTTCTTTCACAGACATCCAATGACAAGACTAAAATAAAGCGACAGTCTCAGTAGAACCCAAACACAAATGAACGGTAATGATATTTCTCAGGATGTGCCGTTAATGGCCGCCATGCGTTGTTGCCGTTGCGCGAGGTCGGCAGCCGAGATAATGGGCCGAGCGCGATGCGCTACGCTTACTTGGAGAGCTGAAAAGTGGGTCAGCCGGCCCTCAGAGAGTCCGCCTGTACTGTTCACCGATGTGGAACTAAGTTTTCCTGCATCGGGAACAGCCAGCAAGGCTGCTTACTCTCCCAAACGCTGGCTGGTTTATCCAAAACATTTCATCTTGGTTTTCATGTTGGGTGAATCACTCACCATTTTTGCCAGTTGTCAATACAAGCTAAACGGATAACATGTTATACTTGCTCTCTGGAGTGCCTGCCCATTTTTCAAGTGTGACATTTAAGAGGCACTCCAACATATTTTGAGAAGTGAAAATTTCTCTGTGAGTGAGCAATTATGTGAATTTGTAAACTGCCGATGCCAGGAAGTAAGCAAAGCTGCAGTGGTTATAATAACAACATTAGCTTGTGAAATACAGCACTTGGATCCATTTAGCCCAGCAATGTAGAGCAAAATGACACAATGAAGGAAATTGATGAGTCGCTAAAATGAGCCAATTACACCAATATAAATTTGACAAAAGCATGTCAGGGAATCGGAAATTGAGTGTGTGTGGGTAACGTCTCCTTTAACGGAGTGTTCGACATCTCTGGTGAATAAATGACGAGAGTTAAATTTCATTTGTTAAAATAGCACAATATGGAATCTACATATGGGACAAAAAATATATGATAAGAGAAATTTGTCCTACAGTAGCAGAAAGGAAAGCAAAATCTACACTTGACCCTTCAGAAGGATTAGTGCCAGTTTCCTGCTTTTTTTTTTTTTTTTTTTGCAAGCTGTGCATCTCGCAACCTTTAATTTTAGTGGCCATTTTAGATGTTTATGTAGAATTTAAGGCAGGAGATAAGAAGTTTAATTGAAGTCGGCTTTTTCCAAATCCCTCTCTCCCAGACTTCATTCATTTACCTCCTCATTATCTTTCCATTGCAATCTTCTTAATTCTGTCTCTGTTTGCTTTAGGGAATATTTGATTGGCAGGTTATAGCCCACAGTTGCGCTGACAAAGAGGAAAATGCATCTTAACTGGAAGAGGTGTTGAAAGTCATTTTGCAGAATGGAATGCATGAGTGCTGGACATACATTTAAGAGAATTAAAAAGCCATTAAATACTCTCTCCGGGTAACCTGATGCAAAGGGTTTAATTGAAAAATCATTAAATATTACTAACTACAAACATTGTTGTCTTGAGGAATTTTATCTTATGTGTAATGTTACATAAGAGGTAGTCAAGCAATGTATTCGGAATCAGTTTGAAAAATTCATCTAGAATGGTTCACTTGCACAACTGACTAGAAATTATAGTAATAGGTTGTTGGCCAGTGTAATGGAAGAAGAAGAAAATGAAAGGTGATTGCAATCTTATTTCCTGCCACAGATAGTATCTCACTTTTTACTTGACTTGCCGTACTCTTTGCTCCACTCTCAGATGAAATACAATGACGATGCGGCCTGGAGGGTTCTCAGCAGCTGGAGGGAAAATACACAAGATGCAAACAATGATGTAAACACACTAATACTAATACACACATTTATCTGCAAGCAATCGTGGAAAAATGTTACACTATGTGCAAAAATAGTTTGCATTTAATGTCTCCATCTGTCACGTTTTTTTAACACCTAAATGCATCGGTTTTGTTTTAAGGGTTTAAGTGACTAACATGATGGGGAAATAAATATGTCACCTTGTCACCGGAGCAGAGGTGAGCTAATGGGAGTGGCACATTTCTTCTGTTTTTTTAAACTCGGTTGCTTCAAGGGAATCTTTGGGAATGACCACACTGCCTCTTTGTGGTTGGAATATAAATGACAACAATGCCCAGCAGTCACAAATTTAGGTACAGCTACACTTCCATG
The DNA here is from genome assembly GCF_033458585.1 of Syngnathus typhle. Lineage (NCBI taxonomy): Eukaryota > Metazoa > Chordata > Actinopteri > Syngnathiformes > Syngnathidae > Syngnathus > Syngnathus typhle. The sequence continues at coordinate 18,521,916 of NC_083741.1, forward strand.
AGGTCCAATAAAATAACGGTATCGTAATTCTCCTTGAATTGGATTTTGACATAAATGTTGGATTTAGCACATTTCTAATTTATTGTTACTATTTTGCCATCTTTGTCCATCATCTTCAAGCGCATCACTCCAAAAGAAAAACACATCCTTAGCTCAAACAGATCATTTTTCTTTAATAATGTTGTGTTTTTGTTCAAAGTCCTATTAAATTCTCACGAGAAGAGGTTCGATTACAGAAAGCCTTTGTGAGGTGAGGGGTGCACAAATTCACAAATGAAATGTACTTGGGAAATATATGTAGATCTAATATTTCCCTTGGGTTAATTGTGGCACTATTCTGAACATCCAATAATTATTTACAGTTGGCATGAATGTGCGTCGATGTGTGTTCTGTGTAGAAATATTGCAATAAACTCAATCGTGAAATAATACAGTACCAGATGGAACTGATGTGGTTTAAGCACATTCAATTTTCCCCACTTGCGTTACTACTATTATGTACAGTAATTAAAAAAAAAGTAAATTGTATTGCATTGGGATGCACTTATATTGTACATGGTCAGGTTTTGAGGTACCAACTGTGCATTGAGTACACACAATTATACACGCAAACATAGGAAACACGCTTTCGTTCCATTGTTGGTAACCAGCTAAGCAAAAGAAATACAAAACCAAAGACATGAAAAAAGGTTGCCCAAATTGCAAAGTGAAAAAAAGAATACCAGAACCATGGCAAAAAAAAAAATGGATGTACAAACATTTATGGCCTCCAGGAAGCACCAAATCGTCAAATCTATATTACGGGTATTGTACCATTAATCAAGATATATATTTTTTATCTAGCACAAAATGTAGTCATTTTCCATAATACTGAAATAAAGCATCCTGAGACTGAAGTTGAGTAAGCGTATTTGCACAAATTGCTCAGAGATTCTCGTTTGGGAAAACAAAATACAGTACAAAGTACAAAATGCAGTCACTATTACTAATTTTCTTCTTCAGCGGAAATACCGACATATTGTCATGCCAATTTCCATAATAGCTGTGATAAACTATGACAAAAACATAACACAAATGTTTTACTGTATGGTATCATCAATCACATTTCTTCAAGCTGGTTGTAGATGAATTAGTATAAAAAAAAAAATCACGTTCTTCAGTTTTGTTTTCTTTTAAATTCAGCATTAGAAACAACACAACGCATCAACATAATGCAACATGAAATTGTTAATTATGGACATTTGGAAAAATGTAAAAATACACAAATTGGTTGAGAATTGGGATGGGCCATTTGACTCCATTTTGACGATGGTGGAAAATTCCTAGTATGGGAGAATCCTTCCCCCAAAAGCACTAACACGGTAACATGGCCTATGCTATGATCAGTTGTTTGAATTTGCGCTAGTTTGGCAATTTGAGAAGAATAACCCTGGAACGAAGACCTGAACTGGAAAAAAAATGAGGTAGTGTGGTTGATAAGGAGTCGGAATGCACCAGTTAATTTTTTTTTACTTCATTACTTTTACAACTCAAATTTTTGTTTGGCCATCAAAAACTTAAGTGTGTTGAACTTTACTATTGAGTCCCCCCCAAATGATCCCTGAAGAATGTGGATGCTTTTTTTTTGTGTGACCTATTTACCTGCAGATGGCAGCAACGTCTTATGATAAAACCAAGCTCCACAATTTCTCCATGCTTCTCAAAATCAGTTATTAAAAATTGAAAAAATACAGAGTAGATATTCGGGCCACAATTAAAAGAACAACAAAAACTTTCAGATGATGTTAAAATGACAAAAAGTCAAATTCATGTGAGGAAAATTCTGTCAACTAGAACATGTCAGCATCAAGTTGTAAATCATATGATGTAATTTCACTAGAATACAGCTGATTTGTGAATTCGACCATTGATGCAAGATGACACTTTAAAATAAATCTTTCTATAGAATAAATTTTCATTGTTCATTCATGAGGAATTTTGCACCGATGTCTATTTTGCAATTTCTTTTTTCCGAATAAATATGATACATTCCCATATTCCGATTTGTCATTTGTCGCAAGATGGCTCCTCCCCCCTATAAAAAAAAAACACAACTGTCCCCATAATACTTTTATATAACAATTTAAATTAATTACCACAAGATTGAGTAATTTCATAAAACAAATGTAATTCCCTTGATAGCGGGATTAGGTTTGTGTGCAGTCAAGATTACAACTATTCTCACAACAGTTTTTACTTTAATTTAAAACTACTATTATTCTCACAAAAGGATGGCTTCAATTCAACTTTCGTATTATAAATCAGAATTTATTGTTGTTTTGGTACTTGATTCTGGTTCAAACTTTTGGCAACATGGCAATACTTGCTGTTGTAATATTTCGACTTTATAGTTGTTAAGTTTTCTATTTCCCTACGCTGTGCGGCCGTAACACTTCTTTGTAAATAAAATGAAACAAAACATAGCAAACACAAAAAACAAATAAATCTTGACTAAAGTCTGTATGGGTGTGGGGATAAGATGTCATGGACACTTTTGCATTTGAGCCACTAAGAACTAAAATGGGCAAACTCCATTTTTGTCATTTTTAAATTGAAGTGAAGAAATTAATAGAGAAAAAATATATTTTTCAGAAGAATATTTGTCTAAATCCAGATTTAATTTCAATTTCTAATCATCAGGAGTGGGAAAAGATTTAAGTCGCCAGCAGGGTTATCACACGCAGCTCATTTTTTATTTACTTAACGCGAAACATTTACTTAACAACTTATCATGAAAATAAAGCCCATAGAACTCAGAATGGAATGAGCCCAATGTCGCTCTCCATGGCTCATTTGCAGTCAAGTGTTGTGCATTGAGGATACGGCAATACGAAACGCCACACTTCAAAACGTGTGTGGTTTGAATCGCTGAGATACGACGGCACGCATTCCAGTTGTATGTGACCCTGAGACAGCATGAGGCCAGGAAGAGACACGGGTGCTGGACATTCTGAAAATTGGTTTTGGACCCTCAGTGAGACCCACTGGACCGGCGCCTACCGTTTTGGTTCCAGTCATCGAGAGGTCCGCACTGATTGTTTTTTTTTTGCTTCCGCAGCTCAGAGGAATGTATGGTTACAATGCATACCCCGACAACAAGCACTCTACCTCTAAAAATAGACTATCATGTACTTACATATGTATGAAAGTGTGGCTTCAAAGTACAAAAGAAATTCTGACAATGAGGCTCGTAGTCACTGTTAAGAAGGTCTCCGTTTGGCGTGTGGAGACTACGGGCACAAGTAACCGTGTGCTACTGAGGTAGGGTGGACCAGGCCTGAAGTGACGAAAGGAACCGGGGTGAGACTAGAAGACTTGGTCTTTGCTTGTGCTGAAGGGCAGCATCGAACGTCCCCGTTTTCCCCAGATTTGGGCAAGGGCCGCGGCAACTTCGGCGAGTGGAAGCCGTTGGTCAGTGCCGAGTCACGCTTCGGGCTGGCGAGAACCGCCTCCGGTTCCTCGGCTGGCGGACATGTCGAGGGATGACTTTGCTGGCTCTGCTTTGCTGCTGACTGTTTACCGGGAAGGTTCTCCTCGGTCTGTTCTAACGAAGGGCCCCGGGTGGCTTTGCAGTCCTTGACCCGCTGGCAGTCCGCCTTGACCTTCCCGCCGAGCGGGTCGGAGATCTCCGAGTGGACGATGACCTCGGCCTCCATCTGGTTATTGGACGGGGATGCACTCAGACAATCCTGCAAGGACGGAACTTCTCACTTCAAATTGTTGCGGCAACACAAATTGACCCATCACAAAATATCACCGGTCATCTTTTTGATGGTCTGGGCGGTTGACGGATGATTACATTACGTGAGATGTTCATTTACCGCATTGTTTGTCACACCGGGTTCTCCAGCGATGAATCCCGGTGAGTCTTCTGTGACGGTATCCCTGTATCGGGTGATTCTATTGGCCCAGTTGTGACTGATGGAGCCGTTCCAAGCAGCCTGTAAATGGCGATGATGATGGGATGCGCCACAATCAATACATGAAACACAAACGGGGGCGCTCACCATCAGGCTCTGCTCCTCGGGGGCTTCTGCCGACGACTGACCGGACTCTTGGCCGGTGGAAGGCATTAGTGACTCCAGCTCGTGGCAATCGCCGCACTCTGGTCCGCGGCTGGGACTTGGGTAGCCCCCTCTCCTGTATTGGGGGGTCACAGCTGTGGAGTCCAGGCCACCAGATCGCCCACTATGTGAGGCACACATAAAAGTGACTCCCACTCTTACTGTCTTGACTTTGTGTATTGCTTGGGGTAGGATATTTGAGTGAGTAGCATTACCTGGTCTTTGTGTTGCGGAAACTGAAACACATGCAGAGAAGGATGCATATGAGTCCCAGACACACTCCAACGATGATGCCTGTCACTGCATGGATGTCCAGCTCTAGTGAAAAAAAATATTAGTGTCAGAGATGTACACACATATTATCTATACTTTATTTATATTAATTGTCTTGACTTTTTTCTGCAAGACCAGATTGTAAATATGTTGTTGAATACTCATCTTACAATTAAAAAAAAACAAAAACAAACAATCTATCCATTTACTTAATTTGTGACTTAATAGTAACAAAGAAGCTCTCAATTGAAAGGTACTCAAGTCTTTACGCAATGCTTTCATCTACAACGATTGTTTTCTAATCAATTTTCACATCTGTCCGTTAATGTTTGAGGTATTATTGCCAATTTTTCAACAATCTACCAGGGAGCAGCAGATACACAGGGCAATTATTTACTGTATTTTCTTCCCAGAAAATTTGGAAAGCAAAGTGTATTTTCTTCCCAGAAAATACACTTTGCTTTCCAAATTTGTCAATTTTGTGGGCAAAATAGCTCCTGTTTTGCAAAGAAAACAAAATAAAGCAAAAGTGAACGCCACCTCTTTATGTAAGACAAGGCTAAAATTGAATAGCAGTCCATTTAAATCTCTTCATTGATATTCATTTATGCCATCTTATCCTTTTGGCAGCAGAGTCGAAAGGAAACAGATGGACACACACACATACACACATACACACACCACCACCACGCACACACGCACACGCCATCTATGTAATTCCCATTCATCGTGCATCATAGCCAGCACAGCAGACCATGACGACAACATAAGCATAATACTGAGACTTCATATTAAACGGGACATATTATGGAACATTGCCTTTTTTATGGCTTGTTTATGAATAGCTATGTGTCTACTCTGGAGTACCTGCCCACCTGTCATGCGTGACATTGAATGTGTGTTTTTGTGTTTGCTGTGTGCGCCACCTACACACAGTCCCCAAGAGCTACTGCTAATGACTGTCATGGAGATATTTTAAAGCACATGAGAAAACTGAGGAAAAGATATTTCAGTTTTAAAGGAATGCAGGTGGGTTATGAATGGCACATACCGTATTGGTCAGGAGGTGTGTGAGTGTCCTTTACAAGAGAATAAGGGCCGGCTCCAACCTCTGTGGATGCTCCCAACTTGAAAAAGTAATGGGTGCCACTGGATAACCCCCGCACCGCAATACTGGTGATGCTGCCTGTATGGTAGAGAAATTAGAAACAAATGTTTTGGAGTGTGTAATAAGTGCAATAATGTTAGTATCTGCTTCTTATTTTATTTTTAGGGAGGTGCAAAAAAATCATGAACAAATAAATGGTCATCTCTTGTGATGGAGATCCTGAAGTGTTTACTTCCTTACCATCCTGAGAAAGGTTCTTCCACATATGCTCAGGTTGGCTCAGGTTGCTGCTGAACAGGATCCTGTAGCCTATGATGACACCGTTTGGCTCCAGCGGAGGCCGCCAGCTCGCCAGGACTGAGGACGAGTCGATGGTGCTCAGGCGCAGCTCCTGCGGCGGCGAGGAAGGCCCTGATGAAACCAGAACAGGAGGGAGTGAGCTGTGGGTGCAGCAGTCGGTAATTAAAAGCCACAAATAAGGTTCTCAGCTGGGGTGCGTGTGTGTGTTTTGTCTTAGTGAGCGTTTGGAAATGCTATGCGACAACCATCTGCGTCCTCATATTGTAGCCACCTGGGTACAGCCCGAAGAGTGGGAGGCAAGGGAAGCTAATTTGGCGGTGGTCATTTCATTTGAACACACAATCTCATATTACCTGCCGAGCCAAACTTTGATTGACAGCCATCTAATATGTTAGCGTCTCACTTTCAGACGATTTCAGACATTAGAAACCATCCATCCATCTGTCCGTCCTTCCCACCCTCCCTATTCATCACGCAATTCCATTCAAATATACAGTCGACCCTGCTTCTTCGGACGTCACTTTCCCGGACTTTCAATTGTCCGGACAACATCCGGGGTCTGGACGATTGTCCAATGCAGCCGTGCCTGTCCAAAAAATGACATTCTTTGGCAGGTGGCTCTCGCGACAGACGACGGTCTGTCGGGATATCAGACCTCTGATTCAGGAGGAGCAGTGTGGCTGTCTTCCTGGCTGTGTAACAGTGGACCAGCTCTATACCCTCGGCAGGATCTTCGAGGGGCAGGGGATTTCGCTCAACCAGTCCACATGTGTTTTGTGGACTTGGAGAAGACGTTCGATCGTGCCCCTCGGGAAGTTCTTTGGAGGAAGGTTCGGGGTGCCAATTTAACTGACAAGAGCAGTTCGATCCCTGTATCAATGCCATTTTTTTCACCATTTCCGGCAATAAGTCGGATCCGTTCCCAGTGAGGGTTGGAGGGTCTGCCCCTTTTTTACCTGCTTACTCTTTGACAAAGCCGTGACTACCTACTTGCCGGCATGGCCTGCACCTGGATGAAGATGACTGTCTGGCCTGCACCTGGACAAAGCCATAACTGCCTGCCTGGCCTGCGCCTGAGTGAAGCCATCACTATCTGCCTACCTGACTGTCATATGCGACGGTCTTCTGACTGCCTGCTTGCTTGCTTGCCTCCGTTTCTACCTGCCTGGCCTGCACCTGGATGAAGACGACAGCCTGCCTGCGTCACCTGCATCTGGATAAGTGGTTCTTAACCTGGTGTCAATCAAACCCTAAGGATTTGGTGAATTGGTCTTGGTTTGCGCAGAGCCTCCACTGCAGAGAGCAGTGCAGCAGCAGAAGCCACACTGATTTTCAGGTCTGTTATTTGTTGCAAGTTCATGAATTGTGTTGGATTTGATCTTTGAACAAGGTGATGTTCATGCACAGCTCATTTTGTGCACCAATAAAAATCATTCATATCTTGAATTTGAAAAAATTAATGCACTCGAGCGGTTCGGCGAATGTGAGTATAAAACTGGAGTGGTTGGGTACCTCCAGCAAGAACCACTAGCCTGGATGAACCCGTGGTTGCGGGCCGCTGCTGTACAGTACTCAATTATCAATGTCCGAACATGGCCCACTCTGTTTTAATCTGACCAAATGAGGGTTGTCTGTATATATATCTTTTTACTTTTAAATCAAGAAAACACCCACTGTCAATGAAGGTGGACTCTTCCACGGTGCTGCTGAAGGGTCCCACGGCATCGATGCCGTTGGATTGCACGGCCAGCTCATAGCGGGTGTAAGGCTTCAGCGCCCCAATCAGAATCTCTTGAGCAGCACTGCAACATCACATGTCAAGTATAAAAAGTCAGTCAAGAGTCACTTGAAAGTAGAGGGTGCAGTGAAAACACTTGACTGTAGTACAAAGACTTCTTTAAACATAGAATCCCTGTCTCGACCCCGAGAGGCCAAAACAAGTTATTGATGATGCAAATGATGAGACATCCAAGCTCACCTGGTGTGATACGTGACCAGCGAGGCGTTGGTGGTTCCGGCAGGGCTGCAGCGCACCGTGTAGTTGATAATTCGCACCGTGCTGAAGCGAGGTTTCTCCCAGCGGAGTCGGATCGACGTGGAGCTGTTGGCCGCTGCCTGAATGCTGCTCGGTGGTAAAGGGGGCGGCCGCATGGGTAGCGAGGATGCTTGAACGTAAAAATAGGCAATTTTTGGGATGTGGACATTTCTGCCTGATTTAAGGCAGCCTTTGGCTCTGAAAAATCGAGCATCATGAAAAACTAGGGTTCTGAATCCCTCTAATATTTTGATCCATAGCTTGGAAAATGGAATTATTCGATTCAGTTTGATTCAATGCAGTCATATGATATAACAATAACATTCGGTTAAAAGTTGTTATTCTTACCTTTATCAGCCTTTTCGGTCCTTCCTTTCCACACTGCAGCGGAGCCATCTGCTTGCTTGTTGAACGCCCAGACTCTCACTTCATATTGCTGGTCTGGAACTAACACAAACGTATCATAAGGAACAAGATTTGTGAAGTAGCGATTCAGAAGATTCATCTCTGAGGCTTTAAAACAACATGAGAGCATCTTACCCAGTCCGGTGAGGAGATGGTTTCTGGCCTTTTTACGAAGCCTGACCACGTGGGTCTGGGTCGTCTTCTCCCCGTCGGCGTCCACCTCTCGGCAGGTTAGCTTGTAGCCGGACACAGCCGTGTGATTGGGCGAGGGCTGCCACGTGACGTTGAGTTTGCCAGCTTGCGCTCGCACTTTCAGTTCAGTAGGAGCGAACATCACTGGACATTAGGGAATGATTGTTTTAGTGTCCTGGCAGGTTGACCAATTACCAGAAAGCTATGTTATGTAGATTCACTAAACACATTGTGTTTTTTCCAAAGGTCAATTCCTACTTCATTTCTGTATTAAAAACATTTGGATTATTCTTGTCTATAATTTCTTATAATTCCATAATTGAGGTGTTATTAGGTCTAAGCTATCAGGTCACAGACTCATTTTGACCTGATACGATAAAACAAAATAGATTTTGATGACGTGGGACCTTTGATTGGATTTAGGTGGACAAATAGTTCAGACATTTTACTTTACTAATGACAACTCTAGTGGGACATTTATTTGCACAAGGAACACATTTTTGGTAGCGTCGTTATTTTGGGCTCCTTGAAAGAACAGAGATGGAAATTCAAAAAGAAAAGAAAAAAAAGAAAACCTGGACAATAGCCAGAAAATGTCCTCCATGTAGGATAGGTTAAATGAAAAATGAACATAATTTGTTGAGTCTGATAATCCTCCCGTCTTCTAATGAATGTCTTCAAGCGCCCATGTGGCCAACATATAACTCAGCGTGCGTCTCATTGTGGTGGGCAGACACTTTGCTGACTGACACCTCTTAGCGTGATATTAAATTCAAATGTTCATTATGCTTGCTCTGAAGAAATTAATAAAGCGCATGACCTAGCTGCATTTTCCCCCTAAATTAATACGTGCCCTACATTTTATCTACTGTGAGTGGCTGACGAGCTGATGCAATTTCTGCCGAGGCTGGCAGACACATTGTTCCGTGCGCATTGTTCACGCTGCCGACTATTGTCTATGAGTGCTCGGATGGTAGCTTCACTGTGATGAGTGCGCGGCACGTTGGGGCGGGGATGAGGTGGGTGGGTGGGGTGGGGGCTATTCTCGCAAGTCAGACCAAACCAACCAGGCCGCGTTGTGAAACCTAACACGACAAAATATGTCTTTCTTCAATAAAACAAACACATAAATCCTCCACCCAAGACGTGGGAATTCCCACACAACAAGTCCGAAGTCCGCTTACGCATGCGGTGGCTGGTGTGGTTGTAGTGGGCCAACGTCTGGTGCTGAGCCCACTCGGACGGGACCCCGAAGCCGACACCTGTTCCAGCTGCTATTCTCAATCTGTACGCCTGGTTGGGCTGCAACTCCCTGAGCGTGAACTGGGTCTCATTACCGCCCACCTCCACCGAGAAGACGGTGTCCGCTGTGGGAAAATAGCATTGACTGGACTGGCTCATCTTTATTGGAGTCAATTTTGAAACACTAACTTGTGTCTGAACACTGCAAAAATTCCACTGGAAATTTTAACAAAAAAATAATGTTAAACTGAAAAAAATAAATTAAAATAAGCAAAATGATCTGCCAACAGAACAAGAAAGTTTTACTTGACAGGTTTTTGATAAAATAAGAAAATATTACTAGGCCCATATCTACAGCAGTCTTGAAACTTAAAAGTAATACAACTTTAAAAATGAGCAAATTCAAATTATGAAACTTGAAACAATATAATTTAAATTTAAAAATTAGCAAATTCAACTTGGGAAACCACACTTAAGGTTCTTTTGTTGTTGAACAGTCATCTTAAAATGCGTTTGTTTTAATCCTCATAGTACTTAAAACTAGCTTTTACCTTAACACAGCAATCAAGCAAATTAAGGTTGAATTTAAGAGATGATATCTTACTTAAGATTTCACTTTTGAAATCTCTCTTTCAGTTAAAGACAACAAAGTGACCTGACGTTCATTATTCACAAGACTTTCTCACCATTATCAAGAGAGCTATACTCGATACGGTAGCTGGTGACAGCCCCTCGACTATACTGCGAGGACAACGGATGCCACATCAACCTAATGTCCGTCGGCGATGTGCTGGCAATTGACAGCTGAGGGGGCGCGCTCGGCACTGGAAGACAAATGAGGCCATAAAGTCTTTCCAGGCACGAGAATAACAAAGCCAGAATTCAGAATTGAGATTCATCTCCCGCAGGTATAATACTTACCGTCCTCGAGCATGTCAACAGTAACGGGCAGGGACGGGCGACTTGCTCCCATGGGGGAGTAGGCCACCACGAAGAAGGCGTACGCTGTGTGGGGGAGAAGATCCCTGACGAGATATTCCGTGGTGTCGTTGTTCATCGCAAACTGGTACTCCACGTTGTCTGAACCTGAGCAGTAATACAAATCAAGTGGTGACATCACGACACTAGTATGGTCCCAGTTTTTTTCCGCCCACCTGCAACTTGCTGGCAGTGCACAGAGTAACCGATGATTTGGTCCGAGTTGTACTCTGGTTTCTCCCACGTAAGCAGGGCAGTGGTGCTGGAGTAAGGGGTTACCGAGGGGCGTCGAGGTCGGCTGGGGAGGCCCTCCCTCACAATAACAGTGAGTTTGGCGGTGGCGCAGGCGGTGCCCAGGCTGTTGTCGGCGATGCATTGGTAGTAGCCGGCGTCCTCCAGTGCCAGCTGATTGATGAGCAGGACGCCGGGGTTTTGGATCTTGGCACGACGCAGGGAGCGGATTGGCTTGCCGTTCTTCAACCAGCGCAACACCGGGGTGGGCTCTCCAGAGCTGTTGCACACAAACCTGGCTGTGTTTCCCCGGGAGAGAGACACCGTCTCCGGTGGCTGAAGAATGACTGGAGGGGCTGGTGAGACAGGCAGAGTTTTGTCCCAATCATGTTTTGACCTACTACATTGCTCTATCTGGAAAAAAAAAGTGCTTGAGTAATCCCATCTCCAGATTTCATTAATGTAATTCCAAGTGGGGCCAGCCTTGGGAAAGTCTTTTATTACTGGACCTTCTTCTCTTGTTTTTTTCCAGGGCCTATTAAATTTTGTAGCCTATTGTGTCGCTGGAATTGGTTCGAACAAATGGGAGCTATTTCTTGACTGTATTCCCTCCCTAGAGAAACGATGGCATAATAGCAAGTGTTCTGTTCAATTATTTGCTGCCTTTAGCAGTTGAGGCTGATATAAACAGAGGTTAAGTGGGAAAGTGACAGATGTGGAATGAAACAAAGAAAACGTGGTGACGACTACTATTTTGCGAAAATGTCAGTTTCATAACAAATGCTAAGTACCGTATTTTCCGCCCTATAAGGCGCACCTAAAAACCTAAAATTTTCTCAAAAACCAACAGTGCGCCTTATAGTCCGGTGCGCCTTATATATGGACCAAATTCCTAAATTTAAACTGGCCCAAAGCATTGTGTCATGAAATCAAGCATAAGTGGCCCGCTGAAGACTATGAATCATGAATCAAAAAGACTATGGATCATTATTTTATGATTATAAAGTAATTTGTTCCGTCTGAAGTTGAAATAAAAAAGATAAAATGGAGAATGATTTGATTTGGATTAAAAATCTGACATGATGCATTAATGGTGCGCCTTATAGTCCGGTGCGCCTTATATAAGGATAAAGTTTTAAAATGGGCCATTCATTGAAGGTGCGCCTTATAGTCCGGTGCGCCTTATAGGCCGGAAAATACGGTAATATTTTCTGTTGGCACAGCTTATATTCTTCACGCAAAAATGCAGCTGGTTTGGCTCCCATTTAGTTGAATTTTCTTGGAACTTAATTTGACATCTACTTCATTGTACTTATGTCTACCAGTTGATCAAAAAAAATATTATATTTTGGTCAGTATTGCTGTTCAAATTGTTATGGTACCATGTCTCCCAGACCTGTCACTTGTGGAACACAATTACAGCTCAGCATTGTTCAATCATTTGCTGACTGATGCTATCGAAACCCCAAGAGGCATTTGTCACTTACCAGGCACATGCAGTACAGCAGCAGCGGTAACAAACTCCCTGGTGCGAGGCTTGTTGGCCCTGCACACGTAGATTCCCCCATGGTGGCTCCTCGTGTCTCTGATCACCAAGTTAGTCGCAAGGACAAGCACGTCTGTGGAAATGGGCTTCCCGTCTGTTCGAAGCAAATAAACACTTTTAGTAATAAGAAGCCACCATCCAGTGATCTGTTGGTTTGTTGGGTTAGCATACTGGCGTACAGCTAAATAAAATACATCGAACAAAATGACAATGGTAAAAATATGTGGGAGTGTGTTGTGCGCTTGAACTTGACATGACGAATCACCTATGGAAAGCACCGCATAATAGAACAATGGAACCATTGAGATGTCGTTCATTATTTGTGAAAGTTAGAGAACGCACACATTTCTGGGAAGACAACGAGTGAGTAATCGACAGCAGAGGGGATGAAGGCCGATAATTGTGTCAAGGCATGGGGGTGGTTTACCTAGTCTGCTCCAGGACACCAGCGGCTTAGGTTGGCCCTGCGCCATGCACTCCATCACGGCTGGACGGCCGAGCACCACCGTTGCGTTCTGAGGCGGAGCCACGATCGTAACTCTGTTCAGGGCTTCTGCGGAGCCTGGAGAAAAGGACACAGTAGTGCAAAGGCTCTCTTGAAATCATTTTATTGTTATTGTTCTTTCAGCCAAAATCATCATTTTGACGAGGCTCTCCGTATCGGTTATCCTCCACTATTAAAAATATTCTGAGGTACTGTCGGCGGAAACTTGAACAACAACTATAACACAACGCTCGGCAGCGAACCGACCTGTGCTGACAGTGAGCCGGGACGCGTGACTGATGTCCCGCCCGGCAGAGTTGGATGCAACGCAGCGGTAGGCGCCCTCATCCTCCCTGGTAACCTCCAGAATCTGGAGCACACCATTAGGAAGGGAAATGAACCTGCTTCACACAGGGGGAGGATGAGAAAAAGAAAGACGAGAGTTAGAAGCTGAATACAAACAACACACGGCGAGATTCCGGTTGTGTCCTATCAGGGTGTCGATAGTCTTTGTTAAAGAAAGAGACTGCTGTGTGCAGTCACAACATGAGAGTTATGACTGGACTCAGTCGAGGTCTGCTTTATGAAGACATTAAATTGAAAGATGAGCTGCAATTCCGCATGGTGTCCAGTATGAATCTATCATGATTACCATATTGCTGAAAATAAAAGCTTGGGCCCGGACATATATTTGGGGACAGGGGTTCATTTGTCACACAATTTTAAACAATGTTATTAACAAGTGAAATTAAAAACAAACAAAAATTTCCTACTGTGAACCCAGGTTGATTGTCGGGGAAACGTTTTAGAATTGTTCATCGCACAAATTGAACTTCTTAAAAAACATTTGATTAATCTCTTATTATTTGGTCGATTAATTGATGATTCCGATTTTAAAAACACGTTTTAATTTCACAGAGGCTGTGCAAGGACATCGCTCTGCGAACATAAGAATAACAATTTATACTTTTCTAGTATTACTCATTTTATTTTGTTTTCAGGTCAGGTATACATCGAATCAGTGAACACTGGCCAATTTCCAGTTCACCATTTAGAAATTTTTACGCAGTCGAATCTATTCACTGCATTTAGTAAAACACTTAGCTGCACTTTGGTTAATGCTCTTCACAAGATGGCGCCAAACCTGTGGCGTACAGGAAAGTAGCAAGTGGTTTTAAAAAACAATTCTCAGCATGCTGCTTTTTGAATTGGTTATCAGCTGGCGGACAATGCAAAAAAAGGAAAAGGAGTTTCACCCAATAGTCCTTAATGAAGTTCCACTCCAAAAGTCATGAGGATGTGACTGGTATCAGGAAATAATCATTAAAACCAGAGAACCAAGGGATGGACATTACAGAAACAACAAGAAAGTAAAATAGGACAGTGGATAAAACAAGCCAACAAAGAGGGAAAAAAAAACAAAAACAAAAAAATAGCAGCAGTGATGGAAGACAAAAAGCCAGCTCTTAGTGACAGGTCATTAGCAACGGCTGATGTGGCAGAGCTTCATCTCACCCTCGAGCCCTCATAAGTGTCAAGCTGCTTGCAGGTCACGCGGGGCTACGGCAGCCATTAGTGCCGAGTCGGGCGCGAAAAATGCTGAAAACCACCAACAAATGGCCGAGACAGACTGGCTGCTAGCAAATAAGTTGCATAGCTGCCCAAAACATAAACAACACGGCAACAAACAACATCAAGACGCCGTCTCTGTATCAAGTAAGATTGCCTTTAAACGTATTTGAACATGTGGTTGGGACTCTAATCTTTCGTTTATCTGAGAAACTTTTGACAAATGAAATGTGCCTTCTCCTTCTAAGATATCTCGCCCCAATATTAAACGATTCAATACATATTTCAAAAATATTTTGAACATGAACAATTCGATAAGGTTCAATTCAATGCCCTCACATCTCTTAAATCAAAAATTTGATTCCACGATTCAAACAGTAAGAGTATGCCAAAAACACACATTTTGATTACCGTATTTTTCGCAGTATAAGGCGCACCGGATTATAAGGCGCACCTTCAATGAATGGCCCATTTTAAAACTTTGTCCATATATAAGATATATACATTTGGCTTGCGGGCCGGACTTTGGACACGCCTGCTGTAGTGGCTCAATATTGGTCCATATATAAGGTGCACCTGATTATAAGGCGCACTGTCGGCTTTTGAGAAAATTGGAGGTGTTTAGGTGCGCCTTATAGTAGGGAAAATACGGTAATATTAGCTACAAATAGGGAAAACAGTAAACGTTTCAAACTGTTTCTTCTCCTATACAGACATTTACATTCATTACATTTACGTATATTACTTTACATGTTCTGTGTGGCTCTGTGACATCCTATAAAATCTTAAACCTTAAGTAAATAACTTTTGATTGACGGGAAAAAAAGGACATATCACGTCATCTAATATAATTATGGCGTTCGTGTCTAAAAGTTTCTTAGCAGCATTTGTCACCTTGAAAATACAATTTAAAAAAGAGAAAAATGTTAGTAAAGGAAAATAAACCCATCATATTTCGTGCATTGTATTACGCTCATTGTATTCATTAAAGAGTAAAACCCACTTAGCTGAATTATCTTGATAACCAAGGTCATAGCACAAGCATATAATTGACTTTATTTTACCGTGCATTCAAGTCATAAATTCCATCAGACCCCTCTTGAAGACATTTAATAGAAAATGTGATGCATTACAATTTTGTCATTAATTAACAAGACCAAAAAAAATGAAACACTTGACATTAATGGAGTTTTAGCCAAATGACCAACATGCATCACTCGGGAATTGTCTGACTGCGAACAGTCCAGGGGATGACATTCACGGGCACATCCGTGTAAAAGTGGATCATTTGCAGTCTAGACATTGCTACTTTATTGATGAATCAATTGAGCTTCTGCGGCACAAATCAGCAGCAAATCCCACAAACACAGACAAGCGAGTGAATACCATCGGTGTCGTTGCTTTATAACTCTTAAAGCAACAGATATTTCAACACAATCGGTGGCGCACTTACAGTATAAGGGGCCAATATCAGTCCTCAAGGATTTATCTTTTGCGAAAAACGACTAATATTGCTACCGCCTCATTTAGAAGGGGAACAATGATTTGAGTTTTACGTCATTTGTGTTTGCACAAAATGCCATCAAAAGACATTTTTGTATTTGTGTGTGGGCAGATGCATTTCATATAATATAAAGGTGACGCGATAAATGGATACACACACACACATATTTTAGACTTGCAGCAATGCTGGAAACACTGAGAGAGGGAAAAAAAATTGTCGAAGAAAGATAATATGAGGCACGATAGCAATTGAAGCTGAGTCACCTTGGGTCCTGGGGGACACTGACTTTGTCCTTTTCCCAAGTAATTACAGGTGTGGGCACCCCATCGATCTGGCACTCAAAGCGAGCAGCCCCCCCAGCAGGCACCGTCTGAAGTGAAGGTTCCTGACGGAAGGAGGACAGACCTGCGAAAAAAGAGCATGTCGGTTACACGATGTGATGTAGGTCGTTCGCCAGGTGACGCGATGCAATTATCTCAAATCCCTTTCCAACAGCGCCAATATAGGAAGGAGATGAATTCGAAAGGCAACGTGGTCAGGCACTTCCGACATCCAGTTGTACGTTCTACCTCAATTCACAAACAAATGAAAAAAGTGTTTTTCCTATATCATTCGATTTATAGAGACTCAGAAGAATGGAAAATGTGAAAAAAAAGTATCCGAATATTTGAGGAAGATGAATACAGTGGGGCTGAAATTAAGATTTATTTTGACAATAAATTACTCTGTTAATTACATTGCTCGTGAATTGTTTATTCATACAAACATTAACATAGTTTATCTTCCTCGCCTTGCTAATAAAATTAGCACTTTGCACTTGAATGTTAATCGTGCACACAGGGATCATTGACTTTTGCCTCTGAAACATCATTCTTCTTAATAAGGCACTTGTTCTCAG
Source organism: Syngnathus typhle (assembly GCF_033458585.1). Lineage (NCBI taxonomy): Eukaryota > Metazoa > Chordata > Actinopteri > Syngnathiformes > Syngnathidae > Syngnathus > Syngnathus typhle. Next base: position 18,538,784 of record NC_083741.1, read on the forward strand.
CTTTGGTTTCTACCAAATAGCACCTTCCAAAAGTTTTCTCTGCACCGCGTTCAGACTAAGTGAAGTTAAACGTTGTGATTGGGACAAAGCGCCGGGATTTAATCTAGTGTGGCGGGATTACTTGGTCTCTTTAGCCGGAATTTGTTGGCAGGGGTCCAGTGTTCACAGCTTCGCACTTTCACACGAAGGGGGGAACGTTTCCTGCTAGATGACGCTGAGCACTAGGGGGCAGCACTAAGCACGATGACTGGGGGTGGATTCAAAGAGATTTTACCTTTGACCCCTTCCTGTGGGCTTTCTTGAAGGGGGGAACAAAACTATTTGGCCCACGGCCCTTTTGGAAACACAGGAGGGAAATTCCAATGTATCCATTCCTAACTAAAATGACACTTTGACAATCATTGAATGATGTTTTGTCAGGCTGTTCTACCAAGTATCAGGTACAAAAACAATATTAGATAATTAGTACTAAAGTGGTGTGTTTTGGTTTTACTCGTAGTACTGGTGGATTTTTTTTAGGTAAAATTCTCTGCTAATTGTGCAGACTCATCAATTCTCCGTTCAAAGTGCGCAGACGATTACATGTTCTTTTGTCTTTGGCTAACAGCACATTTTTGCACATTTTGAGAGAGAGAGAGAGAGAGAGAGAGAGAGAGAGAGAGAGAGAGAGAGAGAGAGAGAGAGAGAGAGAGAGAGAGAGAGAGAGAGAAAGAGAGACGATTATCAAGTTATTATTATGTTACTGTAAGTAAAAATAGTGTTAAACTGTTAGTGAAGTCAAACTAAATTCTAATGGCAATCCGCAAATTCTCAGTAATTGTCCCAAAGTTACATTTGGGAATATTTTTGTTGCTCAGGATGAATTTGTCATTTTGTGATTTTTTATTTTTTGGATGATTTGAAAATCATGTGATCAGATCAGGATAACTGTATTTTCAATATTATTTATAAGTTACAACAGCTTGACGCTGGACTGAATTATTTCTCGAATTTATTTTTTTCATTTGAGAGCTATAGATGAATTGAGTTTGTTCTTTGAGATGCTACAATGTTCATTGCATAACCTTTTCATTTAATATCTCACAATCAGCCAACTGAGACACTATTATTCATAACAATTGGACACAGCTTTAAAAAAAAAGATCTTTTCAGAGAACTGGCATTGATTTTTGTTTGGCAAACTTTACAGGACAAGCTGATGATTAAACTTCAGCTTCCATCTATTACATCATTATGTAAACACATCAACTATATCGGCACCAAAGTGTGTGTGTTAAGTTGAGTGTGTAAAGTTGAAGAACAGCTGACCAGAGAGAGGGCACAGTATCATCTATTAAATCTTTTCCTAAGATGCAATGCATTGTGTTTTGGAATTTATCAAGTCCACCAGAGTCCTATCAGAGCTCGCCCCCTTGCATACATGTCATATCATTTACATGTTCTTCTAATGTTTTTTATTGTCTGACACCATCGTAATATTTGCAGTATGACTTCACCCTGTCTTCGTGTCAGTGTCAGCCAGTGGCCCCACTCTTTGGCCCCTTAGCTATCGGATTGCAGCTATTTGCCCCCCCCCCCCCCTCCCACCTCCACTTGTGCAAGCATCCATTCAATGACCTCTTTTTTTGAGTGAGTGATAAACAATGAAACCCAATCAAACATTGCGCTGGTTTGGTATGGAAATGTGGAGCAGTAACTGGGAGTACTGGTACAGACAGATTTGATGGTGCCAAGTATCAACCTGAAAAATGGAGCCAAATCCTCATTTGATTTGTGGGAGGTAGTTTTGATAAAATGTTTGGCGGAGTGATTTAACAAATTATATTAGCTAGATTGCCAGTAGACTACAACATGTTAACCATTTCATCATCACAGGAGCACATATGTGCTATTAATTAGAGCACCAGAAAAGTAAATTTATTACCCAGTTGTCAACAATGTCTAAATTTCCAACATATTTTGGAATCAGTTTACTGGATGAATTTTCAGATAAGCCAATCTCCACTCTCGGAGGGCACGCAAAAGCCAGAGATTTGAAACCCGAACTTCACAACTGTGATGCAGACGAGCTAGGCACTAAATCACATCTTCCATTAAAAAAAACTCACAGTATGGAATAGCATCCAATATTCAGCAAGCTTAAGATGGGAATGGAGATATAATTACACTCACTTTGGCAGGCCATAAGGAGCAAGGTTAACTAGGGCAATAAATGTCAAAAGCTGTTTTTGACCATTATGGAAAGCAATATGCAGGCCATATGTTGTCGCTTCCGTTTCCGTTCAAATCCACACTCCCGTTCACATTCCCGCGCATGGCACCACTGGGAAAAATCAGCAAGGCAGGTGGCTTGAGTTAATACCCTTTCGCAGATGCGATGTGTTTTTTTGTTTGTTTGTTTTTTTCTAGCAAAAAGGAGAACATCCGCTCAATGTCAATGTTAAAGCACTTTGCCGTCGACCTCTCAATGCGCTGATCAAATCTCCCCCCATAGAACTGCCGCAGCTGATTTAATTCAAACACCGCATGTACACAAACAGATTGAAGGTCACACGTAATGGTCTCGGAGACCTTTCCCTTCACCATGACTACTTGCCGACACCATCCGCCTCCCCTCCATTCACATGACGGAGCCCCCGCGTCCTCTATCCTCTGTGCCCGCCCGCCTTATTGTCCCTCAAACAAGAGCTCCTTATAAATAGGCATGTGACAGCTGACAAAAGCGCGGGCATCGGCAAAGTACACGGTCTCGTTTTACACAAAGCTAATGACTCAATAAAGACTACCTCCTAAGAGCCACTGACAAAGAGGCCCTCCTTGGTGGGGACAATTAAAAAGCTACTGTCTGTCCTCCCGTCCCACCAAGAGACGACGATCCTACTCCGAGCGACGAACACCTGCGGACATTCTTTCATAACCTTTCTCAACTGTTGCGTTTGAAAGAATGCGCTTGTTGAGAGTCCTTTTTTTAATGGCAGCCTCTCACACGCTTCAAACACATTTAATTCACACTTATTAAAACAAACTTCCCCAGCACCTGTTTGCACTCGCTCACTGGCAAAGTTCTCCAAAGAGGTAGAGCGTACTTTGGAATTAGCATGCATGCTAAGTAATTATATAACTTCTACTGTAACACTCACAGAGCAGAAACACAAGCAGAGCTTGCAATAATACTCACAAGTATAAATTCTCTGCTCAGCGAGAGCAAAAAAAAACTAGTTGGGGACCTTATCTGCCTCATCTTCTAGCTCTTAATTATGCTGTATTACTTTCAGTAATGCTGTACAATAAATACAATAAAAATTCATACAATAAATTAATATACTAAAAGCACACAACACTTCCCAAATTGGGAAAAAATGGACAGCCGGACTCGGACTCGGACTACTGGTCAAGAGGCCGGACTCGGACTCGAACTCGGTGCAAAAATCCGACCGAGTCCACAGCCCTGTTCCCAATCCTTTTCCACAAAAATTTTTTTTTAGCAGTCTGCGTCCAAAAATTTTGCGACAAAAAAGTGACAAACCAGTGAGCTAGCACATAAGTGTGCTCCATAAGCAATTCACTACTAAAAACATGACTGATGAGTGTTATATAAAAAAAAATACTTGTGGGACAGAGGTTTTGTTGTCACAGTTAAAAAAAGGAAAAATAGGGAATGTTTACGTACCCTTAAGTTTGAAGCTGTTTTTTTTATTCCTAAATATATAAATCTATCTTTGATGACAAATGAGCCGATTTAGGAATTCTTTTCATAACTTACCCACTATTGTAGCTAAAGAGAGCTCTAACAATTGATTCATAGATCATGAAGAATTCTCTGTGCTGTATGGAAGTTATTTTTTGTTTATTTTGTCTGGAAGCAATTTGGGCCATATGGAGTGTGCTTCCAGAAGCATTATTCCGATGTACCTTGGGAAATAGATACACACGCCAATTGCCACTGCTCTCTAACCAACGAGCCTTCTCAAGAATCTTTTTTTTCTGGTTAATATGTACATCGCATAGCCAGGGGTGTCAAACTCTGGCCTGCGGTTTTGTTGTGTAGCCTATACTGTATATAATATGAGATTTCATACATGTATATGGGTTAACAGTCATAATGGCCCTCCGAAGGAAACTATGAGTACGATGCGACCCGCGACAATAAACGAGTTTGACACCCCTGGCATAGACGGTAGACAGCCACATACTCGCCAGCAGCACATTGACGGTCCGGCTGGTCAAGGCTCCATGTGCACTGGTGCTCACACAGCTGTAGCCTCCCTCCAGAGCCTGAGGGGACGCTCCATCCTCGGCGGAAAGCAGCAGGAGAAGGGAGCTGTCGCTGACATACCGCCGGGAGTCGCTACCGTCTGGAGGGAGGGGCTGGCCCTCGTGCAGCCAGGTGATGTTGAGGGGCGTGTCGCTGGCCCCCAGATTACAGTCCAGTGTGAGAGGGGACCCCGGCTCCAACACCACATGGCTGGGTCCGGCTCCGCAGCTCAGCTCCACCGAAACAGGTTTATCTGTGAATTGGGAAAAAAAAGAACAGTAATTTCTAGAAAAGGCCCATGGTGACCTGGGAAAAGGGGGAAGTGACTCATCTGGCCTCCGAATGAAGGCAAGGCGCGTTTATTTATACAGCACAAGACAATTCAAAGTGCTTTACATAAAATATTAATAGCTTTACAGAAAGATAACCAAAATCCAGCACGCTCGCCACACTCGTGAGGATACACAGTACAGAAAATGGATGGATGAGCATTGCAAACATTGTAATAAAAATCATCGAAAGTAATTAGATTACAATGTGTAAAACCAAGCAACAGTCTCGATAAATTAAAAGATAATACGCAAATGGGGATTAAAGTAGACAATAAAGAATAGATTCACGAGAATGCTGCGGTAAACAATTTCAGTCCTGGTTTAAATGAACTGGTGGTTTTGTGGTATTGTGGAAGTCTGTTCGGATTCATTTTGTTCAAATTCACATAATCTTCCGAGATTACTAATACACCTTGTGTGTGTTTTAGCACAATTGTGTAGCGAGGATTTGATTTGCTGTCAACTCAAACGTAACAACTTTCCCCTTCACTGATTAGATTATTGCGATTTTGGCTATCGGGCTATTTGTTATTTCATAACAACTTGGATGGAGCCAATAGTGCTGGCAGCACACACATACACACATACTCACACACAGATCGGAGGTGGGGTGTATCGTGGACAGAGTGAGGGAGCCGAGGAGGTGGAGCTAGAGGAGCTTTGGGAATGAAACGGGCACCGCTGCTCGGAAAGGATTCGGATGTCATCACCAGAACATTAAATTTAGAAAGGCCAAGTCCTAGAGCCAGAGGTGTTGGGAGATGACTCACATGATGCCACACAAGTGGCAATGGAATGAGATTTTGTGAATATTATTTATGAATAGAGGAATTGTCTTTTCTTAATCCTGTTTATGGATTGCACTGACATGAACTGGAACAAAACATTCCAGGATACGGATTCCTCCGATTTAGTTTCACTTCATGCCTCGTACGTAATACCGTGCTTCCTCAAATAGTGACTGTCCCTAAATGGATTCCATTCCCAATTAGGTGCAGGGTGTCACCCACTGAAGGCAAATAAACACCTGCTTCCTATTTCTAGCCATGTATCCATCCAGTTTCTAGACTTTTATCCTGTTTAGAGCTACAAGGAGCTGGAGACTCTCCCTGCATTACACATAAAGTTTAAGGATTAAATAATTGAGACATATTGAATTAAGTTTAACTGCAGAAAAATAGATCAACTTTAACTTTGATGACAAATGGCTGATCAAGCGACTCTCTTGGGAGGAGTGTCTTTTCAGAAAAGACAAAAATTATCTTATTTTCTGCCTTTGTTGGTCACACTAAATGTACTAAATGTGTCCTGTAAATAAAAACAATACACACACGTATGTGTCATTGTATATTTTTTTGTTCATTAATATGGTATCAGAATTAAACTTTTTTTTTAAGATTCAAAAATGAAAGAATAAAAAAAATAAAAAATTAAAAATAAGACAATTAAAACATAATAAATATAAACAAATAATAATAATAAATAAAATAAAAACAAAAAAACTAAATTAAGGAATCAGCACATCTCCCTCCCAGTCAAGATGTTCCTCCGTGCTCACTTGTCTGCCTTTTTACTATCCCATATGTGAACACATTTGTCATTTTTATCATTTCCTGCTTTGTCTTTAAATGAATTGCAGCTGACCTTCACAGTTCAACCTGGTTTATTTCCCTGCTTCTTGCAAGTGCTTTTTAATGTAGTTCTGTAGAAAACACAACAATCTCAGAGAAAGCAAAGTGGCGGGTGTTGTGCGATGAAATCTTCGGATAAAAGGTCCTAATGACTGAAGTGAGAGATAAAAAGGAGCCGAAGACTCAATATCTGTGCCGGGCGGCCAACACGTGATCGGTTTTCATAAGGAGCAAGGCTAGAACAGGCAAAATGGACTGCGCTGGAATTGCTTTAAAAGACCACTTAAATACACACACGGTGACGCTTAAAGCTGCTATCTTGTGCTTGGAAGGCAGCCAGGTCATTTGGGTTTATCCACTGCTGCATTTTCCACCATTACTGCATCTTCATCCATTATGCACCAACATCTGTTGAATTATCTCAACTTTGAAGAAGCGCTTGCATCACATTTCCTAAAAATTGCAAATTTATTGATCCTCATAAATGAATCGGCTGCTCTATCTTCTCCGGGATGGATGCTCTGTTTTATTTTATGGCCTATTCTGAGAGGGGGGAATGAATCTTTATGAGAAATTGTGACACGTCTGCCTCCTGTTCCTCATTTATCTTTGAACAGAAAGATATTGTTTTTGCATAATCTATTGCGTCAAGTTCTTGTTATAGTAGTGACGGCCAGTTTTTTTTTGTTATACTACGATTCTATGCATCCCTCTTATAGCGCATTCTAGCAGTCTCGGACTTTACTCTTGTGAACACATTCTTCACACACGCACACACATCGATGTCCTGAATCTTTCTCTCTCTCTCTTACTCTGGTGTTGGATTAATTACGTTAATGGGAGATGGAATTTTCCCCTTGATTAAATGAGGCCTGACCCCCCCCGCCTTCACTTCCTGATGAAGAGTCTGGGTAATTCACAGAAAGGCTGCATGATGCTCTTGAAACACACACACACATACACACACAAGCACATGATGGAGACAACATATACATTTTGTGCATTTAAATGCAACCCAAGGCACACACGTAAAGATTATTTCAGAGGCCATTACGCTCCAAAGCTCCTGATCCGCATTTCAAATGCAGTAATTAAGTGTCATTAAGTCATTAAAACAACCATTACCCAGCTCAATGAGAACTTGGCAAAAGGCAAGGGATCGGGAACTATTTGTGTCGGATAAGCAGTGCGTGATGAAACAGATGTGCCGAAAAATGGGCCTTCCGTTTTTGCTTGTTTGGTGGTCTTTTCATCGGAAGTGTATGCTCTATTGGGTTGTGGTCAACTAAATGACTATCAAAATATATTTTATTTATTGAAATGTTTTTACCCCGCATTTTGGTAGTATTTGGTTGAATTATGAATAATCTCGATACGAATTGTGGAATTGTAAACTTTTTTGTTTCAGATCTTCACTGAGGATGTTGGACTTTTCCATTGTTCTGAATATTAATCAATCGAACGATTTGAATATAAGCTTTAAAGAATAAAAACTGTCCACATACTTCTTGACCAAAGTGTAGTTACATAAGAGCATAAAACCTCGATAACACACTGAGATTGACATAGCCTACTACTAGAGACCACATGGGACTCAAACACTACATGTATACACACATACACAGTCCAGACAACTTCAAATGACCTAGTTTTGCGGACATATGCAGCACACACATTGCATGCTCACACGCACACACACAAGCAGTATATTAGTTAATGAAGCCATCAAAGTGCATGCATGCCCTTTCGATAAGTGCCAGTGTCGCTCCTAAAGAGTACAGTGGAAGGTGGGTGGGGTGGTTGGGGTGTCCCTTAAGTACTCATTTTGCCATTTTACACAAGACAAGTAGAGAGTCAAAAAGGCTCAAAACAAGACAAAACAGAATTGCCCCAGAAGACAATCAAGGCTTTATGAATATTTTTAAAAAAATGAAGATTGAAGGACCTGTGACAACCTACTGTTACGAGCATTATCATAAAATGTATTTACATATGTCACTTCTTTGTATCAAATATGACAAATGTCCCCAATACAGAGCGGCTCCGGCATCTAGACGAATAGTTTCAGCAAGTCACATTTTTACATGAAATTAATAATCTCGTGCTGAAATAGCCCCTTTCTGTTAATGTATGACTTAAGTTCTTCAAAAGACTTTCAGAAGCAGAGACCAGAGAGAAACCGAGAGGATGGGGGCGGCGGGGCGAGTTCGTTGCGAGTGACGCTGCCAAGTGAACATTTCACCGGGTCAGGCTCACTGTCAACACACAACCCGTGGACCGTTGGGTGACCCCAGCGAGACCAAAGCTCAGGTTTCGGCAATTCTCTAAAGTGGAACCATACCAAGGTGCTTTAAAGGAAAACAACTTCAATCAAATATCCACCATTAGCACTTCTAAGAGCTTGGTGCTCAGACATCTGGTCTGCCAGTTAGTTTGACTTCAGATAACCCTGATCAGGACCAACAGTACAAAAAAATGCATGGATGGAGAATTATGAAGCTTTTGCACCAACTAACTAACAATCAAAACTTCTCCGCGATTAAACCAGATATTTTTTGCTCTTGCGTCGGATCTCGTTGGATTTGCAACGCTCCACGAAGGCCTCAATGTTTTTTTCCCTGAAGACGCTGTGAGGCTATGATTCACTCAACAATGTGAACAGCTGCCCTATCACAAGCGCAGACGTTCCAGCTGCGTTTCCTCCCATGACGAAACTTCAATGCGCTTCTCACAGCGACTCATCTTCTCCGCAAAAACGTTCACAACTTCCGTGAGCCGCTAGCATTAATGTCAAAGATGAACAACTAGCAAGAGCATTTCTCTGCGCTTCTTTTTACAGTCTGAGAAGGTGATTTGGATTGGGAATTCTTTATTTCTGTTCCAAATGGTAACCCAACCTTGTTGCACGAACTGATGAAGCCTTCACAAAAGAGAAGCCAAACGTCTAAGACAAACAAAGCAGCGATCGATTCAATGCCCCCGCGAACCTTGGAAGAATGACGGTTCAAGAAACGACACCTTCGGATGGATCCGCATGGAAATATCATGGGTCGGTCCTTGACGTGGGTCACATGACCAGGCGGCACTTTAAGACCTCCGCACAAATAAAAGCAAAGCCCTGCAGGTTAACCCTTGAGTACCTAATGAAACGCAAGGCTGGTTTTACGCGTTCAGCACAGCATCCAGCTTGTTCTTTACATCATCTGAATAATTAATTAGCCTTCTTATGGCGAGCGGAAGGGCAAACTGCGATGCGATCAAACTGCGGCAGGCTCATGCATCCCCATTGAGTGTATATGTGTGTGGGAACCAGAACAGAAGTGGACAGAGGGAAAGCCAAAGAATGAGAGTGCCGGGGGGGATGGATAGCTCTGCCCTCCTTCATACCTCCTGCTCTATGTACAGTGCTCATTCATCCCTGCCTCGCGTCAGCCAATCAGAGAGAGGCGGGGCCCCTCTTGGATGTTGGGCCTCCCACAAGCATGGGGCCTCCGCATGGCCATGACAAGAACCGAAAAGTCAGATTCCAACTAGCTCAGAGCAGATTCAAACAAAATGAATATGCCGGACAAATCTGACGTTTTTTTAATAAATCGCCCCAAAGGTGTTAAGAGCCTACACGAGGAAAGTGGAAGCAACAGGTGCAAAGATAAGCAAAAACATACAGGCAGAGATTTCGAAAGGTCTAAGGCAGTTCTCTCCTCCTTGTCCCTGCTCACCGAGGTGACACGCACCGACTTAATAATGCCTCCGTGCATCTCAGGCCGGAATGATAAATGAGGCTGCGGCGTGACACCGGGGAACACGTAGCGGTGTCGTATCAACGTTTCCACTATTATTCACGCTCTCGCGTCTGCATGCGCGTGACCACCTCCAGCTGAGCTCCTCCTGTACAAATAACCCATTCCCAAGTCATTACTTTATATCAGGTCCTGTCAATGCTCATTTATGTGTCTTATTCCGCTGGGAAAAAGTAATTCTTTTGCAACTAAATGTGTATATGTGAATGTCAGGCTATGGTTCTGGCACCAATTGAATTGTCTGCTCGGTGAATTCTTGTGAGAGAATCGAGAAGTTACTTTATTTCAATGAGCTCATTCTTATGATATCCTTGAACATGATTTGATGTGTAGGGGAAAACTGGAGAGGTTTCCTATCTATTTTTGGATGTACTTGAAGAGTCAGCTAAGGAGTCCAGAATGGTACTCACGAAGATATTCACTGACATTTTTCAAAATATAGGTACCGTTCCGCAAAGAGAGTTAAAATAAAAAACACCATTGTGTATAATGCGATAAAGCTTAGCCCGACATTTTGGGGCAATTTTTGATTTTTTGATAAAACGTTTGAGCTGCCTCGTTGCACCCACTTATATCACTTGATTCAAATGCCTCAACAAGATTATCAATTCCAATCACTCCACATACAAGCGCGACAAAGCAATTGAAGGCAGATGAGTGCGGGTGATAAATGTAAATACAGCACTTACAATACATACTGAAGAAGAGTGCTAGCGGGTGGGAAATGTCAGCTCCTATAAGAAGACGACTGAAAGAAGCGTGCCGTGCTGTAAACACGACTCCATAACAACGTACAAAAGCCTCCTGTGGAAAACCATAAGAGTAGAAACATATATTTTTTACTTGAACCGAGGCGGGTGTTTTGAGAACCTTTGCTCAAGAAATCCCCTCTCAGAATATGAGGTCTGTATCTCATGGTGTGTTAATTGCAGCTTTTTGAGTTTTGCTTCTTTGGGAGGTTTAAACTGTGAGCCATGAGATACATTTAGTTGCTGATCATCCCAGAATTATATTTTGTCATCAATAGACTGCGATGGGTAACACTAGCATAGTTAGCGGAGCACGTCTGCTTCAGTTCTGGTTCACGGTTCAAAATGTTCCTATGTTGAATCCGTAACTTTTCTCCAGGTCTTTCAAAAACATGAATGTTAAGTTTATTTAAGAATCTAAAATGTCAATAAATGTGAATAAATAAGCTGAACTCTCTCTGCTAAGTCGGCTATGATAAGCTTCGGTTCAACCATGACGCTAACGAGAACAAGCGCAAAAGAAAATGAGTGTCTGATGGATGAGTTGAACTCATTTTACACAACTTTGAAATATGCAATACGAGACACAGATATAAATCAATTACACAAATTAGATCACATTAACACTCGGATATGCAGCGTCACGGCATTGAAACGTTTCTATGAAACGAGTTAAGCATTTTTCTTCTTTCTGCTATCTCTTAAAAAAAACCATCCGATAGAAAGAACTGTGAGACCACGGGAGACAAAATCATAAAAAGAAGAGACGTGTCTCTTAGCTGCCATGTGAGTCGGATCACAGCGGCGGGGAGGCATTCGTGAAGTATGACCTCACTCAAACTCTAAGAGAAGCACTTGAAAAAAGACCTCGGTTCTACTAAGTATGACCATCACGTCATTGAAATGAGGCCAGCCGTGCCTTCAAATAAGAACCCACATGGAAAAACAATTAATTATTGAACTTTAATACATCCAGGTAAGGCAATTGAGATATTCAAGAAATAAAATGAATCCAAATATGCACCACACAAGCGCGTCCAAATGGAAACCAGCCAAAGGCACCTTTAAATAATACATACCCTCATTTAAAATGGACTCTCAAGGGACGAAATCAAAATGCAGTGACAAATCACAGCTGATGCCCCCTCGCTTACACAAAACAATGCAGCCACACGGGCTTTAGTAAACACACTCACGCAAACATGCCTAATTTAGATTTAATGTGTCACGGCCTATTCCTCAGGCACCACTGTCCAATATACTCTTATTTAAGTCTCAGCAGTAATAGAGCACATCTGACGCTACCTTTTTTGAGGACAATAAATTGACTTCCATGAATTTTAATGTACAGGAATAATATTTTACTTAGCTACGTGATAAAAGTAGAACATAGATACAAATCATGGCATTTGTTGAAAGAATGAATGTACGTTCATCTGCCTTTGGACAACCTGAACTGCTTTCCAGACAATCATGGAAACTAAATACATTTTAACAGCAAATAAATGAGATTAATCTCAAATAAGTAAAATAAATTGACTACTTGAACAAACCAATGATATTGGCACTGTAGTGGAGAAGTGAGCAGTGGCTTCTTTGCATGAGACAGAACAGTCAATTCAGATTGCTATGACCAGTAATTATTTTTCATTTGTGTATTTTGACCCCGAAACGGTCAGAGACCTTTTGTTTAAAAAAAAAAAAAACATTTCCAATGTGATATCCTTTTTGCATACCACAAATACAATGCAATAACTCCACATTGTCAGACCTGCATAATACCCTCACATAAAAAAACAACAACCTGTTTCTCCATCCTCTATGATATTTAAGCAAGAAAGTGGACTTTGCTCCCTGAATACTCTGCTTGGTGCAGCGTGAGGAATAAATGGTTGACTCAGTCACTCCACACCATCCAACCCCCTCCTCCCACTACCGTGCTTCACATTGCATCGAGTCACTTAAGCCGCAGGAATCCCATATGGTAATTTTCCCTCCAAACTTTATAAGAACAAGCCGCCAAACTTGACAAGGTCTGACCTTTCGGACCATAGGGAACAATAACAGTTTTGTTTTATTTATGTTTTGATCCATGATATACAACAGTGCAATCCTTCCGCAGCAGAGGTAGACTGTGGTACTTTGAAAGCACAGTGGGGAGGGCGCATATTAACTGTGATGTGGAGAGGCTTCATTACAACTTGTATGAAGGCAAATTACAAAGGTGACATGGTATGCATTTTCCTCATTAAGTCAAAGAGTTTCCAAGTATCTTAATGACGGGTGTTTGACCTTCTGCTGTCAAAACACATAAAAGATAAAGAATTACAGCACTCCGAACAGCCACTTATAAGGACATGGTTGGAATCAGCTTTTCAACCATTCACGCTGTCATTGAAATGGGAACTGAAGTCATGCTGCCTGCACAGAAGTAATCTATTCCTTCATCGGTGACTAACATGGGCATTACAATTTATACTGTGTAGAAATCTGAATAGATTAAACCATGGAAATGTCTAACAACCCTAAAACAACCGTTTCCAATTGAAATAAGCCTGCTGTGGTTATCCAGGCACGGGTTCTTAAGACTTTTTTTGTGGGACCATTTATGTTTAATTGCCTACCAGATGTCATGTTGCCACCTGGAACCTGACTGTGCAGGCTGAATTTCCCAAATGTTCAACAAGATGTCTTTGAAGGACACCTGAAAATGACCCAAAATGTCCCTGAAGCAGCCACATCAGACTAAAATGTCAGACTTTTATGATCTTTTTGTGGAGCTGACTTAGTACTTGTTGTAATGCTGTATTTTATTGTTTTTTTTAAATGCAACTCTTCCACATGTAAATTTAATGAGGATGACCATGGCTAGCATGGGGTGTAAAACACACCATGGTGATTTATATGGCCTTAGAATAACAGCGACAAAGAGAGTCCGTAATAAATTTGTGCCGAGTAGTATCGGTCTATTCCGTGTGGACAGCGAGCAGGGGTCGCGAGTCAAACGCGTAATAAGCCGACCTACGGATACACTCGGCTGTCGGCGCGTCGGCCACGTCGGTCTGGCCTTGCGTGTGACGCCGCTCATGTCAAACCCTACCGGGGACGGGAAATTCATCAGCCGCTAAAATGGATTCTCAGCATGTTGTTGACAGCAGGATGGCTGTCCTGGCTTGATAACAACTCTTCATGCTTGATTGCATTTTTATTTATGATTCTCAGTTGGGGAGAGAAGGAGGGCAAAAAAAAAGTTGGTTCTGATTACAGTCTGTGTGGGGGCGAATGTCACAGTTTGAGCATCAGTAAATGACACAAGACACATGATACAGTGCATCTCCCATACTTTAACACAATGAATTTGTGAAATATTTGTCATCGGCAGGACTGAGAGCATCTAATCATGTTCAGCACCATGGAAAGTCTGCCTTTAACAATGAATTTTTTCGATACACAGAAAGTCTTTTTTTCTTTAGTTTCAAGACAAAGATGAAATAGGCTGTCTAACAAGCCGAACATGAGTCAACCCATTCAAAGTTTAACAATGAGTATTTTCTATACACAGGAAGTCTTTTTTTTTAGTCTCAAGAAGAAGATTAAATAGGCTGTCTAACAAGCCGAACATGAGTCAACCCATTAAAAGTTCTCAAGAGCGTGCAAAGCTCCCAGAGCCAATATCTGGTAAAAATGTATTTGTGTTAACTTGGAAGTCTTACATGAAAAAACAAGAATCCTAAAATGCCCAAAAATAAAAAAAATTGAAGCTCACATTTTATTTAGGGTCATTTTGGCAATTTACAAGAGTCAATCAAAGACATACCTGGGAGGGGTTTTAAATTCAAGCCCTGGTGACAATTTCATTCGACAACATGCATTAGGAAAACTTGTGTCTCACAAGCAGACGCACACAAAAAAAATCCATCAACTCAGACCTGAAAAGACACAAGTCCACAATTTTGGTTTGAAGCTGCAGTTTTAGATTAGCCTGGAGATGGGCAAGAATAATTGGTCAACCATTTGAGTTTTGATCCTGATGGTAATGAAGTTTAACCATTCACCATACAACACAAAACCCACCAAAATGTTTTAAACTCATTTTTGCTGCGACCGAACCAATCGCTCGGGGAGTCTGCATGATAACTACTTGAGTGAGAGGACAGTAACAGATTGCTGACACGGGAGAAATATAAAGTACCCGTTCAATCAGGACATCGCTCAGTGACCAACGGTCTTCTTAATTTATGTGCGCAAGTTATGCTGAACACTCTAGAAAAGAATCCCGTTCGCTTAATCAACCCTTAGAAGAAAAAAAAAAAAGATGATGACTCCTGAGCTGTTTAATGAGATGTGAACTTTCACGCTGAAAGGGTGGATTAAAGAGCTATTCACACTACGGGGCAAATTATATTTCTTTGGAAACATGACAGGAAGATACAACTGTTGCTGTGCTGCAGTTTCACTTAGTTGATGAAATGAGTCTGGCTTCTGATAACAACCACATTGGATGGACTCCATGCTCATACATTGAAGGTCAACCGCAATCCATGACAGTTTCCCATTGAGATTAATTATAGTATTTGACCTTTACTAAGCATTCTGTTCTAATCAGAGTTATTTTGTTAGCTTTTCCACTCTCCTTGCCAAATACAACACTTGTGTAGTGTCCAGACATCCATTTGACTACAGCTGATCGTCACCAAATTGGAGTGGGGGCTGATTTGTTATCTTTATAGGCCAGTTTTTGCTTCTGCTCCCACAAGTAGAAGATGCAGGCTTTACATGTTCAAGTCCCAATTGAGCTCCGCCTCCATTAGCATGATCACAAAATCCGGACTTGCCATTGGAACAGCATTAAATGGACTGTATGGAGTTGGCCTCTCAAACCGGTAATTTCACAAAAACAAGAAATAGGATTTATAAAACTTTTCTGCATTCTTGATCCACAGGATATTTTTATGAAAGTTGGTCACAAATATACGGCTGTAGGAACTATTTTAAAAACGTGAGAAAAATGTATCTTTAATAAAAACGTTAGTCAAATTGTACAATTTTTGAGGCACAGTAGAAACAAAGGCACAGAGGGGCCGCTTTCCTCCCTTTCATGTGTTCATAACGTGTTAAATGAAGTTGACATATTTCCCTGTGATCGTTAGAACAGACAAAACGAGCTCTTTGTTTGTGGATCCAGCCGTGGCCCTTGCCCTCTAATTCGCCTCCGTCGCCTCCTCCCGCTGATTCATCTCTGTCCCAAAATCACTCCCCGAGTTCCCACACAGTTTCTCAATTCCACAAAATGCGCATGGAGCAAAATGATGATCCATTCATGATTCACTGTAGGCATGGCAGTAATGAAAGCAACCTGTCACGTTGGCCCAACAAATGTGCTCAGAGGCGAGAACAGCAAGGTCTTAAGCAAAGTCCTTGAACGGGAGAGGGACGGGACGACCCCGTTGTCTGACTAGACTGCTCATTAAGAAAGTGTAACCATCACCATACCAGGTCAATAGACCTTATTGCTGATAGCATGAGGAAATTAATCTGTAGCCAAACCTGTGAAAAGTCCTGCCCCCCCCCCCCCCCCCCTACAATTTGTGTGTGTGGTTCTAGTTGATCTCTATCGGAAATTCTGTGTTAGCGACAACCAAAATGATCACTTTCAGAAACACTTCATGAGTGATATAAAACCTTTCCTTCAAAAAAGCCTCATAACAGACGCAAGCATCTTGAACAGAAAGGCTAAAGTTGTTTGAGCTCTCTATAAATAAGGATACCATTCCGAGACCACTTCAGCACTAGACGCACCATTGCGCAACTTCCAATGGCAACTCGCATTCGTCTCAACCCTACGAGACGGCCGTCTTTGTTTTCGACGGCCATCGGTTCACCGTGTTCGTGGGCCGTGTGGGTAGGCTTTTCCTGAGCATCGTTACACTTACATCCACCGCTGCAGTGTCTCTTGGTGTCAGCCCTCGGAGGGATCTTACAAAAGACTTAGCATCAAACGTTGCGCAATCCTCTCACATACCTCCAGTGTGTGCATCTTATAAAAGCCTGGGACCAAACTGCTTTGGATGATATTAAACTGGCTGAGAAATCAACTTATTCAACAGTGAAGTACACCATTAAGGGAATAATGGAAGTTCATTTCGGTCCCTAAAGCTACAATCTAATGTATGGCTATAGAATGTACTATATTTGTAGGTTCATTTCTGTTTCACCATAGGCACCTCAATAGACCTTCAAAGGTGCCCGAATTGAAAATGAATTTTGGTAAGGTCATCATCACATCCACGCCGGGATTTCAAGTTGTCTCCATGACAACGATACATAGGTCACTGAGTTTACTGCTGGAAGTGCAATTATAAACTTTCACTGACACTTGTTGTGATAGCTGCAGGAACTTAGATTGCACAAAAGTGGTGTACATATTTCCGCTTTTCTGTTAAAAGAAAAGCGGACGGTGAAAATTGGCAATCATTTGTATTCCCTTCCAGGAACCATGTGCTCAATATGCGTGATGAAATTTCCAATGTGAAGACATTACCTCAAAATTCAGAGGAAAGAACAAGAAATAAAAATGCATTGAGATTGCATATACGTCACATCTGTGGCGCCAAGAAAAAAGCAAAGCAACAAAGTGGTCACTTACAGTGGAATGGATTTTGGGTTAAGCAAGCACAAGAAGTTACCCTCTCGGATTCCGCTGCAACCAGACTCACTGAGGCACCAGCTGGTGATTTAGTTAAGCAGTGGTGCAATGAAATAAAAAATGCAAAGTGCATTTGCTAGCTGTGGATGGGTCCACTGATAATACTCAGCTAATGATGTTTACAAGGTTTTATAATGAGTCTGGAAGGGATTGTTTTCTGTCTAAATGTAAATTAGATTTTATTTATTTTTTAATGATGGGGACATTTTGTTATGAATGTTATTATGTAATCGTGTGGTCTGACTGACCTTAATTAATGGAGTGAAAAGAATTTGTGGCCTTTAATGATTTGTATTTAAAAAGCTCTGCTGAAGACTAATGTCCAAGGATTCCAAAGAAAACTGAATACTTTCCAGAATGTTAGCAACTGCATGATCATGCTGCTATTGTTTTAGCGTAATTTATAATTGACGCAGAGCAGTGAAACAAAATGTAAAACGTGAATTTCATTATTTGGTCCAATGGCTGAGATCATGACTGTTTTTTTTTTTTTTTCTTTAACTTCAGGGGTATGATCGTGCCTCTATATACTCCACCTAGCAACAAGTGATATAGATTCATTGAACTCAACACAACCCACTTGTCGATAATGAGACATTTGGCAAATAGTGAACAATTGTTGAGGCGTCGTGCTGTTTTCACTCCAAGTTTAAATTTACTGTCAAAGTAAAGATAACAGAAAGACAGTTTGTATTTAAATGAACAATATCTTATTTCGATGAGATTCATCATGTCTTCTTAATGAACAAAAACAGATTCTAAACAGATTATTTTGCTCAGACAATAAAAGTTTTTAGTTGTGACAGTTTCGACTGCTACTCCAGTCTTCTTCAGAGCCGTCGAAGCAGTCGAAACTGTCAGCAAGGTAACAACTAAAAACTTTTGTATGAACAAAAGAATCTGTTTATATTCATTATGTAGACGTGATGAATCTCATCAAAATAAACAGATCTTGACAAATCTTAAGCAAAAAGAAATAAGATTCATACCCAATGTATATGACACAAGATTAAAACACTATATTAAAAAAACATTGTAATTTGTCCTTCCAAAAAGTCTATTTTGGAGACTGTACTTTTTTTACTTTTACTAAAGTACACGAGTTGAATCAGGTTGTTTGTTGTTGTTGTCTTTTTGGGGGTCCACCTCTGCCGTACTGCACAATATTACCGTACTTTTGCGTAAATGCCATTAACTTGTCATATCCTCCCAGAAGATGAAGAAAGAACAGCACTAGCACGCGAGTGTATCCCTAAATAAAATAAAATAAACACTTGCGAGTGAGTCCATTTGACAAAATACAAAACTTGCCCAAATCCTGTTTTGCTCTTTTTGATGGCAACTGCTGCAACTCCTGGACGGGACGCACAATACATGCAAGCGCGGCACAAGAGTATCGAGAATGCTGTCCAGTATTGTGAGTATTGTCCTGCACAGTGCAAGGTGCACGAGTCACCCCGCTCTCCGTGCACCCGTACTAAAAAAATAAAATAAAAAACGTAAAAGCATGCGTATATGGATGGAAATGTTGCCTTTACCTTCCTTGGATGGAGCGCAAAAGAGCAAAAGCACACAGATGAGCCAAGGGGTGCTCTCCACCGCCATGTACAGCCTTTTGATGAGGAGGGGGGGTCCACCAGTGGGCTAGCGTGGGTGTCCTCGTCCGTGTCTACAAGCCAGGCTCGACCGTCACAGCCACATGCGATGCATTTTCTTTTTTTCCACGGGTGGTCAGTCTGCTATTGTCTGCACGGGTAGTTTTGTTTTATGGAGGGGAAAGTCTCTCACCCCACGCCAAAGCTCCCCCCCCCTGCCCACAACCCCACTCTCACGCTTCTCTAGTAGTCCCAACAACAATAACGCCGTCTTGTCCCTCGGCGAGTCAACGCCATATTACGAGCCAATGTTGAAGGGTGGCGTGTGGTGGTGGTAAGGTGGTGGGGTGTGTGGTGTGCCTCTGCTTGCTGCTCCACACACACACACACACACACACACGCGCGGGCGCACACACATCCATGTACACGCACTTCCACGATTGCACACGCGCGCGCGCACACGCACGTCCATGTACACACACTTCCAGGCTTGCACACGCACGCACTCGTGCGCGTTCATTGTGCGCGTGCACGCTGCCTGACACTGACTTACTGCCTGGGTTGGTTGGACAAGGTTCACTGGAGCAAGCTGCGCATAATAATAATAATAATAATAATAATAATAATAATAATAATAATAATAATAATAATAATAATAATAATAATAATAATAATACAGTTCCCCAAACAACATCTAAACCCCAACTAACCAAACATTTTAAGCACGCAACTCAGCGAACCAACCTCCTGACTGAGTTGGTGCACCCCATGTCTGGAAGATTACTGGTACCATCCCCAGCAGCCCTTTGAACAACTTGACAAATTTGGCGTACCCACTTGAGTCCAAACAGCGTGCCTGGCCAATTATTTGAAGCCACGCACCTCATGAATGCCCTAACGGGGTTGACGCACCACTTCTCCACCACACACGCTAAAATAGGTACTTTTGCCTGTCTTTTCCAAATATTTTAGTCGCACCCCTTGAATTGTCCGACAAATTAGCCACATGGTCTCTTTGCACGCGCAAACTCTAAAAAAGTCTGCTTTTCCCAAACATTTCAAGCCGTGCACCGCCTTTAACTTCCCAAAAGAGGTGGTGCGCCGCCTCTTCCTCATACGCACACTAAAAAGTAGGGATGGGCGGATCAATACCAAAATATCGATATATCGATCCAGGCTGCTTATTTTTGAGTATCGATCACCCTAGCTAAAATATCGATACTTACAATTATTTAATTATATTTTGCCTCATTTTTTTCTGCTCCAATTTGACGACTTGCACTCATGCTAGCACTACTTTTCCTTCCGCCTGCTGCACCGGCGTGTCCTGCTCTGCTCTGCTCCCGCCCCCTTTTCTCACAAGCCAAGCCCTCCTCCTCCGCCCCCCGTTCCAATCCAAACAAACACAAACAAGCATGGCCACGGCGGCGGCCCAGTCCGAACGCAAGAGAAGTCTGGTTTGGGGATATTATATTTTACTTAATAACAACGAGGCAAAATGTGAAATATGTCACAAAACAATTAAATATTGTGGCAACACCACAAACTTGACAAAACATTTAAGCAAAATTCACACCCTGCAGTTGAAACGTGCCGCAGACACTAAGGCAGCGACGGAAAACCCTGCAGCCACACCGAGGCTAAGGTACCAAAGTACCAAAGTACCTTAGAAGCAGCGTTTCAGAAAGGCAAGACATATCCAGGTATCAGGTGCTAACCAAAAATCGTAAGCATTTGTGGTTGATGTGCTATTTGAAGCAATAATTACTACGCTTTAGTCAGTCATTTATAAATAAAGTTTTCCCCTTTTCAATTTGTGGTCGAACGCCATACGTTTTATTTGTAACTCCACTTCCTATAAACAACACTAAAGTATTACAATATTAAATGTAAGTATCCAGTGGCTTTACAAATTGATAGTTTTGCTGCTCATGACGATTAAGCCCTGCATCTCTGTTGGTACCATGTCTCTTTTTAGATTATACTAAAAGACAAAACTTTTTCCCAACAACAGAGAGAGAGAGAGAGAGAGAGAGAGAGAGAGAGAGAGAGAGAGAGAGAGAGAGAGAGAGAAAAAAGTAAATAGCTCCTTTTTATTAAAGTTATACTATTAATATGCATCTTCCACTAATGCACTAATGTCTAAAAAGGTTAATAATACATGTACATGACGTAATACTTTTTTCTACAAAATTCAATAGATGACTCTCCAAGAGCAAGAATGCCACTGCATTTAAATTGTTTTTTTGGCGGGAAATTACACTTCCGGTATCGATATCGGATCGAATATCGGGTATTTTGGGTAGGAAATACTTGGTATCGGATCGATTCCAAAATCATTGGTATCGCCCATCCCTACTAAAAAGGGTCATTTCCACAAACTTTTCAAGCCACGCCCCCTCAACCAGATGGTTGACATGATCCCCTTGCCTTTCTCAAAGAGTTTAAGATGAGCACCCCTTTAATATCTCGACACAGTTGGTGCATCCTATTCAGACACACGCACGCACACACACACACACATCCTTGTTAACCTCCCTCTGCAGGACCCAAAGTACTTTACTGAGTTGTGGGGTCCATCTCGACTCAGTCGGTGCACCCTATTCAGACACACGCACGCACACACATACACACACACAAAAAAAAAGGTGCCTTTCCAAACTCTTCCAGCCACGCACCCTCTTCAACCTCCTGTTGGTGCAACCACTTTCCCTCACACGCAACATTATAAAAAAAATGCATTCCCCAAAACTTTTAAGCCAACCACCCTCTTTGTCAAAAAAAACTTAAATCTTACAAGACTGGGCAGAAGGCGGAAGAGGAGGGACGGGGAGCCTGGTGGTGTGCTTCCCAATCTATCAGTCGCTGAGTACTGAGGGCTTCACTGACTCGTACATGCAAACACATCGCGGGCAGCCAGCTGGAGCTCTGCCTGGCCTCCTGCCTTCCACACAAAAGACATCCTCCACGAGGGAACAAAGTGATGAAGAGCCAGCGTATGCATACACTACCTCTGCTGCTGTCCGAATTCAAGTATAGAAAATTGCCTCCAATGCAGCATGACAGTCAAGGCAACACAAAGCACATATGTGTGGCAAATCCCATCGCTCGTCTTTTAACTGTAAGCAAAGACACGATGATTAAAGGCTTTAATGGAGATGCTCCCTTTAGTAATATAACGCACATCTCCCCACGCGGATGCGAGATTGATTTGGTCTGAAGAAAGGAAATGGGATGCAGTCATTTCCCAGGTGTATGATTAAAGCAAATGTGAATTATGGGATGGACGAGTCCCATGTGATTGTGGTCAAACTGTAATTTCCTCTCTTTTTCTTTCAAAGAGGAGTCAATGGATTCGTGCCATGTGCACAGCAAAAAAATCCCAGTGTATTTTGGCCACACCATCTTTTCCTAACACACATCCTAAAAAAAGTATCCCCCCATTCCCCAAATACTCAAACACCGCCTCCTTTAACATTCTGACAAAGTTGGCGTACCACATCTACCTAACAAAAACTCTACCTCTCCACTCTGACAGCCTTTCCTAAACGATTTTAACGACCATTAAACATCCATCCCCAGAGTTGAACTTCATCTTGACTCATCTGTCATTCAAATATTATGCAATTACTCTCTTGCTGTGACTCCACTAATGGAAAAGAGAGCCCTCAGTGGACTACGCAGACTCCGGGTGGCCAGGGCATGACATATTTAGTACACGCTGGCTTAATTGTGATATCTGCGGATCTCACAGAGACCAATTAGCAGAGCAAACTTTTGAGCAGTTCCTCTTGGCAGCTTAAAGCAGCGGGTTGAGTGTCTTGAATGCAAGCCAGAAAATATCCACTGATGCTTCTTTAATGCAGCAAAATAATACCTTGGCTTGTTTTCCTGTGTGATCATTCCGTAAAATGGAATCTCTCTGTCTCTCTGTCTCTGTCTCTGTCTCTGTCTCTGTCTCTGTCTCTGTCTCTGTCTCTGTCTCTCTGTCTCTGTCTCTCTGTCTCTGTCTCTCTGTCTCTGTCTCTCTGTCTCTGTCTCTCTGTCTCTGTCTCTCTGTCTCTGTCTCTCTGTCTCTGTCTCTGTCTCTCTGTCTCTGTCTCTCTGTCTCTGTCTCTGTCTCTCTGTCTCTGTCTCTGTCTCTGTCTCTCTGTCTCTCTGTCTCTGTCTCTGTCTCTCTGTCTCTGTCTCTCTGTCTCTGTCTCTCTGTCTCTGTCTCTGTCTCTGTCTCTGTCTCTGTCTCTGTCTCTGTCTCTGTCTCTGTCTCTGTCTCTCTGTCTCTGTCTCTGTCTCTGTCTCTCTGTCTCTGTCTCTCTCTCTGTCTCTGTCTCTCTGTCTCTGTCTCTCTCTCTCTCTCTCTCTCTCTCTCTCTCTCTCTCTCTCTCTGTCTGTCACTGTCTCTGTCTCTGTCTCTCTCTCTCCATCCATCAATCCATCCAGTCATCTGGGATAAAGTCCAGCAGTGATAGTAATAATGGACAAAATATATTCCTTACTGCTTTGAATCGACCATGGTGAACGAATTAACAATAAGATGTCCATGTTTGAATATGGGAGTGTTATTTCACCGCCTTTCACTTAAGCGGTGCTGTGGACAAACCTCTCCCCGGACAGTACGCCTGGTCCAGAGGAAAGGCGTCTCCATGGCGACCAAGACAATGACGGGACACAGGCTCAGAGGAGGGGCGACTGGGCAGCCAGTTTTTTTGTTTTACTCTCAAAACTGTGTACAACTGAAATTATACATTCTAACACAATGGTTAGTAACCATGCAGAGATAATTGTTTTCTTGCTTCTGACTATGAATAATTTAATGCCTAATGACTTCATGTAGTCAATGTATTACAGTGCTTTGTACTTTTGTATAACACCAGTTTTTTTTTTTTTCATCAATTTAGTCTTATGGCCCATTTAATGCCTTTGACATTCTTTTTTTACTCTTGGTTTGGCAGACACTTAAATAACAAGATTCGCTGAGGCTTTGTAAGCTCTCTGGTCTTAGAATTGGAATTTCTGGAAAACAATTATTTGATTGCTACTTTTTTTAATTTGCAAATAGAATATTAAACTACAACTTTGTTATTATTGAATGAATTAATATGCTTCATGATAGGTTTGTAAAGGCATTTTTTTTTTTATTGGTCACACGTTGAATTACTCCAAGTATGGGCAAGGGCAGCTTATTCACAGTGAAACAGTGACCTCACGTGGAACACTGACGTCATTACAATTTTCTGCCACAGTATGGTTTAAAATAGTGTAAATACTA
Source organism: Syngnathus typhle (assembly GCF_033458585.1). Taxonomy (NCBI): domain Eukaryota; kingdom Metazoa; phylum Chordata; class Actinopteri; order Syngnathiformes; family Syngnathidae; genus Syngnathus; species Syngnathus typhle. Next base: position 18,563,121 of record NC_083741.1, read on the forward strand.
TTTAAAAGGTCACAAGGTGTGTTTTCATGAAACTTTCTGTTTGATGTAATCACTTTGATGCAGAGGTGTACTGTTCAATTCACACAAAAAACTTCATGATGGATTTTGTTGAATAAAAAAATGCAAAAATAAAAAGCGACAAGGCCTTTCATCTTTCAGCAAAAGAATTTTATTTCAAAACTGAGATTAAAGGACAATAAAAAATGTGTCAAATCTGATTTTGCTGAGTTTTTATATTTCTTATCTTCGGATAAATTTAAATAAATAAACCCATTAAATGCAGTTCCACAAAAACTGCCTGGGAAGAAGAAATATCATGCACATACAAAGAGCAAACCTTAATTTGACATTTGTCTATTTAAAATTGTTTAGATTTTATTTTTTACAGATCAAATGTCCTCTGTGTTAATATAAACTCTTTAGTACTTTACATCTACTATATTCAGAACCATGGACAGGGAGGCGGTGCCATCAGGGATTAGAATACTTTAATCCCACCCAATGGTTTTGAGATCAAGCTTGATTGACAGGTCAGGGACGTGGGATTTTACCAGGCTGTACGATCTGGTGTACGTACTATAATTGACTTAACCTTTTCTCTCTTTAAATACCTGATTGAATTTTTTTCTGCACATTCCTGCGACTCTTTGAGATCTTTCTTTTTACGCCTGACGTGTTTGAGACCACACGGGCAAACTGCTCTCTGAAGAGAGAAGGTAAGAAGATTATGTCTCTGTCCATATGTCGTCTTTGCAATGCCCTCTTTTTTTAGGCCTATTTCCTTATATAGTGTGGATGCATGGTAGTTATTATTAGGGACATTTCAACATGAAACAGAGGGTGTCACCTACCCCCACCCCCGCCCCTTTTGCCTCCATCACTTTAATAGCAACCGATTCTTTACCCCCCACCTCCTCCCACCTTCTGCAGCGACAATAGTCACAGGTCATAATAGCACTCAATACATTCCGTAGAGTGAAGAATTAATCACGTCTTGTCTCATCATTTGGGATGATTTCTTTTTGCACTTAGTATTTTATTGTATTTGACCGCATTGCACTGCATCAAATCGGCCATGCGGGATCGTATCAAACCGTCGGTGTCAAACTCAAGGCCCGGGGGCCAGATACGGCCTGTCACATCATTTTATGTGGCCCGTGAAGACAAATTGTGCATCAACTTCATGTGTCCATACTAAAATGACAAACTACACGTTATGGAATAGAGATAACGCTTGCATTTTTTAATTACCATTCATCTTTTTAAAATAGAACAGTTTTACGAGTCTTTAAAAACTAGTTTGTTGTATATCTTATAATGTATAATATAAGGCGTTGAGAGTCCTAATGGACCTCCGAAGGAAACCAAAATTAGTTTGACACCCCTGTATCAAACAATTGTGCGTTGTCTCCTATTGAATTGCGTTGCGTATCGGATCTCTCCGTTGTGACAGGCTAAAGCGACGGGATTGGAAGTGGATCGAACGTCACCATGGCTGGTCAGTACCAATACGGCACTAATACAACAACTTGCTTATCAGCACCTTCATAAAATAATGAAAAAAACTGAACCAAATAATTGAGTTGAACCATTATTTGAAGAAGGTGATGTTATGCATGTTTCTTCTGCTTTTCCTAGTGGTTGCTCTGTTTCAAACATCTATTTTGCAGAGCCCAACTTCCCGCCGCTACCCGGTTTCATTCCGCTCAAGCCATGCTTCTACCAGGACTTTGATGAGATCCCCGAGCAACACCGCAGCTTGTGCAAAAAGATGTACCACCTGTGGATGCGTGAGTCTACTTTTCAAGAGGTTCACTTAAGAGATTTAATCAACCCGATTTGTTGTCTTCACCACTCGTGATAAGAGGGGAGATGCTTTACAAGGGCCCTCCTGCAATAATAGCCTGTCCACAGTGTTTCTTTTAATTTGGTAACGAGACAAAGGACTGAGCAGATGGTCTGGGTTTGAGCTGATGAGGTTAGCGGGAGCATTTTGGAATAGAATTATATAACTTTTTAAGGGGTAGTGCTTTTATAATTTTATGACACCGTGATTAATCAGGGCGAAAAGATCGTCTATAAAGCTTTTTCCCTGCAGCAATTGGACTGCCAAAGTTACATTAAAAATGATGCTCAGGCTTTGTTAGTTTTACACTGAAATGGTGATGCAACTGTATGTCAGATTATACAATGAAACACACTCACACAAACTAATGACAGTAGTACGCAGCATGCAAAGTCTTGCGTAGTTTCGTGATGTTTTACCCAATGACATAATTTGGAGTAATTGGCCTCACAAAACCTTAAAAAGTCAAAGGAAAAGCTAAACCCACCAACTGTGTTGATAATTGATTAACTGATTTATGCAATGAAGTTTCTTTATTCTTTTTTCTTAGTAAACGGCGCCACGCTGGCAGTTAATCTCGTGGGCTGCTTTGCATGGATGTTCGGAGGAGGGGGCGTGACTAACTTTGGCCTGTCAATCATTTGGCTGCTCATGTTCACGCCCTGCTCGTACGTCTGCTGGTTCCGGCCCATTTACAAAGCTTTTAGGTAGGGATGCAATTTTTACACGCAAATTACAACTGCAGGAAGAAACACATTGTAAAATGAATACATATGTAATAAAATCATTATTCGAATGACAATGTAAGATAATGATGTTTGAGCATGGTAGATCAATTTTGTCTTACTGGTAATATTATTTCGTTATTAGCGTCATTTCTGAAATCATATTTCTCCCTCAGGAGTGACAGCTCGTTCAACTACATGCTCTTCTTCTTCGTCTTCATGGCTCAAGTGGGCATCAGCATTATTCAAAGCATTGGCATCCCGGGATGGGGAGTGTGGTAAGAGTCAACCTCATCAAAAATATGTCAAAATCATAGAAAAATAAGTAAGGAATTCAAAAACGTGGGCGTTTAAATAATAACGACAACTTAAGTGATAACAAGTAAATTCACTTTAACATGAAAATTGTGCAAGTACAAATTAAATGAACAAATACATTATAGTAAATAAACAATGAAACTAGAGTCTCAAACAAGTAGAATACAGCCATAATTTAAATAAAATAAATAAATAAATAAATAAATAAATAAATAAATAAATAAATAAATAAATAAATAAATAAATAAATAAATTAATAAAATTAGAGCACACACACAAATTTTAGGGAATATAATATTTCCAAAAATGTACACAGATAATTTTAAATACACAAAGGACAAATCTAAATTTGATTCACTGCAAGCACATGACTTTAGCCATTAGTGTATAGCAATAAATCATGCAAGAATGTGTAAAGCAGACCACATAATCTGCTTTCCTCAATGAAACATGCTTTTGTCACAATGTCTGTCATCTCCATTAACATGACTGTGATGGACCATTAGGAATTAGCCTCGTAGACGTTTTATGACGGCTCTGTTATTAGATTTTTAGCTGCCGTTAACGAGCGCCTGATTCGGCCTGATGCCCATAAATGACAGCCTTCATAAACTTTAGAAATGTCACTACGGGCAGTTTGGATGCACACCTGTATGCGCAAAGTGCTGCAAAGTCTTTTATCCGCCGTTACTTTGAAGGCAGCTAAATGATGGGCATTTAATGTCCAGATGGCCAAGTAGGCGCTGACGGCGATAATATTGTCTTATATCAAATCGTGAGTCATTTTTATGCATGAAAGGTAATTTTTTTTGTCTCCCTTTCAGCGGCTGGTTGGCCACTATCTCCTTTTTCAGTTACAATATTTTGATAGCTCTGATTATGTTGGTGCCTACCATCATGTTCACCGCTGTCGCCTCGCTGTCCTTCATCGCCCTCACTAAGGTAACATGTGAAGAAGCAAACTTTTTAGATTGACTGTGACACTTTATAGCACAGTCCCACTTCATTCATTTAGCACCAGGCATAAAGAAAAATTAAAAATCGAGCCTTCAAGAGACGAGCAGCAAGAAAAGCATTTTGATTGTTTTATTTCAAACCAATGACAGTAGCAAAATTACACTGTGGCAGATCCACAACTTCTACCGTGGGAGTGGTGGCAGCATGACCAAAGCGCAGGAGGAGTGGACCACAGGTGCCTGGAAGAACCCTCACGTCCAGCAGGCCGCCCAGCAGGCCGCCATGGGGGCAGCCAGCGGCGCCATGCAGGATCAGTACTCGGCTCCGCAGTACAACGACAACCAGATGTAACACGCAAATGTTGCAGCGGCGACGCTATCGTTGGGGCCAAAGTTTGAACAGTAGCCTCATCCGTCATCTGGTCTGAATCTGAAATGAATAATTCAGTGTGTTTTCATGCTGTTTCTTGTTCATATTTTATAACTTTTCACGTGACATAGAGTGAACCCTAGCACAATCACAAATTCATTGTTTATCATTGAAAAACAAACTTATTAGCGTCTTTGTGCTCCGGCCAAAGTATCATTTGGCGTCATTTGGTGGCACTGTGGTCCCCTGTGAATTGTGGGGGTTCACTGTCATCACAAATACCAAAATAGTAGCTGGCTCCTTCTGGATGGTCACCTTTAAAGCACCTCGGCCCCTCCCCTAAACAAGCTAATATATATTTTTTATCATTAACAAGATTAATGATGATGATGATGATTGAACTTTATTCATCCCACAGCGGGGAAATTTACTTTACTTAATTTAATTTACTTTATTTAATTTAACGAGATATTCATACACAAAAAAACACCAGTCTGCGCCCCATGACTGCTAAAAAACAATAAGAAATGTATTTTATATATCCGGTATTTACCATGACGTCACACAAACGTCCCGTGGAGCACGAGGACTATGGCGTGCAAGATGTTTTGGCTGTCATCCAGTGTGCACCGAAAACCATCGCGATGGATGACAGACGTGCATTTTGCGCAGGAATGGGGTGAACGGACACGATACAGGACATGCGGAATAAAAGGTCCGTGGTATGCATGTGTGTTAATAGCAGCGGCCTCCTCGCTGCACCTGATCGGGCAACTCAGTCGCATAGTTTCTAAATGCACTATTATTTTCAGTATTTTAATGTTGATTTGTGATTATGACTGTGGACTGTAGATCTTGCATCAACCAAAGAAAAGTGAACATTTACGAGACTTTTGCACTATGAAAGAAAACGGTTACCTCAGGAGTATATGCGATTTCCAAACAGTTTGCCACTTTTTTTTTTTTTTTTAATGCTGTTAAAATTATACAGTATTATAACGCCCCAAATTAATGTTAGGGCTACATATTTAGTTTTACGTGTAAAATATTTTACATTAGAAGATTAGAGTCCTATTAACAACTGGTTAGTAGGTTGAGTAGTTTTTAAAGTCGCTCTTTACATTTTTTATGTAATATTTTTTTATTAATAGATCACCTTTATTGTCATGTTTTTTTGGTAGTAATTTCCAGGGGTTTTGATCTTTTCGGTAGTCCTTTATATTAACTCTAACACTGGGAAGAAAATCTGCATTATTGCAGGTGACTTATTTAACTAAAACATTAATTCTATTGAGCAGTAATGTCAAGTAAAAATTTGCTGAACCGTAGTTTATTACGAGTCCTGTATTTTCATTTTTTTTTTTAAAGCTGTTGTTCAATATAGTTTGTGATGTTTTATAAACCTACATGTACAAACAGTCAAGCAGTGACCCGCCTCTGGCTATGTGCCTGTTTGTCCACAGGGAGGCGCTAAGGAATTTAGTATGGAATATAAACAATTTCAAGCCTGACGAAACTTTCCTTTATTCTTCACCAATAATTGTCTCAGTGAACATGACTGCATTACTTGCATGCCGTTTGTTTTTCTCTCCTATTATTCTGATATAGCCTCAACTTGTTCAGTTTAAAAAAAGTTATATGTATTTTTTTAACTTTTATATATATCTTAATCCTACCTGCAATTTATGAGACAGATATACAAAATGATGGTGAGGTGTCTACTATAACTATAACTACTCATACACCCATCAAAGACTGAAAAATATATTGTACCTTACTTGCATTGATTATGTGGGACCCTCCTCTCCGGTAGTGAAATAATTAAACAACACCGGGATGACATTTTACTGCAGCGGTATTCCCACAGGAGCCAAGCAGTGCTTTAATTGCCACACAAACACACACGCATACACACATGCCTTACCCAAGAGTGCACTATCATTCTACACTGGCTAAAAGTGGACTCCCATTTCTGGTTATTTTTAAAATCAATAAAAAAAACACACACACACAACTACAACAGAGAGCTTCCATTTGAGGACTTAAACATGATAACATGACTTCAAATATAGATTTTCTCTTTTATTATGTAACCTTCCGGGATAGACAGCACGCTTGAGTGACACATATAAGACGGGACCTCAAAGGCAGACGTGTTGTTAAATTCACTAAAATATTTTTACGATTTTTTAAGTTTTGGATATTTTGCTGCATAGCTGATAACCTAAAAATCTACTTAAAAAAAAGTTTTATTTCTAACAACTGGCTTCTCTTCTTTTTTTTTTATACACACACAAAAGGCGCACTTTATTAAAAGGCGCACCAACGTTTTTTGAAGAAAATTAAATGCTTTTACGTGCGACCTATGATTGTGAAAATACGATTATTCCTTTGACAAGGCAGACGCAAACTTGAAAATCACACTTTTCCAACTGCTTTTGCTCTTAATTGGTCTCCGTCAAAGGAAGAAAACTATGATCTTTGAAAGGCACTTAGACATGATTGCTCTACAGGGATACCTCACAGTCGCCTTGCCGTTAGTTATTTTGCTGTACTTTTTTGCTTTCAGTACAAACCCCCCCCCCCCCCCCCCCCCAGAAGTTGCCTTAATGGAGAACTCCTCAAGTCGATGGTAGTCTACACTGAGGTAATTGTTTTTCATTTCAATTGCTTAGAGGCTGTCAAAGAGAGTTATTTTCTTCATGATTTGTCAAAAGTAGATTTAAGGAGTCTGGGGGTGAGGCAAGGTAAGTTGTGATGGTTTTGGGTATTTTCCCCACCTAAAATGCTCATATAGGACTTTAAACTAACAGAGCATAGAGGAGAGTTTTGTTCTACAACTTAGGGGGGATGTGGATAGAGTGCTCTTTCATGCGGTTGAACAAACACGCACGTACGTTTGCCGTCTGGACAACGTCTACCAAGCTCGCGCTTCAAACAGAAGCTCCTGTAAGAGTCTCATGTGAGCGCACCTCAGCGCAATGCAGGCTGCTATCCTCTGGGTGACGTGACCGGTATGAGGAAGACTGACGCTGTGTCCTCAAGTACGTGAAAAGTCTTTAAATGGAAATTTACCTCACTTTGCAATCATATGTGTCGCCATCTACGGCGACAGACTGCATCTTGCACTGGTTGCCACGGAGATGCCAGCTGTAAAAGTGTCAACCCTGTGACCCTTGCTCTACCAATGGGTGGTGTCGGATCCAATGACGAGGCATTAGCAGGTTGTCAGGTGCTAGCCAAAACACGAACATCTGGGGCAGGGGTCACCCGCTACATTTCTCTAAGGGACAGAATTTTTACCCAACATAATCATCATAGAGGCTGGAGCCTCCAATAGAATAATGAAATCACATTATATTTTCTATTTGATCCTCATAATTATGGAATCCAGGATCAGACAGTTTGGCGGGCTGGATTTAATGCCACCAGTTGATGATTGTCGATTTAAGATGTCCATGGATCCTTAAAGTGTTGAGAAATTAAATTCTGGCAAGATAATAAATTTATATAAAATAAAACTGAAATTTTCTCCTACTCCCATTGGTTGCCCATCCATTGATCGTGAAACTAAAGCTACACCCTGGAATTGTCACAGGGTAATGCCCTCTTTACAAATATCAGCTAGGCCAATCACTACCAAAGGGACCGTCTGTCTCAGAAAAAAAACAAGATCATAAATACAAGAAAAATGTAATAATTTAATCAGAAATAAAATGCTGTGCTCAAAATGAACATTAGCTGCCATGGAGGGGAAGAGTTTAATTCATAGAATTTATGACAACTGGAGGACATACTCCATAAAACTGGCAAAGGAGGAAAAATGAGGGAATTAAGTTGTCTTTGTTATGAGGCCCACCGACTGGCTCAAGGCGGCCACAGCCAGCAGCTCCTACCTCCACCACGCAACGATAAGTTTATTCCCGCAGAAATGGCAGAGTCACTCCTTTGCATCTTTATTCTCATAATTAGGTCGCAAAGCCAGGACGCGTGCAGTGGCAAGATGAATTACCCGCGGCCTTGGTGCCCAGCCACACACGGTTTCGAAAAAGTAGCCAAAAACACTAAATCAGGGCTTCTCAAACAAAAACTAAATTCTTAGCTAAAATCGGGTCTGCTCTTTCCCGTTCTGTTAAAGCGTGACGATGTACAAGCTTGAGGTGGTTTTGCAAACTCGAGCTGGAGACCAACAGGTGTCTCCTGGCGTTCCTTTGATTTTTCCTCGGTAACAGAATTCCCGGGCAGTTTGCGGCGTCAGTGACATCCCCGCTGCGAAAGTACGCTTGCAAGATCTAATCAGTCTCGCTTCACTGCATTTGATCCTCAGTTGCAATTACGCTTGCAGCTGCAAAATGCTTGTTGCAACATAGGTTGTCTAAAATGGGGAGACTGGGGGCCGACGTGACTCGCTGGGGGGTTATTTGTCTTCCTACAGATCTGTGGTTGAACAGCAAGCAGATAACATTTCCTACCCAACTTGAAACAAGAACGTGTTGTTTGTTTTGTGGTATTTTGCCCAGCAGGTCTGGTGTCCATTGTTTTCATCTCAACTGGATTCCACTCGCCATGATTGTATTGTTTTATAGGTCAAACTTACAAACAAAAAGAAAATATTTATCTGAGGTGATAGAAGATATCTGATTAAAACTTGCCGTTGAGCAGTGTAATCATCACTCGGGTCACGGGATAAGCTGCAGTCTATCCCAGTTGAGTTTGGATGAGAAGATAAACCTCGTACTAGTCGCCAGTCGTTCACAGCAGGGGGGAAAAAACCATTCGCACTCCCATTTATAGACAGTTTAGTTTTGATCTTTGACGGTCTAAAACGACATAAACACCTCGCAGCATGACGTGCCTTCTTTATTTTCTTATTGTAAAACACATTTACACAAAGCTTTGATGATAAAAAGTCTGCCTGAAAGTGGGCCTCCCTGGACTTCAACATTACCGTATGTAAAGAAATTGTCACAGCAGCAAAATATACATACATACATACCCCCATTAATAATGCAACAAAGTAAAGAGAAATGCAAACAGCATTGAAGAGGAATTAAAATAAATTTCAATCTAATCTATGCAAGAGGGGAAAAAACAATTAATAAATGTGTTTTAATTATGCTCTGGTAATGTTTGTATAGTTAGCACCGAGGCAGAAGTATTATATTATTGAGAGTGATATATAATGAAACAAGTATAAATGATCATAAAAAATGTACAGTGTATGAAACTGTTGCTGCATATGCGCATTAAAATTGAACAAGCTAAGACAGCCTTGTTTTCTTTGATAAATGTAACATGCATGCATTAAATATCATAGTGGACCTCCGTCCTAAATACAGGCTTTAACCGTGAGTTCAAGCAGACAACTATCAAAAGGCTCTCTGCATAATCCTCTGGTCCGTTACAGCTTCTCTTTGCTCCCGCGTGGAGATTGCAGCGTTGATTTGTACTTCAAGTCTCCCGCTGCTCCAGTTTTCCCAGAAACCACGCTGGCATTGGCATCTCTGGAAATGTGCATTATGCATATCGCGTATCTTTGCAACACAGTGGGTGTCTGCTGGGTTTTGACTCTGCCGTGCGCGCCTAGAGCAAAATCTTCTTTTGCACTTTGCTGAAGCACATGCTGTCCCCTCCTCACCCTACCTTTTGCTACATTTGTGCAGCTTGCTTATTTATTTTTACATGCCAAACTTAAATAAGACATATGAAGGCAAACGTTATGTGTTTTCTTTCAAACACCCCAAAGAACAAGCTGGGATAGGCTCCAGCATGCTTGCGACTCACCTGAGGAAAATCGGTTCAGAAAATGGATATAATAAAATAGAATGTAATGTAAGATATAATATAATATAACATCTTTGATTCGAAGATTTTCCTGTTGTTTTTTGGCACTGCATCACAACTGAGTGAGTTTGTAGCATTTTATTTCACCCCATGATCGCACAAATTCGGATAACCCATAAAACACAGACTGAACAAATGCAATAGTTACAACTATATCAAAACCAAACCAGCATTTAAGTCAGTCATGCATCAATGGAATATTTGCTAATACATTCTTCCAAAAAAAAGGCATAGATGACCATATATGTGCCATCTGACCAGTGTTGGTAGTTGAAGACAGTGTAAACCATACAGCTTACGTACAATAGTCATGAGCCTTGTTTTTTAGAGCACCTTCTTTTTTTAAAACCCTGGGATGTGCATCAATAAGGGTGGAGGATTGGAATCTTAATTGCTGACGATTCCCCACATAACATTATTGCTTCGGGAACGTTTACAACAACCCTACCTCATCTTAAAGACGGTTTGCGTGCTGCTGTTTTGGTTAGCAACTGAGTTCAAATGAACTTGTTGATTTTTTTTGTTTACAAATGGTGTCAAAAGAATTCAAGTACTGATTCAAAAAAAGATAAAGATGAGATCAAAGACAAATTGAGAGTTTTTTGTTCTCAGATTAGGATCAAATGCCTTAGCCAAAAGCATCTGACAGTTCCAATTGTAAAAAAAACATTTGCCGTGCGAGGCGGGACGAAGATCATTAGAAAGAAGACCTTTTGGTTTGAAAATATACTTTTTCTGACACTAGTTCTGGAACTTCTCTCACACACCGCTTGCACAATATGTTGAAACTGACAAAATTTCAACGACCCATTTGGGGAGGAACGCTTATTTCTTTTTCGTAGGATGATACCCATGTGCAATAAAAATAGGGCCCGATATCTGAGGAAATATGGGATGTGTGAAGAATAGCATCAATCAACTTAAGCAGCTACTGTAACTTTTTTGGAGGAGTTTTTTTTTCTATTTGGTTGGGGGAAAGAGAGTTTTTAATTGCAGTGTCTATTTGAGAAACTACCTCAAGTACGAATGGACTTAAAGAGTTAAAAGAAGTATTGTCATCACATTAAGCAAGATTAGTACTACAAAATCCAAGTCCAGCATGACCCACTGTGACAAAAAACAGCCAATGTGCATCTATTAAAGACCCAATTTTACATCATCCTCATTTCCATCACTGGCACGGGTCATTTTTTATTCATAGTTCAAACAAAAACTCTGCAGGGAGTTTGACCTGACAGCACACACCTATTAAAATCAATACAACATACTTTTGCAGAGTCTGAAAGCAAATTGTCAGGATGATATTAGTATGAGGACTCTCCTGGGGTATGGAAGTTGATTCATAGCATAATAACATAACAGCAAACAAAAATGCATTGTACAATATGGTCACATAAAACAGGGGCTGCCCCCCCCCCTTTTAAAATGAGTATTAGAGGCCATTTCAGCGCTCCAAGGACCAGACAGAATGTATTGTAGGTAAAAATTGGATGCACTTATCATCATCAGCAAGAGTTTTTGGTTTGTTTTTAGAATTTGCATGGCATTGCAGATCAAATACTCTGTCCAGGTAGGTTTCCCCACCCCATCTTAAAATAATTCACCCCAACCAATTGAATCAGCCAAAAGTGGATCGCACTTGAATCTGAGACAGCGCTAAAAAAACAAAGACAAACAAACAATCACAGTACAGCGAGCCGACAAGTCCCATTCACATTCCAATTGAAGAGCAGTCAGGATCACTTGAGTGTGGGTGTTTGTTTGGTCTTCCAGTGCCTTATCAAGACCTGCAATGTAACCAGGGAAGAGAACATTTATTCATTTTTAGTATGGGGCCAGTCTCCCTTTGTCAAACTGTTCAACTAGGAACTCATTTACATCACTGGGTCGGTCGGACTTTGCGTTTTAACCCATCTCAGTGTTTACTCTAAGTGCTGCTGTTTTGGTTAGCAACACGATTAGAATGGCGTTTTGGATCACCATATATCGATAGTCGAGAGATATTTCCAATACTACAGTGACCCCTAGTGAGAATTAAGAAACAGGTTTAAGCGTCTAAACCCGAAAGAATGTCTTTATGATTGGGGTTTCACAAATGCTGTATGAATTTAAACAATTTCGTTTTAAAGTCTGATCTACCAAATTTGAGGGATTATTCTATGACGCCTGAAGAACAGAGTTAGAAATTTGCAAAAGGGTTGTAATTCTTTTGGCTGTTCTTCAAACTTGTTAACACCTTTAACACAGCATTACGAAAATGTGAATACGATGAATTTTAACGATTTCTTTTTTTATCTAAATCCGATGAAGACTTTGCAACATAAACGTAATGTGGATTAACAGACACAGAGACTATAGAGATGAGCTCATTTAAAGTGGTTGTCTTTATATAATGGAGGTCACGCTCCACACATCTGCTTCTGCAATTTTGACTCATTTCTGTACAAAATGAGCCATTTCGTCCACTTTTCTTTCATCAAAGACGAAAAATGCTTTTGTGAGCATATTTCCAAGTTTGGCACTTGGTGCATCTTCTGTACTGCTAATCGAGCTCAAGAAAAGTTCATCGCCTCTGCATCTTTTCTTCGAGGCGAGAAAAGAATAGGAAAAGTTTCAGAGGCCATTAATCTTAATTGAAGAATGAGAACATAATTTGTTAAATCATCAAATAGTTTGGCCGAGGAAGCCATTAAGTCCACTAATAAGTCGTAAGTAATTTGATACACTTTGATGCTCTTCATTGAGTTGCCATAAAAAGTGCCATTTCTAAATTGTGCTTCAGTGGTAGGTTGTCATGATGTGAAACCTAATTTACAGTCCTTGCTAATGGACAAAACATTAGGTACACCTGATCAATATATGGAGATTCAATTTAGGTAAGTTTGAAGCTGCAAAATAGACTGTTGGAGTTAATTGTATTGTCGAAAGTTCTTGTATTTTTTTTTCTTAACTCTTGGTCAAAGTATGTGTTCAAGACAGTGAGGGTAACGTGATTTACTGAAGAAATAATTTGAAAAAAACAAATTTTGACTTACTGAGCGAGCTGGCATTTGGTTGTCGTAACAAAACGTCCCGTGTAGTGGATGTTACATCTGACAACATTGTTGGTAAAGTCTGATTCCATCACCAGGAATTTGGGGTTGACTGTGAGCTAAAGAAAAACAGAAAGAAATTAGATTTGTGTTAAAAGCGGGAAAAAGATTTTCCCTTTTACCTAGTTTTTACCTTTAATATGTAGTTTCCAGGCTGGATGTCAGTGATGTCGATCCATTGACAGTCAATATCGGCGTTGTAAGTATCATAGCAGCCTGGGCTGAGACCCTGAACAAGCAGATACATGATATTGCGAAATATTTTTCAATTAAATTTAATTAAATTTGGGAGCTTAAGATCAGGGGATGCTTTGAGAATAATTGTCAATTTCTGTCTATGTGAAGCCCTTTGAGACTGCTTGTGATTTAGGGCTATACAAATAAACTTGACTTGACTTGACTTGAATCAATCAATTAATTAATTAAAAAAAAAGAGCAATTATTTTCAGTTTACTGAACAGCTGCCGTTACCTGAGTGTGCGAGGTACATGCATAACGTTTCAGGTGTCCAAAGTCGCATGTAGTGTCCTCCAGACAGAAACTAGCCTTGTGCCCTTCGGCCACTTTGCGACCCGAGGTAACCTCCAACAAGTCGTAGTGGCTGAACTCATCCATGCTGTGATAGTGCCTGCAGCGGCACAAAGGAGAAAAAGAATGGTCGCTAACAAACATTCATACAAGCTTGAGTTCGGCTCATTCCAATGAAGCGGTGCAATGTTTATGTAAATATTGTTAAGTCGTGTGTTAGTGTTTTGGTGTGTAATGCCGTGCGGTGACGTACGCACATGAACAAGGTCTTTCACAGCCAAGGGAGGTTAATTAATGACAAATCAACACGTTACGTACTTTGCAAATGGAAATACTCGTGTGAGGGACACAAGACTTACATTATGCGCATATTTGCGCAGCTTTGGCACGTGAATAGAGCCAGATCAGAACCAGACCACAACATGTACGGTATGTTTTTGGAATGTTGGAGGAAGCCAGCGTACACGGACGGAGTCAAAGCTCAGGGAGAGAATGCAAAGTCCACGGAGGAAGCCGTGATGTCTTTAAGAGGAATAATTACCTTCATAATCCTTAATGAAACTTTCATACAATGACACTTCAGAGGCTTTCATAATTTATAACTACACAAGGCGCATTACCAAGTGGCATTTGCATCAGTTAAATACTCCCATTAAATAGTCCCCAGAACAAAGGACATTATGGAATATACTGTGAGTTTCAATAAATATGATGTGTAATAAAATAGAAGTTTACCTCCAGTTGGGAGATTTACGGTGAGGTAAGCGCTAAGGACCGTTAAAGTCACACAAACTGGGATTGTGCAAACATTGCTTTATATTGCATGTAGCAACAACATTTTTACAGGAACGGTCATTATAATTTGAATAAAACCCAAACGACGTCTTGGAAAGCAAGTTGGAATCAACGGGGCGGGGGGGTGATCATTTTTTGCACTCAATCTTTCCAGTGGTGACCAATTACCTCCTCGTGTGTTACAAAGACATCCCTTGTTATGAAATTTCAAAGCATGTGTTTCATTGTTGTTTCATTTCTGGAATGCCTGTACAAGGCTGCCAATAAACAAGCAATAAACTATCATTTATTGCATATTACATTCTCCATACAATGTATTGCATTATGCGTGTGTGTGCCTGTTTGTGTGATGCTTAGAAAAAAATATGGGAGTCAAACGGCACTGTGTACTAGTTAGGGGCAACTGATGTGGAAAAACAACCAATTGTAAAGCTCATTGAGATTAAAAATCTATTTCCCGATATTGACAGAAAATCATAATCGAAATCAGTTCAAAATACGTCAACAAATTTGTGCCAAATTTAGAGCCGGTCACATTGTCCAATAGTATTAGTTTCACATTCCTTTACAGTGGATTTGAAGTCTTCCAAATCATAAATTCTGGAACGTTCAAATCCAAGTTATTCCATGAAAAGGGAACAGCATGTTTGAATGCTTACCCAAGGACAGACACAAAAGCAATTAAAAGTAGCAGCAACGACTTCCAGAAGGCAAAAAGCACAGATGCTCCACCAAAGGATGCAAACTCACGAGTAAGATGCTGGAATTTGCCAAAAAGTACAGAGACAAATCTCCAAAATTCCTTCAGTAAATTTAATGGACTGATGAGACAAAGATAAAGCGAAAGAATGGAAAAAGCTTTCCGACGATGATCCCCATCATACGAGCCAATCTTTGCAACTCGGCTCCTTCTAGGAATGTGCTCCCTAATCTTCATTGATGATGTAACACATCAAGGCAGCAGCAAAAATGAACTCGGACGTCTACAGAAACATTTTGGTGGCCGATTTATAGAGATTAGCTACCAAACGTCCAGCAGGGGCAAGGAATGGTTCAAGATTAACTTATTTTTTACTGTTCAGATATTATTGACTGGGATACCCCCGTTATTTCCCGATTATGACGTATAAATCCACACAAGTTTGAAAGGAATAAAAAATATTAATGTATCTATTTTATCTATGATTGCACCAATGGTTAGGGACTACTGATGTAAACCACAAAAAAAATAGTGGTTCACCATGGCAGCAAATAAAAGTGTCAAAAATATGTAGCTTTTTCTCATTGATACTATGGTAAGAAAGCTACGTGAGAATAAAGTTCTCAGCTGGAGAGCTTATTGACCAGAAATGTAGGCCAGCAGATTTTATAGTAAGAGACTTCTTGCATAAGCAAACACTTTGCCCCAGTAACCCATATTCCCGCTGTGGCACTCAAACAACTATGTGATCGGGTGTCACGGATTGACAGAAAAAAATAAAACGATTTTTTCCAAAAAAAGATTGATTTGTCAAGTCTGTCAATGGAATGATTGCCTTGGCTTGCTGCCTCCTGGGAGCCGCCGTCGCCGCCGTGTGTCAATGCCGACTGACAAATATAAAAAAAACAACAACAACACTGCCAATCTCCTAATGGCTGCTCACATTCCTCCTCGGTGAAGACGATCGGGCCGTTTTGGCAGGACGTGGAATATACCGTCATAAAAATGAGAGCAATAACACCCCACCCAACCGAATTCACACGGAATTCCTGAGTGACATTCAATTTGTTTCACCGGGGGCCTCGCCGAGCCAAGTCAAACATTTCCACGGACGGAGCTAAGGACGCCAGTAATATGTCTTTATAGTACATGGTGTACAGGAATCTGGCTTTGTGTTCTCACGCGGGATTTGTAAGGGACTCACCTAGATGGGAATCCTGTCAAAACAAGAATGCTTTTCATGGTTAGCCAACCCCCAAGTTGATAGAGGTAACCAGGGTCATAGCGACATGGACAGAATGTTACAAGTGAGGCATTCTCCTACAAACCTTTAGGATATAAGCCTTTAGATAACCAAAGTAGTCCTTTGTCATGCCTTGAGATCCAAACGACACCCGACTTGAGAGTATTTTG
This sequence comes from Syngnathus typhle, assembly GCF_033458585.1. Lineage (NCBI taxonomy): Eukaryota > Metazoa > Chordata > Actinopteri > Syngnathiformes > Syngnathidae > Syngnathus > Syngnathus typhle. The sequence goes on from NC_083741.1 coordinate 18,579,708, forward strand.
AGATATGAGCCGTTGATGTGAACATTTCCTCTAAAATGAGGCGCCTCGTCGTCATGATCAGCTGTCTTGCTTTTTTTCACGTTGCAAATGCTAATGGCTGACAAACTTGACATTTACGTGGGCTTCTGAAAAGTGACTGTCAATGACCAACATGTATTTCCAGTAAAGTGCTTACTGATGGCAACTGTGCCACTCCCAGGTATGATGCGGCCTGTTCGGCATGAAGTCAGCAGTGCCCTTGTTCTTCACCCTCTGCGGAAATCGCAGCAGTACTCGGACATCGTAGTCGGTGGTTTCCGGCGCGTACGCAGAGCTGAGGGATGAACAGGGGAAAAAAATGGTTTGTTTTTCTTAGAGCAAGACTTGGAAAGGTTCGCAGGCGGGATGGTGAATAATTCATCCCGCAGATTACATGCATCTCATCGCCTGTTGAGAGCCAAGCCACCGAGATGATATACGCTCTTGTTACAGGATTCACTTTGGTGCGAAATAAGACGAGGCGCGATCTCAACCGCGGAAGATCCGAGCCATTCATCTTACGGCGCTTGTTTCATTAGGAGTGTACGGCAAATTACGGCTGCCCATCTGGCGGTGATTGCCGCAAACTCAGACAGGATATGAAAGGGCTTTGAGGGATGGCTGGATGCTCTTCTGGACGTCATCTCGGTGGTGTCCTCATGGGAGAGTCAGCCATACTAAAACTGTGGCTCTGGGGTTTACGCATTCCGTTGACTTAACAAAGAGGCCTCAAGCCTACAAAGATGAGCACAATTTAGATTGTTTAAATGCATCACATTCTCTCTTAGTTTAGTGCTAGGCAGCACGAGCAAGGATTACCACCCTGGGGGATGAACGACATTAAATGTAATGGTAGTCTGGTATTTTGCGTGATTTTCTTTTTTCCCTGCCCAAAAGAAGTTTATTGTTACAATGTCCTTTTTAAAAGGTAACTTTAAACAAAAAAGGTTACAATATAATGAAACTCAAGTCTCAATCCTAAAGCGCTCACACACGGCCCTCATGGTGAATACTAGGCGGCGAAAGGCAATTTAGAAGCTGGAGTGGACCAAAAATATTTCATCATGCAAATCTGGGCAAGTGTAAAACCTAGAATATGCTCGAAATGGCAATTTCGCACCAAAATCGACTATTTTGTTTTAAGTTTTGTTCGTGTGTCTTTGAGATATGTTCCTGCCTCCTGTATGATTCACACGTCCACCCAATTTTGTGTGGACTAGCTCAAATGCCTGTTCTAGTGTAAGTTGTACTTTTCATTTAATGTGAAAGTCGAAAGGTTCTATGAAAACTAGGCCAATTAAGATTATTCTCATTTCTAATCTGTTGTTTTGGTTTTGCTGTCTTTTTAAGACCATGTAATAAAAAATAAATTAAAAATAAAAAACAGCACTGAACCCATTATTAAAAGTAAATGTCAGGCATATGAGGTGTGGGCATTGTTTTAGTAGGACTAATGCCAGAAAATGATTTAAACCTGTAGATCTTTCGGGATCTAAAAAAATAAGCTTGCCAGAAATCGGATCTAGAATGCTAGAAACTATTGCTTTCTGTTGTTTTGAAGACCCAAATAATCAATGGCAAATGAGGGGGACAACAATAACAAGGCAAGATAGTTGCAAAGACGAGCAGAAAACCGAAAAGTCTCTATTTTCTGTACAATACCAACACACGGTTTTACCTTGATAGGCATTTTTCCTCTGCAGCACAGCGCAGCGAGTACATGCGGGCTCTCTGAATGTACGTAGAAGCCTGGACATAGTTGGCATCGGGAACTAGGTCAGGCAACCCTGATGAATAATGAAGAAGAGATAAAACACAAAGCTCAGTCGAAATTCAGGGACCACAACAATCAATCGAGACTGTCATGTCTCAAAAAATGGTGGACCTAGAAATACATGACTGCAACATTACCAACTCGGCATCATCAATTTTCTCATTCATTTAATATATACGGATTGTTTTCAACTGTGGAGGTTCAATTCTTCTTACTTAGAAGTGTTTACCTTGAACAGTTTTAGAATTGGTAAGAATGGTAAAAAAAGCTATGGTGGTCTTACTAAATGTTTTATGCGAGTGACAGTTTGACTCTTTAAATTCTATTACTTTTGATTGTTTTGAAATCCGCTCAAATTGCAAGTCAATCATCCAATAATAGACTGTGTCAGATATTCCATTGAAGAAATCGAAGTCGACCGTGACACGCTATCTGACACAGAACATTTTTTCCAATCTTTCTGCAACCCAGCCCTTCCAGCCCCATCATATATTTGTCACCATTTTTTAATTTCCTGGCATTTATAAAAGCGCTGATGGAGTACACGAGGGGGCAACAGCGAAGAGGTCAGCGGTTCAAGAATGGGTCATGGTGCCGAGAGCCTTCCACTGCTAATTATCATACATTCCAGATGATTATCACGCTTTTCTAATGAGATGCTCCATAGGCCTTTCCAGACCAGGGGTGAGTATGGGGTGACTGTGCCAAAGGGTCACATTTTGTGTGACTGTGTAAAATTGTCCCAAAAGGGAACATAATACACACTAAGCTTCTAACGAAATGTAACTTATTATGAATATCAGGCTGATGCCTTATGCAGATGATGATACGCTGCCTCGGCTAATGTGATGTGATCTACTCTGACGCTCGTTTTTAATATGAACCTGTCACTTGAGGTTAACCTTTAATAAAAAATGCGTAGGTTGATGAGTTCTACCTTCAGGGGGGAGGATGAAGCTCTACTTGGAAACATGTAAGCTGGTTTACGGGAGGGCTTATTCCTGTTCAGCGTGAGTTTGTCATACTTTACTCAAGGGATGCGAGAGAAGAATGAACATGTCGAGGAAAAACAAGTTATCTCACAGTGCTGCTGTTGTTTTTTTTACTTGTTTTTTTTGTTTCAAAGTGGGACACTGACAAGTCTGTGTGAATGTTACAACAGAAAAGTTTGCTTTCTTTTGTTTATCCGAAGCAGTGGAGACATACCGTCTCCTGAATTTACTTTTAAAAGGAGATATATTTTATCAGAGGAGAGACTGGGGGCAGCAAGCAAACGGACTCCTGCAGCAAAGTGGAGACTATGGAGTGTGATACTGTAGTACACAGAGCAAGCAGACAGATGCAGGGTGTTTATTTTTGTCATTTCTAATTACATCACCGATACGGTATTGTTGCAACATCATTGACCAGGCACTAGAAATAGTACCTCCTAGTCTTGACTTCTGGGTTTTGCCTGTGGAAACATTTAAATTCCAAGTTGTATCCACTTGATGCCATATGGCAGTGAAGGAAAAACAACAAAAATCTAAGTAACAGTTGGTATGTTGACATATAGCAAGATAGCAACCTATACAACAAAACTTGGCATGGTGCAAAATCTTCATGCTAGCAGGTTAGCATTTCATTCAATATTCTTTGAAACCAGCCATTGGGTAAGATGTTCATTTTTATTGATTTACCTTCGTGTTTTTTTAACACAGATATCTAAGTATCTAGCTATAGATAGTTTTTGATCATGTGATCAGATATTTGGAAGGATTCTGTATTCGCAATTCAATTAATATAAGCACCGAAACAAAACATTGACGGTGCATGGCGTCACAAGACAACACGCTAGCTTTGTACATTTTATCCATCCTCTTTGATTATTTGATGCACTACACTTTAATTTTATAACCGTTTATAAAAGCAGACGATATCTGAAGTGACTTGACAAATATTTGTGGTGTGTTTATAGTAACTGCGTAAGAAGTTTTGACATGTTGTGTTTGCTGAGTATTTAGCATGCAGGTGAGTTTAAATAAGGGCTTTGGCTCACTCGCTTCTTATGCAAACATCGCTGCTCAGCGCTCACTCGCCGTATGAGGTCGATGTAGTAGGACAGGGCACACTTCCTGGGGCGGACCATGTAAACATTGTAAGAACCGTGTGAGACCACCACGGTTTTGCTTTTTCACTCTCTCTCCCTCGCTTCCACCCAAGAAAAAGACTTTGTTCTCTGCCCCCGCTAATCTTTCGAAATGAGAAATTGGGTCTCTTTTATAGGGATAAAGTGTTTGGAGGGACCAAAGCTGATCGGCTCTCAGCAGCATGTGACAATGCCACATATTACGCTCTAAGTGGGGCACGCTTTGGAGACCTTGCCAGGCATTTTATATACCAAAGAAGTTGTAAAAAGGACGCGCAGGCCTGCCTTTAAGATACTTTTAAGCTAAAGACGATGAGCCGCAGAGCAACGACACATCAGAGTATTTCACATTTATTGAGGTCAAATTAAAGACGAACAAGTGACTCATCGTTTTAACGCAGCTTTCACAGCACACTGTGTCGCCTTGTAAACCGACAGGAAATAAAATAAGGTTTACTGTTTTAATAGGTAATGTACGAACATATCCCTTTGCTTGTATTTAGCTCTCTCTTTTGGTGTTTTTGGGCTCATTGTTTCAGTAGCTGTTGTTGTCAGTCACGTTTGTTGACTGCGTCGTATCTTATTTCCAGGTTTTGTGGATTACATCGAATGTTTTGTTTTATTGAGGATTTTTGTTCATTTATTGTTCTAAAATTCCTTTTTTTTTAAATGTCTTTTTGAGTTACTACTACTCTCGGGTCTTGTCTCCCTGAGTCCTTGTACATTTTGCCTCCAACAACATGAAAACTTTCATTTTTGGGACAGTACCAGTACTAGAACAACTTCCTTCTTTTCTGTGAAGCAGCAATTAGAAGACTAATTCCGCTGTTGCTCCCATAATCTCTAACAAACTGGGCCAGAGTGACGACTAAGCTCACTAAGACATCTGCACGCATGATGCCATTTTGTGCTGGGAGCTCATTGGTTGCTGAATGAATGAAGATTTTGCGAAGAGTGAGCGCAGACCGGTAGAAACAAATCTTGAGCGTACACATTAAAAATCTCACATCAGACAGTTTGTGCCTATTAATCTCAAGGGGTCTGTAGGAAAAACAAGTTTATCTAAAGTAGTGTTTGTTCGACACATTTCATCGACTTTTACTTTTGATGACTCTTGCAGGGACTTTCCATATCACCCTTCCCTATGGGGAGTGGTGATTTGCTGTATAAACCACCCCTTCTCACCCCAACCGACCCTTCCCAAACCTTGTTTACTCTCTCTTGTCCCCAAGTGTAGGAGGAAGCCACACCTCTTACCAGACGCAATGAGGTCACCATCGCTGTAACCAAACTGCACGTGAAGCATACAGAGCACCCCCTCATATTCAAACAGTGCTTCTTGTGTGCTGAGCTTTCTTAAAAAAAAAGTTGGGTGGCACAAATGTGCACCCCATTTCCGCCATAAAAAAAAAGTGAGGCTGATTTTCACAAAGATTGCTTAAGACATCTGATAAACATGCACAGAAAAGATGATTGCATATTTAGGAGGGGTATTTAGCAAGTGCTCAACTTTTTGCATCATAAGGAATTTCAATGAGGAAGGCAAAAATCTCCTCAGGGACTGTCTGTCTGACTCTGAAATATTTACAGAACTTAAAAGTGTACCTCAAACTCCTCAACCTCTCCGGAGAGCCAACTTCCAGAACAAAACACATTCACCGTATTTGTAATTTTTGCAAACTACTCCAAGTGCAACAAAAGAGCTTAATTTACCTCTTTGCTCTTGTTGGTATATGTTCCCAACGTTGGTTTGCTCAATGGCAGAGTTTGGAGAGTTTCTGCCAGGCTGAACAGGTTGCGGAAAGGGAGGCTGGGGTCTTGCAAATGGTGGGAACTGTTCATACTGAGGACTTCGTACCGGTGCTTGGCCGGCCGGTCCTGGCGGGTCCACTCTGCTGTCGGGTACGGAGGCAGCGGGGTCCTCGTTGTATAGACTCTGGGTGTATCTGCGGTCCAGGCCGTCCGTGAATGGAGGCTGGGCGGCCTGTGGGGGTGCCACAGGGCTGGACCCATAGCTGTAGGACTGGTAGAAACGGTACCCGTCATCTGTGAATTCCATTGGTGAGCCAGGTAGGACCGGAGCCACGCCGTACCCCCCTCCGGTATACCCCTGTCCACCGGCGTACGATCCACCGGCGTAACCTCCTCCGGGAACCGGTTGAAAGGGCGGCTCATAGCCCCTGTATGATCCGTCTGTATAACTTGGGTCAAAGGGCACGGGTTGGTAGACGGGCTGTTGAGGAATGGGATACTGAGGGTAGGACGGTATGCTATAAGGTGTTGAAGGGTAGGTAGATGAAGACCCTGTGGATTGTCTGACCCGGGTGCCGGAGGATCGCTGGAAGGGTATCCGAGCCGTGGAGCCCGATGTTTGTCTCCAGTTATCAGGCACTTGCCCAAAACCGAAAGGATGCCTGGCTTGCCCGCGGATAGTCTCAGAGGATCCCCGTGATGGCGCTTGTCTGCGAACATTGCCCCCTTGAGATCTACGGGACGACTGAGCGGGGGTGTCGGCAACCACTATTTGGTGATCCCTGTCCTGCGTGTCGGTCCCAGCGGGAACATACTCGGATCCACTGTTAAGAAGGCTGAACATACGACCGTTGTTCTCCCACTGGATCACCTGCCGCCACGGAGTGGCCGAGCCTTCCTGCACAGAGGTCCGACTCTGACTCTGGGCCTTCCCCAATCCCGCCAGGATGAACACTAAACAAATAACGGGCAGCATTGTGACTTCCGACTCAAAACCCCTATAGCGCCGTCAAAAAAACATGAGTGTCCTGGTTCCTGGGGTGGTGTTGAGGTGATGCCGGGCTTCTGCTCAGGCACATCTGCAGGTCTTCTCCTGACAAGCAAGAGGAAGGTGAAAGATGTGGTCTGTCCAACGTCAGACGCTCCTGCCTGGCTGCTGCACCGCTGCAAGTTTCTATTTGCCTGATTGCTCACAATGAGCTGTGAAAAAATCTCAAAGGTTTTTTTTCTCTTCTCTGTTTTTAAGGAGAGGTCCCACATGGCCCTAGTGCTAGTGATGTTTCCAGGCCTGCAGCGGGCCAGCCCTCCGTGAGGCCTCCAGAATCAACATTACCATCTGGAAAGGCATGTACTGTAGAATACACCTCACTTCTCACAACTTCTTGGACTCTTCACATTGTGTCGCATAGACACGCATATACAAATATGCGAGCAACAGGTGTTTATATGACTGCTATTACACTATGACTTTACCTTTTAAACTTCTACCACAATAATGACAAGCAGATGTGAGGCCTTAATTGGTAACAGTGAGCATTCTGTCAGAGAGAGCGGGTATACTTACACAATGAACACATGGTTGGAACATGTTGCTAAGGGAAAGGAAACAAGCAATGAGTTCCTTGGAGTCATACACATGCCGGAAATGCTTGAAAATGCATAATTCAATGAGATTGGGCGTTCAAGTGCTATAGCCAGTTAGTGTTACATCAACATGTGACATGTTTTAAAACAAATATACACTGTTTCCTTTAACTGAGTCTTTTTCCATTACATTTGACAGTACATTGTGGTACTAATTACTGTTTTGTAATTCACAAGTTTTTTTTTTTTTTAACCCTAATATGTATTTTATATAAAGTTATATTTTTTCTAAAGGGACAAATATGCAGTTTAAATTTTTTTTCTTCAAAATCAATTCCTCAAAAAAATTAACAATATAATCTCTTTCATATTTTTCCTAAATTAGCATACTAAATGTGGTTCAGCAAAGAAATAATAATGTAATGGTATTATAATTTGAATTATACATATGTATGAAATATATATTTTCATAATTGAATACAATAATGCAAATATAACAGTAAAATAGAAAAATATTCGTGATACTGTTATAGTCAATGAACCCTGTTATAGTGGGAAGTGCATGTTTTCTCCTCCCATATCCTGACACACACAGCCGCACAAAAACTTCAACAGTCCCCCACCTATCAATAACCAAACACACGCACCCATACGCACACACGCACACAAAAAGACCCCCTGATTCGAAACACGCTTGAGCCCTATCAAAGTGGTGCTGCATGTACTCGGGTTACTTTCATTTGTGCAAATGTTCAGAGACAAGTCATTAGTCGACATGCTCACGTGGGATTGGAAACATGCTGAAGTGCACGCAGGCACACACACACAAAAAAACAACCCCTACAATCCTTCCCTCTGTTATCAAAGTCAGCAGTTTAGAAGGTGTTTTCCTTGGAAGCCACTGGCCATACAGCCATGTCACAAAGCCAAGGAAGGACAACATTCCTCTGGGCTTTAACATTCCCTTCTAGTTGCATAGAAACGCGGCACTTTAGTGCATTTGGTCAAGGGAAAAATTGCCCATCTGGATTTATTTCCTTTTCAGTGGTTTTCAATTACATGTTTTTCTGAAGTTTTTTGTTTCATTTTCAACTGACACACACGATTAAATAATAAACATACTACTCACAAGTTCAAGCTAGGTAGAGGTAGACAAAACATCTAGCAAATCAGTTTTGTTTGACTTATTGACCACAAGGGATTTTTGCCTTTACTTAGGTAGTTTAGAATCGGAATGTGGGCTTTTTATGAGGAAAATATTTTTTAACATCATTACCCAACATCAATAGTCATATTTGGGACTGAAGTACATTTCAGTAGCTGTTGCTGCATGCTTTGAATGGAGGGAAAAATGTTGTACCCCAACACACGTTTTCTTTTTACATACACATTTCACATATCCATTATCAGAAGCGACACACTAATCAAACTGCTGTTATTTTTTTATTTCAGAAGCAGAAATGAGTAGATGTGATAGGCTGCATTCTTTGAATGGGAAATATTAGTTGATCTTCAAACAATTTCTGGCTACTTTAATATAATAATGAACTGAATTGCACAAAATGTTAATAGGCTCTCTTAAGAGTTGAAAACGTAGCCTTCTAATGTTCCAAATCTCATTGCCTGTTAGAGCAATGTACTACAAATTATTATATGTTTCCAAGTTGTTTTATTTAAAGCAAATCAGAGAGACAATGTGTAAGCTCAGCAGAATTTTTTTCAAGTTGGGTCAGTTTCCCATTTCACTCAAACATTCCTAATGATCAAGGTGTACATCTTAGTTCCTTCAGAGTGATTTATTCTAAGCTTGTTTGCATGCAGGTCAAAGCTTTGTTTTTCTTTCTAGTTTAGCAATTAATGATACTCTTGGATGGGCTTTTCTCAGGTGATAAAGCTTGGGGCATTTTGTTTCTTTTGCCCCCCCCATTCTCTTCATGCTTAATTACAGATTGATCCCAGGGGATTTTTCTCCTGCTAAAGAAAACTGCTGCAAGAGATATTGGGAATGTCTTGAAATGCTGTCAGTGAAACATTCCGACGAGATTTGCCGAGTTTTTTCCCCCCCTTTCTTATTTGTGTGTGTTGCCTCCACCTTCTCTGCTGCCGCGTGCCTTGTCACGTTGTGCCCCTGAGAACTACACTGAAAAAAGCGCTTTTAATAGGAGTGAGTGTGCAGAATGGGATGAGAGCCCAGGGTGGGAAAGTGGAATGAGGCTATGGTGGAATGTTGGTAAAGCCCAACGTCCTTGAAGTCCCATGATTTTGCGGGGAAAAAAATGTTTTTACAATGAGCCTTTTATTTTGTCTTTTCCTGCAGCACTGATTATTATGATTAGGTGCTTACAAGGAAGGATATTGCCTCAACAAGGATTTAAAAAAGGTACCCTAAATTAGCTAGCCCTAGCAGTTAACATATGAGACAGTAAACTTCTGGTGTAAACATGACGTCTTGACATTGAAATGTTCTTGCTCTCTCAAACAGTTGAGCGGCCGCACTAGTCCATCAACTAGCATTTGCTGATAATTTTTGCTCATTTTCATAGCAGAGAATTTTTTTTCTTTAAATACAAATTTTACAAATAAAGCAAATTCCTCCCTCTCAGGCTGGTCACTATGCAGAAAGCACCTAGCATTAGCAGGCAAAGTTAGAAGAATCATTTCCTTAAAGTCTAGAAGTCAAGTCCTAATTCAGTGAGCCAACACTAAAACGGTAGATCGCTAGTTACCACTGAACTAAGCCAAGCTGAGTCATGGCTACTAGGCACTCAACTCCTGACTCAATGTGGCAGAAGGGCGGTGGAATGCTCAGTCATAGAGCTATAGCGCACTTATCAGTCACCCCCTAGCCAGCTCCAATTTGAGGTCATCTGACCCTTTTATGGACTAACGAGCAGTGAAATCCTGTTTTACACGTCAAAACATAATCAAAATACACAATATCACACAGCTAAGCAATGCACTAGTCAGTCAACTAACGAAGCACTAAGTTCAGGTTGTTAACTTTATTCCCATTGCTGAAGACAGTAAACTTCTTGCTAAAGACAGTCAAATATAGACTGTTGAATGATTCATAATGCTACACTTCAGAGAGCTTTTTGATGAACAAATCTGTTTTTATATCTAAGAAATGTTCAAGCTTTGTATTTTGTTTACAATCTTCTGAAAACGTTAATTCAAAGACTGGAACATTGTACTGCAAACAGTATTTAGGTCATGTTTCTTTTATCATTATTAAACTTTAGTAATATTGTGCATTTGTTGTGAGTCACCATAGAGGTAATCTGGAGGTCATCTTAATTTATGCGAAAACATCTGATTTGATTGGTGCAGTAGCATTGGTAGGCAATGCTTCAGATGTCGAGTCCAGACTCGATTCCCTCTTGGACTGTTACCGACGTTTGAAATAATGACCTCCTTGACCTTTCTGAAACTGATCCCATTGATATTACTTGTGTGCATCCACAATATTAAATGCAGCTCTACCTACATTTTGACTTCAATGGAGCCTTTGGCCCTCTTGGTCCAGACATGACTAACATCAGTTCGTTACTGATCTGACTATGGAATTTTCAATTTTGTGGGGGGGGAAATGCTGTTTTTATTAGCCCATCATTTCAAATCAATCCATTTTCAACCTGTGATCAAAATATGTTTTGCTCGTGGTTTTCATACGCCTCAGAGTTAGCGTATATCCACCCATGCCTATTTGTACTGCATGTCAGAGTGGAGTGTGATTTAACCTTGGTTCTTAACTGAAGGTATGAAGTGGCTTGGCACGTGTCTTTTCAGTACATATTTTCCCCAAATCAAATCATCTGCAAGCCATTTATTTTTGCTGGAAATGTAAGTTTAACATAATTTGAGTGTGTTTTGGGATCAGTTTGTGGTGTGTTTGTGGTTTCAAACATATGAATATAAACGGTTAGGAACAATTTAAATTTTGCCATCAATTATTTGTCCCTCATCCCATTCCATCTGTCTTGGCCACTTTAAGAGACACAATGTTTTTTTCTCATGGATGAATGCAGCATGCAGACATCCAGACAATCGAATTAAAGCACCATAGCTACATTAAAAACACACACGACCAAAGCAACGTTGGCACTTCCAAGGACAACATATGCTAAAACTTATTTCCATTCAAATGCCTTCCAGTAAAAAAATGAAGAAAAAAATGAAGTCATCACTAGTCTCAACAACACTAGTTATGAAAGGAGACGGGTGGCAATGGCCGCACCGCAAAGGCGCGCGACCTTCCTTTGACACCGCCCGTTCTTTTTCGCTTTCATCTACTTTGCTCACTCTCGCACCAAATAGCCACGTATTATTACTTCCATCCAGCGTTGCGGCGTCTCAAGACGGTGATTGCAAACACATTGGGGGCCATTCCGCTCACGTCCGCACCCTTTTGAAGTCCTCACCTGCTTTGCATTAATTTCATTTTCATTCAAGGAGAGTCATCAGGCACCTGCGCTCCGGTGAACAAACGCCCCTCAGCGCGTAAGATAACTCTTATGTGTTCAAATGGACCTTGTGATCTCTCTTCAACGAGATTCAAAGTGACGGTTTGGTTTGTCGAGAATGAGCGCGGAAAACTGATTTAGTGTTCTCTCTGTTTGCAAATCTTCTGAGAGCTGTTGGCCAAGTTACTTCCAAAATCAAATAGACTATATTTATATGGGCTTGATTTATCGGGCACGTCTGGTTGCAGGTTTGAATCTCTTCCCGAGCCTTTCTGTGCAGGGTTTGGAACGTCTTATTTGGTTTCCTGTGGATACAGTGACTTCCACCCAAATCCTCAAAATACTCTATATGGCCTATGTTAGGTTAATTGACGACTCTAAATTGTCAGGAATGTCCATGTGAACAGTTGCTTGTCTTTACATATCATACCCCAACTACAGTAAATCAGCTAGGACAAATATCAAAATGTTATTTGTTCATTCTTAACATCACTGTGTTGCAACTAAAGTGACCGTTACTACAGAGATCCTGCTGCCATGAGGTCAATATGTGTAATGGCCTGAGTTCAAATTTGGGAAAGGCAGTAAAAGCAGATAAAAGACTAGGAATGCTGAGAACTTGTAAGTAAAGATAATAACTTGCCCCGCAGTACACATTTTTGCAAAAAAGGCTGTGCAAAAGCCCAAGACTGACTCCACCCGTATTGCTTTGTACAGTAACCCAATGTTGAGTCAATTAAAATGTGCCTCTGAGACCCACTGAGTTAGATTCAGCCAAGATTGTCCTGATTGTTCCCATGAGATAATTTTGGATGCATTTCCCTGCTTACGTCTTTGCTATTCTTACTGAAATCAGATGGATTCTCAAGGAAAGGAGAAACTCACACCACATTGCAATAATCTGTAATTGTGCCGGCGAATAAGGACAAAATAAAAACTTAATTTAGACGTAAACTAAAGTACTAAGAGTTGGAGCGTATGCTGAGCTCAGCTGTGTTGTGATCGCCCATTAGCTTCTTTTTTTTAAATCGTTTTCCACTAATATTCACGTTCTGATAATGCTCTTTCGAATGAGTTCAAAGTAGACTCAAACCAACCAACCGGGGTCAGGACGATGGGGGCCAATTTGAGCTCGCCTCCATTATGACGACAGCATCCGGCGTAGACGGCTCAACCTCAAGGGAAGGGCAACGAGGCAATACCCAATCTGAATCGTAGATTATAATGCAAACAGCCCCGCGGGCTTTGCTAATGGGTAAGGTGAACCTGAGATGCGGCTCCGACTCTGCTTGAGGAATACCAATTAGGTCTCTCTGGAAAAAGGCTACGGATAGCGGGGGCACGGCTACCGGTGGCGTAGCAAAGCCTAAAAGAAACACGGAAAATGAAGAAGGGTTCAGGCACCTCGGAAAATTCCATTGCCGTTCAGTTTCCTGGGGATATTGGGTGAAGGCCTGCGATTCTGTCACCGAGGCTCATTACTGGCGCTTAGAAAAGGATCCACTCCACGGATGTCTTGTTGTGTCCACGTCCCAGAGAACTGTGGCTTACCCTTTTGTCCTCCAACTCGTTCACTCCACTCCCTCCCCATTTGGAAATGTTCTCCAGACGACACAACAAGGTCCCGGTAATCAGATATACCGACAAAGACGGACAACAACCGCATCGGAAATCATCTCACATCTCCGCTTGATAGTGTTCAAGGAGAAAAGAGTCAAACACATAATAAAATAATACAGGGAATCACTGGCTATTCACCGTTTACTCCAGCCATCAAAATAATCGAACCCACCTATTCATAATTTACGTTTTAGGTCCTGTAATGCTAGGCGTGCTCATCAAATTTTGTGTTGACTGGTGAAATTCCAAGTTTCCAGACATTGCAACAGAGTAAGTTTTCTGGGGTAGTATCTTTTGGGACCCTTTAAATAGAACTATTTTTACAAAGGTACACTCTAGGATAAACACACGCTAAGAGAGTCATTAGACCTCTAATGAGGGGCACTGTGTTTTGATCAAAGCATCTCCAAATTCCAAACCCTCCACCAAGGCTAATTTGCTGATCATAGCCTATATTAAGCGCAAATGGCCGCTGTAATGTTATTCAAATGATTCTGTTCTCCACCGTAACGGATGTGCCGTCACGTTCAAAGTGCTTCTCGCTTTGCATGCTAAGTAAAATAAGGGCCGAAAAAGTAACGTGGTAATTGAGCAATGGGGAGTTTGATGTGGGGCGGAATGGCATCTATGATGATGATAAATGTAAGGATAATGATACGGCAGTGATTTTTTTGTTGATTACTTTTGTATTTTTAAGAACTTAGTCCCAGCACAGCCAATATTGAGATACAAGCCACTGCCAAACCGAGTCCTCAGTTTATTTATTTCCTTATTTAATAAAATTTGTTTGTCTCCACACGACACCAGTTGTCAGTGCGATTGTAAATAGTTGTTTGGATGTGACTTGCGTTTGCTTGGAACACTAGTCGAAGGAGTTTCCAAGGTTTTGCTCAAACCAGGTGGTGTAGGCTCCATTTCAACCCCAATGATGGCAAGTGGTATAGAAAATGGATGGATGGAGTTAATCACTGACTACAACGAATGACGACATTAGTGTAATCTTTGTCTTGATATGCCGTGAGGTGATTGCAAAACTAATTCCTTTTTGGGCATTTTAGTAAAGTGTCAGGGAACTGGTACGATACGCTGTTACGTGTCATAGTTTTAAACTATTTACTTTTTCAAGATCTGGAGACTGCTGCAATATGCTGTTATACGATCGCAAACCTATTAGCTTTTGGTGTTTCAATTTCATTTTACCCTGTGATGGGGCAGTGGAAAAACTAATTCTGCGTTTTAACGTTAGTCACTACTATTGGTTATCTTTTCTTTTTTTTAAGCAAGGCATTCTTTATTTTCCGGCACCTCCCTTCGTCGAGTCCGCCTCCCTTCTTTAGCCAGACAGAGTGATGAATCTGATACGCCAGCGAGTCAGATTACATTATGCAGTTCTCACAGATAAGAGAAGAGCGAAACAACTATTTTCTTTGGCCTTATCTCCTCCGAGAGGCTGTGTTTCTAAAAGGGGAACCAGCGTCCCCGGCCAGATTTCATTAGTCATTCTGATGCGAAGCCTTCAGTGCTGATTAGACTTTATGGGCTGGGCGATTTCACACCGCCGTACTTGCACTTTTTTTTTCCCCCCCACTTCTTCACTCTTCCCACCCTCCCTCAAGATTATATATACACATGCATGCACGTCTGGCACATACACAAAGGGCATGCTAATTGTTTAGTTCAGGTGTTGCATGCGGAGGTCACGCTTTAAAAGGTTCGGATATTTTTGGTCGGGCTGCGAGCGTGAATTTAAGCTTCTTTGGGTGCAAACCTTCAGTGCGCTGTGCTGCACCGGCTGCCGCCCCAGAGGGGTGAGAGACCTTTCATGTTTATGACGACTGCAAAGAAATCCTATCGCTCCCCAAAAGCGGCTATAATTCAGACTTTCCATGCATGTATAGAACATGTGGACTCCATCTGAAAGACCAGACTATATGACATGATGTCTCCTTTTACATATACATTGGAACACAATCTGTTTCTCTGCATTTTACAGCAACAGTTTTTTCTCAATTTATAGCAACATGTCCCATACAAAGTAATAGTGATGATGTCATTCGAATGTAAAAAAAACAATATAGAGCAACGTCAACAGCAATTCTCAGGACCTGCCAGTTCCATAATATTACTATTGAGTAAATAAAGTTTTGAGGTGATGGATTTAGGAGATTTCCTTTGTTAGTATAAACCCCCCACTAGCACCGGCACCACACATGTTCTTGCATGTGCAGCTTCACGGTCACATAACGTCAACGTTAAACGTCACTTGGCCCAAAGTGTCTCCTACATCTCCAGCTGCACTGCAGCTGGAAGTTTCAATGTCTTCCGCCAAAGCACCCCAATAGTAAATGCAACATACTATAATGGTTATTATATAATATGTAATACCTATCCTCAACATGACAAGTCTATCTAAAAATAATAAATAATAATAATTTATTTTGAGCTTCAGCTCCCATCAACTTTTACCTGAAAGCACCCTAACCCCAAAATGACTGTCAACAAGTTGCTGCCCTCTTGTGGATCACCGGGTGGACAAACTCGAACCTTACAATAGATTCAAAGGGGTGGGGGAAATGTTTTACAGTAATCCCGATAGGCATGATTTATTTTGGTGGTGTCAGCTCAATCACTTTTAAGGGATTATCACGGAGGGCATCTCCCAGGCAAAATAATTACTGTTATTATTTGCATTTTACAATACAGGTGTCTTGAATGATAGCCATTTTCTGTAGGAGGGGGCTCAGTGGTGTTTGCGTTTAAAATGACAACTTTGTAAATGTATTGCAAAAACGGCTCAAGACAGTGGATTTGGGTATTCAATGTTGTGTAAAAAAAAAAAAGTTTATCTATATATGCAAACGTTTAGCATGAGAGAAAGTTCCTGCTTCAGCAATTCTCAGTACCTTTTTTTTTCTACAAGTTTTATTGTGTACGTCTTGGCAAGCTTTTGAGCACCTGGAAAGCTGACTTGAGTTTTGCTTTGCCAGACTTCTTTTTTTTTTCCTGTCCCCCGTCTCTTTACTGAACTCAATTTGGAGCACTAACCATATTCATCTGAGCAGCCAGAACAGAGATCCTTATTTTTGTCACGGTTGCAATGTTCCAATAAATATCTGGGTTTGTAGTTATCATCGAGTTTTACGTTAAGCATCACTGGCCACCTTCAGTGACAAAAACAATACAAAGAACATTTGACTTTGGTGAGACCACTGTGTTGAGGAATGATATCCATAGCTGGCCTAGATGAATTATTCCAGTCATGCATCAAGCACTACTCGCTTTCTTTATCAAGTTTCCTCTTGTGCCCGAGTAGCAGGATTCTCCCTTTTCCCCCCGAAAGATAAGCAGACAGCTCAGTGTACTTCCCAACAAAAATCTCTATTAAAAAAAAAGAAAAATCAGGGCTTTTCATGCCAATGTTGAAAATGTCACCCTGGCATTGCGATAAATCACGCCGGTTCAACGCGTTTAGTTATTTCCTTACAGTGTGGTGCATTGCTGTGTCCGGCCGCTCTTATTTATACTCCGCTGGTCGCTTGTGTGATTCTCTGGCTGACATTTTCCCTCGTTGGCTTGCTCTGCGCAGCAAATAGGCCAAGTGTCCTGGAGAGTTGCATACCATCTTTCACACAGTCAATGTCAGGGATGCCCTTCTCTGTCACTTAAGCAGAGACTGTGAGGATCATTAGATTTTCATACAATCACAATATGCGTGAATTTAATACGATTCAGTCCAGTTATAATCGATTAGGCCAGTCGCAATCTCTTGTGCTTTGGATTTGAATTGGAGTCGCTCAGTCTTCCTACATTTAATTACCGTATTTTCCGGCCTATAAGGCGCACCGGACTATAAGGCGCACCTTCAATGAATGGCCCATTTTAAAACTTTATCCTTATATAAGGCGCACCGGACTATAAGGCGCACCATTAATGCATCATGTCAGATTTTTAATCCAAATCAAATCATTCTCCATTTTATCTTTTTTATTTCAACTTCAGACGGAACAAATTACTTTATAATCATAAAATAATGATCCATAGTCTTTTTGATTCATGATTCATAGTCTTCAGCGGGCCACTTATGATTGATTTCATGACACAATGCTTTGGGCCAGTTTAAATTTAGGAATTTGGTCCATATATAAGGCGCACCGGACTATAAGGCGCACTGTTGGTTTTTGAGAAGATTTTAGGTTTTTAGGTGCGCCTTATAGGGCGGAAAATACGGTACATATAACATTCAAAATGTGTCATTTTTGGGATATTTGGTGTTGGAGTCAACCTGAAATTCTATGTGGGATTCACTCCAATTAAGATTCAATAAAATCAGCCTAATTTGAGTTGATGCAGTGCAAAGAACACTAAAGTTTTATGTACTACTGTTCGGAATATTTCAGATTTCTTTCACCAAATTTTTGCCTGCCTTGCTAACAAATTAGCAGCCGGAATAAAAGACAACACTCATCGCTCTTCACATCACGATACGGAAATTCCGGGTTGTGGAACAAAAAAGCCCAGCGATGCACAAAGCATTCCCCGGAAAGAGAGGCCATAGCTTTTTTGTTGTTAGTTGGAGGGTGAAAGGAATGTCAAGAAGTTAGTCAGATGTTTCCTCAAACAAAAACGGATCACTAACTGACTCTGCTGCTGACCTGCACAGTCATGGGTTCTGCGGTACTAAAAATAAGCAAGGCGGAGTTGTTTGGAAGACCCTGACAAAAAAAACACACAGCTGTCGGGGTGAGTTGTGCTTACTGTGAAGAGGTTTTGCGGGCGTTACAGTGGGGGGTCCGCGACAGGAAGTGACAGCAGTTTGATGAGAGTAACAGCAGGCAATTACGCTTCACCACCTCAGCATGGAATTGGAGGCTGTAACCTTTTTTGTATGGACTGAGCCGTCTCGGGAAAATGGTATTCTAACTTTCGTGCTTTTTTTTCCCCCTTTATTTTGCTTCAGCTAATTCTTACGTTAGATATCGTAAAGCGTTCAAAGCAGAAAATCATGTACTGTGTAATACACATAATCTTTAAGTTTTGCTTTATCTGTATTTTAAAGAATCACTTTTTCAGCCACAATTGAATGGTCGGTTTCATGTGTCAATCATGTTAGCAGCTCTATCACCGTATTTGGATGAAGGAAGCAAATCAGTTTATTTATTTATTATTTGTTATTAATATTACACTTTAATCAATACATTTAGTAATGGACCATTATTTTTAATTGAAAATTCTAATGTTAATAAAAAAATAGAAAAATAGTTAATTGGATTTTTTTCTTTTTAAAAAAGAGGTAGGGAAAAAGTACCAACCAGAATCTAAGGTGTCATTTAAGAGGTTTCCTTTATTTAAAATAAGTGACTATAAAGACATTTTTCAACCTATCAAAGCAATTCCCATTTCTCTCATTGTTATTTCAGAATCCTTGCCCTTTATTTCAAACAGTCAGCATTTTCTATTCAAGAACCCTTACCACACTGAGAATAATAATGATGTAGCGGAGCATAGATTTGTGCCAAAAAGCCCACCGTGTGCTCGAGGTAGAAAAATGACAATAAGGAACCCAAAGGTCTTGGATTCGTCTCGCATGGTGAATGACCACCAGCCAGCGGCGGACCACTCATGTCGATATTGTTAAAAAAAATGCCCAAGTGATACTCCCTACCCCTGGGTGGTCATTAATAGTGACCCCCCTCCCCCCTCCCTTTCACCTACCCACCAGTAGATGGCGTGGGCGTTCCTACTGCTCCACGCCCAAAGCCGGGGGGACGCTCTCCCACTGTCTTCATAATGATGACTTACATAAGAGTGCAGTATCTCCCTCTCAGCAGGCTCTCCATAAGAAATGATGCTTTAGATCTGGCATCCTGCTTATGTCGTTCTTTTCTCTCTCTCTTCTTTGCTTCCAGAAAACTTTCTCTCCCCCCTCTGCTTTGATCCGAGACCTAATTAAGTAGCAAATGATGAATACAAACAGCGCATCAGTTGTAGATTGTATTAGGACGTTGTGAGGATACATCTTGTTCATAATCCGTTTATTACATGCGCGGGAAAGTTGGAAATGAGCAAGATGATGGTTTTTTTTGCCGTATGATGTAACTCATATTTTCAGCATGGCATTATGGCAGAAGCTGCTCTGTTTTGACCAGGAGCCTTTCCTTAAACCTTTCTGGAGCCACAATTGTGTGATATTCAAAACATTCTAAAAATATATATCACATCTTCAAAGACTTGACACCACTCGCCATGTCTTGGGTTCTCGACATGGTACCGGAATGGCAATTCCCTTCGGATGATATCTGACCCCAAGAGAAAAGATAAATTAACTGTCCAGCTGCATTTTTTCTTTCTTTGTGGTACAATTTATTATGTCCAAGTTGGAACCATATTGATTTTGCAGCATACGTGACACAGGTCAAGTGATTTGTCCGCCTTTGTTGAAATTAGTAATTTTGCCTGATGCAAAAGGCAAAGAATGATTCAAAATCTTCTGTATTATTTATTACATGGTTTACTATATGGTTACATATTTAATACGTTAGTGCTAAAACTAGCATTGACAACTGAATTAAAATTTGAGTTTTGTTCTTTTTGGGATGGGGAGAGGGGGGACTACACATGCTATCCAATGGCCTCTAAAGAAAACTGTCAGAAGATTTGCAACGTGTGACATTCTGAACGGCGCTAAACATTTGTGCCCTCCAAAGTCGTCAGATTACACGCTGTGTGAGCTCGTGGGCCTGATGCCTGCTGACACATTTAGGCCGAACAGGTCACCTCTGAGAGAGCGCGGTAGTTTTGACCTGACACACTCCAAAGCTGAGAGGATCAGCCAGAGCGCGCTACTTGAGGACGCGTTGGAATATCGTTTAGCACGATATGGACCACAAAATTCCCCCTAAACACACCGCATAACTTTAATTTGTATGGCAAACGTCCTGTCATGTTTTTCCCCTTTACGCAAGAATAACTATTCCTGTTACACTTGACACTATTCAGTGATGTTTAATGCACATTTATCACTCTGATTGTGTAAATTATTTGATAGCAGGATCTTATGTGTCGTAATGCTCCTTTATGGATAGACAATATTATAATGTTACTCTCCTGTTTTAATGGGGAATCGTTTTATTGGTTATAGTTAAAACATTGGTTTTGGTGAATTTCTTCTTTTCCCAGTACGTATGGCCTATTGGTAAGCATGAGTGACTCTGGCCAAGGGTGTGGCGACGTGGCACCACATTGTAATATAAGTATTGGCATGAATAAAAGCAGATGGTAATTAAAAGAGCATAATATTGTTGGATAGCTGCTCGAAAGCGTGGGTGCAGTGGAAGGTGGCGGAGTTTGAGCGTAGTTTCATCCAAGTTCGGCAGTATTACCTCCAGCTTCCCTCATTAGTCTTTACGCTGGTCTTTGTGTGCGTGCAGCGGGAGGTTTCACTCGAACAAAGATTCCATCAGCACGGCTCGCCTGGAAGACCTTCTCTTGCAGAAATTTTTAACTGCCCAACAGGCTAATTACTTCTCTGGCACGTGGCCTCCCCTCCATTATGACCCTACGACTTACAGAGCTGCGTCTTCTGCAAAAAAAAAAAAGAAACGCAGTGAGACAACCTCCCCAGACGCAGAGCCAGCATGGATTGGTGTATTGATCACATGTGATAACACCCCCGGCTACAGTGGGAACTGACTTTTAACGTGACTAGACCTGCGGGGGTCCATTAAAAATCCATGCAGTGTGCCTTAGCCAGTGTGAACCAAGACACACTAGCACAGTGAAGGGTGGAAGCATTGTTTGACGACAAATTGACAAGTCAGGTGATACTAACGCACCCGTAAATTTACAAATTGGATGAGATATTGATATCCTGTGATAGCACATAGAGAAAATGATGCCTTAAATGCATTATACACTCTCACCAAAAAGGCCACCAACTCCAGGCAGACAGACGGACGGACGGACGGACGGGCGGGCGGACGGACGGACGGACATAACGCGTATACCAACCACTGAATACTTATCGTAATGCAAAGAGATGGACAGAGCCACAATGGAAGGAAAGGAAAATAGAAATAAACACATGGAATCAACTTCACAAGATAAAGACCAAAGAAACAAAATCATAGGAATACTTTTGTACCAATGAACAAACAACCTGTCAGTGCAGCTAGACATCAAACAAACATGAGGAACCAGCAAGATGATGGATCAAACAAGACGATGGAGACAAGCAAAGGAATAATCCGGCATTAAGTTCAGCTGCGCCTACGAACATTATGGGAAATGCCACGGGGTTAAGGTGAAATGAAAAGAGCCTTCCTCTCGAACATATGGGAAAGGACAGCACTATTTGAACTCCTCACCTGCACTTTGCCAAACTGACGTCATTGCACAACCAGTTTTGTCCCTAGCGTTTTTCCTCTTTGTCTTTTTGTCTCTCTCACACATTTAGAATATTTTATGTTTACAGCATTTTTTCCTGTATAGCTAGTAACGTCAGTCTCAGACTTATTCAAGCTCTTTTTTGTATATTCACATTGCTACTTGTCTGTAAGATTTTTTTTCAGTGATATTCCAGATCCGTGCAAGTATTGGATTTCTGTACATCTTGGTATCGGGAGAAATGCTCTCTTGACAAACCGTTAAATATCGAATGACTTAATGAAAGCCATGCTGAGAAAGTTGAAATACTGTATTAAAACTGTGGGGGGGAATGTCAGCAACCACTTAGTGCAATTAATCCAGATATCTATTAAGGTTAAACTACACTGCTTGTAATTATGGGAACATTTGTTGGTAATTAGCTCCCTGGGAGAGTTGTTGTGTTCTTTTCAGACAACAAAATTAAGTGAGTAATAACAAATCTCAAGTTGCAAAGGTCAATTTGTCATTTTATTTCTTCGAATGGACAATTGTGCCTTTTTTAGTTGTTTCTAGAATGAATTAATGCTTACTTGCTTACTATAACAAACAGGTTTTAAATTACCAAGCCTTTTTCAATACGGCGCCCTCTGTTGGATTGTCTGTGCTACTGCCTCACTTCATCCTAATGCAGAATCACAATTGGCACCAGGGTCTTCCACATCCATGTACAAAATCTTTCTCCCCTGCGCAGAGGAGCAGAAAGTAAGCTCAGACGTGACACGCATGCAGTGGAAGTATGCAACGGAGAACATTGTGAATTATTGAAAAGCAAACAAGACCTCGGCAAGGGGCCGGGATAACCGTTCATTTAGGTAATGCATGCCGAGGGCACTGTCAAATTCCCCCTGAAAAGCAGCCACAACGCCACCAAAGGAATTGAAATAGGAAAAAGCACATTGCGGCATATTCGTGTACTCATTCATTGTGAGTGCTTGCCAAGGACTTTTTGATTCGCTTGCATCCTATTAAAACAAAACAATGGCAGATTTTTTTTTCACTTGAATTACATTACGCTGGGATAATCTCATTACAAGGCAGTGTGAAGTTATGTGCCATACACTCTTTTTTTTTTCTTCTTCTCCAAAGATTTGCAGTCACTTGAAATAGAAAATCTTGATGTTTTTGAAATAGACTGAACAAGTTCTTTTGTATCATACCTCCACAACTCTGTCACTAAATTGTCAGGTGCATGACCCTCACCCCCTCATTTATTTATTTATTTGCAGTTATGATGAAGCCCTATGAATTCTACCTAGCAACAAGTGGCAGGAGATACGTGTTATGTGGCCAGAAACAAGAACATGAATAATTCAGTTGTGACATGGCCCAGAATCAAAAACATGAAAACAATTTTAACTCTGTTACTTTGGACTTTGCTTGTGAAAAGTTGGTACAAACTTCTGCCAGTCATTTATCTTGAATTCTCACAATGTTAGACTATCACTAACTACCAGAAGACTGGATGTTTGTATATTCTCTGAGAAAGGGCCGTTGAGTCGTTTTCAGCCAGATGTGAAAGGCGGTCTGGTCTGTCTTCTCCAAAACACAAACGCAGCCTAATCTAAAAAACACCACATTGATAACTTTTTATGTGTGACTCCAGAGTCTTAAGTAGTTACGAGTGGTAAGTGCGCAAGGTTGCAGATAGATGGAAAGACGCAGAGCCCGGAGAAAAGGTCACAGCGACACAATGGCCTAGCTCAAGTCCTCTATCTACTCGCTTGCCAAAGAGGTCTAATCTAACACTTGTATTGACATTTAGACTAAGTGCCATTTAGTTTTATGCCTGTCGCCTCGGAAGACTAACTCACAAAGTCGCTTTATGTGGCTTCCGGCGCAAATTGGCAAGCGTGAGCGCCGTCATTTCCTCTCATAAGACACAAGTCAACTCGCATGTTCCGAGTGTCACCAAAGTAAATCCACTCATTAGGCTTTCGAGTCTTATCAGTTGTTTATGTGATCACAAGAAGTCCAACTTTGTCGGCGCATGATTCGCCTTCTGGCGCTCTCCCGTCTTTTATCTGAGGTCTGGTATCTTTGTATCTTGTGTAAAGCTTCCTGTCATCAAGGAGCCTCTTTCTCATCTCCATCCGCCGGGGTTGTAAGTGTCTCCCATTAAGGCGTTGCCTGTGTGGAATAGGAGAGGGGAGAAAAAAGGAAAAATCCAACCGTCAGCCTCTGACTGATCTTATCGAGGTCATCCTCTGGATAGCAGCGAGGAAAATAAAACAGATAAGCCATCTTCTATAACTTAATTAGCTTTTTATCACACAATGCAATTACAAAATTGTCAAGCTATTGGGTGTCGGGAGACTGCCGCCAACACTTTGACGGAGAGAACAATCACAAAGTGGTCAATGCCACTCAGAGAGTGATGCTTGCTCCAGCCAAGGAGGGCTGTAAAGTTTGCACTAAAAGGCGATGCCGCGGGGAGCAATGTGTTTATTTAGCATCCTTTGAGCAAAGCTACCTCAATGCAGAACACACATTTCAAGGGCCAAAGACACAGCAATGATGCCGATAAGGGAGATTAATGGTGTTGTCCGAGCCAGTCGCACGTGCGCCCCCCCCCCCCCCCCGAATGGGTCCGCTATCAAAAAAGCATCGCGGCGGCCGAGTGAGGCGAAAGGACGAGATGTCACATGAATAAATAAAATAAGAAGAACAGGGCAGCCCGTTCTCACACATGGTCAATGCGCAAAAATGACATTAAGAAGGGAAAACACGGGCAAATCTATAAATAAATCATAAGGTTGAGAAGGTTTTTACGGAAACGACAAAAAAAGCGAAAAAAACGGATGTGTTGTGAGCTGCAAAATTTGCATGGTTATTGCATTGCAGTCAGGCGGCCATGATTTGTTTGAGTGCGTATGAGTGAGGGTCCATTATCACCTTTGTAATCTCGACGTAGTGCTGCACAATCACGCTTAAGTCTGAATGTTTTTGCCACAGGCAAAATGTTCATCAGCTTTCATGTCATCTTCACACACTGTTCGACACACCACCAGTCACAAAAAAGAACGACATTAGTCCCTTGGTCACAAAAACATATCAATACCAACCAAGAGTGTTCAATTGGAATCAGGCGGTGTGAGTGGAGCGTAAAAAAGTGAATGAGAGCCGGTAGTGCTGCTTGTTCCTGTCACGTTTTAAGTTTAAAGTGAGCCGTATCCAAGACATCAATCAATAGGCCATCCGCTGAAAGGCCTTGATTAACCCGATGCATAATTCATCGTCAGCGTATGACGATCTCAGCATGAGAAGGAGCGGAGGTTTTGATTTAAAGCTACAGCCAATCTTTGAGTGCACCCTAAGAAAGAGCATGTTGGAAATGAAAGCGCCCCCCCTCTTTTTTTTGTGTATTCTGCAAGGCATTTATCAGCAGGATTGCTCTAATGGGGACGTCGTGGAGGGGGGGGGGGGTCTTGGGCGTCTCCCTCGGGCTTCAGAGAAGGCGCCGTGATGGAGATGGAGAGCCGTGTAAAGATTAGCCATATCTCCAAAACGAGACCTCCGGTCATATTAGCGACGTGGAATTGCGCTCCTTAATCTGTATGCTATTCATCATGTTGCAATGATGTCAGCCAGCGAGGCTAACGTTAGCTTTACACTGGAACCGAGCAAGGATCACCTGCTGATAAACGATGCAGGCAGTGTGTTGAAAACTGATCGTTCTTAAACTTAATTAAATTCCACTTGTGGTAAATTCAGTTGGTTGGCCAAGACTTGGAAAGGGACATGCTATTCTTTAAGTGTTCCTAGACCCGCAAAAGGCTTTCACACATTCAATTTTTTCACTTCATTGTTAATGTATACAAAGTGTATAGACTGACAAACAACTGGTTTCAATGCTCAAAGTGATTGAAATGACATGAAATAGCGTGTGATTCATTCTTGGAAGAGATGATTCAACTTTAGATGAATTCATTCAGTTTTTGGTACTTCTTGATGCAAAAAGCAATCGGCCCTTTAAACCTGACTAAAACAGCTGAACATCCCATTTTCCGCTTGACTGGGCTGGCTCTAATGATCTCTTGATAATGGCTTTGACTGGAATCTCACTGCCGTGACCAGGCCTACTCTGCCTTTCTGTGTTGAGACTTTTGGGTTAAGTGAAAAATGTTGATTCATCTTACCGAATTTATGCTTTACAGGCTCGTGCTCTTTTTTTTTTTTTGTCTCTGTGAAGAGCATATCCTCAGCAAAGCATGGAAGGGCTTAGTTGAGTAATATTATTCTAAAAAGTTGAAAAGAATGTGTTGCTTGGTTGATTTTAAAAACAACAACAACGAAAATAATGTCTAATGTGTAATGAACTGGATTCATTAGCGCATGTGCTTGGAGAATTAATCAGTAGTACAAATTTATTTGTTGATTTTGTTCCATGAACATCTTGTCACTCACGTTTCGTATACTTCAGGGGTTTTCAAGGACTCCTGACAGGAGAGATAGCCCTCTTAATCCGAATACCCATTAAACATACCGGTAATTACTATTTGTCAGTCTAAATACCATAGGAATTAAGAAATTGTTGGGGTAAATAATTATTCATATCCGTCTTACCCCACCACCACGTCTGTATATTGTTGTCCTGGACTCGCCCTGTAACCATGACAACACAGTACTCCGCATTATATTCGTTGTCATATTCTGGAACGCTGTCCTTAAATTAAGTTTACTGAAGGAAGTAGTGATTTGAAGCCAGCAGTGGCGGCGGCCCCCGTGGTCCGTGACATTGCTGGCAATGTTTAATTAAACCGCATCTACTCTTGATGGTGCAAGTTGCGAGTCACGAGCCCCCCGAGGATCGGCAAAGGGCTGAGTGAAGCACATTCATGTTGTTCCCGAAATTGTTTTCTGCCGTTAAAGGAGCAGTATGACCCGGAGATGTTAAGGGAAAGGGAGCACGTGTCGCCGTGGAGGATTATATCGGACGGAATATTGTCGACGTTAACACACTAGAAATTAGAGTCTTAACTTTTCCGTGGCACTCTCTCTCTCTCGCTCTCTCTCTCGCTCTCAAATTGCAAATGACTTTTTTGTCTAGAACAAATCCTTGCTCTCGGTCTGAGTGGATGCGAATCAGATTTGTTCAGCCCTCATGCCATAGTTTCGCCTTCCATACGATTGCACCTCTTCCAATCAATTTATACAATGATACTTGATTCGTAATTACAATTATTATAATAAACCCTCATACCTCTAGGGCTGGGCTATTACAACTGCATGGAATCAAATACCTCAAGTCAAAACAAATTCATTGGGTACAATTCAAAAACATGTCAGGTAACACAAAACTGAAGTCGCAGTTTATGCATGACTAGCAATTAGCACAGTTTTGCTGATAACTCAATTTTATGAATTTCTCTTTTTGGCTTTAGGTCTAACTCTGTGTGGAAAACTTCTGGGTCCTGGTCTGGACCACAGTCTGCCAATTAGTGACCTCTATTCTTGACCCAGGACCATCAAATTGCAGGTACGAATGCCAAACTGCAAATAATAACACTAGTCTTTTGACTTGGAAATACCGATTTGAAATAATTTTGATGACATACTGGCTTGTTATAAGATGAAAACCCCCCACAACAATTTCAATAGAACTTTCTCTAACAGTCATACATAAAAAGTTTGTATGATTAGTTATGTACAAAGTGTTTTTGATATACGACCATGCAAAAAAACTAATATGAATGAGGGATTTGTTTTACACACTAACTTTTTAATTATTTGCAAGTCTCATATCCTGGTTTACCCTAAAAAAATAATAATGACAGTAATATACGATAAAGCCATAAAGATGTCCCGCGATCCAATTTTATGACCAATAAGTCACTGTTTGATTACTTTCTTTCAACAACACACACGTACACACACACACAAACAGGGTGTAAAGTGTTATGTCTGCAGGAAGCAAAAATAATATATATAATCACTTTCATTCCCCGAAGGACCCACATTTCCGCATTTTCATGAATTATCGTTAAAAATTTCAGCCAGCACTATCTGTGGAATATTCAAGGGTCGGCACCCGAGAGGCCACGTTGGTATAATGTGTGCTTGTAAAACACGCATATGTACCTTAATAGCAGTCGCTGTTACTTCCAAAAATATGAACTATGACATTCATTAGTCGTATCGAGAACTTTATCCGTCTATCCATTTGCTGAACAACTTGTCCTCATTGGGTTCACGAATGAGCTGGAGTCTATCCCAACCGATTTTGGGCGAAAGGCGGGGTTGAACCCTCGGCTGGTCGTCGGCCAAATGTACATAGAAGACTCATTGATGTGATTATCGCCACTGGTGTCTGCTTAATGCCAAAGTAGTCACTCAAACAGCCTTGTTTTTTAGCTTTATGGACCCGCGGCATCACAATCAGTGTAAATATCATCGGTGAGTGTAGCCGCTTGACATTTTCAGTTATGCTCGGCTTTCCATATCATTGAGGCTAATGCGACTATTGAATGCGTAATGTGATGCCCATCCTGGGATTAATCTGTTCGTTTGAAGAAAAAAAAAAAATTTTTTTTTATTCTTTTTAACCGACAAGCCACTTAAAGAATACATTTGCTTTGGGATGTTTGTGTTGACAGGGTCTTTGCTTAAGCTTCTAAAATGGCAATAATATTTAGCGACGTGATGATAATCTGTGTGAAAAAAGTCAACAGTGCAGATTTGTGAGACATTTAGAGCAAATCACCGGCAGCGAACATAAAAAGGAGCAGCTTATTGACTGCTTGAGATACGATTGTATTGATCGAGAGTGACACTTTGCAATCGTGAGAGTCACGGATAGTCATCTGTGATGAATGACGTGCTTTCCTGCTTAACTACTGTATTCCAAAAGGTATCATTTGCAAACTCGACCTCTACCAAAATCTTTACAAACGAGGGGAAACAATCACGGCGGGCCATATTTGTTTGTTTTACAGTGAGCCACTTCCTGTGCTGGGCTTAGATTTTGCGTGGCGGTAAAGAAACGGTTCTATAAAAAATAAAACAAGAAACAACAGGAACTGCTCAATTTACCACAATAGCAACGTTTTGAGGTTACGAATGACACACAAACAACTAGCTTGTGTAGCACCATCAGAATGACAGGAACGTGCGGTCATGGCAGGCAGGTGAGGCAGTGTCGCCCCCTGGTGGCTGGTCCCTGCATATGAAGAGTAAAAAAAACCCAAAATTAGAAAATTCTCATAGAAATGGAAACTACTTGTGCAATCCTCAGTTTTTTTTGTAGACAGAGGATGGTTACCATGCTACTTGACTGCCAATGACTCCCAACTTCCTCCAAAATATCACTCATGAGCTTTTGTTTTGTCATAAAAATGATGACTTCATGCTTGCTTTGTTAAACGGTGAGTTATCTTTGAACGGCATTTTTTTTTTCAC
Organism: Syngnathus typhle; assembly: GCF_033458585.1. NCBI lineage: Eukaryota > Metazoa > Chordata > Actinopteri > Syngnathiformes > Syngnathidae > Syngnathus > Syngnathus typhle. Next base: position 18,608,866 of record NC_083741.1, read on the forward strand.
ACCAATAAATTTTCCTCGAGGGCAAAAAAGATACAGTATTTTCTGACCAACGACTTTACAATAGCTCAGAGGACAGCGCTCTGAAGGATTCCGTCTGCATTCTATGATTTATTCACCATTGTGAGGAAACGCGATACTTTTTTTTCACCCCGCCGTGTTAGACAATGAGATGAATGGTTGCATTAAAAGATAAAAGTTTGAGCGCAAGAATAGAATACAAAGGAGAACACAAGCTTAGTTCCGCAAATCTGAACTATAATTCATTTCATTAGGCAAGCACTGACCTGCGGTAGCATTCTCTCTCTTTCACTCTTTCGCCATTGTGGCAAAGGATTGTGGGAATTTTCTCGACGGGAACCCAGACTGTCACACAGTGCAGGAAATGGATCAAAGGTGGGGAAACAAGCTGGCCCATTTCAAGTACGGCCGGTCATTGTTATGACGTGCGTCACTTGTGTTTTTTTTTTTGGGGTCCCCGTCCTCCCCAAAATACTTTAGCAGTGCAATTAGAGTGGGAAAATAAAAAATGATGCAAGTTTCAGCAATGCTCCTTTGGCTTATTGAAAGTTTTTGAAGAGGATAATTAAAAAAAAAAAAAAAATTTGACTGAATCAGTTGTGAGATCTTTTTCATCTCTGACTCAACATTGTGTCAAATCGTGTCTTCATTTGGCAGCCATGTAAGTGACGTGCTCGCTCGCTCGCTCGCGTCTTTTCTCGCACGACTGCCAGTTTTTTCTTGAAAACGACCCGTATCTCGTCTACTTCACCTCCGTAATTCTGAAACACTGCAGATTTAATTAAATGAAAGATGAAGTCACAGATGAGAGGAAGCGAGGCCATTTTACTTGGCATCATCATTACGTTGTCACTGTGTTGCATTGCGATAATCATCGTTAGAAGATTCACTTATCTTTTCCTCGCTTCACGCAGATTAGCAACATTGACTGCTTGATCACCGGCATCCTCATCAACGCTGATTGGTGTGAAATATAACACATGTATGACAGATTCATTTCAAGTCTGTAAAATCAGCAACCCTCTATTCAACCTGCTCAGAAACTTTATTTTCAGAAATAGTCAGCTAACAAATACTTGGTTAAATTTCACACTCAGTGGGTTGGCCAGCACTCCGAGTTTCCATAGAAGCAATTAAAAAGTCAATTTTCTATAATGTGCCCCCTTTTAAAACATTGCTCGTACGGTTAATTGACGGTTAATTGTGTTTATGATGGCAAGAGTTGTGGAACAAATGATTCCAGATATGCTTGATCCCAATAAGAGATTTAACTTTGAAAGTTAATGGAATGCATTGTGGTGAAACTTTTTTTGTAATAGGGAAAGTAGACTGAGTCTATCAATTACATCACCATCGCTGCATTGTAATATTATTGTCAGTATTGGCAAAGTATCAATGTGATCATTCCAAATTTTGCAAACCCAAACAAACTTTGTAGCGCTCTCGGTTTGTATACCTTCCTGTTTAGTTGCATTACAGAGCAGCGCATTAAACAAATGGCTGTGTGCCCCACGCCATCAATATGCCTGTATTGATCTTGACAGTAACTATGTGCCTTTGAGACGGTGCCGTCACCTTGAGTCATGCCTGGAGATGGGCCAGGCTACTTGTAGCCAATTTACGTCACACTAACAGCACACAGTGTTTTCTTAATAGGATTGTCACAGCGCTCGAATAGGGTCCGTGGAAACACTCTGCTTTCCCGAACTGCTTATTATTCTTAGAAAGTAGCTCCTAATGTCTTCACTTATCAGCAGTAAAGTAGAAGCCACAGCACGGCGAGCCAAACATGCTCATTAGTTTCCCTGTTTGTCTGCGACACACTTCCACTCCAAAACCAGCGACGGCCATATGACGCAATGAAAAATTTAGTCCCTCCGCGCAAGAGGGCACATAAATTCAAAAAGTTTCACAAACTGGGTCATCCGCGACCCTCGTATGTTCTTTTGTTCCTGCACCAAGACGTGGTTAAACCAACTTGATCAGTTTAGGTCGTTTTTATAAAGCAGGTCCAGCATGATGTCGGCGTAGAATGCAGAGAAGAAAATGGCGTCAGCTCGAGATAGAATCATAAAAGTGCCTAGGACACATCTGCTCTTATCGCAAGATTTCTCAGCGTATAAGGAAATTATGCTGTATATGGTGGATAGACGGGGAGACGAGAGTAAACACAATAGTTTGCTTTTCAATCTGCTTTTGTTTTAGTTTGTATCCAGCTCATTGTTTATTTATAAGACTCTGAAAATTCTGTTTAGAAATGCTATTTCTATCTATCTGCAGAACCCAAACTGCACATTTCCTAAGTACACAAAAACTGCATTGGGCATCTATCGGGCCGCACTTCACCACCAATATGATGAATTACACAAATCGTGTCCCGATTGCTGCATGAGTCTCAAACAGGTGACACAATTATCTGCCTCCCCCATTGTTCCCCATCTAATCATCAAAATTCGGCGTTCATTCACCCTCTTATTCACAACAGGATACACTGCAAAAATATAAATGACTAACAACATCAACACTGTCACAACGGAATCGGGCACCTGATACAATTTGTTCAACACAAAATTCAATTCATTTGCATGCTCACAGCGCACCCTGTCTTGTTGTTTTATCTCATATTCGGAGCGTCGTGTGTAGATCCATATAGCAAAGCAATAAAAAAACAGCGCTCCGTAAATGACATGTCTATACCCCCCCAAGATCCTGCTATCCCATCCTTCCTACCTTGTTGTAATGCTGACATTTGTAGCTACAGGAACAACTCCTTTTCTGCAAAGGCCTTTGGGACTCGTGCACTCCCAAGAGCCATCAAAACATATTATATCACTGTTAAATATATGATGAAGCACTGCAGAATTTGCTTCATGGGCCAGCAATTCTCAAGCCCAAGTCATGACCTCATTATGAAACAATATGAACCTGTCCGCAACTAAAACAAATGGCGAGTGTATTACCTCAGCCACCTTTGGTAACCAGGCATCGACTTTTCTTCTGTAACATCTTTTTTTGAGAGCTTAACGTCATTAGTCCGCAAGTTGCCTGCAGTGATTGGTTAGTTCAAATGTTAGACATTAATGTCAGAACCTCTGATAGGTCGGGTCGGTCACACAGTCTTTTTTGCAGTCAATACTTATTCGACATGTCAATCAAAGTAGGCAAAACCACAAATGGGCCTCGTCTGTCTTCTCGTTTGCTTTCTTTGGATTATTCCGTCCAGGCAGCTTTGCTGATTGGTAGCTTTTGCCACCCAATTTTCCATTCAGTCATTAATTTACAAGTCTGTCATCTGTTTTTGTGTCACACAGTCTTCCTTCAGATTCTGGCTGGTCTGCATGTCATTCACAAACACTCCGAAATAGGTAGTTCTGTCTTTGCTATTGGTTGGTCTACATGTCCATCATTATTGCATATATTACCGACCGTCATCAGAAAACATGTCAGTCGTTACCGACAGTCGGACTAATTGGTTGGGAGTGTCACGTAGCTTTCCTGCAGTCGTTGCTTGGTTTATACATGGCAGTCATTTCTTGAAGCACCACTTATTGGCTCGGTTCTGTCTCTCATTCTTTCAGCAGTCAGCACCATTTTCCCATTTCCTCCCAATACAGTTTTACGGCCATTTATTGGCCAAAAGGCATTTCCGAGAAGTAGAGTCACTAAGCGTGGTATGTTTTTAGCAACTGACATTTTATCGTAGTCTGTGGATAAACTTAGCCTCCAGGTAGTTGTTGTTTTGGTTATTAGAAACTTTCACGGAGAGTTTCTTTATCACCTCTTTTTGACAATATGTTTTTAAAGAGTTAAGCGTTGCAATTTCTTTATGGAAAGTAGGGAGCGATGCTAGGTTTTCATCTACTAGCCTAAAGCAGGGTTTCCCAAAGTCCCAGAGTTTGGGAACCCTGGCCTAGCTTCAAAAGTGCTGTCCATTTTGATGTAGGGCTACAAGATGAGAGGGCCAACCTATCAGATAAACATTAATCTAAAGGACAGAGCACTTTTAAGACTCCAGCCACTCGGACATGATGTGTAAAGGGAACCGAGATTTATATTTTCCACTATCGAGTGACGCTTGGATTTATGTCACAAGGAAACATCATTCACTTGGCACATAATCAGTGTTGTCGTCCGTTGACACGTCCTCTCTGACATCGTCACGACACGAAAAAACGGAAGCTCTTCACTCCGCTACTTCATAAACACTGTGGAAAGAGAGAATGAGAGTATCTTGTGCGGGAGAGCTTGATTCCGCCCGTCTGTATTAAAATAATCAATCTCATTAAAGGCCACCGACGGAAACAGAATGAGAGCAAGAGAGGAGGAGGAAAAAAGACACAAACATCAATGGGATTTTGAAAATATATTTACAGAGAGTGAGGCGCGGAGCGTATCGACAAATATTGGATTTTGCAGCGAGCGGAGCAAATGGGTCAGGGCAACACAGGGGGGAAACAATGACACAGCGAGACCAAAGAAAAAGATCTGGTAAATAAGAAGAGAAATAAGTCACATATCACTGGAGAAAGTAACACGGAGAACACGTCGTATGTTATGCCAGTGACAAAAATAGGCCACCCTCCAACTTCCTGTTAGCTGCCAGGCTTTGCTATTCAAGTCAATAGCCACAGATGTAATAGCGTCGACTCAACACGTCGTCGTTTATTGACAACCTACATACCGATAACTAAGCCAAATTTGAAAATTTCCCTCTTTTGTGATCAAAGTCAGGAAACGTCATGAGCATCCTGAGCTATTATATTTGTGTATTTTAAAAAAAATGATTTTCTTTTGACATTGAGATAACAATTGATTAATTGTTGACGATCGTGTCTTGAAACTAATGGTGTGCATTGCTTGATTGTAACCAGCAGGGGCACTGTTGATTCACTTTTAGCTAGTTTGCTGTATAAAGTAGAGAGAGAGAGAGAGAGGGAGAGAGAGAGGGAGAGAGAGGGAGAGAGAGGGAGAGAGAGGGAGAGAGAGGGAGAGAGGGGGAGAGAGGGGGAGAGGGGGAGAGGGGGATGTACGGACAGACTTTAAAACATGATTCGTAAAGCAGTTTCAAAGCAGGTCAAAGTTGGAGGCTCTAACCTGGTAGGAGAATAGTAATTAGTGGCACAGTGGAGTCCTGGGCCAATATGGCAGGTAAAGGAGTCCCTTTGCCCACAAATTTAAGGCTGTAATTATGTATAATTGTATATTTTGTAATGGTTTTCGTTGGTGGCCTCTGAGCAGCTGGAAGCACCTTATTTCTCTCAAATGAGTCATAGGGGACTCCCGTTTATTTTCCCAGCTCAGCACTTTCTTACCCTCTGATGGAGCCATGCGACTCATTATTATCAGATGCGTACGCTTCATTATTTGCAGACTCCATTGCTGCTACACACACCATCACTTGACATTGACTATATTTACGGTACAAGTTGTCAATGCCTGGGTAAACACACTGCACATTTCTTTGGCGTTTGCCTTTTTTTTTTCCAGCATGAAGCAGAAACGTTGACAGACTTTAGTGGTCGTCTGAAATCCAAAACAGACTTAATGCATGGACAGGGGTGTGGAAATAAATCATATATTATTTAGATGAGTGATGTTGTGTGGTTTCTAAGAAAAGAAACATCTCAAAAGAAATATAATATTTGACAAATAACAAGAAATAACAAAATATTCATGTATAAGCCTGCATCATATGTGACGTAACAAGACCTCGACTGTTTTGGGGGTTTTCTTTGGCTTCCATAAGAATGACCTAGAATATTTGTTTTGCTGTGGTTAAGCTTTCTCCACCCATCTAGTATGTCTATTCACATTGCTTTAAAAAATGAGCTGCATCCCCAACACAATTTCACCTTAGAGTCCACATGTCAAAAAGTCACAAATAAAACACTTCCTCCTCTGTTTTATAAAGCACGCCGGCTGTCCAAACATGTCATTTCAACAACCCAGCTTAGTCAACATATTCCGTGGCACCTAATGAGGGAATGCCACTTGCACTGCATTTCATCCCCCTCTCATGTCGTGTACACCCGTGTTTCTGGTTCCTCGCTCGGAGGCAGAGTTACGCACCTGGGACAAGTCTTCTCCACCTAATAGGATTGATATGTCACCTGAGACTTGTAGCAATTTGCTGAGTAAATGCTTTGCCAGATTAGCTATTTGTTGCTTTACTCTCCCATTTCGCTTCCCCGAGGTGATGTCTCACATGCAGAGAAGTTGAATTTCAAATGAGTTTGTTTCCGCGACATACCTGCTGGAGATAAACAAACATCCATTTTGTTGGATTTAATGAAACATTGAGGCTGAGAAAGGGACATATTTCATAAACCATTGTTACTTTTAAGATAAAGATTGTCCAATAGTGATTCTACATGCATTTTGTAAAACCGCATGTTTTCCTTTTGAATTGAATTATAATTCACTGAACGGCATGAGGCAATTGATGCAAAAGTAGTCAAATATTCCCCCATCCAGTTGAGCGAAGGTGTCGGACGAGAAAGGGTAACGAAAAAAACCAGAAAAAAAACAGCAACAATAAATCAATATATCATCTGGATGATGCACAATTTTTGTATTTTGTATTGAAAGCTAAGCTACATTCACAAATATAACACTTCCTTCTCTGTTTTATAAAGCAGGTTGGTTGTCCAAACATGTCATTTTAACAACCCAGCTTAGTCAACATATTCAGTTATTGAAAGTTCCTGAGGTGGGACATATTCTATCAAGACTTCAACATAACTTTTTCCCTTGCATATTCACTGTTCAAAAATTGTTGAGAATTGACCTTGGATCACTTGTCTTGACAGTATGCCACCGTCCCTTAAAGCAAAGAAAGTACAGCAGAGAGTCTGGTTGATTTGAAAAGTCCAAAAGGCACCCTAGTTGCTGGATCCTCATGGTGTGAACATCGAGTTTGTTCCACCCTACTGCCACCTCGTGAGCCTCGAGGTGGACGCCTCCGATTTTTTTCTTCTCAATGGTTCATGCTTTCTTTCATGCCATCTGTGCCTGGATATGGACATGGCTGTCAAGCAGGCCACAGAGGAGACACGGTTCTGATAAGCGCTTTCAAAAAGGATTAAAAGCTTTCATTTTTTTGGGTGAGCAAACCTTGGGCAACAGTACAAACAGACGTGACCTCAGCTATTCATGGATTTCCCTTTCTTTGTTGCTAACACCATTTTATTAAGGAAAAAGATGGGCAAGAGATTTCTGATATTGTATTATTGATATATTATTGATATTGTATATATGTTTTTCAAAAGGCTTCAATGTCTTAGTTTTGATTTGTCATGCATGAGTCCTTTCAAAAACATTGATTGTGATGATATGCCATTAGTTTAGGACAGGCGTGTCAAACATTTTTTTGTCACAGGCTGCATCGTAATCATAGCTTCCTTCGGAGGGCCATTAAAATTGTCAACCCAAATAAATGTATCAACATCTCATATTATTTATTGTACACAACAAACTGATGAATAAATAGTTTTCAAAACGAAGACAAATGAAAACTGTTCAAATATTTTTAAAATATAAATGTAATAAACATTGCTAGCAATATCATGTTATTTTAGTATTTACATGAATTCGATGCGCAATTTGTCCTCGCGGGCCACATAAAATGATGTGGCGGGCCTTGAGTTTGACACTAGTGCTTTAGGACAACGTCTGTCACTTTTTTCCCGTGACTTTTTCCGGTTACTATAGGAAGAACCGGAACTGTATTATAATCACATTCTATCTTTGCTCTTCTTTCAAAACCAACATGATCATTTAGCTACACACCCGTTTTAGTACTTTACAAAGAATATCCCTCTTTAAATATCCCAAACTATGATTGAAGTGGAGATACAAGGGTTTCATCGGGCGCCACGTTATAAATGCAAACCAAACCCAACGCTCCTACAAAAGAAGAGAAATCTCTCCTTCGCCAACATCACCCACGGCTGTCATTTTCTTTAATTCAACAATCACAGTATGCACCCGCAAGTTTCCTTTTCATCTCATGCTCAGGCGAAATAGGACGGCTGCCAGCTACTTGTGTTTCTTGCATCCCGAGATCAGCTTGAGTCTCACTAATCTGGAAGAAATCAAAGATTAGCATTTTGGAGAGGTTTGCATTTGCCTCAGAGACCGCTGACTCAGATGTTCCCCCAGCCCTCCAGAGACAAATCTGTCTGGCACATTTCATATTCCACACTGTAAAGATAAAAAAGAAGAAAAAAGATTTTTTTTACTGAGTATGTACATTTGCGCTGACGTATGCCGAAACGGAATTGATGGGGGACACCGACTCACTGGGAATGGGGGCATGACCGATGAAACAATTGACTGTGCGGTGAATATTTCAAAGTCATGAAAATCCTTCTTTATGGCAGTGCGTTTCAACACAACTTAATCAAGCAAAACAAATCCCCCTGTTTCCGTGGCAAAATAAGATGAATCGCTGCTCAAAAGATACATATTTTTTTAAAGTGGACCGTCTAAAGCTGAATTTGGCAAATGGCTTGACCAGTTGAAGTCAGTCTCCTTTGACCTATATTGCATTATTCTTAAACTCAGATTATTCTTTAACATTGGGCAATTAAATACGATCCTTACGCCTCATCAGTGCTCCTGATAGTTTCCGAAATGGCAGCCGAGTCAGATTGGGGGTGGTCCTGGACGACGAGTGGACATCTTGCAGCACAATTTGAGCGCCGCCATCTTTGTCGGCGCGTGTGCCAGTTTCCTTCCAGAGGGGAAAACCTCATTAGCCGTATTACTGAGATCAAACAGGGAAGTTGAGCAGCGGAAGAAAGCGAATCTGCTGTGGCCTATTCAAGAGGAAGTGATGAAAGGCAGACATTTAGCAAAGTGGGGACGCCAGAAGATATTGCGCAACTGGTTTTGAGTTTGAAGGGAGTGTGCTTTGATACTGTGGCTATTTTAAAAAGAGTAACGAGTAACGCTTTGATGGCAACCATGAGGTCTTGTCAAGCACAAAAAAACAAACAAATAAAAAAGCGACAGTTTATCGCTCCGTGGTTCCACACCTCCTGCTGTGTAGGATATTTGGGTTGGGTGCATCATCACAAGGTTGAGGCGGTGGGGATGGGGGGGGGGTGTAAGCTCGCTGAGCCCTGAGATGGCAAATTGGTTGTCGGAATGTGGAAGCCTTCCTCGTTGTTGGTGACAGGAGCTGTGGAAGATGGAGCAGCAGCAGCGTGATTGAACTGGACTCGCCTCTATGCGCATCAATGAGTAAAATTCTTAAGAACGACTTTGTAGGGTAAAAGGCAGTGGGCAGGCTGGGAATCACCTGCGTGATGACTTTCCACCTTGACATGTTATTTGAGGGACCTTTGGACCTTGGAAAAATGCCAAACATTATTAAAGGGCTTATTCACTTTTACCTGCTTGTATTCAAAAAGTTGGGCAACAAGTGGGGTCCACCAATTGAGTGTAGAATTATACATATAAAGACAGTAAATACACGTGAGTATGTTTGGTCATGTGACATACACAAGCTGAGCCGTGATTGGTCGTTAGCTGAGCCCAGCATGTGATGTCATTTTCAGTCGACAGCAAGTGGCAAAATGTTTTGTTGCTTAAAAGTTTTCAGACCCCAACTACTAAGCTTTGTAATCTTTTACATCTATTTTTATTTTGAACAACTTGTCCATTGTGTGACACTTGTGCCTTTCAAGTGATTTAGCATTTCCCTCAAGGACCTGCAGCACCCTCACCGACAAGCACTTCCTGGAAGCCGTCCAGTAAAAGCTCTGTTGAAAAATAGCGAATAGATTTCCAGAGCATCATCAGCATTGATAGAAAGGATTTAGTTGAGCAGCGGGGTGGACAGCAGCGGCTTTGGAGTAGGATTTCATTAGAGCAATATGGTGATGCAGACCTCTGGGATGGCGTGAAGAGCACACTGGACTGCATCATCACTTGTGGCCTTGACAGCTTTGGACTCGAACATCTTACAACTATAGGCATGTTTAATTAAGTCCTCCCTTGCTTTTAGAAACTCAATTGATGAGATAATTGGCTAGTGGATGGGATCTCTGACTCCTTAGAAACCCCGCCCCCACACGCCGCCCCCGGGGTGAAACGATAGCTAGCACTTAGAGAGTCTGTGATGCGTAGCAACCATGAAATCAATTCATACATGTTTTCAAAGAGGACTGTGCAAGATCATCAAACTTAAACGGAGACTTAAAACTGTCCCATTAAAAGGCAGCATTAAGGAAAATGTACTCCGTTCATGATGGAGTGCTAGTTCCTTGTAATTTTGTTTAGTTTATTGCGCTTCTTTTTTTCTTCAGATAATATTGAATTAAAAATACATTTTTTGTGTCTTGCCTTAAGTGCAGTTTTCATGGAAGATTTTTGAAGTACTGCATCTGGGATTATTAAGCAGGATAAGCGGTTCAGAAAATGGAAGGATGGATGTTACTTTGTGCTCATAAAGTGCAAAGTGCAGGATAATGTGGTGGTCCTTTGTGCCCTGCGAGCGGTCCCTCGCAATGAGCAATCTTTTGATGACATTGTGAGCTTGGTCCACTAGCTTTTCTGTTTCTGTTAAAACTCTCAGCAGGTATGTTTTTATGCTCTTGCCTACTTTCCTAGTATAGGTCTTTTATTGGTTCGGCTTGAATTGCTCATTCTCATCAGCGTGTGAGTTGGGCTGGACAAAATCTACCTCTTTGCCATGTTTATTTGAGAAATAAGGATTAGCATTAACATTATTACTATCACATAGCGTGTGTTGGATAGTATTGGCAAGTCGCGATAAAACCGACTGTTTGGTTTTTCTTGTGTTTCTGCAACTCATATCAAAAGCTCTTCAAAAAATCCAGATCTCACGGTGTGAAAAAAGGCTGCAGAATGTAGTCGTAGAGTGTCAAATATTAAATACTGCGCAGTCCCGGTTGCCACTGTAAATCCAGATGAATTTCACACATAACTAGGTCACTCATCAGAGCTGCAAACTAGGCGCACTGAGTCAGCATCCCTTCAAATTGCCTGAAACTTGCCAACCGATCACAGCGAAAAAAATCAATCTCGGCCTACATTAAAAAAAGAAACAAATCTGTCTCTATTCATCTTACATAATGAGACCACTTATGGCTGATTCTTGTTATTGTGATTAGCACACGTTAGTCGTAAGTTTTTAACACCGCTCTGATGATTCAAACACACACTCTGCATATTTCAAAGAGTCATGTGTAGTTATTCAAATACTGATAGTTAGGAAATGCAAATGCACCACCATGCTTCCGCACCTAAGGCGACAAAGCGGAACTGTACACGCTCTCGCTGTGTGTTATTGCACCACTGGAAATATACAACGATAAAAACGCTATAATACACGACGCAGCGTGGCGGCAATAGTGTTTGTTGTTTCGCTGTTGACACAAAGTTAGCTTTACATCACACTGAAAAATGTTGGAATGAAAAATCTGAGAAAAAGTGAGGTTCTTTTCAAACATTTTCAACTTGAGCATTGTCCAGGCTCATGGACAAAATTGTGACTTGCATTCAATGGTTATTGTTATTATTGCTTATAGTAATGGTAATAATAATAATAATAATAATATTTCCAAGACCATTGCGGATTATTGAAAACTCCCACTATTTCTAAAGTGCTTTTATATTTGTACAACAATAGTGAATGAATTTAATTTTGCAGTATTTTACACCACTGAACTTTCTGTCGCTTCTGAATTTTTCTGTCGAGCCGATCATATTCTTGCATTGGGAAATGGGCCCATTTCAAACATCAGACCAGTATTTTAATCATCCTTTTCCCAATTCACCAAGCCTCCTTTTCGGACCTTACTGATTTAATAAGTCATTTACTTTACTTGTCACGGGAAATTTCCCCTTTTCCGTGTCTGTGCTGACCTTTCTGCTGAGCATTTGCTATTCACAGAAGGAATCTCATCAGCACACACAAATGGACGTACCCCGAGAGGTGCTTCTGACCGGAAATATAAAAAAAGGTTGACTTTTTGCTTTAGAAGAAGAAATATAAATCAGCCTGCACTGAAAGAACTGCAGGGAAACATGCATGTGATTATCATGATCAAAACGATCACGGTTAAGGGAGTGAAAAGATGCTAGCATACTAAATTCAACAAGTAGGTGCTGATTTTTTATCTATTACTTTTACATTTACACTTAATTACACTTTAAAGAGGTCTACTAACCATATCAAACGTTACCTCATACCTTATTGGAAATTGGCCGGTACAGACAAAATAAAAATGAAAAATACAAAACCAACAGATTGTATAAAAAGGCCAATTAAAAGACAATTTGGCAGCACTTGTTAAATTTCTTCCTGGCAGCGACTGACATTTTCATAAAATACTTTTAAAGGTTGGACCTGAGGATTGTTGTTTGGTAGTAATGTTTCTGTTATTAATATACAGTATGAACCCGCAAATTCTTGAGGACAAGAAAGGCAGAAAAATCTGTGTTCAGTTTCTTCTGTTGATGCAGCTCGACCTACTATCTTATGGGCAACCATAAGTTATTTTTATTCATTTATTGTCAAAACCTTACCTGGAATGAACCTAGCTTCTGTTTTGTTTGGATAAGAGGTTGCAATGGATTTATTCATCTTTTCGTCTACTGTCTGCTACTCTGACCGGGACCAAATTAAACAAGAAGAAAAACTATTAAAGTTTGTTTCTTTTTTTTTAAGTCTGACAGACCGATACTGAATAAATTTTGGCCTGCAAAGACGACACAGGTGAAGCAGTTCCGATTTACAGGCCTTGATGGCACCATTCGGCAATATGTAAATATCATTTCCTGTGCATGGTGAAATGTATGCATGCTTCAATGACTGTGGAAAACATGATTAATGGCATCCTTCCTGGGACATTTCCATTCCGGCTGAGATTCTATCTTGCCATGAATTATTATAGTTTTTTTTTTTAAACTTGCATTTGTATGTTACATACTAATCAGATACCGTTCAGTGTATGTCAGCCCCATATCTTTACTTTATAGTTACCTCAGCAATGGAGGGGAGGATATGGCAGATTATCCATCGTAGCTTCATTAAAGGGAAAAATGAACCCATATGTAAAATAGGTCATTGATCATTGTGCCAAGGAACGTGACAAGATATATATGTATATATTTGCAATACAGCAAGCACACTTCCAAAGTTACCAACTTGCAACAAGGTGCACCCCAACGGGTTCTTGGGTCAACGGACATTTGTTCCCTTTTCAATTGACGATACCGACGTGGCTAAACCACAGATTCTCTAGCTACTTCTAGTACATGGTCAATTGGTTCTCCGGGAATGCTGAGTCAGTACTATTTTAGTGATGTAATTTAGAGAGTATTTAGCTACTGCATTGACATTTTTTATTGATAACCTACCAATAATTAGAATGACGTGGGGGGGTTATGCTATAAGGCTAACAACAAGTGTGTGGCTAACTTTTCTAGTCTCGGGAATTAGCCGGTTTTTAGGGGGCTGTCCCAGTTTATGCAAATTAGCCATTTGTTACCTTCCGCCCTACACAATACCAATGAAGGCTTTTGTTACCATGACAACTGTGGGCAGAGTTTGCGCACAGTAACACTACAGCTCTGCTTACCTTTTGGCTTTGCCATGACTCCAGAGTCTATTGCTGTGTCTCATGTAGATTTGTTCATTCAAGATTTACTTGATTTTCTAATTATACACTTGAGGAACTGGCAGGCGGTACGGAGAGGCAACTATTTGCCCTAGAAAGCATTTGTGATTTGCTGGTCACGTTCTTTTGAATACTTGCACATAGTAGCTAGCACAACTATTCATGAATATAATGCGTTCAGTCATAAGCCAATCTTGCTGTTGCCATCATCAGCATTCAGCAGAGTACCTAGTGTACATGTCTGTTATTTGCTGTATTAAATCCCAGGTAGAGCAGAGCAATTGCTGTCCTTGCAGTCTTAATCCCTATGATCCGGAGGAAGGAGAGTTGATGGGATGTCAGGGGGATGAACAGAGCTGTGACAGGTGAAAGAGAAAAGAAGGAGGAGCGAGAGAGAAATGAGCTGCTCTGCCAATCAAAGTTAGTCGGAGAAAAGTTCAATCTCTGCCTTTTATTGAATGACCCGGTATCCCAATTTAGAGGACGAGCGTACCAACCGTACCTGGCATTTGTCTGGTCGCATGGAGAGACAATGAGAATAGAAGAAGATGGAGAGGGAACGTTTTGTCCCTGCATTTCATTGTCAGAAGCTAGTGTGCCAAGATCCAAGATAAGTGATTGAAATAAGGAATAAAGTATACCAGGAAGAACAAGGTCAAGTTAAGATAATGATAATCCTTTCAGTTGGTGACAAAATACAATGACTGCTTTTGGACAGCAGTAACGCAGCTATCAGATAACATGATGAATTGTGATGTTATGACATTTACATGAGAAACATACATTATTTCCCTCATCAAGGGATATTCCTTCTGCTCTGGACCCAAAACGTTTCAGTTCCCATTGCCAAAAGTAGTTTTGAATTCTCCCGGCGTAACTAATCCTGGCCATTTGAGCTTACTTTGCTGCTCATTTCAGACTGAAGAATCAGCATTGCTAAATATACCTTTTCCTTTATTCGGTTTTCAATCTAGGGACAATCAGATGAAGGGCATCTTGGGATCGAAGGGCACGCTGATTCTGGTTAATCCACAAAAATATGCCTAAATTCAATTGGAGCAGCCCAATCAGAAAGGAAGGAGGAAGGAGAGCCATTGTGGGAATATGCGCGTGGGAAGAGATGAGCATAAATGGTGCGTTGATGCACTCGATTGCTGCATTTGATAACGGGCAGAATTTTATATATATATTCGTAAACGTAAATCAACATTATCCAGGAGGGTAGATATTCTAATTCTAATTGACTGTGATGTTTGAGTATTTTGATCCCTTCTGTAGTCAGTAGTTACTGGAAGTTTTTTCCCGTTAGAGGAAAAACACATGCTTTGATTTGTCAACAAGGAGAGACTGACAAATTTCAGAGACAAATTGCAAGAATTCAATTTGCAGGAAATGACCCTGTCATCAGTATAGTAACGTTCAGCAGCATTTGACAGGTTGTGAAACCCGTCAAAAACTGAGCTACATCTCTGCTCAATATCGCTGCTGTTTAAAGAGAACATTCAAAGCGCTTCAATTCCATTAAAGATAATGTAATGTTTACGCCCCCTGCAAAATAGATGGATGAATGGATGGACAGTTGGACGGACAGATGGACAGACAGATGGATGGGAGCCATGACATTTAATGGAGAACCAGCTAGCTGTTTGAATGATACCAATATGTCATTGACACAATCGAGACACATCTCCATGTGGGTCTTTTACGACTGTATGATGTCACACGCCCAATGACCATGTGCTGAAAGCGCCCGTGGTGATCTATCATCCGACCATCCTCCGAGGCCTTTCCGGCAAAGAGACTGCAGCGAGGCTCACTTATAGATAATGAACAGAGGCCGCGGCTTGATGGTTCAGCCTGGCCTCACTCCGTCACCTTTCCCCTTAAGCTGCAAAAGTCACTTCCCGTGGGCACCGCAGCGCTCCAGTGGTTGTGCCTTTAAAACTTTTGCCCTTTTGCCAAAATGAGTACGTGGACGGTAGGATGGACTGCGGCAGTTTGAGGGCGCGGGGGGGAGTGGATGGGTGAGAGAGTGAGCAAGAGCTGAGAACATAAAAAATAACACTCACAGTACAGAGGAACTTATAGGTTGAAACCCATTCCGAAAAATTAAATAAATCAATCCCAAATAAAATCAATTCCCGTTGTATTCAGGAACACTTTTTCCCATTGAAAATAA
Source organism: Syngnathus typhle (assembly GCF_033458585.1). NCBI lineage: Eukaryota > Metazoa > Chordata > Actinopteri > Syngnathiformes > Syngnathidae > Syngnathus > Syngnathus typhle. The sequence goes on from NC_083741.1 coordinate 18,624,715, forward strand.
TGGAAATTAGATTAATCTGTTCCTGTCAGTCTGTTTTAAAGGCATGGATTTAAATAAATAGTGAATTATGTGCATTTGGAGAGGGAGTTTGCATATTCATGAAAACAGTCAATGTGACCTGACAGGAGCATTTAATAAATATAAACTGTCAAAAAAAACAGGCCTATAAATTGACTTGCTGGAAATTGCTGCATCTGAGACTAAGCGCGTAAATTGTTTTTCTCTATCATATTCATCATGTCATTTGATAATGTGACCGTTTTTTTCATTTAGTTTTTTTTTTTATGGAAATTGCAAGCTCCGTCTTTAACCGTCATCCATATTTTCTTTTAACCAAAAAATTACATAATGTTGTTTTAGCTCCATTGTACTTTGCAGCCAGGACAGAAATACGAGTAAATCACTCTGCGACCACTTTTGCCAGTCACAGATCTCAAGCACATTGCAAAATTGCAGCAAATTCAGAAAATTGTATGCACGCTCAAATGAGCACATAGAAAATAGACAAATAATCTACTCACCAAATAGAGGAATTGCACTAAGCAGCTACAAGAGTTTAATTTTGCTGTCCAAAATCTTTGAGATTTACACGTTTTGCTGTAGAAGTCGCTCATGACATCGTGCTTGATGGTTAGACCTTGGAACTTTTTTTTTTTCCCCCCAGCCTGAGAGGCATATTTCTTCAAGATATTTCCAATTTGGTATGACTCACGGCACATTCCAATGTATTTGCCCTTGATCTAAATGCACCGTAAGAACACACATGCAGGCAACGTTTTGCATATTTTAAATGCGATACAGATTAGACTGGCGCACATTAGTCATATCATATTAAGCCCGATTTGTCATGGGGCCAAGAATAATAAATGACACCATTTGAATAGCGTGTGGCGACTCGAGACACGTCAAAATTTTCAATCTCCTCTAGTGGGAGGACAAATCGCCCGAGGTTGGATTAGGCTTGTGAGTCATGGCTGGAATAAAAAAAAAAAAGAAATTCCTGTTGTTGCTTTTGTATTTGTCTCGGCAATATTCGCATGGAAAAAAAATGAAAATCTTTTGTTGGGTTTTGGCGGCGGTATTGATTCCCTTTGAGTCAGTGCAAGTGTTAAATATTCATGACTTCTTTTTGTTTTTGTTTTTTCAACATGAAGGGAAAGCAGCATTTATGTCCAATGAGAAGTAAGCAAAAAGGCACGGATTAGCAGAGGTGACAAGCTTGTTGAATACAAACATTTAGGAGATTAGATTGGGAGAATGCTTTGCGGGCAGATTTATTCCATTCATCTCCACCCACACCTCATCTTCCACATGAAATTCGGACTTGCGTTTTACACACCGGCTCCCCAAAGGTGGAGTCTCACTGGGATTGATCCACAAGGTGACACCCAGTGAACGGACTGTCAATAGAAGGTCAGGCGCTTTCCACCACCGAGCTAAACTAAGCCCCCCGTGCCGCCATGCTGCGTCGATCAATCTCATATGAGAAGGTTGTAAACATCGAGATGAATCCCCTCCGCCCCGTCACAGCTTTGCCATTTCGCAAAACAGCCCTGGCAAAGCACTGGTTGTTTGTTGACTATTGGAGGTGAAATATAGTTAAAAGCCTTAAAGGGAATATTTTACAGAAATTGTTTTTTTACTATTTATGTAGTAGTTTTTTGGCTGGAGCACCTGTTCACCCGAACGGTTGTAATAGTTTAGGATGTTTCCATTTTAATTCATTTTCATTACTTCAACATGAAATGGATACTTCCTAGAATGGTCACAACAAGGCACACAATTTCTTTTTCTCAAATATAATTGATATCATTCGAAATGCTGTTTTCGGAGTTGAACAAATGGAAGTTCGACCAGCGCTAATTAAAGCAAGCTATTTCATGAGAAAGGAATGACATGTTCAAGAAACGGATGTTTCTTTGTCACTATTCCTTGTCAGTGTCAGACAGCGAACAAAGAGACACACATCCGAGACGATTGGTACACCCTCGGCCGTCGACAGAAAAGGGAAAAACTTCAAGACATGAATTCCTGTTCTTAGTGTTTAACTTTGATCTGCTTTATTTGATGTGCACTACAGAAAGAATGTTTCATATGTCCCATCACTTTTTTATTCTTCATCTGCTTCCTGTTCTGACATCAAATATGTCCTGTTGTGAAGAGCAGATTGAAAGTTCGACAATGTTGTAGAGAGCAGATTGTAAATTGGACCATTTCTATGAGATCTCGATTCTTGTAACATGCTCTGCTTTTGTTTGGACACAAATCTTATTCTAACTTTTTGCTGCCAAACTCCAGTTTACCCGTAGGCTGGTTTTCCCAGCGATAGAGTGATGGCCTCTCATACAAATGTCTCGTGACAGTCTGCGGACATCTCACGCCACCAATAAGACGGCGGCGGTGACGGCGATGAGCGTATAATCACATCCAGGCGGCCCCCATGCCCAAAGTTGTAGCTCCTTTCCGTGTCAGAGCTGCGACTTTGTCGGGGGATGAAGTGGAAGAATCCCTCTCCTCCAAGTTAGATGTCAGCAAATAATGTCATCCACTGCTGGGTCAGCTATGACTACACTGGTTATTATTTCTTGAGACGTTTCATAGCTGTTTTATCACTTTTTTTTTTTGTCACACTATTTAAATGTCAGTGAGTCCTCGCTGTGATTAAACAACAGGAAGTCAATAACGCATGCAGTCATTCTCACATTATTTGTCATTGGCGGCATCACCATTTTTTATTTGTATAGGTCAGCGAAAGGGACCATTTGTGCCTTTATTGTCTTTGCTGTTGTATTATTTAGAACCCCGAGGAGCTTCTTCGCTCTTTTTTTATATGGCTCACCTAATAAGATTACTTTGACACTCTTTGCCCCGTGAGCGGCTTTTGATGCAGTGCAAATAATTTTTTATTTTTCGACGTTAGCCTCGCCCCGTTGATTGGTGAAGTGCTCGTTAATTGGTTTAAACTTTGCTCTCACTGCTCGGGGATCGGCACGCTTTATTTCGGCGAAAGGTCAGTATCAATATAAATCTGATGGCTCGCTTAGGGGAGGGAAGCAGAGGAGTGGAAATATAAATGGCGGGAAGTGACCACGGGGAGGGAGGACGGCAGGTGACCTTGCTAACATCGGAGCAACGGAGAAGATTAGATCTTGAAGCTCGGCCTCTTGTCAGGTGTTTATTGCATTTGATCTCTGCTAGATGAGGTCAGATTTTCATATTATGGCAAAGCAACTGCTTAACCACAAATGATTGCAGTATATTCAACAAGAGAGATCAACAAATGGCCCACAGGCAAGACGGACGTCTCGGCATACTTTCACACTTGAAGAAATCTTCTTCTTGTACTTTAGTTTTGCTTCTGCTTCATTTTTTTTTTCTCACCATATTGAAGCACAAAAGCAACCGCATACGGTTGCTGTCAGGAGGTTTGCTAAAGGCCGATGACGGGCACAATTGATTATTTGATCATTGCGAAAAGCTATGCTTCTTCTCACTCCTTTCCAAATGCCTTTTTTTTTTCTTTTTCTCTCTTTGTGTTTATTTTGCTTCCTCAATTTCATTTTGCAAGGACTTTATCTGAGAACAGGAGGTTGGTCAATCAAAATCGAAAGTGATCATTATGGGGAGTCTATTGTTGTTATTGTTATTAATCTACAATTATGTTCTGTTTAAGAAGAGAAAACCAAAATAAAATAATAGATTTTCGCCTCCACCCCCAATTGCTCATTGAGAAAATTAGCTTAGGCCCCAATTTGTTTGTTTCCAGATGATTGGTTAATTTGCTCGGCACCCGATTTCAATTACCGTGTTTGCATTTGACTGAAAGGAACCAGGAATAAGGCTAAGGTGAAAAAAGTTCAATTAAAGCAGGATAAAAAAGTGCTAGTGCGGAAGCGGCCGTAAGTGAAGAGGCACTGGAGCAGAGTGGAGGAGACTGCGGAAGATTGCAGTCCGGAACGCATGCAGTGAGGAGAGATTTGACAGAGACTCTCCTCTGTGGGGGACGTCCTTATTTCATCAGGCCCGCTTTCTTTTTCTGGCACAAGCATTACGAGGCTCTGCAGAAGAGGTTTTGGTACTCTGGACCCTCGGGGGGTCATCCGCAGCCCACACTTTCCCCGCGGGACTTCACTCACCCAAATGGAGATATGAACAGCATCACTGATTACATGTCTAATACGTTCTATGGCTCATCACTCTCTCATGTCCACATGGACTACTCACACACACAAGCATGCAATCACTCTGTCACACACACACACACGCACACATGCACGCATTGCAGCATCATGACCCAGAAGCATTTGATCCATCAAGGGATTATGGTGACTGTCAATCAGATTTGAAAGTGACGCTCAATGAGACAGTGTGTGGATATGAAATTAGAATATAAAACTGATATTGCTGCTATAAATTCTATGGTCGGGGATAATGTATATCTCGTATACAGCAAATCTGATTATTATTTATTAATTTTTTCCGCTCCTATGTGTCCTAGTTACGATTCGCGTGATGGCGGTATATGCGTGGTAAAACCCCATCCATGAAATATCCTTAGATAAGTACATGTAAATCAGATTTCAGCACCATTTTCGGTTTTGACAGTAGGACCTGCTGCGTAAAGTGTAAGATAAACAAAAGTAAGCCGTCTTGACTTGTGTAGGAGTTTAGGGGGAAACAGTTTTCCAAAGGTTTAAGGGACTTCCACCATCGACAAATTGATCGGTCTCTGCTAATCAGCAATTTTTCATTACAAAGTTTTATGTCAGAGTGTCTCAGAATCACCGTATATGCCTTTTGTGTGACTGTAGTTATGTAAATTATCAGTGCTAGGTATATTCAATAACATTTACATGGTTTCAGATAAATTAAAAATATATATAATTTTAGACTAGTATGTTGTCACTGTCAAAAGCAGCTTAATGAATGTCCATGGTTTCCTACACATTGGCGGAGCTAGAGGGGTCCACGGGGCACTCCCCCACCTGAAATATGCTTGGACCCCCCCTCCCCCAGAAGCCGAGTCAGACTTTGGGTATTTCATTCCCCCCCATTTGTCTCATAGGGAACATGTACTGAATGTTTCAAGTTTTGTTAGGAATTTTTTTTGTTTTCTTTGTTTTGCTGCCCCCTTGAAATATATTTTGGCTACCCCATGCCATTGGTACACAACTACTGTAATGATGACCAGATATTGATTGATATCAATTTTATAGTCGGATACTTGGTTTCGATACTTAACAATAGGGAGTCTAGATGAGCCCATGTTTTTCTTCCCATCCATAAATGTCATCAAGTAATTTGTATTCTTTTATCGTCTACTATTGTAACAAGAATTTTCTTTGTCGGGATGGATCACCATAATAATCTGGTACTGTGGTCACAACATTTCTGGCTGAGTCTCATCGTAACATACAGCAAGTGGTCTGTTGTTGTTTTCATTATGTTTGATATTGCTTTTCTTTTTAAAGAAAAAAAAAACCTGTCGTTCCTGCCATGAACGTCTTTTGTCATTTTAATGAGCCTTGCCGCGCAAAATGAAGTGTCAAGGCCAATGCTGTACTTTACGTTGCCTTTTTGGGGCGAAATTGTATCTGAGGCTAATGATTTTGTAATGTTTCTGCCATAACAAGCTTGGAGCAGAAAATATAGCCATTATTGTCGTCGTGCCTCCTGCTGGTTATATTTAGTTCACGGCTCTCAATGAGCAGGCTCTGCCTTCTGTGTGTGCATGAAGTTCAAACCCAAGAGAGTTTAAACACCAAAAAATTGTTCTGCTTTCCATCTAGCTCTTTTTATTAACATGAATAAAGTTTTGACAGCAAGCAAAACACAGCATTTTGTCTTTCATGAGAAAAATGCCTTAAATTAAATCGAAGTAAACGTTGCAGTAGGCCCGTTTAAGATACTTTCTGTGAGCTAAGATTTTTACACTAGATGATTTGTATTTGTCAAATGGATTTGGCATTAAAGTGGTATTCAATGCCTTCATTTTTTTATGTTTGTGGGTGTCGAAACGTTTGGTCACCTGGATTTAATTAGTTCCTGTTTACACTAAACTTTATTTTGTTACATTGCTACAAAGAATATGAGCTGAACTGTGTGACCTTGAATCAAAAATTTGTACCAAACCATAATTCTTGGTATACCACCACATCCCTAGTTTCGACCAGTATAACCAGTATACTCTCTGAAGAAGAAGCTCGAAGTCCTGTATATCTTTAAACATCCACTATGGCACAATTTCAAATATTACACTGGTGTTAAAACATCAAGAGAAATAAAAAAAACAAAAAAAAATAATTAATCAATTACACCCTTTGTTAATCGAGCACATTTTGTCAAATGTCCGTCCCTGTAAAGGACAGTTGTTGAAACAACTTTGTTATGCACTTTTTAGGTGTTAATGGTTCTAATTATTCATTATTTAGTGGCGGTCACTTTTTATCACGTCTCAATGATAACACTCAGAATCACCTCACTTATCAAGAACTCAAACTGTCCTCATTTAACCTCTCAATTTACCACTGAAAGTGCAAAATTATACAGCATCTCAGCATAAGATGGATTGATTCGAAGGCAGCGAGACCTGCAAAAATGTGACCTTTCAACATCAAGGCGTCCGGAGTCTTCCTTGAACGGCCTCGCGCCAACGACTCCCCGCAATAATGCAGTGTGTGAGCCCGTGGGACAGCTGTGTTATGTTCAGCTCTCTCCAGCTGACTGGACCTTAGCCTTAAACCATCTGCAGCAGTTATTCCAAACTAATGGACACAGAAGAAATTAGCCTATCACCCAGCGCTTGCCTCTTGGTACATCACTTGATGAGCGCTTCATGAAGGCATGAAGGAGACTGGGGGGCGATGATGATGTCGATAGAAGCCAGAGTAGGGACTTTGGTATCAACCTCACTCATAAACAGAGTGGCGCACTGAACCTGTTTCCATAAGCGGGAAGGATTTGGCATCAAGCTGCGACAATAATCCACACTTACCTAGTCAAAAGCCATTTCATTTACATTATCCATTCAATTAGGTTAGTTGATACTGCTGAAGGCTTCAGGTTAAAACCGCAGGCTTATGCCTCTTTTCTACTGCACTGTATTCACTCATGGTGCTCCACTTGGCTACGACCAGAAGTGGCACTGGGAGGAGGAGGAGGAGGAGGAGGAGGAGGAGGAGGAGGAGGAGGAGGAGGAGGAGGAGGAGGAGGAGGAGGAGGAGGAGGAGGAGGAGGAGGAGGAGGAGGAGGAGGAGGAGGAGGAGGAGGAGGAGGAGGAGGAGGAGTTAGGGTTAGACAAAAAAATGTTTTTTATAAAGGGGAAAAAAGTAAGAAGGGGTGTCGATGTTTTCCAAAAAACTAAAACACCTATAAACTGTACAATTGTATGTAAGTACAACCTCTAACTCAATTAGCCTGTTTTGTATCACTTTAACAAGTTGAAGATGGCGTCTATATGAAAGATGATGAATACCAAGGTGGGCCCCCGCCGGTAAGGATAACACCCCTGAAAAAGCTTTAACAAAATAGGAGGCTTGACCGCTGGGGCGTGAGATGCAAATTGTTTTCCTCCAACCGAGAATCTGATTGAAGTCGACGAGGAGGCGGCCAAGCCGAACGCAGACCTCACAAGCTCATCATCCCGGCCTTTGGGCTTCGTGGCTCGTAGCGAGATCGACTCCCCGTATCCGAGCAAACACAGATGTGTCCGGCTCATTTAAATGCTCTTCCTCTTGGGGATGGGGGGGGGGGGGGGTAGTGATGGCTGCGTTCCCCTTTGGTTGCCAATTGAAATCCCTGGAGGAAAGCACATTTTTAGCAAGAAGAAAACTTGGCTGACGTTGGTCAAGGCTCGTCTGACTGGGAAGACCTCAGTGACTCGGCGTGATGGAGCGGTTGTTCTTTTTCTAAGACTCTGCCAGATGGATTTCTGTGTTGAAGACAATGCCCAGCTCCAAGCCCCAGAGGAACCTGAGCATTGCTTTTTAAACAGCTCTCCTGAATAGTGCCCCTTTCCTTTTTGTTGACCGTGCACTCGGCTCATTATGTGTATTATTTCCCAGGGCTTTAAAACTCTAACCGTAATAAGATGATTAGCATAATGCGCCGCTGAATAGGCAATCGGTGGCACCGCAACAAAACAGCATTACTGTAAGAAAAAGACGCATTTTGTTATTTACAGCCACGAAACCTTAACTGAATACTAGCCAGAATCCAGATAGTGGCTATCGTAGGGATTGACTTGACTCATTAGCCAAATTCAATCTGATATTGGACTGATCTAACATTTGGATCTAAATAACATAATTTTAATACATTGACGGCCTTTGACGAGACAATTTAAAAAAAAAACAAATGAGGTCTACTTTTTTAATAGACACAGAATGAAAAGAAATTAGAAAATAATTGTTTTAATTCATTTTAGCTTAAACACACTAACACATCTAAATTCTAACCCTATTGCTAACAAATTTGATTGTTTTATCTCGCACAAATTGTCATCTCGTTTCCTGACACAGCAGCCAATCATATTACAGAACTGAGTGGCATTCATTATAAAACGTCAATTGCTGAATGAAATGATTGACATGTACACACACTGAGTGACATCAAAACTTAGCACTGGGGGGGCTTCATGATTAACGTAACGACCGCCCGATGACTCCAACGAACAGCGGCTACAAAGTGACGGCCAGTGACAGTGCATCAACGTAAATAAAAACATCATCTGCAGTGAGATGGAATATTACATACCGACTAATGTCGTAAAAATCCCAAACACATTTTATTATTAATGCCTTACATTTCTGCATTAGAGTAAAATTTCTCACGAGATGAAAGCACCCAAGCTAACCTTGCTATAAATTAAAAAGCAGACAAGGATTACTCGATAGAAATTGAATGTAATGTGCAGGATATTGGTATTGTTCAACACACATTGACTTTAATAGAAGCTTTGCAAGGGATCAAATATATGTCTGACTGGGTTTTACTCTACAGCGTCGAGCAATGGCTTTTTTTTCGTTCTTATTCGCTTTGACCCTTCTTTCAGAACCTGGCCACTCGTCATTTACTCTAACAATTGGTTGTATGGTGACCCGCGGTGCGAAGTTATAGACCGTATATCATCGCTGTCTGTGCGGCAAGTAACTGGATAGGCAACTTGGCTGGAGGGGATTGAGGCTCGCGTTATATCAAGACACAGCCGACATTTCTTCAAGGAAGTTGTTGAATTACTTTCACATGAGAAATTTTAATTGGTTTGTATCTCACTAGAGTCCGGAGACAACCTACTAATTCCACCGCATGACTATTGTGTTGCCTTTTAAAAGGCTATTATTTGTGCTATTTTACAGTGTCACGTAATTCCTTTTGTCTCCTTAAAATGCAGACTTCCTAACAAGGCGAAAGCCAACCAACATTTGGAAGGCTTGTGCGGTTTTTGGATGCCAAGAAAACTTTTTCTGTGTTCTATGTTGGGTACAAATACTTTTGTCTGCCCATTCATTTTTTTTTTGGTCTAAATGTCACAGTGCCAATGGAAATCACTGGGGGGAGTGTTGAAATACGTGATTGTATTGAAGTGGAATTCATCATAATTTAATTTCACCACATTGCCCCTATTTTTCCAATGTTTTTAAAAAACTAGGTCATCCAAATCACGTTGTCATTTTTGTTCCCAAGAAATATATGGTTTTGCCTTATTGCAGATGAATTACTAAATCCTCCAACAGAATGAAAGTGTCTGTGTATTTCCGTACAGATAGGAGAGTATTGCCGAGCCTTAAAAAAAACAAAATACACGGATTTCACAGCCCTTCACCTTTTCAAATTTCACTTGGTATTTTCAGATGGATACTGTACATTGAACAGACAAATGAGAGAAACAAACAGACAGCAAAACAATCCAACGGATTTGCTCAAGAAAAGCTCCAGCTTGGTGGGCAACGTCAACAGCCAGAGAGAATTTGTCCGTATTTCCACATCGGCTTTGTTTGAGGACGGCTATATCTGTGAGTGACAGTCAAGTGTCAGTGAAAAATGAGTTCATCCCACTCAAATATAAAACTTGGCTATTACCTCTGTTGCGATTGTCTTGATTGTGCACATTTGTCATTTTGTCTGACAAGGACTTAAATAACTTGCCGTTTCCCGCCGACAATCTGACCCAAAAACGACACTGCCTGCGCTTTTGTCGGGAACCATTTTTACATGTCAATATGTGGACTGATTGATCGAGGCAATAAGGCAACCACCCCCCTACCCTTGTCGCCGGCCCCTGGAAGGTTAAGCACTCAAAATGGCCGCAAAGTTGCCGAAAGTGTGTTTTGCCCGCTGTAATTTTAGCAGCATCCCTCGCAGCTCTGTCACTTTGTGTTTGGAGGTCTGGCTGAGAAAATCAGTCTCCGCATGGACAGGGATGATATAGTTAGTCCTCCAAGGCCTACCCTCGTACTCTAATCGGCTTTGAGAATAGCGATGGTTAAAGGACATCATTGTCTGCCGCTTGGTGTTTCAGCCTTTCAGGTCTCTGCGCGTCTACCAAGGCTAAGCATCCCTGGACCTCACGCTTTTATTCTTCCGCCTCCGGGGGGGACAAGCAACTGCCGGGCGCTCACCAAAGTTTATGAAGTCCTTGCAAACATGCAACGTGTCTGAAAGTATCTCAGCATAGGGGCATCTGCGGAGGGTCGCCCGAGGATTCTTAATATCCCCCCCTCCTCTAGCTTCTTCCATTCCAATTCCACCGATGTGCATTTCTATCCCTCTCGCTTTAAATTTTGCATGGCTCCAATTAAGTGTCGCATAAAGCGTCCGCTTAAATTGTCCTGAAAGCATATGCAAATGTTAGCGGATTGAGCCATTTAACATCATCATCAATTCCCCCTGCATCCCAGTGCCGGCCTGCTTAAAAGTAACAAAATGGCACAATATTGAGCAAGTGCAAATTCAACGCCAAATCCCATTAGGACACGATGGAACAAACAAACGTCTGCGTCCTTATCCACTTAATTTACTGCCTTCTCCATCTTAGATTGTCTGTTATGTCACCACCTATTGGGCACTGGCATTAAATTGTCCCAGTTTGAGATCTGATTTTCCCCTTGATTACATTTGTGACCTGTTGTTTTTCACTTTTAAATCCAAGTGCAAGTTTAATCATTTCACCGATCCATCATGCTTCTGGATAAGCGGGGTGCTAAATTGACTGAGTATCACTGAAACGTATTTAACGGCTGCAAACTCGGTTCGAGGGTCCTTGCCATTCAATTGTTTGGAAGCGTAGAGTTACTTTTGCGGTCGGTTTACAGCAAACCATACAAATGTGTGAGATTGGTTGCTAGAGATTCAAACAAAACATTTCTAGCTACATCAATGGTTTGTCAGATTGACTGACAATGGCGTAACCTTGGACACGATGTAAATTTTTAAAAGTATGAATATGAGTGTGAGTAGTCACATAAGGATAAGTGAAAGTGTCTCTGGGTCTTTGCCCTGCCGAGCTATCAAATCACTGATGGGGAAATTTTGTTTGGGCAGTTATGTAAATTGCGGAAGTGCAGAACAGCTTGTTCACAGATACGGTTATAAATAGACAGATAAAAGATTTACTCGGTTTGTTTAATTTCACACTAGATGGGTTGGCAGGCACTCTTGAGACTCAACTGTTTGTATCCAAGCCATTGAGAAATCAGTTTTCTATAATATGTCCCCGTGAACACACATTGGACCTGCTTTAAGTTGTGAAAAGAAACAGTTAACAGGTCTTTTTTTAGCATCTGAAAAGATGTCATTGAACGACTTAAAACAACCCAGCACTTGACTTTTTCATCAATTACAAGAATTCTACATATCTTTGCATAATACATATTCTGCCCATATGCAATGTGCAACCATACAGACCACTGATGGAGTTGTCGATTTACTTTGTGGCTTTGCAGCTACTTTGCATGGTGACTGAATTCCAAGGCTGTTAGAGCGCCGGCCGGGCTGTCCTTGGCTGTCACGTCTCATCATTGGCCGTTCAGTGAGACAGCTGGGCAGGAGGCGTGGGTGGTAGGAGCGGTTCCCTTGGCAAAGAAGGGCGGGAGGGCATTTGAGCAATGCAACAGGCTTGCATTGAGTGACAGATGATGGCGACTATTAGTGTGAAGCTGTTTTTACGGGGAGCGCTAACAAAGGGTGACGACTGATTCTACTTTGACGGCCAAACAGTAGGTCTGTCGGAAAGTCCCCATGTGCGATCGGAAATCAACTTCTCCACAACGCGTCCTCCCACGTAAAAAAACAAAATGGCGCACACTGTCCAACAATCACACGGTTGTGTCCGTATTGATATTCCTCGCAGCTGTGGCCTCCGTGCACTTCCAAGTCATCACGGGCTGCCTGCAGCAACCATGCATAATGGAACTCTGTACCACTTGTGTCCTGACTCTTTCTTGCTTCCTCCTCTTCTCTTTCCCCTCAGAAAGGAATGAGTTTTTCTTAAGGTTTACGCTACACCATTGCTGAAAATGCTAATTTAAATCACGGGAGTGCACACACAGGAAGCTTCATAGAAGTATGAAACAAAACCATCCATCTTGGAATCTGGAGTATGAGCAGCTGGATATGACTGAATTTCTTTTTTTTATACGCTGTCCTCCAGAAGTAGTGAGGTCAAATTCTTCTATGAAAGCTCCACTTTTCCAAAGATATACATTTCATCCGACGCTAGTTAGCAGTTTTTCCCTTACATGCTCCTTTGCACCTTCAGTATTCTTTGCATTATTTACACATTCATTAGCGCCACACGGGAAGACCCTCACGTCTACTCCGTGCATTCAGGTATAGTGTACACACCACATCCAAGAAGACAACACGCACCGTGAGACATTCTTGGCTACCCGCGGAGCTTGTTAGCTTTGTCGACATGTGACGGAGAGCGAGCGAGACGTAGCAGATGTTACGCTGCCTGCAAAGAATGGCATGAAAGCTTGCTTTCAGAAAAACTGCCTGCCATGCACTTCTTCAATGTGCATTGAAGGCATCTCCAACAACCTTTGTGTAACTTTGTGGCTATGTAAATGAACCAATGTTTGACTTTCCCCCCATGGTGCCGATTTTCCATTCTCTAACTTGGTTTGAACGACACACGCTAAATGTGAATTTTTGTTTTGTTTTGCCTGCCAAGGCGGACCCTTGGCTGCCACTACATCAAGCTCCAACAATCACAACAGCCTGTCCACCATGCTGTCACCAAAGGCGGTGTTGCAAAAGAGAGACTGGGGGTAATGCTTGTCTATTTTTACTAACATGACACAAATGTCCAAAGGTTCCAAATAGCATAAATTTAGATTGCTGGCGATTTTCTTTTGGGGGGGTCAAAGTCCAACCTTTCACTCAGTTCTCTCAATCTTTTTTAATCCTATCAATCCAGGGTGGCCCATTGGGCACTACACTCTATTATTGTTTTTGTCATATTTATGGCACAGAAAGTTGCTATGCCACCGCTATTCCGCAATAAGCTCCATTTCCTGTTCTATGGTTGAATGTATCCTCTTTTCCATCTCTGGTGTCCTTCTGTAGGCGCGTTTTGAAAGAATAAGCAAAGCAAGTCTCGTGTTACATCATTTATTGTCTTTGCAGGCGAAACCACGCGTGTGTATTGTCTAGAGGCACATTTCCTGTAGATGACTTGCTATCATACAAGGGAAACATAATTTATACATGATAATGAGGTTAGTGCGCCCACATATGTGATATTCATATGTACATAAAGCAGACAAACACAAGTGTGTGCACGAGGTTGTCTTTTTTTTTAAATTATACTTGATTAGAAAGGCGAGGCAGAAACGTCACAGCGTTTTTACCTACGTACCTAGAATCATGTTTCTCGGGCGTTTGGACTATTCTCATTCCCCAAATGAAGTCCTCCCCCCCGCTGGACATGACTGACTGGCTCTGGCGGGGCAAGAAAGATGGAGACTGCTAGCAACCTCGACACATGTTGAAAGACTGTGATGAGTCAGTGACAAGAAGTGGGCGGAAATAATGGCCCAAAGCACTCTCTCTATATGTCTGTATTGATCAGGGCAAAAATAATTTACCTTCTTTAAAGCTACAGCTGAAACTTAACTGCATTCAATGCTACATTTATTTTAATTTTTGAGTTTTGTTGTTTGGCAAGGGGGTCTTTCTTTTGTTCCATTTCTTGAAGTAAGCCAGATAAAAATGTGATATGAAGCAAACTAATTGTGTTTATCCAATTAGTAATGGTAGGCTGTTGTTAGCTTGTTAATCAGAGCACTAATGTTATGCTAGTAGCGCAAGACTCGCTCCGAAATACGTAAATTCGTGCTCAGAATAAAGTCTTGTTGACATATCCTCGTTTGAATCTCTAAGGGGTCAACAGGCATACATTTGTCTGCTCCAAGCAAAGTAACGTACTAAAATGTGCTCTTCTGTCATTGGCTTATGAACCACAATGTGGTTCAATCAGGTTAATATGCTAAAAACAACATTTTATGGATAACAAAACCATCAAGACAGACAAGCATTTCCTCAAACAGAGCCAAGACCTATTGCCCAAAGCAATGAAACGAGTGACAACTAGGCATTGGGGTCCATCTGAATAATTCAGGCCCAGATCATAGGACATTTTCAATACTTCCACTGGCACATTTACCCCAGCAATCCTCCATCTTTCTGCTTTGCCCAGAATTCAGCCCCCATCCCCAGCCCAGTCCTCCATAAATATGTGAAGCCACTAATGACTTCTCTTGAGGAATTCGACCACACAAAAAACTCTTCTCTTCTTTTCTCTCTGATAGCGTGCTACCGATTCTATACCATTGAATGCAATTTTCCTTCTTAATGGCAATATAAGAAATAAAACAAATGGGCCATCATGCGATATCAATAGATGTTAGGTCATTACGATGAAACTGTCTGCCTGATGTCATGTTTTTAATTAATTGGCCTCATGCGCTATTTGCATAATGGACATTAAGATGCTGTGTGCCACATGGTTTTTAATGCCATGTCAGCCTCTCTTTACAGGACGGGAATCTTTTCTAAAAAGCCACAGCAAAAGCTGTCACTCATTGTGAGTTATTCATTTGCACTGATAAAATTCTGGGATACTTGATGATGAGGCAGAGTGGACACAAGAACTCTTATGAAAAGGGTTCAATGCGAAATATGAAATTCGAGTGTGCGGGACCGGGAAGTGCACTCCGAGATACTTCAATTGTAAGTCACCATTCTTCCAAGGAACTCCTGCGGTTATTTGTACACAGTCAAGTCTTGAAAGTTACGACCAGAGCCTGAATGAAAATGTGTTAATCTTCCTGCACTAGGGAGTAGACATATTGTTGGATTTTGGTAATCTCTTCTATCTTTCTTTTAGATTTTGGCAATCTCTTCTTTCTTTTTGATTTTGGCAATCTCTTCCTTCCTTCCTTCCTTCCTTCCTTCCTTCCTTCCTTCCTTCCTTCCTTCCTTCCTTCCTTCCTTCCTTCCTTCCTTCCTTCCTTCCTTCCTTCCTTCCTTCCTTCCTTCCTTCCTTCCTTCCTTCCTTCCTTTCTCTTTCTTTTTCCTTTCTTTTTCCTTTCTTTCTTTTTCCTTTCTTTCTTTTTCCTTTCTTTCTTCCTTTCTTTCTTTCTTCCTTTCTTTCTTTCTTCCTTTCTTTCTTTCTTCCTTTCTTCCTTCTTTCTTTCTTTCTTTCTTTCTTTCTTTCTTTCTTTCTTTCTTTCTTTCTTTCTTTCTTTCTTTCTTTCTTTCTTTCTTTCTTTCTTTCTTTCTTTCTTTCTTTTTTCCCATGGTTTCTGTCTTTGTGGGTTGTGAGTTGTCCAAAATATGATTTGTGTAAGGAGAAAGATACGTGAAGAAAATAATTGGAAAGGAGGTGTGTTGAGCGAGACACAGCAGAGATGACCCATATTGCCGTGACTCGTTATGGATTCACAAAGATGCTGCTGCGCTTGTTAGTGCTCGGCTGGGGGGAAGGCGATGGGAGATGCAGTTAGCTGTCGCGGCTCAACCTCTCTGCAATTCTATTACGCTTGTTTATAGGGCTTGGCAAACGGCACACTTAAAGGTACTCTAGCTTCCGAGTGAGGTTGAAGTGGGTGGAGGGTGGGGATAGAATTTAGAGGACACCCTGAGCTGAGTGAAAGAGGAAGGGTAAGTGAAAAGAGATTGCAAGTTAGAGATTAAAACAGAGATGCGTGTCAATCTACAAGTGCATGTTAACAGTACAGAATCACCATGGGATTACATGTTGTGATGGATTATGTTTCCTAATCTGATTCTGAATTTTAACCCTCATACAATTTGAGAGACCCTTTTTACACGTGCTGTTAAATCAAGCTTGTTGATCCGACAATTTTCTGTCTCACTGAGATGATTGCACAGCGGTATTAATTCAGCCTTTCCATTTTTCGCTTAATTTATCCATTATTTTCATTTTGTTTTCAGCTCCCACTGTCATTTTTACATACATAAAGGTCCGCCCCCTTTACAGAAAATATGGTCGTCACTGTATTCCAGTTGTGAGGCAGCCATTTTGAGGCGCAAAAGAGGCTTCAGAGGCAGTTCCACTGTCAGAGATATGCATCGTGTCACCGCTAATGTAAATTCTGAGCTGGTTACTAGTTGCGATACGTTTTGTTCAGCGGAGTGGAGATGATGGATGTGCCTATAAATTACAGCGTGCGTGGGTGTTCCGTCGAACTGTAATTGCTTTGGATGTTTTCACATTACCGCATTCCTTTTTTGTTGCGGGATTTACCAAAGACGCCAAATGATTTGCTGTATACGCATTTATGGCCGATTCTGTGACCTGTATAAACGGAATACTGAAGCGACCAATAACTTTATCGCTGAGAGAAAATTGCGTTTACTGCAGGACAACAACAAAGCTCACCCAATTTTAATTTTATAGCCAACCGCTGAATAATTTATACACATGAATGGCCTTCTATTGAATATATTTCCTCTCGCTTACGTCTTTGAATTTCTCCGTGATTCCATCCCTTCTTTATGTTTCAGATCAAAGCTTTGACATCACGCACTGTACATTATCACGGCCTATATTTCAACATGACGCCATGGTCTGCTTTCCCCATTTCTCTGCGGCTCATTGCGGAAGTATAATCAAGGCTAATGACTCGATAAATTCAACAAAATAAATCTGCCACCAAGAGTTTGAATTAAATAGAACACATAGATTTTTCAGTCTTCTGAAAGAAATAAAACAAGTAAGCGGCAGCAGGCAGTGGCGTCATGATAATGTTTTGATACAAACGCACTTTGTTATTACAGCACATCCTCCAAATTTGAAACATTAACTTCAGCAAAACTTAAACATCTTTATGCGAAATGTGTCAAACTTTCGGCTTGCGGGCCATTGCGGGTCTGCTTTAATGAGGGCCGTGAGAACTGAAAAAGGTATTAAGTCTAAAGTATACATTGAATCTAAACTACATTTTCCACTGAGAGGCCATTGCATTAACTTGCTAACCAACGTTTGACCCTCCAAAAATGTTCCTGCACTATGACGAAACACGGTAGAGTCGCCACCTCATGCAACATGACAGCAACCGGCTTGTAGTGAGTGTTTTCAACATGACACACTTTTAATGAGGCGCTATCACGACTTACAAATGAAAAAGTACAGATGGAGCAATTCAGCTGGGGATTGGTTGTGGTGATATATCACAAGCGAGTATGAGATAGGGAGCCTACAGCCTTCAGTGTCGAACAGGATGTTAGTCATTGAGGCCTTTGGCCATTTCATTACCCTACATTTCCTACACATTTTGATATGAAATGATATAGGAGCTGGATATCTATTCGGGAATACACCACTTGAAAAGCACAGGCTACCAACCACTGCATCCGGTCATACAAAATAGTACAAATGCTTTGTGGATAGAGACGTGATACGGTATATCTACAGTATGTAGTCATTTACCAATTACCCATCTGTCGTTTTGAGGAAGTCACAATTGCAGCTGAATTGGTCAAATGGAACACCCGAGTTTAAACTGAAACTCGACAAATATATTTTTCAACGTTTGATCTTCATCCAAGCGCCATCGTATTCAAGGTGACTCAAGGTGCTTAATGGAACTCGGGTGAAAAGTCAGGGCAGTCATATTTTTTTCTTTCTTTCTTTCTCATCAATGCCAATGAGCGTTCGGTTTTGTCTAATGGCCGGTTTGCGCTCACCTCATCAAAAATAAATTGTGTTGTCCATGCTTCCAAGTTATCTTGGCAGGTCAATACGAAAATGGCCTCAAGAAGACTCTCAATGACCTCTCGCTGCAATTAGAATTCAGGAAGGGCCCCCATTAGTGCCCTTTCGTTATACGCAGTGACATTTTCCCAGTGGAGATGCTGTGATTTGTCAGGCACTTTTGGAAAGGGCCTCAACCTCTTGACTTCTTCTGCAGTAATTCTTAACTTTACTATAACTCTTTAACATCTTTAAAAAGACCAGTGAAACCAGGCTTCATCTGATGGCTTGCGTCATACCATGATCCATCACTATTATTGAAGCTTTACAGTAAATTAAAGAGGCCCGTATTGATCCGCAATCAGACAGGTTGAGTGATTTCTGCTAGAAAAATATGACACAAACCGCCCACTCTTCATGATGAGGTCATCACCCTCCCAGGACTCATCCTTCGGGACCATCATTCGCCCCCATTCGGGAGGAAAAGTAAATGACAAATCAATCAAGCACTTAAAGCCTCATGTCATTATGTAAGAAAGCTGATCCATTACGGTTTGAGGCAGCCTGCGGTTCAAGCCCCACCCAAAGAAATACAAACATGCACGATTCCGGTTTGAAATATGAAAAGGTCAGCGGAGAAGCAAGACGTGTCGTTAACGATCTGTCCACATGAGACATTGGCAGCTATGTCTGGCCACGCAACGTGGAAAAGCCAGCAAGCTTTAGCCTTGTACTCTCTGTAAGCCAAAAATTGTCAAGAAAGAAATCTGGGTTACCATGACAATGACAAAAAAAATGCCATTGTGAGAGTACTCTCAGTGGAAATTAGACACATTTAGTCAGGAACTGTGTATGCATTCAAAATGGAAATGAATCCTTCTTTGATCATTTATCATGTTAGCTGGTGGGGGTGGGGGTTCCTCAAACGGTAGACTTGTCATAATAAACATATCGGAACTCTTCTTGAATAATCAGGAACATCACTCCATCCATTTTTCTAGCTCTTCTCTTCAGATGAGTGGGTGAAAACAGATCTATTGATAATTTTGTCAATAGACAAAAAAAGCAATTTTTTTATGAATATTATTTCTAAACTTTCCTTAACTTCATCAAACCATACAAATTCTGACCAGTTATTTAGAATTTATTTTTAAGGAATAAAAAAAAAGAAGTCAAATTTGTCCCCTAGTTAATCCTTTTGAAAACGTGGGAATTGACAAAACTACTTATCTCTTTGTGGTTTAAGGACAAGCTGTTCCATGGTTAAAGCTAAGACAATTTAAGTTTTGTCCACTGGTCTTTGGTTGATGCAATGTCTGGTTGACATTGGAGAATCAGCTGATGAACACTTTTTCTTTTTTTTTTTTTTTAAATGAAGAGTTGCTTTTCTAGGATTTCTCACAGTCTTTTGGGAGGTAATTGAGAATATTGACCACTAAAAGCAACGAGGAAAGAGTGATGAATTGCTAGAGGATTTATTTTTGCTGTGTAACAAAAAAAAGACACACTCGAGTGTATTACTAGGTTTGTCATCTTTTTTTATTTGTTCTCTAAAAGGAAGCAACTTTTACATGCAATAGATTTATATGTATTAAAAAGATGGCATTTTTCAATTAAGTGATTGATACTAAAATTTAATGTTTGATTAGGATGCCCAGACTATTCCTCAAATCCTTCATGTTTAATTCACAAAAGAAGATGAGGAAATACAGTCCTATTACATCAGCGGACAGAAGTCAGTATTTTCAAATACATTCAAGGAAATGTAAAGAGACTGGCATGAAGTAGACCGAAGAACAAAGAGTGTTTGTGAAACTGACTCATTAGAGTCCCAAATGAGCTGGAGCCTTTTCTAGCTGGCTTTGGCAAACTAACCACTTGCCCACATTGCTGCTTCCTATAATATTCTTTATGCATCATTTTTGCAATAATAAAAAAAATATATTGTTTAACTTGAACTGATTGAATGCAAACTGAGACTTGGCAAAGAAATATCAGTTCACCAATTCATGCGTGCATATAATTGCAGTTGTCACGATATCGAACGTGGAACCATTCTTTGAAAGAAAAAAAAAACGGAAATATATATGCTATGGTGTGGGGGATTCACACAAAAGGCGCATCCTAAGCTTTTGGGGGGGCGTTGCAATGCTTTGCTTTAGGGCTCATCGACAGCAACCACTACTAATTTCTGCCATGTTGGTCGGCGGGTCTTAACGCAATCCGATGCTCTCATAGACTGAGATACTTAACATTCCCCAGCCAGCAGTCTCCTTTTTTGGTTTGGATTCAGAGTCATTGTACAATACAATGATGCATGTATGATATGATGATCGAGAATCCGTAAGCTGTGCGATCATACCATCTGAACAGTTCTGTAGCATGTGTTGCATTGAATACATGAATTAAGGTCTTACGATTTGGAATCCCATCAAAATATGGGAAATCTTATTAGATTTCTATTCCTCAAAAAGAAGCAAGTCTTACCTCGAAACACAACAACAAAATACAATATAAATAGCCCACTCACACATTCTTTTAATGTTCCTTTCATATTCTTTAATGCTGGTAGAAAGTATGGACTTCAAGTCTGTCTTCAAGTCTGTCTTCCCATGTCATCAAAGGGTGTACGTTGGAAGAAGAACATCTCTATTGATTGCTGGCACTCGCTCTCTGTCTCCATTATAATACAAAATAAATCCTCTGGACATTTTGTAACAGTGGCTGCCAACCCAATGACTTTCGTGAAGTGAAAGAACAATCTTGTAAAAAAAATAAAAATAATTATCTGTTCTTTATTTATCTAATTCTTCATTTAAAATGTGGCGGTGTGGTGTGTCTTTTGAAGGGATACATTACTGCATGGCAGGAAACATTGAAGACATTTTTATTTGAATAAATATATATTTATTTAGTAGGGCTCTGAGGTCTGCGAACTTCAAAGCAAACATTGTGAAGTTATGCTGCAGATAAGTGAAATAAATCTGCCCCGAGTGTAAATGCTTTTATATCTAAATCAACAAAACTATGCGTCTGTACTTTTGATTTTGGTCTTTTTAAATCAATTTCACTTTTAGTAACTTTACAAAGCTTTTCTGTGCTTTAGACTCTTTGAAATATTTTGTTTGTAAATGCGTTGTGCTTTTGGTTGTTTGAAGCACATTGAGTTGCCTTGTATATGAATTTTGCGTGATATAAATAAATGTGTCTTGCCTTGCATAGTGAAAGCCTTCCTGTGATTTAACTAATCTTGTTTTCTTCTCTGTATTTTCCAGGAGTCTGTTTGCCGTGTGGCACTATGCTGCCTCTCACAGGTCAGTCTTGGCATTAATTTTACCTTGTTATTCACACTATGCTTTGTGGTTAGCACTCTGACCACCTCGTCTCTCATAATGTTGACTACCTTTATCAGGATCATATGATTTAACCGTGTTATTTTATAGGTGAGTTTTTATTTTGAGGGCTGTACAATGTGTTATGCAGATGATGTTTGAGTGTTGCACAACTGAGTGGCTCAACCTTGAGCCACGTACATTAGTTCTGCATTGTGTCAGAATTTCAATAATTACAGTACTGTATAATTTTAATTAAGGAGTGGAGCGAGTCCAGAATTAGTGTTACAGGTGTACTGACCCCTGTTGAACGCGCTGTCACAAGTATGATTAGTACACGACACACTGTGAGCTCACATGCCGTGTTCTTCACATTTGAAAAAACGTCCCTGATGTAAAAAATTCATATGTTGGTAACCCGTTTTATGTCAGTTCCCACTAAAGCAGTTTCCAGTGTTTGTGCATCAATGCCTTTTTTCGACATTTTTATGCTTGTTTATGAGCCCCGTACCCAACTCGAAAAAATGACATTCCATAAAAAAAAGGCATGGCGCAATCATTCCAAGGAAATATTAAGTGCAAGCCATATTATTTTGGAGCTACTCCAGATTTCTTGCAATAAAAGAAAAAAAAACACCAGACGGTATGACCTTACGTGGGTGAAATAATCAATTTCCCCATGAAGGCGTCAGTGGCATGAAGCTATCTACGCGGCGCACCTGGGTCTTTTCCGCGGGGGATGTCGTTGAGTCGTAAATGCCCTCTATTAGGGGCCGCTCTGCTAAACACACCTTGCAAGAAAAAAGGTTTTGCAATGTTGAGCAAAAAGAAAACGGTTGTCATAAAAGCCCGAAAGAACGGAGCCTTCTGGCTTGTTGCTGGGACGAAAAATGCTCAAGGACACCTGGTTCTTCAAGAGGCACGTTACACCATCTGCAATGTTACACTGCTGTTGCGTAAGCAGGAATTTTTTTTGTCTTCAACTGATGCAATTCACACACTGTATGTAACTCTGAATATACATATTTTCTGGGGGAAGGGGTGCATTGAAATATACATTGAGATTTGATTGACTGCAAAATATTCAAACCTCTCCAATTAGCCTAACAGCATCAGCATAACATCTGTGATTCTAGGACACCAGACCAAATTAATCTGCATGGAAAATCCACATAGCCCGAATTACTTTTTCCAATTATGCAAAAGAATCCGCAGACCCGCTAGCTCTTCTTCTTCGATATCTAACAAACAAACCAAAGAAAAATGTTGAAAAGCAATATGCTGTAGAAGTTATTATTGGGCGTTCCAGCCATCCATTTTCAATCCCGTCGAGGGTCACCACCTATGGTCTTGGAGCTGATCCTGACTACAGGTAGAATACAGCCTGGACTGGTCACCAGTCAATCACAGTCCAAAGAGACACCCTAAATCGTTTGTCAAAAATTCAGATGTGCGAGCCACATGCGTCCCCATGCCTCCTTATTCTGAATTCCTTTTCAACAGCAACCTCTGGTGCTGCCGTGCAGTAAAAACTTCCTAATCAAGATGATCCTCCACAAACCTTCCTCGGATATCAGTGATTCGGGGCATGTTGTGTCTTGATACCACTGCGCCAGGCAGTATGTAGGAAGACCTCATAGTGAGAAACAACACGCTCTACGCAGGTAATGAGCCAGTGTTGATACCAGCAGAATTCAGGAGAAAAAGTGCCTGCTGAAAGCACAATGAAACTCAACTTATTTCCACAAAACAACTTTAGTGCCGCAGTAGAGTGAAACTTCCCCGGATCTATTCCATCAAACACCAACCTGGTGCTTTCAAACCAAGAGGACATTTTCTGTCTCCCAGATGAAGTCATCAAACATGAACCTCCCTTGCACATGATCATTTTACACACCCTACACCTTGTGACCACGTGGTAGGAGGTGTGACTTCATGGCGAGTTGCAAGCGCGGGAGCATCAGATGAAGAAGATGCAGAAGACAAGTGAGGTAGAAGAACCAAGGTGGAGGAGCTGCGCCTTTAAAGGTGGCAGACTCCGCCTCCGCCGAGTGGAAGCGGAGAGCCGAGTGGTGCTGGCAGGAGTCTGAGCCACATGATAAACTCTGGCATCAGCTTGCCTTCATCCGCCAGTCAGGGAGGACACGGCTCGGGTGCAGGGGGCAGAGCAACGGTAGAAAGAGCAAGCGTGACAGAAGGCGGGGGAGAGTGAGAGAGAGAGTGAGTGAAAGAGAGTGAGCGAAGGAAAGAGGAGGGGGGTCTGGGGGGCTTGGTGGTCAGAGCGATGAGACGAGGCGGATAGACGAGCGAGGAGAAGCTGTCATCTGCGTGCAGCTTCCCTTTTTCGCAGCTTTGCCCGTCTGTCGGCTGCCTGGCGACGGCAGGCGAACGCCAGCGGGGGATGACTGGTGGCTCGTTTTCAGCAGCGCAGTTATCGGACTGACGCTCGCAGCGGCGCTGACAGGATCCGAGGCGGCGGCGTCTTCTCCAACCACTTCGGGCTCTCCCAAGACTGCCAATTGCTCTTTCTGGCGCCTCCTGCCCGTCCTCCACACAGCTTCATCTTTCTCTTACTGACGAGCCTGAGAGTGAAAGACCCCTGCTGATAGAGGCTTCTCTCTGTCAAGACAGTAAGTAGGGGAAGGGAGGGAACTCTGTGCGTGTTTGTGTGTACGTGTGGACATCTCTACCAGTGAGAGAGTGTGGTTGAGAAAGTGTGGAAGACAGAGAAGAAGAGCAAGGTAGTGTTTGGCAATGAATGCCAAGGATGTGCATGGACAGTTTGCTCCAGGCGCAGCAACAGTAACATGATGCGCGGAAAAGGTAAGTCCGTGTGCGTGTGTCCGTGCGTGTGGCGGTGGTGCGTTCTGACACCAGCTCCGAGTTAATCCCTCGCGCTCTCCGTCCCGTTCACTCTATCGCATGTTGAAGGTGCCGAGAGAGAGTAAGTGATTGCTTTCCTTGCCACCTTCCGTCCAGGTGCCATGTGCGGTTGTGGCAGCGCCGTTACCCAGGATGGGGTGGGAAGAGCATCCCCTTGCTCATTCTCCGGGGCTCCACCGGGAATCTTTTCTTGGATTTATCTCATCCTGTTGGATGGTGGTGAGCTCCTTGGCTCTCTGAAAGAAGAGTCCGCATAGGAAACCACACGCAGCACGAAAAAGTAAAATAATTACCCAATCACGGCAAGGGGAGGCAGACCCGGTTCCCTTAGCAACAACCAAGGGAGATAGAGGAGAGTCTTTTTCTCTATCTGCTTTTTTTTCTTTTTTTGGGGTAGGGGCACACCCCAGGTGGACATCTGTGGGCATCAAGTGCCACCCAGACTCGAGAAGAAGTTGCTCCTTTGCCTCAGTGTCCCCTGTAACTGTGTCTCATCGACCATGATTTTTTGTCTTTGCTTTTTTACCAGTCCATGCCACGAGTCACGTTTCGTAGGCTTAGGAATGAATTCAACCTGATCCTACGCCACCTGGAATAAAATCTTCTTTTGGGAAGAGAGATTGGATTTTCTAGGTCTAGGAAAAGACCTTCACCAGCTCACCTACCTTCTTTACACCAACTAAAAGACGTCATTAAGTTGCCATCTTGCAAAGAAATTGGGATCTTAAGTTTATTTTGACCGTGATGTCTCTCATCATTTGGGGAGAAAAGGAATATCCAAGATTTTCCCATAATCATCAGTAAGATCCCTTATCAAAATCCATAAAAGACAGTAATTTTGGGACTTGTATTTTTCTATTTCTAGTGGGTACGTATCAACTTTTTTAATGGCAGCATGACATAATGTTGCAATGTTTTTCAAGTACAAGAGGGAAAAGCTCTTCCCCAAGTATAGAACAGTGTTTTAAATAGCATCTCCTCTAGAACCATTTGAGTTGTACACACTGACACATGAGATGAGTTGGCTCAGTGTGATTATGTAAGATTTTTTTTTTATTCCAGCCTCGGCACATGTTTTTTTTGCCTCTTCAATTTTCCATGGATTTATCATCTTTGACTTCTCCCGCGTGCACTTTCGACCCGTTTTTGGACGGACGCTATGGCTGCCAGAGAGTGACGCTGTGCCGATTGTGCAGGCGAGGAAAGGCGTTTTGGTCGTCCAGGTGCTTTTAAGATGTTGAGGTCTCCCTGCGCGACCGGGGCCCCCGTTCGGATCAGTAGCACTGAGGCTCCTAGTAGCCAAAGACATGGACCCCGACTCGGCTCCCCCACGCCCTCAGCCTGTTGGCCACTGGTCCCACGTCACCTTGTGAAGGATGTCCCTCAGCAGAGCTCCGGCCCGGGACACCTCTGAGACCCCCAGCCCGAGAGAACGCATCCGCAGCCACATGAAGATGGTGATTGACCAGCTGGAAGGAATTCTCAGAGAGCTCAAGGATGTGGCCAAGGAACTTCGGGAGGTGAGCTTGAAAATCACACACGCATTCGGTTTTGTGGGAGAAAGCGGCTTCCGAGTGGGTGTGCTACCAAGGAAGAGTTCATTTAATTAAGCGCAGCTTCCTCCTCACAGTGTGGAGATTGTGATTAAGATTTGAACGCGAGAGCTGACTTTTTTTTGTTGTGGAGCAGGAGGATATTGTTGATTAGTACCGCAGTGAGTGTGCCTTTCCCTCCCTCATCAAAGACTAGGGCGATTACTACTTGTGTGTTCAAGTCGGGGGGTGCGGGGGTAAACTTGGTGCGAAGACCCGATGAGATGCTGAAAAGCCTGACTGTGATAGAAAAGGGGCTTAGATAAGATCCAACACTTAGCACCGCAACAGTTATGTAAGCATTTTGTTCAGGATCAACGAGATTCCTGTCATTTTGCAAATGCGGCGTCTCAAGGATGTCTGAAAGGGAGAGAAAGATTGTGTAGCATTTCTTGCGTTATGCAATTTTGCAATAACCGCATGAGCTGAAAGAGGGAAAAAAAAGTGTCTTGCATCTGAGAATCTAAGCCCGAGAGCACACAATGGCTCCGGTCATCTCTTCAGGATCTTCCCCCCGCTATGAGCTCGTCTTGTTCAGCTCCCTCTAAAGAGAGAGATAACAGCAGCCGAGGAGACAGAGATGAATGGAAGCTCCCCGAAACCCATCCCGTGTCTTTCCACTTATTAACCTCCCACCTGTTTCCAGGGAAGCAAAGAAAGGGAAACATGCTTTAAAACACACTGTAAAGCTGCATCTTGGTGTCCAAACGACAAGGTGGGCAGGTTTTAAATAGATGTTTCCAAGCTGGCCGGCCGTCACATCACAATCCCTTTGCACGCCTTCTTCCAGACTCCCACCTCTTATGTACTCGGAGGCGCAAGGCCACGGCTCGCAGCGAGCCTCCTTCTAAAGTGGGACGGAGAGGCTGTGATTGACGATTATAGTGCTACGGCAAGTGGAGTAATGCCGGCCGGAGATATTTATGAACAAACACGCGCCTTGTGCCACTGCCAGCCCCCGACGCCTATTACCATTCTCGTCTCAACGCCCATTAAGGGAGCACGATGACTCTAACGTAACTTTGCAGGAATGGCTCAATCACACGTTGACACCTGGGCTTCATATTAGCTGCTTGTAGAAGGGAAAATATCACCACGTATTGTATCTTTTTCTCTGAAGCTTCATTTATGATCTGCGTTCGTTCGACTCCCGGGGAGCTTGCGGATACAAACAAGCGTAACGATACAACCGGAAACTGAGAAGCAGTGTCCAGATTCTGAGTGAATAGTTTGTCACAGATCAAAAATAATTTGAGGTATTTAATTGTCTCACAGACTATTGCTGCTTCCAATTTTGCCTTCTTAATAACAAGCATCACCATGTTTGTTGGTTTGCATGTTTGAGGAACATTTTGATTTGAAGCAGCATGGATTATTATCGTCGTGCTGGGGGACATCAGTTTGACTTTACGGTCCACTGTCACACAATTGCTAAATCATTAGACTGTGGTATAATTGGCTAAATACTATGTTTACGTCATTGCTTGACCAACAGCAAATTCAACCTATTAGCCGGCATGTTATCAGTATCAATATCTTGCAATTAACCAACCGTGCGATTGCAGACTGGTAGAGGAAATACAAAGTCCCACTCAGGTGCTGGATGGCTAATGTTGCATAAAATCACCCATTCTTGGTCACGTGATGGGAACAATATAATAGAGAATAACCGTCAAGTAATTAAATGATGAATTGCCACATGAATACAGTGAAATAAATAATTTGGTGAGGTATCAGGAATGACTGATCATCACCTTGGGAGTCAAAAGATGACATTCCAGATCACATGACACAATGTAGAAATCCGACCTTTCCACTTTCCTATTTTGTTTTCATGTCTCTGGCAATTTTAAAAATAACATGCGCAGCAAAAATAATGATAAAAAAAATCTCTTCAATTCAACCACATCAATATTCCATTCAGCTAATCAATCTGCCTGCATAACATACTTTGCCCATTTTGAGTTTTGTCAATGTGCACTCATTTCTTATTCCAGCCTTCAATCAAACCATTTAGCCAGAGCCCCAACATAAATGAAAATATGAGGTTTCGATTTTTAAGGAAGTTTTACAACTTGTAGCTGTAATAGCCTTTGCACATTGACAAAATGTTCCGCGGACGTTTAAGAATCAATTCCAAATGTACATTAGACTTGTATTGAATTTTAAGGCCAGGCCATTTTTATTTCACTTTGAACATAACATGGACAAAGGCACTTTTTTTTCATTACATATAATTAGACCTCACAGTCTGCCATGGTGGAAAAGACAAAGAAAACATTTAATAACATAACATCATATTTATACGTGTAAAAAGTCTATTTGTTTAGACAAATCACGTGAAGGCACTCTGCCAAGTCTGTATGACAATACAACTAATCTTATTCCGAGAACATTGCTCCACAAATAACTGTGGTTCATATGAGACAAAGATGCAGTTTTAATCTCATCATTTTCCTTTTAGCCAGACCTTGACCTCACCCCATTCTTTTCCCTTTAGGGGGTTGCTGTCCTCATCGTCTGAAAAGAGGTCATGTTGAGGATCTTGCTTTCTTGTTTGCCAGGATTCATCAGGCTCATTAATAAACTACCTTTGCCAAACGCGCGCCCCCGTAATTTCCTTTTCCAAAGTTCAAACCATAGAGCTTAATTCTCTGACAAGCTGTATTTTATGATGAATCTATGGATTCATTTGCTCTGAAACATTAATCATTGGTGCAACCCAGTAGCCCGTTGATGGGAAGTGTGCCACATTTCCATTCTTGCTATAACGGTTTTCAACGATGAAAGTTAAATAATCCATTTCATTCCAAGCCCTTGATACAAATATTTGAATATGATGGTGCAACAATGTAATGTATGGCTGGGGTGAGACTTCCAAATCCATCCATCCTGCATCAAGGCAGTATACACAAGCCAATAACATAATAGCCTCTTGCTGAACAGAATACAATAGAACGCAGCCCTCACAAAGGCCAAAAATAGGTGATTGGCAGGAGAATGTAAACTATAATTTCATCCTTTCCATTGAATCAAATTGTTGTTGAAAACTAAATTCAGACTCTTGGCAATCAGCATGCTTTCCAAAGATTTACTGAGTGAAATGTAAAATGAAATGCCGACTCTGCAAATGTTAGTGTGGAACTGTAGATAACGTTCCATTAGGAATTTGGTTGATTGTGTTGAATTGTTTGTTGATTGATGGTATTCTCGTGCAAAATAATAAAATGTGACATCAGCCTTGGGAAGTTGAACTGGAGCTCAACGATACTGCCCAAAATTCATATTACGGTATCAGTTATATTTTGTGCCTGTGTATGATCACAATTAGTGCAGTGTTACTTACAATATTTATTTTTTTAGCAATACTGAAAGGCTTTTTAGGCCTAAGCAATGCAGTTGGCCACCAAATATGAAGGTGCCTATGTTTTGACGTATCAGTTCTGAAGGCGTCATTGACTCATTGAAGAGCCGCTCGCCGCAAATTGGGCTTTGTGCGAGGTAATCACCTGTCACCATGAATCCATAACTCAAGTGGGTCGTCTGATATTATTTGTGAAATACACCTTTTGTTTCTCTTCTTGGGCATAGGCTCTCGTGTCGAATCCTCACTGGCGCTTTTCCACATCGCAAAGAAACTTTCCAAATATGTCTGTTTGTTTTACTTCCTTTGCTAGCTTGGGATTTAATATTAGCGTCACTTGACTGAAATAACTTATGTCAAGCGTCTGTTGTAGTAATCAGGTCGCTTTTCAAAATAAAATATTTTCCAGCCTTGTCTATTTTCAACCTATCATCAGTTATATGCTGAAAAACTGAGCTATTCATATTTGTGTGCACAGGCTGTCGCCTGTCTAATAGAAAAGTAGTGCTTTGCCGTCATCTTCTGGCATCTTTAGGCATTTATAAAACCTTCTAAGGTGGAGAGTGTAAATTACTCCGGACATTTGGTGTTCACTATTAAAACTTAAACTTAAAATTAGAAATCTCCTGGGCTAAGGTCTGGTGATCACAGTGGCGGTCCATCGATGGGGTTAAACTCTGTCAAGCTCTTACAACTATATGCCTACTCTTGCACTTTGTGCACGACATTAATATTCACTATAATGCGTTGTCACGTCCCCCTCGCTGCCATATAAGTAAATCTCACGCCTTGTGAAAGTTTTTCTGCCGCGGCTGTCGTTGAAAGTCAATTTGGGTGACATACGCCGCCCTCGTACTCGTGAATCGCATGACGGTCTTTTTGACGAGTCCAATGAGAAGGACATAAAGGAAGGACATTGGACGGTAATACCCCACGATAAAGCGCTCCATTTGTAATAATCACAGTGGCAGGAACGGCGACTCCGCTGGAGGAATCACTCATTGAGTTGCGGCATCAACCTTGGGTAGAGGATAAACAAGAAACGTTTTATGAACGTTTGGGTGACATTCAGATATTTGCTCAAACTAACTCCAGCAGAATAGATGGCATTCGATGGAAGACAATTGTCTTTATCGGACACGTCCAGGCTGGCAAATTGAAATAATGTAATAAAGCACAGAGTCGGGGGGTGGGATAGTCAAGATATGCAAGACGGAGCATTTAAAAAGAATAAAAAATGTAGCGACGGAAGAAGGGATGATGGACTGTTATGACGGCCATTATGCAGAAGCTTTCGATGGAGCACATCTGTGTTCGGCGCAAGACAAATGAACACGGGGCAGGCAATCAGGACTCCTCAAATACAATAAAGCTCCAAATGAGATGAGGTCAAAAGACAATAAAGAAAGAGCAATTATCACCGGCTGAATGCAGCACGTTGGAGGACATTGCCCCCTGACAGGAGGCCTCAGGATAGATTGAGGCTAGTTTTCTCAATAGTTGTCATTACGTTAGACCCTGCTGCTTTATTAATGAGAATGGCCACCGTGCTGGGTGAGGATTATTTAATTAATCTTTGGAAGTGTGTCGTGAATCAAAAACTAGCCATAGTTATTCATTTGCGAGTGGCAGCGCTGCAGCCATGTTACCCTCCCTCCATGTTATAGAAATCTATTTAATCTTATAATTTGACTTTATAATTTTACCCTCCCTCCATGTTATAGAAATCTATTTAATTTTATAGCTTTACAGTACAGAAGAACCAGAATGTACAAACACAGTTTATCACAATTGACAAGACTAGTCCACTTCAAATTTGGTCATATTTAAAAGTGTTTTTTTTTTCCTCTATTCATTCTGACTGGTGGAAACCTGGAGTGGTTACCAACATTATTCGGAGTAATGCATTACATCAATTTGCTCATTTTATTTTGTAATATTATAGTTTGCACAGATGATTTTTTTTCCCGGCCAATCTCTGATTGTTAAAAAGCCTGACCAGCTGATTCCGAATTTTGCTGATGCCGATTTCTTTTCCACAACCAATTTCATACCTTTAATCTTGTTTTCCTCCGAAGCACCTGTGAAAAAATACAAACTGTTGTTTGAAATGCACAAAGTAGTTCTCTCAACTAAATAAATTAAAAGCCTATTAGTCATCCGACAGCAGTGTCGGATTTAGATTCTAATCCAACACGTTTATTTGCCTCAGTGAAATAATCCAGTTTAAGATTTTTTCACCGCTTCAAATGCACTGCAAGACATTTGCGTGAAGCTTTCAGAAAATTTACTCGACCTTGCCATTCTCTATTATTGTCGTTGCTGTTTGACTGCAGTGGTGAGCAACATTTGACAACAATTGAATAAGAATGACATATTCCTCAGTCACTGCATTCTTGTTTATAATAATATCAGTTAAACAATACACAACGAGACGATGAAAAAAAGGCTACCTCGTCAAATGAGCTATTCTATGAAAAGCTATCCACTTTGGCAACCATTGAAATGCTTGTTTTATGCCCCCCCGTTGAGGTGAGGTCTTCTTTTTGAAATGAATGTTGCAAAACAAAATACATGTATTTCCATTAACCCAAAGTGAGTGTCGGCTTTTATTTTGTATTTATTTGAACTGAATGGCATATGAGCCTGTTGGCAGCAGAAATTAAGAGATTATAAATATAAAAAAATTGTAGCTCATCAAATGAGTTGATCTGCAAATGATCTGCTTCATGAGTAGTTAAATGCCGGCATTGTTTGAAGCCCGGCATTGACGCCGTTTCAAACAACTGGCCCAGGATCAGTCGCCCTGTTTGCCAACAAGCCAGCCAGCCAGCTAGCTAGCACCTCTTTTTTGAAACACCAGTTACCACACGTTTCCACGTTTAGCAGCTCCCTGTTGAAAGGAACACACTCGGCCCTAAACCAAGTTTGTTCCGAACCCAGAAAAAGCCCCGGGAAGACAAAAATCAAACAGCCACTTACTATCTTCAGGGAACCCTTCTTCTCCCTCTCAACCTCCAACCCCCCCGAAATATGCATTACAGAGCTGAAAACACTGACTCACTCTTGAGAAATATTCTCTTGGCTATATTCAACATTATTAATAAGGACAATACAATAGGAGAAAAAAATGCCCCGCTATGTAGTTGGCCATCTTGAGAAGATTTCTGGGTATGGTTACCTCGTGATGCATACTGTTTCCTTTTTCCCCCCCTTAGTGATGAGCCAGATTTTTTTAATCAAAACTACATTTGGTGAAAAAGGTCATAATTTTGCAATATTATATATGTGATGTATTGACATCCCACTATCCCCAGTTTGCTTAATTATAACTAGATTGCTTTTAGTTTGATATATATTCTCACATTCTCAGCAGTAAACAGCGTTCCCAGTTGTCTTGATAACATGGCTTTGACCCGCACTCGTCAAAATACCTCAAGCAGCAAGATTTATAAAACAATCGTCAACATTTTTTGAGTCTCTACTCACACCATCCCCTCCACTGCAGGGTGTGCCAACGCGAGGGCGGCTTTCATTACCATGACGACGAGGAAAGGAGTCTGTTGCTACATGTTGATCTCAAGGTCGAAAAAAAAAAAAAAAAACTCGTGTAAGTTGTGGATTACACATGCCTCATAAAGACAATAAACGCATAGATGGCATTTTTGCTTGAAGAAACAGCACTTCATCTCCAAGCTGGTGAATTACACGAATCAAATGAGTACACGCTTCACCCAACAGTCAAATATGTCACACTTATCTGAAGCTAATTCTGATAATTGTGTTGTTATTTTTATGGATAATTGTGTTAGTTTTTCAAATGGGAATTAGCATTATTGTTATATCATAAAAATCTGAGGTGCCTCACAGACAGGTATTCGGAAATTGACAGATAACTTGGTTCATTTATCCATCGTAGAGTTTGTTGCAACAACACTACCCCATTTGGCACCAATGCAAGCAGACTGTAACAGCAAAAAGTCCCACTTTTATCCGCACCCGGATGAGCCCCTGCACCTCGGCAAGTTTCGTTTAAGGTTTTGTAGTTTTTGTGTACTCATCCTAACAAATAACTAACAACAAATTGGTATCCAATCACGATCTTGCCTTGTGCAATTTGTTTCTTGGTTATAACTGACAATTTGTAGCCATGGCTGCTAGGCAGAATGAATCGTCAAGGGTCCACACCTATTACGAGAGAGAAACAAACCTTAACTTTCTTAGTGTGAACTGAAGGCTAAACCTAAATCAATTTACAGTCTGCTTACATTCAGCTCTCACAACAAGTGACTGGGAGAATGGGACTAAGGCAGCTGAAATTGTTTTTCTCCCTGCACCGTGGTCTGGAGCTTTATTCCCTAGCGAGTATGGAACGTACCGTGACTTGAGTGCTGTTCATTTTTTCCCCCCGTTAAAATTCAAGAGGATATAGGTCAGAGATCATTAACTGCATGCATATAAATGCTTAGATGCCATATGCACTCACTGTCAAACATTGCCTTGCAAGGTTCTTTGAGGCGGTCGTTTGAAGCGTGGAATATCGTTCTGTAGCTAGCTTTTGTTCCTACGGAGGCAACGCATCCTGAATTTGTACCCTGAATGTACTGTGGTCTATCACTAATCTCTTCCAATTAAAGTTTGGTTCATGGAAAATATTTCTAGGCAATCAATATATGGCAATCAGATCAGACACAAGAATTGGTAGGTTAGTGTGTCTTCTAGAGATGGGGGCTTAGCTGTATTTTTAAAAACTGCGGTATCTATAAACTCCACCCGTAACAGAACTTACTCAAAATGTTTCCAATGCCACATTGTTGAGCCAATCACAGTGCACATCTGGAAAAACTACCATTTACACTCAAATTCACTCTCCAGGTCTTCAATGAATCTTGCATCCATATTTTTGCAACGTACCAGGAGGAAGCCAGAGGAAGGAGAAGACTGATGTAAGCATAGGGAGAAAATGCGAACTATGCAAAGATTCAAACTCAGATATCGTAACTGTAAGACATCCTCAGCGCTTCCGCAGTATGCTGCACTTCACAATCACATCTATAGCTATTTTTTCAAACCCAACACGTCTTGACTGTTAGGCAGACATGCTAACCATTAATCCGGCTGCCGGTCCAAGAAAAGCTCTGAGGGATCTTATTCACACGCTCCTCTTACCACTGTCCTTCAAGAAAAAGTTGTGCAGAAAGTTTCCAACTTTGATGCTGGCTGAAATGAGGTCTGCTGATGTGCGATGATGGGAAATATTCTGACAGATATAGAAAATATGTGCAACCTTCCAGAGTGTATGTCCCCAGTAGCATCACGGGTAAGCTCGAGCCTCTCCCAACTGACTTTGTGCGATAAACAGTGACACCTTGGACTGATTAACGGATAATCGTAGGGCATATCTCTTTAAGAGATTTTGGAAATTAAGGAGAACGTGCTGCGTTAGCACCGTTAGCAACCGTTAACGCCGTGGCTGTGTTTTTTTCCCACATTCTAACTTGCTGACATCTCTAGAGAGTAGCTCTCTGGTTTTGTCTTGCGGTGTTAGGATCTTACAGGCCTCCAAGCGCTTGGCGAGGCGGTCGGCATTTGAACACGGGCAACGCACCGATCAAAGTGCTTTTTCAAGCCAAAATACAAAAACTGGGCCAAAGGGCTGCTTCTCATTAAAAGCCATTTGAGAAGAAAAACGACAAGTACCTACCTGCTGTGTCTTGTCAATTTGCTCCTCATCGCCTGACCCCATTTTGTGTATGGAAATTAAATTCCTAAATTAAAGCTTGGTGTCACGCCTCCAGCGCAGTTCTCTTTTCTGTGCAGAAAAAAAAGACAACAAGAACAAGGCACCTTAAGCCTTAAATGTTTTCCATGCTGAATACAAAACAAGCCTGCCATCTCGTCAGCCCTGAATCACATGCTTTGTTTGGTATTTAATTCAAACTAGTGGTTGAAGTCATTACTTCAGACAGAGTTATTTTTGTTGTGCTTTTTCTCTGTGTTTTTGTCAACAAAAGTACAAAAATAATCAAGGTTGAATGTCCCCAAGGTCGTAGGTTTCAGAAATTCACCAAAATTTTGGAAAGACAAGCCTTTAAAGTTACTGTCAGCATTTGAACTGTTATCGTTCATGATGTCAGCTTTTCAAGCAAAACACATCAAAGACTTAATTATTTTTTGTTTTAGATGTTCTTTGACGTTTTTTGTTCCACTTAAAAAAATGTTGCCGAAGTCTTCATCCACCGGGAAGAATAAAGGCCAAACCTCTGAAATTGTTTTTTATTGACTAATCCATTTGAAAAGATGTTGATCACAAATAAATGCCTCAATTTTTTGAATAAACACCGTCGTATTAAACTTCGGTCTACATAAAAACCACACCTCAGAAAATGCCTCCTTTTTCCCCTCAAAAAAACGTATCCACTTAAATAAATAAACAAATAAATATATATATAAATAAATAAATAAATAAATGCTCGTCCCGATTTCAGAGCAGATCACTTTAACCTAACAATAGCCTTGAATCCAATGTCCACGGCTGGCGTGTGCCTCATTGCAAATTGATTTGGGGGATGGACACAGCTTATGTTTTCGAGAGCAAATCCATCACAGTGATGCGATCGACAAGTAGATAAGCAGATATAAATACAACTCGCTTGCCTGCGTTCATGCATGTTTGTATGCAGTATCCTCACTCTCTTGAAACTCCATAAACAGAAACTACACTATATGGCTGGCTAATGTGAAGAGCTGTGCAGAAAGTAAATGTGTGATGCATTCCCATGAGACTGCCACGGAGCTTCTTTTGGGACGCGGCTCCAACATATTGACCAGCCCATCATGCTCGTAAGACCCACTGGGCCTCCCTCCAGGAACCCTGCACTCAGCATAGACAGTAATGAGGCCTCTGCTTTCGACCTCTGCTGAGGTAAACACTCGGGGAAAAAAAAAAAATAGTGCTCATCTTGCTTATTGGCTCATTATAGATAGGAAGTTCCGCGCCACTTTACAGTAAGGGTACTTTCTATATGTGTTCTTCAATAATAGTGTAAACAGGTAAATGC
Source organism: Syngnathus typhle (assembly GCF_033458585.1). Classification (NCBI taxonomy): domain Eukaryota; kingdom Metazoa; phylum Chordata; class Actinopteri; order Syngnathiformes; family Syngnathidae; genus Syngnathus; species Syngnathus typhle. The sequence continues at coordinate 18,661,170 of NC_083741.1, forward strand.
TTAATAACCAGTTTTGGAATATTCAACTGCACTCATCAGGCCTTACAGAAATGCAATGTCTTTATAAAGCATTCAAGAATCCCAATTTGCACCAATTAAAGCAGTTCCGAGGGGTCTTAAAATTTATATGACATGTTTTTGTCGAAATTCCCCAAGGATGAAGAATACGCACATTTCACACACTGTTTGGCTGAAACTAGACAGTTGTCAGAATGTGACTGAATGCAGCTCTGCTTACCTTGTACAAAGCCATGACTAGCTAATTTGACATATCCCTATCCCACTGTGGTGACAATACAGCTCTGATTACATTTGGTTTCAACATGATAATGGTTTTAGCCACCACTTATAAGTACGGAACTTTAGCTACCATTTCTGCCATGTCTCGGAGAAATATTGGGTAAATTAGCCCTTTGTTACATACATTACATAACAGGAAGGTAATGGTGTGAAAAAATGCTACTCCGAGAATAGTTACTGTACATAATTTTCTTTGTGTCAAAGTATACTGTACATGTAGGAATGGTCGAGTCTCCATTGGGCGCTGTCAGACACTTGAGGCAGGTGTCGGATTGTCGCTCGTGCAATTACAAACACAAATGTGATCTGATTTGGGATGTTTCCCGTCTTCAGAGCTGCGCTCAGAGCAATGCCCACTGACTCTCTAGTGGGGAAGCTTTGTCTTTCTCCATTTTTCATCTTTCTCATTCTGAGGGATCATCTGGAGGCTTTTTTGTCCTATCTTTTATTTTTAGCTCTACTTTGTGGTGTATCATAAATCAACCCCATTATGAAAAAAGATGTTTAACTAGCAGATGCATAAAATACACACAAGGAGACGTATAAAATCCTAAAAGATATTCCAGCATTCTATGCATTACAACTACAACATTCAATGTATCATTAAGTAATCAGCATTGCAATTCATGACTCATCAGAATGTCTAAAGTGACCTCTAGCGTTAACTCCACTTGAGTTACTCAACATGCATGTCATCCACTTGAAGTATACAGTATGCAAGGCCGCCATAAATCCTCCTGTTGACCCCTCAAGACAAAAATAAGTGTTAGCCACATTGATAAAAATGCCACACTTCAAATCAAAGAATGCACCCCACTCCCCCAAGAAGAGAAAAACAGAGTGAGTCATCCAATTCCATACCTCAAACTCTTACTTTTGGTTTATACGCTATGGAGCATACTCATGTTTAAGAGCATCGGTGGAAATCGAATGGAAAGGATGACTATCACTTCATGTTGGATGATTAACGCTGATCTTATCTCAGCAAAGGCAAATACGTAATGATTCTTTAAAAAGTTGTCAGGGGTATGGATTAAGCCTTCTCTCTGGTAATGAATCCCCTAGAACACCCCCTCTCCCAAGTATACCTTAGTAGAAAATCAACACAAACAAAAAGACAAATTACCACAGAAAAATCTTTTTTATTTTCAGGCGCAATCAATTTTAGCACATCTGCTCAGTTTGGGCGATCTTCATTATGTTTCAGCTTATTGATTGAAAAAGGAAAATGGCAATTAAAACTGAGCATTTTTTCATATTCAAGTGATGCGAGGGCAGCTTTATTATTTGTTTAAGTAGTTTGAAAGGCTATTGGGGCTTTGTTTTATTCTGAATAACAGAGATGTAGAAGCCAAGGCTAACAGTATTTCAATGTTTCTCAATAACGTATTTTGCAAGCAGATATCAGAGCAGCTGCGGTGTTATTGAGGCCGCTGTAAAGTATCAATTTGTGACAGATGCTCTCAGCAAAAGAATTCACTCCTTAATTCAAACAACGGGAGTGAATCAGCTCATCAAATGTGCTTGTGTACAACATCCATGCATTCAGCTGCGCCGATAAACGAGCCTCCTTTTGCATCTCAGAGTATATAGAAAAGTTTTCCAAGACAAGCCAGTCAACTACATCCATACTTGTTTAACTAAATAGTCACCCTTCAAATCAATGCAAGGTCCCCAATCAGTCGCTGTCACTCACCACACGCGTAAACATCTCCCTCTCCCATCAGAAATAAAAATGGCAGGAACCTTTAATTATGTCATAAATGCACTTATTCACACTGGGGACCCTATTTTTGTGAATAGCGTAAATCCGGCGCAGGGCAATCAGGTGAGACCGGTGTTGGTAATATCGTAGAGGACTGCAGCCCGGAAGATCTGCGGGTGGGCGGGCTATGCCATTGCAGGAGTGTCTAAAGCCGACTTAAGTCGCCTCCAGTCAAAGCGGCTCAGTAGCTCTTCTCTCTGAACTGAGCTGGTGAGAATTCCACAGCAACAGATGCGATTGTGGACTACCGTCTAGTAAATGTTGTCTCCCCCAATATCCAAAATAGGAATAGAAGCAGAGCACTATTTGCAAATGTTGAGTAGGTAACGACAAAGCTCGTTTGAACTTGTTGCTAACCAAAACAGCAGCACCCGATAATTCAACCTTTCATTTGACCGCTCTGCAATATGCGTGCAAATAAAAACCTCAAAGATATGTGAGTTAACAAATGACCACAGGCTACTATTTGTGAATAGTCAACTGCGGAGCTTGTTTGAACTCATTTGCTAACCAAAACAGTAGCACCATATTGTGTAAACAGTCTCGCAGATTAATTGTGAAGACTTTCCGAGATCCTTCCGCCACAGATCTGTGCTGTTTGTTGGTAATAGTCCTTTTGATTTAGTATTAAACTCCAGTTTAACGTGGCGCAAGTCGTAACCACCTGTCACATGTGTTTATTATTTTAAGATTTCTCTCTAATATAGGGGTCGCCAGTTGAGTTGAACAGATGCCCCCCACACGTTTACGCTACGCCAGTGTGAAGAGTACTTGTTATACTCAGAACGGGTTGAGCTTTTTCGGAACGACTAAATAAACTGCCTTGGAATAGCCCAATAGATTTTTTTTCTTTTAGGCCAGCGTTATTGCGGCAGCTCACAAAATGCATCAAATAGTGCAAGCCGCAGCATTTATGTGCCCTGGCAAACACGGGGACAGTTATTCGGGGTGTCAAATTTGCAATTATCCCATTATTGTGACTGAAGAGATTACGCTCGTGTGTCAGGAGTAATGGGCTAATGCAGGACTAATGCACCTCACTATGATTTGCGAGACCTCTGGAAATGCCAAAAACATTGGATTCTCCTCCTGATATTTGCCTCTAATCCGCCTAATTAATGCCAATAAGACAGAGATTTATTTAACATTTAAATGTCATTCATTACTTGCCTCCGTTAGGAGCCTTTAAGGCTGAATATCCAAGCAGGGTGTTTGTGATAGTTCAAGGCTAATCATCATGCTCCTGTATTATTGAATTCATATTTTAGTTTTTCCTGCACTTGTTTTGGATGTGAGTTGTAATAATACAAAAGTTCGATTTGTGCGTGTTTATGCACGAGCTTTCACGAGTGTAATAGTAACACAAATGCTTATTAGTAATAATCCGGACCCCCCGTGGCTTTGATTTATTTTGAACGTCTGGTATCGACAATGCTAAACTTTTATTTCATCTGAATATTTAATACCACAATTATAAAAAAAAAAAAAAAACATGGCTACCTTTTTCCCACTTGGGAAACAAAAGTGTATCATCTACTTGAATAAATAAATGGCTCACTTCAAATAGGCACCACAGGGAAAAATAACTGTCAGCCAAGAAATGCAAATTATAGCATTTATAGTGTTTTTTTTTTTTTAACTTTCACTTTGGTTTGAATGTTGTTTTCATGGTTCTTGTCATTTATGTACCTTGCTTAATGTTTGCAGATGTTAATTCATACATGGCACGACAAGTGACTCATAGGCAAGCATCATGCTTACTTAGCTGCATTTACGTTTCCTCACCGTTACTCGGTTATGGCAATGTGTATGTGCTAACGGGCCACATGTGGCTAGAACTGCATTGTCACAGCGTGGCAATTTCCGCTCTTTACTCTTGCAAATGAAATCACAGGAGGCTTTGGAGGGAAGAGTATCATCTCCTTGCCAGCTGCAGATACGATTAAAAATTCCTAACGGTAAATGACCACAGTCGATCCGATGCTTTATTGACACCTTGTTGGGTAAATGTGGATGAGAATGTTCTGCACTAAATGCATCTTATTATCATTATGTCACATTTTTGCCCTTCTAAAACTTAAACAGTTGATTTACTCAGCCCATTTAGGATTTTTTTGAGCACCCCCTAATATATATTTTTTTCCACAATTCCACATTGTCCATGAAGAAAATCCTATTGAAATGACTGCAGATATTTTCCATTCGATTATACTTCAAATCTTTCCACTTTTAAAATGCTGAGCTCGTTTGAGACATATTGTAAAGTCATTTTTACATTTTCAAAATGCCCTGATTTACAAGTTTCCCAAATTCAAACCTCTCCAGCTTCAACCTACAGAACTGTTTCACCTTCCCCAATTTTCAATATTTCACATTTTCCAAGTCGACATTCCCACTTGAATGCAGATATTGTATAGTTTCTACCTATTCGTAGACCCATTCAAACCTTTCCAGCCAACCCATTCTCGTATTACCATGCCTACTGTTAGCATGTTGCCCCTTTGAGCCATTCTTGATACAAACAGTAAACAACACAATTTGTGAAATTTTCATCAAACAAACTGATTTGAGCAGTATTGTCTCATTTTAAACTCTCACATTCTATACTGCCAACATTTCACTTAATTATATGGCATGTTCATTCAGCCATACCCCAAAACTAGTTTTCATTGTCATCTTGGTAGAAGGACTACATTCAATAGTGCTTGTGATTGATTGGTTCAGTTTATAGGTGCACACATTTGACACACTATATGGATTGCTTCGCAAATCCATACAGGAAAGAGGCAATACAAACTTGAAAAATAAACGACTGCGAGTCCTTGGTGAAGGCTCAGAGCGTCAAATCCATTAGTGGCCAATCAGATGAAGGACTAAGCTTCACAGCAAGAGCGTGACAAACGTCTCTTTTCGCAGCCAGTCAGGAGTGACGAGTGAAAGTGTCACCTGTCATTCTTTATTTGTCTTTTAATGAGCAAATATTGCCGCAATGCAATAAAAGTGTAGAAATGGCGATGTCAGTGCATCATCGCTGACGCTTAAATTCAGAGCTGCTCCCATAATGCACTCAGAAGTCTGTCATCAACGTGTGTATAAATTTGAAAGCATAATAAATCCTCACAAGGTTACATTGACATTACCTATATTCCTCCTATGGTACTTTATTGAATCACGTTTATTTTGAAATAACTACACTCATTTCACACATCACTGGGGCGTAAGTAGCTGGTTGGAGGCATTCATAACCAGTATCTAAGTTCCTTAATTCATGATGATGTCATCTCTGCTCACTTGGCAGTTTGTCACTTTGAAGATGGATGAGGAAAGGAGAAAAAGTTTATGATATCAGCAATTGACATGCCATCGATACCGTGGAGAACACTCGTCAAAGTGTGGTTCACGTAGCTTCAGTGAGCTCCCTCTAGTGGTTTGCAAAGGTATCACCTGAAGTAGTTCTGTTGTGTTTAATAACTAATTACAATGCATTTGCTTAATGTCAGAGTGCTTTGCAATAACGCTTTTTGGATTAGCCTACTACTGTGTTTTAATGTTGCTCGTAATGGTGGCTCTTGGAGAGCTAAGTATTTTTTAGGTGCTCCTTGGTGTAAAAGGTTTCCAAACCGCTGGCCTATTGCATTGTTAAAGCATCCATTTTGATTATTTGCAGTAAAAAACGTCTCACTAAAGCTTCCTCCGCCTCATTTGTTTCCTCTTTTTTAGCTCTTTGGCCACAGCACAGCATGTGCACTTAGCATCAGTCATTGGAAAATACAGCATCTAATGGAAGGGATGTTGGGGGGGAAGGATGAAAGGCAGGATAATTATTATTATGACTTGAAGCAAAGAGCAGATGAGGACAGTCAGTGTCAACAAAATGTTTGGTGATTAATATACCCCTCCTCATCACCTGGGCACTTCATGGTAAAAAAATTAAGGCTCAAGACGTGTATGCAAAATAGATTATACAGCAAGGGCCGCACTAGTGAAAAATGTAATTGGACTTTTTTTTCTTTTGGTCTTCCCAAGGATATTAACCGAGGATGGCACTCAAGGTTGATGTGGATTGCAGCAATCTACAGTACGTTCAGCGGGTTCTGATTAGTGTGGAGAAAAATGAATCTGGAATAAAATTATGCAAAGAGCAGGGTGGAAAAAAACATTCCACTTATGAGCACATTTGCAATGTCAGTAATTGCATTGGACTGTCTTGACCAACATTGTGCCAATCATTTTTATCCAAATGACCTTGACGGGTCACCATTTAGTCTTTACTCACAAAGGTTGGAAATTGAAGCACCTTTCTGAATTAGACACCTCCCAAAAATCATTATTTTCATACACCGACATGATGAAGATAAACGCTGGTTGCTAAACAAAGCAGCAGCACCAAAATAGCCTCTTATGATATATGCACCCACTCTGCCTCTTACCTTACTGTGTCACTGCCCCTCTTTATAATAGTTGGCATATTTACGATACATTTTCACATACCAGTAAGACTATTTGTGGAGTGTGCTTATGTATACTGTTGCTAACCAAAACAGCAGCATATAGTAACCAATTGTCACTCAAACGAAATAAAGTGTGCAGTCTTACTGCATATTGTCGACCAGCTCTCTCCACATGCTTAAATACAATTTTAAGTTACGTTGATCTGATGTCGATTAGCATTCCAGTGTTGTCTTTGTTCTGCTCATGCTTGGCTTTTTGCTGCACTTCTCCATCATAGTCAGTTTACATTTTTGTTGTTTTAAACTTCGCTTTCTCTTGACATGGTTTAATATTCCTTCAAACTTCATTGCAATGCATTAGACATGAAGTCCTCCCCTTTAAAAAAAAGCCTCTAAATTATTTCTGGCCATTCTATGCCTAAATACGGTGTTTGATATATAATAGTGTCTGCGGGCAAATCACATCCACGATTAATGGCTACTTGTTTAGGGCTGAGCACGGACCCAAGCGAATGCATGTGGGAGGTCCGCGTCAAGTTGTTCCTCTCGTCAGATGAATGTACAGGCATTAAAAAATGGATTTGATGGAGGGCCGAAAATTGCTCGCAGCTGACGAATAACCGCCGGCCTCTTAGCAGCTCGTTTTATGTGCCTCTATTTCAACCGCTGTGCATGCAACATTAACGTGCAGACAATAACTGTGAGGAGTGCACTATATTAAAAGACAAAGGAATCGCAGGCAGTCAGGGCAAGACGCAGACGCATCTCAATCGAAACGTTTTTGAAATTGAAACACATAATCACGATTTAATGACTTTAACGGGAATTACGACAAAAAATATTTTTGTTGTTTAAATACATGACTGCATTCTTACCTCAACTGTTATGTTTGTTCAGTGCAAATTTCTATCGGTGGTTGAAAAGTAGAAAAAGAACACCGTAAAGAAATTCAAAAATGAAATCATTATACGAGGGAGAGAAAGTTTAAGTTGCAGGGGTCAGTGAGTAATGTACTGATCAATATAAAAAAAAGGATAACCTGATGAAAGGAAATAAGTGCTACAGTGTGTATCGACCCGAGACTCACAAGTTTATCATGACTACAATGACCCAGACTGAGCTCCTTTCTGTACTCTGGCCCGCCAGCATAAATCACAGCGGCCCGGGTTGCAGTTTTGGCTCTATTACAAATTCCGAGTACATCTGACTTGCCACGAGGCAAACGTGCCGATTTATCCGCTATGTCCTTGTTTGGCTTTGATGCCACCGACATGGATTAGAAAAAGGGAGTAAACCGAGTTGTTTGTCGCCGGACCGTTGACCTCCAGATTGCTTCTCAAAGTTGCCCCAATTACGTGTCCTTGAATCAGCTTTTCTTTTTTGGCGTTGGCAAAGAGGCCAGCGTGATGGAATGCTCTGCACACTGTCATGACTTTGAGAGGCAGGCGAGGGTGAAGCTACCCCGGTCATTCACTGTCAGGTTTGAGAGAGGGGGCTGCTTTAGTCAGCATAATTGCAAATAGGATAAGGTGGGGTATGAACTCAGTTTGACGATGACATTCAAAAATGGCTTTTGTGCGGCAGTAAATACACATCTGGTCATCCATCTAGCCATTTTCTACTGTACGGCACTTTGTCCTCGTTAGACTCGCAGTGAGGTGAAGCCTATCCCATCTGACTTTGTGCACCCCGGATTGGTAGCACCCAATCGCAGGGCAATTTCTGGAGAATTTAGTTTTCGTTGAACCTGAATGCAAAACTTAAAGGGAAAAAGAAGTTTAAAAAATATATATATTCAAATATATATGTTCTTTGCGCCCTCACTAGTCTACAAATGGTGTTCGGATTAATATTAGGTTTGCAGGATCTGGATTAAGAAGCGAAATCCACCCATTTTTTGTTCATTTTATCAGGCGGACATTTTGTTTTGTACTGCCACTTGCTCTCAACTCAAAATGACATCACAGTGCCTAAGAGCTCAGGACTTTAGTGTTTGGTCCTCAAGCATTAGCTGCTCGATGAGATACCAGCTTTAGGGCATTTTTCAAAATAGCACCCCAAAAAAGTACCTCAGGATAGGTTCCAGTGGGGTAGCCGCAAAATTCTCTATATTGGGCACTTCCCAGAATTGATGTTTAATTTTTCCCTATCGGTCTGACCATGTTGTAAAATGTAACATTTTCTTGTAACTTTAATAGAAATTATTTGTGTGTTTTGTGTCTAAACCAAAACCTACCTTAACCCCACAGTGTCTAATCTAATTATTTTCGCAACGCCGATTCGTAACGGCAGTGCTTAATATCGTCCCAGCGGGTCAGACTAGACGACTTTTCCGCTCATTTGGGCTGGACTACGTGCTCCTCAACGGGGCAAATAAAGCAACAGAAGGAAAGAGAGGACTTATCTGCGGGCCAGCAGACGAGCCATGTTTTTCAGGGGCCGAGGACCCCTGAGTGTAGAGTGCCCGAAGGGAAGCGCACTTTTCTTCGGGGTGAGTGAGCCACGGGGTCGACGGTTCATCCTTGTCATTCTTTATAGCTGAGAGTCAATAGCAGACGCACGGCGGTCCAGAAGCGCGTCTGGCTATTAACCACCTGTCACTTTGGCGTTTGTGTAGGGGGGACTGACGGGAGCGGTCCCGCTCGCCAAACCGTATATACGCAAAGGTTCACGACTGAGCCTAGTCTGTCCATCTAAATGCAGTCATTCGCGTTGTTAAATGTTACCCCAACGAAAGGCCGCATTCATCTGTCCGGTGCCAATATTACTTTGCAGAGTCATTTGTATCAATAAAAAGAAAAAAAGGAAACGTTTTTGTCCAAGTTGAAGTCAATAGTCTAAACGGAGGGATCATGAAATGGGCTGTCAGTTGTCGTAATGTTTCAGGTTACAATGTAAAACATATATTGCTAGAAAACAGGTTTTGCTAGCCCAAAGAGAGCTGAAAGAAGTCATATTTAATTGTCAATTTTTGTATAATCGTTTTTTGTATTAGGTATCTTTAGTAAATATTTACTTCATAGTAATGGAAAAAAGTATATAAATAAATAGAAATAATAAACACACAATTGTTTAGTTCTTTTAATGTTTAATTTTACATTGGATCATGTACTGTATGTTATTTTATCATCCAAAGAAATTTGTTAGTTCAGAAATGTGTATCAAATGGTAGCCCATCACGTTATTAATACCAAACAAATTACTCTCAATTTGGAAAAGCACTTTTTTTTTATCATTCTTTAACAAGCATTTATGCATTTGTATATCCACATTTGAAATGAAACATTTGCCGTGAATACCGTATACATTTACTAACGTATAAAATATATTTCCCTTAATTAAAAAAAATCCCCAAATTAACATACAAATAAAAAATTTGGGCCACCACCTATAATGTAGGCTGTCAGTCACAGCCAGAATCCTCCATCATGCATTATGTCCCTTCTTCATTCATATTTTTACATTACAAAGTCCATATTTTCTGCCTGCCTCAATATACCAATGCTTAGTTATTGAGGCTTTTCTCACTGTGAAAAAGAATAGCTCTATGGGGGTGACATTTACGCTTCTTATGCCCATTATTCAAATGTTGTAACGTGGAAAAATCCCAGAGCCCGTGAATATATTTCTGGACATGTGTTACATAAATGAAAAACTATTAAAAGCCTTTTCTCGGATCGCGACGCTCATTCTTTGCCTCTCTCTGTCTTGCTGTCATGTGCCACACTGATTCGTATGCACAGCTAAGTTTCCATTATGATGGTCCACTTTGATTCTTCAAAAAAAAAAACAAAGGGGGGTTGGATTCCATCTGTGCAGAGCTTCACTTCCTTGTGAACTGTGTTGAATGGGAGTTTAATAACACGCATCAACTCTGCAGTACCTTTTCCAGAAGTTGACTAAATTGGTGTGTTCATTAGGGGATGTGTCATTAACTCATTCACTGCCATTGACGGCTATAGACGTCAAAGATCCATTTTAACTGGGCTGGCAGTGAATGAGTTAATCAACACAGTGACGTGTCAAACGGGGTGATGTTCAAATACAAAGTACCTGAGGTAAAAATTAAAAATCTGACATAGTAAGTCCTCCTTTACTTAACCACATTTTCACAAGTTGCAATCTTTACTAATACTAAATCCATGAACGACCTGAAAGCCTTGCTTCAAATTACTCAGATATTCATGTTGACTGGCCTTGCTCCAGGGTCACAGCCATCATTTCAGATGTGTGGAGGACATGTTTTAGGAGTAAACCACCTTTAATGAGCAAATTATGATATCGCATCTGCCATTCTCCTTAGTTGCCAAAGAACCGTCAAATCTATCAAAGTCTGGTTAGGTTAAAACACACTGACAATAAAGCACAAGTCGTCCGATCATTAAATGGCCAATGGTGACACTGTACGCAAGAATTCAGTAAGACATTGACCATGCCCGCAAGCTTACAGCACACAAATTGGAAAGTGAGTGAAGTAATCCTTATTATTATTTTTAAAAGTGAAAGTCCGACTTCAATGTGGCTGCTGGTGGTCTGGCCTCATACGCAGTACAAACACAACGTCATGCTGTGTCGGGCCGTGTGAGCACAAACATGACCAACGTCTACAGAAGCTATTTTTCTATTTGGCTTATTGTAATGAATTGCAATGCATTGCCATTTTGGATCATTTGCCAGCTAACGTGCCCTTAAACTAACATGTGACATACTGTATTAATTGCCCTCATTAGTCCTCAAGTTTATTGGCTTGGTAGCGCCGTCTGTTGCCCTCTAGGGCTTTGTTCGACCAGGGGACAGGTTACAATGCTTACATGTCCCTTAGTTGCTGTTCATTTGGGGTTTTAAACTGTATTTAATGCTTTTTCCTCGACAAATTAAGGGCTTAACGAAATGAAACGTTTGATATTGGTCGTTCTAAAATTTTGATTCATTTTAAAATGGAGGAAAACATTTTCTCATTTGGCCCTGTTCTTTTGTATCCATGAGTGTTCTTTTTTTAAATGTTAAACTAGTGATTCTCCATGGGGGGTATTGAGTCACTTTTAACAAGTTAGCTGTGGGTGCAGATAAAGTTGAAATGCATCCACGCAGTCTCTGAGCGTGTTCATCTTTCATGTTGCACTGACAATTAAAAGTGAAAAGTGTCTCTAACGATGGGAAACTGAGGTAACAACATTTGTCACTCAGCTCACCGCTGCTTGCCCTCGTCTTCTTCTTCTCGAGTCTTGCCTTCCTCGTCGCCTTGTCAAAATAAGTGGCCCGCTACTACGTGCCTCGGAAACCGCCCGAATAATTGTTAGACTTTGTGGGTGGTGGTGTGTGCTCACTGTATTAGGAAACTACAGAGAGAAACAATTTGGCATAGCCGTTTAATTTAAAAATCTCATTTACTTGACGGAAAAGCACTACGGTGAGCTGCCTGTCGAGTGCACCGCCACACAGCAGGCCTAAACAGCCCTTGATAGCGAGACTCCATTTTGGAGCAGGAGAGAAAACGTTCACATGATAAACTCACTGTGAACTTTTGGTGACAGCCAGTGGCAATATTTTTCCTATCCATTTTAGACATTATTGGATTTCTCTTTCCTTCATCTACTAACGCTGTGTTTAGCGATGATTTGCGGCGAGAGAGAAAAAGTGGGCGGTCGGATTCTTGGCTCCACACCCTGTCAGTCTTGCCGGAATGACAAATGTGTGATTTGGTTTTATAATTGAGACGTAAATATGTAGAAGTGAGCTCGTGCTAGTTCATACAGTTCACGTATTTTAGTTTTTCGCAGGACAACCAGCCAACCATTTTTAATTTGGCTTTATTGGGACTTGCGTTGTGAATTTGAGTCGACTACCACATCCTTTGTGACAAAATAGAACACCGTATAGATTTAGGCGGCTACATTAGCTTCTGGCGCTAGCTGCTAACTACCCAGCCACTGATTGCTAATCATTTGACGGCACAAATTGGAAAGACATCTTTGTTGTGTGTGTTGATGGGATGGCAATTCCCCCTGGATTGGCAATTTTAGGAGACATATAGGCAACCTTTCAAACCTATGGGTAATTTGTAGTCTTCAATGAACATTCAGTAGCATCCATGTTTTTGGAATGTGGGAGGATTCTGAAGAATATTTCCACAGGCGCGAGGAGGCGCTGTGCTAGGATTGTAACCCAGGACCCCTTGAGAGTGAGGCGGACATACGAGCAGTTCCATTCATTCGAAGGTGACAATTCCCTGGCAACCATCCCAACCGCAAAATCATATCCAACCCCAAAAGTCAATACATCAATGGAAAGGGGGCAAATAGTGCTCCTGTATGGCTCAGTAGTTTTAGTACATTTTAAAGCCTTTGACAGTTGGAATCAAACAACACTATCGCTTGATGGGACCTAGGCTTTATTCATTTGTAACTCTACGTGACACTGTGATAGCTGAGACCAAGGGTCACATCAGCGCAGTGCTCTTGCTTCAACCCTTCCCTGGTCACAATTTTCAACCAATCTTCCAAGGATTCGTGTTTTATAACAGGAAAGTAATCTTAGCTACTGATGGCGAAGTCAGCTAAGGTCGCAATGTCACACCGGAGTCATGTTCCATGTTTTTGAAATCTTCTGATGCACAGGGATTTTTTATTCTTAGAGTCAAGCATGGATAACATTTCATAGGACAAAATACCACTGGATGAATTTGGAAGACGGAATATCATATGCATGTTGTCATCTCATCGCAATGTTTCTACCAAAGTTTCCGAGATTATTTGTCATCGTCGGAGAGAAAACCCATTTTTCTCCCCACTATTATGTGATCGTTTCTCTGCAGTCCCTTTATCACTGCCTGTAAAAGCAGTGAGGCTGCTCTGAATAAACGGTAGACACAGAATTGGAGCATGAAGTCAACTTGCACCATGTTCCAGCTTCAGAGGTGATATCCAAAGAGTATCACGTATCAAGACAGGATAGCGGCTATGTATTAGCGAGTTCCAGAATCTGTTTTAGTTTAAAGCAATTTCCAGGTATCTTAAAAACATTGTCTAGGAAATATACCGTAGCACAATAATCTGTAACAATAATCATACTAATTATTATTATAGCAAAAAGATTATCGTATATATACAAAAGTAAAAACATTATCACAATTATTCAAAGTATTTAATCTTCAAAAAGTAAATATGCTGTAAATGTTTATTTTAGTAATTTTCATTATTATATAATATTCGTTATTTAGCCAACTTAAGAGTATTAAACATTCAATATATTTTCTTATTCATGTATTGTCATTTCTGCCCAGTGTTGATGCTTGTGGAGTAAGTTCCTCTAAAAATATGAAAACAGATGAATTCGTAATTACCGAATTGTGAATTTGCGTGCGTATGCTGTATGTCACTTGAAATATTCATGGCAAACAGCAGTTAACAGCAGATCTCGAAATGTGGTGCATACAGCAAACACATCAGCAAAAACAACACTCCGATTAGGACTTGACTTGCATATGATGTTTGTAAATTAATTTTCAAAAAAAGCTTTTTACAACACTCACTGACCACTGATCTATTCATCCTGACAAGTGGACAACTAATTGCACAGCTAACGACAGAGACGTTTTCAGCCGTTCACACGAGGGCTCTTGAGAATTGCGTTTGTTTCCATGTTTATTCATACGCCTGATTAAAGTGCCTGTGCGAAGCCGCGCACGCATTCAAAGTATCACTCATGTGGGGTCCAAGAACCGCATCATTGCCAGCCGCTACATGGCATGTCATTAGACGCAGGACTTGGACTCAAATGCTAGAATCACGGCCCGCGGCGAAAATGAAAAACCACATATTTCCATCTCACGATAAGAAGACCGCAGTTTGGGTCTGGTCCGCTCTGTTGCCAAGTTGGAAGGGCGACCCCCTTTTCCTTTTTTTTTTTTACCCCCTCTTCTCCTGTATAAATTTAAACCAACGTCCTCTGTGCTGTAAATAGAATATTAATCAGGCCAGTGTGAATCCAGTTTTTCAAGCGACCGCCCTCCCCCTCCTCCACCACCATCCAACCCTCCCCACTCCTTCCAGTTCTACCGCATTACAGCATCCGGAACTTCTCCTGCCATTCTAAGCCGCGTTTTACACACCCAAGGCATTTTGTGATAGATTGAAGTCCGTTAATGCCATGCAGGTTTTCACAGAGCGTGACCAGTAAATTAATACAGCATGCATTGCCTTTTAACTTTAGGCTCTGCAGTATTACTTATAATTCATTGCCCTGCTTACCTACTCGCATTTCCCTCCGTTCTACATTGGAAAGGGGGAATACATTTCAAGACCAATCCATCATTTGTTTGGCTACATACAATAAATTATTGAGCAGAGGGACTGTTCACATACATAATTAAGGACTTTTTGCCTTTCCGATGGAAAATCTGCATTTTGTGTCTTTCAATCAATCAAATTTTGAGCTATTATTTATAAAGATTGCTTATGTAGAAGAACCTTGCGGAATGAGTAAACAACATATTAGTAAATATTTCAGTAAAAAATAGTTCAGAGCTATTCCGAGAGTCTTTTGTCTTACATCTTTGTCAAGATACCGCAATTCGTCAAATATAATGGCCAATCCTCAAAGAGAGAACTCTTGTTTCCCCTCAGGAAGAAATCAACTACTAGGCTATAGTAACTACAATCAGATGAATTCATAAATACGATTGTTAAAGAGGACATATCATGGAAATGGACCTTTTAATTGCTTGTATGCAAAAGTTGGGTCTCTGGAATGCCTGCCCACCAGTTTAGCGATCAATGGGTCACAAGCTTTTTACAGTTACAGTATTGTAACATAAATCCTAGGGCAAATGTATAGTGCATATGTGTTGTCAATGTACAGGTTAGGTTTCTTGGTTTTGGACCATACTGACATACATTTAGAATTTGTCTTTTCTAAAAAAAGGACAGAAACCAATTGAATGCCCAATCTAAAATAAGAAGAAGCTGTAACTGGGACACTGGGTGGATTTGTGGGCCATATGTTTTAGTGTGCTAAGTCATTCCAGATCAGGGTGGATCATATTTTTGCCTGTGCAGTGGTTCAAATTGAAGTCAAGCCTCACTGTAGAAATGTAACTTCTGTCCTCGATTGCTCGATTCCCCCTGAGTCAATAGAGATGCTTCACTCCAGGGCTCCAGAGTCTGCCAAGTCGGACCCCCCCGCATCACCACCGCCGCCACCACGTGTCAGCACTGTACTTGTTTTGGCCTTGGTCGACGGTAAGGAAGGTTAGGATAAAGGAGGAGGGAGGGGAGAGTCAAGGTGCTTTATCATCTCTCGTGACAACTACACAGCCTGTGAAAGCGAAGTGCATGTCCACTTACGATGTGCAACCTTATCCCAGCCGCTCGCCAGCCTAGCGGTCACCCCGCAGACGTCTGGCCAAAGCCCATCTATTAACCTGCAGCAGCTGGCCGCTTTCCAGACCCATTTTTAATTGTGTTCTTCTTAACAGGAAAGAGGAAATTTTTTACCATCACTTTTACATTGTGATTATCAGCGTGATTATTACCGCCAAATGATGACTCATAGTCTTTAAGATAGTAGCACTGTTCAAGTTTTTTTTTTGTGGATATGATTTTGGTAGTCTTCTGCTTCCAACGTTGGGCTTTTCTTTTTCTTCTTTTGCAGACAAAGAACTTGAGCTGCAACTGGTGTACTGTATTTACTATTTTTATATCTCTCTGTAAGTAAAGACTGCTACGTGAGCTTCTTGCACTCATCTGTGACTAACAAGCTCCTACAAAAATGCACGTTAGGGTCATAAAAGGCTCTAAATTGCCCATCGGTTTCAATTTGAATGACCTAACTTATGTTAGACTTGCCCTGACCACAAAATAGGGCCCTGTGTATTTTATTTTTTTAGATTGGTTGACGTTTTGAAAATTGTCTGACTGTTAACACCGCTGAATTGTTATACAAAACTTAGTCTGTACAGTTTATAAAGGTTTATGATGGTGACAGTTTGAACGAAATAGATTTTCCAAATATAACTGATATGAAAGATTTTATTTTCGAAGTCATTCAAATTGAGAAAAAGGATGTTGTTTTTTTACTTTAATAATCTTGACCTAGTCAAAGGCTGACTGCTGAATGCTGTCTATGCGACAGAATGCGTCACATCTACATAATACAACAAAACTAATTTCCGTTCCACTATTTTTTCCCTCTCCAGCCCGAGCAAGATGGAAATAGCCACACAAGCCTTTTGTCCTGAGCACGGCATAATCCTCCAGGATTTATATTGGGGGGGAGATGGAGCACTTGTATCAAATTAATTGTGCATGGAGCAAAAGGGTATCTCATCGAAATGGATGCCGTCGTGTCAATCGCGTAGTTGCACAGAGTCTGCTGAATTCTGAATAGAGCACGCCGATGTCGAGCAGCGTTACATACTAGCTCATTTCCGAGCTTGTCAAAGAACACCGAGTTTATATTCAGGCCCATGTGTGGGACCGCCGCTTTACCAGATTTGGTTGTAATTGTGATCACTTGCTTGCTATTAGGCCTAACAAAACCGTGTTTCTTCGGAACCTCCAAAGTGGAACACTAGCTATTCCGGTAAGTTGTTCAAATTTCAAAGCAGGTTTTCCCATAGGAAATAATTGTTAGTCTGTTAATTTGTTCAAACTGTCGCCATCATGAAAATTTACTAGTAAACGGAAAAAGGACTATTCTTGAAATCAAATGTACAATACACATGTATCATTAGTATGCCCTTGCACCCTCCTGATGGAAGATCCTGCTTTAGCTACTTTCCAAAATTAAGTCTGGTGATACGTTTAGGATGTTGTACGACTTCAGCGGAATAATATCGAACGCGGGTCAAGATGCGCTGCAGCCTCCTCAGCAAAGGACTTGACAGAGAGCAGCCATTGGAGAAGAGTGACCAGGTCAGCGTTGATGAATGGCTCGCGTCGAAATGAAAAACGAGCAGCGGTTGATGATAAACCTTGTGTAAATCCATTTGAGTCTTTTTTTTTTTCCGAACATGGGAGGCGAGCAGAACTGACAATAGCTGGAGGGTCCAGAGTGCTACGAAGTAAATAGCAAAGCGGAGGAGAGCAGAAATAAATAAAGAATCTGTCACCGAACGGTAGGAGCAAGCCGGGTCGGATCTGTCAGAACTCTGCTGCTGTCTGCGGATGAGATGGAGAGAGTACGCTTAACACTCTGCCCCCGATCTGAGTGTCCGGTACAGAAATACACAGCACATTATCGTAAAGGTCATATGGGAGGGTAGTTTTCCAGATTGCAAGTTGTAAGTTATCTTATCATTCTAATGCATCAAAAGCTATTGTAGTTCACACAAACTAACAAAATAACTAAAAAAAAATAAAAGCTATGAAACTAAAACTAACCATAATTATTGCAACAATGGTCTTCATTTTTCTTTTTGTCAATTAATAATATACATGTGATTTCAACGTTAAATGAATGTACTTTTTTTGTCTTACTATTTTTGTATCATCTGAGAATTGTATTTTACTTTATGACACAATAGTGACCTTTTTTATCATGGACTCAACAAATGCTCTGTATGTTTAAAAAAAAACTAATTAGTAATCATTAGGCTAAAGAAAAACCAACTAAAACAAGCCATTTTGAAATATATTTTAACCAAAAAAAACCTGCTCAAAAAAACAATTAAAACTAAAAAAAACATTCAACTAAAACGCAGAATGAAAGAAAAAGTATCTTTAAATAGAAAACTGACCAGCAATTAAAATACCGTGCAGTTTAGTTTAATTCATCTGGTTCCGTATATCTATATACCGTATGGATCAGAATCTAATTTTGTTAGCTAATGCTGATCTGCATGTCCAAGAAAATGTAGTGCAGCTCTGCTTACCTTTTGACATGAGAAAAGGAGCATCACATCTGGGAAGCGCGGGTTTCCTGCATGATATTGCCTCCGCTTAATAGTCTTTTGTACTGGTGCTGGATCCTGAAATCTGAATTCTTACCTAGAAATTATTATTTTTTTACTAACCATGTCTGAGGTAAAGCTTGGATGCTGCTACTTGAGGAAATACTGTACGTGTGTTGTTTGTATGATGCTTTGTTTACATTTGAGTTGGGGAGGGGAAAAAATTAAACAAAAGAACAAGAGATTGATGCATGCACGAGTACTAGCTGGATGATATGAGATTGGAGATTCAGTGTGTGTGTTTGCACGCATCTGTGTGTGATTACTGTGGGTGCGTGCGCTTGCGCCCGAGCGCGCATTTTGTTTGCGCACGCCTCCCACGTCTGATTGATTTGATGTAACGCCAGCGGCAAAGCCCTGCCGTGAGTTTTCGTTCACATTGCTCTTGACTGTCGGCGGTGTCATGCTTATAAAACGAAGCGACATTAGCTTGTTCATGTTTACCTCCCATACGTAAAGATGTTGGATATGCTTCCTTATCACGGTAGCCAAACTACCCACCAGTCAATTTGCTTGTTTGCATAATTAATGTAAGGATATAATTTTTTTACAGAGAATATGAGAGACATGGAAAAAATAGTAGTTGTGATGGGAAAGTACCAAAACGAAGATATCATTATGAAGACGACAATACTGGCCTAGTCTCAAGGTATCCAGGTTTTAGGAATGTTTCCGATACTAATCCCCAATACAAATTAACTGACGCCCTCTTCTGGAGTCAGTGTAAAGACAAACATTATGTAAAGTTTTGAAAGACTATTCTCAAATAAATTCATTAAAAAAAGTTTCAAACTTAAAAACTTTTGAGAGTAAAGTTCCATTGTGGTGTAGTGGCTCATATTTGGCTCAATTGTCTGTCCGCTTGTATTCCACTTTAGGCGCAAAATCAAGCATCTTTGCTACCCACCACTATAATGACCAACATTGGCACAATTTTAGTAGCACTGTTATGTTTACATGTGTTCATAACGGAGCCGTTTCTGTGGGACTAGCCCAGTAATTCAATTCTTTCTCACACCATATAAATATACTCACTGTTATATTACCCAACACTGTCCTCCCTTGCTGTCTTCCTGCGGGCTGAGAGCAGAACTCTCTCAGTCCAGGCCCGTTATCTCCCCATCCGGCCCTTCTGTCATCAATCACAGCTTAGCCCCGCGAAAAAAGATCTTTGGGTGGGGTGGGGAGGGTGTCCAACTGAGGACACGCACTTAGAGCGCGGCACCGCATTTACGCATGAACACGGATCGCATGGATTATTAATGCCGTGCCTGTTCAAATGTTTCCAGGAAAAAATGCAGAGACCTCCTCTGTAAACATTGCATCATCCGGACAGTGTAAGTAATTTATTGGCAGGCTGAAGATGAATATTCAATAAGAACTTGGTGTGCTACCCACTTTTTTGCGTTAACATTATGATTTTTTTTTTTTTATCAGGGTTGGGCTAAAAAATAAATAAAACGACGCCCACAACATTGTGGATTGACCCGGGGTCAAGTCTATCTCACTGTTTTCCAACCTTTAGAGAGCTAAGGCTCATATTTTACATCAGAATACAAAAATATGAATATTTAAACAATGATGTTGTCTGATATTGGCTCAATTTATTTGCAAATGTAGTCAGTATGAAATTCAGTGTTAAGCCAGTTTGTTGGCACCTGTTGAATATATAACTAGTACGGTGACCTGTAATGTAACTTAGTTAGTAAAAGGAACGTAACTATTACTTAATTAGTAAAGTAAGTTACTTTTTCAAGGTAACAACACTGGTCATGATTCCTCGTGTATTCTAGTGGAAAGCATTTTCACACAGCCCTTCTTCTGCTCATGTTCGTTTTTATCTAAAGGATGAATATGCTCTACATAGAATCGTACATCTTCATTGTTCCGCCGCTTCTATTGTATCAACGACACCATTCATTTTGCCCTCAGTTTAACCACCAATGATTTAGGGCCCCGAATGTTAGGGGATGGAGAGAGCTAAGATAAGGGTCGGAAAAAAATGTCTTCTTGCTGCCGTTGGCTATGCGGTGCTCGTTTGTCTGCGGTAATTACACCTTTTAATTCTCACACAGGGTGTGGGTAGAGAACCTCATTGTTTTATTCAGAACAAGTTGGCCGAGCTGAATGTGGATAATAGGTGAATTTTGGATCATTTTCTGGGTTTATTAAGCACTAGATTTTGAATGATAGACATGCCAAGATTCTTAGTAGGTCATATTGGTAGTTTTAATGTGCCATCCTTATCGCAAATTACTGAGTATTAATTTTATGCATCCATTTATCACATAGATCACAGGTGTCAAACTCAAGGCCCGGGGGCCAGATACGGCCCTCCAGATCATTTTATGTGGCCCGCAAAAAACAATCGTGAATCAAATTCATGCGTCATTATTAAAATTGTCTTTATCATCTTTTTAAAATATTTGAACAGTGTTTACTTGTCTGATTTGAAAACGAGTTGTCATTTTGTTTTGTATCTTAAACTGTATATCCATTCATACATTTATTTGAGTTGACAGTCATAATGGCCCTCCAAAGGAAACTACAATGAGTTTGACCCCCCCCCTGACATAGATGTACTGAGAGACAAGTAGCTGCATTGTGGATTTATTTTCCACAATATGACATCTAAAATGAGATGTTTTTCCCCTTTTAGACTACTCAGCTAACAGTACTGATAATTCAGGACGAGTAGGCGGTGTGTACATACAGCATAAACGTCTGTATAACTGTTAGCCAGGCGGTGATGCGGCACCATAATAACACACCTGCCCACCACTTTGGCATGCTAATGATTGTCTTTGGTTCTGGAGGAGCATTGCAAGGAGCCGACTTGCTCTCGGATACAACGTTGATTACTTGCTTTTGTGAGCTTGCTTATTCTTGGTGAATGTTTTTTTTTTCTCTCTTTCTCCAAGAGCAAGGTCGCACCTCTCCACACACATTGCTGTGTTTCCCTGCCAACACTCACACACACACAACAAAACACAAATCAAGGGATTTATCAGGAGCAAAAACGTTCCCTAAATGGGGGAACATGCGTTTTCTGCATATTTCAGGGGTTATGCAAGCAATCAATATGGTTATGAGCTTTTGAGTCATAACTCAATATGTAATTATTTAGGTGCTGATCCATGCACACTGACTAATTGTTCCCACATTGGGATGGCGGGTGAAATCCATCCCAAAAGAGAGTGAGAGAGGCTTTTATAGCACCTCAATAGAGAAGTGTGCCAGTACATCTGCCTGCTGATGATTTCACTTCATCAAAAGCTGTCTTTTTAAATTGAATGAAACCTTGGCATATTTATAAAAGAAGATGAATACTTTGTTTTTATTTTTTTGTTGCAATTATTCTTTCGGGACTCGGCGGCATCACCTGCCGTCAGCTATGGCCACAATGTGTGAAGATTTGCGTATAAAAGGCGTATTCCAGCTTCAAGTCGCCATCTTTTATTCTGCCGGTGATGTACTTTATGGAGACGTGAGAATGCTGCAGTGTTAAGATAAGACGCCTGGGTCGGGCTTGCACGTGAAGCTCTTAATTCCAGTGTAAGGTGTTTCAAAAGAATGTAAGACATTCAGAAACAAAAATACTCAGCGATGATGTGATGTTCTCCATTTTTCAAAACCTTTATTTTCCTGACGTACTGAATTTTGTGCTTGAACCAATACACCAATCAATGTTTTATCCTAAATGCAACTGTTGGGTTAACATATTGTAAATCCCCCCCCCCCCCCCCGGGAAATATACTTGGACCCCCACCCCTAGGTGCCAGACCAGATAATTGACTTTAGGATAATCTTAGATTTTTTTTCACCCCAGATTCCACAACATCCCTAGAAGGGAAAATGCTATGAATCTTTTCTGAAGAATTTTTGGGATTTATATATATGATAGTATATATATTTCTTATTTGTTTTATTTGTTTTTTGTGACATCCTATTATGAAAAGTGCATTTGAAGTGAGCATCAACAAACTCTCAGCACATTGTTGTACATACTGCAAATTGACTCAACTGAGATGAAGAAACTTGATATCAAATGCCAATTAAGAGTTCCACCTGTGTTAACGGTCTCCATGGAAATTTTGTGTCACGATATACGCCTTTAACGCCTTCGCACAAAGTTATTTTTGTTAAAGAATTGAAAAAAAGAAAATGACGAATGGTTCTGCCGAAAACATTTTGAATAGTTCAAAACAAAATGTCCCAGTGAGATTAATTAAATGTGGAATATTTTTTGGGGAATCATCCAGCTTTTAGTAAGTGCACAAGCAGTGTTTTACATAACATTCTAATAGCACTAAGATTGTTGATGACTAGTTTTCATTTCATTGCATGACTAATAAAGATCATCATAATGCTAAATGACATACTTATTGTTAAAATAAATTATATTAATAATAAACTGTTAGAGTTGTACTAGGTTCATCTTGTTTTTTCTTTTTCAATTACTTCTCTGGTTCTTCTATATCAAACAAATTTGTTTGATATAGAAGAACCAGAGAAGTAATAAACTGTTAGATTTGATGCTAGCAGATGGGCTCACTGATAAGGTATTCATTATTTTTTACTCAATAACATGCATGTTAAGAGCCACCAATTTTTTTATGGGTTACAATTTTTTTTTCTTATTTATCTTCATCCTTTTAAAAGTTAAGCGGGGATCCAAGGATACTTTGCATTCTGCTTTTTTTTTTTTGTCGGGGGTGGTGTCAGCATTCATTCACTCCAGATGGCATCAAAAGCCTCTGCGTGTTTTTTGCTTTTGCTTTGGATTGTTTTTCTTCCCAATAAAGGAGCACCCCCAACAAAGGTTATTAAGTCTAGAAGAATGTGAAATTGTAGTATTTGTTTCCACTCTGGGGAAGGGTTTTGTCAAAATCAATGGAATTAATGACAGTCCATTATTTCCACTATTGTAGCTATAATAGTAGTGGGCCTTGTGGTTCAATGCTATGGTGATTATATATTGAACTGAATAAAATGTTTGCTAAAAAACTCTGATACCTGTCATAGGCTACAGACATACACCACATAGTGTACAGTGGTATGAATTAAATTCCTTCCATACCCACACTTGTATATTTACACATATAGTAAATCAATGTTCTGCAATGAAGTTATTTGAAATGTATTTGGTAAGTTGGGGCACTCCTAAGTCGAGGTACCAGCATACTGCATTGTGATTCATGTTGGATTTCGACAGTAAAGCGAATATAGCCAGTGTGGACCTTATCAAAATGCTGCAAATGCCTAACAAGCTTGCAAGTGCACGTCTCTATTAGTGCCTCTCAATATCATTCCCCCCGGCTGGGCAGTGCTCGTTCAATAGCATAATACGAGTGATGAGTATTCAGTCAGCACCTCTCTGAGATGAGACTCTAATCACTTTATTGATAACCCCGATAGGCCGCTGCGGTTCACATCGGCTGACATCAGCTCCCATTCTGTGCGTGTCCAAGTGAAATATGGGAAATGTTGCCGCCCTCGTGAGCCGATACAAGTCAAGGGGGAGGAGGTTGTGCTTCATAAGCAAGCTCAAAATAGTCATCAAATGATGACATTAATATCATTGGCGGCCTAACTTTGCCAAGGAGCTGTAGTCTGAAGAAGTAATGATCAACACAGTGGATTTTTCACAGAGATTTTGCTTTTACAATACTGAGACAAAGGCACAAAGGAGCGGTGGTTGTAGGTGTAAGCACAACTCAATCTGTATTTTTATAGAAATGTTTATACAGCATACATAATGTTTTTTGTGCTTGTTAGTTTAGTCGTTAATTTGCAACCCTTGACAGCGTGTTTTCTTTTTCTCTTCTTTTTCCTCAACACTTCCTCTACTCTGTGTTCTCCATATAAATTTGGGTCAGGAGATACACTAACACCCTTGTATAATGTTATTTTATAAAATAATAAGAAATTTGTATCGAGATATATCACTCTAACACCTTTGTATGAAGTTGTTCCATAAAAATCGAATCAGGCTGCCAAAAATCAGATTTGTTGTCAGCGAGTTCACCGTCTAGAAAATCTTTGGTGTATGATGGCACCACTGTGTTTGGAAAATGTCATCGGAAGCTGCGATGCTGAATCGCCCGTCGGCGGATCCTTTAGTTAGATTTCAGTTGTTGTTTTTGCAAGATGCAACGTGGGGGTGGTGGACACGAGAGCGTCTATAAATAGAGGCACTGGTGATGGAGGCAGGTACGTGCACACGGCGGCCAGATGGTGCCTTGTGGGGGAATGTCTCCTGGTGATTTTGTTTGCAAATAGGCCTCTCCGTTAAGAAAAATGCAGCCCGGCATGTCTCCATCAGACTTGTCCATTTTAGCCTTGACTTATAAGGAGACTGCGCTGGTATGTCCAAACGCCGGCCGGGAAGAGAGTGAAAGTGACACAGGGTGACAGGTTTTGTCACTCAGCGAGGCAAGCGACCTACAGGTTGTCACAGATAGAAACAGCAGAAGCAATGACAAATTGTTTTGGGAAGGAGAAAGCGGGAGGAGCAGGTCTTGCCAATATCCATGCCGTGGTCTAACTCTGTTGAGGGATGAATATTGTACTTTCTACGTATGAGCTCGGCTCCCCTAAAAGAATCTAATTTGGAAACATTTCAAAAAGGGATTGCAATGCTAATGCTTAAAGTTGAGACCTATTGGATTCGAGGGGAAATGTCTTCAAGAAACAAAGTTTTCTTGATTTAACCCTTACGGTCCTCCGACAACAAAATTTGTCTAGAATCAAAACAGTTATAGTCATAAAACATTTATCAAAAGGACAGACTACTGTGTGTGTGTGATAAATTAAAGTCATTTATTCACACAAAGTTGGTCGCCAACTCTGACTGAAAGCTTTAGCAAGCCAAGAGGAATGAGAACAATAAGAGGAATAAAAAACACATGACAATACGAGTAGGAACAGTCCTAAACATGGCTTGCATAGTATATCTTAAACATGCCATGATACGATTCTGGATGGTTTCAATAATGTTGGAGTGAATGTGTTCTGTCGCCCCTCTAGAATGTCACTTTAGTTAATCACTTTTTGTATTTTCTTGCAAAATCATTCCAAATAGCGCTTTTCTTTCACTTGCCTTGGTGTTGGTGACAAGTTGAAGTAGACCAAAGTGTGCTCGGTGCAGCAACTGTGAGTCTTGACAACAGCAGTAAAGCACAGTGGCTTCGGATACACTTGTCAGAATCCAATCCTGTCTTATATTTGATCTCCACAGATTGTGCAAGTGTGTCCAATGCAACAACATTGAGCGCTGATATTCGGTAGACACTGCAGGCCAGCGCCAGACGTACTTTTATTTGAAATGCCAAAACGCATCACGGAATCATCGTTGCTGAGCGGACGCGCCGTTGCCTTTGTCTTTGAGCCCACGTATCATTTCAAGAAATCTGTCCACATAAATCTGTGTCTCTGCCCTCATCATCCGGCCTCCCCTTAATATGCGTCCCGTCATCTCCTGTCGACGCTACGCTTCGCAAGGATTATCACTGCTGAAAACATTACGTGACAACCACCAGTCATAGAAAAAATAAGCACAAAAAGTCTGAAATTTTCTTTTAGTTTTTAAAGGGGTGGGATCTTCCTTTCAAAATGGTTCCTTTGGAGGTTCCAAATGGCACACATTGTACAATTTCGCCTAGCGGTGTAACACTCCGTTGTCCCTCACCACAAGAAGTTACCACCTCACTTACTGGTTTTAATTGGATTGTTTTATGGTCTTGATGAGTTTTTTGTCAATATATGTTTACTGTAAATATTACTTTCCAATTGTTTTAACAACTGTGGTTGCGCGTTCCAATTTATGTACAAATTTGGGTTATGCAAATTTTGGATATGTAACTTCACAGTGTGGGGTCAGGCACTCCTGAGACCCAAATAAGTGGATACAAGCTTTTGAAAAGCCCCATATAAAGGTACAGAACCCTGAGAAAGATGGCCCTGAGATAATGCAGCGATAGTTGCTGCTCTACTCAGGGTTAAAAGTAAAAATGTTTATCCTTTGCTCAGTTGCAATATCTCCAATTCATTTAAAATCAGTTTATATATTTTTTTGTAAGCAATGATATATGGGGTCCATACAAGAAAAGAAAATTGGAGCACACTGCCATTAAGATAAGCGCCGCAGCCCAGAGGAAGCCCAGAAATGCCAACGGCATATTGATTGCGTGGCCTGTATTAATAGAAGGGGGCCAGCCGCTGCTCTCCCAGCCCGGACTTCTTATCCCAAAGTCACGGCCCAGCACCGATCCTAATGAAAACTAAGCCCCAAGCAAGGAAAAATTAAAAGAAAGTTAGAGTCAAGTTTCTGCAAATTGCTGTGAAATTGTTAGTGAATGTTGCCAGGTAGCGTGAGAACCCCCCACAATCCGCACAGCGCAGGAGCAGGTGCAGTGATTATTTATTAACTTTAACTACTGCTCAGTCATCACACCGGGCCATCAATATCGGTTAATTAGCATCATCAGCTATGAGTTACTGCGAGGTAGGGAGCGATTACTACTTGGGCTAACTTGTTTTTCAAACCGCCTCCTGGAGTTCAAAGCCTTTTCGAACATCTGAATCGGACACGGCAGATGTTTGCGCCAGTTGTTTCGCAAATTCGTCTGTGATTAGAAACTCTTTGGGAAAAGACTTTCAAAGAAATTGAAATGTGTTCTGATTCCATTCATGTATTCATTTTGTGAAGTGTATGTCCTCGTTAGGGTGACTGGTGAGCTGGGCTCTATCACATTAGAATATTGGGAATAAAGTGAATAAATTCATTCCAGGCGTATTATCTGTGCAGAGAATTTCTTGATTAACATTTAGGCATTAGTAACTGTTCCGAAAGTGTAACAATCTACAGTATGAATAACCCTAACCGTAAATTAAAGTAAAACTACTCACCCTTCTAAGATGCCTGACAAACACGTAAAGGGAAGTGGAAAGGATTTTCAGTGATACTCAGTAGCACTTTATAGGTCTGGTGAAACTTGTTTATTGGGAGATACGTTCTACTCGCAAGACGTTATCATATTTTGAGAGAAAAAAAATTGCACAGATGCTAGATGGAACCGCAATGAATTAAAAACTTGAATTCCTTACTTTCTATTAAATGATGTCATTACTGAATGTTTTTATTAAGTACACTCATATAAAGTGTTATTTTGGGGCGAGGAAGTGGCGAGGCAAGAACGGATTAATGGCATTTCCATTCATTTCTGTAAGGGCAGATGATTTGAGATACATACATCACGGAAGAAATTTAAATCCTACCTCAAGGCGCGATTCTACATAATCTCTGCAATCTAGCGAGGAACACTCTACAGCTTGAATAAATAAATGTCGCCTCATGATAAAGTGTATTTCCTGCTAAACTGAAGTCTGGCAGGTCTAAGCTTCTTCGATTACAGATGGTTTTCACCGGTCACTTCCATTGTCATAACATTTTTTTCATGGTTAAATTAGCAAATTGGATCATTAGCTATTTGGAATCTGACCTCCTCTGTCCTCGGCGTCTCCTCCTTTTCTCGTTATTACCCCATCAGCTCGAGGGGCATCTGTCCCATGAGGGTAAATGGCCACATTCATCCCTTAGTCTGTCATTTATCTTCGGGAAGACGGCATTGGAATGATAGCGTGCCACACGGACGTATCATGTCCACAGCCAAGGACTGACGCTAATAGAAGACATAGCTTGAATCTGGATTATTGACTTGGAAAAAAAAGAAAGCTTCTCTATGGTAACCTTAGCCATGGATAATGTCTATAAATAGAACTGGCTTTTGGCTGGAGAGGGGTGGGCTAATGGAAATGTTTTGCTGAGTTTTGCAGTTCTATTCCTCAGTCATAAAAGTTGCCGCCAATCTCCTCTTCTGCCCGGGCTGTCCACCTCCTTCTCGCTATCTGCACATAATCCTTCCCTCTGGGAGGGGAAAAAAAAATTCAAATTAAAGCTGCGAGCAGCGATGAACAGGCCTGACAGAGTCGCCGATACGAGTATACAGAGTCTTTGCATCATCAAACTTGCCTTGCTCTGGTCATAGGTGATGAAGACAGCTAAAAAGTTTAGCAATTCAGTGTCACCCATCTGCTGTATTTTAAAGTTGACAGTTCAAGGACAAGTGTGCTTTTGAAGGACCTCCTGGAATTGGTTCAAACTGATGCCATAATGTAATGGCCTCTTCCTATATTTCCGGACAATAATTAGATGAATATTTTTTCTTCTATTTTATTTCTGTATCACGTGACTAGAATGGCATTTTAACAACATTCCAGTGTTTTTTTTTTTATGTATGGGTTTTTGAGACTTTTTTGTGGGTCAACTCATGACAGATATGCCTCCCAAATTTCATGTTGCAAAGTGAAATTGCCTCTGGGGGCTGAGGGGTTTCTTTGCTCCTTTTTTTTTTTTAACATGAAGAAAATTGTGTCACATGGGAATATAGGACCAAGACAAACGCAAGATGACACTTAAGTGTCTCCTCTTTTTTCATGCTCTGCCCACACGCAATGATGAAAAACGAGGAAAAGTTCTTGACACATTTTGTGAGTCTATTCATTATATCAGGAGGGCTTGATTTTCATAATATTACGGGGTTCATTATCTAGTAAATTTGAAGAAGATTATTTTATTGTATTAGGACAAATACCACCAAACACCATCATTCATACTTTTATAATGGCCATATTGCCTCATTATTTTTCTAGGATGAACACAATTCTTAAGTAAGAAAAAATGGTAAAAAATCCAAATGTTCACAAGGGTCATCCCTCTATTTACAGGTGCATGGCTGACATTCGGCTGTCCAAAATAATCATAAAACATGCACTTCGAACCAAAATGGCAGACGTTCTAATTATTTTCAGGGCAGGAGTTCTTGAGACAATTTTGTGGGTCTGTTTGTGATAGACATGAATGTCCAGTTTCTTGCTGTGAAAATATTGTTCAAATATATTTGGCGACTGATTTTTACATATATTTTTTAAACTATGGGGAACCCAACTATTTGCACCAGGATGAACATGCCTGTGAAATTTTGGCGATTTTGACGTAAAGCAAGCTGACCATTAAAGTACATTAAAACGTCAACGTTATTTTTTGGGGATACGGTCTTGAGTGTTGAGGACTAGCACAATCCCTCAAGGGTGCCCTTCCTTTTCACTCTTTACTTTCACGACAGCCGTACATCACGGCTGTGACATTAATGAGCACTGAGCATTCTCTAAAGTGTAATATTGGGATTAAACAGCTGCCCCTAGAAAGAAAAAAAAAGACGAATAAACAAACTGTTCATATTGCGGGTCAGTGCACACAAACACGCACACAAAAGAGAGAATGAATGCGGCCGGTGTTATCGGTGTCTCTCTGGCTGCATGGCAAACAATCAGTCACCCTCAGCAGACCTGGATGTAATGAAAGCAGCTTTACTACGCCACTAAATCACTCGACCTTTAGTGACGACCTGGAAACACACACACACGTTATCTGGTCTCTGTCGAGTCAGCTAGCCAACCTGCACTAATGTTTCACTTACTGCGGACTTTCCCAAACTGAATAAATAGCTCACACTGATACGCTAAATGGTTTCGCTGGCTCATTCCGACACGTTGCTAGCGCTGCGTTAAAGGATATTAGATTTCGTAGGAAAGCAACGGAAATGGAATTCATCTGTTCGGGGGTCATTCGAAAATCCTTCTTAACTGTAAGATTGTGTTCTCTCAAATAAATAAAAAAACCTTCACATTACGTCACAACAGTATGGCGGGTAACGCGTCGGAGACTTGCTTGCATCCGATGTTAGTAGCTAAATTCGGGTTGAAGTCTGGAGATTGGATTTAGACGCAAACGTCAGAGAATATCAATCCCATGATGCAGTTATTGCAGCTCAAGTCTAACATACTCTAACTTCCTTTAGCATAAGCCTGGAAAAATATTTTAGGTTTACAGCCCAGGGCTATTTTTCATAAATTATGACTTTATTACGGCAATGGATTTGGTTAAAAATAGACTGTGCCGTATTACGACTAAGAAACGAAACTCTGTTATAAATTGAGACCCCCCCTGTACATTATATGGTTTTAGAATCCCCCAACCCTTCCTGAAAGATTCTTCTCAGTACAGGTCAGTTAGAGTGTGTTCACAAAGCGCATGTAATCATCCTCAATATTTTCCGCCTTGCTTTCAGACTCAGCAGGCTTTATTAGAAAACATCCTGTTGTTAAAGGAACCTTGGCGAGGTCACAAGGAACAAGCTCAGGTGTAATCTCATGGCCCTCTAGCATGACATTATCCTCATTTTTTGTTGTCTTCCTGTTCATTCCTAGATAGAAGCGATGAAGGAGAACCTCAATAAATGATCATCCAGAAGTCCGATGCCTATGTGATTGCGGTAACCTGTATTCTCTCAGCCAAAATGCTATTAAAAAGTTGCAAGTTTAATAACTCCAGTCCACCTGCCCTTCCCATAAAGCCCCCAGAGGGATAAACGAGGCCCATTAAGCAGAGAGATTCCCTAATGATGCTTTTGATCAGCGACTTGTCCTCACGGGCATCACATTGCAGTTTAACACTTTGAGCCCAAGACGAGCTTTTTCGCAGATGAAAAGGGCAGCATGTGCAGGTCTTAATGAAGTTTGAGGCTTATAAAAGATGCTCGTGACAGGACGATTACGGCCGTCAGCACTTCAAAGGGACACCTCGTCCGCGTGCCTGCAGCCTTCATCAAGATGACCTAAATCACGTCACAGGCTTATTAGCTGAAGCTCAAGAAAGTCAATGACTGCAAAAGATTAGATTCTGGCCTTCTACCGGTTCCTTACAGAAAATGAAAATCTGGGGATTATTAGCAGTAAAACCAAAATTGAAGCGTTCGTACTGGACAAATGGGTGTTGCTAAATTGAAAGTTATGAGTTATCGTCATTACGAGCGGCTGGAAGATGAAAATGAAGGACGCCCTTAAGTGTCATTTTTCTTAATTACACAGAAGTGGCACAGTTTTGTTTATACTTGCCTCTCCAATTTTTATTTTTTGTTGTTGCTATATTATAGTGTGCAGCAGTAGTATTGCTCATTAAATTCTATTCTTTTGGTCAAGAATTGAGAAACTAAAGAAGCAAACTCTTTATATATTTGTCTTGTTTCTGTAGTCGCTTTTGTTTTGCTATCTGTCCCTACAAGAGACAAGAATGCAATAAGATTCAGTGACATCGCGTGTCGCTCAAAAACGCTCCCTAAATGCAGTTGGAAGCAAAGGTGTTCAAGAATGTGGACTTTTGTGTTTTGTTTTTTGCAGCGAACAAGTCAGGGATGATAAATGAGCTGCCGCGGGATGAGATAAATCACAACAGCACTTTGTGAGTGCTCTATTCACATGTCAGGAATGCGAATGAGGATAGCCAAGAACTATGGTGCTGTTAAGAATACAACCCTGTATTTAAAAAAGTAACATTGTGCTCCGGTACTTAGGCTGCCTTGAATTCCAAAAACATGCACATTAACTCAAGACTTTAAATTGTCCTTTTTGATATTTATCGCTTTCTCCATCACTTCATAGAATCAGAAAATTTATCGGACTACACTCAACAATTTCTTGTTGTTGCCCCAGAAATAGATTCTATGGAACTACAAGTTGTAAATAGTGTATTTATACAAGCGTAAGCAATCATGGTGGGCATAAGCTGCATCCAGTGCAAGTGCAACCCTGAGCGTGGAACAATGATGCTGATGTGTTGGAATGGCTCCCAGCAAATGCATTTCCCCACCCATATTTTCTTCCCCAGGAACCAAATAAAAGAAGGCACTAGATGCCGGATGCTTTATAATTAACAAGCAAGCGCTACAAAATCTGTGAAAACGACGCAAGGCGCTCAAACAGATGGTGCGAGGCCACTCGAACACAATAATGAAGTTCACTCCTGTTTTTTTTTTTTTGTTTTTTCTGCAAGGGCGTTCCATGAATGCCATTCGTTTATCCTGGCAACTCACACCTGATTTATTTGCCGATGAATACTCAAATATTCAACACTAAGCCCAAACATGTTGACCAGGCAAACAACCTTTGCCTGTTTAAAAAGCAACATATCAAAACACATTTTGGTTTCAATGGAAATTTGCCTTGCTTTGCAGCCTGAAGACTATAACTGGGATTACTTGAAATTAGTATACACACGCAGTAGGTGTTCTCCAAAAAAATGACATCTTTTCATAGCACCCAATAAAGGAAATGTGCATGTTTGCATTTTCAAGTAAATTCAATCAAAAACACCAACCAGAAAGCAGATGGACATATTCAAACTTTGTGAAATCAGTGTTAAAATCTGAAATCTAAAAAGGATATCAGTCAGGTTGTAATGTCCTCTCTCCACATTTTAATTATGTGCATGTTCAAATTAAGTAAACTCAAAGCAATGACGGCCATTTAATCCAATCCACGATGCAAAACTTGCAAAAATAGTATTCATAGACATACAGTATGTAGTGTTAACATGATCATATTTCCAGATGCTTAACATTCTGTGGTTTTGACACATTTTGACACTTTTGACACCTCAGGCAAAGCTGCTAATAGATCTACCTTTGCTTTTCCATTACACCGCTTTGCATCAATATTTTTTTTTTCCAGTTTTTAAACTTCTTTTAAAAACGTCACTTGGCACATATTTTCAAAGCTCTGAAGACAATGCTTTTGGAAGAGAAAGCAAAACCCACAATAAACTCGGATTGGCCAGTGTTAGCGTCCGTGTTGCCGCTCCCTTTGTTGGCCTGCTCCACGGGAAGTGTATGATGTCACAGCAATTCAAATAAGAGTTAACCTCTGGCTTTGTCATCAGCATCCGTTGGATGTTTGAGGATGACAGAGCACTTGAGCTGGAATCGCACCTCTTTGCCACAACACACACTTGACATTTTGGCACCTTCAATCAGCCTTGCGCTCTCACTGACAATCCATTGCCGAATGAAAACACTCAGCTTTCATATGGTTCTAAATTATGCATCTCTATTGAGCAATTAAAGCTTTTAAAGTGTTCCATACACAAAAAAGATGTGCCCAACCTGTTCACTTTCAGACTGGATCAGTTTTCTGTCAAATTCTACTCTGCGGTAAATGTCATGCATTGCATCTTTTTAACACGTACTGTCAAAAGATGAAAAATAATTATATCAATAATCAATGTACTTTTTTATCATGAGTGTGGGTGGAAAGCAAATCGTGCCTAGCTAGTTTGTGGCTATCTAGCATGGTACGTTTACAACGACTGTGTTGTGCATTTCCTCCAGGATCAAAAGACACTTTTAAAGTTTCTGAATCGGACCTGCGCCACTTTCATATGTGGTCCTAGAGAAGTTACAAACTCGCTGTGAAGTGTGAAATGAAACAAGCCACTCTACCTTACGATCTTTAGCAGCAAGCAAATAGTAGCTAGCCAGTCTGAGGAGACAGACTGACATGGCGTTCCATTTATTTTTTGCAATTGAGTATCTTCTGGAATTTTGGCACGTGCTCATCATGGCAATGTGTTGTACAAGCCTCTGACCTGACCTGATCTTGTTTTTGTGAAAGCAACCAGTCACACCCTCTGCTGCAGTCAGAAGTGAATTGTCCACAGTTCCCAGTGGAACAAAGGGGTACGAAAGGTGGGCCAAGGGGTTAAAATGTCTCCTACAGCTAAGTAGACACGTCAACCGTTTTGATTACCCGCCCAAATGTGCTAGATGTGTGGCGTGCAGCTGGAGGCTGGAGTTCAGTGTACATGAATATTCTCCCGTGGACTTTATGAAGCCGTCACTCTATAAAGTTTATGAAGCATTGACAGCATTTCCTGGTGACTGAAGCGACTTCATTTGCAACACAGTTAAGCAATATAGTAAAAGAATGGTAGTCAATAATCTTTTAT
Source organism: Syngnathus typhle (assembly GCF_033458585.1). Lineage (NCBI taxonomy): Eukaryota > Metazoa > Chordata > Actinopteri > Syngnathiformes > Syngnathidae > Syngnathus > Syngnathus typhle. Next base: position 18,695,537 of record NC_083741.1, read on the forward strand.
GACTTTCTTTGGTGCCGTAGATGACGTCTTTGACGAAGCTGTCGTGAACAATAATATCCGTGATTGTGCGCGAGAATTCTCATTAAAATTATGTAAAGATAAATGGAGCTGCCTTGTTATCAAGCACATCCGATGTTAAGAGAAACATTTTGATTTCTTTTTTACATTGCCAACTGTCAAGAGTCGTCCTTGGTCACCGCACCCGATCAACTCGGAGTCAGGTCACTTCGCCACTTTCAGTGAGTCGCTTTAATGGAGAGGCAGGCCAGGCAGCGTCAGCCAAGGGTTTATTACTGTACCTCGACACCTGTCAGAGATGATTGGGCTGTGTAATTGAGGGTCAGAATGAAAGAGGCCACTCGCGACTGACTCGTCTCTGACATGACGGCGTGACGCGAAGTGATGGTCAGTAATGTAAAAAGTCTCTGGAGAGCTTCTGCTCAGCTTGAGTGGCGATTTGGGAAATGGATTCCACACGGTCCGACATTACAAGAGTGCTTCTTTCTAATATTCAGCTCCACCTGCTATTATGATTTATTTTTCATGAGTGGGACACCGTTCCTGCTCACTGCCACCCCAAGTGAGTCCTCTGCTCATTCCATTTGGAAATGTGCTGGGACATTAGAGAAGGAATAAATCATTGTAGCTTTAAATACGGAGCACAATTTTAGCGCACGCCAGATTTCTGGTGGGCTAAGCTGTGCAAAGCTGTGAAGCTATGTGAGGATAAACACAGATTGACCACAGTGTGGTCCTGAGTACGGCGGTTACATCGACGCGGAAGACGATAACACGTCGGACTTTGTTTTCAGGAATTCCATACTTTTTAGGGTGCCTGTCTAAAATTCCAGCTAGGATCTGTTATCTAACATAACCTGTGCTTTGCCTTAGCTCTGTACTCTGCTTTATTATATGCCACAGCAGTCAGTTCAAAAGTTTTTCTTTATCGTTTGTTAGCATAACTTCAGACTGAAGCATTCCATGTGTCATAGTTTCTCAATAAATAAGTGAAGCAGTTATTATGTTCGGCCTCTTTGGCACAGGTTTTTAAGTGGGCAAAGATGAACAGAGCAGACTGAACTGAGATTGGTATATATCGTAGCGTGCAAAATTGCCATTCTTCCATTCCTCATACATTCCCTGTAGCACCTGCTGTCCATTTGTCTTTCAATACAGAAAATAACCGTCATTTTGAGTTACTGAAACTATAATGGTTCACTCGCCATCACTCACTGATGGAGTGAGTGTGAATGGCACTCTATTTCTACAGTACCAGTATGTGTACCCTGTAATTGACTGGTGATCAGTCCAAGTTGCACCGATATAGAAAATCATTAGGTAGAACTTTCATTTCCTCTTTAGCTCAAAAATGTTTTTCATCATCTTGGTACCTTGAATTCACCACCAAGTTGGCCTAGTGAAAGTTACCATGGAAACCTCCACTTAATATCATGAAACACTGCAGGACGTTATACAATTCGACGTCAAATACAATAATGACTCAACAAGATAGTACGTTTTATGACTTCTTTATCCGCGACTCAACTTGTAAGTCATTTCGTAAGAGCTTGACTTAAATTGAAGGTTAAGTATCCAATTCTTTCTCCTTCCAGGTGGTGGGCCAAATTGATAAACTGACGTCAGACTTTGACTTTGATCTGGATCCAGATGACTGGACGGTGGCAACGGCAAGCAGCACGTCCAGCAGCGAACGCGGCCTCGGGGAAGCCTTCCGCCTCGACTTCCTCAATGCCGACGTGCTCTCCGACAGCTGGGAGTTTTGCGGATACCTGGATTCGGCCAGTGGGGCTTGTGCCCGCACAACAGGCGAGCCGATGGGGTACTACCCCCGAGCGCCCACGGGCCGGGGAACCATACCCACGCAGACGCCCACCCTTCCCCCCGCCGCCACCGCCTCAGTCTACTCGCAAATGAATGGCGGGCTGCCCATCCCCAACGGGCCGCGTATCATCACTCCGGATTCATCTAGCGAGGAGGCCAGCAGCTCCACGCACAGCCACAAGACGAGGGAGAGGGTCAGATTTAGTGACAAGATCCTCTACCACGCCTTGTGCTGCGACGACGACGACGAAGAGGCGCAGGAGGACCTACCGGATGACAAAAGCGGTCGCGCCACGCCCGACAGCGACAGCGAGCCGAGCCTCCTGGCTGAACCACTCACCCCCAAACGTTCTTCGTCCGAGCACTCGCTCCTCCACAACTGCCTCGACCCTTCTTACGTACCCCCGTCGGCGAGAAGCATGACGGGAGCACATACGTTACCCAGGAAAGGCCTCCTGAACCCCAGCTGCCGCAAAAAACTGCTCCGAAACAGCAGCACGCAAACTGTGTCGGATAAGAGCACCCAAACTGTATTGCCCTATATCCCAAACAAACAAAAAACAAAGGAGCACTGAGCCAGTCGGAACCTTCCTCCGTTTATCATACAGCTCACCACAAGAACTGTGCATTATTTAATATTAAATACATAGCTAATAGATTAATACACAAATAAATCAATAAATAATAAAGAAATGCTATATGGGAAAAAAAAATCACTGGGCTCCCTAAATTCATTCCACAGCTCTGGTTAGGAACATTTATTGACTCTTGGTTACCAAAGTGAATTTTAAGGCCGACCTTCCGCCACAATCCCTAAGCCCAAAATGATCATTTTATCTCTAACAGTATCATTGCATCTTTGTTTTTCCACTACAGGTTGTTATCATGGTGACGGTAAGAACAAACTTTCACACTTGCCATAGTGGTCTCTAGTCAGGTTCAATTATGTCGCACTAATACGCAGCAGAAGCTCAATGGTCTTGAACTTCACACTATAGAAAACCATTTGAACCACAGGTGAGCAAGCACTACTGTGAGACTCAGTGCGGGGAAGCCGTCTGCCTCGACTGGTCGGGTTAATACGGAGAAGTATTTGGAGAATAGTAAGGTGGAGGTAAGTTATTTTACCTACTCAGTTAGCATTAGCCAGCTAGGTCAACCATTGCAAGTTGTTTTGCAGGTAGACTGAGAGTTTGGCAGGGTCCATTTAATGTAACAAATGTTCGCAAAATGTTCATCAGTCGTTCGCCGAATAGTTTCGTGATTTTTCGTGTCTCAAGGAAATTTCGAACATGTTTGTTGCAGCAGTCCCTTTTCTCGTTAGGTAAAGATGGAAAAAAATTGGTTTCCATTGTTGTTCTCTCTGACAGATGCATTCAATGCCGCATGGTTTTCTACAGACGCAAAACTTAGACAAAAATGATCATTCCATCACTCCTCTCAGAAGCAAATGTCAAGTTCTGAAACAATCCGTAACATTTCCTATTTTCCCCCCCTCCTGGGTGCCCAGCAATAGTGTCATAAAAGACGTCAGCTTGAATCTAAAAGGGGAAGAAAAAAAAGCATTTTGTCTCTCCATTGAGCGGCCCAGTGGAGAATAGCAGTCGGTGGGAGAGTATTAATTCAGAGGGCTAATGCCAATAGCCATTCTCGATCGATATGTTCAAGGGAGGGTGCTGCCAGAGGGAACGGAGAACAAAAACCCAGTCAGATCCATTTACTTAAACTTAAAAGCTCTATAGAGTTGACATTTCCAAAAAATAAGCATCCAAGAGCGAGGGCTGAAAAGAAAATGTTCCTGTTAAAAGATTGTTTTTCTTTTTCTCAGACCACGGGCAATAATCCACCCTGCGGATCGGCTTTGTACGCCCGCTACCACTCAGGCAACATGCTAGCTTTCACCCAATTTCCTGTTGAGTTTGAAAGAAAAGTCAAACATGTTATAGACTTGGAGTGAAAAGTTCGCTGACACCTACGACCTTTTTATGTTTCGCGTTGCTCTCAAAGGATGGCTGATTCCTTGCAGGAAGACCTACCCTTATGATTCACACCAAAAATTACCTTACAATTTCTTAAATGATTTTATTTGTTTTGTTTTAACCAAGGTATTAATGATTTGTTTGATTAAAAAGTAATTCGATCAGAATTGACAAATGTAATATTTATCAATATAGATATTTTGCAAACATAGCATAGCTTTTAAATGATTCAAAACTATTTTAGGGAAGAATAATTGATTTAGTATGTTGTGTTTGCCATAATATGTGTGTGTGCAAAAAAGTTATACAGAAAATGTTGCAAATAATATTTTTTGGAGCCCCAAGCAAGGGCTTGGGAAATCTCATGGGACAGTTTGAGAAGCCCAACATTTTTACTGTAAAATTGCTTTACACACCTCAGGTTCATTTAGTGCCAATGGTGTCTTCCAAAAATATGATCACATTTGTTCTGTGTAAATCAAATGTGTCTCTGCATGTTTGTTGAATATATAAAATACAGTTTTGCTTCCCTTTATGGGATACACTCAAAATAATCTGTTCATGTTCAACATTTGACTTCGCCATGTCAAATATTACTCATAATCAACCCTGGAAATCGGATTCTTCCATTCCCGTTTTAGTTTTGATTTTTTTTCCCAATGCAAATTTCAACTCCATGAAACATTGGACATAGTAATCTAGTAATCATAGTAATCTATTTATATTTCAATAATCCCTATTGTACTTTGTATTAATCCTCATGGTCATTTCAAATTTTGCCAAAAGAAATAATATAAATCCAGTCCAACCCATCTGTCTTTGTTCTATCTCACAATCAACCATTTGTCACTTTCTCTGCCGAAGAAGAAACATTCCATTCTGTTCCTGTTCAAATTTGCTTTCCTTTCATTTTCAATTTTTCTCCCAAGAAATCATGTAAACTGAACCAAGCTGTTCCCGTTCAACCTTCTCTATTGCAATTCCAATGGTCATCATTCCTTCTATTTGCTCTTGACCTGTGAAAAAAGAAAGCGAGGAGGGGTTGAAGTGACGCCGATGGCTGCTTCTTCCCCACAGCAGCAGCTGCCATTTTGCAGCGAGATTGCAGAGCAAAGAGGTCATCGCAGTCATTAGCATAAACAAACAATGGCGGGCCACCGCACGGGCCAAGCATCAATTACAGCTAAAACAAACTAAGCCATCATTGTGATGCCCAAACAGCCTCCGGAAGCTGCCGTGCCAGAGCTCCTGCGCGTGTATTTTTTTTTTTTCCATGCCTGGTAAAGATTTTAAAAGTCATCTGTGCTATGAATCAATATAACGGGCAGATTTGAAATGTTTGAGCAAAGCGCTGTCTCTTTTGCCAAATGGCTCATCATTCATTTCTATTAGGGAGAGAATTCTGTCCTTACTTTGCATCTCGGAGCGGCGAATCTGCATTGACCATCTGCCATCAGATGCACATAAAGCACATGGTCATGTTTTTTTACTTTTTTTTGTTTTTTTATGTACGGAATAGCTTAAAGATTAAATATTGTACATAGTGGAAGACATTTTGTAACCAATGAAAATGTTTCATTTTTTTAAGTGACAAACACATCTTTACAAAGTTCAATATCCCCATAATTTTTCACCGACTTGGAACGAGCATGTGAGGGTGTCCTCATTATGTATGCTGCACATTTCCCAAGGAATGAGTTTGACCTGCTTGATTTGTCAAATAATTGGGATGTTGAGGGCAAATCACACGGAGGAAGGTTGACATCAAAAAGGTGAGCGTGACACAAAAATAGCCCCTTGCCCAACCTTCATATATAATTACCACACTTCACTCTCATTGCCTCCATCACTGCTGTCCGTGTGTGTGTGCGTGCGTGTGTTTAGTAGTAGAACAAATGTGTGTTTGCGCCGCTGATTGGGGAAGCCCGTGAAGCGGTGCGCTCAATGCAGTCCCGCTGATTACTATGGATCGGCTTGCTCCCTCAGCGTGATTTGTTTCATCTTTTTGTGGGACCATTTATATCCTGCCTCTATGAGGGCAAACCATTTCATTTGCCAGCTCACGCTGCTACCGATTTGCATTTATTATTCAATTGTTGGATTGGATTGGGAGAGGAAAAAATAATCAGTGTAAACTCTGATTATAAACACTCCGGTTTACGGTTCAAAATTTCAAAGACATATTGCCGTAATTGATGTTTTCTACTCCAGCATGTACGTTGAAGGCTCATTTGTGATTTTTATTGTATTGTGGAAACATTTGTTTTTGTGCGAGGAATTGTAGAGCAGGAACTGATGATTTCTAATTCCATTCACTGGGCAGAATTGTTTCCATTCAGTCCAGAATGAGATTTCATCGTTGTTCCATCTGGCAGGCCCGAATTGTGATGCCTCTTGTCGGCAGAATGTGTTGATCACGCTGCCTCCCCAAAAAATAAAAACACATGGCACACCTTTGGTTTATAGAGGCACACTCGTCACCTTCACGATCCATATACCCCACTTTTTTTTTCCGTGCCCCACCTACCCCCTCAAGCCCACAGTGACTCCCAGTAGCTGAGGGATGGCCCGGACAAGGCCGCGTCAGACATCAGTCACCATTGGATTGGGCCAGGGAGTGATTAATGAAGAGGCAAGCAGCAGCCACAGATAAGATGAGACCTTCACTGGGTGATGAAGGACGGGCTCTGCGTGGCTGTGGGGGTGTTTTTTACTTCCTGGAGAGAGAAAAAAAAAAACATTATGAGGACCATCGTCACTTCTCAGGTGCTTAAGAAGTGAGCAGGCCATGGAAAGATTTTTTTTTTTTTTAAGTCAGCCAATTAGCAGCTTGACCAACGCAACAACAAAAAACAGTTCAGCCTTATTCAGTCATTTGTTGTCACTTGAAAATTCTACCTTGGGAAAAAAAAGAAAATTCTTCAAGAAATAATTGTAAATAGAAAACTTCTGTTGTTTTTGATCCTAGGAATTGTTCTCATTTTGACATTTCTGTGAGAACTGATGCAAAAGAAATTTTCCTGTCCACCCCCAAAAAATATCCTTGGACTCCTAAGGCTAGATAATTGACTTTTAGGTCTTTTCCAATTTTTCCGAGAATCGTTTTCAGCATTTCTATCAGTTCACCTGTAGAGAATCTATCATGATTTTTCATTAGCTTTTCTGAAGAATTTGGGGGGTTTGTAACAAAAATGTTTTACGGAACACCTGAGCTATTCTTGCCCCCCACCCTCCACACCCCGAGAAAAAAAACTTAGCTCTGCCAGTGGCAATAGCACCATTCGTTTTGTCCTTCATAAACCAGGAAGCGGCCTAGCTAACAAACAAATTCAGGCCCAACTTGTTTGTTTGGTTTGGCCTTAGCAGAGGTCTTCTCTCTTTTTATTGCTACTTAGTTGTTTTTCATCTTCTAAAAAAACACCCACATTTCCTGGCAGAATATATGTATTTATAGTAGGAGGATTCAATTTGTCGCTGCTTGTCTTGGGATCGGTACGCTCCACCGAGTGCCACTCCAGTTGTGTTTATGAAAGGTTTGCATTTTCTAGCACTCTCATAGAAAACACATCTTTACAGCCAGAGCCATGTAATACGACGAGCATCATTGCCAGAGGAAATTACCGCGGCGGCGTAACCTCGTTGCGCGAAGCCGTAAAGTGCACACAAATTCTGGCGTGTAACAATGACACGCTCGACCAAGCGAGGAAAACTCCCAACAATAATTGAATCCTCCCCAAAAGTGCACAATTACATAAAACATCCATGCAGGATGAAAGGGGGGGAAAAACACAGTATAGCGCGATAAGCAAATGTGTTGATTAAAAAGAAAAGTGCTGTTCAATTAATGTGTGGTTGTACTTTGGCAGCACTTTGAGTATTTTACTTGCAAAGACTGCAAAAGTGCTGACACTTAACAAGCTACACATCAGAGAAGCGAATGATAAGACAGCTGAGTGGCCCTTATTTCACCTTACAAAGGGCTTTCCCCATCAGTCATATTTATGACCTCCTCCACAGCCTGTGTGCTGTGAGCACGCACACACGTACACACACATACACACGTATACAATCTCTCCCTCAAACACTAGAATCAACATGACACTCAAACACACCGCAGATGTCTTCATTCGATGATGAAATGTGCAAGGACAGGCAAGAGTTGTGCGAGATTTTACCTTCAGAACCAGTAGCGTGTAAAGCACAGTGGATGCCCAGGCCAATGCCCACCCCCATAATTTTTTTTTTTTTTTTTTAATTCGATTGCGGATTGAAAGCTTTGGAACTTATGTCGGTTAAAAAAGCACTGCCCTCTATTAGGCTAGATAACCCCTTCTTAAATATGGATGCCACGTTTAATTTTTCATCAAGGGGTTGAGGGAGGTGCGGAAGGAAGATTTTGTTATTCCCTGTCCTTAAGATGGTTTTTATGTCCTTCTGTCTGAAAAGATAAACAATCATCCACAGAGAAAGGTGTAGATGGAAGATTTTTCTTTAGAAATTAATTTTCCCTTGACCGTGAGGGTGGAGGTGGATAATGCCCTGTTTGGCCCCCCTCTTGACACTCCACTGTTTAAAACCCATCGAAGGACAACAAAACCGCTCTACCTTCCATTTTGTTCTTGTTTTAAACTTTGCCCTGTAAGAATCCATTCAAATAGAAACAATTCCTGTTGCAATCTTGTAACAGCAGCTGGTCAGTTTTTATATTTGCATTATAAAAATGGTCATCTAAAGCTAACATTGCTCAAGTTACATTGTTGAAAGCCCCGGATAGATTGGATTGCCATGACAACACATAGAGAATGAAATATGATCAAAAAAAAAAAAACTCCATGAAGTCCTGGCAATGGAGGAGTAGAAACGACAGCCATTATTTTTCACATTTTGTTCGTCTTGTTATGCTTTATGAATGATCTTTGGTGCTTTTGTTTTCCACTTTAGGGATCGACCGTGCCAAACTCAGCATATTGTTTAGTTGCTCTAACAGAGGCATTAAGGCAAGGTTAGCATTGGGATGAATTACGCTTGGTGGCGTGCCAAGTCACATCACCAGCGAAGCAGCATCACCTCGTCTGCCCCATTCACCAAAGGCCCCGTAATGTAGTTGGGATAAAAGGCAATCAGGCCGTACTTTGAAGTTATGGCGCCTCGGCCTTGTCCAAGTGGTCAATCAATGTTCTCTTTTTGCTTGTGTTCTTAGTGCCTCAGCGTATGCCGTAAAGCCCACAAGGCTGTTAAATAGGCGCGCTCTTGTCCGACAATCTGGACTTCCTGGCAGCCGCCGCATCGTCTCAGGACTCAAGGAGCGTGTCGAGGCGTAAATCTTGTGATCGTGACGGCGGCTACCCGTGAGCACTGAGCGGAGGGGCTGATGAGCAGCGCATTTACAAGGTAGGAGGTAAAAGGAGTGTCATGTCGTGAATACACAAAACTCGATGAGGACGCACATCAGGGAAACATCTTTCTTTGCTCTCACGTACACGCACACAATAGAAACATCTGTTTGTCAATTCCCATACTTGCATTATAATCCATTGTATGATGTAAACTATCGATTCTAATTACTATTACCACTCCTAATAGAAACATTTGTCAATGTACCCATACCTTGTTTTTTCTGTACCTGTACCAGAATACAGTTCAATTGTTTTGTATCCTGAACATGTAACACCAGTACATGCACTCAGTGACTCCTCAAGCCTGTTCATAAATCCCGCAACAGTGTGCATGGAAGCCTCTGAATCATTGAAAAAAATCAATGACAGACGTTTACATTATGTATCTGTGTATGAATGGATGGACTGTGAATGGAAAGTCAGACTTTTACAAAGGTAATGTTAGTGAATGAGTTGTTTGCAGTACTTACTAGGGGTGTAAATCGCGGGTTTTGTCACGATACGATATCATATTGATACAAAGAAGGACGATACGATATTTGCCGATATCTTAAAGCCTGCTGTGATTCGTTCACGATACATCACGATATAGTGCTCTACGATCGATATTTTTTTTTAAATAAAAAATATAGAGCAATATCCTGATTTATAACAATTCATACGCAAAATCAACAAGGTACTGCAAACTCTTTATTTAGGAAATTACAAGAGTATTGTAGTATACAAAGTGCTTATTTTAACACTGAACTTTGATGTCGTGTTTTTTCTTTAAATGTGCGGCGAGATTTGTGCTCCCTGAATATTTGATCACCGGATGGCAGGATTTACAAACTGCACGTGTCTTGTCTGTTGAACCATCTTTTCTTTGGAATCCAAAGTGCTTCCAAACGAATGACTCGAAGCCTAAAGGGGAGCAAATTTCCTCGTCTTTTTGGACACTAGCCGTAGCACCAGCCCAGGAGCCGGGTACTAGTTGTCGACTCCCCTTTCACGTGCCTGCTCTGCTCACAACGCAACACGCCGCGCACTGCGCCCGGAAAGAGGAAGCAAGCAACAATGAACTGGATTTCAAAATAAAGTCGCGTCTAATGTCCGAGGTCAAACACAGCGATATAAATCAATGCCAATAAATCGTAGAGCATTATATCAATTAATCGATGTGTATCGATTAATCGTTACACCCCTAGTACTTACATATGGACATAAGTAAAGGTCAGACTGACATTTACATGACGCCAGCCCGTCTGCTCTCACCCGTTATTGTAAATGAGGACCAGACCATTCAAATTCGATTGTCCATGTTTTCCTTGCTCTCCAGCTGTCTTGATGGTACACTAGTGCAGCCTATCACTATCACGGTGTGTGTGTGGGCCTCATTACGACGAGTGGAACCTGTGCAACGAGCGCACTTGTTGTCTGCCAGTGTGGCTGTCAGTGCCCGCAGCACTGTGCTTTTAATTAGCATGCCATTAGGTTTGTGGCTGCGAGCACATGTCGCGCGGTGCAGTCATGGCGGTGAATCACCAGTGGTCTGAAACGCACGTGGTGACATATATTAAGAGCCTTATTTTTGATTGATTGGATTTAGTTTTTAATGCCTGTGTGGTTTTGCAATGTGGGGTTGCAGATAAATGGGCAGGGCTGAGACATTTGTCATGAATCCAATGGTGAGTTTGAAGTCAAATGTGTCTAAAATCGGAATCAAATCAAAAAGTCAAAATCTAAAGTTGAAAATGTGAGAAAGAGCAGTCAAGGCCATCAACTTCAAGTCTTTAGTTGTCATGATGTGTGTTGTGGATTTCTACTTGGTTTTGTTCCCACTTGTGTTCGTCAACCATGGTCCCTTTTGTCTTCCAATCGGCTCCCTCGGCCATTCGTGTTTTGTCCTCATTGTCAGTTCAGTCTCTGTTATTGTCGGATCATTGTCTTTGAGTTTATTTCTGGTTTTGTTTTGCTATTTTATATCATATTTTAGTCTTTGTTCAGTTTTTTTTTGTGTTTTGTTTTTTTTATTCTGCGTGCCTTGCTAGCATGCTTTTTTTCTGTTCTTTGAGATTAAAGTCCTACTTTGAGTGCAATTCTGCCTTGCCTCTTTGCTTCCCCTCACTTGGGTCCTCAATCATGACAGTACTCTTAAATATATCAAATAAATAAATACAATTGGTCTGGCACTATGTTATTAACAATATTGGAATGGACATATCCATCATCATTCATTTTGTGTGTATGTGAATGGACCGGCAGATGTTTATTGTTTTTCCTAGTGCTTTTTCCTCCCAACTAATCAAAGCTGACATTGTGTCATGTTCCACAGGGGCAGGTGATGCCTTTCCAAGAAGCCTCCATCCACTCATAAATACCTTGACTGGCCTTCTTTTTATTGCTGCAGCTGTCCATTTCCTCCTTTGCTCAATCATCATCATCATCCAGCCAAGAAGAAGTAGTGAGTTGAGTGAAGAAGAGCGCCCTTTCCTCAGGTCATTAGCGTCTCCTCACCAAAGGTATCCAGACGCCATCACCTTGTGCTCTTTTTTACACACTATAAGAAAGACACTTGGCAGACTCCAAGAATACGTTTCTGCTTAATTAATCCCACTCCTTCCTTTAGCTATTTAAAGCCAACGATCTGTTTAACAACTTTCAGCGACACTAAACGGGTAATTAGTCACAAGCCAATCTTTTTTTTTTTCTTCATACTTTTTACTGGCATGATCACATGTGGGATCTGCATCCCGCTATTGGCTTTATTTTAGTCACGTGTTTGAAGGTGCCATTGTTGTCTATCTGTAAAAATAGCATTAAGATGCCAATCCGAAAGTTGGCGATGTAAACCAAATGCCCTTTAGGGTTGGCGTTTGCTTTTTGAATCCACTTAGTTGCCGTAGATATCAAATTTTAAATTCAGTCACCACTCACGGGGGAGAGCAATCGAGCCCTGTCGCGAATAGTGAAAATGACTGTTGCGAGAATTGTTTTTTTTTTTCTTCTACTTAAAATGACTTAATTCTTCTAATATTTCGGCTTTATTTTTGTGAAAGGGTTCACATGAAATGATGACTTTGTTCATTTTAATTATTAGAATATTTTTGTCATTATTATTAAGACTTTATATTTTGATATTATTCTTGTAGTTATGAATTGTTACTCAATACTATTTTTCTTTTTTCCTCATACAAATAAGAACTGTTTCCCTGGCTCTACTTGCAGCTTTTCCTGCCCATATACAGGCTTTTGGATTTAGGTTTGTGTTGGGTATGAATGTGAAAACGAGTGAGTGGCAAAGATGACGTGAGCATGATGAAAACAGTCAATCTGCCCTTTAGATGAATTGATTTTATCTTAAGCCTCCACTGCTGTTGTTGCAGGTCGTAGGCGGCGCGGGACAAAATCTATCAGTTGTGACGTTGCTCTATTTTAAACCTCAGTCTATTCAACCCCCCCAAAAAAGCCAGTTCCATGCTTGTGAACAGCCGCGCTTATTCGTAAAAACACAGAGCATTGGTGAATTCATATTTACACCTGGCCAATGGAAGCTCTCAGCATTTGAGTGATTTCTCATCATGCTAGCATTTGAATGAATGTCACAAATGGGCCATTCCGCCTCCAAAACGTTGGCAAACGCTGAAAGTCATTGTGCCACGATGGAGTGATCCCAGAATCCCTCTTGCATCCTGTTTTCATTCTGCATGGCACCACAACAAATCCTCGATTCAAACACATGGCCTCCAGGCCACACAATGTTGACGCTGTTTGTGAGGAAAGGACGCAAACATCAACGAGCAGCGAATCTTATCATTTCCGCAAGTAATGTCGAGTCCTTTTAAACACATTAATCAGCATGCAACACTCACTGACCACAGACCTTCACTATTAACGCCGCAAAGTCTGAGATCGATGCTCTGCGTTCTCTCCTTCCCTTTCCGGCGATTGCGACAGTTACACTAACGTTAGTCCTGCATGTCAATTCATCTCTTAACTCTCGGCGGAATCGACAAATCCGAGGAAGCGTGACCAGCTGCGTGAAGCAGGAAACGCCACAGATGGCACGACCGCACCAAGCGTAGGCACACTCGTTAATGTTTACACACCCCGAAGGTCTTTGCTCGGGTTTGGGAAGCGAAGCAGGTGGAAGCGCTGTTAAGATGGCGGATAGCAATGATTCGTGTGAGGAAGGCAGATTTATTTTATTTTAATTTAACAGGAAAATAACAATAAGAAAAGCAAATTAATAAGAATATAGTTTTGATTCATAAGGAATAAAATCTGTATTTTTTTTTAGGTAAAAATATTTGGGCAAAGTCATTTTACAAGGAAAACTAAATTCACAATAGCTTTTTTTATGCGAACAAATAGTGGGAAAATATAGTCCGACTGACAAGACAGTCAGTATAACAAAAATAAAATTTTAATTCTTCTCAGTGACTACACTCAACCGAGCAAATGTGTCTTCTGCATCATTTTTTTAACACATGATCTGTTTGAGTGTGCACTCGAATGCATGTATTAATCATGGATGCTTTTTTGGAAACATGTCAGAGATCCCCAACATCCTCCGCCCCCGCCCCTAGTCTGCTGTTTACTGCTGCTGTTAATCCTCTCGCATTTAATTAACACAACAATATTATTAATGTCTCATTTTTATCGCCATTATCATGAGTTTAAATCCTGTTAGCAAGCGAGGAGCGTACCTAATTGCCACTGAATGCTCCGATTGGTGCTTGTTTTTTTTTTGACTCAAGTAAAACTCAACCAAGGCTGTTGTTGTGTATTAATGCCATGTTGATGCCTGAAATTTAAATATTTGGGGAGCAAAGGGATATATCAAAATATCAGTAGTTTCCATATCGTTTTTAAATACCATTTTTCTCCTTTTTTTCTTTTTTCTTTTTGTAAGTTCTACATGAATACCACATTTCATAACCACAAACACGCACACACACAACACACTGGCATACACACAATTGTAGGACCAAACCGAAAAGAAATACATTATTAATGAGGAAAAAAGTCAGAGAGCGTGACAACGAGAGATACAATAGAGGGAACGAGATACATTGATGCAGTAGATTGATATAGATAGATACGATAGACAGACCAGACCGATCGATCGGTGAGAGTTTTGTGAAAGTACTTTCTGACAGACGAATGAGAAGCTGAGCACTTGCTCTCAAATCTAAATCATCTTTATCTGTTTGGAACAAGATGATTTCGAATTTGGTGTCAATGGCTTCAAACTGGAATCCAGTGGCGCGTCACTTTTTGACCCGTGGTTTGCGCCTTATCGCAGGAAGACCAGACACAAACATTTGAAATGGAATTGACCCTAATCAGTCTTCCAAATGTAGCATTGTGCTTTGGTTTCTTGCCGTTGCCTTGGGCATCCAGATGCGAAAGAGTGATTGAAGTGGAACCCTAATAAAATGTAGTAACACAATGAAGGGACGGTAGGGTGCAGGTGGTGGCGGTTGGGGTGGGGTGGGGTGGGGTGGAGGGCGTCCATGCAAGTCTCACTGCTTGGCCCTCAATTACCCTCATGCTTTCAACAGCGTTCACACGACACTGCGGAGCGAGCGCAAGGGGAATTTGCCGTTCAGGAGACATTGATTAATTATGCCACACACAATTAGCCCGTCAAATTGACTGTGTCCTTCTCTACGGCAGAAAGGTGATGTCAGAATTTTATGGTGCATTAAATAGCTCTCCTTGTGTTGTCTTAGAGATCCGCGGAGAGCCCAGAAGAACACAACGGTGTATTTCGCGTGAATAGGGCGATGACTCACCTGCAACGGGAGTGTGACATACAGTGCTACCTTGACTTATATTTTTAATGTTATTTACGCTCCAAGTTGAAGCCAAGAGGCCTCTCTGTAGGTTTTCTTCACCACACAAATTTAAGATGGTGCCGTTCTAACCCATCCCGATGAAGCCGACTCGGATGAGGCAAAACATCTTGTCCGCATACCTTCGCAAGTTCATCCATCAAAGGTCTTACAACAACGCTTCCATATTGAGCTGTCACTGTGCATTGTGTATCGTTGAAAGTATCAGATCAGATAAAAAAATAAGAAGCCTTTGCCATCCTTTATTTGCCACCATTTTGTGTGATTCATTTACCACTTCCCCTTTTCACATGATTGTCATCTCGCTTTGGATTTTCAAGGTCGACGTATAGTTAATTGGCACAGGTCCCACTCTGGAAAATCATTTCCATGACAACCGTTTTCTCGGGGACGGATCGTGAATACAAAAGATAACTCCAATATTGTTTCGGCATGACGGTTAGGGAGGGAATAAAAAGGTCATTTTGTTTGTGGGAAAATGTAATCATTGCCTGTGTGGGGAATGTAGTGTGGAGTCGTTACCCTAAAGCGGACAGAGATAATGTTTGCCGATTAAATCCTTGCCGTCCACTTTGACTCATCATGGTTAATTAAATTGACATGAAGAAGAAACACATTGAGAACATTTGCACAATTGAATTACCTTCAATACAAAACCTGTGTGAAAAACTAAAATCCAACGGTAACACATCAATTTGATTAATTTTATGTTTGCCATCGTAAACGGCCTGGATCTGTGGGATCAGAATTTTAGTTTCCCACGGAGTATTTTGGGCCATAGGGGCATGGAACCAATGTCAGAAGATTGCCATTAAATTTTGAGATTCTTGAAATTCCACATCAAATCTGTTGGCTCATATTCATTTAGCGTGAAAATGCTGCGTGTTGAGCAGGTTGCTTCTCCAGTGGCAGCTGGCTGGTCGTGACGCTCCCTCTGTGCTTGTCACATTAGAGGCAGCTTGGACCCCTCAAACACCCGCCACTATTTTTAGACGCCTCATAAGAATTCATTCAAGGCGGTGCCCTCGGTCAGAACATTATGTTCGGTAGTCCCGGGCAAAATGATAGATCCCCTTCCGCTGTGGGAACATTTTTAAACATTAATAGGATGCCACGCTTCTCACTGTACGATGGTAATCCGGTAAATATTTCACGCGTCAACACGATAAGGCTCTTTTTCCTGTGTGTCGCTTCTCCGTTTAAGCGATGTGATAAGACAACGGTGCTCGGCCACCGACGCCAGCTGTCACGTGTCGTCCCATAGAACACATCTTGAAGCATGCAACATTTATGTTAATATGCGCTAAGGCGTGCAGATGGAGCGGGAGAAAGCGAGCGCTGCTGTAAACTGCTGTCGCGACCCCGTTGTGCTGGAGGGTGCTTGTTGTTTCAATTGTAAGCAGAGAAGACGTCGTTGCTGTCAAACTGACAGTGATTGGGGGCACATACTGAACAGGATGTCGGCCATATTGGATTTATTTTTTTAAAAGGTGGGAAAGACCAGCTCAGTTAAGTTAGAAAAAATATTGGCCAGACAACAATTTTACCTACCCACGCAAAATTAATCTATCATAACAAAACACGTGAAAACATCTCAACGTCCGTTGCACAAAATTGAACAGGTTTTATTGCCGTGTATAATTTGGAGTTGCGTGTACAGTTCCCACACATTATGAAAGAAAGGTATCCATAGAAAAAGTGTCTTGGAGGAGAGAAGTTTTGTGTGCAGAGTGAGCCGTTGTCATGGTGACGCAGTGGCGGACAGGTTGAGGGGAATCGAGGTGAAAGTCTGCAGGCCGCAGGACATCAGAAAGAAAGCCGGGCGGGCGAGGGTGGCGCTCATTCATGCTTACGTCACGTTTGCAATCTCAGCTACTAAAATCGTAACACGAAAAACAAATCCATATAATAATATGGGACTGAGATCATATTCAGGGAGCTTCTCTTCATATGCTGATGAGCTGCATTTCATCGTGGCATCGGCTGATTCCTTGCATATGAAAGGCGGGAGGAAACGCATCCAAAGATGTTCATTCAAATCAGATATTCAAGGGTTCTAATGAAATATTCAGTCAATTTCTATGGGCAACACTACAAGTTCTCCTCTAAGAAAAGAAAGAAAGAGACAGAAATAAAAGAAAAAAGCTCCTTCAATTAGTTGCACCAGCCAGCCAGCTTAAGTGTTTAGTGGTCTTTGTTAGTGGCGTTTTTATTCATAGTGGGATATTAGAAAAAATGGGGATGTGTGTTCTTATCACGTGCGGTATGTTCACAATGACACACAATATCTCCTCCGACAACAGTGAAGCCATCTGTCAGAGTACCAAGATTGACCTATGAGAGACAGCATGGTGCCACAAGCCACCCACACAGCCGGAAAATACAAAAAAAAGTAGTAGTCGAAAAAGGAGAGATAGAGCTAAATGTTAACAAAGTAGTAGTAGAAAAAGGAGAGATAGAGGAAGCTAAGCTAAATGTTAGTATGTCTATGAAAGCAGCTACGCATGTACTGACTGGCTAATTTTGAACAATTTCCTTTCCTTTCGGTCAAAGTTAGTAAATGCCTGATTGTCAGAGGATAAACTGAATTTTTTATTGCCCAATTTGCTCGGAAAATAATCGAGCCAACATTCCGAAATGATAAATCGCTTCATTGTTTGCGATCCCAAATCCTTCTGTCACTGGTGGCGACTTGGTCATTTAAACCACAGACAGAAAGAAATCAAATATTTTGCCACACAAACTAGCATTGTCCTGAAATGTCAAGTCCGTCTATCGTTTCCATTCGTCCTAGTAAAATATTTACTGGAAATTCATATTCTGTATTCCTTCTACACAGTTCACAACAAAACAACCCTAACCCGAAAATGAGGTCTATGTAGCATCGATTGTTCATTTTCCCTCCAAACACAAAACAAATTGGTGATTAGGATTTAGTGAACGTAACGGTTCAGAGGGGAACTTATTAAAAAGAGTTTCAACCGGGTAATCAGAAGTTGGCTTGCCACATACCCGCCAAGAATGATTATTAAAGCTCAACAGGAAATGTTTGGTAGGCGGCATTGATAAGAGCCTCCCCAGAGTCGGCATGCTTCTCCCACTCTGCGCCGTTTTACCTCAGGATACAATCAAGGCTGCTGTTTTTCTCGCTCTCTTTGTACCCTCGTGATTACATTTCAAACCTTTTAAGAACCTACTGGAAGAACAGCAGCATTATGGAGTAATTTAACACTCCAGCTACTCTCTGCTTGCCATAATTAAAATGTCCTGTGACTTTCGATTCAACTCATTTGGATATGAAAATGAGAAAAATAAGCACTTTAATTAGTCATTATTTTTTTGGTGTCAAGTTAATGGTATACCACACGCCTTCCACCTCGGCGGTGTTGTGAAAACTTTGATGGCAATAAAATACAATCTGTGCATGAGGTGATCGCTCTTAAATTTCTTATTATTGTAACGGACCCGAGTGGATGTCAACTGAACAGATTGGTCCGTGATGTGGTTGCTGCATCGTCGCTTTTCAGAAAGATGAATGCAAAAAGTTATGTAGTTTCTAAAACAACCTGATTTGTGTTTCGAGCAGCAACTAATTTGCCCGCTCAAAACCGACCGATTTCTACAGGACTTTAAAAGGAGGGTGAAAAATAAGCTGTAACTCTTGATTCCAAAGAATGGGCATATCACTTGGGAATGTTTTTAAATGGTGGAAAAACATCATACCACTGTCTCGTTTTATACAAGAACTGGTAGCGGAAAGTACAACGTACAAGCGATGTGCTTGTCTGGGCCAGCGACTTTGCGCACAATGAAAAGATTTGCCTTCCAACCACATGTGTTCCTTCTGACAAGTCTGGGAATTCAGAGTGTTCTACGAACTATTTCCACTAGACTGTTTCTGACAGCGACTTCTTTAAAGTGCTTTAAAGAAAATGGAGAATCCATTCTATTTGGAACCATTTCTTCCCCTCCCATCATCACAAGCGCACTATGTGACCAAAATGAGTATTATCATCATTTGGAGCGCTGCTTCTGTCCAGCGGGTCAATGTCAATCCAATCATGGTGCTTTTGCTCAGGTTTTTTTATTTGCAGTTTATCAGCTCCAGGATGAAATGTCAGGCAATCCTAAATGCTCTCTCTATGCTTTTTTCATTTCCATTCCACATGGGAGTGAAAACTTTTAAAGTAGCCCACCTGTCACCCAAGTCAGCTGGGATAGACTTTTGCCCACTGAGGATGAAATAAATAAATTAATGGAAGTACATCAACAGCAGGTTTCCAAATTGATAGAGAGTACCGGGTATGTCCATTTATACCTATTAATAAGCCTTTTGGCAAACAACATTGGACTGTAACATAGACTAATGAGCAGATCAGACAATGAACGGATAAAAAAGCCAACATTCATAAATTCAGTAAAAAGGATGAAGTAGGTTGACCAGCTGGACCATTTAGAGTCGAATCTTGCTTTTGCTTGGGCTAGCTGAATCAATCAATGTAGGCCCCAAATCGTACAATACAATACAACTACATTTTCCAACTGAATATACAGTAATTAGTCAACACCTTGTTTTCATTCATCACCACTGATCCAATTTCCAATGAGCTTGAAAAAGCCTAAACAAAAAAAAAAAGGAAAACTCGATATAACTCAAAAGAATCTTTAATGTTCTCTCTCTCTTGTTTCATTTGGTTCGGAATGTTCCGTGTGTTTGTGGCGGCAGCATCACATTGTTTTAAAGTAGCAACACGGAAGCCTATTAATCACTCGTAGAAAGATTCTATTTATAATGCGCGGTAATTAGTATGGTATGCTGACAACCATGCTTGTTTTGTGATCAAAGATGATTCATTGGGAGCATTTCAAGCGTTAATACAAAACAACAATGCATTGGAGAGATGCTGGAACATTCCATTCAAGGAACATTCGAGGGGATCCAGGCAAAGAACGTCATGGTTTCCCCCTTTGAAAATAGTTTTGTGGGTGGGGTGGAAGACAATAATTGCTTATAAATAATAATTGCTTATAAAGGTATAAAGAAATAAGAACCCAACTGATTTTGAAAAGCATCCCAAGAAAAGCTGACTGAATAGGACTTAGAGTCTGGATAATGGTAAGGGGAGGGCATATTATCTCTCGGAGTCTCTTGAAGTCTAAAAAGTTGTTCTAATACCTTAAAAGTGGCTTGATATGTTGCCAATAAGTCACTAGAGGCGTCACATGCCCTAGCTCTGCCCCCGGTCGTCATGGTAACAAAAGTCAGCATTACCTTCTTAGCAAACTTTTAAAATCCCTCTAAGTAAAAAAAAGCATAAGCCTCTTTTTTGAGATGCGACCTGTTTATCCAAACTGTCTAGTTAAACGTCTACGTAAAAGATAACCCCTAAAAAGTATTCGGACTGTTTGAGGCCCTTTCCTCTGATAACTTTATCGTCAAAGTATTGGTATGGCCCTCGGGGGCAGCCGTCATTTGTTTACACCTAATGCTGATTTGAGCATCTCAGGTGTGCCGACCTCAGTTTCCCCACTGAGGAAAACACGCAATGAAGGCTTCTACTTGACATTGATGCACCCTTTTTTCTTCTTCTTTGCTATTGTATGCAAATTACCAGGGATGAAGGAAGATGGTTTGAAGTGTAAATTGTGATTTTGGGGCGGCACCACTGTCTTTAAATTTAATTGCCTTCCCCGTGGATTGGATTAAAGAAAATATAACATAATAATAAACCAAGGGACTGACCAACATACAAGCAACCAAAAAAAAAGACCCAGTAAGAGACAGATGACTCAACAAACGAACACCAGCATGGACGGATAAACCGGTTGACAATGTTTCAACGAACGGTCAAAATGTCCAACGGTCGGTTAGACTGATGGATTTATACTGAGACGTACTGACTTGACTATGATGGACAGATTTTTGGACAAGACAAATGGATGGAACAACCGACAGCTGGATGGACGAACCGTTGAACAGACTTGCCTCGTATGGACCAATTGCTTATGGACGGGCAGAAATCGTTGACTGGACCCACCAAAAAACTGCTGGCTCTAAAGAACAATGCACTGACAATACAAACGGATGGACAGACCATTGGACAGGCTTTACAATGAGACAAACCATCTGATAAATGGATGGAAACAATCTGACCGACGAGATTACCATGGGCCAAAAACTGGATGGCAGGACATCTATGGACATAATGATATAAAGCGTGGCTTGTCCAATTTAAGAGTCCAACAGACTGATGAAAGATGGACGGACTAACAGACACCAGATGAACAAAGAGGGCAGAATAAGCAAACGGCAAAATTTTGCTGACGACCCATGGGACAACGCAATCTCATTTGTAACTGTCTAATGACTTTGTTCCCGTCACCGCCTGTATCCACTTCCATGTATTTTCCACAACTTCTGGATGAGAGTGTGAACAACTACAGCAATCCAAGATGAAGATTTTCCGTCATTTGCATAATATATCGCCGGTTGTAGCGAAACCAGCTGTCGCATTGCAACGCAGCCAGCTCGTCCCATGTGCGCCGTGCACTAAGCAGCTCCCAGGCATGGACTAGTCATCTGTTAAGCCCCCGGTGCGCCGACACCGGCACGTCCCCTCGCACACAAATCAGGAGCATGGGCACCAAAGTGATGAAACACTACATTCATCAAGAAACGTGTTTGGGGGATTTTTCCGTTTCCTAGAGCCGAGGGCAGACGCCAAATAAGGTTTTTATTGGGGGATTAAAGGGCTAGGCGGCGGGGATGGGTGGCTGAGGTGAGGCGGGAAAGATGGCGAGGTGAGGCGGAATGCAGACAAGGACACAGCTGCGAACGTTATCAGTCCATTTAATGGCTCCGTTATTAGCTATCAGATGGGCAGAGTGCACTTACTGACGGGCTAGAGGGCGCCTAACGTTTACTTTGTATTAGCCGTGATAAACCGTCTCAGACATGCACTGCGTTAGGATGCCGTCTTCCCAAGTACTCATTTTGTTTGACAAAGTATAACAGTAAACAATTATACGACAGTTACTTTCACCAATCATTAGCGCGTCAATATAACCGTACACGCTCCGAGAACTATAACGGCAATGGGTGTCTTGTTCTGACATCATTCACAAACCATGAAGTAGAAAAAGATGGACAAGTTAGATTTATATACAGGTTTCGGCACATGTGATCTCTTTATCCAACGGGCACAGTGCTCAGACAAAGTTTTTGGCATGTAAAGAACGTTAAGCATTTTATCATCAGTTTAAGAAAATGATGCTCGGGCTAGCTCAATCAGTGGAGAGCGATACTTAGAGTTGATGGCCGCCATGACTGTCAAGTGTGAACATTGTACAGGTTAGCGAAGGCCCAACATTGTTCACTGGGTTGAGTTTGTTGGGACAAAGAGAAAGCACAACGTTCCTCCATCTCATCAGGCGGATGATGTGTCTATCCCAGACCCCGTATGTCAACTTGGGTCCGATCGTTCATCTTGGGCCATGATTTCGTACACTTCCGGTGACGTGGGGCTGCAGCATGGCTCATCATCGTGCGACTCACTTAGAGCCAACGGGTCGAATCCTTTCCCGCAGAGCGACTGTAGCGTGGTCTTGTTGGAGCACGTGGACATCATGTGAAAGCATGACTGCACGCTGCAATACAAGTTGATATTTAAACTCCAATTAGTTTCTGTTTCATGATCGAGATTGCTCCAGGAACTTAACGGGTCTAGCCTTACTGGGAGCTGCTGTTGTGAAGCGGCTCCAGGTGGCTCATGGTGCTAAAGTCGTGCTCCAGAACCTGGCGAGGCGTCATACGCTGCGCGGCGTCAAGGTGCAGCGTTCCCTTCAGCAGCTCCACAAACTTCTGCACGTCGGTTGTCTTGGCCGCTTTATTGGCAATGTGCCTGGTGTTCAAAATCCCTGGCTGGAACTAAATAAATTTGAACATGTCATAGACACTGAATTTGAAGTTACAGTAAGTGACTGCTTACATGAAGAAGGCGATCAAGAGAGCGGAATTTAAATCGTCTGGTCTCTTTGGGTACTGATGTGGTCTCTTTCTGGTATTGTTCGGGTGTCTGAAAGGACCAGACTTGAGGTAAACGTTGAGTTTGTATTTTTTTTCAAGGACAAGCACGGAGAGGCACATACCTTGAGATTCCAGCTGAAATTGCGCTCCATCTGGAAGAAGCGCTTGGTCTGCAGTCCAGCTTCGAGAACATTATCTGGTGGCTGACCTTGAGTCTCCACTATGTACCTGAGCTGAAATCACAACACCAAGTTAACATTTGGGAATTTTCACCCAAAACATTACTAAATAACCTGTAAGGTTCATCGGAAATTATGAGACGTAAGAGGACTCACACTTTTAAGAATTTAGATTCCAGTGTCAACCAAAACACTAGTGTGACAACTGATGTTAAAGAATGAGATGAAGCACATTTACGACGCATATTTTCCTTTAAGTTGAAATGACGTTTCACAGTATTGTCGTTAAGCCAATTTCAAAATAGGGTATACTTACTTATACTTACCATGTCGTATTCACTTTTTCCAGGGTAGAGAAGTGCGCCTGTGTATAGAAATGCAGCGATGCAGCCCATTGACCAGATGTCTATGGCTTCTGTGAATGGTGCACCCAACAGGACTTCTGGAGACCTGGCGACAGAGGGGGAGATGATTAACCATCTTATTGTGATTTTTTCCCCCCATTTTTTCATATAGATTATTTGCGTTTGTGCTATCATTGTTAGTCTTTAGACTTTATCTAGTATGTGCCACTTGAAAGATGCATTGAAAATAAAATTATAGTAGAATTGGGCACCTGGATCTACAGTGTAAATTTTGCTATTCAAAAATTTGATAAGAGTCCATTTAAAAAATGTTCGACGTTTTGTTTCCTTTAAGTGCAATTCTTGTGTTTTTGGCAGCACCACGTTAAAAGTTTTTTTTATTTTTTATTTAATGTAACCCCACAGACTACATCACAATAGCCCAATTTGCACAAGGTAATTTGCAAAGGCATTTTTTTTTTCCAATGTTTTGGTGACCTCACGGGTTAGCTTATATTCGGACTTACCGATAGGGGAGGGTCTGAATGAGCGAGCCCTGTTTGGCAGTGGACACCTGAGCAGCGAGGCCAAAGTCGATCACTTTAATCTTGTATGGTTGCTGAACCTGGTTAACCAGCATCACGTTCTCCATCTTGAGATCCGCGTGTATTATCTGGGAGACCTTCAAGTGGTCCAGCATGTCTGCCAGCTAAAAGGTCAATCCAACAAGTCCAACTTTATCAACATTCCATAAATATTAAAACTTTTTTCTTTCGTTTTTGGAAATCATACCTGATGGACAACTGGCCTGATCTCCTTCAGCTGGAGAGGCCTGAAATTTCGTTCTTTTATAAAATCATACAGACTTTTGTCCAACAGCTCAAACTCAATGCAAACATGTCCAGTGATGCTGAAGATGCTGTTCCATTGCACCAAGTGGCATTTGTCAGCATCCATCTTTTTGATTTTTAACAAGGCAAGAATCTATTAAGACACAAGTATAGATGTCAGTGCAAGTCATGACCTCAGGTACCTAAAAGCTGTCATCCACCTCATATATGGCCCGCTTAGCTGATGTTCCATAGTTCTTGATGGTCTTGACCGCCACCGTCTTGTTGTCGGTGGTCTTCCGACATTTAACCACGTTCCCATAGGCGCCGCGTCCCAAGACTGACAGCACGTCATAGCTGGATGACTTGGAATGAATTCGGGCTCCGGGTGAAAACTGATTGTACTCGGAGTCGGAAGAATCCATTCTGGAGATGAGCGGGTAATCGTCCGACTGTACGCGCTGCTCTTCGGTTGATGACATGGGGAGCCCCGGTCACCTCGCCCGGAGGAGGTGGGACAGTCGAGAAAAATCCTGTCCGCGGGAGCAAGTAGGGAAACTTTGAGTTTCATGTGCTTTATGGCGTCACGGTTTAAGTTGTAACGTAACATGATCGTCACGAGCACGGGAACGAGTTGATATTATGTGTCGGGAAGGGCCTTAAAGTCTCCACGGTGTCCGTGTGTGCTCTCCGCCTTCAGTCGACCTGAGCCGGCGTGCTGGTTTGCTGTTTGTGACGAACAGTCAGCGTAAAGTGCTTAACAGTCACACGCAGTACTGATGTGCATTCGAATTATTTTAAGTAAACAGAATCTTTAGAATCAGTTGACTCAAAAGATTCGTTCAGACAAATCGTTCAAGGAATCGTCACCAAAACACACACACTGAACCGTTTTGTTTTTGAACACGTGAGTGAACGATTCGTTCAGAAGAACGATTCTTTTTTCCAGTGAACAAATCACGTCCTAAAGTGATTCGGTCTTTTTTCAGTTCATATGACTTCAAGCAGTAAGTGCCGGTAATGCGCATTGAAGCTGGTGCCACCTCGCCGTAAAACGAAACGAAGAAGAAAATGAGGTAACTTCCTGTTCACGAACGAGTCGTGAATTGCGTTTCCCGTTCACCAACTGAACGAATGTGTGAGTCAACGTGTCAGTGAGTGATTTGCATTTCCAGTTCATCGCGAGAACGGATCAATGAGGGAGCGAATCCTGGCTTTCCCGTTCGCGAACGAGTTAATGGGTGAACTGCCTTCCTTGCCCTGCGTCAACGGACCAGTCAGTGAACGTGTTGCGTCTCCTGGCGTGAACTATGTAAGCCAGAATGTAGGTTTACAATTTGCCAAGGAAAGAAAGAACCACACACTGAAACACAACTTCTTTTATGCACGTTTTCTCCAAGATAACGGCTAACTTTATTGCATGAAGGGATGCGCCGTCATGCAACAACGGGGAGATTATGCTTCTCTTTGGGTAATCTTGATTTTATAACACTTGCAGTTTTTTTTCAATAGCGTGTATGCATATATACGCCTAAATATTGTTATCCAATATATCTACTGCAATTTCACATTAGATTGCTGGTTTGAAATGCATTTTTAATATTATTTTTCAAATAAACGTTATGTTAAAACTTGTCTGGTGTTTTATTCCTTGTTTTTATATTCGCCAATTAAATCATAAAAATCTTCGCGAACGAACCTTTCTCTTTCACTTTAGCTTTTCCCCTAATGAAGTGGCCTGTGACTAGGTACACCTCGTGGACACTTCAATAGGTACACTACACAAGGTAAAAAGAAAGAATAAATAAGAAAGTGTAGCGAACGATTCGGTGAACGATTCGTTTGAACAGATTTTCTGAGTGAACCGATTCTAAGGATTCAGTTCACTTTGAGAACTGGAATGCACATCACTAGTACAAAAGAGTGCAGTCGTCGTTAACGTACAACAGGGGTCACCAAACTACGGCCCGCGGGCCGGATACGGCCCGCGGGACCGTTTAATCCGGCCCGCCAACCCTGAATAAATTGTATTATTAAACCTTTTTTTTTTTTTTTTTGCTCATTTTGCCTGCAATGACTGCGTTTCCCCAGTAGATGGGGAAGCGCTCGCCTGCGCATTTACTACCGGAAGCCGTGTCAGAAAGCTCGGTGCACACTCACAAGTGCGTGTACGGACATGGCGCACTCGCGCTCTATTTGTATCAGTCCCGAATTTAGAGCGTGGGCTGTGACGACAGCATTCTTGTAATTTGCGCGCTGAGCTTTCAGATGCAGTTTTGCGCTAAAGCCACCCACAAACCTTCCCCTGGAATCCTTCCGTTAAAATGTCGCCCAAGTAAAGCAGGGTGAACAGTGCCGAGCGTTTAAAAGAGTTGCCAATTTGGCTCGACGTACGCGACGTGACGTTCAGCCACATGAACGTCAACATCTACCCGTCACAGATCGAGGTAAACGGACCAACACCTCGGATCTCGCCTAAGAATTGCCACAACAAATTTTACTCCAGACTATGACGCACTATCAAACTTTAACAAAAAAGACAGCAGTATCTACAAGCCTACTGGAACCTACAAAAGGATTATAAGGAAGGAACACAAGAACTTTAAGAGACTGCTCATATGTGTCAGAGAGGTTCTGCTCTGACAACTGAGCTGAACTTTTATCTGTTAAGATTGTGCATGGCACAACAGAAAGTTAATGTTCCATGGTTTTTTTTCTATGAAGAACCCAGAGAGAGTTATTTAGTTATTTATTTCCTGTTTTTTCTGTGAAGAACTCAGAGAGGGTTTAGTTATTATTTATTTCATTAATAGTGTTATTATTTGTTTCCTGACTTTTTTTCTGTAAAGAACCTGGAAAGGGATATTAAATAACCGTTATTTGGTTATGTGTGGCTTTCTGGAAAACAATAATTTTTTTAAGCTCCCCTACGATCGTCACACTTTTTCTGTTACAAACTGCCACCGGCCCGCCATCAGAGAAGGGAAAGGTTATGTGGCCCTCACAGGAAAAAGTTTGGGGACCCCTGACGTACAAGGTTGAAATAGCCAACTAGTTACTGACATGGGCTTGTTCACGGAAAGACCTTGGTTCGATCCCAGGTGCAGGCATATACCCAAATGTGCTTTTAGAATTGGAGCCTCGTTTTGTATGCATATGCAAACAAATGCAAGTATTTATGTGTAAATACATAAGGTGGCCCTACCCCGAAGTTGGAGGATCAAACCAATGGATCACGCCCACTATCTAGGGAGCAGGGTGAAATCCAATAGTGTAGGGGGCGAGGCGGGAAACGTTTTAGCTGTGACACCTGTGACCTTTGACCATGATATTTCCCTAATAAAGTGGCCTGTTAGTGGCTCCATTAGGTACACCGCCATTTTCAGGTGTACCTAATAACAGGCCAGTTCATTAGGGAAAAATCATGGCCAAAGCTTAACTGAAAGTGAAAAGTGCCACACCCGCCCTCACCCCCACTTTCTGATTGGCTGGTTGATCTGTGACATAACTCGGACACTCCATTAGGTACACCGCCATTTTCAACTGTACCTAATAACAGGCCAGTTCATTAGGGAAAAATCATGGCCAAAGCTTAACTGAAAGTGAAAAGTGCCACACCCGCCCTCACCCCCACTTTCTGATTGGCTGGTTGATCTGTGACATCACTCGGACACTCCATTAGGTACACCGCCATTTTCAAGTGTACCTAATAACAGGCCAGTTCATTAGGGAAAAATCATGGCCAAAGCTTAACTGAAAGTATAAAGTGCCACACCCGCCCTCACCCCCACTTTCTGATTGGCTGGTTGGTCTGTGACATCACTCGGACACTCCATTAGGTACACCGCCATTTTCAACTGTACCTAATAACAGGCCAGTTCATTAGGGAAAAATCATGGCCAAAGCTTAACTGAAAGTGAAAAGTGCCACACCCGCCCTCACCCCCACTTTCTGATTGGCTGGTTGATCTGTGACATCACTCAGACACTCCATTAGGTACACCGCCATTTCCAAGTGTACCTAATAACAGGCCAGTTCATTAGGGAAAAATCATGGCCAAAGCTTAACCGAAAGTGAAAAGTGCCACACCCGCCCTCACCCCCACTTTCTGATTGGCTGGTTGATCTGTGACATCACTCGGACACTCCATTAGGTACACCACCATTTTCAAGTGCCTAATAACAGGCCAGTTCATTAGGGAAAAATCATGGCCAAAGCTTAACTGAAAGTGAAAAGTGCCACACCCGCCCTCACCCCCACTTTCTGATTGGCTGGTTGATCTGTGACATCACTCGGACACTCCATTAGGTACACCGCCATTTTCAAGTGTAACTAATAACAGGCCAGTTCATTAGGGAAAAATCATGGCCAAAGCTTAACTGAAAGTGAAAAGTGCCACACCCGCCCTCACCCCCACTTTCTGATTGGCTGTTTGATCTGTGACGTCATCCAGACACTCTATTAGGTACACCGCCATTTTCAGGTTCGTTCGCGAAGATTCACGAGTGAGTGACAGACAGCATTGCTGCTATGCCAGCCGACACACGTTATGCATTGATATCTTAATGTTGTATTTGTTGGATTGTAGTTGATGGTGTTATTTTACCGAATGTGTTTGTGTTTGAATAATAGGTTGAAAAAAAATCCATTATGCCAACATTTGTTATTTTGCGGGACACCGACTCATATAACAACGTAAAACACATTGTCATAGAAAGCAGTTAACCAAATGTCTGATTTTTATGTTTTAATTGGCGAATATAAAAACAAGGAATAAAACACCAGACAAGTTTTAATACAAATGTTTATTTAATAACAATAATAATAACAATAATAATAATGATAATATTAAAAGTAAATTAAAGTAGACAAACAAGGAATAAAACACCAGACAAGTTTTAACATAAATGTTTCTTTAATAACAATAATAATAACTATAATAATAATGATAATATTAAAAGTAAATTTCAAACCAGCAATCCAATGTGAGATTGCAGTAGATATATTGGAAAACAATATTTAGCCTTATATATGCATACACGTTATTTAAAAACTACTATAAGTGTTATAAAATCAAGATCACCCAAAGAGAAGCATAATCTTCCCGTTGTTGCATAACGGCGCGGTGCATCCCTTCATGCAATAAAATTAACTGTTAGCTTGGAGAAAACGCGCATAAAAGAAATGGTGTTTCAGTGAGTGGTTCTTTCTTTCCAGCGCAAATCGTAAATCTACATTCTGGCTTACATAGTTAACGCCAGGAGACGCAACACGTTCACTGACTGATCCGCTGACGCACGGCAGGGAAGGCAGTTCACCCATTAACTCGTTCGCGAACGGGACAGTCAGGATTCGTTTCCTCACTGATCCGTTCTCGCGATGAACTGGAAATGCAAATCACTCACTCACTGACACGTTCACTCACAGATCCGTTCAGTTCATTTTCTTCTTCGTTTTGTTTTACAGCGAGGTGGCACAAGCTTCAATGCGCATTACCGATACCTACTGGTTGAAGTCATATGAACTGAAAAAAGAACGAATCACTTCCTATCGTTCACTCTCGTTCACTGAAAAAAGAAAATCGTTTTTTTGAACGAATCTTTCACTCACGAGCCAACACTAACACGCAGAGTTGGCTTGTCCTTTTGTCATTTCATCGTCGAATGCACGCAAGACATGGCGTGGGATTCGGCGATGTATGGGTCATGTCATCTTTCATAAGCGCGACAGCCAGCTGTTATGCAAAAAAATGCCCTTACGGCGCCCAACGCGTTGCTTACAATGACCAACTCTATGTATGTCTCTTTTTCTTTTCTTTTTTTAAAATAAATGCTTCTTTTTTAATAGGCCATTGTAAACTCCGTACATACACGATGACTTAGTTTAAAGAGCTTTTAAAGTGAATTCATCCCTTTATGCATGTTTGAAATACCTAAACTCGTGCAGAAAATCTGTTTCGTGCAGAGACTGAGAACTGCCATACTCAGGACAGTCTTAAAATACTTAATGTGCATGCAAAAAAACCTTGAAAAAAATGTCAAAACACTGCAACCATGCCATCACTAACATTTACAGTGCCCACTTCAGCTTCTGAAAATTTCAAAACAATTGCCATATATTTTTGGAATTTATGGGCATATGGTCTTTTCCCTATGTTCACGAAAAAAGAAAAAGAAAAAAAGCTTAACGTGAATGTTAGAAAACTACAAATCGTTCTCACCAAAATGACCATTTAACAGCACTTTTTGCAAACACGACTATACATCAAATAGGACCAATGTGACACTGTCTTTTTGCTATGTTAGCATGTTGTCAGAAAGCAATCACAAGTTCATTTGGCAGACAAGCAGGCTTTAAAGTGCGTGGTAAATCCATGTAATTTGTGATTCACCATTATCTTCTCTTGAGATATCTCATTTGGATATTGGCTGTGTGTAATGAAGTGTGCGCTTGGTTCAAGGCCATTTGCCCTACTATTACGTTTTAACACTATAACGGTTGGGGTAGTATCATTAATCTTAGATTGCTATTTTACGATCAACATGAATGAGTAATGACATTTGTGGCAATTGCACACCAAATCTAACCAAAACAGATAGCCACTGATGCATGGTGTTGGTTTTTACATGACTTCAGCTCAACAAAAATACAATTTAGGGACACATTTTAGTATACGAGGTGTGGATGATGGCTTTTTGTGTGAATGTCACATACTTCCACGGAACTCGGTGGCAAATCGATTGGCATTTTTGCTAGTCTTTGTTTTTGGGAAAAATTTGAGGCCAGAGGGGTTGGAAAAATCAGTGTACCCACACGCATACACATCAAAGTAAAATTAACACTTTCAAAATAAAAGAGGCACATGTTTTGCATATCATTTTCAAGTTCATAAACAGTGCCCAGGGCTGGTCAAGACTGAACCTTCTGGACGTGGCCCACGGGGCGTACATTGCAAGTTCTGCCCTAAGGCCAAAGCAAGAATATGTTCAATTGATTGTGTGTTTCTTCTGGGTATTTTTTCACCGCCTTAGGCTCTTGTGAGAGTTGCTGGGATGAGGGTGTTGCTGGGGGGGTGGGAAAGAAATGCTGGGTGATCACCGTAACGTCTCCTCATATTCGTTAATGAAAGCAACTTTGATTTTTTTCCCTGTTACACTGATTATCAACTTTTGACGCAGATGATCATCCATCCTTGTAGAAATTAGCAGAATTATTTTCAGTTAAAATGCTGTTCTATTGGATGTGATACCGCAGTCGTTTTTTTTTTTTTTTTTTGGGGCAAGTCTAAATGAAAAAGCACTGCAGACAGAGAGAAAAGAATGAAATCTGCACCTAGGGCGGCTTTATCTCCAAGAGGTGGGTTTTAAAGGCCCTAAAATGGATCCAATTACGAAGAGGGCTTTTTTTCGGAACTGTGTGTAATTGTGTAACCCTCATTTTCCTGGCACGGGGGCTCTGACAGAGGCCTCTCATCTCCCCTAAGCCTCCTCTCTCAGGCACAACGCTGAAATGAGATCTCGTCTTAGCGGCGGAATTGCTGAAAGTATTGCAATGGACACCAAGAGAACAAAAATCACCTTCTTACAGAGAAATCCCTCCGAAAAAGAGGTTCGAGCTCCCGTATCATTGCTGGCCTCTGAGCTGATGCAATAAAGTCAAGAGGTCTGTGTGATGTTTACTCATGACCGCCTGCTGCACTCGAGAGGACATTGAAAAGTGTTCTTTTGACAGCCGTGATTGTTTTCGGATGATTTCCTTTTAACTGGATACAAAGATCTTACCTATCTGGTATTGTGTAAAAAATCTTAAACTGCCATTGGATTTGTTGTATCAGCACTATAATAACCTAACCCTAATCCCTAATCCCTAATCCCTAACCCTAACCCTAACCCTAATCCCAAACCCTAACCCTAACCCTAATCCCTAATCCATAATCCCTAATCCCTAATCCCTAATCCCTAATCCCTAACCCTAACCCTAACCCTAACCCTAATCCTAATCCTAATCCCTAACCCTAATCCCTAACCCTAATACCTAACCTTAACCCTCTCTGCATCCATTTCAACCTGGTGATCCTGAAAGTAATCCCCCATTACTTTATATACTGTACAGAGGTTTCCAGGCAGGGATGGACCGGGACAGAAAAAAAGTCTGTACCGAAAATACATTCGACTTGTGCAAGCAAATTAAAGACTGATTTTTGTTCTTTTTTGCAAAATCTAATCTGTCTTTTTTTCTTCTCTAAACAAAAGGGCATCAAAAAATTATGCAGCGTCTTCTTATCGTGGGCCGCCACTAAAACGTACAGAAACCAATTTGTGAGTCAGTTTCTAGTTTTAGTTCTAAGGGTGCAAAGAGGGCTATTAATATATTTAGTTTTACACATTCTCTACAAAACAACAACAACAGCAGCAGCCAGTGTAAATCACAGAATGCATTAAAATGCTGTAGGTGTGATTCATGTGAGGTCTAAATTGTACGTGGCTTAATCCTAAAACGTGACTTCATGATGATTGGGAGGTTTCTGGGGACCTTGAGGAACAAGCATGGAATTAATCTTCTGTTGCCACATTTCGTCACTCTTTACTCTGGTTGGCTGGGAACCATTTCACAACATTTTAATGAGGCTTTGTTTGTACATAATGCTTAATATAGCCATTTATTGATATATTTATATCACTCATTTATTTATTTTCAGTTTCGTTTCTCAAAAAGTCTTTCGAGGTAAGACTTCTCACAATGTGACATGTCACTCCTCGAAACACTTTAGTATTCATGGCTGTTCTGTTTGCATTATATGCTGTGTGATTTTTAAGAGCTTTGTGATTGTGCTGTCGCATTTTCTGCATGGCGTTAATCTCAGCGTTTAAAAGTGTTCAATGGATTTGTTTCACAGCTAAGCAAGGCGAGACATAACCAAATTAGTTTTTTTTAAATCAGTATAAATGTTATTCTTTTATGACCTGAAGGTTAAAGATCAATTGATGGCATTGATGTAATGAAATGTTCTGATTGTATTATATGGTATTTATTAGTAAGACTTGGAATCATGAAACAAGTGTGGTGTCGTTACTGATAAGATGAATATTTGTCTTTTCTATTTTCATATTTTGTACTTGCTAAAGATTTGAAGTTGACGGTCTAATTTTATTGAATTAAATAAAGTTATACAAGTGCATATTCTTTAGATACACATCAACTAGATTCCCAACTTAACTTTTCCTATTTATGGATAAAACAATTCTCGAATTGGTGAAGCAGTGCCCGCATTGAAAAAGGTGCTACTTGGCAAAAAAACAAAAACAAACTCCAGAGTCATGCATCATCTCCATCTCTCATGTATCATTTATTGGCTCAGAGAACATTTCAGGAAGCCCAACCTCCGTGTGACCTTAGCCAGAAAAACTTTGTGTGTGTTAAATTTCAATTTAGCTCCACTGGTCACACACATGTATGCGCACACACACGAGACCTAACCCCTGTGTATTTTTCTGCAAGCAAGCAGCAGTCGAATTTTGAAGACAAAAGTGGGACATTAATGCAAATCATTGATGGGTTTTTGCTCGAACATCACAGGGGGTCCACACTTTGCGATGGTCCTTACCTCCGGTGTTTGGTTGTTTTCCCAGTGTGTGAGCCAATTGCAGAAGGGAATCATATCTCTTTTGATATGATTGTTTATATATATATATTCATATTCTGCAACGAAGACTTTACTATGGACAACCATGTTAACTTATTACAACATAATGTACTGAAACACAATGTAGCACTATTTTCTTTTCATGGATTCCCGTTTGATAAATTTATATTTACTGTGATTGTGACCTTACTAAAATAGGCTCGTCGTAACAGATGTATAGATTTGTTTACTCTGTCGTAAACTGGACTTTCCAAATTGGGTTCTCTTTTTAATGCAGTACAATAATCCATAAAACAGTATGGCTGTCTATATTGAGAACATACCTGCATGCACAACCCCTTTGTGGTCCCATCACGATTACAATTAGTCCCTGTCTCAGGGGACCAATTCCATTGGACTGACTTATGGTGAGTGATGTCATCCATTGCAATGAGATCAGGCCTGTAGAGAAGTATTAGCATCATGGCTAGTTTAAGTGTGTGAGAGAAGCCTTAATAAATTCCGCTCCAGGCCGTGCATCCGCTGATGGACTATAAGTATGTATATAGAATCCACACGTACGTACACACGCACACAAATATGTTAGTGTATAAATATATATTGCAGTCGGGCAAGGCTCCAGGAATGTGGCTATATGCATAATCGAGCTTCAAGCAGCTTTGTAACCTGCATATATCACAGGATTACAACCCGCGTATAAGTTCACATCAGGTCTATTCATCAGGTGCTGTGATGCGTAGCGTGATTTTCAGTGTCAGCACAACGTGTACAAAACGGTAAATCAGAAAGACGGAGGTGCCTGTGTGCGTTTGCACGTGTGTGTGTGTGCGTGCGTGAAAAGAATGGTCAGACTGGGAAGCACTCACGGACATTAAGATGCAGAGGAATATGATTACAATTGATTAAATGCTGCTCTTTGCGACTTTGCTTCGCATATGTTTTTATGGTGTTTATTCAGACTTGATAGACCATTAAAACTAGCAAGATCACTCAGAGAATGACCAAGAACCTCTGTAGTGTCTGTGTCGAGATATACAGTTTGTAAAGTATCGTAAATCAACGCATCGTAACTCAGCGTATCGCAACGTGACGTAGCGCAACGCAACATATGCTAACAACGTATGGTAACACAACGTATTGTAAAACATTGTAACACAATGTACACAAACTCAACGTATCAGACCACAAGGTTACACAACATATGAGCCTTTTTAATTACCGAGAAAAAGCCTTGCGTCTTTATGTTCAGTTCTTAATATGGGCGTAAAAACAAAATAGTTTTTCGCCCTTGTAGGCCTCCATGGAGTTACTTTAAAGCCACTTATTTAAATGTCATCGCAAATGCTCACCAATACTGTCAACTCTCACAGTAAAATAGCTTTGTGCCAAGGACCTTTGCTGAATGATGGTGCCAATTAAATTATTTAGCATCTCAATAGAGTGTCCAAAAGTACATTAACAGATGGAGGACCGCAGTGAGGCTGATAATATTCTCATACTGCAGGGTTCACTGGCTTCATCTAACATTTACTCATGCACCATTGAGTGAAATTAGCCGGCGCTACACGGACGAGCCAGCGCAGGAAGGAGCTGCTCTCCAATAAGTCGATGGGAGGCATTGTATTACATGACGGCCTGCGATGCCGCATACCTCGGAGGATCACTTGGGAATCTGAAATGCACCGCGGAAAACCAGAAAAATAACAACCCAGACCGTGTGAGATAGAAAGAAAGGATCCCGAGATACAACGGTTATGCTTTTGTTCAAATTTGAGTTGTGCTCCGGTTCTCCGGTGCATCAAGCTGGACTGCGTCGGAAGACTGTGATCCACCCTGAAGCTTAATTAAATCCTTACTTATTCAATTGACCCGGCAGCTGGTGATCAGTGGAAATGAAGCATGAAGAGGGGGTTTTATTAAAACCTGTTATCCTAAATTATATAAGCAGTGTCAACTCAAATGAACATTAGCCAGGCTTGTGCATGATGCTAATTAGAACAGCGACTAAGTACACATCTTATTAAAAATCTCAGTTTAGTACTCGCACTGTGTAAACCGCATGTACCTCCTGCCACTAAGTGAATGTGTGTGTGGCAAATAGTGCCAATGGAACACGACTAATCCTGGCCCGGATCCAGGAACCACTAAGGTAAACATGACTTCAAGTTCTTATTGTGCTAAGTCAAATGAAGGAATTCCACTGCACGATGTTGATTTTTGAGAAATTTAAAATGATTTTCAGTGCGATTTATAGTCTGAAAAATTCGGTAATGGCTGAGTTTGTTTTTCATTCAAATAGTGAGATGGAAAAAAAAAAGAAATATTTCCGTGGTCTTTCGGCTTTTCTTTTATTTGTCAACGCATTTGGTGGAGGCCTGAGAGCTGTCAATTTTTTTGTTTGTTTGATCGTTCTCTATCGTCTCCCAGGCACGACTCGCCCTGAGAAACCATCAGGCCTGTCAAATAAAAACTTTTATCTCCTAATTCTTCCGGGGACTTAAACCTTTAAGACTCCAAACTTAGTAGTAAAAATCCCCCCATGGCCCTGCCCATCTTAGTTTATTTTACGAGTCCTCATCGGGTTTATCACAGTGTAAACAAAGCTAAAACAGTACCCTGGTGGAATTTGGGAAGCCACACTTTTACAAGCCGAGATGGGGTTTGGGCCCATTGATTATTGCAATGATTGTAGCAATGTTCTCCTGATGGTGGTGACGTATCACGGGGACTTGAACACTGATGAAGGCCAGATGTCTCCTTCGAACGTGGGCCAATAAGTGCCATATTTACTTGTATCATTTGCTGTAATTATCCTCCCACTGGCATGATAATGATGCAGTGCTTCCCCCCGCCCCCCGTGAAAAGTTAGAACTCATCAACGAATTGGCTCACACTTGGTGAAGCAATTTAGAATTAATAATCCTCCCCCTTTTTGCACATCGTGCAACTCGAATCGACAATTTCCTCCGATAATTCATGAGAATACTTAGCGATGCTGTAAACGAGCCACAATTGTGAGAAATAATTTAACAGTGGAATGTAACTGAGAAGGATTTGATCCAGATTGTACCAAAGCTGTCCAAAGTTACTCCGGCTTGTGCTGCAACAGTCACCATACCAAAAACATGAGTGGATTTGTTTCTCTCAGCATTCACAAAATGCCACAAATGAAATGCCAACTAGCATTCTTCTGAATGCTTGATTGACATTTAAATTCTCAGCGTGATCATATTTCAACATTTACAAAAGTTATTTTTTCCCATTAGTGTCATCCAGTATTCCCATCCTAATTATTTTCATTACTTATAATGCATTCACAGAAAAGCAATTTTTTTTTAGCATTAGTGTGAATCCTCAACATTCATACACAAATTTAAAATAATGTCTCAGCATTATTCTAGATATGCAAAAAAAATGTCTCTAAACTTTGACATATTAACCATTTTTGATGCACCGTTTGTGGATGCATATTTCTCAGATGACTTGACTGTTTAGAATCAATGTCAGTGTTTGTCTCTTAGCATTCACACAAAAGCAGTTTTTAATGGAAATGCTGGTGGTGTCTCACCAAAACGCAGCGATACTGATGTTTTTCTCTCAATCAGTCTCTCAATCAGCATTCAGCTTTTTTGCGGGGATGCACAATTGCATATGTACGAATGCTATTCCAATCCGAATTTATCCCCGCTCTATGAAACCTGGCACATTGCCTTGGGAAAGGCACATTATAGCATTAATATTTAAAGTCACGCGCTTTCTTCCAACTCTTCTTTTTTAAAGAGCCTGCAGGACATTGAAGTTAACAGTTTCTATAAAACACTCCAACTCGCTTTCTTTGTTAAACGTCTCCAATTGCAGCTATTAATATTTACACATCTTCCATTTGCAAAAGGTCGCCAGCCTGCGTGAGCAGATGGAGGCCAGTCAGAATGCTGCCATGCCATGGGGACGCATGCTGGAAAATTGAGTTACAAAATGAGGTGAGCAAAATATTAGATACAGCCGTGCCACTCGAACACAATAAACACATTGTAGCCGCTAATAACACTGTTGGGCTCTTTTGGCAAAATCCATCCTTGAAGCCAGTTTCATTTTGCAACATGACATTTGGCAGGATTGTCTTTCATGAGCAGATCTATTAAAAAAAAAAAAAGACACACAAGTTTAGTTGTGTTACTGAGATTCCAACCGTCCATTCAAATCTCGAATTATCCTGCTAACAAACAGATGGCAGAGAGACACCTGCACAATGCTCTATTGTCTTCATTACACTTTTATTGAGAGTCATAATAGAAATGTTCCCTGCACCCCGTAATCATCTGCCCATAAAGTATAAAGTACTTACTTCAATTCACTTACTTAAGCCCAGAATAAAAAAAAAAAGACACATTCCTATGAGTCCATCTGTAAAGTCTTCATCCTCCTCATTCACGGATGTGACCTTCTCATAACACGCAAAAAAAAATACATCGGGCTGTGGGACGGCCCCGGAAGCAAATTCACATGGCCCACGAGCTGGCACGTGAACACAAAAGTGGAGGGCCCAGAGAGACACTTTGGGTGTAATGCACAACAGAAACACTGGAGAACATTAATAACACCACTTTAACTGGGCAGCTGAGAGTCGCGCACACGTGCAGAGTGGCACTCTGGCAAGGAGAGCTACTGCTGGTTGATGAGCCGGCAAGGAGGAGGAGGAGGAAGAGGGACACATGCCAGGATTTCAGGTACACACACACATTGGCAAGCAAGAAAGAAACACTCGAGGAAACAAGTT
Organism: Syngnathus typhle; assembly: GCF_033458585.1. Taxonomy (NCBI): domain Eukaryota; kingdom Metazoa; phylum Chordata; class Actinopteri; order Syngnathiformes; family Syngnathidae; genus Syngnathus; species Syngnathus typhle. Next base: position 18,734,393 of record NC_083741.1, read on the forward strand.
AACACATGGAGGAGACAGGCGCAGTCACACTAGAGGTTATGTTTGTGGTTGTGTGTGTTTCTTCAATCGTATGTTTTCCATAGACGGTCAAACTTTAGTCAGGCAAAACCCGTTACGTTTGGCGACAAATTGTTTTCTTCTAATACTGGTCTAGAAAAGTCTTTCATCCAAATATTTAATGTAATCCTGACTATACTAGAGATGTAAATTCGGGTTACATTGTTACATAATTCTGCTGTTGTTCCTAATGGTGCAGATTCAGAAATGTTCGATTATCTTTAAGTGAAAAGCAGGGCACAAGAATGTAGAGCAAGAGTATTGATTATAAGTCTTGATTAATTGATTGCTACAAGTTCGATCATTGGAATGGAATTGAATTGTGGAGTTGCTAAAACTTTAAACCAAATTGGGTTCACAACTTGGCTGCAACCAGCACAGATGTTCATTCACTGCACAAATTTGCCATCTGGGGAAGAACAACAACAAATGCTTGTTCTTTATCAGCACCAGGATTTAATTCTTTAGATTTTTGTTGTGACAATTGTTGGATTATGTTGATCAAACTCTACACGGGACCCTCAAAACACCGAGTAATTTGGAACGAGATTGTTTATACACACCTTTTTGTGACATTTTTGTTCGCTACTCTAACTTTTAGATGACGTTAATTTCTAGAGCGACGAAGAACAGCAACTGGGAAGGAAACATTAAAACTTGGCATTTGGGAATTACCTTCCACACGAGTGGTGCCGTTATGACTCTGATACGGCCTCGGAAGCCGTAAAACTCCCGTGTGGACTTTGTCACCCGTCATTCTAGTTGGAACCACTGTAATTCTCATATCAGGGGTCTGACTATTTTATAAATTGTTAGTCGTAAGAGGCCAGTTCAGACTTTTCTATTTGAGATGAAAGTCACGCTATACAGTAAATAAGAATCCAGCCCTGAGCTGAACTTTTCTGCTTGAGCTTGAAATGAAAGGTCGCAGGTCGGCCGCTCGCCTTGAAGGCTTTTTAGTTTGGTGAAGTGCTCGTAAGGGGAGGCGCTTGTAGGGAAAGCGCTGGGTTCTTTCAGACTAAGGCCTTTCTCATCAGGTATGACAAAATGACAATGTGCTAACAAAAACAAAGACGTATTTCATGAAAATTTGCTGATGCGCCGTATTGTTTTTATCACTCATCTGTTTGTTGTCGAAGGATTATGTAAAACCAAAATTGATTTCTCCAAAGCTTGAAAGATGTTGCATTTTGATGAGGCTCTGGATAAGTGACTTAGCAGTCAGGTCTGCCTTTTTCCATTTTCATATGACCCAGGAAGCTAGCAAATAGATGAACGAACAAATGTAACACACTTGTTTTCTCTTTTTGCTATTTGGAATGTGTACATGCATATATTTGGCACTTGCAAAACGGTAAAACTTAAATTAGTTTTTTTTCTTAGGCAAAAAAGTTGTTTCTCTCTCTTTAAACATGGAAGTAGCCTGCTTACTTACTGTGCGTCACAAAATTTTTATAAGCCAAATTTGTTTTTCACTCTGCTTAAGACATGCTGAGACTGTTTCCACTCATAATGAAAAATGGGGCGGTCAGCCTTGATGCCCCGGTAAGTGTCTTGTTTCCTCTAGTTACTATTTTACAGGAGGCATCCAAAGCAAGGAGAAAATAATGTTTTTTGCCGGAAATGTGCTACTTTTAATATCGTAACATTACGACGAGGACATTGTGGCAATGTCCCCCCCCACACACACACACACACACACACACAATACAGACAGACTTCAGCACATTCTGAACCCATCACCTCTTTTGAGTCAAAGAGCAGCTCGAGTAATCTCCAGCTCACCCATGACCCAAATGAGGACAAACGGAATAAAAAAAAAAAAATCAAGCTAGGCTTCTTTTTGTGCGCTTGGCCCATCACAGGTGTTTGCTTGAGGGCCGTAATGACTCCATCCCGCAAAGGGCCAACGTAATCACAGCATGGGAGCAGTATTTATCACATGGACTAACTGTGCACCCCTCTCCTGACACTGGAGCAGACTTTATCCCTCCAAGCCATCTGCACAAGAGAGAGCACCATGCACAGAGTGACCATAAAAATCCGACATTCACCCGAGCATGTAATATAAGACTCCCAACCATGGAAGGGATTATGTATTCTGTACGGGGCTTGCACGTAGAGTTCTGCGCGGAGATTTAGCGCCGATCTTCAAGAGGAACCTGAGCAAATAATACACACACTCCATCAAGCCATTATCCTTAGACCACACCGGGAGGTGTAGCTCCACATTTCATATTAAAGGGAAAATCAATAGTTCCCCCCCAAAGAGGGTTACAGCCTCTAATAGTACTGTACTTCCACTTTACATCACAGTTTGGCTTTCTTTCAGCACCTTCTGACTTTGTTTTTGGGGAGGGGTGTTTAGTTTTTGCATTTGGGCAATAGTGATCTTGCCTCACAGTTTGGAACCTGTGTGGATTTCACTTACTGGTTGTCCGTCTTAATGGATGTTATTTGTAAATTTTGAAGTCATTTAGTAAGTGCTCAACAGATCTACAAGATTCATACTTATTTCAACCTATCCCAGCTGTCAATCAAAATCTGATTACTCACGTCCGTCTCGACTGACAGTGCAGTAGTTAGGTAGGCGTGCAAATTGCAAAAACAATTCTATTTATCCTCAGTTAAATAGAAACGTGACAGGAATATTTCAAGGCTGAAAAGATAAAAAATGAGCACAATCTCTAAGTAGCAACTGTTTGCCGGGAGCTATTCGTTCCAACAACTTGTGGAAGATTTCAGCATCTCACCCACTCAGAAAGAGGCATATTGAAGCCCACTAAGTTCGACATTTCATTTTCACCGTAGCTATTTAAAGCTGTCCAACCAAGACCACGGCCTCGTGCGTGACCAGACAGTGACTGTGTAGGTCAACAGGCTTACAGGAAAAAAAAAAGGTTGTAGGAACCAGCCTGTGAGGCATGAAGGCCTGGTCAAGCATTTGGCAAATTGGATGGTCTTGTCTGTGGACGATTTCACAGTCACCTTAGACATATTGTACTTTGTGAAACTAAGTGGCTACATGTTATCATTACTCGACCGTCCGTCCGTCCGTCCATCCATCCATCCATCCATCCATCCATCCATCCATCCATCCATCTATCCATCCATCCATCCATCACCATTTGCTACACCCAGTAATAATCCTCCATACATTGTCAGCTTTTTAAACGTACAAACTATTCAACATGTGCGAGCTCCACTGCACTGGCCATAAGGCAGGAATCCCTAATTACAGCCTTGCAGGGGCTTTGCTTATCATCAGCGCTGTTTTGGTGTTTGTGTGAAATACTCCCAACACAGCCTTTGATGTAATTACTTTCCAAACGGCTTCCCCTCCAGCCAATATTCCGTTGGAAATTCACGGCCTTGGCTCGTTTGCCACGTCACCGGAACACCCGCGTTTGTCGCTGGCTCGCCTGCAGGGAGCACACATGCTGCACATACACTCGTACTAACACCGCAGACAACAGGTGCACTGAGCATTCACATTATACAAGGTGATATCGCTCAGAATAGAATCCAAGTGGATGATGTTGACCTTTTTTGGACATGCAGTAGCACATTAGGACATTGTGGCAGGAAAACGTTTGCTATTCAAGTGCTTTGATGTCATATGGTTGAAGGAAGTGAGTTCACAAATTTAGTAAAGGAAATGTGTTTTTCCGTAAATCAGCATTTTAAAATTGTTTTCCTTGTACTAGTTCAACATTATTACCGTAAAAAAGTTTTGATCTCAAGCCCTCGTTTTCGTGAAAGTGTGCGGGTTTTTTTTTACAATAGTGACTATTCTCGTTAAATTTCTCATATTTGTTCTGATAATGTTTCACAATCAATTAAAATCGCAATGTTTTTTTTCTATTGTGCGTTTTTTTTCATAATCGTACAAATGTCATGTCAAGTTTTTTCTCGTAACTCAAACTTTACACTCAAACACCATTCTGAATAATGATTATTTTGCAATAACTTTACATTCATGAACACCATTCTGAATAATGATTATTTTGCAATATCATTTTTGCCATTCTTGTAATGTGCTAATACTTTTGTTTTTCCCATAATGTTGACTTCTTTTCTCATCATATGCTGACAATAATACACCAAAAACGATCGCATCTGTAAGAAAAAACATAGTAGGCACTATAAATAGAATTGTTGTATTATTTATAAATGTATGCAACCTTTAAAGGTGATATTTGTCAACACCGGTTCTCGGGATCCATATTTCCATAATGATTTGCTCACAAGGACCTTTACATATGGGAGCCGCATGCATTTTTCACCCATTTTTTCTATTTCTGACTCCAGCAGAAACTTGCTGTTGACACATTGTATATGTATCACCACTTGCATGGTTGTTATATAATATTCTTCCTCTACTGTTAATGCAAGGCAGTTCATTTATTATTGTATTATTTATTTTTCTTTAGTAAGCCTCAGTGCAATAACACAGCAAGGACGCTAATGAGCTGTAGCACGCTAATACATCTGAGGTCACGTCAAGGCACTCTTGTCGTAACAACTTGTACGTCTAAGTCACCCCATTAAAACTACCAAATAAATTTTCTCTGTCTTTTTTTTTTTTGATAATCATACTGTACGACATTCGGCCCAGACCCAAAAGTCGTCGTAGTGCAACGTCTGAAAACTTCTTGCCGGCCTTTTTACATCTGACGGCTGGCAGCGGGCCTCCCAATTCACTCTAGCAGACGTCCTCAGACGGGCATTCTTTTGTCATGCATGGTGACGCAGGCTCATTAAGACCAGGGCATCGTTAGCGGGCAACGGCGTACATCACGCCCAAATGTGGCTCCGCCTCAGGGCAAGGAGAGAGGAAATAGGGTTTGCTAATGACAGACGCGTGCAGAGTATCGATCGCGGCTCTGATTTTAAAGACACCGATTTTAAAGACACCGTACGTAACATTTTAACTTTAAAATGTTATTAAAATAACTTGTCATAAGAAAATAAGACTTATTGGAATAAAAACAATGTATTCTCATATGCCAACTTCAAATTCATAAAATATTATTTCTATTTAATTCATTTAATGATCTCCCATGAGCTTTTATTCTTTCTGTTGTGGCGGTCATAGGGAATGAGCAGTTGTCCTTGAGAGAGTGTGTGTCGTCTCTATAATTTGTCAAATGTTGTTACTTTGACGCTGATGTGCTCGGACGTGTTCATCAATCATCAACCATTGTGGAGAAGGCGCTAATATGCTAACGAGTCATGCAAATAGCAATTAAGATTGCATGCAGCATTTTAGCATCATCATCGCACAGTTTGTATTTGGGTATTGATTGAGTTTGTGTGCATATATATGTATTCATAAACACACACACTCACACCTGTGTATGCAGATTATTCTTTAAATGCATGGCTTGTCCACGCCCATATTAGCAGGTGTGCGCCACTGCTTATGTAGTTACGCAAATCACTAATTATTTTGATTTCATGCTTGTTCATGTGTAACTGTAATATTGCACATCACACCTCCATGCAGTTGTCACAGTGTTAGATTAATGACTTTGTCGTAATGGGCCCACTGGTGAGGAGTATAGTTGTCGAAATTTAATGATTGTTACCTCCCAGTCCTACACTCCTACAGTATTATTTATTTTATATCCCATGGACCAATCAGATGAAAAATTAACTTTTTGGAAGGTGTGTGTGTCTCATTACATCGTGTAAATGTAACATGTACAGCATTTCAGATAAAGAACATCATCCCAACAGTCAAACGTGGTAGTGGTAGTGTGGTAACCACGGGTTGCCCTGCTCCTTCAGGACCTGGACGACCTGTTATGAACATGATTTTTGCATTTTACCAGAAAATCCTGAAGGAGAATATTTGGCCATCAGTTGTTCAACTGAAGCTGAAGCGCACTTAACTTCTGCGGCACAGCAACAAAAATATCTCCACAGAAATGTGAAAGACTAATTGACAATTAATAATGTTATGTTTACTATATGTCTGTCTGAGATAAAAAAAAAAAAATAATACCTTGGTGAAACTGGAAAAAATAAGAAGATTGCAAATACTTTTACTATTAATAATTGCACACAGCAGCTACATAGTCATAAACTATGCCATCATTGGCCAGTATCTTACTCTCTAAAAATTAATCCAAAGCACATTGCTAATCCAAAAGCATGTGCCCCTTTGGAAGTAGATGATACAGAATGGATTTACCATGAAGACATTGCAAATCCGTTTGCTCTATCAGTAACATCACGCGCGCGTGTAGCATGATGCTAATGTGTAACATTTACAACAAAGCAGAGATACTATAGCAAAGAGTGTCCTTTTTTTAAACTGTTGATATATGTCTCACAAGGTAGTGATCTTTATTGCCCTCTTAATTTCCCCAAAGCCATAAAATAATGCACTAACAGAAACACGGAATCATAACATTAAGTGCAAGTCATTTTCCTAACTTTTTCATCACAATGAGTTGTGGAAAAACGCAACGACAATAACAAGGGCGTTGAGGGACGTTTGACAGCCCAGAGGCAATTTGTCAGGTAACGTCCTCACAACATGGCCGCCTCACTTCACACAGGAAATGATTCATCTGCATCCTGCAGCAGCAGAGAACCAAGCCGCTGAAAATTACCAACAACTTATCTGGCCAATAAGTTCTAATCAGACAGCTGCCGTTTGGCGCACTGTAAACAAAAGTAATTACAGTAGATGTGATGGATGGAGAGAATAAGACGCTTTTGTGCGTGCTCAGGAGCAGCCTGCTGCTTGCTACTCTGTGGAGCAGAACACTTTAATTAGGGACAGCAGCATTCAATGAGCCTGACCAAGCACATGTTGCTAAAATAAGACTCTCACTTCATTTTGGGCCTCCCCGGTGTCCCTCACAAAAACATCACTATCACTTTCTAGGCTCACGCAGCACTTTAGAAACTGCAGTTATCGCTAGCTATCATAGCCTTACTCCGTTTTCATACTTCCGATGCTCGTTTGAGCGGTTGGTCGATAGCCTTGATAAACAACTTTGCATTTATGTCGAGTGACTCGTCATTTTTCCACTTCTTGGTGCTACTTTCGGCCTACTAGTATCGTCAGCCGGTCATTAAAGATATCAAATATCTATCCTAATCTTCAACCAGCTTCAACATCTTTGATATTCAGCGTAAGGTACATGAACTAATATACTTTGTGACCATTACATTAGTGTACATTTAGCACACTATTAGAATTACTAAGGCACACTAGGTGATGCTTAAAATTTGTTTCATGAACCAGTTATATTTTATGTTCAGCACATGACCAGTAACTTGGGTCAAATTCACCCAACTTCTTGGGTAGGTCCAGTTTTTACATTAAAGAGTGTATGTTAATACATTGGATTGGGAATTCATGAAATTCAGAAATGTTCTCCATTTTCACGCGGTCCATATCGACCCAGTTGTGATGTTTTGGTTCGAAAAGTGAGTCATGTTGGTGTTTCTGATGTGTAAATGAAGGGATTGATGGCGTCCGTTGGCTAGCAAAACAAACGGACATGATGCAAACCGCAGTCAACAGTTTCAAAGGGCGGTCTCGACCTACTTTGCCCTTGTTTTGTCTTTCAGTAGAAATAGAACAGTACATCTTTGTATGAATCTTTATTCCAACAAATGTTACTTGTGATATTTCAACGTGCCTAGTAGGCTTGCCCAACCTTTTGGCTTCATTTGTTTCCACTTCTGTGCATCCTCATCTTAAAAAAACAAGGCTGTAGGTTTGCAACCATGTGACTTGATGTTGGATACATAGAGATTACGCTTTAATGAATTGTTTTTATTGGCTTGAATGGAAATGGTTAATGTATATTGATCTGGTGAATTCAGTTTTGAAATACATTCAGCTCGTTCAGGTAGCACAAGTCATTGACTCATAATCACAGTTGAGTCATTTTTAGTCTATGTACGAGCGGGTTGGTTTGTATTTGGTTTGGTGAGTAATTCTTTGGAACATTTGAAATCACAAATAATTGGTCCTTTTGTGTGGTTTAGCAGCTTTTAGCTGGGGGCTTCTTTGGCTTTTCCAATGAGGAAACTTACTGTGAATTCCAAAGCAAATTCACAGCCTGAACGCTTGCTTCAGTGTGTCATAAAACAGCGTGCTTATTAGCAAGTTCAGTCGAAAAAGTATCGCTCTGCCACAGTTGCATTCGCTGCTTTATGCGCTGCTCCATCCTCTGCATACTAACTACGCCATCAGGACTCCTCGGGGGGAATAAAAAAAACGTTAAAACGCCGCTCCTGAAGTGGCGAACAAACCCGGGCAGATCGTAAAAATGATGCAAGGGGCGCGTCGGGAGATCTGCTTGTTTTTTTTGGGGGGGGGGTTGTTTTTTTTCTTTGCTGTGTTTACACGCAATGTAAGTGGCCAAAGCCAAACCTATTTACATGCACTTTAACGGCCTGTGATGGAGAATCCGCCGTTGCCATGAATAAACTATTTGCACATTGGCATTAACTCGTGTCCCTGTAGCTATTTCTCTTTATTCCCTTATTTAATTTGCAATGGCTTCTCGTTAGCGATTAGCACGTCGTATTGGAAGCACGTGTGCGCTTTGAGTCCAAGGTACTTGGAAGCGCTTGCTGACCTCTGCTGACTTGTGAAAAGGTGCCTGCGAGAAAAAGTCGAGATTTGCTTTTACTGAAGCTTTCAATTATTTTGTTGGAAAAATAGATGATTCGTGCATGCAGTTGAATTAAGGAAAGAAAATAGCACACTTTACATGCCTCAGTGATGCTATTTTGGTTAGCAATGGGCTAAGCAAAGATGTCAGTGGAAAACGACTTTTTTTTTTTAATGCGAGTGCGGTGTAGTCCTTTATGCAATTTCGTTTGACCCACCCAGGCTGAGTCATCACATCGTTCTATTTGCTCAAACTTGCTTGCTGAGTTTGCTCAGTTTGTCGCTTTTAGTCCCCCTCCAAAAAAAGAATTGTTTGCAATGACAATATGGTCATAGTGCACAATGTTTGTAAGCTCGGACCCAAACAAAGTGAGCTCACACTGAGGATATCCAAACATTAACATTCACTGTCTGTCAGCTTTGGCTTGAAAACTCATTTTAACTTGAGAAGCGTGTTGTGTTAACACTTGAAAAGGCGCTACTATCAGCTGTGAGCAGCCTCAAAGTCTCTATTTGTCTTTGAGATCAAATTATAATTAATAAACCTATAGTGAGAGGCTACATTGAATTAAAAATGTATCCTCAACTAGACTTTTTGTGCGGATAAATTACAATTCATTATAATCCGGTATATTTTACATCTGATGTTGATTTAGGGCTGTAGAAACCTAACGATCTGCTAAAAAGGGTGCCAAACATCAAGACTTGCCTTTCCTTCCTCTAATCCCTCACCAGAAGCTCCCGAATTAGAGTGAGAGGCCACCCAAGCAACTATTGGGCCAGCAGCCACTAATCTGTAATTTAATTTCCAGCGGGTGTGCAGGCCATGAGGACACCCAGCAAGGTCAAGGGCTACTGTGCACACAGCCTCGTGTGGTTTTGCTTAGGGACTAGGATGTGTGCGTGAGTGTGTGTCTAAGGGAGGTTTACTTTTTGATGGGGGTGTCACGCTTTTCTCTCTGATTTATGCAAGGTAGCTATGTTGCTTATGATGACTAACAAACAAATCAGAGAGCCTGATAGTGATCCTGAGCATTTGAATGAAGTGACAAAGCCTGGTTACCTTGCTGCCTATGACACTACCTTGACCTTCTTCGCATGGACTCCCATTTGTAACTGGATTTAGGTTTTCAAACTAGGGTTTAAAACTATGGTTAGGGTTTCAAGCTAGGGTTTCAAACTAGGGTTAGGGTTTCAAACTAGAGTTTGAAACTAGGGTTAGTGTTAGGGTTTTAAACTAGGATTAGGGTTAGGGTTTTAAACTAGGGTTAGGGTTTCAAACTAAGGTTAAGGTTTTAATTAACAATATGGAAGCATTAGTATTTAAAAGAAAATACTATATATAGTAAGGCTTTTTTATGGAGAAAAAAAGATCATTTTCTAATGAAAAAAAGACCATGTACAGTAAGGCTATTTTATGGAGAAATAAAAAATGACCATTTATAGTCATTTTGTTTTAATGAAAAAAGACCACGTATAGTAAAGCTTTATTCTATGGAAAAAAAAATGACCACAGTAAGTATAGTAAGGCTAGCAAAGCCTTTATTTTTTTTCTAAATAAAATAATAACTATGTTTAGTCGGGCTTTTTTAATGAAAAAAAAGACCATGTATAGTTGGACTTTTTTAATTTAAAAAAAACAAGTAAAGTTTAAATATTTTTTCCAAGTTTTTTATGAAAATTTCTATGAAGAAGAAAAGCCCATGTATTGTAAGACTTTTTTTTTTAATGAAAAAAAGGTCAGGCTTTTTAATGAAAAAATGTCCATGTATAATAAGGCTGTATCTCTAATACAAATAGGCACAATGCTGGCATTCCTACTTAAACCTTTGGCACAGAGAAAACTCTCGTAAACCTAGAAGGTGAAAGCCCACATCTCATTGACAATTTCAAGCAACCGGCTGTAGTCTCGCGTTCATTGAAAACAATGCGTTATACAAGGCTGTCGGGCTGTGCCCATGCACCATTTGCAGTTTGCTAGAGCTTAGCCGACATTCAATTACAATCACTTCCACTTCCAGGAGATAGCAGAGGGGGGACCGAGAGCAGGCGCTGACAGATAGTGGTTACCAGGGAAACAGACGCTAATTAGTGAGCGCGAGAATAAGGCTCTTCTCTAATGGGAGAGGCAACTTAAAAAAGATCTAACATGTTTTTTGGTTTTTTAAAATCGGTCTTTTGTATTGAAAATGACCAACTGTATTGCATTCACAGTGGTTGCTGGTGGACCAGGCCAGGAAGGGCTTGAGCACATAGTTACGTGTGATGGCCACTCGAGGGAGATTCACACGCGAAGACGTTGACGATGTTGCACTTGTCTTTCGCCCGGGCTGTGACGAGGACGCCGTTATAGTTCACAAAGGATGCCGAAAACAGTCATCAGGTAGATGGATTCTGATAGTTGGAGTAGAATTACCCCCCTGACTCTTTTCATTTCGGCTGCCCGTCTGAAACCCCTGAAAGAAGAAAAAGATGGTGAAATTTAGCAGACTAGCTTTGAAAGATGCTGGTCATGATAACATAGGCATTTTAAAAATATACGGTTCACATAAAGTTCTACTTTTGTGGTCACTTTTGGCCAAATGAAACCGGAGAATACAATATTTTTCAATACTTCGTGATTCTCTGGGACTCGGTCGAGGCCCACTCTGCCCCTTGTCCATACAGAAAATGGATTGATAGCTTGTTGTGAAGTCATCATGGATCATCAAATCAATCCGTAGCAGCCCGTTCTTGTGGCGAGGGATCCCATCAGACCGAGTAAATGTACCAGCGACAAAATTCTTCCAATGAATTTAAATTGAGAGTAAAAAAACAGCTCCCAATTAGAACAGGGTGTGTGCAATTTGCAAGTATTTCTAACGTTTATCAGCTTCTATGTGAATGCGTTTGAAGGTTTGACATTTTAGAGCTCCAAGCAGTACCCTCAGGCTTTGGAATCACGTCAGCCTGCCCGACACGTAATAGTCGTCTCAATTAGAAAGCGGGCATGGCTGGCGAATATACTGTAAGTGTTTCTGTAGTCATTGAAAATCTGGCTTCAAACGGGCAAAGATGTCTCTAGCTTCCCTCGAGCGGGCTTAAGCCGTTCAAAGTTCTCGTATATCTAAATCAAAAGGGATCGGTGACGGGTTTAGACAAGCACAACCGAGGTCTTAATGCAGAACACCATCTCCTGTGCAATGTGGCAGAGATTATTAGGCTCCCTTGCTGCACTTAACGTTTACCATCCCGAAAAGGAAGCGGAATGAAACTGTTGCTCTGCTCGTTGGCGACTGAGTGTTTTCATTTAGGAAGCCATGCATACACGTCCCGCCGAATGACTTGAATAACGTATCGGCAAAGACGGCGTAGTTAACGCAAAGGGCTTAATGAAGGCCTCAAACCGGTTTCTCACACTGTTAGAGGTGCTGCTGGCAAGACACAAAGAATTATTCCCGATTATGCAAACAGAATTTTAACTCGTTGCAATTGTGCCAAATGTGAAATTGAGTAGAGATATTCAGCATTGTCATTGTCAACACAAAGGACAACAAAACACATTTTATCAGTAATATGATGTCATCCCCATTATGGCAATCTGAAAAAGTTGACTCAAGGTACCTGGATTATTTTCTTTACTTCGAAATCTTAGATAGAGAGTTTATGTCTCTGGTGGGAGTGTCCCTTGGGGGTTGTCACATAAGGATCGCTGTTGTTGTTGTTGCTGCTGTCAGGTGTGGCCGATAAAAGACGATGATAACCCCCAGGAGACAAACCTACCAGACATAAGTAAGGGAAATGTACAGCAAAGATTTAGAACAAAAGCAGTGTTAAAGGTGAAACTTCTGAAACAACCACGAGCCCACTTGCCTCGAGTGAGGGAACGACAAAGAAGTGCTAAAATGCTGACTGGCAAGTTTGGCAGAAACAAACAGAGGCTTGTCACATCCATGTCTCATCAGTCTGTCAAAAGGTCAGCTGCACCCTAGACTGGTCGCCGATCGATCGCAAGGCACATACAAGCCTTCACACTCACATTCATACCTGCGCTCAGCAAATTTCAACATAGACCATCACCAAAATAGGATTGTATCCAGGATCTTTTAACAAGGAGGAGGCCAAATTAAATGCCAGCGTGTTAAACAGGCAGAAGCAATTCTCGGCTTCCAGCGCACGAGCCGCGAAGCTGACGGACGGATTCATTTGCAGCAGGCACTCCAACTTGCAGGCTGCTTTGGATGGCCTATCAGAGCTTGTTCATGTGCAAAATAAGGCGGATTCAATCTCATCGACCATTTCTTTCGTTTCTTATCATCCGAAACTGGGGGAAAAAAAGGGACCACAGTTCATCCTCCAGAGTTTGCAGCCTTCCTTCTAATTTGTATATTTGAGGAACATTACACGCAAAGAACAGCGGGGCTGCCGCTTTATGACACCGAGGAGCCAGAGCACAATCAGAGGAAGCCATCAAAGACAAACACCGGCGATGAGACCATGAAACGAAACCAAAAAAAAATGAGGAGAGTTGGCGCATAATGAGCACAGACGCTTAAAAGCTCGGTAAAGATCATTACCAGGAGAATCAAACGCCCCCAAAAGCATTTCTCCGTGCGGGGACTGGTAATTATGAAGTATTTTCGATACCTGCTCAGAGACAATGTACATTTACATTCATTTGCATAGCTCCCATTACCTGTAACCTATACTGTGTTTGGTAGATTGGAGGCCTGCACCGGAAATAAGATCTCCGGGGAACTTCTAGAGTAGTTCAATGCATGTTTACATCCTATAAAAATATATCAGACAGCCTTGACCTCGCGTAACTATGTCTCGTCTTAAAATGTATTCTGTATGCGGATAGAGGTTAGCAGTAACCACCCACAAACTCAACAAATATCTACTCGCGGAAAGACAATCGTTAAAACCCCAGAGTATAATGCACTAATATTGATTTCTGAAATTAATAAGCTGTTAAATGCCAGAGTAACGGATGGTGTGCTAACTCATAATAGTACACACACCAGAGGCAGACAACATTTTTCTAATAGATATAGACATTGTCACAATAAAAACAGTGCCTTGAGATAGTTATTTAAATGATTTGTGAGCTTGTATCTCAGAAGAACTATACTTCAAATTATCATTCCCCATTGAAATGAATGGAAATGCAAATAATCCGTTCTAGCCTCCCCAAAACACCCACAATTTGTTAAAATATTACAATGTATAAAAACATAAATATAAATATGATACAAAGAAAATATTCCTAAATGTAAAACCATGTATACCTTATTACACACAGTATGAGTTTGACACCGTTTCCCTACACAGTTTCTAAAGGCTGAGCGTAGAATCAATGAATTCCATTGGCATGATTGTTTCTAAACAAACACAGTAGGATTCAACTTTTGCTGTTCCACTGTATAGAAGCTCGGACTACCAATTGTATGTTTATTTGCTGACAGTTCAGTTGAGATCAATGCATTTCTAATGCCCACAGAAAGAGAAAAAAAACAATATTGCTGTGCCCGCCAAAAGCTGCTTGGCTTTGCAAAAAGATTGCAAAGTGTGTTAGACATAATCATTTTTTATCAGAAATGACCATGCATAATGTTATGGAGAGAGGGTTGCAGGCTGGGGATATTCCTTGGTTGGCTACATTGACGTAATCGTGTCCTTGAGTCTCCTCTGGTTGCTTAGCACCCTGATGGAAAAAATTGACGGGTGCCAGTAAATGTCAAACTAAATAGTTTTAGCCTATAATGGAAGGAGACATTAGGATAGAATAGAATAGATCTTTATTAGAAATTTAAAAAGTGCCAACCGATCACTGCATGAAAAAAAAAAAATAGAAGATTAAATATATATAACAATATATGTTTTAATCAGAGAATATGTTTCTATATCTTTGCTATGAGGATAACCTGGAATTAAAGATAAATTTACTAGGACTCAGATAAATCCAAAATATGGATTGGCCACCATCAATAAAGCAAAAAGTGAACACCACTGGAGGAGAAACTTCAGAGCAAAAAAATGGAACGTCATGTCCTTAGTATCCATTTTCTATGACGCTTCTTTGGACCACTATCAAGGTTGGCCTGCCAATAACATCAACGCCTGCAGCCTCTCCAATTAGATCCACAGTAGCTAACAACCAGCATTATTTTGCCCTTCCCAGTTCTCCCAGTCCAATTGAACACATCCTTTACCTTGCAAGAGACTTTTCTCTCCTTACCGGTCAAGGTATCCCGCCAAAAAAAGGCCCATGGCACTGGTAGCGTTAATTATGAGACTCCTAGCCACGGCCCTTGAGGCTGACTCGAACACGGATGTGCATTAATCTTTACTCTTCTCTTCACACTAAAAGGATGGTTTGAAGAGACTCCTGTGGTAAGCCCCAAAGGCAAGGTGACTGGCGGAGCAGGAGGAAGGTTGAAAGAAAGCAGAAAAATAAAAGCGGCACTTTATTCGCCGCTCGCAACGGGACGCCGACCGCCTTGATAGACGAGTGAGTCATTTTTTTGCCCCCGCCGCTTTACATCCTCACTATGTTAATCGGATTGAATATTTAAAGTGACACAGTATGACATTCCCGGCGACCTCCTCCTTCCACCTGCGTTGTGATTTGTTTGTTTCCCGACGCGGCGTGAAGGTGACCGTCCATTTGGAGGCTGCTGAAGGGCCGTGACATGCTTATTTTCGCCTGTGTTTTATTTATTATTAGGGTCAGAGCCAATTCAGTCTGTCAGATTCAAGCTTTATTTGCTTAAAATGAAAAAACGGGCGCTCATGACAAAATGATCTACAATGTTTATAATATCGCAATTATTGATGCTACTTAGTTAGCTCGTCTGTGCCGTTTTGTATCGTGTGTTAGCATTAAACGGCCATCTTTTTCAATTTACATATGTAACAACTGTGAGCTCTATGATTGAATTGTGACCATGTGTACCCCACCTCTCACTCAAACTCAGCTTGGGTAGGCTAGACCCTGACTCTGACACACTGACAAGTTAAGCGGTTTATTATTTTCCATATCTGCCCAAAGCACATCACTGGACCTGGGACTTCCCGGTCCACAAGTTCTTACAGTCCCAATAAAAAAACATTTTTCAGAGAACAAATACAGCAATTATTTTAGGATAATAATTCCATTAAAGAATGCATTCATTATTTGGCTCGTCAGTTTCCACGACTCCTTTTTTGGCACGTTTGTCTGTCATCTACAAATGCACAGCATATCTTGCCGTCGCAATATCCCAGCAGTCTTCATCCCGCCCATGCACATCCGCATCAACAGGGCAACGGCGCGGCCCTCATGCACACGCTCTCATCTGCTTTATGCCTAATCTTTGGCAGTTAATTGAGCCCAGAGGCAGAGGGTTTCAATGGAGGCTCCTAAGGTTTTTTTTTCCCCCGGCAAAAACAAGAGAAAGAGCCCTCTCGGGGAGCGGAGTGGTAAACAGAGCGGCGCTCTCGCCTTATTCATTAGCTGTCATTGAGTCAGTCGAGTAGCACAGCTGACGTGCTAACGCTGGTCATGTATTGCACATAATTATCAATGTGAAGACAGTAAATGTAGCAGAGTAGTTTCCTTGCATTAGTCAATTTTTAGGCGACGAGGACCAAGCGAAGGCTACTTTGCTACTTTGAATCGCCATTTATTATCCTTTCGAAAAACCCGTCTTTATATATTGCGTTGACACCGTATTGTACACTGGCTACCCCTGCTGGCACACAAAAGAATGGCTTAATTAAATATGACAAGATGACAAACATTTTTTTCCCCATCAACAACCTGTATTACTCGTTTCTTGCCATCTCAGTGGTTATCATCGTACTCCATCACAGTACACGGACGACAGGACGAGGCTGAGGGGGATAAAAGCGCAGATAAGTGGCTGAGACGGCCGCATGCATAATTTAAATACTACAGCCAGTCAAAGCCAACTTGAAGGCATCACACAAGCTCCCTTGGAGACATTCCAGCATCCTTCTGTTAGTTTCTGCTGAGCCTCACCTGACAAATAAGACAGTGAAGGACTCAAGGTATTCCCTCTTTTCTCTCCCGCCTTGTCCTCACTCCCTCTTCCTGCCGACAGCATCGGCAAATAGTTTAAATCTCTTTGCCCTTTTGGGGGGAGCTCTTCAGATAACGCCTACTGTGCAGCAAACACTAACGGCAAGGACTCCTAATCTTAGCAGAGTATATGCGAATACATCGGGGTAGATTAAATTTGTCAGCTGTGCTAAAGCAGGGAGGAAACGGCCATTATATGGCACTAATTGCACCTTTGTGTTGAAAAATGCAATCCACTTTTTCGTCCGGGGTCCTCAGGTACCTAACCCGGAGCTATGGTACTTCTCACTCCCGGACAATTTTTTTTCCCAGATCATTTGTGTGCCAGAGAGCGAGATGAGAAACAATGAAACTGATGTCTTGATGTCGGAGACCGCAGTCAATCCATTCATTTGTGTCTGCACTGCTTGTTATGAGGATTGCAGTTAAACTGGAGCCGAAGATGACTCAGTGGCTCGCTAGTCAATCACTGGGCACAGACACATTCATTCCAATTCACATTCACACCTACGGATAACTGATAGCCTCCGTTGAACCTGAGGAAGGTTTCAACAGATTACAACTCAAAAATCCTTAGTAGATTTTCTAACCACTGAGCCAGACTGAAATGTAAATTCTTTTCTCATTGTGTGGCTGTGGCTCAGTTCTTGGAGTGGGTTGTCCAATGACTGAAGTGTCAATGGTTTGATTCCTGACTCCGCTTGTTCCTTGTCTAAGTGTCCTTGGGGAAGACATTGAACCCTAAATCGGCATTGTAAATGAGATTGTGTCTCGCACTCTTGTGCCCCCGACTGACCAAAAGGCCGGTCACATCCTGCACTAATGGTCATTTCACGGTAATGTTGACGAGTTTGGGAAAAAAATTACAAAAAGCCCCAAATTTGCTGAACTGTTTGCTTTGGACATATTTCTCCAACTCGCAACATACGACAAAGGAGGTTAACTAAATGACACTAAATATTTGTGTGAAAAACACTTACAGACCATCATAGTAAAGATATTTTCATGAAAAAAATAATGTGACCCCAAAAATTTTAATGGTTGTGGGTGTGATACTACAATTAATAAAAACAGTTGTACCCTAAAAAAAATTACATATTTTTTGTGAGATTTTTTTTAATCAATTTAAAACCTTGCTTGACTGTGTTCAACTTTGTAAGTTCTACTTTTCATGTCAAAACTAACAGAGAGAGAGTATCGTCCGAGTGTGCCGCAGATAGTTATTTACTATGTGATCTGATCTCGGTCGCCCGGTAATGACGCCATAAAAGCCTCGAGCGAATAAACATAAGTCATAGATGAACATGTATCGATAAGGAGGAGGTTTATAAAAACAAAGTGCCCCTGAACTCTCCAACAAGTTAATTAAATGCAGAGGCTGGCTTGATTAAATAAGGTATACCGCAGCCCGCGTAAACGCGCAAATCGATGGCAAAAAGTGCCACACAAATATTAGAATAATTGATCAGGGATGATTCAGCAGCCGAGAGGTCGAAAAGGCCGGCAGGATATTAGCGAGCGACAAGAGCAGCGGTGAAGGTCAGTGGATACTACGGTAATGACTAACGCCCTTTCCTTGACTCCAACGGGCCAGACTTTATTTTGGCTAGTTACAGGAAATTACTTTTGCTATTTTCCATCATCTTCTTCTCGCGCCGGGCTCGCACGCGTTGGCTTTATAGCGATGACCAATCAGGGTGCAATAAAAACAAGCTGTAACTGGCCAAGCCTGTAATGAAAAGGATTCATGCAACTGACACCAAACTGACGGTTATTAAAGTAAGAGTTAGAGGCGCATCGGCGCACTAATACAGTGCGCTTCTGTACTATATGTTAATGTCATCTGCTCTATTATTTCCCGCCTTTTGCCTTTGCGATACTATGGCGGCCAGGAATGGAGCCGTAGTTAGGGCATCAGCCAAATAATTACCAGTAAATAAAAGTGAATATTTCAAACAGTAAAATTTCAATCGTATGATCAAATTATGGGTATAATAACCAAAGTGTGTTTTTTGTTGTTTTACTAACTCTGCTGTTTAGTAGAGGAATCAATGGAAGTAAGAAGCTATTATCACCATGTTTTGGCCATAATGTTGCAATTGCATGGCATTCGATATTATCGTTAGAGTTTTATTTATTTATTTTTTACGAATAAAAGCAAAAGATTGAACGCCCGATGCCGCAAAACACTAAGGGTCTGTCATGCCAAAACCCGCTTAGTCAGTCTCACGCAGAGGCAATCACGGAGAGAGGTTACGCTATCAGGAATGTGACATCTCGCATCTTCTCCGGGTGGAACATCGCCGCCGCCTCGGATCTACGGCGGTGACGTTTGACAGAGTTTGGGCCGCGGCGGAGTGGGCGAAGTGGAGTGAGGCCAAAGAATCCTTCTCCGAGTGTACCCTTGCCAGAGGCCGTCTGTGAGTCAGTCTGCGCCGAGCCAAAACAGGCTGCTTCCACCTCCTGATGCGACCCGCAACTCCGCCCCCTTGCGTTCGTGCCACATTCACTGAATTGTTTTTGATGACAATTCTACATGATGGGGCCTTGTTGAATCAGGTTTGGCATCCCTCCATCTGTTTTAAAGTCCTTGGCTTGTGTTGTTCTTTTATTGAAGAGTCCAAAATAAATAATATGGTTTCGGTCAGCTAAGGGGAGCAATACAGCTCCAGCAATATAAGCATTGATGTGTTTCAAGCTGCTTGCAGCTGTCCGTAGAAGTATCTATTAGAAGTACCAGAGTCTTTAATCAACATTGCATGCATGGCTTTGGAACATTGGAGAGGAAAGCAACCTACTGGATTTTATTAGATAAAATAAATTGTAAAAAAAGAAGAGGACCTTGAGGCCTTTTTGGTTTGTTTCGTACTTGTATATGTGTAAGATATTTTAAAAGAATCCATTAGGGCCTTCTTGCATTTGTTTACCTCTACTTTGTAAGATCTCTTTAGGAGGATACTGCTCTCTAATACAGAATGTTTTCAGAGTAATTGCGCCCCCCTGAAATGTCACAAATTGGCCGCCGGCGCACCGAACAATAACATCAGCAAACAAGAACGACAAATGAATGTAAAACGAACTAAATAGTTTCTGGACAAAAACAAAGAGTGTGTGACTCAAGCTTTGGAGTGTTTACAATTAATCAGCGGTTTGATGCCAACAGCCGAAGGGCGGGAGAAAAAAAGGTTTGTTTGCATATTAAGTCCAATAAAACACAAGTGTCACATCACTGCTGTGATTTGTTATATCAAAATGCCAAGAATCTCATATTTCTTTTGCACTGAATTAATACCGCTCAGGCTCATTACGTCGTCACTTACCCCGTAATGTGTTTTGAAGAGAGTCAAAAAACAAAGACACAGGTGATCCACATTCACAACACACTCACCCTTCGTTGTCTTCGGCCTTAGCTCGTCAGTAATGTCATAGCTGAGGAGGAAAAGATGAGATCAGTGTGAGATACACATGATGTCCGTCCCCCCGCTTGTTGCATCATCAGGAAGCAGAAGGCGTCACACTTTTATTTAATTAGTCACACCGGTGCGGAGGAGGCGGATCGGATGAGTGAGATGGATACGCCAACTCTCCTAGCAAGCTTCTACTGTGCTGTCAGACGAGTGGAGATAACGCGATAGGAAAGTGCGCACTATGAGTATCACTACTAGCGGTAGTAAGTCTGGGTCTAAGTGTTTTGTAAAGAGGAATACACACATATTGGGCCACATCGAATGTTTTTTCCCTTACGATCAAAGTCAGGACAAGCTAGCCTGAGGCATGATGAGGTAATTTTCCTCCTCGATCTACTAAAAAAAAAACGATCGGTTCAACAGTTCCTTAGGTGTAAATAATACTGATGACCTAAAAGTTAAATACAGCTGAACTTAAATTTCGGAAAGGTCGGTGACCTCTGGAGCAGATAAATAACGGGTATTCTCTGAAACATCGTGAAGTAGTAGCGCTCCTGTTCAGCTGGATTGCGTCTAATTCCAAATCAATGCAATATTAAGAGCTTTATAATTCCAGTTATTATCCGAGCAGTGTTTTCAGTCTCTCGGGTGCATCCCTGGGAGAAATACGCTCGCGTGCCGTGCAGGCTTTTGCCGTCAAAGCCGCGAGCGCGGTGGTTCCGTAACATGCGTGTAAACCGCTAAACAACTCAGCACGGGGAAGGCTCTTAATTAGCCCTCTTGAAGTTATTCGGCAGCCATCACCGCCGTCCTATTTACATATCTTTAGTTAGTAATGCGCGGCCGCTGGGAGAGCCTCGTGGCTGAGGATGCGTTGCCATTGAAAAGAAGGGCATGTCAAGTTGAGCTGCTTTCCGCGGGCCCTCTTCCTCTCAATTATGACTAGTGATGTATGCGAGGGGACCCAAAGGTCTGTCAAACAAAGTTATGATATAATGTTGTAAGCAGCAATGCAGCAATGTGTATTTATATCATGGCAAGAAAGGCTACTTTCTGATTGAGCCAAATTACTGTATCACTATGCAGATTAACTTTTTAAATGAATGAATTCTAGGTTAGTCAGATTGCTGATTTTTGATTGGCAGAGCGGTAACAACACACTTCCTTGGAATTAGTGGCTGGAAGTCAATCCGAAAGATTGTCAACCAATATGTTATTGTGGCTTTGTGTTGCAATGCATTAAACTGAGAGTTGCCTATAAAGCTCAACATTATCTTTTCAAAAGGCATTTCCCCTCCCCTGCCCAATACATCGCCTGTATAGGAATCCATTATTTTCCGCAAGTGTACCTAATGTTGTCCCCGGAGGGTAGAGATAGAAAAAGGAGCCGCTGTTATTGATTTCTTGAGTGTTGCTTTCCTTACCAAGACGCCCTCTTTTCAATATAATAATATCATACAGTTCAGGACAATTATACACAAAAAACAATTGTCTGTCTGTATTGAAAAAGATGCATGCATTGTGTATCAAAGTCCCAGAGGCAATTAAAGACGCCCAGGAACATACAGCTAATACTCCCTATAGAATATTGAAACGCTGGCAGTAATTCGCTGCGAGCGTAACACTGCGATCCCCCCAGAGAAGCATAAGGTGAACACTCCGTTCCTCGCGCATTAAGGTGTTCTATCTTTATTGCCGTACGTGCCGGCGAATAACTCGATAGACGGGACAGAGGGGGGATATAAAAAGAATAGAGGTGACTTTGACTGATACGGCCGTCCTTGTTTCTGTCCGTCTGCAACAAGCAGCCTTTAGGCTCATTTATGCTTCGACAAAAATAGATGCGTGGCGTTTAAAATAGTATTATATGTCCTCATACTTTCATGCGTGTGTATTTATAATCTGCCAGTTCTAAATCAGGATTTCCCCCCAACTCTCAAGTATTGACAACAGACATTTAAAAAAAAAAAAAAGTCTATAGATGTTCTGTGCATATCTGACAGTGGGCATAAACGAGCCTTGTGTTATCTCGCCGTGTTAAATCAAGTCAATACTTGGCTTACTTGGAGATTTGGAGGGATTTGAGCATTTGCTGTTAATTGCTTCAAAGTGAGGCAGAACGATTTTTGAGAGTTTCGCGCAGCACGAGCATTTGGAGTTTGACTCTCAACTACAATATAATAAACCTCTAAAACAGGGGTGTCTAACTCATTTTTTTTGCCGGCCGCATTGTCGTCGTAGCTTCTTTCGGAGGGCCATTATGACCCAAACAAATGTATGATCACCTCATATTATATACAGTAAAAGCTACAAAACAAACTGACAAATAACTCGTTTTCAAATCAGACGAGTAAGAACTGGTCAAATATTAAAAAAAAAAGTGAAGACAATTTGCAATTCTAGTAATGACACACAAATTTGATGCACAATTTGTCTTCAGGGGCCACATAAAGTGATGTGGCGGGTCGTATCTGGCCCCCGGGCCTTGAGTTTGACACCTATGCTCTAAAACCATCGTCATAAATCAAAGTAGCCTTCACATATCATCTTTCATCTCTTTTTTTCTTCGAGCTTATATCACACAAGCCTGTGTGTCCAACACATCTGAGAGGAGGAACACATGTATTTGGCTGTCTATACAAGTGTCGCTTTGCATGTCGAGGGGGAGGTGAGCATGTTGTTGCATGTGATGCCGCTCGTACAAGTACCTTACTGTGAGGTACAAAAATGTCAACAGAAAAACAAAACGTAGCAAGGCAGGAAAAAAAAAAGTATTGTATTAAAATCTGAATCCAACAAAAAAATGTTTTTCGAAACAGCTATTTGCAAACCCATCGTAGCAATCTGCATGGAAAGTAAAGAACCATGTTGAGTTACCGCACAGTGGCAAAGGTTCATACGTGTGCACTCTGAATCCCACAATCGGAGCGCTGTTGTTGAACACTATTTGCCGTAGCCATAAAGGCAACAAAGGAATACCTCAGCCCAGCGTGACTGAGAGAGTCCTGGTTCCTAGTTATCAGCGCTTATTGTTCCAATCAGGCTGCTTTTGAAAAGGAAGGCGTGCTCTGCTTTGGACAGCTCATTAAGATAACGCACATGAGCTCCCCATCGTCGCCATTAAAGTGGAGCTTGTTTTGGGCGGCTTTGTTTCGGGCATGAACCTGTGCCTTTGTCAGCACAATTGGAGCCAGATGGCAACACAAAAGCCGCCTGTCTTGAGTGCTTACACGAGCCCATCTCAGAAGACAATGGCCATTAGCTCGCCTTCTCCAGCGCCGCCGCCCTACGACGTCCACCTGGATCGAAACAAGATCCACATGATGACAGGAGGGATCGAGGGCAAGGACCGTTGGTCGCTAGTCGTTGCTGTGATCGGCTTGCACTGTGCTACCCTCCTCTACCCTTTTCGCTCACGCTAAAATATTCAGGCCGGCTAGTTGTGGGACAGCTGACCCCACTCCTGGCTGCACGGATCACTCTGAAACATTCATGAGGGACTGGGAGGCAATAAAGAATAGAAAACGTCATCGCCTCTACCGCCATCACCTCGCGGCTTATTAAAATCACATGGTATTAACTTTACTGTTGGCGAGAAAAGGCTAAATAATTCAATCAGACTAAAGGAGGAGTCAAATGAATGACGCAAATGAGATTAACGCTTGAGGGAGAACTGCTCAGGATGGTGATGAGCATTTACTGAAGTTCACTTGGCTTCTTTAAAGTTGTTTGTGGATTTAATAGTGGTCGTGTCGTCAAGTCAAACATTTATTTATTTATTTTTAAATAAATGTATTTATTAAGTTCGACAGGCTCCACATTTGACCAATATTAACGAAATCCCCTGATCAGTCTAGGCGGGAGTCCATCTTTTGCCTCAAGTCATTTGGAAAGACCCTGGCCCCCGAACTGAGTGAGTGTATACAAAATGAATGGATGAACTGGTGGACATGCCCTGTAATTGGCTGGTTGCCAATCAACTTTCAATAGATGGATGGATGTTATTTTGCAAAAAGACAGAATTGACTCCGGATTTACCTGCCAACTGCAGAGACTGAGCTAGAAGCGTTGGCCTTGCTATCAGCTCCTAAAAACGTCTCTTAATTTAATTTCCCTACTGACATTACATAACATGTCATTTTTGTTTTTATTCATTGGATATTCCAATAAAAGTATGAACTTAATCACAAGGCAAAACTTTAAAACAGAGAACCTCAAGGTTCTCCAGGGGATGTTCCCTTGCTGGTACTGCGTAGTGTCGATGTACACCCCAGATATCAAAAAGTGCGGCTCCATCAACAGGCTTGACGTGCACGGGTGCTCTTCCACCGCCCATTTGGTGCAACTTGAACATAATGAATTTTACAGTCAAGCTTTTTGGGGAAGGTGGAATGTAAAACAGCTTGTTGGCGTCTCTAAATGAGTGCATCTGTCTCCATCCAACACACACGGACACACACACACACGCGCGCACACACACACTTGACTAAGAATGATGCCAACAGGCTGCTGTACTTGGTGCCTGGAGCAGGTCTCATTTTTTATGTGCATTCATGCTTCATCAGCATTCACTGGCACTTGAGTAAACAAAGTTAACATTCACTAAGTGCTTTTGTTGGGTCGCCCTAACACCTGCCCACCTGCTCAGACTCTTTGCTTGAGTGTCCAACTGCCACATTGGCTAATTCATCTTCTTGCTTGTGTTTGAGAAGCAACGTAGGCTATGGCAATAATTTACAAAAGTGCACGTTCATGTTAATTGTTGGTTTTTCCTTTCAGACAAATTGTTCATGTGTGAAGTAATCTCCAATTATTGGAGATTGTTTGGCATTTATGGTGATATTGGCTATTTCTGCAACTCACCGTCTTCTGTTTTCTACCACTATGCCTTAACAGCTTGACATTGTGTTTTTTGCATACTTTCTTTGTCCTTACAAAAGCTGATAACACAAAGAAAAACATTAATCCTGCCTAGTATATTTTTCCCTGTCATAAACATATAGGCAATATTTCTGCAATTGCGATAACTGCGCTTGTGTGAGCAGGTGTGGATCGGCTGACCTGTCTTTGACTCTTCTTCTTCGAGTTCCTTGGCCTCTTCAGCTGTGAGGGAAAAAAAAAAAAGAGCCGGTATGAGTGGAAGTTGATGGGCACAATGCAGTCACTTCATCAGCAGCCTGGGGCGAGCTCAAAAGCCATCAAGCTCAACACAACTGCGCCCCGTCGCGACACGCACGCTTGCACGCACGCTTGCACGCACGCACGCGTACACGCACGCAATCACAGCCATAGCCAAGCCCAAACATACTATACATCCTTCTCATCAGGAGAGTAAACACATTCGGCTTTAGCTGCTGGCTAAAAAACAATCAGTAGAGTTGTGGAATGACACCACTATGGTGAGTGACACACTTGCGAAAGGAACTTTTGAGTTGTGCTTAAACAGACTTTTTAATGGGCTTCTCGCAAATATTTCAGTTTCATCTGTGTCTGGCCACCCATCAAGTACAAAATAAATAGTATAATTTCTTCGGAAATTGCGTCTGCAAGCGAGACATGCATTCATATTATTTGGATGATAACCACCAGAGAGAGACAATTTTTTTTTGTGGGCATTGACACGAAACAGAATTTTCCTTGCCAACAGGCTAACTTCAAGAAATTCTTGCTTTTACAAAAGCAAGTCAAGTCAGACATGTTATTAGTGTTTCAAATGATATGAAAATAAAAAAAAAATACATAACATGATTTATATAGTGTGATCTGAGACGGCAAGGAGAACATCACTCTGGTCCGGTAATTACCATGACAAAATGTCTGAGAATCACTTAAAAAAAATAAAACTGCTGGTGCGGACAGGGACAGGATGGTCCAAAACCACGGGCTCCGCTGTCATGAGATCCGCGCAGAGTGGAGGAGACATTTAAATAAAGGTCAGTCGGTGTTTGCAACGGTGCCCAGAGGTTTAAAAATAAATATGGAAGTGACACAGACTTGGGAGAGTAAAGAGCTCCATGGAACATATACAATCAAATGAAATGGAAAGAGAGAAATATATAATACACTGGCTGCCAGGGCTCTTGGGGTTGCGTGGCCCCCTTTTTTGTTGGGTGGAAAGGAGGTGGAGGCACTGAGAGCAGGATTGATTATCTGGTTAGCCATCTTATTGAAATGTAAAGGCGTGCAGACGCTGTTTCCCTTCTGGCAGCGCTTTGGTGTTTGAAGTGGAGGTGCCGCGTTGCCTTGTTCACGTACAATACACACTAATGGAATGACAGGGTGTGACGACGGAGGATTATAAAAGCCAACACAACAGCCTAATTGTGCGTTTTGTCTTCAAATGGCGTTCCTGGGCCGAGCCGGATTGTAGTGGACTCGCTCCTACGCGCGGCGTGCGGAAGGGGTCAGTTAAAAAAAAGCGTGGAAGTAAGCAATTTATCTTTGCTGTCTTCCTTGTCATATATGTGGGCCTTCGCGGTGTGTATCATAACCCAACCAAGCAGCTGAGCCGATTGTACTCAGCAGTGAAAGCTCCAAATCCGGGGGTGGCATTCTCCTTTTTTTTTTTTTTTAAAAACCTTTCAGCCTTTTCCACTAAACTTGATAATGAACGCATGGATTGATATCAGCATCATGGATTGCGTATAATTCGATTATTGGATTGCTAGACTGTTTACTTTTATTTGAGTAATATTATTCTTAAGTAACAGTATTTTATTGGTTATTTTCTTTTTCTTTAGTTACCACGCATTTAAATTTGAAAACACTGACCTCCAAAATGAAAGTATTCACATTTTGTTCAACCCGCAAGCCTTATACGTTGACATGAGTCTGGTGGTGAGCCATCATTAGTGAGATGTGAGAATGCCCACCGGTGTTGAATGACCTCCTTACCTTCCCTCCTGGCCTCCTCACAGCTCTCCTTGATCTTCCTGCGGCAGACGGCGGCCAGCGCCACGAGCAAGACCAGCAGGCACACGGCCAGGCCGACGGTCACCCACAGCGCCACGGGGGGGAAGGAGGGGTTCTGTCCTGAAGCGGGGGAAGAGGGGTGGGGATTGAAAGCGGGGGCGGTGCAGTAGACAGGAGAAAACCTTATGAGTCATACTGACTGATTTATTCAATTCAAATCTAGGTCAATCATCGTTGATCTTGGTGTTCATTTTGATTCACTGTCAGACTTGGTTTTTCACCTAATAATTGGTGAAAAACAGATCCCAAATTTTGTCCCAAACATTATAACAGAAGTTACATTACTCATCATCAGTGGTGACCATTTACCAGTCTTCACACCCAAAACCGAATTATGAAAGACAACAGAAGGATGAGTCAACCTTTTGGTCTTTGTGAGAATGGTTGGATGGACGGCTGGTAAGAGCCTCTTCAGAACTCCTTTTGAGTCATTCCGTCGGGTCCAGATGGCTGCCTTTTTTCGCTCAAACAACATTGGCATGGCATTAAGCAAGCTGGAGCTAACTATTGCCTTCTGCCGTCGAGGTTCTGATGAAGGGCGTTTTTGGTGCATTATCTCCAACAGGGATCCGGACACAAACACGATTATGCATATTAACACATAAATTGTGTTTTTAATTAATGCTTTTCCGACACAGCTCTCTTGTAAAATCACATAAAAGTGAGTTACGGTGTCTCAGCAAAGGGCAGAATGATGAGTAGAAGCAAAAAAAAAAAAGGGGGAAATGGTCAGCAAGAAAAAAAAAAACTATATCAGAGACACAGACAAATTTCCCCTGAGAATTCAAACTGAACAGAGGGAGAAGAAAAGAAAACAGGCGAGCCAGTGAATGGCTATGAGCCTGGTGGTAGCACAAACAGGCTTCCTTCAGAGAATACCCGCTCTGGCCAGATAATAATGGAGAGGGGAGGAAAAAAAAATTCTGAAAAAAAATGCTGGCTTTGGAAAGAGGAAATGATGAAGCATCTGCAAAGCCTTGGCACAGAGTCTCAAGGCAGACAGTCAAGGCTTTATACAGTGAAGCCAAGATGGAGGGCAAACAGAGGGGATCCTTCCCGGGGATGAGCCTCAGTCAGAGGTGCTCCATCTGACGATGGCAAACAATTGTTCCTGTTTGTCCCTCGCAAGAGGTAATGAAGGGGCAACAGTGTTCAACAAGAAAGAAAAGGATATTTGAACGTGGAAAAAGTTGTACAATTTGGAGTCCTACCAAAACTGTGGTTAAAATATTTGAGCACAGTTATTCTTCTCCCAGCTGACTTTGGATGAGAGGTCCCCAGTTACACCAGTTTTAAAACAAGTGTTCTGGAAACGGAATAAATGAACATTTGACCTCAACCGGAAAATTTCATTTTGAAAGAGGACCGAATCCAATTTGTACAAGTGCAATACGGAAAAAAAATCTGAATACAAACTACCAATATTTGATATTAGTGCCGTTGCTACAAAGTGTATGAAATGTGCTCAAGTCACCTGTATCATTTTGATAATAACCAGCCAGGACCGATGCCAGGTTTTTCCATCTTTGTTCTTCGCTATTTAAAAGACGCCCCCCCACCGAGAGCCTCATTGTATCCACAGAGAAAAACATACTCAAAAACAGTAATCAGAGGTATATCGTCAAGTACTGCGCAGACACACACTCTCACACACATTGATATCAATTTTTTTTTCAAGAGTGAAGAAATCTGATGCTCTTCGGATTGTGTCGTCTTTCTCATTCTTTTTATTTTCACACTTTTCCGGCCACATTCCCGCTCCCTCAAGGCGGACTGATAAAGACAAATGCCACAGTCGGCTATCATTGCCACGCCGGGGCCCAAGGTGCCGCACGATCATATTTTTCTTCTTCTCGTGTTTGATGATGTGATTTTGTTTTCTTCAGAAATAGATTTGTCTCTAATGGCTTTGTTTACCTAGCCTCTATTCCCTTCTGTGCTAGGAAATGGATGGAGTGCCTTGGACATTACCTGCTGCAGCAGATTTTATATGGACTTGCACCAAACAAGCTTCCCTTTATAGGTGTATATCTCTAAATAGTTTGGGTGTGTGTGTGTGTGTGTGTGTGTGAGGGGGGAGTACATCAATTCCATCTTCACCATTTGTATAATTTCATGACAACTGCATATAACTCTGAAATTGGATATGTGAAAAAGATTTTGCCATATGGCATGAGTATGACCCCATGTTTTTGTCCGTATAGTCATCATCGTTATCATTGGAAAAAATATTTTTAAGAGCCTGCAGTGTCAGTTTACATCAAGTTGAGCTAAAGAAACTATGCAAACCAAGATAATGAAAAATGTGTTTCATTATTAAACACCATTGGATTCTAATAAGAGGTCAGACAAATGTGTTTCAACTACCGTGACGCTGGGCGCACCGCATCTGCAAATCGAACGGCCTTTCAATGGAATCCTCCTCTATTGGTCTATTATTTAACGCGTTGCCAAACACTATTAGCAGACCTACATCCCATTAGGGAGAAGAAGTCTATCTAATAGGCAATGGAGCTAATTTTAAGAAGGTTCAGTTCTTCCGTCATTTGTTAAGCCCAATGCAATACTAACCTCCTTGCTGAAATTCGTGTTCATAATCCTCTGGGGAATAATACTTTCTATCGTGAGTAAAGGTTGATTTATCGAGAGCATATGTTTAAAGTGGCTATAATTAAAACTATTCTTTTTGACTCGAGACACAGGTAATCTTTTTTTTACTTTAGTTCATGGTGAAAGTGGTCGTCTAAGATGACAGCCACTATAACGGTAATTAATTGGGAGCACTGACAATCATAGCAGTATCGCTGAATATTACTCATGACCGCCTAATTACATCAGATAAATATCTTTTAGGATTTTTTTTTTTCCTGCTGTGGTCGTGCTACATCTGCTTTTGACACAGTTGTATGTTAGCAAGCAAACGTGATTGGGGTACGCAAGATAGATTTTGAGCTTTTAGCTTTTTGTCATGGCAGTAAAATTTGATGACTCTAATAACTCAGTTCCACAAGGTCAAAGCTTGACCAAACATTTTGTGGGGGATAAAGACATTAATAGGTGCCACCTACTGACCAAAATGTACAGTTGCAATAACTGCACACCCCTAACTCGTCTTGAATCTGGACTGGACCGTTTTAAATTTCAACTCAGATAACCAAAGAGTAGTCAGCCATCTGACCATTTTAGTTCAAAGTCAAAGTCAAAGTCAGCTTTATTGTCAATCTCTTCACATGTCAAGACACACAAAGAAACCGAAATTACGTTTTCTCTATCCCACGGTGACGAGACATATTACACGATAGACATACAAGTAAACGACACAATATAAACCAAGAAGGCACAAACAATAAATAATAAGAGTAATGAATAAAGTTTGATGTTTTATGAAGTGTTTTTCATGATCAAAAACCTTGCGTGTTCAAGATAAACTCTTTGGATGCACGAATCCGCCTGTGATGGTGCCGTTGTGTGTCGTGGTGAACACAACTGCAGTTTATCTTATTTTGTCAACTGGATTACAGGTGCTGCATTGCCTTTGGGTGTTTTGTATTCTAAAAGGCCACAGCAGACAGCTATGTTAAAAAATAGATGTTTAACAGGGCCAGGCAACAGTATGATAAAATGCGACTTCCTTATGGAGCTTCTAACATCGCCTGTGAGACAGAAGCCCTCCTTATTCTCTGGAAGACACTAACGGGCATTCACAAGGGCCCAGTTCGGGTATTGTTTTGGCTTCAGTAAACGCAAGCGCCACAATTTCCCGGCAATTTTTTAGTAGCCTGGGTGGTTTCTCTCACACCTTTAGTAGAATAAAGTGGTCCAAAGACACACTTGCCTGTCCTCTCGAATGTGCCACGAGACGACGATGAGGATCAAAGCTGTTTTCCTACCGAGTGTCAGTTCAGCGTTACCTGCCTGGAAGAAACCTTTCGTCTTACGCTGTGACCAAAGGGGAATAATGTCTCTTGAGAGATTGATGCCTTCGGGCTGAAAGAAGAGCCAAAAGCCTCACTGAAGTCAATGTGAGGGATGAGAAAACGTCAATTAGGGGTTAGCCTTAGGTGTCATGCTCGGCTTTATTCAACTCAAAACGTCGGGGATGCTTATGGACAAGGGGCTTGAGCAGCAGCTATGTGCAGTGGCCTGCTAAAAGACTCAAGGTGATCACAGCCATAGGTTGAAGAACAGTGAAAACCCTTAGGTCAAACATTTTGATAGCTTGTACCACCTGACGTTAGGTCAACATTTGCAAACAGATTGTTGACAACAATTACCACAGTGCTTCACGAGACCAAATTTTGGCAGCTGGTTTTATTTTGGTAGGGTGCTACTTCCTGTTTTTTGTTTCGTTTTTTTTTTGCTCCTCATCCTCTCGACTTGATAAGACAGAGATGGTTTTGACCAGGGATTTTGGATCTTGTTTGACAAAGAAAGGTCTTTTCTATTGCTCTCTTGCAATAGCCTTTGGGTAGCTAGCTAGCTGGCGATTAGCTTCTTCTCACTTGCCATTTAAAGGTAGTGAAGTGCGTTTACAGGGAGTCTTAATGTTAAGAAAATAATTTTGTCAAGATTATTGACAAATGGTGAAAAGTTTTATACTTGCATGCCAATTAGCCACATTAAAATGTTATTTCAAACGCTGTACAGTAAAGGCAGGTTTTTGGATGGCCGAGATGAAGGCATACATTCATTAAAACAACACCGTATAAACAAGATAGAACTGTAAAGTCAATGAGATATAAAACTGAGAGAGACACAAGAGCTGGCGCTTAAATCACAATGACCGAACGCTGGCATTGTGATTGATGCGTACCACCTTAAAAACTAGTGGCTTGCCAACATAGTGATTTAAACATCTTCATCAAAGTCTTGTGCGAAAAAGAGTGGCAGAACAATAAAATAAATAAAAGCCAACTCCTTTTGTGATGGACGGTAGCCTAGATGAAAAACACCAGTACGAATAGAAATGACGATGACTGATTCTCAGTTGTATTTTGGTATTAACCTTAAAACCATTCCTCAAATCCAGAAAAGCCCTTTCCATTAAAGCCAAGTATGAAAAGCTTGTAAGTGCACAGTGACTTTTTTTCCAATTATTCAAGAAACACCTACGCTTTTGAAGAGTCAAAGACTACAAGGTCACTTGTCGACGGGAAAAAAAAACTTGGCCAACTGAGACTGATAGAAACGGTTTTCCATCATTTTCTTAACATTTCAACGCAACCCCTCTTTAGCAAGATGCTAGCTCGCCATTTTATTGGCATGCTGAGAAGCGGCGCGCTCATATCGTGAGCAACAACCTAGCGTCCAATTACTAACATGATTTGTCTGACATTATTGCCTTTCCCTCAATGACCCCGGTCTTGTGTCAAAAATAAAACGAGCGAGCGACGAGCAGACACCCACATTAAAACCGGAGTAATGGCTGTGCATTAGCAAAAATAAAGTTTCTAAAGGCGCTCTATTTTTTTCTCAGCAGGGGGGCCTTTAAAAGCCATCTGCTGGCGTTGAAAAGCAGAAGATGAGGGAAGGAGTGTGCATTGAATAAATGAGAGTAGCTACATTTCCAGTGGCTTTTTTTCAAGACCTGACCCATATGTAGCACTATGTAAATAAATCTGACTGCCGTCAGGTCGCTCCACAATGTTTTGCACGTCTATCTTTATGTTCCAGTACCTCCAACTTATTACTTCCAACTAGTCTGCATTAGTATTTTTCAATCCTTTTCATGACATAATGCAATTGTAATGACGACCCTTCGGCAGTTGAGTAAATGAACGCCCATGGCCACAATTTGCAGAAGTATGGTTTCATTCTGACGATGTAATGGATTATTAATTATGAGGTGCTGTGTTAAGGTCATCTCCCCTCGAGTCACACAGTAATGATCCACAGGTGAATAATTTCTGTCAACCACTGGTCAAACGCTACAGGCTCAGGTTCTCATTATCACACACACTGCGAAAGGGTTGCGAAAGTGATGATATTGTAGTTTTCAATATTGTTGCTGTCCCATGAAACCTGGTGAGTCCACTTCAGATAATTTTTTAATAGTTTTTTCAGTAAAACGTGTAGCTAGCCAATTAAAACATTTGTGTGCCTCATAGTTCAAATCTCAGCTCGTATGGAGTTTGCCAAGTCCACATTTCATATCCAGCTTTGCTTAGTTCAGTGTAAAAGGCAAAGACAGAAACATTTGGTACTTGCCCCCCACTTGCTGTCTTGTGTTATTAGGGCGGCGAAACAGTTCGCCTTGTGCTTTTAATTCATACACGAGTGCAAAGTCTACTCGTGTCAGAGTTGCGAAACGCTCACTTCTTCTTCATAGTGCGTGACATATTTGCTCATGGTTTTTGGTCCCGTCGCTGTTCAGCTGTCCAATTCCATTTTCTTCCTTGGCATTTTTCTTGCATGCAAATGTTGCATTTGTTTTAGCGCAAAGGGGAAAGCGTATGCTCACTGGTGAACATGGGCTGAGCTCATACCGGCGCTGCACTTTTGACATGACATTTACAATCTATTTCTTACGAAAAGAAAAAAAAACGCTGTAGCCGTATCCACGCGAGGGAACGCTCTCCCCGTGTAAAGTTTATCCTTGTTATACTGTCCAACCTCTACCTCCAGGCTATTGTTTATGCAGTCTCTTTCTCAGCTATTACACATTCTAACCGCGCTCCACTTGCCGTATAGACATTGGCGTGCTAACAGGACAGCCCAGCTCCAAGCAGTATTTTCAGTCAATTAACCAGTCTACTGGGCATGGGATTACATCCACCTATGAAGATGAGAAAATTCACTCTCAAATTGCCAGCAGCATAATATGTGAATAAGTTCAAATAATTAATTTCAGCTTAGTTGTCCTCCCTTTACACTTGCACTTTATTCACAGAATTGTGCCTATTAACTTGTCTCTAAGATGCACCAGAAATACAATGCAAAAGTCTACAAAGTATACCGGTATAAAAGCGCCCATCAAATAAATCATTATAATTAGCACATTTTGGTCATACAAATACGAGAGAACGTAAAAATCGGCAATGTTACTGTTGGAAACAAGTTGAAACAAGAAAAACAGCTGTGAAAATAAGAATAGTGTTATTTCAGAAATAGTCAAGAATTGACTTCCTGTTCATTGAATCTACCAAGTCTTCATTTTTTGTGACTGCTTTCTGAATACCAAAATAAATGCTTCAAACTGTACGAATCTGTTTTAAAAACTTTATTTTGTTTCACCTGCCAATTTTATACCGAAACAGTTTTTTCTTTGCGAGAGTCGAGTTTCGCGTAATGCAAATCACCAACGTGGCCATTAGCAGCAATACATCGCAGCCATCCACCTCCCTCTCCACTCACTCAATTAAGAGCTCCTGTGATGTCCAACAACTGACAGACACTCCATCACCTTCACACATCCGCCCTTACTGATTGTGGCATTAAGATGTCGGAGGCGCCCGGACAATTGATTTTCTTCAATCTTTGTTTTCATTCCGTCTTAGCTTCTTTGTTTCTTCACTCGGCCATCTTGGCAATGCGGGCAGAACTTGGGAGCGCCATAGTCATTTGACAATGTGGTGTTGTCTAAAATTTTAATTAGCTTTAAAACAAGTGCTCCCTTACCCTGCGAGAGGCCTAGGATGTGTAGGAGAAGATTACTAGTGACAGCTATCAGTGGCCAAACAGACCATCAGTGTGGTCGAAAAGACGGAGCAGCTGAGAGGAGTCAGACAAGGATGCATTGATCCCGAATTCTAGACATGATTCACCACGAAGACGAAAAAAAGGGGGGGGGGGGGTTGCTTCCAATTATTGCGTCGGTCCTAGTCTACTTTAACGAACCTCCTTGACACAAACAGTACACAGACTGTTTACTGACGCACCGAAGACTGAAGGACTCTCGAAAGTCAAAAGGATTTCTCTTTTCTACATCCTCTAACAACACAGCCAGTTTATAAGATCCAACTTGGGGTTGTTTTTAGAAGGATTTCTTGTCATCATTTTTGGTCTTATCTACCAAACAATTTGTCCAATTGGTCTGATCCTCGTCTACCCCAGAGACCACATACCACTGATTGACTGACTTCTGCTGTCTTTCGTTGCATGTAGCCCATCTATTTGTCCATCTATTTCAAATTTACGACGAGGTATGCAGATCTCAGATTATGTCACAAAGAAGTCAGCGCTTACAAATTGCAATTTGCTTTCACGTTAAAGCAGAGCCAAAGTTAACATGTCGTAAGTGCATCGTGCTCACCGCGAGCGGTCTCCTCTGTAGCAGAAGACAAACGACAGTGTCAGTCTTGCAGACACCCTGCAGCACACACCTAGTATTGCTAAAACAGCCCCTGTGTTGCATCACTGCGGAGCCAAGCCAATGAGGAATATCACACGGGAAATTAACGTTAACACGACATCCGTTCAACCAGCCCCCCTTGAAGTGTTTATTTTAATCGAGAACCCATCCGGCGCAATCGGCACCTTGTGGAATCATCTTTCGTGTTTGAGTTGTGGGAAATATAGGAGTGAAACCACCGCATATGTGACCTTTGCATCGGTCTCTATGTCCACAAATCCCGATTTGAATTAGAAATGCAATCATGGAATCCACACTGAAATCTAAATGTTAAACCCAGGAACAAAGCAGTTCTTCAAAGAAAAAAAGGAAGGCTACTTTACAATGCAACGCAAGTGATCACCCAAACATGAAAGGGCTGGGTGGACTTCTTCAAAGGACTACGGGCTGTTAGTATGCTTCGCATATTGCTGGAGAACCTGGAGAAGTGGGCGAATATGTGATGAAATTTTTAAAGGCATATCTTTGGATAGTTTTTAGCCTGGTTGTCTCTATTTATACATATATTATAATATATTAGTAAATAATTGTATTTAAAATGTTTGATGCCTCAAGTGTTACTGTATAATTTGCCATCATTACAGGATTGTACATGAATTTGAGGGGAGGGTCTCAAATGCTACATTATAAAATCTAATTTGGAATATTATAATCCCTTGTGGTGAAGGAGCCATCCACAGAGTTGAAATCATTAGAATATGCAACTATAGGGAATTGGTTAACAGTGAAAGTTGATGTAAAATAACCCATAACACCAAAATTACCACTGAGATTTATGGATGAAATTGTATGAATATAACACTCCGCGGGACATTTGGATTTTTACTTTTTTATTGTTGCTGTCATTTTACAAAAGACCGAGCTTCACAGCAGTCTCCTTCAAATGAGTCGTGCCCACGAGCTCCTCCGAAATATCAGTGAAGTACAACTTCTCATGATTTATTACTTAAATATTCTTTGCCTCCCTCCAGCGGTTTTACAGTAGGAGATCTCAGACGGACGGAACTTTTGATGTCAGTGAATGTATCACTGAATGGGTCACACTGTAGCTAAATTGCAATTTGGGTGCGGATGTTTTTATTAAAAGCGGCAAAATTGAAATGAATAAGTTCGATTGAACTGTTACAACATCTATTTTACGTTACTTTTATTGGTTATTTGCAATGAGTCAGGTCACACAAACGGGGGGAAAAGACTATACCGTGAAAAAGTAAGACTTATTGAATACGTCGGGTGAATGTACATACTTCTGTACAATGAGTGACGAGTCAAGGTTCGTCTTTGCCTTTTTATGGCAGTTTTCACAAATGCTCTCGGAAGCTCTGCCTTCTTCATCTTGTGTCTGCCAGTCAGTTACCCGGCAACACTCG
This sequence comes from Syngnathus typhle, assembly GCF_033458585.1. Lineage (NCBI taxonomy): Eukaryota > Metazoa > Chordata > Actinopteri > Syngnathiformes > Syngnathidae > Syngnathus > Syngnathus typhle. The sequence goes on from NC_083741.1 coordinate 18,771,261, forward strand.
TGTTCTACCACCTGTGTCTGATTTCCTCGACGGTTCAAAGTCAATTTACTTCCTTGTTTTCCATCCAATCTTGTTGGCTCATTTGTTTTCTGGTTGCGTTTCACTCTTGTCCTTAGTTTGATTTCAAAAGGAAAAGTTGTTCCAACCCGTTTGCCTCACTATAGAGAAGTTCTACCTTTTAATCGGGCCTTCTAAATGATCTCATCGTGCCTATCTGCCTCGACCCTTCCGTCCCACACAAAAAAACATGCGTGTTAGTGTAACTAAAGACTAAATTTGTGATGGTACGTTGTTTTTATTGACGATGTCACGTCAGAATCACAACATTGTTCTGGTGAAAGAGAGATTCCGATGACACTCCTGGCCATGGCATTTTTGGGGAAGCACACATAATATGGCATTTTCTAAACCTATTACCGGTTTCATCATTGCACGCCTGCAATGCCATTACATTGTGTAATGTGGCAATGAGAAGTGGTGACAAATTGAAATCCAAGGGCATTATTGTCACCCGGCCTCGTGAGTGAGTCAGCGGGGACAATGTATAAATAGCCCTCCCGTTCGCAACAGCACACACACTCCAATTCTAATAGACTGTACGGTGGACAAACATAAAGTCTACACCCCCCTGCTCAAATACCAAGCTTTACACTTAAAATCTGGATTTATTTCTATTTTTTAGTTGAAAGAGGTCAGTACTATTGTAAACGAAGAAAGCCCTCATAGTGGTAAACGATAAACAAATGTAAAATGTTGATTTGACTTCCCGTGGGTGACCCTGTTCAGATTGCCCTCTCACAGTTTACATGAAGAAAACAAATTACCTTCAACAAATTACTAACACATCCAGCACTCGTCATGCGTGGGAGTGAACAAGAGTAGCTAAAAGCCCGGACAGACACATATTATAGATATGATGGACTCTCAGTGCGGGTCACCGAGTTGTCTCGGCCGTCGACGTAGTCGCACTTTACTTCGCCGACAGACACATACGATGATGGCAAGTGATGAAATTAAACAGTTGACAATCTTAATAGGAAGCAACACTAGTCTGTTTCCTCATGTCTGTTATTACGGAGGGGCGGGTCGACTGAGCCCGACTGAATCCGAACCAGTGGGGGAATATTAATGCTGTCTGGGATAGCTGTGAGTCATGGCGAGCCCCCGTTTATTTCAACGAGTACCATTAGGCGCGCGGCCACTCTTTGACTTCATCAGTCACAAGCATAAATGTGCTTTTTGACAATAGTTTTTAAAGATCCCAATCTCGTGCAGGAGGGCAGTTGGTGCAGGTCAGCAGAATGGAGTCAAAGTCCAATCCTCTTGGGCCACGCTTTACTTCAATTCTACACTCGATCATCGATCACCTGTCTCTTGAGTAAGCGGAGAAAAGAAGCACCAATCCCGAAAACAGACTCAATCTTTTTTTATTCTTCCCCCAGATTAATTGGAAACATCTCACGTTGCCAGACAATGCTCTTTGAATGTAGCCAGTCGCTAATTCCGACTACAAAAAAAAACAGGCATTTAGGGAGGCAAACTGCGGGCGTCCTTTGCGGCATTATAATTCACGGTGTTATCAGGTGGAGAGTTTAAACATCAAATAAACGGACTGGATAATTAAATCAGCAAACTTTGAAGGTGTGCCCGGGCATTAGTTTTTGGCTGAAAGGCCCGAGACTAAAATGATTTTGTATCACGCCGAAACGGACGCCAGACTTACTGAAAGCAATCCCTCTTACAGGATTTAGCTGGGGAGCCACACAAAAATGTCCAATGCGGGGTCCCAGCTGTACCCCGTGATAGTCCGCTCCGTGCGTCCGAATATAAAATGCGCTCAATCAATAACAAAAGAGAGCTTTCGCGCCTTTACGGCCGCCATAAATAACAGCGTTCTGAAAAGATGAGTGAGGGTGGGGCGAGAGTACGGGCTTTTTACCGACCAGACTGTGGACACATAAAAAAAAATGCTGTTTGTGACAAGATGGCGCAGGAGTGTCATCACACTGGCTTTGATCGTGTTTGATCATTTCCATCGTTTTGCAGAAATGCTAACGTGGATTCTGGGGGGGTCCACTGTGTCAGACTCCATAGTATGGAGTGTGTGGGTGTTTGTCTCCCAACACTAAGGTTGAGGGTTGGATCCTGTGACCAAGCCTAAGTGTCCTTCAGCAACATACGGAACCCCCACAGTTGCTTCTGCTAAAGTTATATCGCACAGTTTTACTCCTATTTTTCCATTTTCTTCACTCTCCAGCTAGCCATCCATTTTTAATACCGCTTATTCTCATTAGGAGCACAAAGCTGAAGCCTATTCCAGCTAGGTGAGAGGCGGGGTACAGCCCGGACTGGTTGTCAACCAATCAGAGGGCTCGCAGAGACAACTCATATTCACATCGATGGACATTTTAGAATCTTTAATGAATTTACCATGCACGTTTTGGGAATGTGGAAGAATGTGGGAGGATTATGGCGTGCCCCGAGAAAACCCACACAAGCGATGGGATGATCCCTTTAGTCTCCTCTCACCAAAATCCAATAAAGAAGTAAACGGGAGAGCCATGTTCTCGTTTATTGTCGTTTATCTTTTTTCCGACTGACAAAGCAGGCCGAGATGAGCCAAACCGAGTTAACTCGGTACTGTAAATGGAATCAGTACAAAATTCTATACTGACCAGAAACAGACGCTATCATTTCTTAAAACGGGGGTGCTCATATCTGCTCAAAAAGCTTTGAACAGTAAAAAGTAGAGACGGCACCAAGGGCCCAATAATAAAGAGACAAAGAAAGTAGCTCATTTTATCTGAGCGATTGTCGCATTGAAGAACAGCAGGGCGCAGATCAAAAAGTGGCAACAACTAAATCCGACCCAACAATCCCTCCGAGCCGATGTGTAAGACTGGAGCCATGACAAATAACATTTTCTGGGTCGCAAATACAAAGATGCAATTTCCTATACTGAAAGCTTCCAGGAGGACATTGAAAGTCAACAGTCAAAAACAGTGAGAGCCGCCTGAGTTAATAATCCTGATGGCGCCGCTGCCGCCTACCTGTGTTTACTCTAGATTGCCTACATTACCTCATACGTCTGTGTTGTCGTTTTCCCCGGCTGGCTCCCTGATAAGATAAAACACACTTTCGGCGGAAGAGAGGGAGAGCATGTTTGTGCACCTTACACTGATTAATTGAGAAAGTTTGCCGCGGCTCCACTGACAACACCTTCGTTAATACCGCAATTTCCCCCCCCCCCCCCCTCGGCTCCACGGCAGACTCTGCTAATCACATTTAGATTAGTGGGAAAACAATGGTGGAAAACACAGCACCAGAATGTTCTTTGGGTAAGGCTGCAGCAAAAACAAATATATTTTGATTAACATGATTGAAAAGATTATAGATACTAAATAATGGTAGGCTGGAAAGAAATGGGACTACAAATTTCACAAGAGCATGCTGGAAAACACAGCACCAGAATGTTCTTTGGGTAAGGCTGCAGCAAAAAAATATATATTTTGATTAACATGATTGAAAAGATTATAGATACTAAATAATGGTAGGCTGGAAAGAAATGGGACTACAAATTTCACAAGAGCATGCTGTTGATGGACGCATTATTCAAATTGGACCACTGGTCATTCTAATGGTGCGGTGTTTAATGTAAAATAACTGTTTTGTGTAAAATAAAGTTGGAAGTTGTTTGTCAGCATTTAAAGCTAAAAAAACAACAACAAAAACGCAGTTTATAGTCGGACTTGGTCACTATCCCCCAGGCAAGGCAAGTAGCGGGGGGGGCTCGTCAAGTACTGTAAGCATAGAAGATAGTTTTTTTTTTAACCGCAGCTTGAAGACATATAATAAAGTTTTAGTATATGGCATAAACTTTTACTATACTGTATAACTGTACGATTAATCACACATTAATCACATCTTTCATTTCTTCTAAATTGTGTTCCACTGAAGTGGAAGAAGCTGTCCGATGGCGATAGACCCTTTCACCCTAGCCTTAAAAGCTGATTTTCAACCTTTATCCTGTTTTCTGTATAAACGCCACCGACACGGAACGTCCATTCATCCATTTTCTGTAGTGCTTGCCCTCACTCGGGTCACGGGTGAGCTGAAGCCTATCCCGGCTGACTTTGGCACATATAGACAAATGACCATTAACACTTACATTTACGCTTTCACGCTTCCATCCATCTGGGAGTTGGAGCTTAGCCCAAGCTTGGCGAGAAAGTACAACTTGGACCGGGCACATACAAACAACCATTGGCTCTTTGATGAAAGTGACATAACGTCAAGTTTTTGAGCTAATATTCCTATTGACTGCCAGATCAGTCAAATTCCTATTTCTGTAAGGAACAAGACAAATGTTGCAAAAAATGGTTCTGGCTCAGATCTCTGTGTAAGAGAAGCTGATGTTGTCTGGCTTTGTTGCTCATAGCGCTATTGCAACAAAAAGTCCCGCCCACCGTCTGTTCTTTTACTGCTTTGGTTAGTTACTTTTCAAAGACAGGCGGGGAGGCAGGTAGAATGGTACAGTCAATCTTTAAAAGAGGAGAGAAAAAAGGAGGGGGTGTTGTAATTTCGAGAAACTGTCATGCCTGGGATGGACTCGCACACAAGAGTTAAATGCACATTCAACTCAGCTGTCATGCTTTCAATAGGCTCCGGGTGAATTTCTAAACCATGCCCTCCATTTTCCTTCTGTAGAACTTCAAATACAACAATGGAGCCAGGCAATCTGGACTGTATAGACACATCAGTGCATGCAGGTGATAAGGGTCATGTTTTTGTGTCGATGATTTCATGCCGATTCAGTATGCGTAGCGTACCGTATATGTAGAGATGGAAAGGTTGAAGGGTGGCTAATGCTTGGCCTGCTTACTTGGCGCTCACTCAGGTCCGAGCCCTTACAAAAAGTATTTTCCCTATCTAGCAAGAAGTCTTCTCAGAAGTCCTTGGGTTATCTCTCTCGCCCATTAACGAGTCAATTTCCTGTCAACTCTTTGGACACCATCATGGTGCTTTCTGTCATCCACTTTTCACCTTGTCTGCCTCATTTCCGCTCTTGTTCGCTTGTCGTACTTGGCCACGAAACGCTGCGCTAGCGTAGTGATGCCGGGGAAATTACGACCGGCTTCAATGGGAGTGCTGCCTGAGATGGGCTGGTGGGGGGGGGGGGGGGGGGATTGGAGGGGTCATGTTGCTGAAGGAGGTGGTAGTTCGGTGACAGGTCTTGAAAACAAGCCATCAGCAAAACTTGCTGCGGCAATCACACCACTACGGACGTTTGGATACACAACCAACCCTCTGGCCTTCACAGGGAGGAGGGGGGCGGCAGTAAATGATAAGAGAAAGGACTCTTGCACTTAAAAGCCACAATCATCATTTTTTCTTATGGAGACTAAAGTGGTAAGACTGGACTAGAGGAGAGTGAGATGATAAAACCCCAGCAGAAAAGTAGCAGCTGATTTGAAGACTCGAATATGCTTCGTTCCAACACTCTCTTATTCAATAATTCCTCCCGCACAATGGATCGGCGCTGCAAAATCTATAATATCCCAGCAAATTCAAATACTCCAGAGGTAGAATGTGGGTTTAGAAAGATAACATCTCTGAGATGCTTGATACAGCTAAAGCTGCTAAAGATTTTAGAACTGAATCAGTTAATCGCCCGCGACAGAAAGTCAAAGCAAACGATTGAAGTATTAACATATTACAGACCAAATGCTCACAGGGATCAATATCATTCTACTTAAGTGCTGCGGGTGCCGGTAGTGTGCGTTTCAAACTCTTGCCGACTTTCAAAACTAATCAAGAAGACGACAACATTTACAACTTCTGTGGACTCAAAATGCTAATGAGACGCAATGAAATAAACTTAGAGACTGGGAAATGTAGTCTTGTCATTGAATCTACTTCAAGAACCTACCAAGTTTCCAACACACCAGAAATTCTACAGATTAGTCGAAGATCAACCTTGGATTAAAATAGTCAAGAAAGCCAAAGGTAACGATTGAAGCATTGACACTATACTTACTGGCTAAGCGCCCTGACTTCAATGCTCACACTTCCCATGCAGATCATTGACTAGACAATGCTTGACATTTGCCCCAATTCAAAAAAGGTTTGTTAATTAGAGAGATTCCTAAAGATGATGTTCCCGATCCCATTCTGAATTTATACCCGACTCTCTGCTTCCCCACCACCCTCACATGAGTTTCTACTTTATTTTGTTGTCATGGTCCAAGCACAAATTTAAGTAGCCATTTCAATATGTTTAATTCCATCCCACTGTCCTAATACCCTGACATTGATGGTCCCAAACTTGGATGAAATAATGGTCGAGTAGTCCCCGAAAGATCATCAAAACCAAATCAACCCCTGATGGTACGAACTGAAAGTCGCTACAAAATGGAATATGCAGTGAGCGGCCCAACACGGCACGCATGTACGCACAACAAGCAGCGTGTCAACTAGAGCCTGTCGCACTCCACTCGGCTACAAAAGACTTCCGCGGGGTCAGCGTTAATTATAGTGGCTGTTGAGCACACAGCAGCTGTTGTAAACACATACATTTTCCTTTCAAACGAGCCCCCGCGCAAAATACTGTATATCTCCCTCATGTTTACGAGCGAGCGTCGTCATCATCGGACTAGTCTGGCGTGCACAACAAGAAATTACTCTTCCTGGGTTTTTTTTGTGTACCGTAATTTTCCTTAACTGCAGCAATTTGCTGAAAATTATCACAGTTTAAATTAAGGGTCTTGGGTATTTCCGAGGTTGCTTGTTTTAGAGTCCAACACTAAATTGTATGTTTTTACTGTCACAGTGCTTGCAAAGCAAAGCACTGTCTTATTTCTTATTTATTTAGTTTTTGTTCTGCTCTTGGCCAGCTTCTTCCAAATTCATTATGACTGATTCTCTAGTTCCGGAGAATCATTTGAGGAAATAAGAGACCACGCTACTTCAAATCAAAACCCACAAAGCCCCGCACATACTGACCTATCTGAATTTAATTTGCAGCCCTCCGATGGTTTGCTGGAGACCGAAAATTGCAAGAAAGTTTTGTCCTATCAAGTTGTTAATCCTGTTACATAAAGGTGCCGCTGTTTTTATAACACTTCACCGCAGTGTTTGAATGAGGTTTCACAGCAGCAAATTTGACACAATCAAACAGCAAATGGTAGGACAATGCCTGTTGCACAAAATCAGCCGGAATACGCTATAAGTAAAATATCGAAGTATATTTTACCCTCTTTGTGTGTTTATACTTCTCCATGGCCCGAGTACAACAAAACATGACTCCACCTATACGGTTTGAAAGAGGCCATCTAAAGTATTTTGAAGGCCCACCCACCCCTTTAGCCCACTTTTGTCAGCTGGCCATCCTGTTTCCAGAGAGCGCATTCATTTCCCAGCCCAGTGGAGCAGCACACGGTGACCCCCTACCTGGACCCCCACTTTACCTGCCCTGAAGTTTCAGCACCAGCTCAAGCCCAAAGAAAAGGTCCGGTCCACCTCTGCCATAATTTACGAGCTATTTCACACAGTTGTGCTTCCATTAGAGACCTGGCCTTGCCTAACATTTTGCGGTCCTCCCTTTGCACTTAACAAAAAAGGGCAACAGCGGTATTAGGGGTATTTGAAGCAGAAAGTCGGGTACGGCGTATTAGAAACCTACAGTACATATTCTATAGAATCTGCAAATTCATATATTTAAGAAGATTAAAAAATAGTAACATCGTCTCTTGCTTGCCCTTGGAGAAGATGTTGATCAAACTTGACACTGCTTCAAGTGCAAAGGGGCAAAACACAAAGAATTCACTGTGATTTAGGATTCATTTGCAATAAACTAAAAGTCAACTCGAAGTTTTAGTCGCTGTTCAAAATGAATCAAAGTGTAAAATAATTCCTCGATTAATCAATGCGATAATCGAGAGGATATTTGATTCCAAAACGATGTGTTTCTAACACTGCTTTACTGAGTTCTTTGACAAACGAAAAGTGGTCCTTGGGCACAAAACAATTTCCGGCTCAATGTAAAAATGGTTCTAAGAAGACAAACAAAGTCGCACTCACCCGTAATGGTGACGAAGGCATTCCCCTCCTCCCCCAGCAATGGGTTGATGAGTCTGCAGCTGTAGGTGCTGTTGGGTTCCAGCACGACCGTCAGCACGCTGGTCAGGGAGAACAGACCCTCCTCGTTAGCCACCACCGAAGTGGTGACATTGTCGGTCAGGTTGCGGCCACCGCCGTCCTGCCATATGACATCGGCTTCTGGGTAGCCTCCATAAGCCACGCAAGTGAGGGCCACCTCTTCGCCCGGCCGAAGGTTAGATTCCGGCTCCAAGGTCACAATGGGCTTGGAGTAAGGGGCTGGGTGAAAACAAATGCAGGGACATGCTATGGAAATTGACTTTTCAATTGCTTGTACATAAATAATGGCCTCGCTCAAGTACCTGCCCACCAATCGAGTGTGAAATTAAACAACCAAGTAAATGTTTTTGTTATCTGCTTGTTTTGTAAAAAGTGTGTCTGTCAGCCGGCCGTTCTGCATATCCGTTGCATGCGGGACTAATTTTGATAATAGCAACCCCCCACCCCCCCCCCCATCACCACCACTATTACATATCCATTTTTGTTTTACATAATCAGCTTGGCTTCCTGATCCTTGAAGTATTTTAAGAAAAACAAATATGATGCTTCAAGAAATAACCTTGAAATTGTTTTAAATGGAGAAAAAAAACTCTATTTGACAGGTTATGGATGGGCTAAATGATTTAGACAAGCAAAAAAACTTCCAGAGTTTGGTTTGACTACCTTGGGAAATGGTTTACATCATTCACATTAAGGCATAAATTATATTTTGCGCCACTTAGCATAAAATGGTTGAAAATCCCACAAGGTATCAGTGGCATACAGGTATGATGCATCTCAACATACCCCAGAGTGCCAAAATTCACAACTAATCCTAAAAAAAATTTTTAAAAAATGTTATGGTTCCAACCATGAGGTGGAGATAGGCAGAAATTGGCTGTCTCTGAGATTTGGAGACAACCCAAGGTCTGGAAAAAGAGTGTAGGCATCTGATGTCAGATATGCTGAAAATCCCAATCCCTGGCGCTGAAGTAAGGGTACAAAGGTGGAAGCGGAAAGTGGCTGTTCTATTCCCAAAGCCAATCATGGCACAGCAAACAAAGGGGCGGAGCTGAGCCTGAGATGATTTGATCTGCTGGTGAAAAGTGGACTTTTACCATGGAGATGGGATTTACTGCGCTTTTTGCGAACTAGGGGTCTTTCATGCCTAAATTAAACGGAAGCCATTTTTTATTACATATGGATCACAATTAATCGAGTCTTGGTAAAATCTTGCAATATTTTGAGTGCGACATTTTTGTGTCAGAGCATGTTGAGGAACTGTATCGAGAATGGAGTGAATTATGTCATAGCGGAATTGAAGTGGATATCAGTACCGTATTTTCCGGACTATAAGGCGCACCTAAAAAGCTAAAATTTTCTCAAAAGCCGACAGTGCGGTTTATAGTCCGGTGCGGTGCGCCTTATATATGGACCATATTCCTAAATTTAAACTGGCCCGAAGCATTGTGACATGAAATCAATCATAAGTGGCCCGCTGAAGACTATGAATCATGAATCAAAAAGACTATGGATCATTATTTTGTGATTATAAAGTCATTTGTTGCGTCTGAAGTTGGAATAAAAAAGATAAAATGGAGAATGATTTGATTTGGATTAAAAATCTGACATGCATTAATGGTGCGCCTTATAGTCCAGTGCGCCTTATATAAGGATAAAGTTTTAAAATGGGCCATTCATTGAAGGTGCGCCTTATAGTCCGGTGCGCCTTATAGTCCGGAAAATACGGTAATTGGAGTGATGTGCATTTATAGTATGAACGTGCTGTATGCTTGGCGAGTCAATCAAGATGCAGCCGACTCTACTGTCCATTTGACTGCCACATTTCCATCAAGACGGTTGGCCTCTTTGCATTCGCAGCAGGTAGGAAATATACAATGTAAATGTCTTTCAAAAATAGAAACCTGTATAAATCTCATGCATAAAATGGAACCAATTTGTCACTGTTGGGAGACGAACAGGGGAAAAAAAAAAGATTATTCATTAACAAGACCTAATGCACATCCATCCTCTGAGAATTGACCAGCCATCTCTCACTAGATATACAAATGTGCCGCTGCACTGTAAGTAAATGAAAAGTCTCGGCATATAAGATGCCAAGATGTTGGGAAAGGCTGATTGACCAAAACAACATCTGATAGTCAAAGTCAGCAGCTATTGATCACAACAGAGGCCACAATCAGCGCTTATTGACCAAACATGCAGTTGAGCAGCCTTGGGGAATCTGTTTATCATGTTTACTTACCGCATGCACTTAAGTGTAACACACGCTGTATTATTAGAGTGTGTGTTTAAAAGAAAAAATCTTTGGATGTTAAACTCTTATTTAGTTGTAGGCAATATTTTTCAACATCAAATGGTGTGTGCGGTACAAACTCACCGGCCACCTGTAGAAACAAAGCGGCGCTGCCGTATTCTCGCACTCTGACAAAGCAAGTGTAGCTGCCTTCGTCAGCCACCACCACCTTCCTCAGGAACAGCGAGGCGTTGCCCCGGCCCAGCTCGTGAGGGAACAGGCCGGTGCGGTTGACGAAGCGTTCGGCCTGGTCAGCCAGCTGATCGCGACCTTCGCTGTATCCGTACACGCTGCGCTTGGTGTCGGTCAGCTGCCAGAAGATTGTCACGTCAGATGCGTTGAATGAGCCAGCGGGGCTGAAGGAGCAGTTTAGGATGACGTCCGTATCGTGCAACGCCACCATGGGCTGGTCGGGGACAAGCACCTCCATCTGGGCTACAAGAGAGTTGGAGCAGCTTGTGAGTGACATTGTACAAAGGTTAGAATGGAATTGACTGATATCCTTCAAAGTCAGTTTGAAATGTACGCTAGATTTGTTTCAGAAACAAATGTGGCAGGAGGAAGTAAGTAAAAGGGGATTAACACAATCATTCTAGAGTGTGATTTTTTTTAAGACAATGCCGCCGCCACTTCGACTGAAAAACTCGGTGATTGAGTGGCACATGCTTCATTGTTTGTCTAGACGAGGGTGAAAGCGTAATTATTCCGGATTAGCGGCCATTTCGGGCAGACGTTCGTGGCATCCTTGCGAGTCAGCGCTTCTCATTGATCCCTGCCTGCTTATATACAACGCCAAGACACTCATCTCCATCACAGGAGAGGAGGGGAAAAAATTACTCGAGCCCCAGGAGCAACAAAGTGTTTTGTCCCTATAATTATTGTTCAAATCAAGGTAGCATTTTTTGTCTCTTCACTCGCTTTTGAACTCCAACACGCGGTGTCGAGAGCGTTGACTCACTTTGGTATGGGGTAGATTTGACCAATTCAGGGGTGCTTTAATCAACTATCCAATTACCAACAAACAAGACTTTGAACGCCTTCATGTACGGACGCCGAGTCAAGGCAGGCCTATTTTTCATGCCGTGTACGTTTAACACATCCAAACGAGGTATCTCTTGCCACTGATGCCTGAACAGTGCCATCTATCGGCTAACGGTAGAACTGCAGAAAGATAACGAGGAGAAAAAGGGCTCCCGTGCCACAATAATCCCTTTCTGTTTATCGTTTTGGAAAGTGTGATAATGTTTTATGAGGGATAGAGTGGATAGAGTGTCATCTTGATAAGTGAAGAAGTTAATAGTATAAAGTATGTTTTGTTTCCACAGTGGTGATTGGGTTCGAATTCAAATGTTGCCCGGTGAAATCTGGACCGGCCGTGTTCGACCTCTCAAGGTTGCTCGCTTCCACAAAAACATTCTCAGACGTCCATTGAGAAATCGGAGACTAATGTGACATTGGGTTGACTTTTTTTCAAACCACCAAATAGCAGTTAGAGCGGAAAAGCAAATGCCACACTTTGTTTTGTTTCTAAATCACATTCCTTGCACTCATGATAAGTGTTTCATTATTCCAAGGAGCAGGCCAGTGATAGCTCTCCATATGCATGCGGGACACAGGGTTCAATTAAATCACTCTGAAAGCAGGCATGGATGAGTCACACCACCATGTGCATTCACGAAGGTGGGGGCTGGACGGTTGTAGCACAAAATAGCATCAAGCTAAAGATAATATCTGTCAATAAGGTCAAGAACACTCTTGAATTCCTCTACTGTCCACAAAGTTTAGGGGAGAGGAGGGTAGTTGGTAGATGTAGCGGTCTTCCCAATGGGGTCTTCCCTGAGGGGGAAGTAAAGATTCTCCTCTCCTGCCCTCTCTATAAAGACATGCTGAGCAGCCATCGAGGGCAGGCTGGGAGACGTCAGGCTGCCGCGATTTACACGCTGCACTTTGTGTTTATGGGCCTCAGCTCTGTTTGAGTGCCTACGTGACAGAGACGGGCACTTTCACAGCCGACATGAAATAAACTCATTTAAGCCTTTGGCGGACGCTGGCAGCTGGCCCTGCTTAGCGGCGAGCGCTGACTAGGAAAGGAAGAAAAGAAAAAAGTCTTTAAATGATCTTCACACCGCTCTCCACTCTAATTTCAAGCCTAAGCGTCACCGTGGCATTTTCAAACACCTACCAACAATAACGGTTTTTGTCAGGTGTTGGCAAGCCGCTATTGCTATTGTGGCTCGTGATGATGGGAAAGGAGGCTCGGGGCAAGGGCGGATGCGAGCGGAGCGTTTAACCACACTGTGCTAATCGGCACGAACGCGTACCAACTGGGATGTTTTATGCACATTGTCGCCGGAGACGTTTCCGATGAGTTGTCTCGTAAAATAAAAAGGGGAAGATGTTTTTAGCGTGGTTGTCCAAAGGACTGCTGTCATAAGCTTTGTGCGAGACGGTTAGTTAGGTGGTCATTCATTTGTTAGCTTTGGTTTAAGCCGTTCGCAAACATCATATTTTAAACTTCGTTGTCTTGAAATGTTCATCACTAATCCAAGAAATCGTAGGGCAAATCTTTGCTTCGAAAACTTCGATGGTAATGATGGAACTTGTAAAAGCAATCAAATGAAAAAAGTTTCAACATGAATGAGCTCCAGGCACCCTTCAAAAGTCTCAGATTCTTTTTTCCCAAAAGAGCGGATGGAAAAAGGCTTATAGGACCGACCGCATATGTTTTCATTTCCTGCCGGTATAACGACCAGGTATCCTTGTACTTTTTTGTCCGTGTGGTATATTTACCCAATGTTCGTCCTTCATATTTCCCCAATGTTTGTGCTTCAACAACCTGCTGCACTTCAATCAACCTTGCTTATCCGTGCAGCCTTACAATGGAGTTAATAATCGTACCTCATGACAACCACGGGTAAACAATCATGTCTATGTTCTGTGCCCATGCCCGTCCGTAAGCAGCAAAATATAATTAACTGACTTGAAATGAGGAACAAAGTAAAAGCAAAAAAAATAAAATGCAGTCATATAGTGTTGTGATATGGCGTGATGGCAACCACATGAATCAGTGTGAGTATAGACCAGCGTTGGACAGAAAAGGATGAGGTTTTTTTTTTTTTAGCTAAAGCCTGGTATGGTCTTGGTCTTTGCCGAGAGAACAACTACTAAACTGGCCTTGAGCACAGTACAGTGCCAAATAATCTGACCGCAGTGGTCAAGTGTGTCTGAGCAGGGTATGTGGTTTGTTGGCCCAGAGACTTGCAGAGCACTATCCCGCTTTGTGGGGTTGGGTGTAAAAAGCGGAAAATGTCAGATGTTCCACAAAGGCTCTTATGAGTCTAGTTTCCCTGATCTCTATGAAGAAAGAAACAAATGTGTAGTATCTGTTTCAATGTAATCCAACAGCAGTTAACCTCGCACACATACACACACAAAACACGTTTTCCTCTCCGGCCCCAAAGGCCAGAGACCACATTGATATTCCACACCTGCTTGACTACTGGCAGGTCCGTAGCAACGCAGTGTGAGGAGTTGGACACAAGGAACTCCTGACACTACAATGGAGAAGCTGTAAGGAAGCTGCAGTGGAGCAAAGAGCTTTCTGTCAGCGTGACTGACATCGGTCACGTTGACAAACACAGCTGCAAATAACAAATGTTCTCAGTACCGGGGTGTGCATGCAAAGTCAAACGGCGTGGGAAGTAAACACAATTTAATGGTACAAAGTTGACCACTGCAAAAATGGTGCAATTTATGGTTTATGTCATAAATTATTTCCAATGGTCAGTTCATTTCCTCCAGTGATGCTGCTGCAAGAGACTTTTCTGCCACACAATTAGTGCCTCAGTCTTCCTTTTGTCAAGGTAATAACTACCGTTCAATACCTGGACAGAGATATTTACACAATGATTGGGTCCCGGCCATCTGCTAATCATAGTGTGCACACTTTTAAAGGGTAATTCTCACGGAGGCCAACGGTGTAGAAAGCATTAGTAGGAGTTTGTGAATGATCAGTACACGGCAAATGAAAAGGACACACTATTGACATAGCGAGTTAAATGGGCAACAATTGAAGGTTTTAGACGAGTGATTCGAAAATAGTGTGTCATTATACACACACGCAGACACACACACACACGAGTAGTGAACATGGGCAAAACTTGGTCGAGGTTAAGAAGAGGGGTTGTTTCTAACTACGCTTATATAATACTGCCCCCTACTGTCAACCTGTGATATTACAGGCCAACACATTTCCATTTTTTTGTACAGACCAGAACATCAAATGAGCTCTGAGCTCAACGGGGATGCGTGAGCTCTTTCATACTAATTACTTTAACGACACAATCAAGACCTGCAGGAATTCTGAAAGGAAAAGTGAGTTTTTGATTTCCGCACATGTGGATGTCCATAATCTTACTCGGAGGGGGCAATGGGTGTCATTGGATTGATGGGAGTGTGCACTGTAATCATGATTTTGTCTGAAATTGGTAAATCGGAAATGGATGTGAAAAGAGTGACTAAATGAATGCTAATCGGCGCACCCAATCTGAGTAGAGATGGATCCTGCTGTGAGGTCTTCACATGATCATCAGGGGAGATTTCGTTTTCAGATGTTTCCCATCCCATCCTCGTACACAACCTATGCGCATGAAAAGGGTCACTTTCAACATCAAGCTCTGAATATAATCTCCTCTTTTCTTATGTATTTCTCCAGAAAATCACAAAGTAGTGTCCTCGCCAGGGAGACATCCAGGTGATCAGCTAGATAAGGACTCAGACTTGCTTATTTCCCGCAGAGTCATAAATCAGGTTCTTTTGTGCTGTTTTTTCCGTAAATCTCTCTGCCCCTCGATCTCTTTCTCTCTCACACGCTAGCCTTCCTCTCTCGCACACTCTCTCTCTCTCATCGCTGCCCAACATCACCCTTCTCTTGCCTCCTTCCTTGATACGAGCCATCTCATATCCTGTCAATAACCCGCTAATGGGCCCGGGCAGTCAGATAAGACTGAGCCTCTGGCTTACAAGTCCGCAGACACCGAGAGCCTTTTGATGAGCTGCGGTTTCACAAATGAAAAAAGAAAAAGAAAAAAAAGGAAAGTGGCTAGCTGACAAGGTAGACGTACGGTCAAAGGGTCAGATCTCACTTGAGGACAGAAGTCTTAAAAGATGAAGAGAAACAGCATGGCAGTGAAGGCTTCCTTGATTTGCCTTCACAGGATGTTGTCCATCTTTTTCTTACAATTTAACAGCATGTTTTGGAACTGGACCATACTGAAAGGTATTAATTAAAAAACAGGTTAAAATCAGAACGCGCTAGTTAGTACCTCTCAGAAAACGCCAATCAAAACAGAACACTGAGTAATTTGCATGTTATCGTCGCTGATACCATCCTTATTTCAAGGTACCTGTCTGAGCCAATACAATATTGAGCGCCCTCTGGTGGCCGTTTTACAAACAGCAACTAGAATTTAGAAATTAGAACAGAAAATTGCCATTGATTTCATGCAATTTTAAGGAAATTTGTTACATTGGGAGTCCTTTAAAATTGCCTGTCATTGTTTTGTTTTTGCTTTTTTGGGAGGGGGGGATTCTCCTTAGCAAAGTAGCTGAGCCTGTAACAGTTTCCAAGCACGGCTCAGCATCCATCCAAACAACTCAAAGTCAACCACACATGGCTCCGGGTCCTGCTCCACCCCTGCTGAAGTGCAATTGCTGCATATTACCTGGATCAATTTTTAAACAGTCCCACAGGCCTGCAATTTGACGACATGTTGAAATAATTATGAGGCGCTTGTTGGGTAATGCACTCTGTCTCAATGAACGCACGGGGGAGAACGGAAGGAGAACGGAGGGCCAACAAGACTGATGATGTACGTGAGTGCGTATGCGCCGTGCTGAAACCAGTCTCAGTCAAGACGCCTCCTCGATGGGACCCTTCAGCGGACGCAAGCAAATTAGCAAGAGCATCACAGATACGGGGTAATAGCCTAAAATTGAATTTATGTGCAAGCTAAAGTGAGCCTTCTCTGCAGAATCAATCACAGTGTTGGGGGAAGGAAGACACGGGGGAGGAGCATTCACAGCTATCGCACTTGTAAAGACAGTTGAGAGCAGACAATTTTCTCGCCCAGGGGTATCGATCCAATTACACAAATTAATTTTAATTAGCCAGAGGCTCCTCTCCCAGAGTGAAATCTGCTCAACTTTCTATGTTGTATTAAATACAATTGCTAGACTAATGGCTTGCCATTAGCTCCGCCTACTCCACTGGCTGACACTACTCAAGGAAAGTCACTGATGTACTTTGGTTCAGGCAGTATGTGCTCTGCAACTGACCGGCAACCAGAAAAGGCAAATTAGACATCAAATTGACAGCCATTACAATAATTATATAAGTTAAATTACCCCTACACGTGCAGACAAAGTTACACAGGGTGTCACGTGACACATTTCAAACATTTTATGTCAAACGTGCAAATCGAAATGCAATATCTTCCCCGACTATCGGTGTAAATTAAGACATTTAAAACATGTAAATGAGGTTTATAAAAGAAGAAATCGAATGCAGTCCACATTAAGAAAGCTACAAAATAAAATCCCTTGGCAGCCATTTTGTTATTGTTGTTCGGAGACAGGATGCCATATTGAGCTAGGGATAACGTTACCTTTGATTATGCATAATCGGCACGACAACAGCAGTATTTTTGTATTGAGTTCCATGTATTGAGCCAACTAATTCGCTTAGTGCTCCACTCAGTGGAGAGAAACTGAATCATTGCACGAGCCAACCGACATCTACTCCTCCTCCGTGCGGATGCCACGCTGCCGCTAATGAGCCGGCTTGTGCTCCAATTTGTGTCAGCGGAGAAGAGATGCCTAATGAACAACTGGTTGTACTGAGCTCCACTGTGCCGCAAGTTGAATCAGGTCACCACATTTTGTCATCTAAACTCCCATGCTTTTATTCTCACTCAAATCCCAATTTGTCATATTATTTCATCAAGTTAGTATAGTCCACAGGGGAATTTGCTGTGTAGAGGAAAAGGGTTGAATTTTATGGGGTGGTTTCCAAAAAAAAAAGAAGTTAGTCAATTTTACAGGTCTGCCTGAGGATGTTGGGCCCGCATTTCGACATGCTGTATCAGCCGGTATGGGATTTTAATTAACATGATGTGTCCAAGTCTACACCAACAGCAAAGAAAAGAAGGTTATAAACCTTCCACAGTGCAGATCCCAATTTTTGACATGCTAGACTCCTTTCTTTTATTTATGGTGCGCACAGACGTTATCAAGCCAGCCTGGGCCTATTTGTTACTTTTTTATGATGACCCAACTTCTTTGCTTGTACAGAAGTGAAACTTTGAAGTTATGATTCCTTCGTTGCGACATCACCCAGTCGCCCTTTCAGAAGGATGGAAAAAACTTGCTCTAGAAGCAGTTTTCATGGAGGGTGTCGCAAAACTGTTTTTCTGGATTCATACCAAAACATTCCATTCAAAATAAATTGCGAAACGTATCTTATATTCAATATGCATGTATGTCTAGAGTTTATTTCGCAAACTTTTTCCTAGTTTGGCCAATTTCGGTTTTCAAAAGTCCTCCAAGGGCCCATACTATGTGACCCCTCGTCTAAAACTACAGCAACTTTGAGAATCCTTTCAATCCTTCTTGTTGCCCTACAAAGCTCTGAAGAGGGAAGACTAATGGACCTCGAGGGGTTTATTGTTACCACAGCTGACACCCACCAACAGCTTGGACGGCCAGCATGGCAGACAGCAGCAGCGGCGGCAGCAGCGGCAGGGTCATAGTGGTGATCCCAGGGTGGATTTGAACAGCGGCAAAACTTCGTCAGGCGTGACGCTGCAGGGATCAAAACAAAGCAATTAAAGAACGTCTACTAGTCATCTTTCCTTATCCTTGCCTGGTAGTTTTAAACTCCAAAGGATTACCCACTCAAAGTCAAAGATTTTCTTTACAATCATATACTTGTCTAAACACGGCATTCAAATTAATATTGTGTTGACACAATGCACTTTCTTTTATCCAATCCCGGGGTCGGCCATTTTGCCACTTACTGTCGACTGAAAATGACATCACAGTGCTTAAGGGCTCAGGTAACGACCAATCATGGCTCACCAGGTTTAGTCATGTGACGTTCACAAGCTGAGCCAATACATTTGGAATAAAATAAGACAAAAACTACAGTACATGAGAAGTTTCATGTTTTTCCATCAGCCTTAATGTTTGACTTGAGCGGAGCGGATGTGGGTCAGTCTTGCAGTCTCATCATGACCAAAGTTTCCATAACTGAGCAGCTCGCCACTTTCTCCAGACTGTGCAAGTAAACCTGACATAGCAACAAAGAAATAAAAAACATCCACCCCTATTTCCCTTGAGTTGTTCTTTGGAGAGCACAATGTGAAATTGGACCAACTCCCTAAACCAAACCACAGGCTGACTCCGCCTGGTTGTGTCCAGACACCAGGAAGTGACTAACTGACTTGTGCCACCCCATGCTGGTAGTGTAAAAAGCATTTGAACTCTTATTCGTTAAAAGTTTTTAGCACTTTATTTTAATTGGGAAAAGATCTGGAGCGCACTTGGGGGCCGTTGATTAATAGATTGTTATTTTTAACAGGAAAAGATCAAATTTGTAGCAGCCCATTATGACAACACCACAGAGGAAGTTTCAGGAAATGATAATGTTAACACTAAAATGTATCATGGGTGTTGACTTATTGGAGAACTTGGTTTACTGTAGACATTCTCTCAGGAGCGATTTAGTTTTTATTGTTAGAATCATTTTTTCCTGGTGAAAGATTTCATTTAGTACATTTGATATGAAAATGATTACAGAACATAATATTCTGTGTTGACTGACTTAATTGTCGACCCAAATGAGGAGAGATGTTGGAGAAAATGAATGGATGGACACAACAGGATGACATCACTTCCCACTCAAGTTATCCGGATGGGGACTACAACATCCTCTACATCCCACCGGATGTTGTACCTGCCTGCTGAACAAGCACGTGATAAAGAACAACTTAAGTCAGGAAACCCCCTCTTGAAGATGACATTTGACACATCACCTCTGTTAATTAAAAAAAAAAAAATAGTTAAATTACTGTACAGGGAATTCCCATTACTACCGCGTCATTGAACGCAATTCCTCCACGTCGCCGACCGGGGGCACACAAACGTTATTCTCCATGACTTTCCTCCCTACGGCTAAAATAAGAAATTACAGCATTAATCCTGAGAAAAAGTATACAAACATCAGCCCTGATTTCGACTTAACTGCCTGATGCTTTAAAAAACACGCTGGAGTTGTAACTTTTAGCAAAATGCATGCAATCAAAGTAGTGGGTGGACAGATTCTTACCATGGTTTGGACAAAGACAAGAAGAACTACCTAAGTGGCGTCGGCGTTGTCTTTCCAGTCCAGTCGATGTTGCGTTCAGGAGCACGACGTGTGTTTTATTCCTCTCGTCCCGCTGAGCGTCAAGATAACGGTGTGTTTTGCTGGCTTGAAATGGCTCGATCGGGGTTTGTCAAAGTGCGCGAATGCGTTCCATTGATTTGGATCTGGTTGCATTCACTCAACCACTCCTTGCTGCTCTGCCCGGTGGTGATGTCATATCGAGGGGGACGAATCCCGACCCACTCCCGATTGGACAGCGTAAAAAAGAAAGATGCAGGTTCTGACAACCTCATTAGTATTTTATTTATGCAAAATCTCTTTTGGAAGGAGCGCCATTAAATACAGCACTACAGCGTGTGATTTTCACATAATCTTTGGTGATGTGGAACTGGTAAATTAGACAAAATATTTATTTATGTTTTATAATGTGTCTAAGGTTAGTTTGTCGAGTCTGGATAGCGCCTCTTAACCAAAATGAAAAGAACCCCACCATGATTCATCTTTCTGGAATCACATTTTCCCCCCGAGACATGACGCAGTGCCGTCTGAACAAGACAGCGGAAAAATCTATTAGGTTCATGTGATAAAACCATCAAAACAAACAAAATAAAACACATGTATGTTTAGCTGGTGCATTTCACGTCTGAGAGGAATATTTCTTTGTTTTAATTAAGAAAATAAATGGAGCATGAAAGTTCCCTGACGTGGACACTGACTCTAAACGCACCATGTACCACGTGACTAAAACCTAGGAAGCGAGTGGAGTGTCAACATTGCAACGGTGAGTGTGCGCTGATCTTCAGTGCGCTTTTACCGAATATTTCCATTTGTAGTCTTGCTTTTATCCATTCAATGTTATATGTTATGTTATACGGTGGAATAGCTTAATACACATTTGCGATCCAGTAAGTGCGTCTTGGGAAAGCCGGCTAGCCGTGATTGCATATTTGCTTACGTTGCATAGGGTTAGGGTTAACTAGCGAATAGGGTCTTTATTGTATGCTTAGCTCTAGGTGGTATATTCACCCGATTACCCCCCCTCCTCCTCTAGATGACATCCTCAGACTGGCACTTGTCCTTGAAGCTGTTGGATCAGCCCAAATCCACCTTCCACTTCCCCGAGATGATGCCAGGGGACGTCGCTCCTGGAGGCTACAGAGTTGCCACCCTAAAGCAGCTTGTGGCTGCGCAACTTCCCGACTCTATACCCGACCCTGATCTCATAGGTAGGCCCGCTTGGAGAGGTGTTAGTAGTTCATTAGAGAGGGTTGAGATTTATTGGTCGGGGTGCATTCAGCTGCGCCAGTAAAATTTGACGTATTTGAGTTGTATTATTTTTCTCCACATATGCACAATGATACTTAGGCTCCACCTTTAACGCTAGTTTGATAGATGCCATGTGTACTGTATGCGGTTCCAGAGCTGGTCCATTGTGGGCGTAAACTGAAGGATGACTTCACGCTGGATGCCTGCGGGATTCTACCGGGATCTACCTTGCATGTCCTGAAAAAGACTTGGTCAGAGCCTGAAAGCATTGCAGGTGTGTTTTTTAACAAATTTAAAGAAAATATTTTTCATTTGAAATACATGCCAAAGCTTTAAATGTCTTTTTTTAATGATTATTATTTCAGAACCTGTGAACAGAGTGACCGCGGCCAGAGAGTTCCGAATGCTCCACGCCGCCCTCCACTCGCTACACTCCACCTACAGAGACTCTGTGAGAATGACGCTATTCGCATATTTAATAACACTACTACTTAATCCTGCATCTCTCTTCTATACCCAGGTGTACAAAATGTTGACCAACAAAGAGTCTCTGGCTCAAATCATCGTGGCCACACCAGGACTCAGGTCCGACCCTGTGGCTCTAGGTATGACCCGATGCGTTTTTTTTCATTGGTGCAAACATGCAAATGCTGACATTTGTCATCACAGGCGTGCTACAAGACAAAGACCTCTTTGTGCAGTTCACAGACCCCAACATGTTAGACACGTGAGTGCTTGGTTTTTCTTGTGTCAGACGTGTGGGTGCAGAGTGGCAATCATAAAGTTCTCTTTGGTGCCTTACAGACTGATCAGCTCACATCCGGCCCTGGTCAACGCCATCATTCTGGTGCTGCACTCTGTGGCAGGAAGTGCACCCATGCAATCCACCGGCGCCGCTGCCACATCCTCTACTCGCAACACTTCAGCTAGCTCCTACAGTGATATGCCTGGTCGGTACATTTATTTCGTCTTTTGTTTTTTAGAAAAAACATCATCCACCTAGCCATACTGACCCAAACTGTTCTTCTGTGGCAGGAGGCTTCATGTTTGAGGGCATGTCTGATGATGATGAAGACTTCCAGCCTGTGAGTCTTTGCTTGGCTCCGAGCGTCAGACATCCTTTGAAGCCGTAATTCTTACGAGTGTTGTTTTGGATGGAGCAGGGCAGCCCGGCAGGCCCTTCAAGCAGAGCGGGCGTCTCGGCGGGCATTCGGCCGCTCTCGCTCAACCACAGCGGCGCCACGGGTCCACGACCCATTACGCAGAGCGAGCTAGCAACGGCGCTAGCTCTCGCGAGCACGCCCGAAAGCAGCGCAGTGACTCCGACCACAGCCAACCAGGTCAGGCCGTGCTGGAACATCTCACAACCATGTATGAACATGAATTATGCTGCATCAAAATTTAACAGCCAAGCATTCACACTTTACTTTCTACGATTCTTTCAAACTACAGTTAGACTTTAGCCAAAGATTTCTATATGTCACATTATTCAAACTTGGTTGTAGGCCGAGTCGTCGTCGTCGAGCGGCGGCCCCCCTATGACGGCAGGGACCCCCGTCAGTAACGACCTGTTCAGTCAGGCACTGCAACAAGCCCTCCAAGCAACCAACATGTCTTCCCTGCAGGTAACAAATATCTCGGTTAAAGTGCATGCTGAGACACGTAAAAGAGAAAGTAATGCGACTTTGGGGCGATGCATCGTTCAGGGCCGATGGCAGTCGCAAATGCAACAGCTCAGGGACATGGGCATCCAGGATGAGGACCTGATGCTCAGAGCACTGCAGGCCACTGACGGAGACATCCAGGCCGCCCTGGAACTCATCTTTGCTGGAGGACTGGGACTCTGAATGCAGACCTGCTCATTAAACTAAACTCGAATGAAAGATTTTTGTTGGCACGTTATGACATTCATTGTGCTGTATCATAATATCATACTTTGTTATTAACTCACTGTCAGTGTACTTGTAATACAAAAATAAACCTGGGTTCTGGAAAATGACCAATTTGCCAGTCATGAAAACCATGGAAAAGGAGAAAACGAAAACGTGCATTGCGATGCGGACTGCTGAGGATCTTGCCATCATCTCAACCTTATTAAACGCACACAAAATGCAATTTGTGAATGAAAAAACACATTTCTAGCATGGTCGAAACCATTTTTGTACAACTGAGAGGTATCGTAAACAATTTAAATATTATGCCCTTCAGCGTGCTTGTAAGGCTTAGATGTTATGTACCTAATCAAGTGGCCCAACGTGCTTTTCTGATTTGACTGCTAGATGGCAGTATAGGTCTGTTTCTGACCTGACTATATTGTTACAATAGTCTGATTTTTACTTTTAATCTTTAATATGACATCACACCTATTTAGTTTAATAATTACATCCTCATACTATTAACAAATTGGCTACTTTCTGGTTTGTTTTGCTTAGCAAGCAGGAACCATTGTTGTTTATTTGAATCAAACAAAATTAAATATTTTTTCCCCACCATTCTTTGGCTCCACTGGTGTGTACTGACTTGAGTCTGAATGGTTTCTGGCCATAATGGTTTTGACTGTGGCAATGGTAGCCACGTGATGTGTAAATGTTTTTCTAATCAAAGCAGAACAGACAAGAAGAACAATAGCCACCAGACCACCTAGATGAGGAACGTCTCTTTTCACCAATGTGTCCCCACATGTTGGTGAAAAGAAGCATCATTAGCATAACGTCTGCTACCAGAGATTGCTTTCTGTCACCATGTTGGGTGTAAAAAGGTGGACAGACAGCAGGTCATTTCTATCCCCTCTACGCTCCATTTGAATGCATTCAACTCAGCTTTTTATATGAGATCTTCCATCTTGGCTCTTTCTTTAGTGCACAAAAGCTCCTCTGATGTGTTTCATGCATTGATGGAAGAGGTGGAGATCACCTGTCTCTATGGAACCTTGGAATAATGGATTTTAATGTACAGCTTTGATGGATGATAACATTTCAAGACAGAAGTGGAAATGCAGCCTTAGGGAATGCTTCAACCAGAATCTTGGAATGTCATTAAGCATTTAACTAAAGAATACTTCCTGGTTTGTTTGCATGTTATCAAATGTTTGCATTTGTACGGTGTGGGTTACTTCCTGATCTGTTAAGTGAATAGTTAGTGGTGGGGAAACGAAGCTTCAAATGTACTTCCTGAACCAGTTGTATTTTCTGACTCATCCATACGGGTTTTTTTGAAAGGATTGCAAGAAATTGCAAGTCTGTGTGCTTTCAGCCCAATTTTGAACAGAGGGCCATCTGAAGTAGTCAAACAAATACAACTGATCCATGAAGCCAGTTTGAAGCTTCACTTTCCCCCCAATAACAAGAGAGAGAAGATACCAATAGCCACAGTCCTTGACTCAAAACAATATAGCAGCCGCACGCTATTTACAGAGAAGCGTAGCCATGGCAACTGGTGCCATCGTCTAAAAGCATCAGACAACAACTTGCGATTTAGTTATAATAAACCCGATTTCTTCTTTTATTTAGATGCCTCCGCGTCCCCCGTGCTTATGATACATTCAGTATATACATTTGGCCATAGGGGGACGCCGCACATACACGCTCACAAGTTAAGACACTTTAGACAGAAGAGATGCTTTCCATAGAGAAATGTTTTGAGTGTCCTCCGTGGATTGCAGTCTATTTCCTCCAAAGCTTAGTAAGGCCTCCCCCGTCTAGAACACCCGTTTGCAGCGGTCATTAAGAACCTTCGTAGACATTCATCTTCTCTAAATCTTTTCTATCATAGGTCCTCTTAAGTCGTAGTAAAGCTGCAGTGATGTTGACCTCACCGTGACGACCCTCAGTTCGACTTTTTAAACAGGTGAGTCGTTTTCATCGCCTCCGTGGGACGGTTGGTACCATTGAAACACCAGTTGGGAGTCCTCCAGTTGCATAGCACAC
This sequence comes from Syngnathus typhle, assembly GCF_033458585.1. Classification (NCBI taxonomy): domain Eukaryota; kingdom Metazoa; phylum Chordata; class Actinopteri; order Syngnathiformes; family Syngnathidae; genus Syngnathus; species Syngnathus typhle. The sequence goes on from NC_083741.1 coordinate 18,796,330, forward strand.
ACTTAGCGGCAGTCCATTCTCTTGAATTTTTCATTTCTTACAGATTTGCTCACCAAGCAACTCCATCAAAGGTTGGTGTTTCGCTGACAATAATAAATAAAAGCTAATGACTGAAGAGCTTGTATTGTTTTTGGAGCTGTAACAATGTTAACACTCGAATTGGCAACATTGAAATAAGGGTCAAATGTCAAAGTTCTAATGGTCCACTTTAGGGAAATCATTGAACACAATTCGGTTCTCTTCCTTAATTTAAAAAAAAAAAAAAAACGTGTACTTGGTGAGCAAAATTCAAGAAGTGACTTCAACACAGGACTTGTCAGTGTTCTTGAGAATTTACAATGGACTCGTTGAATGCATAAAGTTCCAGTTTGAATGTTCATCGGGGTTCCAATAAACTGCGCTGCCGTTGGTCAGGAAGAATTGGGCCGAGGCGTGACGAGCACACAAGAAGAGCAAAACGTAGAGCACCACAGGAGTCACCCCGGAGAACACGATCACAACAAAAAATGGGGGCGCTAATTAGCCCATCAATAAATTACAGTCAGGGAACAATCGTTCAAAAGCAGGATTGCAGTCAGCTGATCTCCATGCATTATAAGGCTTCAACCAAACGTTTGACATCAAACAGCATCATAATAGTGACAAAAACACACCAAAGCCGGGCTTGAATTGTCCTTTTTTTCTGCTTTTTTTTTTCTTTTTCAAATTCAAAACGAATGATACGATTTTAAGGAAAGCAGAGAGTGGATCGATGCGGGCCGTCCCACTGTACCTATTGATCTGCAGACAGACGGCTGAATGGCATTGATTTTCTGAGGTAGACAATGCAGGCGTTGTGGCGGGGGGGGAGGGGCTTTAGGCGGGACAGCTCCAGGGTTAAAAGGGGGGCTTTAGTTCCTCAACTCTGACTTGTTGGACGGGCTGACTCGTCCATCATGCTCTCTCTCTCCAGAATGTCTTGCCACTTACGCTGTCATTGGTGTAACACGCCCCCCCCCGCTGACTGATGGTCGAGAGTATGGATGATGACGTGAAAGAGAGATCAACGTAAAAGCCTCAGACTTCTTCACGTCCCCCCCTTTGCAATACATCTACGTGCATAGAGTATCAACTAGGGATGGGCTTGTTAACAATTAGTGGATCATGATGATTTCCACGATGGAGACAAAATAAAGTGCAGCACTTTGATGGAACCAGCATCGGCATCAACTACTCGTTTTGCTGTCTAAACATGTCGGCTAAGGCGTGCTAGCTTCGAAACTCTGATACTGGTTCCATTTGGTCAACTTAGTTATCAGGCTACGTCGTGGCTTTGTTTGCTAGTTTGGAAGCCAATCCCGAATGTAATTGAGGAAAATGGAGTCTTCTGGTTTACTACCAGAAGAAAGTCAATGTGACAAGTCCGCTAAAGCCTATCGGGTGCGACAATGAAGAGTTATCTCTTGCGTGACAACAGCCTGGAACAGAAACGGACATCTTGTTTCATAATTGTCACAGATCATACAGACCCAAACCTTGGCGACCTTTTCCGGTTGCGTTATAATGCTCTAAGGATGTATTCAGAACTGACTGTTTGGTCCACTTTAAAAGGACCAGGGTCAGATTGTAAAGTTGGACTGCAGATCGTCACAAGCGTGGGTGTTTTTACAAAACGTACTTCGCTTGCAAAATGTATAGTCTGAATAGGAAACACACTAAACGAAAGTCCGCTTTTGGTCTGGACCAAATAAGCGGACTAAAAGACTTTTCTGGTCTGAATACACCCTAAGACAACCCAATTGCCCATCCTTAGTATTAACCTTTCAGAAAACCTAAGTTTTCCAGATGAACAGCCGGGACAAAGTGTATCCTCTCCGTGGGAACGCCCAAAAAAGGAAGTAAGCGTGTGTCGGTCATAAATAAACAAAAGTAACTCCTGCATAAAAGACAGATCTTTGGGAATCTGTCAACCAGTGAGGTGAGTCAGAATCAGCAGTTTTGGGATTTCCCTTTCTGTTATGGGGGTTTTGGTTTGGGTGGGGTACTATAGAGTCCTGATGGCCACGGGGTACAGCAGGGACATGTGTTCGGCCCCCTTGATGGGCAGCTTGCGGCTGGAGTAGAAGTGGATGATGTCGGGCACACTGTCGAAGGGGCAACTGTTCTGGCCCAGGACATACTTGTTCTCTTTGGTCCTGGACAGCTTCATATGCATAAAACCCTGGCTGCTCCTGGGGACACACAAAACCACAAGAAACAGCAGTTAGTGAGCAACCCAGGGGGAATGCGACGAAGACTTGTACTTAAGGTCCAAGGCGTCACGTGCCCGGCATGGGGATGAGGCTAATGAACCCTTAGGATAAATCACTTAAGCTGGAGCAGTAAAAAGCAAATGAAGAGGCTCCCTGCGCGCTTCCACCCGCCTCGGATCAATACCTTTTACAGTTTCTCACTAATCCTGTGCTCGCAAATAGAAAATTACCATTCTGAGTCGGGCCATGGGTGATATTAATATTCCATTTATCTTCGGAGGGACATAAACAAAGTATTCTGATTATTGGTCTTAGCAACTAATATTTCCAATTCTGTGTTCAGAAAATTGCAAGACGAAAGCAATGACAAATATTTTTACTACCTTGGCACATCTCTGGGGGTAGATGGTAAAACGCAACTAAACATCTAATGTAAATATTGGTCCCTAACCCAAGTTCTGTGCATGTACTCCACCTGGACAATGTGCGAATTGGGATGTGAAATTCCTTTTTTAATTATCTGCTATTGTAAATGTAAACCCAATGGGTGTTTTTGCTCTATCGTGCACAAAATGAAAGTACTGAAGTGATAACAATAGAAAGTTGGGGGGGGGGGCACAGGGTTCAATCTGAGGGCGTTCTAAAAATGACAAAGCTATGAAAAGTTGTCTCTTCATTCACAGATGCAGGCCATTGCGTAACATTTCTCGAATCAAGCGACAGTAAAACATCTCTGTGACTTTTGCGTTATTGAGTCTCCCGAGTGTCGTTAATGAATTGAAATAACACGAAGAAACATTTCTGTACTTTCTGTATCGCCACTTCTGTTAGTCTGCGAGCGCCAGCCAGGAGACCTCTAGTTAAAAATAGTCGCTACAAAGAGCTTTTGATGAATCATCAGTCCCTCAGAGGCGGATGCTAGGTTACATAGAGACACACTTAAAACAGAAAACACTTCAGGATTTTTTTTTTTAGATTCCCAAATGACTTCTGAGCAAATGTTTGGAGTTGTTGATGCACAATATTGTCCTTCAGAGACAACAACAAGGACTACACTGCCAACTCTTACCCTGATTCAGAATCCTTCATTCCTAACTTGTCCCTCAACTCCTAGCTAAATCACTATGTTAACATGCCCCTTCTAACTAATCACTAAATCCTATCTTGTAATCCTAACTTTTGTTCTACTTAGACTAAACCGTAGCCTGAATGCTAACTCAAACCCGCTACTGATGTCTTGTGTCGTTCTTTAAGTGCTTCAGAGTACTGAATAAAAGTGATTGTCTTTCTGCAAGACTAAAGAGAATTTGTTGCAAAATAAAAAGGTGGAGTAGTGAGGGGCAAATAGGGTGAGAGGGCAGGGTGAACAGAAAACACTTCCCATCAGGTCAGAGAACTGACTAGGGAAAGCTTTGTTGCTTTTTATCAATAATGCAGCGCACATACGTGCCGCCATTCGGGCCTCATGCATCTTTCAGCAACCCGAGACAGAGACCGTCTTCACCTTGGGCATCCTGCTCAATCTCAGCGGCAGCCGGGGGAGCGCGCCTCATGTCGAGCGGGGTTGAACTCGTCGTCACCTCTGCTTCTGCGGCGCTCCGCCGTGATGTCGCTGCACCAATCAGTCCAAGGATTGCTTTTGAGGCCTGACCGGCGCTCGTGCCTCAGGCACGAGAACCGATGTCGCCTGACGCCCAGCAGCACAAATTATTAGCGAAGAAGGGTTGTGATGTCTCTTTGTTTTTTAACTGCCTGGAGGCACATTCTGGGATATCCAACAATACATTTTGAAGTGTTTTTCCATCCAGTCAGAAAATGGGAACAATTTGAAAATTTGCTCCCTTCTGATCAGAATAAACAAATGCCCAATTGTTAAATGTCTTTAAAATATTATTATTACTATACTGAGCGATTATCTTATGATGTCGGGTGTTAAGATTGATTTTTCCCACCATATACAGAAAAGAAAATATTAAAAAATATGACCTCTCCAAGTACACAAGTACAGGTGTCTAAAAGCGCTAACTACGGGGTGAGGCCTCCATTTGTACAAACACGATTTTACGTGTGTGAACCAAAGTGAACTGGTTGAAAATGTGACTTTAATTCACCTCGCACTGCCCTGCTTGCTACCATCTTTTATGAGGGTCACACAAGTTATCCTATGGCAAAGCTTTAATATCAGTTAGCGGCAGCCACGGCAGCTTCGAGGCCATAAATAAATCAGGTTACTGCACCGGCTGCATATCTGCTTTAATAGCTGCTGGCTCGTTATGGAGCTCCAGCTGGACACTTTTGTGATGTGGATTAATGGCGGCTGCGGGATCCACAAGGCTAACTCATCTCTCTCGGCCCATCTAAGTGACCTGAAACACTCTTGTTGCGGTCATCCAATTGCTTTAGTCCAATTTTCCGCTAAAAGCCCAAAAAATCTAGCATGATGATCATTTAGTGCTAAATATTGAATTTGTGTTTGTTATTGGGCGTGTGTCGCTCTTTGGAGCCCTTGGGAAATTACTTTGGCTGCTTTCAGCATCACCGGATCGTAGTTTGGCAAATAAAAGTCTTAAAGGGGATATATTATGGAAAATTGACTTTTTAAGTGCTTTTATACAAATAGTTGGGTCTCCAAAGTGCCCCCTTACCCAACAAATGTGGAGGGAAAAAAAACAGTGACTTTTCTGTTTGCCGGATAATGTATTTTTTCTTATTTGAGCAGAATAATAAATAGTGGCCAGGTGCAGAAGCATAAAGAAGAAAATGTATACCATGTTTTCGTTCCCCGCCTCCAGCAAGGTTAGGCTCAAGGCTAATCAGCGTCTGTCTGCGTTTACACTTTCATCTCCCATCTAAAGGTCGTCGTGGAATCGGGAAGACCTTCCCAAATGTCATTCGTCTGCCTTCAAATCGACAATATTTCCGTACCTCCAGCAAAAAAAAAAAACGCTTTGCCATATCGTCAGAGAATATGTGGCAACATTCCTGTTGTCATGGCAACCGGCTCTCACGACAAGAATGCGATGAGACTTGCATCGGGGAATGGAAAGTTCAACGCAGTGAAATGTCAAGACATAACTCAGCCAATAAGAGCGTCACCTTGGCGGGGGGTCAGGGTTCACTGATGCGAGTTGAAGTGTCAGCAGATTATGAGGTCTGGTGTGGCGAGGTGAAGGATGAGGGCAGTGTTGGTGGGAGGTAGAGGTAGCAAAGGTGAAGCTCATTACCATATCGGAACAACGCAGTGAGCACACTATTGTAGTCCAGGTGGAGCTTTTTGTGCAACAGAGAATTTCAAAATGTTTTCTAGAACTTGGGTTTGCATTCTAAAGTTAACCACCTCCTAAATGATCTATCCAATTCAATAATTAGTAAGTGGTCTAATAAAAACGACAATGTGATCCTTACTTAAGTGAGAGGGAGTAGTCGTTCTTGCTTGTTTCACTGTTCCGCACCAGGTAGCTCGCCTCCTTGCACAATCGCAGCAAACATTCTGCATCCGTCCGACTGATGGCGCCGTGGTACCAGCTGACAAAGCAATAAAGGGGAAAAAAATCTAGCCATTGTGGGTACAAAACAAATCCAAAGCAAGGGATCTAACTCACAATTGGCTTTCCAAGGCCATGCTGGGATCGATGCGTTCCCCCACGGAGGAGCCGGGTTGCTCGGCCGACGACATTTTGGTGTTAACCAAGCAGCCGCTGGAGTGCCGCTGCAGCGGGCGGGTTTTCCCGTCCTTGGTGGGCGACATTCGAGACTTCTCCATGCCATCAAACTGAACTGTAAGATTTAGAAAGAAAAAAAAAAAGCTTGAACACCTTCGATCAGTTCTAGACATACAGACCCATGAGTGAGTGAGTGAGTGAGTGAGTGAGTGAGTGAGTGAGTGAGTGAGTGAGTGAGTGAGTGAGTGAGTGAGTGAGTGAGTGAGTGAGTGAGTGAGTGAGTGAGTGAGTGAACATCACATTTTTGTAAACATTTTACAATTTATTTTCATGGGTCAATACTAAAATGACATTACACTACTGGCACATATTTATGGACCCTACTGTAATAAAATATTCATTTTGTGAGACTGTTTAAATCACAGCCAGATGGAAATAGCGGTGAAACTGAGAGAAATTCTGCTCGCGATTATTTGCAGTGATGGTGACACTTGGCGACATGTTCACACGCTCCATTAATCCATCTCCACTATTCTTTCTAAATCCTTGTACATTCCTGTGTGTGTGAACGCGTCAGCAGCCGAACCAAAAAGACATTCAAACCCCCAAAAGTTAAACATTACACTACGCGGCAAGGTTACGTGCACTCAAGGCCGACTGGTAGAAGTGACTAAACTTGTTTATTGGCTATTTACATAAGTCCCACGTGGCCAGTCAGTTCCTGCTTGTGTGTTTCCCATGTGTGTGGCTTTTGGTTTCTTTCCCGCCGTCATCCATCACTATAATTGATGTCGCGGCACCCTTGGCTTTGGAAAAGACCTATTTTAGAGCCACGCTGACACGCCGGCGGTGGAACCGGCATGCGCGAGCGGCGTCCCTTGCTGTGAACGCTTTGACATATCAACTGCCGTGGCTCTTGATGAAGAGAATCGATGACATCGGCCCTCTGTCATCAATGCATCGAGAGTCATCCCTTGTGTTCTATGAGCCATGACAGCATGTCCAGAGAGATACGTTTAGCTTGTGGGCTACATATGGTCTAGAGGAAAAACGTTTGATGCGTCCTGCCATGCAATTGTAAACGCATTTCAGGCACAAGAGTCGGGCCGATGAATCGTTGGGGCGGGACCCTAATCAGTCTCAAGACGTTTGATCGCGTTCCGAGCATGCGAAGCTGCCCGACTATTAGTTTCGAGTCATCAAGTTTTGCTACCGGGCTCAGCACGCACGCGATGATAAAAACTAAATATGTTTGCGATGTATTTACATCTTGCCAAGTGAAAATTTACATTTGTTACAGTATGTTTTTAATTGGACAACAACGAAAGAAAAAAAGTAAAAGAACATTTTCACTGGTATGAATACCGCTGGAAAATTCAGTTTATGAAACTGGTGATTTTTTGGGCCTAACATGAAGTAACAAAGCAATTTAGAGACAAAAAGTCTTCATAAAAGCCCCTCGTAAAATATCGGAATAATTTGTTTCATTTTATTGACATTGCGTTGAGTAAGATGCTGTTATCCCTATTCATCAATCAGGCAGACAGACTTTTGGCAAGCGACTTTTGTAGTAACTCCGTACACGATGTTGTATTTGTGTTTTGTTTATGTGCACTTGATGTCAATGTTATGCAAGACATGATGAATTACAATACGTTTGACTCCTAATTTGGGCGTTTAATGTGCATGGATGCAGTCTGCTCCAATGAAACCACAATGGTGTCATTCGAGCTGTAAACAGCAGGGGGTCCTCTTCACCTCCACTCTATAAATGAACTCATTGCCCTTGACGCAATCTACCACAAAGTCATGGAAGTGATTCATCCAAATGACTTTTTTTTTAAAAATTTCTTTTGTCCTAAAATCTGATACGTGATGGGAAATCAGTGGCTTCAGAAAAACTCGGGTCTAACGGGAAGGCATTGTTGGACAAAGCAGTCATTCTAGATGAGTCCTCATTGAAGATGTTTTTTTTTTTTTGGGCCACAATATGACTGCCAGTGTGCTATGAGCCTGATACATTTTGTTTCCATGGTAACTGACCAGTGGGGACAACAGCAATGCATGTTTACGCTCCTCTTATCCCTGCTGACAGCTGTTTAGTTTGTAATTCAACTTCTTCACTTTCCTTTTTTTTATGTCGTATTCTAACCACGCCAACGTGACAGTTAAAAAAACTCACCGCCTTTCATCACCATTCCTACAAACTAGGTCGTCAAAGTGTGGCTCTGGAAGTGAAGATAAAACCTTTCAAATTTAAAGTGTCATGTCTCTAGCAAGTCTATGGTACAGATTTATTATCCAGAAAAAAATAGGGAGTTATTAAAAAAATATTATTCTATTAGGAAATACAGTTCACATTTTGCTATTATCCTGAACACAAACATACATAGACTACAGGATAATGTCCTTGTTACATAATTCCTGCCTGGCTCCCATTTTTATTTCTATCGTTGGTTGCCCACACAACGTGTAAGTATTTGCTCACTTGACCACATCTTTCTCTTGTCGACGTCCAACCAAGACAAGAAAGAAAAAAAAAATGGCTTGCTGCTCACTGTTTGGATTATATTCAAAACGGTTTGTCTTTTCTTCCTTATAAACAGAAAATGTATATTTTAGGCTCCAACATCAGTGAGCCAAGCTTATTCCCCTTTTCTGCACCAGATTGACGAGATGATTGGCCAAGAGGAGAACAAAAGCCTCCTGACAGGCAGCTTAAGAAGGATGAGAATGTGCACAGTTATCTGAAGAAACACACACACATAAATTGTCATGTTGTGTGTGTCGGCGCAGCGAGTGTCGATGGAATCGGATGGAAGTGTCAGTCGGATGCTGATGAATGGAGGGAAGACATGCCCCCTTTTATGTCGTAGCCTTTTTGAAGAAGCACTCTAAAAAATTAAAACGGTCAAAGTATAACGTGCATGACTGTCAAAGAGATATGCCACTATATTTCAGAATGGAATAAAAGCATCTTGATAGTGAAAGATATTCAGAATTTGGGGTGGAATTAAAAAAGAAGGAAAATTGCTTTCTAGCATGGGGCTCTTTGTATGATTTCAGCTTCACGGTCACAGAGGGCAAGCCAAAAGCTCCCGCCAGGGCTCGGACCGAGTGAGGATCGCGTTACAGCTGGATACCAATCTCAATGCCACTCACATGGCGGCAGATGAGGGGCGGGGCCCAAAAAGCTTTCCCATGGATTGGCCCACATAAATCAAGTCCTCACCCATAGCGCACAAAAGTGTCCTTTTACATACATGCCGATCTCCACGGGAGGAGATCCTGTTCCCTCGCATTAGTTCTGTCCCGCGTCCTTCACTTCTGGTTGTAATGAAAGCAGTTCACCATACGTCTGATTTCTGATGAGTATCAAGAAGAGGAAAGACAGTGGAAAGTCCAAAGCCGAACTCCGTAAAGGTTAGGGAGCTTTTCAGATTTTCTGCTTCACTGAGATGTAACAATACGGACAATTTACATCATAACTACCAACTTTTGGCAAAATCAGTCAGGCTGGGTGAAGATTCAGAGCCACTTTCATGTATTCGACACTACAATGCAGATTAGGGTGGTGACACCTCGGCTATCATGACATGCCTCCCACTTGTATGACAGTCACGACTTTTAAATCCCGGACTAAAAACAATTTAAGATAAGTGTGATTCCTTTGCAGCTACTCAAACGAGGAGACCGCCATTTGGGGAACCATCTGGAAGCGCAGCGAGTGTGTTGACAAGAGGAAATGGGGGGTCAGAGCGAGTGATTACGCAGACAAGAGGCAGTTGGGCACAATTAAAACTAATGAGCCTTCAGCATTTTGGAACTCAGGGATTTTCCGCCACGTGTAATCCAGATGGAAAAAGTGTGGCGTTTACAAAAACTAGGGTCCGACACCGCTACGGCTACTAACTAGTCTTTCAATCATCCCTAAAGTTACAAACACACGGAAGGGTGGATGAGGGGAAATATGGTAAAAGAATGGATGAAATGATGGGACAGACATTGGACAAGTGGAACACCAACACCCACCCTGGTGGTGCTGCTCACCGGCGCCTTGTCCGGGCGGGGGTTGAGCCGTCTGCGAGGGCGACTCCAGCTCCTCCACCAGGGGAGAGCTGCTGTTGAGCTGCCCCACCGGAGGGGGCCACGGAAGGTCCTTGATCACTTTAATCTCTACTGCAAGAGACGCCCGAAGGAGGAGAGGAGAAGATGGACGACGACAAAGGGGGGAAAAAGGGTAAGAGAGGAAGAAGAAAACGGCGTGAAACTTTGAACAAGTTGAGGAAGAGAGATGGTTGTTGTGACTAAACAGGAAGCTGGAATAGAGAAGGAAGGGAAAGAAGATGGAGAAAGTTAGTTTGTGAAGACGCTAGCGTGTGGAAACGCACACGTGTTGACCTTGCATTCTTTCTACCTTGATGAACACTATTTCCAAAGGCAGGTATGAGTTTCTCGAGGCTTTCTCATTAACATGCCCGTTTGCTCCGCTGCCATTTCATTTAGCTTCGCTTAATTTACTCGGCTGATTGCTAACGCGTGCATATTCAAAACAAGACACTCATGTTTACGCCGCAAATTATGTGCACGGAGAAGCCCGTTTTCGGCCCCCCTCCAGCGCACGGCTTCCCGGAGCTCGTATCCATCACATGATGCAATGGCGCTCCGTTTTAGGGCATGTTTATGTGAAAGAGCGCCATTCGTATGGGGAAAAAAAAGGATGGAGACGTGATGAAAGTCTTTTAGCGGAGCTGGACAGCGGGAGCCTGTGAGGCGGGAAAAAACGTTATGTGTGAATGTGTGTGTGTGTGTGCGTGTGTGTGTGTGTGCGCGTGTGGGCCAATGTGTGCAAGTGAAGATAAGCGCGGCGACGGGACACGTTAGAAAGAAAGAGGGCCGTCTTGAAGGTTATCTGCACGCCGTCACCGGCGCTACGACGACAACGTTTTTTTTTTCCTCTAGGATCCTCCCGCCGCTGGACCGTCAAGCCTATCGATGATTTATTTGAGGACTTTCTGGGTCGTTAAGCCTGGGCAAGATTCATTAAAAATTCATAAAAGGCGACTCTCGCACACACCTGTGGCAATGTGATAAATTACGATGGCGAATCGTTCTCAGTGTACGAGTATATCGTTGCTGATATCAATCTTTTCTCCTTATGTATTGATATAGTGGGCTTGAAAAGCGCAATACAATACATGGCAGTCGCAAACATTTGTCTACAAGCTGGTGTTTCAATACCGAGTTGTACGAAACAACATATCTCGCTTTTTTCTATTTACCGGTTTCCCAAACTGTGAGAACATAAATCCTTTGTCCATGTGCGATGGTACTGATAAAGTATGCGAACAAATAAGATATATAAGTAATATTAATCTGATGTATCAATACAGTATTGTAGCAATAATAGAAACGAGCTCTCCCGGTTGAAGTTTAGCATCAAACTAAAGATCAAACACAGAGAAAGACGCCTTGGCCGTGTCCGGCGTAGAACCCAAGTGGGATTCCTAATTACGCCTCAATGAACAGTATATCTGTCCGAGGGGGACACAACAGAAGGAGCAACTGATGCAATATGTCAAAATCTGAGTGTTAATTTTCCTCTTTGAAATACAACTTCTTTTTTGTCTGTTTGAGAAGTTGGATTTTCATTCAATGGGAAAAGATGATTATGCACATGGTCACGTAAAAGATTAGACTCTCATCCAGGCACCACTGCATAATAATCTATTACGCCAGACAAGACATCAAAATATCAATGTTTTGTCTCGCTGAAGCACGATAACATCTGCAATGAATCAACTCCAATTAGAAACTTTGCTCTCAATGTCGTGTTGAAAGTGGAGCAAATGAAAGTTTGGATGGAGCACACACCGCCGTACGCGGGCTCATCCAGATTGAAAGAGCCAGCAAACTTCCTCCCGCTCCCGTGCAGGCTTCCTGGTTAGTTCCGCATATCATACATCACGGTCACCCTTCAGCTCCTTCCTCATCCATCAGCGCCTCAGACAGCGGTGGCAGCAGAAGAGGCTTTTGTTGCCAATGTGACTGAGCCCGCCGCTATTGCTGAGGTCATGGCAAGGATGAGCGATTAACTAAGAAAACGCAAGTACCCACACTCTTCCGACACCTTAACAAGGCTTGGAATTTACATAGAAAAAAAAATAGCAGAGTGTTATTGCGCTCTCCTTGGCTGATCATTAACAAGGATAAATAGTTTGGCATTGTGGTATCAGAGCCAGGTGGGAGGGCAGCCTGCTGCACGCGACCGTTTTACGATAGCATTCTCATCATATTTTGTTTGGGTGACACTTTCATTTTCCTATTTAATGTGGCTGTATAAATTGTGAAGGTTTTTGATGTTTGCTTGAGCGGCCTATTAAAATTCAATTGAGGCGAGTGCATTAGTCATTGATATTACCTTGGCCGTAACTTCCTTGCTCCACAAATGCAACACAGTAAGTGCCTTGGTATCAGGAAAAACTATTGCACTTTCATAAATGTGATAAAAATGAGATAAATTGTGTGCATGTGTAGTCAGCTAAGAGCACAAATATAAATATTTCATGCTGGTGTATCAATACCGTACCGTAATCTGATACATAGCAATATTTTGTCCAAATGTTGATGTATAAATAAAGTATTGAACCGAAACAATATGTTACATAGCAACTGGTGTGCTGGTTGGTACACTGATCCATCACAATATAATTTTGATTCCATTTGTTGGCGATATTGATCTTTTGTCCCACCTCTCCGTTATAGGACTGACTTAATCTCTATTGCTGACATTTTTACTCGGTAGAAGCATTCCTCCACATTGATAAGCAATTTCTGGGGGAATCAATAAGAACAAATGGTAAAATAAAATGGACATTAAATCTGTCTCGGTTTCTCCTGATGTCGGAAAGAAACTTGGCTCCAGATTTCAGCTCTTTTTCCGTTGCACATGTCAAAAAGAGGAATCACGCCAGCTTGCTATGGAGAAAGGCTCCTTGATGTAAAGATCTAAGGGCGTTTGAACACCTTGCCGAGGAGCGAGCCTCAAATAACGAGGCTTGGACTCCAATTCACGTCATTGTTTTTTATGGCCTGCATTTAAAAACACAACCAAGATGACTTCAAGTACTTTTAAGATGCAGCTTTCTTTTTTTAAAGGACATCTTTAATGGCTTAGTTGACACTGGCGTAATAAAAAAACATGTTACGAGGGCTTTAAATAAATGTTGAAGTGTGGTAAACAAATGTCTGAGTGCTGCTCAAAGGCGACATAATGAGTTTTTATCTAAGCAGCGGTGGAGAGGCGGCGTGAGCAAAAGCCTCATTTGTATGACACAGAACTACCCAATCAAAATCTTCAAAATCATTTTTCATTTTCGGAGTGCTTTGACCAAATGGTACAAGCCTTCCTGTTAAGACACTAGGGAACAGTTTGAAATTGTAAAACATTTGTCTCCTTTAACTTTTTGCTGCATTTCTCTACAACACTACTTTATATGATGAGAAATTCTCTTGAAATTACTTCCAATAAGCTGCTACTTGTTTAAAATGAAAAAACACAATAGAAAATAACACCACTCACTATGTGAAATCTATAGTACACAATATACAACTAAAGAAAACTGGCAATATTTTCCCACATGTTGCTTTTGCACTCCCCTCGCTAATATTATTCCAGTAGCGTACACCTTCAAAGCCAGCTGATTTTCACTTCAAGAGGCCGACCTTTTCTCATCCTATTAATCAAAAGAGCGCAACCTGAGAGCATCCCCCGCCCTTGCATAAATCTCAAATCGAGCACATGATTAATGGTTAAAACATCATAATAAAAAAAAAAAAGAAAGAAAGACAAAGAGGCCCGGTTGCACAGTGGTGGTACCTGTGGGGGATTTAGCAGTGCAGTCCTTTCTTCTGTGGGGAACTGATCCAGTGCCACTTACAGAGCTCTCGTAGCTAATGCAGTCATAACAAAGCAGAGCTGTTCAAGGATACAAAAAAAAAGAATATATATATACACATATATAGAGGGCTGATTAAATATGATTTCATCTAATATTTGTCTAGAACAGCCCTGTTTTGATGTTATGGCTGCTTTAGCCAACCCGGCCGTACTTACATGCACCTGCCTGTATAACCAAATATGTACACCCGTTGTCCCCTTGCTTAAAGCGGGGAAAAAAAAGTACAAAGGAGGAACACCTGTGAATAAACACGGTGGCAGGGGCTCGGGAAAGAGAAACGGGGGGAAACGGGGATGTGTACAGCTTGAAGAAGAACAATGTTAGTGAAGAGAGAGAGGAAATGGTTAGAAATGACAAGAAATGACAACTTTTCTAAATCGATTCCGTCTGATAAGAAGAACTGCAGTCAATAGTTGCACATCCACCAAGTGATACAGTTCACTCCATTTTTGATAGCCGTACTAATCAAGTGTACAAACGACGCCTCTGGCAAGCATGAATCTGGCATGTAAACAGGAGTTCAGAACATACTAACGTTTGAGCCCAGCACTGATCACAAGCCTGATTGAAAGTGAAGTTTTTTCATTCGACGAATTTTGTACAAAAAAAACCTTTGCGTGTGTGTGTGTGTGTGTGAGTTCTTCCCATTTTATTGCCCATAAGGGACCCGAGTGACAATTCGCTATTTGCTATCTCCTCTTATGATACCATACTAGTATGGGACATTTCTGAAAAAAGTAATATCGAGTTTGTCCAATTGTTGGAGATTCTCTGTAGCTCAATCGACTGACTGCATTTTGTCCAGACGTGTCATTTGATTTTAAAAACTAGAAATGTCCCCCCAAAAATATCTGGGCTTTAACAAACTACATCTTGGTGGTAAAGAGAGCATTAAAAGATATTCTTCAATCAACAAGATTTCTATGCGATAAAATTAGGAATGTGAAGGTTCTACTATATTCTGCATTTTCTTTTTTAATGGACATTTCCCAGTGTCACATACATCATTGGAGGCATCTTAACCATACACCTCAGCTCGCATATATGTACCTGCAAAGGCTTTGGAAATTCTCTCCTTCTTCCACTCCCAGGGTTGGTCATATTCTTCGGGCGGCCGCTCATCGTCCTGAGGCAGTCGACTCTCTCGAGGGCAGCGCGAGCGTTCGGGGTCTGAGTCTCCACCGTTCTCCGTGGGCTCGTACGGGGTGTCGTACAAGGGAAGCTGCTTGTTGCCTCCGTCCTTAGACCCGCGACCGCCGGATCGGATTTCTAAAGACAATGACGAGAAAAGGGTTAATTTTGTTCTGATAGAAAACTTTATGATGTTTGGTCTGGTTCAATTGAGTTTTGTTGGACTTCTCTCCAGGGTCACGACTCACATCTGCCAACAAACAGTAGGAGAAGCCAGGAACATCTGTTTGAGTTATAAAAAGAACACGTGTCACTGTCTGTCAGCGTGTCTCGAGTGGGATCCTCTTTTTTAAATCTATCAAGCGGGAGGCCAAATGGATTTTTGGAATCCTACTAAACAATGCCATAAGGCATTCCAAGGACAGCCGTCATTGGGGGAAATACAGTAAGTATTGTTACACTTTGAATTCCGTTACCAACTGCTACTCTGTCTGGCCTTTTTTTAATAGGGCTTATCCGGTGTCCATCTCAGATTCCACAAGTTGGAGTAAAACATGGAGAGTGGACATCCCACACCAGCTGCACGTGAAGCAGTACACTACCAAGGAATGACAGAAGACTGTTTCATCAAGGTCATCTTCCATCTCCTCCTTTCAGACAGGAGGCTACGGAGAATCTAGGGTAGGACTACCAAGTACCAAAGTTAGGTGGATCCTTCCGGCAGTAGTTTAAAATGCTCTTGCCTTACTATGACGTGTATCTCCTCCACGCCACCTGACCTAAACCAGAACACACTCCTGCCCTTCCATCCTCCCCATAAAGTGACACTCCTAATGAACCACCATGCCCTTGAGAGCTCGCCATTTTCTGCAACCGCCCTCCTATTCTTCATGAAGCCGTTAGTGTCCAGCGTGTGAAGGCAATGAAATATTCCGCCGACACTGCTGCATAATTGCCTCTTACCCGTCGGTAACGCTTGCGGACAAAAACGAGCGACGCGTCCTAGGCTAATGGGGCCCGCTGGTGGAGGTGAGGTGAAGCTGGCTGGACCCGTGTCCTCGCACTCACGCTGTTTGATCTCGCGGGTAATTTACACAGTATCACCATAAGCTCACCAACAGAGGAGCAAATAGTTTTGGAAGAGAGGAATAAAATTACTACACCCTCACCTTGCTCCCCTTCCCCAGCAGGAAGCCCAACTTCCTGTCCCGATGCAGCACTTCCTCTTCGACTCATTCAAAACTTACCAGCCCTTTAAAACATTAAGATGGCTAAATTCTGATTAGACAGCCGGAACGTTGAGCGCTGTGAGTGTTTTAAAAGTGGAGAAAGTGTGCTTCATTAAAGCTGCAGTAGCAGCGACCACAAGCATCTGTTAAATGCCACTGGTGTGTAAAGGAGGGAGGTATAGCACAGATAACTGCATGAAACCTTGAAACCATTTACTCACGCAATAAAAGGCAGTTACCAGAATGTGAGCGTAAAGCCAAAGGCAGTCGAATGTGTCAAGGGATTTTCTTTATATTAAAGTTAAATTTTTTTAGTGTTCTTTCATATACAGACAACATAAAAAAAATGTCATACTAAATGTAACATTTCGTCTGTATTATCTACTGCTCTGAATTCACTCATTGAGTGGATGATAACATCCTAGCAAGGCAACTGAAATCATCTGATAATATATTCAATGGCTGTCAGGCGCACATTAATATCACCGCTCTAAGTAATTCTGCCACAATGCCGTGTGAATGCTAAAGAAAAATGATATAATTAAGATGTGAACACACATTCCGGAGTAGCTTCGGGGCATGTAAGTAACATGCAGACATTGACTTAATGCGATGATGTAGCAGCGCGGCCGAGGTGGGAGTTATATGACGCCACGTAAAGGTGTCAGTCAGGCACACGGCTGACAAGGGAAGGTGTTTGCTCCCTGACCCGTGGTGGCCTCGCTGTTGACTGACTTTCCGCTTGGTGAGTGGAGTCGTGAGGTGGCGCACGCTCGCAGAATACCAACAAGTTTGCTACAGCCGCCGCATGACGGTGCTGTCATTGAACGCCATTTTATTGTCATTTTGGTTAAGATCCAATTTAGGTTAACTTTAGTAGAAGATATTTGTTCACAACTACACAGAAATGGAAACAGTTGTTCATAGCGACAAACTATAGTTATATCTGTCTTTATCCCCATTCAACGCTGTTAGGTTGAGCTAGCCAATAGCATGCTAACTGTCAAGTTAAAAGCTTATGTAAAAAATAAATCTTAAAATATGGCCAGATTATAGCTTGACCAGATAAAACTTAAAATATAATGACGACATATATGTGCCTCAAAAGTTGACTGTTACTTCCTTGCACTAGCCGCTTGGTAGCTAATTGATCCTAAAGGGCAACATTTGAACACTGAGTTCTTCACTAGCTTGAATTGCTTTCAAAGGTACCCAGGAGTATTTGGTAGTTTAACTTTTAACATTACGTCAGCTTCTTTTCATACTTTTTCCATATTTTTTCTTACAAAAGTTAATGATTAAAACTGGCAATTTTTATCTTAAAGCTATACAGACCTGCATGTGTGCATATTAGTATTTACATTATGTGACAACTTGCTCTTTCCTCAAATGACCTGGAGGGGGGAAACTTGTGAAATATTCCACCCACAAGACAACAACAAGCACATAGATTCATTCCCTGGATTGTGAGGCGGAGAACAAGTCGGAGGAGCCAACAGAGCACAAAGCGATGACGGAAGTGAGCCCGACAAAGTGACAAGAAGAGAAGAAGAAGAGGAAGAAGACGAACGAAAGCCTTGGGGATCTTAAGACAAAGAAAGGCAGTCAATAGATAAAGCGAGCCAGACAAGTGAGTGTTACACGCAGTCGGCAGCTATAAACATGAGAAACGCTCTGTGACAGTGAGTCAAAGGTAATGAGGTGAGGGACGCTTCTTTGTACGACAGCCCCTGAACACAGCACTCTGAGCCTCATTAGGGAAAAAGTTCTGTTTGGAGGGCTTCGGGGCTAAGTATTATGTAAGCCCTTACCGATAGTACAAAGACACTTGGATTCTTATTGGGAAAAGCTCATATGCAAATAGAAGCATCTCTATGAACTGCAAATAATGTCCCAAGTATTTTTTTATGAATCTTGTCACCTAAAAAGTGCATATTATGAAAAACCATTTACTTGCCCTGAACGCAAAAGGAGTCACCTCACAAAGACTCAAGTAAAAGACTGATACTTTTTTTTGCTCGCAGAATTGATGAACAAGAAGCTTAAAAACGGAGTCAAGGGCAACAGCGTAATAAGCTGTTTGACAATGGCAGAGAAGAGTTGGCAAAACATTTTCATGGGTGCAACCCACATGCTCAGTGCTGCTGCTCATCCCACAAATGCATGTTCCATATAAATGTGGCACAAAATTTTGGTTTACGTGAAAAAAAAACTGCAATTTCAGTACAGATTGTCTGCCAAAATGAAAATAACAAATTCATTCAGTGGGTAGAGGACTATCTTTCCCTAAAAACACACCAAAATGAGGGCTTATAAAGACATGGGCTTGGGTCCTTCAACAGATGTTCTAAGGAGCAAACTGTGTATCTGCTGTGATTAAACATGATTGGGACTGAGCGTCTGGCACGGTGTAATGACTGATTAAGTGGACTGGCTGTCAAACCTGAAGATGATAACACAACACTGAGGGAATTTGGCCGAGTGTTTGATTTAATCCAGATCAGGCAATGCCTCTCACTTACGCATATTCCCCGAGTCTACTTTGGGCATCGATCCGGGCCGGTACGCGGGCGCAATCACAGCTCATTAAGAGCGAGGTGAAAGCTGGTTAATGGAAAAGATGAATGTGGAGATTGCTTTGGAATGCTGCCGAGCTAATGGAAGGACCCCCGACCCCCCAACACACACAGACACCCACCCTATCTCCGTGCAGGTAACTCAAAAAGCTTGAGACAAATAAACAGTAGATCAAAAACATCCAATCATCACAATTTCTCTCCATTTTCCTTATAAGACAGCATCAATTCTCCCCACATACCTCCCCCATAGCGCCCTCTCTGGTGAGGGATGGTAACATCTCAAAGCAGAGAAAATGGGAAAAATACAAAAATAAAATGCATATAAATCTCATTCGGATAAAAGTCTGGCAAACTGTAACAGGACACAGTAAAAGCTGGATTTTATGGAGCAGTGATGTGAGGAAGCCAAGCTATTTTCTGCGTGTGGCTATTGTTCCTCCGGCGCAGATAAGAAGAACCTCGGATTAGGCTCAGAGTGCAGCCAGAGTTCAGATCACGCTGAAGGAAGACGACCAAGCAACGGGAATGTGGGAGAGAAAGCAGGGGAAATAAAGGGAGTGAGACGAGAAGGCAAGGAAAAGACAAGTCAACCGTGTCTGTCAACGCCACGCTCGGTGATGCGGAAAGCTACATGTGTGGTCACGAAGCAGGGGGTGGAGGGCAAAGGATGGGCCGGTGACACGTGCACGTAGTCGTGATGAATTGTCACCGCGTGACCTCTTCCCAATAAGGGTCAACAGCTCATTAGGGATGATAGGGGCATGTGATGGAGCCTCACCTTGGACCCTCAGCCTTCACTGAAGCCATGTCGAGACTGATTCACCATTTATCTATCTATCTATTACTCTAGCATCATCCATCCATCCATGAATCATCCATGCGTCATCCATCCGTCCATGCATCATCCATCCGTCCATGCATCATCCATCCGTCCATGCATCCATTCATCAGTCCATCCGTCCATCCATCCATGCATCCATTCATCAGTCCATTCGTCTATTCGTCCATCCATCCATCCATGCATCCATGCATCCATTCATCAGTCCATTCGTCCATTCGTCCATCCATCCATCCATCCATCCATCCATCCATCCATCCATCTATCCATCTATCCATCCATCCATCCGCCTTTTAATGTGTGATGATGCTGCCTCTACAAGTAAAATGTGTTTTGTCTCACATTCTTGCCTTGCCCTCAGCTCATGTAAGTTTGCGTTGCAGCTAGCAATGTTAGCGGTTAGACATACCCAAACTATCCAATATCACCTTGAAAGCTGAAAAGTTTCATATCGAAAGACTAATCAGTATCTTTTAAATCTCACTGCTCTCTCTGTAGCCAAACAAAGCAGACACCGAAATAAACTTCAATTTTTCACTCCATTGAGTTTCATTCTCTCTCTCTCTCTGGGTTGTCACTCACTATAGATGCTGGCTTCATACTAAAACTGGTTTGCTCAGATGTGGCAACAATAGCCAATCTGAACTGTGTGTGAACCCGCTCCAACTTGTGGAGATACTTACTAAATCAAATTAAAAAAAGAACACATTCAACTTCAAAGCATAATTAGAAGCACAAATGCAGGCTGCAACAGCAATATACCCTAAAATTATGTTTAATTAATGGAAGAGAATTGCATCAATATTCATTATATCAAAAAGTTGTTAAAAATGCCTCTCAGTGCTTTAAAGCAACTTTATATTGATTTGGGAACCCTCAGGGAAAGGTGTACAAGAACTACACGAGGTAAATACGGGAACCGTGACATTACCATAATAAACAATGTCACTGTTTACCAATGCGATCTAATCCCCCCTGACAAAAAGTTTGAAAACAAAACATGACCTTCAACTCATTGTAGATTGCTTAGCACCAAACACATCGTTCAAGTTCCTACCTACTTCCCTAACAAGCTGTATACATATAAATACACCACATTTCCTCAAATAGTGGCCTCTGACTCTAAATGACGCCATGTCTCAGTTCATCGCAAAAGATTTTGTGTTAGTGTTTTGAAATCAGTTCATAGAAAATATTGGGGACTGATTGACAGCTATGCCTTCCTGCTGGTATGTCTTTGAGCATTTGTCCAACCGTCTCACCGACATTTCCCTGCTTACATATGCACATGTGTGCTCAAGTGTTAAAACCAGAAGGATATAATTAATTTTTACTCTGCGGGATGGATTAAATTGAATTTATCAAAATATAAATGAATAAAGTACACGTCACCTCTACTGCTTTTGTTACTAACTAAAAAGGGCTTAACTGTGTTTTGCAATCCTGTTTGGTTGTTTAAAAGGTGTTCGAGAGGTGGCAGAGGTGAAGTTGTGCTCCAAGTTGCCTCAGGGTGAGCTTGTAAAAATCCGACACGCCGCATCTGTTCAGTTTTTTTCCAGAACGAAAGGAAGAAAATGGTAAAGATAAGCCCGATATTTGCATACAGAGAAAGAACTGGAAGGGCGTCAAATCAATATTTGACGACGCAGCTGCTTCAGATGATGAATTTGTCTTTTATTTTTTTGTGTCTCAGTTGTCATTATCTTTGTACGTGCCTCACTGTTAAGCAAAGGGATTATAAATTTATTGATAAAAGGAATCTCAATTCCAGGAGTGAAACAAAATGGAAAATGGCTGGAGGGAAAAAAAAACAAAGAGTGAAAAAGAGACAATTGATACTTTGGCAGTGGCGGTTTGGACTACTGAATTATTAAACGGAGCACTAATACTGATTTAAGATGAGGCTTTATCCTTCAGATTAAACACAAAGACAGAAAAAAACTTTTTCCAACATGCTGATGTCAACATCTCGCGGTATATTTGGCACCATCTTGTGGTATCATTTCAGAAGCCATGTACAGAAAAAGACAAAAAATACACAAATAGGTGTATTTGTGAATCATGCTGGAGATGATTTTATACATCCCACACTTCCCACTCAACAATTCCAGTGTGAACCGCACCTCCCACTGATAATCGACTGGGATAGGCTCAAGTTTCACCCACAACCCTTACGACGCATATATAAGCGCAATAAAATAAAATTCAGAAATAAAAAAACTCAGTCTACATGCTGGTCTGGAGGTTTTATGACTTCTCTCTAGATGGCTGCAGTGCACCAGCTCACCATCAATCTCAACAGCAGCGCTGCCAAACATCAGTCAGCACGCCACTAAATTTGAAAGTCCACACTGGATTTTCACTGTTTTAGGAAAGCCATAATAAACACTGCACAGGAAACTGGCATGGGAGCTGAATAGCGGCAAGGCTTTGGAAGGCACAATAGGCTTCAACATCAAAGACACATTCTGATGCTATGTGGCAAAACCAATGTAAAGACTGGCTTGGATAAAAATCAATATAGTCGAGGGATGCCACTACCAACTCGTTCGGTACAAATTGTCATTCACAGAAATATGCACCCCCCGCTTGCATGTTTTTCTCCAGGAATGTCCACTCCAGCCGTCTACCCGCTTTACGCCACGCTGTTAGAAGGGAACGCCACACGCACCGACTGCGCTCGACTGTAATTACTTCGTACAAAGAGAGCGTGCGTGCTAAAAACTCCACCGTGTCATTATGGAAGACTGGAAAGCCTCGCAAAAGCTGCATACTTGCAGTGTGCCAGTGATGACGGATAAAATGGTTGCATTCTCGTCCGCTCACTCCCAGGCCAGAACATTACATATTGGCTTTGGAAAGGTCCACCATGAAATGTCGCAGTACATAACTGGGGAATATATATTTAAATAGGTGGAAAGCCTATTTTAGTTATTCAATTCAAAAACTAATTCATTATATAGATTTTACTACACAGTGAAATGTTGATAATGCTGATCATTTTGTTAATTATGAATCAAAACCTAAAACGTCAAAAAAATGGAATACTATGTAAGAATTGTTTTTGAAATACAAAATAAAGAAATTAAATGAAGAAAAGACAAATGACTAACGCTGTGTCTTTGTAGGCATTATTTTTTGATATTTTTTGGTGGCTATACTCTTGAGAGATAATGTCAAGTTAAACAGATTTTTATGGCCGTTTTTTCTATCATTATATTTGGAGAAATGTGCTATTTTTATTTAACAACAAAAACCAAAACAATGTTGAAAGGGGAAATGTTTCCTATTTTGGGGGAGTTTATCTTCTATCTACTAGTACAGGTAGATCATATTTAGTACAGATAGCGATTAAAATCTAAAATATCTAATATTTTTTTAAGTCATCAGGAAATGACAAAAACGAACAAAACAGCCCATTTAATCAGAATCAGAATCAAAACATAAACAGCTGACTTTGTGTCTTTTCAGGTTTTGTTTCTTGGCAGTTTTTTTGCAGGTCTACCCAAATTTGACCCCCCCTACCAAATATCGTTAGGATGTATTGTGTAAACACAATTCCTTGCAAACAGTCACCATCATTTCTGCGACTTGCGGAAGCGCTTCTGATTTTTTTTTTTTTTTTTTGAAGGACGAAGTAGACTTTTCAAGGGGAACTCTTGGCTCTATTGAGGGCCGAGGCTCCTCTCATGGGTGTGGAGTGCAACTTCATGTACTTCCCGCTTAGACACAGGAAGCCTGCAGGATCCTGTGAGGAACAGGAGGGGCCAATTTCTTCCCCCAGCTTTCGATTCTTCAGAAATCGTCAGCCTTCTGCCTCTCCAGCTGGTGATTCATAGCTCATTTCTGAAGTCAAGTCTAATGTGGCCCAGCGTCTTATCACCCACCATGCTGGCTATGTACTCCCCGTTTTACTCTCAAGTCCAACTTAATGGCGGGCGACCTTTTCGGGCTGCCAGTCGAGGCAAACAACACTTGAGTAGAAATATGGACGGCTGGAGAGGCCATGAATAAAAACATGAACGGATGAGAAGATAATGCAGTGGCTGAGGAGGATGGCACGGCGGAGGAGGCGGTGATGGTTAAGGAGGGGCGGGGTGAGGGGGGTATTCTCTCATTTGTTGGATTCCAATAGCTGTCTGGTCGCATAAGGTAGCCACATTTTTTCAAAATCCATTAGTTATTCAAGCTGAGCATAGAGAATATTTGTCTGCAGGCATGTGTGGAATGGAATACAATTGGGAAAAAGGCATTTGATCACCATTAAGATGAATGGATCG
Source organism: Syngnathus typhle (assembly GCF_033458585.1). NCBI lineage: Eukaryota > Metazoa > Chordata > Actinopteri > Syngnathiformes > Syngnathidae > Syngnathus > Syngnathus typhle. The sequence goes on from NC_083741.1 coordinate 18,820,241, forward strand.
CTTAGTGGAGCAGCAATGCATCACAATCAAGGTCTAAACTTTGAAATTGATAGATGACTTTTGCTGATCATAACTGTGAAGACGACAATTGTTCTACTGCAATACAGTTGGGGATATCGGATTGGAGTGTTCACCGTTTTGGAAAAGAAATGAAATCCAAACAGAAACGAAGGGTCATGCTAGAGTACTGCACGGAAAATTACCAAGTTGCGGAGGAATTAGCGAGGCTTGACGGTATAAAGGTCAGAAGGGAACAGGCGAAGACACACGAGGTGGCACACGAGGGCGGCGATGCGTGGGCGACGGCCGCTGCCAGTTGACGCGCGCTCGGCTGCTTTCAATCGTGGCCAAGCTCAGATGGGAACCAGGTTATTCATGCACTTGTCTGGATAATCCACCATCTGCCGCATTGTTCAAAAGCCTCGAAAGGTTGGACCCGAATGCAAAGCATATGGCGAGAAGTTGTTCAAGTGAAGTCCAACTTTCCCAGAGGGAAACGACCAACAGAGTCAAATCAACATTCAAGTACAATTGCAATTTAAAAATAGTTTTTAAAAGGTCCAGTTTCAGAAGTTTTATTTTCTTTTTTTTAACAAAGGACCCACATTAGCTTATGCTCTAGCGGTTTGCAGCGTAATGTGAAAAGATGCTAGCGCTGCATGTTTGTCTCGTAGCACTTTGCACACCACTAGAATTCTAAACGAGGAAGGAGATGGCTGTAAAAAAGCTATTTCATTACAGTGGGATGAGCCGTGATGAACAAACAGAAGCAACAAAGCCATCTGCGGAAGTACTTCTTGGTGAGGAGTGGTCGCGACGGGCTGGCGGCGGCCCTGAAATGAATGCTGGCTATATGGAACTTCACTTCCAGCTCCCATTGTCAACAAACAAAGGCGCAGCACGACGGGGAGTCCAGATGAAAGGTGGCTTGTCGGAATATATGACTGCTAAAAAGCTGTGCCGAGGTTTACGTGTATATGTTCAAAGTTGCTGGGATGCACAGCAATGGTCCCGGCCAGCAATAGACGTAGAGAGACTAGGACTTAACGTCCAAACTAAATATTATTCTGGGAGTTGGGGGTGTTCAATACCACGTTTTTCAGACCGGTATCAGTATGAGTTCTCAAATCTTGAATGTACCGATACCAAGTGCCGATACTACGTGCCTGAAATTAGTAGCAATCTTCTACCCTTCTAATTTCTAATTCCTACTTGTACGTAAAATGACCAAAAGAGGGCAACAGCGTACCACTACTTTGAAATAATAATAATAAATCAATGTTCTGGTGCTAATGCTACAGCTAACACTTAACTCCTAAATCAACTCATTGTCATGCTCGAGTCGCAATCTGCAGACATGTAGTAATTACTTGTCCACGTTCACAATTCCCTGCTATCACTTAGTTCGACCTAATTGAGCTCTTTCAAAAGCCAAGTCGATTTTTCCATTAGTAACAAAAGACAGGCAGCTAAATGTGTCAGCAAATGAAAACTGTCAGTGTGTGTGAGTGTCCGTGTGTGTGTGTGTATTCCTTCACCATTGCAGCAGTGTTGATTGTCATAATGAGCTGAGACAGCTGGTCTCAGGTTTGCTGTCATTTTTATTTTTTTTGCCAACACGCTGATGGAAGCTTGATAGTACGCCAGGCAGAACGAGCCGCCAGAACGACAAGTGATGGAAATGTGCCTTGGATGCCAGATGATACGCGACTAAAAACATACAAAGCTTTAACGACCTATAGGATCGCTCGTTCCGCCAATGGAGTTCTGTGGCCGCCAAGACCTACTGGGAGAAGCACCAACACCTGTAGCATCCCCTTGTCGCCCAAGGCTTAATTAAACAAACATTAGCGTTTTCAACGTGATAGCCCGCTTAATGGCGGTGCACAGATGGGCTTTACACCCCGATTTATCAATTTCAGGCGTGAGCAGTTGTCGGCTTTTTTTTTCTCCTCGTTGCTTAAACACAGCGCCTCCCGTCACGCCTCGACCGCACATGCTTTTGCCGTAATGACGCCAAGTCCCTTAATTCTCTGAAACGGCATCAGATGTCGGGTCTATTATTAGTGTTTAGCGATGTGTTAATGTTGCAATTGTACTCCATCCATGCAGACCTCCATTATAGCAGACTATGTGCATCTATTTCCTTACGGCAACATTTTATCAAGGAAGTTTCATCGTCAACCTCGCTGATGTATCCGATTCATCGCTTTCCATTTTCCGGATTTTAATAATGCAACGACTCCTGATCAAAGGCCATTAATAAGCAAAGCAGGAGTTTGACTCAGGCACCTCTTAACCTTGCTTGGCCTTCGCTTCTGCTGAATTAATAATCAGCCTAAATGTTTACATAGTGTCACTTGTCCATCGAACAAAACCTCCTCCGTTGCAGTTTAGCCTTCCACCCCCACCCCATTTCCTGTCTGTCAATGGATAAACAGTCCAGGCGGTAAACATTATTTGCGGGCAGGGGTGTCACTGGAGTTCAATAAGGCCATTAGGAAGCTCGACTAACAGTTTGGTGACCGTGAAGCTGGCTGTAGTGGTTTGTGTTTGTCCTTTTCAACTACCACAAAAATACATATATATATTTTGAGTTAATCACACTTTTCTATAACCTGCCTCTGAATGTTTACCCACTGTCTGAAAACCTGTCATGAAAGTCATGTGGGCTCCACAAGGCCCGTTTGAGTGTGTGAATGGACGACGGAAGCGCACCCTGCTTCCCTCCCGCCCACGCTGCTGCTCCACATCCTGACAAAGGAAAGCGACTCACTGGGTCAAGCCCGTGCCCGTCGCTTGTCAGGATAACCCCGCCTGTGTTGCATAAGAGCTGGATGTCTTCCTGGCATGCCAGGGAGTTTAATAGAAAGTCACATTCAGAAGTACGAAGTGAAACTACTGTTCCTTAGGAGTGGTGTGGAAAGTCTGGAAATGTACCAGGAGGACTCTGTCTATACGGGGAGTGGGGAGGGAGAAATAGGTCATCATGTTCTTATGAATGAAGCAGGAGAAAGCATCACATCCTGTTTGTTATAGTGATGCTCGATTTTTCGACGACAACTAAAGTGATTGCTTGAGACAAACAAGCGCGTTGAATCACAAATCTCATCAGTCTACAGGAGATCTATTAAAATGTGCGAGCTGTAAAGTTGGTAACGACAGGGGGGTGGGGCGGGTGATAGTGGGGGTCTGGCTGGAAGTGTAAGGAAACTGATAAATTGAGGGATGATAACAAAATACCCAATAGGGCTGGAAACAGCGATGCTTAAATGAGTAATGGATCAGGTGCCACGAGAGACTCAAATAACTGCAGTGCATTCGCCCCCCTTCCCAAAACTCCGTCTACCCCTCCGACCCCCACCGCCAGTCCTCGCTGTCTGCATCCTCACAATACAGGAAATACTAGGTCAGGCTAGTCGGCACCCAAGCGCTCCAATAAAACCCCAAAGGGTCCAATTACTCAAACTGCAGCCCCCCGCGACTGAGATATGCTGATCAGGGTTATCGGATATCGGCTCGGAAGTGACAAGAAGGATTTATTGGCCTAAATCCTGTCATGAATCATCCGTGAAAAAGCTACATCTGATGTCATAAAACATCAAATCGTGTCAGTCCTTAAGAGATGTAAACATTTTATGGTCGATAAGACGCCGTATCGTATAGTGTGCGCCTGCAGGAATCAACATTAGCACCACTAGCATGCATGAATGCAATACTCGCAGGAATCCGTGTGGGCCTTGAGGTAGAGACCTGTAAAAATGCATTGCATCCTTAAAGTAATGAGGACGGAACCTCGCGCTTAGCCTTGGGATGAGTATGGCGCGCTGAGTATTTGCATAAAAGTAGAAAGACTGACTTTGAAATCTGTTTGCGCATCGATTTATCCGTCTATCCCTCCAAACGCAATGCAAATTTTACTCCAGTGGTCTCCCAGGGGATGCCGAGATATTCACGAGCAAAATCTGGAAGTAAGGTTGTCATAAGAAACACGACGATGTTAACGACATCACCCGAGCGAGATGTCAGCATATCTTCTAAAACTTGAACATTTTGAGCAAGCTTTTACAAAAATCATTGTCAGGCCTTAAGACTAGATGCGTGAAATCGTTCAGTTGGTTGGCTACTAGGTCTAAAATCACTTAAGTGACAAAAAAAATTGAAAAGTAAGCAGAGAAGAATGTGTCATTTCGATTCTTAGCCCATCCAGTAATCTCTTTCTGCAGGCCCGTCTCATTGCGTCTCATTTACAGAACATGGTACCACTAATAAGTACAAGCTTCATCACCTTAGAGGTTTATTTTGTAGTGTGACATACATACAGCACATGTGAGACTAATGTTTGGTAAATGTGACAGGAGCACAAACACCAAACCCCCAAAACCACCGATGCGTAATCGATGTTGACTCTGAGCGACTTAACTGAGAAGCATAAAAAAGTTCCTTCACTTGGAAAACAAACTTGTTTCCCCACCTAAAATAGACTTTGCGGCAAAATCACGTGTCTGGCCCGAGCCTTGGAGGACACACCAATCCTCATCGGAAGCGCTTTGTGATTCAAATTGCCCTCGGGCGCAAGTCAGAAGCCACATGTCGATACAGTCATATTTGGAATTTCTGCCTTTCATCTCCAGAGCATCTTTTTCAAACTTTTGGCAGGTCCAATGTTTTTTTGGGGGGGGTTGAAATTGTTGTGTTCTGACAGACAGACCAGTAATAACAATGCTTTGCTCTCTTTAGGAAACGATGCACCGGGTTAGCCACCAAATTGAAGCTGCAGGATTTAAGTGTTTTGTTTTTTGTGACGGCCGGATAATAGTCCAAACCAGCAAATATGAAAATACAAAATTCTTGAGTTACAGTGCTGTCTGAGTCGTTGGCTTTAAAAATGTTCAATTCAAATGTAACCAGGATACCGCAGAGAGCATATGCTCCCCCCATCCGTGTTTCTCCTCGGGACACGGTGTACTTCCAGCCTGACCTGGCATGACAAGCCGGCGGGTGGCTTCAGAACACCCGGGGAGATTCTAAAGGGCTCTGTGACCCCCACCTGGATGCCCCTGCTAGCCTGCCAGCTGACAGTGACATGTGGACTTGCTGACAGAGCACGACGGGGTAGCCGGTATGAGTGTGATGAAGCAATGTGGCCAATCATCTGGTTCAGCTTCACCGCTGAGAGGAAAAGCAGGTGCGACTGGACAGGAAGATTAGGACATGATAGCATAACTGAGTGAAGTCTATTAATCATTGACTTGTACCATCGACTACTCAGTTTTTGAAAGTGGCAGACTTGGAGTATCTTCATCTTGTGAGGAAAGAAACCACTCTGCCTGATAAGTTTCGACTTTGCAGGTTTTTGAGAATTTTTGTGACTCAACATTAACTGCAGAAGAAATAGTAGTTAGATTTTTTTATTTATATTAAGTCACTGTATTTGTCAAGAAGATCAAAATAGTCTTAAGATACAATGATAGCCAGAAACATTTTCTTGAATTGTCAAGAAAATTGTCCTGGTCTAATGTTTATCACAAATCAGTAGCCTCTGGAATTCATCTGTTGTCTAGTATGAGTAACCAATCTCTGTCTCTGCCACAAGTGCTTAGCTTAAATGACAGCTGAAAATGATAATGACATTGGGGGTGCAGAGAACATCACTGACTTGAGGCTTCCTTTCCATCAGTGGAGAAAAAAAAAGCTACCACAGACTAGTTGTCACTAGTTGTTATGAAGAGCAAGGGATGATGTGGGACAATAAAACGGTGGTCATTGAGATGTACTTGCCAACACAGTGCATCAAGAAAACATTAAGTATATTTAGTTCTCCAACAGAACTACATTTTTGGTCATATCTCTGATACTCAAGAATTTGCCCCAGGGAAAGCAATCCAGTCAAAAGTTTTTGAGTAGTTGTCCAGGTCTCACAGCCATAAAGCAAGAATGATACCAAGACTGTAAAGTATATCTGGAACAGCAAACACTCTCGTTGCAGGAGAGAAGATCAGTTGAATTGAGGAGTGAATTACTCCATGCATCAAATTCGACCCATTTGTACCTGAGGAATTTTATCAAGGAGTTTGAACTAAAGGGGGTCAATATCTAAGTCTCAAAGCCCTTAAGCCAGACCGGATACATTAAGATGCTTAAGACTAGCACCTTCAGAAGTGTATGTAAATATCTGGAACACTTGGGCTTCTTAATACAGTCGCTGGACAAACAACCTAATGAGAGCATACAAAAGAGCTCCATGACGACTTTTCTGGTATGAATCCTACGGAGTAATCTGTAGATTCCGTTCTGCGTAGCGTCTTGTACTTTTACTGTCTGAACTGTCTGTATGCACACTGGCTCTTATTTGTTGTGTTATCTGTTTATTTATTATTTATTATTACTCTTATTATTTATTGTTTGTGCCTTTTTGTTTATGATGTTTTTTACTTTTGCGCTATGCTTGCTGGCTCCGTTTTGCTCCTCTTATTTATTGTGTTATCTGTTTATTTATTATTTATTCATCACTCTTACTATTGATTGTTTGAATTTTTTGCCTTCTTGTTTTTATATTGTGTCGCGTACTTGTATGTCTATCGTGTTATGTGTCTCGTCACCGTTAGGGATAGAGAAAAACGTAATTTCGGTCTCTTTGTGTGTTGTGACGTGGAGAGATTGACAATAAAGCTGACTTTGACTTTGACTTTGATTATCTAAGGCCATAATCAAACGCAACATGAAATCAACTCTCTCAGTAATTTATTCTTTTGAATAACTCAAAGAGCTTAACTTCCCCATCACCTAGTGGAATCTTTGCAAGCTATTTTTAACACAGCCACTGACTGAGTGTGATTGATGAATGATTTGAGCTTGTCTATGCACACTGATATGTCGGTGTGTGTGTGTGTGTGTGTCCGTGTGTGTGTACACCTGCTTGCTTAGTCAGTCTGTTAGGTTCTGCAAACCCTAACACAGTCATTGCGAAAAAAACGACAAGACTGAATGGAACACGATGAGCCGGTTCAACGGCGACTCAAACCGCAAATTAGCGACGCTGGCAGCAGACATGTTTAGATTTTTTTCCCCTTCCATTTCCGAATGAATGTACTATGTCTCACCATCAAAAGGGGACTTGGCTTGATTTATTTATTTTTTATTGTCTGGAGGGTAAACTTGGTTTCCTGTCGTTTAAATTGTATGCAGTAATTTCCCATTCCACCTTGGCATAGAAAGAATAGAGATCATTATAAAGTCTGATAACATTTAACAAAATATTTCAAATACTTGGGTCTTTGGATTGCCTGCCAACACATTACAAGTGAAATTAAACAACCCAAGAAATCATAACCAAGCTATTTATCATGCAATGGACACATTGCCAAACACAAATCAATTATTAAATTGGATTCTTTAATCTGTTCCTTTATGAAGCATCTTTTTCCTCAAAACATCAGTGGAGTTCCATTTCTCAAACTAAAAGAAGGGAAATTGATGTTGCACTGTTGTGTTCCCTCAATCGTGATTAGTAACTTCAGACCACCAAGCTGGAGGTTAACCACATTTCAGTGCTGAGGAAAAGGTCACGTAAAATAGGCTTACCTGCGAGGTCCATTGAGCTCTTCAGAAAAGCCAGACATTGGGCTCCATTCGAGCCAAGGCTTCCTCAATCACCAGAAAGTCAATACAAAGCACAAGTCAATTATCCAGAGACGTTGTGGGCGGAGGGATTCACGGCGCCATGAAGATACATAAGGTTTCCCTATCCAGACCGCCAATCTTTCTGACAGCGGAATCATATACACATGATTGGATTTGGCAAAGAGAGATTTATTTATCTCATTTTTGACATTAATAATTCACTGTCCATTTCCGCGTATCGTCGTACGCCGGGCCACAGGGGGAGAGCGGCCGCACGATGTGGCACACAGCTGTCGGGGAAAAGGCAACAGCGGAATGGAAATGAATTCTCATTCGCGGGGGTGATTGCATTCCAGCGTCAAACATTTCCATCTTGCCACTTTGCACGCTGTCAATTTCCTTGGCACGAAATATAAACTGTCCATCGCAGATGGTACTTTTTAACTTTTTTATGTAACGCTTCAGCAAAATGTTGTTTTTCCGGTTAAGAGTAGATGAGTTCGAAATGATTCATCAGCAAATTGTTTACAATCCGCAGAGGCAATGTGGATTTTTTGTAAACTAGTTTGCTGTGCTGTCTAAAGGGGAAAAACTCGGGAAGTCCTACATCATACCTCGTTCACATCCCTTTTTGTTGCCGCCATTGCTCTCGTAATGGAGTGCCTTGCCGGCCCTAATGAGGCTCCTCGGCCACACACACACCATATCAAATTAACAGGCGGCGCCATCCTATCACAACCCCCCCGAAACACCCAGCAGGCAGCCCCCGAGTAGAACCAGCGCCTCACCTCACCGCACCGGCGAGCTCGTTCCATGATTGATAAAATGGGATTGGAGCATAGACAGAATGGGGGAATGGAAGGGGGGCAGTCGGACAAATGGGCAGACAGACTTCTCAGCCAAAAGAAAGCTGTCCATAGTTTTTTTTCCTGCGATTTGCCTTTCCGCGGCATAATTATCCTCTTGATGGAATAAGTAATGAAGGGAAAAGGTCACATGAAGCGGCTGTCAAGAATCTCGTATTCGTCGACGATGAGGCTGCCAAACATTTGTAATTGAAGAATATGCATGAATAGGTCACCAGCAGACAGAGATAATGGAAGTGATCACATCCCAGATTGTGTTCAACATTTTGAAAGTTTGGCATAAATGTCATATAAATAGAAGTGACCAAAAACGAAAGAAAAATCAAAATGCAAAGAATTAAATTTTTGCTAAAATCAATTTGTTGACGGCAGCACCAAAGACAAAGCATTGCAAACTTATCCCGTGGTGACAGCAGTTAGAACTCAAAAGTTCGGAATAAGCACTGCAAATTAAAATTTAAAAAAGCCAAAATAATGGAAATTTACGGGCATTCAATCTCCCCACTGTTTATTGTATTGACGATATATTGCTTAGTCGGATGGCAGATTAATGTGCCGTGAATGGCACCCTCCAGTGTAATTGCTTCTTGACACTTGGAAGACACACTCCACTTGCTCTGATAAGGTCGTAATCTGGTGTCGGTTTACCCTCCTAATTAATTTGCTGCCTTAAAACCAAGTGAGAGTCCAATTTACATTGGTGCAGATACAACAATATATTAGCGGCGGCGGGGGGAGGTAGACCTTGGATAGAGGGAGGAAAGGGTAACTATTGGAATCACGATGTAATCAGGGCCGGATCGCCCGAGGAGGACAGATTACGGAACGTGTCCGAGGAAGTGAAGGTCATCCTTGGGTAAATGTCACAAACAAATTGGCTCCTGGAGAGATTCGGAGGGTTGTTTTATAAGACAACAAAGCGTCCTGTAAGGAGCTTAGTGCGTAGTCTATGCAAGTGAAAGCAGGATTCCCGGGCGGCTGCCTCCGGAGTCGAATGATGGAACGCGTGTGTGCGCTGAGGCAAACATGTAGCACACACACAGACAGAGTGGAAAAGAAACGAAGTCAATCTTAGAAATGAGGCAGGGAAGCAAAAGAAAAATGGCTAGTGAGGATTCAGTGAAAACAAAATCAAGCAGAAAAAATGTCAAAAGGATGTCTGTTGAGATGGTCAATGCGGAACTCCTTCGCACAGAGACTTGAAGTTTCATTTCGCACATACAAAAAAGTCTCAAGAACTCATGCATGAGATTTAAAAAAAAAAAAAGGAAATCGGCCATTTTGATTTGAAGGTATCATTCACAGATGGGCAACGCAATCCATCCATCTTTTTTAAAGCAATTTTTTAGCGTGCGGATCTGGAACCTTTCCTGATTGACTTTGAGCAAAAGGCAGACTACAAGCAGGATTGGACGCCAATCATAAAGAGACTGACAAACCAGTCACCGAACAGAAATTAAAACCAAGCTGTACCAATGTCAGACGAGTGAATTTAAACATTGTTGCCAAACTCTGACATGGGAACTCTTCCAGCACCAGTCCGAAGCAGATTGATGTTTAAGATTGAAGCTTTTTTGCCTATGCCATCTAACGATCCGTTCTGACAAAGACCCATTGGCGAAGACCCCTTGAACTCTGCTTCCAACTATCATGCATATCCTTTCTTTAACAGCTGAGACACATGCAAACGAATGACCCAAATAATCTATCATGTAATTTTCGCCATTTTAGCAGCTGCGTGGCCGGAGCCGCCGACCATGTATCGCTTCATCACTTGGCTGTCAAATATCATATAACCTGCTCACAATGTAAACAAAGAAGCAGTCTAGCGGCAAGACCGGGAGGAAGCTTGCATCTTAGCCAGCACATTCCAGTTGGCCAATATCCTACTGTGCTAGGCAGGTGCCAAGCCAAGGATGGATGAATGTATGGAATGGCCGAACTTCGTGGCTGAGGAGGAGGATACGGGGCAGCCACTTTAGCACAGGTCACGGTGGGCTAGAGCCATTCATTTTGATTAACGACACCATTATTCCCCGTCTGGGGATGTCGCGGTTTTGCATGGCATGTAGCAAGCAGTGATACGTGCTACGCAAGATAGAAGTTTACACAGCTGCCAAGCTCACACATCCACGCATTCCTGCGGGTCAACGGATATGTCAAGTATCCATTCGCCCTCAAGTGCCCGCAAGTCGGAGCTTGCGTCTTGCCGTCGCAGGCTGCTACTTGACTTGAGGTTGATTGTTGAGAGTGAATTATCAACGGGGAAGCAGATGGCTGGCACGAATAGCAGGGCGAGCGTCTGTGTGTGTAAGTCCGCGCTTAAACTTAAGCGAGGGGCAACGGGCCTGTTGACAATGGGCTGAGCCAAAACTCTCTTTGGGCACAGGGGTGTGCAAGTGTACGCCTGACACGCTACAGCTGTTGAGGTACACGACAGCAACAGATGCAAGCTCTCAAGCGGGGGTGGAAGGAAATGCCACAAAACCTTGGCTTGGTATGTACTTTGGTTTGAAAGTTTGTAGCCGGAAACACAAAGCACTTAATTATGTGGTGTATCTGACCACTAGGGGGCACTATATAGATGGAGTAGATAAGAGACAAAGGAGAAAAAGGCTGAGGAAGAAAATATCGTAGTCGTGTTACCTCAGATAAACTGAGCAAAAAGAAATGAGACTGCTAAGGATTTAGTGTTAATCTTGTTTGGTTGTAGACATAAATGAATAAATAGAATGTTTCGAGTTCTGTGCGACGTTTTCTCCCTCAGCTGTCAAAGAGGATTTTGTTAAGCAACTGCACAGCATTTGTCCAGAACATAATTGAATCTAGAAAGCTAGTGTGCTTGAATCATGAATCCCCCGCCTTGACACACAACAAGATGGCAGCGCACAAACAAAAACTAATTTGTGAGAGAGACATATTTAAAATGTTTTTTTGTGTCTTAAAATAGAAATCTCAGTCAAACACTAGAAAAGCAGGCTGTGATACCTGAGTGTGGGTTTTTTGTCAAATACGTGGGAAGTGTGCTCCACGGCTTTTGAGCGTTGTTGCGTCGTGAAGTGATGTAACCAAAGAAAGCCTGATGACAGCAGGATTGGATGAAGGTCGCACAGCAGACACATGCGTTTTTTTCCTACAATTTAAAACAGTTTCCCGGTGTCTTAAAAACATGTCAGTGAGCCCAAGGATAAAAAAATTACTTCAATACCGTGTGAATGGGAGCATGGACACAAATACTTTCCTCATGTCTTATGATTAATAATAAATTCTTAATTTTTCACCTCTGCTTGTTTTTGTCATAACAGCATGATGGCTGATAAATATAAGCGCCGGACACCTGCTTTGGCATTATGGCGCGCTGGTCGTACATATCTGTCAGATCACTGTATAATAACTGTCAGTCATTGTCTTGGTACAATTATGTCGATGTGACACAAGCAGATTTATTTCTCACAAAATCTTTGAGAGTAAACAAAATGACCAAGCAGGTTGAAGCAGTCCAAAGTGTCACATGGTCAATAGTGTAATCATTATAAAAACATTTGTTGCTTAAGATGGAACAAGTGATGGACAAGTTGACATGTTCATAAGTGTGAATGTTGTTGCGTGTCAAGACCAAGGTGCCCCCACCTATCCCCCAAAGTCAGCCAAGGTAGGCTCCAGAAGTGAGTGATCAAACAATTTGAACTATGAAAAACACCCTGAAATGGATTATCGATAAATCACAACAGGACATTCCTGAGCTGATAGTCTTCCCGGCATTGGATCTGTTAATGCCAATGCCGGGATTTGTTTGTTAAGTCAACAAAAGGCTTAGTTACAACATTCTCATGAGTAACGGAAAAGGCTAACTCCATGACTCGGCCTCTTGGAACTGGATGCTCCGAATCACCGGGAGTGTTTCTGTAGAAAATTCCAAGCATGACTCAACCATTGTGGAAAACGTGAAGAGTTTCCCCGCCCCCTTGGATGATAACCTGAGGAGGATGACAAATCAATATTGACACAGTGTGAAGAGCTCAAATATTTCACACTACCGGTGTTACTTGCTTTGGACACTGTAATAAGGAGCACCGGTGGCAAAAGTCTTTCTGCTTTGTACTCAAGCAAAAGTACAGAATAGATTTGCCATTTACGGAGGCTAAGATTAGTACCAAGAAAGTAGAAAGTAACCCTAACTCGGTTTCCGTTTGTAGAGAATGCAAAGTTTTCAGAAAAAGCAATAAATAAAGTACACATAGCTATATTTAAATATAATAAGCATTTCATATTTGGAGACTTTATCATACTGGACCGCAGATCTAATTCACGTGAGCTGTTTCCAGAACAGGACAGTGCTGCACTGTGAGAAAAGTCGCACATTTTTTGGCTGTGCTTGACAGAATGAGTGAGTGACTGAGTATGAAGGGTGTGTGTACGTGTGTTCATTGAGAAATGTCCTGACGTAAAACTGCCCAGGAGTACTAGCGCCGCCCCACGTACTTGTCAGCATAACAAGTCTCGACAGCTTCAACAATGTCAGAGGGATCGGACCACATGTAAGCAAAATCGCATACCTCCACAAGGGCGAAACAACCGACAAACTTTATAAGGGCCTGCTACCTGCGATTTCAACTTTGGCTCTAGTGAAACAGGAAATGATAACAATGCCAACAGTTAATGTGCTTGCAATCTGCATCAACTTATTAATGTAAAATCGGGAACACCTCTGTGGATAGCTGCTAAAACCTACCAAGATAAAAGAAAACGGTAACACGCAGAAAGCGCTAAGACCAACTGACCACAGTCTATATGCTAAAGTACATCCTTTTATTCAGAATCCTGAAAACTGCTTTGCAAAACGATACATCATAAACGAATGATGATGAAACCCAAGCTCCCCGACGAAGGTAATCATAAACCAAAAGTGGCGTCTCTTCCGGCATCTCCACCTGTGATTAGTTAGCTGCTATGGTATTTCAGGAATGAACACACTGACAGATGATGGTGGATAAGTGTCACTACTAGTGAATACAACTTTTTGTGTGTGTGCGTGTTTCCATGCTGAAAAGCTCAATGACAGCAGCTAAGGTCTTAACGCCAAGCCTGAGCGGCTTTATAACTATCAAGGACCATTTTATTTCTATTCCCAGAAAACAACCTTTAGCGCATTTTCTAGCGATTTTAAATCATGAGCTGCAGCTATCGTAGGTTGGGTTTCCATTGAAAATGTAATAATTGCTAACATGTTAACACTTGGTATGCTAACATGAAGTGAGTAATGAAAAAAAAAGTGTGCTACAGCAGATTGCTAAGAATTTTACATGATAGTCTGTAGCCAGGTTGGATTTAAAACCATTTAATAAATGCTAGCATGCTAACAGTTGGTATGCTGACATATAACGCTAGCAATTTAAGTGAAAAAAAACATGCTACACAACACTAACATTCTAACACTTGGAAAAAATAACATAGACCATGATAGTAATACAAGCACAAAATTGATGATGTTGAATAAAATATTTAAATCGTCCTGGAGTCAGGCACAATTTCAAATGATACTTCATCAAATGTGAACAAGCAAAAAAATAAATAAAACTGAAATAACACACTTTGAAAGTTGACATTGTTGACGCGTATAGACACGACAAACACGCCAAGCATGCTGGGAACACGTAGACCTTTACACATGCACAAAATATACAGTCAAGGTGGAGGGTGTGGATGTCTTGGCAAGACTGCAGATGGACCTGCAGCTCACTCACAGGGAGGCTGGGCTGGCGTTTCGGGTTAAGGAAGTCATGACATGCCCCTCCAACGCATCCGTAAATCAAGCCAGCGCGACAGCAGTCTTTGTGTATTTAAGGCGTGCGAGTTGTGTAATGAAGAAATCATCATTGCGTTTAAAAACAAATCTGCTTTCCACTCCCTATCCATTTTACGCTTTTTGACAGGGAAATTAAAAGCTGATTTACTCCCACTCTTGAATTAATTGGAAAAAAATAGTTTACAACTCTCCATCTTTTTATACACCATTGAATTTTACAGGTCGAGTCCACTTTACGGGGGAGTTTATGGATGACTTTGCTCGTTGCTTATGGTGCTAAATCAAAAACTAGCCTGGACATGAGCTGTGAATTGGGAAATTGCTGTTGATATTTTGCTTTGGCTGTTCCAATGGTAACATCTGTCAAAAATGGTATAGTGTTAGAGCGACGGCGAGCTACGTTCACACGGCAGAGCGGTGTACAGTAAGCACTCAATAGGTGAAATGCGGAAGTAATGGATGCCATCCTAAACGATCTTCAAACCCTAAATACAGTATCGCCAGAACTATGATCTCAAAAAACTCGTCTCACATTACCCTTAAGATCAAGCGGCTTACAGATCATTTCCAAAATATGCACACTGGTGTGAAAATACTTTCTTACGAGTCATCTTATGTCTGACTCATTAATAGAAATTCTCATTTCATAAATACATACTGAATATACCTACACAACTATACGACAGTGTTTTTTTCATGAATTGCTCTCAGGATTCCAAAACCTGAACCCATAAAACATGAAGCTTCTGTCAAGACAGTATGAAGGCTGTCTAAAGCTGAAAATGAAAACATCTCATTTCTGAAAGAAACGACCAAACTCATTCCATCACACCGACAACGGCTGCCATCCTAGTTTACTGTCTCTAGACGAGCAAAAATAAAAGCAAATCTAGCTCAATTTAAAACTCATTCGAGTGCTGCCACAAGAAAAAAACAGTTGCTCTGATTTTTCTTCTTTACAGCCACCAGCAGCTAAGAGGAGGTGATAAATCCTTGTTTAGTTTTTTTTCTCCTTACTCGGTCGGCTGAGGCAACGACTGGGCCAGGGTCAAACTGGTAAGACAGATGAAAACAAGAGATTGTCTGGAGGCCACGAGAAGAAAATTGCCGACGAGACACAGAGACACGCTTTTGTCGAGCTGTAGATCTGTGATGGGACTCCGTGTCGGAAGTCAAAGAGGTATTGTGGCTACACTACTTGTATGCGTGCTTTCCGGGAAAACAGCAGGCCATGATTTTCATCCTCTTAAAAAAAATATTTACAATTATGGTTGCATATTTGTTGTTTTTTTTTGTCATTACTCACCCAGCCACAGGATGAATGTGCATGTGTGACAAAGCAGTGCAGAGAATGCGGTGCAGCTGAATTCTTATACGACTACACAACTGTTGTGGTCTCAAGAGAAGGAAAAGAAAATGTCTTCCAAGAAACTCCCAGCATGCAGCCACTTGTATGTAGTACTTCAGGAAATAACCCTTTTTCAGAACCACTGCCGACCTTATTCCTGTTTTGTTTTTTTTTTGCTGTAAATCGCTTGGAGGCGGATATCATATCATGCCTGGCAAGTCGCTTCTTTTGAAAATGTTTCCAAATCCTCGATGACACACATTTGCTTTACGCTCTGCTGCACCTGTCATGTTGAAGCAGCACCGGGCCATCGGAGGAGCTTTAGTGATTCCCAGTCTGGCAAAATTACTTTGCAACAAGAAGTGCACAAAGCATGTATGTATATTCAATATATATGTATATTCAAGTAACAGTGGCAATCGCGTGTAGTTATGTTTGCCAAAGATAAGACTGAAGTGGTAATTGATGAGGAAAGAAAACTCTCCGGAATTCACGATGTATCTACTTATTTATTGTGTTACTATACATCTCGTATGACAACATACAAGATGCAACACAATAAATAAAGGTGTTTTGAAAAAAAATTAACAATACAATAATAGTTAAATAAATCATTTAAAAATAAATCAATCAATTATAAATCATATAAATATATACCATAAATAATAAATCAAACTAGAAAAATTGAGAAATAATAAAAATATAAGAAAGATAAAAAAAAGAATTGATTAAAAACCTTCATTTCTCGCAAATACTGATGTTAATTTATGAAAATGTTTTTTCTAGAAATATTAATGGATCTTTTCAGTCATTGCTCATAGAATTATGTACCAATAATATTTCGGATGGCTTTAAACAATCTACAAAATTGATTGGCAAAGTCACTTCGACATCAACATCATGTTTCACCCGTGTGTAACAAAATCGTTGCAATATGACAGATATGGAAATTGTGACAAGACGTCATCGTTCTTACCTGCCATCATCTTCTGGGCCTCGTAGGGCTCCATGTATCCGTCGTTCTCGGTGGTCACTTTCTCCGTGCTGGCCTGTGTGCCGCCGACCTGCTCGGCATCAAAAGGATCAGCGTAGTCCTCCAGGATAATGAGCTGCGAGGGAAATGGAAAGGTGAAATTGCGGCACTGTTTTTTTATGCTCTGTTAAACACAATGAGGTGTCAGGAGGGTTGGGATGACAGATAAGGCAGCACGCCGTGCGCATTGGACATCTGCAGAGTCAGGCTACCGGATGAAGTAATACATAAGCCGGTATGCTCCGGCACATCGCAATGTCCCAGCGTGAGGCTTCCAGCACGCTCTCTCTGCAAATGCTGCTCGGCCTAATTATACGACAGTGACAAGTCCACTTTTCAAAAAGTAGAGGCTTCGAGCGGGCCTGTTGGTCTTTCTTAGGACAAGCAATTTGACAGATTTATACCCGGCCGGCCGGCCAGCGAGCCTGAGCTAATTGCAGTCTTGCGAGGAAGATGGCAATTAGGCGAGACCCGAGGAACACGGCCCAAAACTGGAAGGAACGCTGTGTACATCGACAGGGCCTCCAGGGGCTGTATTTGCATTCGTGAAATATTTCTTTTAAAAAGTAAACATTTGTCCTTTAAAAGGAACTTGAGGAGTTTGTACTTGCTGTTAGGGAATACTGTCAAGCTTGAGACTTAATATTATTGCATCTTGACATTTTCTGCTCATACAGACAGTGTGACAAGACTATTAGGTTTCCATTTACTTTTGGCTATTTTACTGACTTTAGTAGCTAGCATGTCTTCCTCACAATTCCGAGGTTAAGGGTTAAAATCTCGATGGCGGCCTCCCTTTCCTACCACCCAAGAATGGTTAGGAACAAAAACAAACATGTTAAGCCTGTTTAAAACTGAATTGTACATCCCATTGACAACAAGTGCAACAGGAAATGGATGGTTCTAGTTCACGTCAGTTTGGAAATATTTATTGTGGTTCCTTTTTTGGACAAACCTTCAATTTTAACAGGGGTGTGTTCACTTTCTATTACACGCTTTAATTCCTTCCGGTATGTTTCTGAGAAACATGGAGAGTGACAGCAGATCTCACGTGTCAGTGCTGCTGCATGCCACAACTCCACAATGTGTCAATATTTGGGATTATTTTGGTGAGAAAACTGGATGCGACAGGAAAGCTGTAGGCTAAGCAGCCGCCTCGCATTCGTCAGGCCGCCAATCGATAGAATCGAGCTCCCAAAAAAATAAAATCAGCCTCTTCATAACATTCGTTATGACATCACCACTCTGGACGTGACTTCAAGTTACCTTCACTGTCCTCAAACAAGGCACTTAACAATTTCAAATCATGCCGGCGCGAGTAAAACACACTGATGTATCGGTCCAATCAGCCAAATGCTTATGCAATCGACCTGAGGGTGCACGACGGGCACGACACCCTGTGAGTCATGAGCACCGGGAAATAATTTAGACTAAATATAAACAAGCATATCACTCATCGGAGCTATGCTGAAACAACAATCAGGGATAGACATGCGCACACACACACAAACACACACACCCTATCATGCCTCGAGTAATCATCTGTAATATAACTGGGAAAGCACCAACAATTTGGAGCATTGACTGAGTCACAGTTTAGTTCACTTTCCACCAATCACAGATTAAGTCATTGTACAATATTAAGCCCAATGTTATCCAATGATTACAAGAATACAATACAGCAACTGCGCAATTTATTTGGGAGAGAGAAAACATAAATATTAGGGTTTGGTCTAATAATATATGAATCTACTGTGAGCTTGAACTCCACTTTTCATGGTAGTAAAATATTGAGCTGCTTGAGGCAGTTGTGCCGAACAAGAAATGATTTAAGATGCTGATGTTCCACTCTGAATGTCATTAAATATATCACTATTTGCACAAAAGGAAATTACTTTTGTACTCTGTTCACTGACTGTCTAAATTCTGAACTTAAAACAGTCATCTTGAGGGCCGCAACGATTATTTCAAAAACTTAAATTATATGATTTAAAAAAGTATTGAAAATAAATGTCTGCCTGGAAGCTTTACCTTAATCACTTTACCACGCTGACTAATGTTACTGCAGGCTCAAATAGAAATAAGTTGGCTTCGAGCCAGGAGGAAAGACAGAGCTAGTAGAACATGCTTAGCTAATTTAACATGGTCAACCGCGGCCCGTTGGAACGTAATATAATGCCCCTAAAGTTCATAACGAAAACTGTTACATTCTCGCAGAATGTCGTGTAAACCGCTTAGCGACATCTTTAGCGTACGTTCTCAGACAGTGAATAGTAACTAAAGGACAACAGGCAAATTTCCTCGCGGCTACTGTGTGTTAAATCCTCCTATCTTCCAATGCTGCCCTTTTCCATCTGTTTTGGGGAAAATAACTAGGCCTTGTTCTGCCGCAGCATAATTACGGGTTCCTCAAATGTTATGCTTCTGTGAGTTTCAAGTCCAGCACAAACATGGCCCTGGTTTGTTTTTGCGCCACAAAATAAAATACATATGTTTCTCTCGCAAATAGAGGTAACAAAAAAAAAAACCATCTGCAACACAAACACAACAACCTCAGGGACCAAACGACCTCAAATCACTTAGCAAAATAAATATCAATCATGATCGCAGTTTGATTACCACCTTGCCACGAGTTAGCATGAAAGCTTGAGCAACGGTAATGCCAACTCGTGTGCCAAACCGAGCTCTTACGCAGCTCATACCCGAGAAATAGTAACCCTCACTATGAAAACATAATGAATCACATCAATTCCCATTCGACTGTGGTACTTCAATGGAGTGGTTCGAGGTCGGAGGCCATGGCCCACAAAAACACCCAAAGTGATGTAATTTGTCTCCATGTTGGCATAGCATGTTTTGGCTTTATGTGCTGGTCAATTTATACCTTGGGAAAGGTTTTGACTAAGTATGGCGCAACGTCGGAACATCCGGGCAATGTGACTATTCAACATTATTTTTCTGGAAATTTGTTCCAACAACCGGAATTCAACATTTGATAATCTTGGTAAAGGTCAATGCCCCTGTGGACATATATGCGTCCTGGTCGATCCATAAAATAAGTGGACAACAATGATGGAAGAATTAGAATAAGAAGCACGTTCAATAAAAAACTGTGGTGAAGAAATTCTGTTAACTATTTCCTATGAGGGAAGTAATTAAGAATTCTAACCAATTGGAACAGCTTGTGTTTGACATGAAAGGTTTCACGATAGCTGCAAATCAAAACCGTCCTTTTCTATGCTCAAGGTCTTCAAACACTTTCTACTGCCTTGTTATGGATCCTCATGAGCCGCAGGATGTTTGAGCATGCTTCAGGAAACAACAGCATCATTGATTGAGTTACGGGCAGAGCTGCTCCAAAAGCATGACATCATCTTTGCCTTTCCTGTTGACATAGCGTTGGACAAACGAAGGACGAGTGAGCGATGAAAACCTTGCCAACAGCCTTCAAACGGTTGCCTGAGTGGTGAGTTTAGCTATAAAATCTCAAAGAGCTGCAATGTTTTAAAGTGTATGCTTTGCCTTCCCCGAGCAATCAAAATGGGATTTCAGACTGACACAGTTTAACAGTGATATTTGGAAGGCAAAAAGAAAAATGGGATTTTGCAATCAAACACACCAGCTGAGCCACTAATTCGAACGGTCGGGAGCAATTTGATTCAATATCAGTTTTCAATGCATTTCATTTAACCGTGTGTATCAGACTGACTGGTCCAGAAGCAAATGTGAAGGCTGGTGCATGTTTAAAATGGAGGGCGAGAGGCGGGTTACACCCCGCAACTGGTCTCCAGTCAAGACACAAATAACTCATTTACATTCACATTCACAGTTAATACAAGGACATTATGTATTTCTACAAATACGGGTCATCACTTCAAATTTATTGCCGGGTGTTGTCCAATGTACAAAATATTTGAGGTTGAAAGAGTAACTTAATTTATGTGGCGATGTTTTCAATACCAACAATTAGTCTTAATGGATCCTAACGTGGTTGCAATGTTGTGTGCGTCTATGTTTACGTTCCGTGGGATGTAATGAGAGACTAGTTTAAGCCAGTCTACCTTGTCTTTTACCATTACATAGCCTTTCTTCATCACATTCCTAGTTTATGACTCCAGTTTTGTGTAACGTGAATATACGAGCGCTAACGTTGTTTAAATGATACGCAGTTCAGTCAGTAAATACCTGCTGGACATTATTTAGAAATATAGTTTATAATTTGCTTGAAGCTGGGGAATGGTTGACCCAAAATATGTATAGACCATTTTCAGTAGCTTTACTTTTGCTATTTTGAAGGGAGTAGCAAGAAACTAAAGCAGTCGTTTCAAACAGGAGCAAATTGAAGGTCAGTTCCAGAGCAACTAGAAATGTCTTTTCATTCGGGTTTTAATTAAGCGAGTGTGTCGTGTTTTTTAATGACTTTAATGCTGTTTGTGAGACAATTTCAACGCCCTCCTAATCCAGTCGTTTATTGTCCACAACATTAATAATTTATTCTCATTACATTCGAACCAGCAGTCACTATGATCAACAGTATCAGTAAAGCCGCACCAGCTTGTCCCCGGTTGTCTCGTTCATAACTGTTAGTGGATGTAGATGAGACAGTTCGTATTTGCAAACGGCACCAAAATGTCCGTCCGGTCCCGCGGCGCTAATGACCAACCGACAGCAGGAGAAAGCATGAGGCTGTGGCCGGCAAGTCAGCATCACCCGGGGACGCACCATCTGCCTCGCGGCATGTCCAGGGTGCGTCAGGACCGCAGCCAAGTTGCAGCCTAGAGTAAAACTCCCTTGGAGCTCCAAAGCTTGGAGGCCTTTTTTGTTATATTTTTAATGCTTACTTCTCACTGACCCCGAAATCCAACTGAATCCTGAGATATCTGACATTAATACCGAGATGTGAAATTCTGTTCTTTTCGTTCAGCCCTCCTCCAAAGTTCTTTAATAAAGGTGAGTTTGAATGGGCACTTTGCTGTCTCAAGGGTGAAATTCATCCCCGTGTTGTCAAATAAGAATCTGGCAGAACTACCGCAAAGGCTTAAGCCACGTCCCATTGGTACCTCTCACTATTACTTTTGTTGCTAACCCAGATTCCAAAACCCCATTTCTTATATCCGCCTGTTCCCAGGCGAAGGCAATACTTGTTGAAATGCGCTGCAGCTCTCAGCCAATGAAGTCCTCTTCGCATCAGCGGCAACAGAGGGAGAACATTAGCGAGGCGTCCACGCCGCAACTGGCACCTGCCACTTTGGCTCAATATTTGACGACCCGAAAGCTTCTCCGATTTCACTTCGATTGGGGCCCTCATTCTTCCATTACATGGGAGAAAACATTGACGGCAATTGTCCTTCTGTGCACTTAGGGGAGAGTAAGCGAGTGACGGCATATAGCTGGAGAGAGATAAAAATCGTAATGGTTGCATTAGTTGTCATTTGAGCTCATGGGCTTGGTGATGTGGCACTTCTAATTAACAAAGACTACGCTGATGGTCTATTTTTCGACAGTCTCCAGTAATTATGAGCCACGTGTTAACCGGACAAATTCCAAGACAGGCCTGGGTTGTGCTGACGCGAGCGTGACATTTATTCCACGACAGCAGCGGCAGGGATTGAGCGGAGCTCGTCAAGGTTGAAGCCCCGCTGGGAGTGGCAGAAAAGTCATCAGGCTATCCAATGGAGGGAAAGAGAAGGACTGGTGTGTGTGATTTATGTTTCATGCCACGAGGGATTTCAGCCACTGATTGCCCGATACTACACAGTGCTTAGCAGCTCAATTGCATTATGGCCTTTCAAAGTTTTTTTTCTGTTTGTCAGGATGCAAAGCAAGCAAACAGCAGGAGCTCTTCAGACAAAGGACAAAAGACAAGATGGGAGGATATTTTTGCATATTTCTTTCTCTGCAACTAGTTTAAATTCAGGTGGGTAAAATATAAAGGTTTGCTGGAAAATTGGTATGGAGTCTCCAGTGGTACCAGTTGGAGAAGTGACAATGTTAGTAGAGCCAAATCAGTAGTATGCAGTCGAAAAGTGGCGCGTGTCGGCCAAACAACCAAAGTAAAAGCGAAAGGAAGATTGATCTTGTTTGCACTCTGTAGCGATAACAGCTTCCACTCTTGTGGGAGGACTTTCGTCAAGATTCTTGGAGTGTGGCTCTGGGACTTTTTGTCTGGATGAATCTTTGTGAGGTCAGTCATGCTGGAACAGAAAAGGGCCTTCCCAAACATTTCCCATAAAGTTGGAGGCATGGAGTAATCCGAAAAGGTCGTCTGGGTGTGCGAATGTTTTTAACCCCGAATTTTGGCCTATGTCAAGCTTTGTTCGACACGGGGAAACAACCAAAAATTGGCAGCCTGGCGACACAACAAAAACTGTAAAATAAAAACATTGCACCGGTGAGCTATTTTTAGAACAAGCCTGCGGGATATTCATGTTGTGCCTGGGGGCTGCCTGATCCCCACGGGCACCTGGTTGGTGACCCGTGATGTAGACTTTCAACTACCCTGCAAAACATGTTTAGAGATACGAAAAGAAACCCGAGTAACTGAAGAAAACCCACACCATCATGGAGATAACAAGCAAACTCCAAGTACAGATTAAAACACAGATTTTCTGACTGTGAATTGCTAACCGCAATCCCATTGGGCAATTTTTAAAACAAAATGATCCCGATTGATTAATTACCTCATTAAGATGTCTGTCTCTATACTACTGACCATATCGCAAAGTGCTTGGCTGTTTTGTGTAAGTCATTTGGCACAATGCAGTAGCCGCTATCAGTGCTGTTGTGTTTGTCAGCGGCGATTCTCATTAGCATTAATCACGGCGGCCATTGCGAAGGACTGAACTGCATTAAATATCTTCCAGACAGACTGGGCAGATGGCGCACAAAACTGCCTTTTATCGCCGACACAAAGCCACCTTTAATGAAACTTTATGGAATACATTTACAAAAGCATCACAACTGCTACTCGAGCATTCTCCGGGAAAATTATGTCCTCCCTCTAAAGGTCTACTGAGAGACTAGAGGAGTTAATCGTGTTATCGTATTTGCTATGAAGACATTTTTCTCAATCAAGCTGTGCGAGCACTTCACTTGAGGGCAACTGCCGGTTGTTTTTTTTTTTTGTTGCAGGTGAATTCATTTGCTTTGCTTTAATCTAATTGTAGGATCATCTCAGAGCACCTGAATGAGACTGCCAAGCGTAAACAAACAGTGATTTACGTCAGGGGAGCAATGATATAATCAAGGTCGCAGTCTCGGCGCACTTCCAAAGGTACGCTGATAATTTATTCGTAAAAGTCTCTTCTATTTTAGTTGCAATTCACTCCCAGAGCGGTGCATTTTGTGGTAGACGTTGAAAGGATGCCATGTTGAACACATGCAGCCATTAGTTTCCTCTCCCTCCGAGACATCTGTGCCGCAACGCTTACAGCAAATTTATTACCAACCCCACTCCCACTTTGAGATTAGGAACACATTTGACGACTGCGCGCTTCACATCTTTGCATTGCTGCCTATGTGGGGCAGCTTTAATACCTCAGTCATGTTTATAGCCGGGCGTAGTTTCCATAGGAAAGCTTCCAGAGTTGTGATATCATTGACCAGACTCCAGTGGCAACAAACTATCGAAATATCCACACGACTTGATCTGTAATTTTAAATTTGTATGGCGTTTAAAGTGCAGCTGGGTCAGCCTCCATGCAAATTCAAACTGCAGCCACGGCGATGGGCTGAATTTAGTTAGCCGTGTTCTTAAAATAAGAGATGATGATTCCTGGTAAGTAACATTGAAAAAGGGGCATCCATTTTAGGAGCCCACTCAGCACTGTACATACACAATCATGATACGGTTTCTAACCCGATTTCAAGTCAGCCAATTCATTTGGATTGCCGTTAGTAAGCCAGTGTACACGAAGATGAGAAGTGAAAGGCAATTTGCGACCAATCCGCAGGTAGGATTTAAAAAAAAAAAGTTTTAGGACTTTAGCCTACATGAGAAGAGAGCGGAGCACCGTATAAAAGAGAAGAGAGCGGAGCGCCGTATAAAAGTTCCTTCAATATATATGATAGATATTCAAGATGAAGTACTTGGCGACACGCTTGGCGGCACCCAATTTCCTTCCTTTGCCACCCCCCTTAGACGCCCCGTGATAGGTTTATTGGCGGCATTGCCGCAGTGCAATAGTGCTGGTGCAGCAACGGAATGTTAAAAAGTTATAAACTATGTTAATCCCACATGTGCTGTAATTACACAGGAAATGCTCATTTGTATTTTTCTTCTTTGACAATGCATGAGAAGGCTTAAAGAAGGGGGGGAAAGCTAACATGCAAGAATGATGGTGCATACTAACAAGGTTGGGGTCATACTGGGCACAATGAAACAGAATCTCAAAGGTAAACAAAGATGTTTTTGTTTTTTGATGACTACAAGTTGATGATGAAACCCACTTCAATTAAGGATGTAACAGACAGGGTGGAGTCTCAAATCCCTGCAAGCAACAATCGCTAATCTGTTAGCACAAAGCGGCGTCATCCGTGGCCCATGCGACCGCCACGGGCCAGTTGCTATTTGTTACTTTTTTTTTCAACATCCGAAATCTTGCTCCAGCCGGAACAGCTGTGAACATTTAACCCTTGGTTAGACATTTTAGCAAAGCGAGGCGAACACAGACTTGTCAAGTTAAAAAGGGAATGTCGCCAAGCCGTAAACACTTCCTGTCAGGAAGGGAGCACTTCCCAAATCCTGGAGTGAGGGAAGCTACGGCAAACAATTGCAGACAGTGGCTGACTTTCTCAAACTGCGTATTGACGAGAATATTTCTATGGTATGTGGAAAATTATTTACACCAGGTTGGAATTCCTGTAATTTATGACACAAGAAATATCGGATACACAATACGGACGTTTGTCTTTTGTGTCGCAAAAATTATGTCAGTTAAAAAAATTCTTAAAAAAGATTCAGAAATCGAGTTTCAGACATGATAGCTCAACATATCCATCTATGTCTAATGTTCGATTGGATGGGTAAAGAAAAATGTTCCATTCTGTATAGTCGAAGCTCCAAAACGGATATCATAATCCAGCAGGTTGACCTCCTGCCGAGCAACACAAACAAATAACACGGAGCGAATGCAGAAGCAGCCCGATAATGTGGAAAAATACCACTCGGCTAAAGCATATGTTTGTGTCATTTTAACTCGCGGAAAGAAGAACTGATTCCTGGCGTCCATTTAATCAGTGGGTTGCGAGAATTTGCCCAACCACCGGGACTCCCCCAGGCGATACGCGCTATCATTAAACAAAATGGATGACATGTCGAGAGCGGCCGTCTGAGACCTAATTGTGACCTGGTGGAGTTGTTTGACTGAGCTCGTCGAGACAACGAGATTGGAAGAGACAGCGGGGTACGCCTGATTGCGGGAAAGCGTGCTTACAAAATGCCATCCGATGAATTTTGGCCTCGCTGTTTATAAAACCCCAAAACCGTGAGTAGTTATTATATTCAATAATGCGGGATTACGGCATAGTGATGTTTATGCAACGAGTTTTGCGGATTGCTAAATTATATCGGAGGCTTTCCAGTGTTTTCACGACAGGATGACATCACGGCAACAAGCGGGGCGTAACCATGAATCCGAAACAACAAAGCAACTTCCTTCTTTTTCCAAAACTTCCAGCTCACACACAGGCTTTCTGAGAATGTTTGGCACGATGGTCCTTGGGTTTTTTTAGGAGCCGGTGACTAACTTGTTGACACGAGTAACCCGAGGTGACACGAGGAAAAATTCCTGAGACACTTCAAATAGTTCGGGAAGTCTGTGGTCTACTGAAAACTAACACATACCAATCAGTTTTGATTTAAGAACATGCATGATGGAAAATGGGGCACAAATACCAAGGCCTTTTCAAAATTAAACAACCAAGTAAATATTGCCGAAAATTTGTCCATGGTAATTTTTTGCAGAATTGTGACATCACAATCTGGTTGATTTACTTGCTATCAGTTTCTCTGCCCAAAATTGTTCTTTGTTGGACATTTCGGATTAGCTGCTAGATTCTGATACCTGGCACATAGACAATCATATGCAATACATTTTCCATACGTCCCCTCGAATGAAGACGGATTCTGTTGAAATGACAGAGTAGGAAAGATGTCTGGTATGACATCATCAACCTATAAAAGGATGATTTTACAGCTAAATGTGAAAACTGCATCACACTGACCAGCGTGGCCTGTCAGACCTCTCGCCAAGCACTTTCAAATAGAAAGTGTTAGAAAACATCATAGGCGCTGATGTCTTTCCATCCATTTCAGGGCTCTCTGAAAAAAGCCCACTCCTGCGGCCCATGTTGATGAGACTGCGACTGACATTTTTCAGGCTATCACAGCGGGGCTGAGATGAGGACGGGAGAAGACGCTGATTTTGAAGCGCTGAGGTGAGAAGTCAGGTGAACACATTACGGCTGAAATGGGAAAACTGCTGCTACTACCAACAGACCAAAAAATATATTTTTGGTGTTGTTTTATCTGACCATTAATGACTTCGGATGTATTACATTGGACCTGAGTGAGGAGGATGGAATATCACAAGTTCAACTTTGTCCTATCTATTGATTGTCAGTGATGCTTTATACAGAACAGCAACACTCAGGGGGGGTAGAAAAATGCCAGATTTTACAAGCAGTAAAGGCTTTTGGGGAATGCTGAGCTAGGTACTTCTCGTACAAAAGTCTCACTGAGGAGAAGAACCAGAATGAGTTCAGTGGAAATTTGTTTCTATGTATAGATGTTTCAGTGCTGGCTCTCCAAGACTGGAGCAGCCAATTCCCCTGTGCATCAACACACGCTAATGATGGCGGGCCACGAGGATGCCGCAGTATCCGCCTTTTGTTTACACCTTTTTTTTTTTTTGCTGAGCGCTAGCTCATCGTCACTTTCCCGCCCGCCCTTGACTAAAAGTTGAGGGCAGCGATGAGCTAGCCGATGAGGCCTATAATGAGTTCGGAGGCGGGATGAGAATTGATCACCTCTCTCGACGCCGTCTCGCGTGAAGGGCTTACCGTCATTAAAAGAAAATAAACACACGACAGCCTTGAAAGAGCACAACAAGGAAGTCAGGAGTATCCAAATCCCGTAGCCAAGAACAAATATTTTACCAAAGAATTTGGGTTCTAGTCAAAATTCTTTGAATTGTATTACGCTGGACTTCCTGACTTTATCAAAGTCATCCTAAAGTGAACAATTTGCTTTTCCCCTCCTTCTCTAATAAGTAAAAACAAACCCGGTCAATACTCTTTCATTCTTCCATTGGCATTCTGCTAATCAGCCAAGTGCTGATATAATTAGCGTTCATCAGTCAAGTAATTAAAACATCGATGCAGCCAAGCAGGAAGAAGTTGAGTCACTTTGTGCAGCCTCGATTGGGTTTTGTCAGTATTGTTACAACTTCCCTCAATAGACAAGAAGGATGTAAAGGAGTTCTGTAAAATATACAGACGCTTTGTCACTGTGCCTTTTTGCATGCTAGCATTTACATATTAGCATTTGATTCTGATGGCTAGTAACTGATGACAAGGCAAAATGCCACCCCACAAAGAAACTACTTGAGTATCACATTTTAATTCAAAAGTGAACCAACAGATCAACATTCAATGCTCAGTGTAATTTTTATCCCTAATTCTTGTCATATTTTTCTGTAGTAGCGGCAGCCACTTGTTCCTAAAATCAATACAAACAAGAGAATCAGCTCAAGTAAGCATCACACTTTTCAATCTATACAACACTTGTGATCAAACCCTCACCGCCTGACGAGAAACCTTTAAAGCCAATCTCTCTGTGTGCTGCTCAAGAGCGCCGCGTTGTCAGCGCTCGTTTCACACGGCACGAACTGTTCAGAATGCGCGGCACACTACACAAAGTGAAGTCTGTTAAAGCCAATGTGTGAGATGTGTAATCAGTTTGAACAGCTGCACTGGTTGAAGCAAAATGGTAGGTTTTTTTTTTTCTTGCTTCACATACTTAAGTGTAGGACTGATAAAACCGAGCTGCAGAAGTAGGTGCGTTTTATGACTTTGTCACGCTTGCTGATCTTCAGGCATATGGGAAATATATTTTGGATGGCAATAACAGTTGTTTGGTGGGGAGGGGAGGAAGCAAACAAGGCACAGATGCTGCACCACACGAATTGCAGCGTTAACAAGCGACATGCAAAAATGTGCCAATACAAATGTTGTCACTAAAGTCACCTTCACTGTGCTACAAAAAATGTTACCGCCCCAGGAATGGATGTTATTGTGACGTAGTGGTGACACAAAAGCAGTTTTAATCGTGTCTATCTGTCTGCTTAGTAAGTCGACGATATTAATGATAATATTAAAGATGCAAGTTGTCGTGCGGTTAGTTGTTTGTGAAGATAGGCTGCAAACATTCCACATAGACGGATAACACTCGTCATCACACAGGCGCGTCCTTAACCTAGTCGGCAACGCACTTCTCAGGTTTCTTCTGCATGTGTGTGTATGTGGATTCCTGAGAGGCCAGGGCATGACAAAGTGCTACTAGAAGCATTCTCCCTGCCTGTCTGTCTCCACGTTGACTTTGTGCTGACACAACAGCTCCCAGCAGTGTCGCGTTAAAAAGCATGGATGCAAGTGTTGTCTTCTTAGCAATCAACTAAAATTAGTTCATTTGGCTCTCGGTTCGGCTCCTTGTCACAATCGTGAAAAGATGCGTAATGGAGATTCCAAATTGTCAGTAGGCTTAAATCCGTCTATAAAATGTATCTCGCTTCTTGCCCAAAATTTGCTGGGATAGGCTCTAGGTTACCTGAAATATTTATGAGGACAATCTATAGAAAATGTATGGATGTCATTTTAAAAGTGCAATTCATTTGCTGAACTTTTACATTTTTATGAAGTCCTTTGAGAGCCAAACTAAATGTATGGGAAGAAATACGATGCAACATTCTGACGTAAGCCGACAATCTATCGGCAAATTGCGGCAAAGCCAATTGCTGCATTGTTGCTTCTGTGTTGACGATATTAACAAGATTAAATGTATATATTTCCCCGGGCTTTATCCCACATTCCAAAATATTGCATGTTATCTTAAATGAAGATGCTAAACTGTCTATAGGTAAGAATGTTTGTCTCCATCCCAGCACTGACAGGTGGCTATTGCAGGGTTTACACTGCACACTGCTTCTGCTCTCACCCAGTGAGCTGGGATGGGATCCGTCTTATCTAGATATATTTATTTGAAAAAGGTTTATATAAAAATAAATACCCACCAATTGATCTTGTTCACATGTAAAGAAAAAGTAATGCAGTATAATCATGGATATACTAAATGAGTCTGTCAATGATGTGAAGACTCGACTCTGCTGAAAAGATGACTTGAACGCACCACGATGAGCGTAAAACTATGGGTACAAAGTGAAAGTAAGCGCATGACACAATTTTGCGTTTCATTGCAACATGTCTAGTTGGTTTTGGAGTGGACCGCGTTCACGCGTAACTCCCTGCCGCGCAGGGTTAGTCATTCGTCGGAAGTGAGCCGCCGCTCGCACCGTGTGACAAGTTCCACCGGTTGTCACACACAAAAAAGTGGGTCAAGTTGTCATCAATTTGATTTTATAAAGTGCACTACGAATGAGGCTGTTTAAAACACATCACTTGTTTATGATCGTGTTAGTTTGTCTCAGTTTAAAGACTAAAAAGTTCACGCACCTTCTCCTTGCTGTCCTGCTCCGTGGGGGGTGACGTGGGAGATTTCACGCCGCTCACAGCGACGGCTTGAGCGACCACCACAGCACCGCCTCCTCCACCACCAGTACCGGGCGCCGGGTTGGTCTTCTCCACCGTCTCCACCTTGATGAGTCGGTGCTTCGGTGACACGTATTTGATGTCCGGCGATCCCACTGCGAACGCGATATTTCCGTCGGGAGTGTACGGGTCCTCGAAGTCCAGCTCCTTTTGGAGTTTGTACGCGGCAAGAATGTCCGGCTGAGCAGGGCTCAGCGTGAAAGTGGCCCCCGTTTGGAAGCCAGGCGCGCCGGGCACACCGGTGAGGCAGTGTCGGTAGTCCGGCTTCGGGGGCGCCGGAGGGGGTGCTTTGGTAGTTTTGAATCCGAGGTGCTCCTTGAACCACTTGGCCATGCTGCCAGAGCATCGCTTACGATCCAAAAATGACTGTACTTCGTTGTTTCTTTCTTTTGTCCCCCTTTTTGGAAGTTCCAGGAGTCCGGACCTGGCAGTGTGAATGAAGTCCGTGTGTCAGCCGGGAGCCGCAGCCGGCCGGGGGGCTGGAGGGCTTTACCGAAGGCACTGTCAAAGTCTGTCACACGCAATCACACAACAAACAGCACGCTCACGTTGGCTTTCTACTGTAGTGTAATGTGCGTGTGCATGTGTGCAATGCGTGTGCTCCACACACGTCAAATTTCCACGCTGCGCAACATGGGAGCGACAGTGAGGACACGCCCCCTATACTTTCTTCCTTCCCCCCTTCCTTCTCCAAGCAACGTGCTCTCCGTTACCTGACAACGTTCACTGCCCTCTGTTGGACATTCACTTAAAGCATGGAATGAGCGAAATCCATCCATACATCCATTTTCTGTACCGCTTTGTCCCCACGGGGGTCGCGGGCTTGCTGGAGCCTATCCCAGCGGTCATCGGGCAGGAGGCGGGGGACACCCTGAACCGGTTGCCAGCCAATCGCAGGGCACATAGAGACGAACAACCATCCGCACTCGTACTCACACCTCGAGGCAATTTAGAGTGCCCAATCAACCCACCGAGCCGCCTATGAGTGAAATCCGTTTTTATTATTCATCCATCCATCCATCCATCCATCCATCCATCCATCCATTTTCCTGAACAGGAACTCAATTTCACCTATGGGCAATTCCTACCATGCATGTTTTTGGAACGTGGAAACCGCAGTACCTGGAGGAGACCCACACAGGCACAGGGAGAACATGCAAACTCCACACAGCAAGGCCGGAACCGGAATCAAACCCTCACCCTCTGCACTTTGAGGCGGTTGTGCGAACCAGTCGACCGCTGCGCCGCCCGTAAAACTGACCTCATATGACATCACATAAACTAATCCATTCGACACTAAATATTCTTTACAGTCCAAGTACTTCCTATGGCTGCATCAAGACTATTTGTGTGGTGCATCCATACAGTCTCCCTTGCACTACTTACAGAGGACGCGTCTCCTTTGAGACACCGAATTACAGCATTTGCATTTTGATGGCTGACAGCTCAGGCAGCAGAAAGTGGGGAACGCAATAAAAGAGTGATTGGACTCCAAATGCTAGCAGATCCTCTAATCGCAACATTGAGATGCAGCCATTATGCCGCAGCACCGACTGTATTTTTCACAGTGCACCTGTAGCCGCCTGTGTTTATTATTAAAGAGTGAATGTCACACATTTCATAGGTGAAGGTCTTTCCGTTAAGAGAGTTTTCTGGAGACCTCATAAAAATAGAGCTAAACAAAAGGGACCCTCTAAATCAGTGGTTCCCAAAGTGGGCGGTACCGCCCCCCTGGGGGCGGTGGAAAGATCTGGGGGGGCGGTGAGGAAGAAAGGGGCGGTAGGGGGGCGGCAGTCCGAAGTCCGAAGTTTGAACGTTTGTTTGACGATTTGTACACAACACGTGCAATTACTGACCGCGGGGATATACGACTTCTTCTTAGTGAGTTCCAGCCTGATGTTGAGAATCTTATGTCCCTGCACCAAGCACATCCATCCCATTAATATTAAGTGTGAGACAATGAAGGTTACTGGTGGAATGTTTATTTACCATTCTATGTTGCTGAAACAGTTAAAACTGCTAAAAAATAAATTGGTTTACTAAACTGGGTTTTATTTGTGAAATACACATTTGTGTTTAACCTTTCTCTTTTCAAATTGCAGCATACCAAATATCAAGAAAGAGGTGTTTGTTTCCATATGTGTCTGTGTGTGTGTGGGGGGGGGGGGGGGGGGGGGGCGCTAGGAATTCAATGGGGAGCCAAGGGGGCGCCAGCCTGCAAAAGTTTGGGAACCATTGCTCTAAATCAATTTCATGTGAAGCTTTTTTTTATTGAGTCATATGAATGTGCTAGCTTCGAGGTCACTTTACTTTCTAAAAATAAAGTGAAGACAGCAATAACGGATATCTCCAGAGTTTTTCCAATGCCAGGGTTAAACTATGATTTGAACGTGTTATTGAAAGAAGTATTGAGTCACCACTGCCGGTCTGGTAATAATGCACACTCTTGTCAGTGTTTTTTTTCTTTTTTATTCACCCTGTGAAGCAAAAACAAAAAGTCTGCTACATCCACCACATGCACAGATGAAGCGCTGACGCCACAAGTGAAAATAAAAATAATGCTTTTACTCATTCTTTTCTCTAGTAGCCGCTCGGCTAGTCGCAACGCCCTAGTGCTCCTCGTGACGTCCAGGGAAAGAAAGGCCATACTCAGCAAGAATGCAACAATGTTGATGTCCTAGCTTGTTATACAAACAACCAAGTGGCATAACCAATATTACTTTATTTTTATTGTCCTATGGAACAGTTAGGACCAAGTTCTGTGAAGTCTGCCTAGCAACAATCAAAACAAGACCAAGAATAAAAATCAGGAGTAATATTTTTCATCACAATGCAACACCAGTATAGTGAGCAAATATTTGTATACACTTTATTAACGTGTTTAATAATATTTGTAAGACCCAGTTTCAAAACATTCAGGCTGTAAATTCTCCCTCCTATGGTGTGGTGTGTTTGTACGTTGTGTGTAGAAAGCAGCCTAAAATCCACACAGCCAGGCAGCCTGTCAGCTTAGGTTCAGCATAGCAGGGACTTTTTTAATGCCTTCATCAGTTGCCACGCAGCTCAAATAAATAAATCAAATAAGACTTGCTGCCGTGCGAGACATGCAACGACTTTATCTCCTCAGCTAAGTCGTCTTCCTTTGGGGCTTTTTGTCAGGCTGTGCTGGAAATGATGCGACGGCAGAACCAGGCTGTGTCATCGTGAGGACACAGCCAAATTATTTATCAGTACATATATTCCGTATTTTGAGGGCATTTTTTGGGATGAAATTATATATTTTTTGCCCCCACAGGAAATAAAGGAAGAAATAATTGCTTCCATGGTTCAACTGAGACTATAATAAAAGCTTTATGAATTATGCAGCCAAAGCTTTAAGTTGCATTTTTACATTTTGAACTGTCAAAATTGAGCTAACCAATTAGCTTCCTAAGTAGTTTCAA
The DNA here is from genome assembly GCF_033458585.1 of Syngnathus typhle. Classification (NCBI taxonomy): domain Eukaryota; kingdom Metazoa; phylum Chordata; class Actinopteri; order Syngnathiformes; family Syngnathidae; genus Syngnathus; species Syngnathus typhle. Next base: position 18,854,184 of record NC_083741.1, read on the forward strand.
TAAACTGTAACAATAAATCCAAAGAAAAAAATGCAAGTGAACTATAATAGATGCAACAATCCATTTCCTATTTTAATCACCAATGACTTCGATTTTAAACTTATCCAATTATTTCCGCACTTGATATTCCACTTTATGGAAAGCGGTCAATCTTTTTTTTCAAAACATTCCCACTTGTCAAGACTTCCTTCATTAACCCGCGTGACCTGCTCCACCTCCGCAGTTCCAAGCCCTTGAACCGCTTGTGTGATATTGAATGGATTGGCGTCTCTTTGAAGCCTTCAGTGACAATCACTCCTATAACTTTGACATAAAGAGAGTCGATCTCACATATTATTAAAGAGCACGCATTAATTTATAAAATATGCAAAGGAGACCTTAGAGGACGATCCTTTGCTGTCCTAAATGATGGTCAAGGTGGGACAATTTCAAAAGTCAACTTAATACAGAGTGGTCATGAAGTTTTTAAAAATAGTGCTTTTGCGCCGTTTCTGTGTTCACACTGAGGTTCAAAATGGTAACATCTATCCCTCGGCGCTGATAACTCCACATGACAACAAAGGTTATCCCGATGTCTCGCGCCTACTGTACAATTATTTCAAAACTATGAGTATTACCAAGGCAGAAAAATAGGTTGTTTGGGAGCTTTCTTGTTTCACGCTAGAAAGGTCCTTAATGGTTGTGCATGGCCTGATAGAATGCGTGTCAGACTGTTGGCTCAGTGCAGATCTAGGAACAGATCCAATCTCAGGTGTCTGATGCTGTTGGCCGTGAACGTGTGACATTCGCTCACTCCGGCTCGTTTTTCTGGCTAAGGGCGTCTGCGTGACCCAATAATGTCTGTCTGCGTCACGCTGGGCTGCGGCGGACCAGGCAGGTGGATTAGAGGTTTTTTTGGGGGGGGGCGAAGTAATACAAAACAAAACAGAGGATGACAGGCAGGGAGGAAGGAAGGATGGCGAGATTTCGGATCGCCTTAAATCAGAAGTTACTGACTGGGACAGAGCAGACATTTGATTGCCCGCATAGCTTTATCTTTCTGAGAGGATCATCTCACTTACTTGTATCAAAGTATCAATAATTAGAAATTAATGATGTATTGCTTGTGTAACTTTATCCCCGCCACTTGCTATAATCGCTGCTGTCACACGGCAATTCTTCATCCACATTAGCATCTCCGGTGTGTGTGTGTGCGTGGGTTTGATTTAAGGAGCATTTATGCACAAAAAAGCAATGCTGCACAATAGAAGTGAGATTAAACAGCCAAGCATTCATTGAGCACTTCTCCTAACACCTTTTTTCCCAGACAAATTAGACACGGCTCGGTGGCTCGGAACGCCTTTCACTCCAGGGAAATCATCAGCAGACAATGGGCTCGCCGTCTTTGTTTTATGTCCTGGAGAAGAAGAAAGAAGAGCGTTCGGAGACTTGTTGTTGTTTTCCCAAAACCTCACTTCCTCGAGCGGTCCGATCCGAGAGTGAGATAGAGCCCACCGGAGTGCCGTTGCGCGGGGATGATGATGATGACATCCCGAAGATGACGGATGGGTGCCGCCTAACGTGGGAGACGGGAGCGTGTCTGAGCTGATGGCCGGCCTGCTGGGAGCCCTTACCACAGCCTCATTAAACACACCACAAGTCCATATCCTGCTGCTTGAACTGCAAGCAGGTGATAGTCACTGCTCTATTAAGTAGCTGCACAGTATGGATGCGGGTCCAAACTGTAATGGAAGATTTTTTTATTTCAAGGCAGGCAAGCAAAATAGCTTGACTTCCAACTATGGAAATGTCAAGATGATGTGCAATAATTCTTTGCTATTTCACGTTTCACCTAGCATGAATGCCATTGTACTGTGGAATTGTCTTTTTTTTTTTTTTTTAATTCAAATGTTTGGAAAAAGGCGCATAGGGAGCATATCTCAGAGGTCCCGAAAACAACAACAAAAAATAAATACTGATAAAGTTGTATTATTATTATTATCATTATTATTGAGAAAAAATATCTGGCACCTGGGGGTCCAAGCATATCTTTGGGGGAGCAGTGCCCCCACGGCCCCCCTGTAGCTCCGCCAGTGGGTGGGGTATTCTATGTATACATTTTATTCTTGCAATATCAGATTGCAGATTTTCACATATTGCAGGTGCGTACGTAAAACACTAAAAAAAAAAAAAAAGATGGGGGAGGCTTGGAAGCGTCTTTTACAGTAGCTCATCCCTGGTGTGAGATTAAAAAGGTCTCATTTCCATATGAGTGGAAGAGTGAGCAAGCTGGCGGCAAAGGTGGCACTGGACCTTGTCATCCAGTAACAGCTGATCCAAAGAATGGAGAGAAGAAAAATGTGGTTTTTTCTTCAATTTCTTCAGATTTTGGATCTTATATATAATATCTTATATAAATATCCCATAGGAATGACTGGAGCATCACGGGTGGACCAGTGTTTTGCGTGTCTGCCTCACAACTTCTGAGTTTAGGGTTTGAATCTTGTCTCTAGTCTTCCTCCTTGGAGAGATTTCTCCAGGTACTCCAGCGAGTGCTTGTTTGTCTATATGTGACCTGTGATTGGCCGGTGACCAGTCCAGGGTGTACCCTATTTGTAACAATAAATAAGTCTGACTGTTAGGTCTAGGGTTAAATGTTTTACACTGGTCTGGCCAGTCTTCACTATCGCCCACTTGGGTGTGTTGTAATAAATATGACCTTAAATGCTGCTATCTTTTTCTATATAGGCTACAGTATACACCACGCCAGTGAGCTCCAACCGCACCACTGATTAAATCAAAGAACAACCGTAAAATTCTCACTGAAAAGACTTGGGAATGGGTTTTTTTCCGAGAAACTGCCAGCTCGCCCATAACTGCAGTTTATTAGATGTATTTTTATGTGCTTTGAAGGCTGGGATGGCTCGCAGCGCTAGTGCCGTTATTATTTTTCTCGGGCTCTTGTCTCATAGAAGTTGTATTTCAAAGCCAATTAGGCTGTCACGGAACCAGTGGCCATGATAGTTTAGACTACTACAACGGAATAAGGCAGGTGGATTAAGTATTTTCCTCAAATGAGCTTCTATTGACTTCCATTGATTGACCCGCAGTTTTATAGTAATCCGAGCCTGATCTTAACCTTATCCTGTCTTGGTGGACAGAATTTTTGGTCAGGTCTGCTGCCCACCTGACACCACCCTTACGCAAACATGATGACGGAATGCCGCCACCCTGCTCACTTCCCGTCGTGGGTGTCCTCACATGTCGCATTATCCTGCTTCCGTCGCCCTTTTGCTTCAAGAAGGACTGAACAATGTGTACAGCATGAATAAGAGTTCCCACTCGGGAGAATAGATACACTGTCATTAAAATAACAATGACTTAACACGGGGGATATAATTGTCCCGAAATGTCACTATTAATTCAATTGTTGGTACGATGGGACACGGGCCATTCTTGCAGAAGGTTATCATTCCCTCACATGGTTTCAAGGCACGTCCCATCTGAGTGAGCATAATTAACAAGCAGGTATAAAAAGCAAGTCCCCCCGAGGGAGATGTCCACTCACACGATACTTGATTAAATGGAATTGTATAAAAGGATCAATTGTGAGTTGTACGCTCTCAACACTTCCATGGACACGTTTATCTGCCATAAAACATTCATTCAATCAAATGGATCACACCGTGTCCGTCGGTCACGTAATTCCTGCGTGGGGAGGGCTGAAGAAGTATGATTGCGTTTCTCCATGCTAATTGGATCTCTCTGTCATTCCGCACTCACCTTCCAAATACGACTGACAAAGTACCGCACAGGTCAGGAATTCAGGAGACAGTTTTTGATCCACATACTTCATCAATATGCATGAATGCCAACAAGCGCTAACAAATATCTCCCCCCCCCCCCCCCCTTTGACACGCTCGGTGGATAAAAGCTTCGATCTTGACCCTCAAACCCACCAACTCTAAACCACTAACAATAAAACCTTATCATAATCATTACTTATTGACCCCCCTGACGGGAACCCACTAAACCTTAAGCCTAACCCAGACATTTATCATAAACCCAAATCACTAACCTTAACCCACCAACCACAACTTTAATCCGAACCAACCACGAATACTCAACCACTGACGGGCTACTGCATTAAAAATACTTTCACTCAAGTAAGCACTTTATAGCTCCAACATAATCTTGTTTTATTTTATATTCGATGTATTTATGGTTTCATTGTTTCCATCTTTTCAGCCAATTTGAAGTTATAAAATGTGTGTAAAATAGATGTTACGGTTTAATGCGGACCCATACTACAATAAAACGCATTTATGATTTTATACAAGTCCACTAATTGCTTTGTTGTCTTTCTTTTGCATCGGAGGCTTTTATACGCACCACCCGTGGTTCTGTTACTGATTACCTTTCTGCTAATCGTTCCAATTGTAACACAATAGCGGCTGCACACTTTTTCATAAATGTCCATCTATCAGTGTGTGTGTGTGTGTGCGTGCGTGTGTGTACGCGCAAGGAAAGCCATTAGGCTGCAATGGTAAAATGATGCCAGGGAGGCTTTTTAGGCCATTTAGCTTTCGATCAATAATAAGAAGCGTTGGGATTCTTCACATCTCATTTTAGGTCCAAATCCCATCAGTGCTTTTTTTTTTCTTTTTTGAGGTGGACGGCTAAAGTGGGGCGCAGGTTTAAGTCTGCGTTTTGATCAAGCTGATTGGTGAGAGAGTGGGTGTTTATTAGAGTATTGATCAGTGATTCATTCTGTTTGAGATGATAGGCCAAACAGAGTGACACTGAGGAGCCAACGGGGAATTGATGGACAAGTGCAACATCAGGTTAGCCCATTTTTTTTATTTATAACACATAAAATAAAATAAAGACAAAAATAGAAAGTTTTAAATACACATTCAAACATTTTATTTGATTAAATAATTGGTTATTTCATTAAAACGAAATCAAAATAAAATGATTAGATATTTCCTTTGAAAAATTACTTCTTTATAGCTGGAAATAAAAACTATTCATATTTTCTGTTTAATAAACAACAATAAAAATCTTATAACGCTGTATTTCTGTGGAGTTAGTTAACACAGGGGGCGGGGAAGACTTTGTGAAAAAATTGGTGTCAGGGAAAATAAATTGAATCTCAGAAAAAAGATCAAAACTTTAGAACCTGCATTGGCGTTTGAAATTGGAAATGGAATTTCTGTCAGAAAAAAAAAGAGATTTCATGTCAAGGCCATATCATCCAGCCCTAACTGGGGATTTATTTATTTCAAGCATCTGTCAAAATTTTAACATCTTTTAGCCTCTCGCCACAGCCCCGCTGAGCCCCTCTCCCATTCCCCCACACACCTTCTTCCACCTTTCCCACCCGTCGCAGATGTGACAGGAATACGAATGCAAGCCCATCCTCCCTTTCCTCCTCCTCCCGCTCCCCCCTCCCTTCTTGTCTCCATCCATACCTGACTGCTTGCCTCCAAGGACACAGACAAAGACATCCTCCTGATAAGAGAAGCTATCTCACCACCTGCCTGCCTGTCGACTGTTTGTGCGCCTTTGAACGTCCGTCACCACCGAAACCGGAGACGATTCGATGCCAAAAATGCTTCCTTATAGTTTCCAGCGTCGAAAGTGAAGCGGCAAAATACACACAGCTAACCGGGTTGAACCAATTTGACCGGTAATGAATTCTGACCAAATTTCTAAGTTGTCAGCTCTTATTTTGAAGGAATGTTGTAATGGGCTTGGCGAACGAGAAATAAGTGTGAATGGAATGTCACATCTAATAGATACATAGACGGAAATGGGAAAAGATAGGCCGGGCGGTTGAATAAGTTTTATTTACGTTTGTGCGTGTGGGCGATAACATGAAGGGCGTGTATAAAAATTGCACAGTCCTGCTCTCCGTTTCCCCAATTTCAGGTGTAATTACCCGAGAAGACGACAGGTAAGCGGACCAGACGGAAGTCTTTCGAGGCCCGTTCCCTCCTTATACACCGATGCTTCCGAATGACACCGAGAGGAAACATTCCCGACAATAAAACGCACGCTAACTACCACCCGCGCTGTTAAATTGTGACGCCCGTGTGCCGTTATGCTATGTAAAGATCACACTGTTGCAAATTGCTGCAATTGTGGGACAGGCTGAGGCTGTAAATGAGCCAAACGGCACAAGTGGGCTTGTAAAAAGGAAGGGAAACGAGTTGTAAATGTACTGTAACTTGCAATGGGAAGTTTAGCGGGGGAAATTGGACACAGTCAAAAGCATTTCCACTTTTGCGAAGCGGAAAAACACTCGCTCAAAATGTCTGTTCTCTTAACTTACAAGCAACATGAAGCATTTGGATATTGGCTGTTAGATCCAAACCAAAGAAGCACGTGCAGGATTTTCCCTGAACTCACACTTAGCCGCCATGTTGGAAGGGAAATGGATGGCCGTGACGCACACTTAACATTCACTTGGGGATTTACTTTGCTGTGGGGAAGGCGGGCCCACTCGGCAATAGATCCTAATGGATTATTAAAGTGTATTGTGCTGACACTGGCACAATGCCAGTTTGAATATACAGTTATGTGCGTGTGTGAGTAAGCGGCCGGATTGGAACGCTGATGGACTCCATAAGTGAAATTACATTACGATCGGACTGATGTCAGCCCTTTTTGTAGTGTGATGCGAACGGTAAAGGATCAGCGTCGAGGTAAAAACGCATTTAAAAAGAAATACTAAATGATTGATACTAGAGTAGGGTACTCCTTATCCTGTTTTATGCTTTTAACATTTGGGGTTGAGATATTGGAGACATATCCGCATTATTCATATTTTGTCCCATTTGCGGGGAGAAACTTTGCAGCCCCATGTGCATCTTTGAGAACCAATCAGGATTTTTCCGTTCTGATATGTTTGCACTTTCTACCATCTGGCAACTCATCACCTTGCCCGACCGGGGTAAAGGAAAGCTTTAAAGCTCCCTGGATGATCATTTGAATTGGCTTTTTTATTTACCTCCAGCCAATGTCGATTGTGCGGGCGAGAGATTATGTATAGCCTAGCTGTGAGCGCAAAATTACTTTTTTTTTCTTTTTACTCGGTTAATTTTTGGTTGATTGCAGAAATGCAAGAATAAAGTAGTATTTTACGACGAGTGTATTCTTTTAATTGCTTCACTTAGCGGCTATAAAGTCGTCGAGTGGATTGAACGTCATGGGGGGAATGGAGAAAGTTGTAATCAAATGGAGATAGAGAGGTGGTAAAAAAGTGAGAGAAGAAGGAGGGGAAGCCGTACAGAAGGTCACGGTGTAAAAGATGTCTGCTTGGGTTTGACAAATTCGACACAAATGCCACCGAAGGAAACTGCTTGCGTCAGTATTATCTCAATTATCTCTTTAGCTCTTCAGCCGTCGTCACCCGTTCATCCGTTGTCGCACTCGGGCAAAGGTTTTGCGAATGTGAAGTGACATATGAAATAAAGCTAACTGGACGCGGTGCCACCTCGTAGAGCAACCAAACTACAACACTCGTGTTTGTATAAATGACAGGAACAGCGGTTCATGCAAATATTGGATGCGTTTGTGTGTTTTGTTTTTAATGGCTTAATATTAAAACACTTAACTGCAGCTTTTGGTTGTGCAAAATATATATCTATATATCTAAATCCTAACATTTTATTTTAAAGATGTATTATACCAATTTTTAGACAGAATAGCCCAGGGTTCAAGAATTAAAGCACATTTTTTACCCTTGTTTTTGGCAAGACGAATTTAGTCTGTTCTAATGGGGCATCCCTGCCACTTTCAGATGAGAAACTGCTCCCCCCTCCACCCCGGAGCTCATAAACCAAGCATGGCTTTAGTTACTGGGGGCTCGAGTACGGCAAAGCACATTTCTTGCCACTATGCAAAAACTCCAAAGTATCTCTTTGCCCTCTAAACGTTTACCCCTTTGACCTCAACTCTCATGATGAATTCCCAAAGATCAAGGCTTTGTAATCTGCTGCGGCGGCCATTTTGTCATCGTCCGCTTTATAATCCTTCTATCTGAGCAGGCAAATATGAACCGGTATTACTCTCCGAGGGGCTGCTGCTCGAGCCTCTCTCAAAAATGAGGTCTGACAATGTCTGCGAGCGTAATTGTATAATGCCGGGGGCATCGGTGGAAGTGATGCTTGCAGGAGCTGCCCTCCTGCCCCCTCAGCGGGAAATCAAATACACTTAATGGACAGAGGAAGCATTACGAGTGTAATGGAAGCAGACGCGACCAATCACCACTGTTACGTTGGTGTCAGCGGGCTTCTCAATGAAAGCAAGGTTAACTTGACGTCGAGACGGTCAAAAGTCACACGTGACCCAAGCTGCGGGAAAACACGCTGAGGAATTTTTATGCATAATTCATCTCAAGTTTAGTCCAGGGTGCATCCCACCCGTTGCCCAAAGTCATCAAAAATGGATTGCAGCCCCCGGCAATCATTCAAGGTAAAATAATTCATTAACTGCCAACCCAGTTAATATCTTCGACGTCTAAAACCGTCAATGGCACTGAATGAGTTAATGGAGGAATTTTGTTCTAGTCTTTGCAAATAGCTAACAACCAGTCTAGATTATTGCTCAAAAACTCTAGAAAATTGTCCAAGTCGACCACAACCTTAATGGCTCCAGAGTGCCAAGACTAGTGGATCGAGTTCAGCCTTCGATCGTAGTCGGCAGAAAGAGCTTGGACCACAATCCCGATCTAGTTTCACACGAAATGGGTGGCAGAGGGTTGCCTCATGGTGATACGTAGGGTCTCTAGTTTCTGCAGAAACAGAGATTTTAGGAAAGAATCATTTCTCTCCCATGCTAACTTTTCTTTGAGGACGTCACATACTCTTGTCCTCCACCTCATCCCTTGTTAGTCCCATTCACAAAGAACAACGACGCTGCAAAAAGCTATCGTTTACTCTCCCTTTGTTCAAGCTGTCTTGTGTGTGACATTCCCACTTGACCGCATTGTGTAAAGCTAACACTGCTCTTCTTTTTCTCCTCCTCCTCAACGCTGCCACAGTCATATATTAGGAATAAATAATGAAGAAACTCATCAGAGGAGACTTTGCATATAGATAGCCTACTTAAGCCGGAAGCAGCCATTAACACAAGTTGCGGGGAGGGAGCGTCGGGTAATTAGAGTGGATCGCCTTGCCTCCTTGAGAGCGTGTGACTAATAGAGAGGCCAGAACGACAGAAGGAGGACACTGTACAAAAAGAAAAACCCTCAGACAAAGTCATTTCTCACTTACCAGACTCACGCGGGAAAAAAACGGACGTTCAATAAACGTGGTGTGTGTGCGAGCAAAAGAAGGATCACACAGAGAACGTTTTTATATACCGATATATGATCATCGACTCTCCAAAACTTTGCTTCTTAGTAGCTGCCACTCATTTCATGACCTTATTCAGCGGACTTGTCAGAGAAGCAGCTCGGGCGCGACAGATACGATATATCCGGCTTCTATTTCAAAGGTCATTCTTCTCGGTTGACAGCGAGGACATCTTGCTATTATTCCGCATCTTGGGTCCTCTGCGAACGGACACTCTAATCACTTTCAATAGACACACAAGAACCAAAGTGGGGGATCCGTAAAGTGCACACTGCCAGGACGAGAAAATCTCTGGGACAAAGCAAAATGTCAGCTTCAAAATCGACCCACGATAGACATGCAAAACCAATTTCATGTTAATGAAACTGAAACGTACATTAGAGGCTAAATTCAATATTTACTCTTTCAAATCCCTCTCCACTAAGCGTGTATTTCGCTTCAGCCATAGATGCCGAAACTATCTCCGTCGGGGATCCGGACAGGCAAAAGGGAACGAAAGTGCTGACGTTACTCGCAACCCCCCCCACCATTTTCCAACAGCCTCATAACAATTGAGGATAGATGACCACCGATAAGCCCCCTCTCTCTCTTTTGGGGAGCCTCTTAATGGAATCTCTCTTGTCCCAAGTCGCTGCGGTCTATCGACTGCTCTTGCCACCCTGAGATGCGAATGCACCAGTAGATTGATGAGACTTCCAAAAACTGGCCACAGAACAAATCTTCCACCTCACTGTAAGATCGGAGAGAAGGCATCCAAATGCTACCTTGTTGATAAACACACAAAAACAACATCCCATACCTTAGCAAATAAAAAGCTGTGTTTTTCCCGGTGTGCGGGAACTTATCTAATGCTGTGTTCTACAAGAGGTCAAGAGGCAGACGACAGGCCGATAAGATGCTTATCCCGCTGGTGAGGCTGCACTACCTTATCTCGCTTCAAGGGTCCTCTTGGCCGGCGGCCAGCCCGACAATGAGGAAAGCTCAACGGGAAGCTAATTGATTCCCGACATGTCACTTTTTTCTCCCTCCGGCGACCTGGAAGCTGTCTTTTTGCTAACGTGATTGAAACGCGGTCTGTATCTTGAGGCACATCTGGATGACATAAAACCTTCCTGGATGTAATTACTTACCTCTTTCAAGGGCAGTATGTTTTTGTCGGCTTCAGTTTGTTTAGCCATCTGTGAGGAGAAACGGTGCAATCTACACTTATGTACCCCACAGGTCCAACTAGGGGTTTAACGAGAAATCATATTTGTCGTCTGATTTATCGGTACGGTACAGAGACTGACTGGAGGGAAGATATGAGGTGAGGGACAGGAAGTGTAACCTGGCAACGTAGCGTAAACAAATACAGAGCAGCTCAGCCTCTGGCTTGGTGGTACCACAAACATTTCTTATTATTGCATTCACATATTTTATTGTGACCGTAATGATGTCCGTTAAAGTTTTCTTATTGCATAAGTTTAAAAATAGTTTTACCTTGGGGATTTTTCATAAAAAAATGTTTTCAGATAATTTATTTAGAAAAAGTTTTTTAAATGTTTTACATGTTATTTTACCCCCGGGGCCTTGCTACCGAGGAGTTTTTTAACTACCTCAGTGACTTCTACCCCAGCGATTGGAAAGTCCGCCTCAGAGTCTCCAGGCCCTGCTTCCACAATGGAAGGATGGATTTTTCTTAAACATTTGTCTTTTACAATTATTTTTTTATGATTTCACTACTTATTTTTTTTACATTTGCTTTTAACCAGTTTTGCCAAATTAAAATGAAATATTTTTCCAAAATTAAATTTAAACTCTTTTCTTTTTTAAATCCTTGTAAATACGTTATTTTGGTTGATCTCAACAATCAGCCGTGTGGCATACAACAGCGGTCATGAAAAACAACCACATTAATCCTGACATTTTCCAAACTGAATTTGTTGGAATAATAGAGTTCATCATTCAGAAAGGATTTCACAAACACTCCCACTGTTATTTAATCAAACGAAGCGAGCATCTTTTCAATATGGCCAATGTTATTGAGGAGGAGGTGTTCACCTTGTGCTTCTCGTAAGAACGCCTATAAAAGGTGATTCATTGAGTTTTGAGCCAGCCTTTCAAGAAACCTCATTGGGATAATGCGGCTCTGCCGAGCACGGTCTTTTCTGCATTATGAAGTCAATCAGTCAGCTCAGTGAATGACATCATGCCTGCCGGCATATCCTCATCAGCTCTACCGCCACCACACACAGCTACTGGAAATAAGGCAAGAGATTAGGAACAAGAAGGGGGTCTATTAGTCAAGACCCAGGAAGTCCGCCATTGTTGACATACCAAATGTAAGAATTCGGAATCTGACAAAAAAAAAATGCACTGTGGGGTCGGAAGACCGTGTAGCCACATGCCACCGTTCATCCTGAATCTCGGTAGACTGATCCTGTGCAGCGGAAATAGAGTACCATACTCTTTCTGTTGATTGCGTCATCAAAAAACAGCAACAAATTCAAAACTGATGTTCTTTGTGTGCTATCCACGGACAATTTGAGTTCCAGACAGGCACGAAAATTTCTGCAGATTTTGTCTTTTAAATCAGGAGTTCATTAGTTCCTGGTACGTTAAATCGAGGTTCTACAAAGTGCAACAGTAGGAGCGTAATTTATGTAGCCTCTTACATGTAGTCAGATAATGTACAGTATTTGTAGATGAAGCAGCATGTGGTTCACCGCATTGCTATTTTTGTTCGGTTTTCCCGATAACTGTAGGAAACTGTGATAAAAAGGTGGTTCATGGTTCAGTTATACTGGGAAATATGTTTTGTGTATTTCATCTATGTGTTCTAACATCTAACACCAATGTGTTGCAATGACTTTACCAATACGTTCGCTTCCGTAACTAATTGCTATTTTGCTTCGTTAAAATCAGGAAAGAAAAAATGAGGGACTCAAATGGATTAATGGCATTTTAATAGGTTTCAATAGGAAAGAGTGATTTGATTATTGAGCAAACTGAATGGCAAAGTTAGTCAAGGTACCACTAGATTTTAATGCCTTGCAGAAAATTTAATTCACTCAATCGCGTATTTTTGTTTTGTTTGGTTTTAACTTGATGGATGATAGAACCTGTTGAGTGTCTTTTTCATGATACATTATCTTTGTTTTTTCAAATCTCTCAGAGAGATGGATACTGTTCAATTCTCTATTTCTAATTATGTCTGGCTCATTATTATTCGGCATAAAGATACCATCCGTTGCCTAATGAGAGAAGAGATAAATGTTTCTTTTGGGATGGAAGGGTTGGGGGGGGGATATAAGTGTGCGTTGAGGAGCGCCGTGAGGGTGGTGCAGAGAGACGGATGGTCTGTTTCTCCCGGATCTATGCTTCTCTTTATTGATCCTCCAGTGCGGGTCTGGCCGCCTGATGAGGCGTATCCATAACGACCTGAGCCCCTCCACGTAAACAGATGTTGCTACCGCAGCTAACTGCGTGCATTTCAATCGTCCACCTGCTGTTTATTGCCTTCTAGCAATCCGTCTTATTTGGCGCAATTCTTTCCGCCGTCAGTGTGCACACAAGCTTCCCTCCGAACGGCCATATTTGCTTTTTATTGTCGGGTCTAGTGGGGGGAACTTTCCGCTACGGTGCCCACACAGCATTGAGTAAGCATCTGGAATAAGTCACAGCCCCGCTAATGGAAATCCATTTAGCCTCGGTGTGATGTGAACGTCGTCTGCGCAGGGAAGCAGAACGACACGCTGGGTTCTTTTGAACCTGGCAAGGACACACAAGGTGAAAAATCGCCAAAAGTAATTGCATCAAGCACTTTCTATGCTGATGGGCTTGTTCAGGCTCATAGAAAAGCTGCATTGTGTCCCACTACAATGGATTGTTTGAAATGAGGGTGGAAGGAGAATCAATCAATTATTTGACATTCAGCCATTTCGAACGACTAGACCACCAACGGCAATGATGAAACTTTCTAATGTATCCTTTAAGCACTGGTATGGCCGTCAGTCATTCCGAGAGTTCTGAAACTGAACAAGAACGGGGTCTGATTCAAGTTACTTCAGTGGCCACTGTGTACCATGATGATATGTAGCGACAATTTTCGTGTCGGTGCAGCAACCGCTGGCTCTCAATCGAGTCAGCTTTTCCTTTCACGCAAACATTGTTTTGTCTTATCAATTCACTTGCAATTCATTGCCCTCTGTCAGGCAGCTTTTCATTTTCACGTCCTTGTCGGCTTGATAGTATCAAAATGTCCAATCCAAGGACGGCGTGATGGCAATTAGACGAGACAAGAAGCTTTTATGCTATCTGGCTGTACCGGGAATAAGAAGAAATGAGATTCACCCCTAACTGTTTGCATTTAAATTCAATAAGCTATCGCCTTTATTTGAAGCTTTGTTGATGGACGGTCATGCTAAATTACATGTGAACTCTTGCAGAGCATTACAGCCCGCCTCATGACAAGTTCTGATGAAAGGGGGGGAAGTGTGGTTATAGGGTGGGTGGACACCTGGTTTATTGGCGTCCAGATGCTTTGCCATGACATGGGGTCATTCAGAGTCACAGTGGGAGTTGGTCCTCAAAGCCAGACATCATTAGAACAGCCCGTGTTCCTAAATTTACACTAACAAGCCTCACAACACAGGCCACCATAAAAGGAGTCTAAGACCAGGAAACACCTGCTGATGCTGCCATTTAAAAGGCTGTTTAGAAGAATTGAGTATATCGGTGACATTTCAGTTCAGTAACAGGAGTAGTGTTTAAGACTTGCAAATTATTTGTAATTTAAGAAGAGATTATCACTTGCCTTGGCTCGACAAAGGTTAGGAAACACTGCAGAAAAACTGGAACTAGAATAGTCCGCAATGATTTTATCGTATGATTAGATCAGTATTATCATCACATCGTGTCGAGTGTCTACCGAAGGCTGGTAAACTCCAAAATCAAAATGTAACGGTCCAGTGAACAGCGTCAAACACAGATACAGTCTGTGCTTGAAGCTGTGCCCATCGAGGCTTCCATGTGGACACTTTTAATCATAGAGATGGACTGTTTCTTTCCTCTGGGCCCCTTGAGGCCTTTAGTTTTTTTTTTTTTCTTCTGTGTATCTGTAACAAATAATGGACTCAAGATGGCCCCCAGAGGCCCTCAAAGCCATAACAGAAATACAACCACCTCCAAAATAAAACTCCCAACAAATTTTGTGCTCTTTTTCTTGTCCAGTGACGCAGCCAACATGAAACGTGGGCGACCCGAAAATATTTCAGTTCTCCTTCACATGGAGCAAGGAAACTGTTGACATTGTTCTACTGCCATCTAGTGGCCGCTGGAAAAAAACACCATGACATGATGGGAGAACATTGAAGCTTTTTCCAATCATTTTCATGTCCCCAACGGTCTGATTGTCGAAGTGTTCTTGAAAGATTATCCAGAGGATTTCCCGCCTCCATTTGCTCGGAAACAATCGGGGTGAAGAATGCAGGAGGCCATAATAAACAAAGTGCAGGTGTATTATTATTTAATTCTTTATTCATAAACTTGATGCAAGTTCACAAATTACTTTACATGGTCAAATTCACCCTTGCAGTGGGGGAAACAAAACAAAAAAATTGAAACCAAATGCAATGCATGCTCACCAGTGCATAACTTAAAAAGCCAAGGGACAATCACGGTTTTGTGGAACATAAAACCGGAATCGGTTCAGACTTTGGATCGGAGTCGGTCTCGGGAATTGTCGGGTCTGCTTTCAGTGCACATCAGATTCGGGCTTAAAGATATTGAGTAGCAATTTGTAAGTTCTTCTAACCTGGTTCTACGCGCAGGGCAACACGAAATCGTTGCCAAGTGCTGAGACGCAACTGGAGCTCAATTAAAAACAAGTCCAGAATGTGATGAAAGTGTGTCTTGACTAAGTTTGAAGTCTTTGAGGAATGACGACGCTGTTCCACACGGATATCGCCAATGTACAGATGTTAGATTTCCACCCAACGAAGCCTCGCTTCATCTTTCCGAAACTTGTTGGAGTTGGGTTCTATTCGCACGTACGTCAATGATCGGAATCTGCATTTTCGAGATCCGTAGCTACGTCTGTGATATGTATTCCTGAGTTTGGGCCCAGCAACCCCACAAGATGTCAGCATGAACACGGATTGCGTCTATGCCGTTCTAGAAAACGTCCACTCGATGATACGGGGAGGGGCGGCGATTTCTGTCCAAACACAACTTGCGATGAAGTTTCCTATGCTGCCCTTTGAGAACATCCTCATTTAAAACAAAGTTAGTAACAGCACTGAATATCCATGATGGGAGTGCGTGACATGGAATGAACACGTAGAAGGGATCACTCAACATCGCAAATGCGTAAAGAGTTTTCGCTAGAAGTGAGGTGTAAAGTTTAGACTATTGCAGTGAGTTGAGGAAAAGGAAAAGATCATTGAGGACAACTCGGGGAGGTCACTTTTTGTTTCCCCACCATCAGATGTCCACAAAGAACGAATTGGCCTTGTGGCTTGTGAGAACTAAGCAGACCGATTCAAAGACGATTAGATGCATAGCCTGATTGAGGTTCATCCGGTTTGAGGAATGACAAAAAAAAAATATATATTCCAAAAGCCTCGGGAATGCCAGGGACAGCCGTGATAAAGAGGCGCCATCAATCAAAGGGCTCAATGGTCCCTTTTACACAGCCTGCAAAAGTCAGCATGTTCCCGTCATGTATCGTATCTCAGTTTGAACGGCGCCGACACGGAAAGGTGGCCATGATGTCATCGTTTGGAGGTAGTATCAGAGCCGTGATAGAAGAAGGATACCAAAGGTATTCAGAAACCTCCGGACAGAAAGTGAGAAGATTACGGTAATACTGACATATTTCCCAGTTAAAGTCTCAACTGCTCCGATGATTTTTTCAGGCTTTCTGTGTAAAAGAGGCTATTGTCACCCGGATATCCAATTCATATTAAAAAGAAAAACAAATGCAGTAGTCATTAGTCTTACATAAGAATATGGCGTACTTTAGTTTCCTTATGCAAGAGTAACCGTGTGGCAACTTCTTCATTCCAAGAGGAAAGCTGCTGTCGATGGTCGCAGCGCACACGAGTGTGTGTACACAGCCTCGAGGACCCGAGTCGGGGTGACATTATAAACATCCTCTTGCAGAAATACAAATGTACATGATTACACTGGGCGTTAAAAGCAGCTAGATTACAGTGTGGGGCTGCCGACGCCGTCCTATTTAGTCCGTTTATTTGTGTGGAATTCTCGACATCAGGCTCGAGGTGTCTATGTTCTCTTCCTCTGAGGCCTTCGGGCTTTGAAAAGACGTCCAAATGCAAGCTGGCTCGCCATAATGTAGAAGGTCCGGAGAAATGCCATTGATCACCACCGCGGTGGTGTGGTCCAGCCAAATAGGCGGCGTCCCGTTAAAAAGGAGCCTCGGTGATGGCCGACGCCAGCCGTTTTCTGTAGTTCATAGTTTCCATCAGGAGATAAATATACGACGGCAGCATCGGCGTCCAAAGCAGAGGGGTGTGATATATTTGCTTATGTGCTTCTTGTTTCTCGTTGGTTGGTCACCGGATGAGGAATTTTGGCTTGAAGTTCACTCAACAATCAAAACCGTAAAAAAAAAAAAATTGGGAGAGGGGTGTGTGGGGCAAGTTGGTCGCAAGGAAAATAAATCCAGAGCAGGAAGGAGAAAAATATTAGCCATCCTCCTTTGGGGGTGTGTACCATCCTGGAGGCAACAACAGATTCATCACATGAGCACCTTTTTATCATAACGGTGGTTGAATTGGGGTCACACAAAGAAATACTAAACTAAGATGAGGTCAGTGTAAGGAAATTGAGTCATATTTTAGTACAACTTCCATCAAAAAATGGGAACCAAAGTCATTACAGGAGTGAAAGATTTTACCACAAAAAATTATGAAAATAAAGTCTTAATTTTAAGAGAAAAAAGATTCATGGGGGGGAAAATAGCTATGAGAAAGACATCACAATACTACAAAAATGAACCAGCAATATTGGGGAGGGTGACCATTTTATCAGAAAAACGAAAATGTGATAAAATAATAATAAAAATTTAAGAATAAAATTATAATATTCCACTGTTTTTTAAATTTACAATACAAGTAGTGCTAATATTACAAGGATAAAGTTGTAATATGAGGTAAAAGATCTGCAATTTGAATTATTTTCACAACACCATTACATTAGATATTGTGAGAAGAAAGACAAAAATAATTGAAAATAATTTGACGTGAATAAATTCAATTAACTAATAAATTTCTGAATGTTTGTAGCTAATGTGGCTTCTGAGCTGCAAACCTTCGGTCAAGCCTGGTTTGGAAGCCAGGACATGTGACTGTCAGTAACACACTGCCAAAAATAAGTGAATGGCATGTGACAGCAGCCACGACTTCAAGGTCACCAAAGTGACTTTGCGTCATATCGCTTTGGGTCTTCGCTAAAGTTAAAAGGGCCTGACAACCCTTTGTGCAAGGTTATTTTACTGTCACGATAATCAAATAATCCATTTCTAACAGTATTGGAGTGGATTTTCTTTCTTTTCATATTAAAAACCAACTCGCCTCATGTTGTTTTGGTGCCAGACTTTCTGTCGAGACAATTTTTGTCCGTCTGTGCTGTGACTTAATGGGGGCGGCCACAGAACGCTGCTTTCTAACACCGGCGTAATTATTTCAGAAAATCAATCCATTGAAGCGAGCTAGCAGCTCAGTAGTGTTCAAATGTTCTGTAAATGTCACGGAAATCCATCTATTCATTTTCTGAACTGCTTATCCTCACTAGTTTAAAAAAAAGAAAAAAAATCAAATCAAAATGCGTACTAACCGTTCTTTTCGTGGATCTGGACGAGGGATTTGTAGGACTGCTGTGCTCTGGCTAGATTGTACTGGTTCTGCAAGGGGAGAGAGATGAAGCATAAAAATGAAAGAAAATGGCAGAGTGCTGAATATATATAATAAGCTGGATTCAAACACTGCACCAATATGATGCATACAGACTTTACACCATATCACCAATATTGATTACATTAGCAATCAATATACTGTATGTCCTAAAACTGTTGCACACGTGGCTACTCGTAATATAAATTATTGCGCAATATTGTCTGAGGACTAATTAGTTATTATCATTGAGTCAGGCTGATAATATTAATACGTCATTACATTCAATTATTGGAGTATATTTTAGTTTTAGGATAACTATTTCGATGATGATTTTTTATTATTAAAGATTGTCTGTCCAGGAAAATTTTAAAAATAAATTCACAATGGAGCATTCATTTTCCTGTATCTTGATTAAATTAAAAATATTCGGACAACACACATATCACAAACAAAACTGGACTATAATATAACCACATTGAGAATTTCATTTTGGACATTCTGAACTTCTGTTTCCTACGATCAAAATAAAAATTCCCCAGGGCTTGTCATACTCTGCTTCATTACACGGGAAAATAGTTTTACTGAAGTTAATGAACAGACAAGTGCACTCCTTTTTTAACTCCATTATAATCAATCAAGCCAATTGAACTCAATCAGTTAACAATCGCATCTCTAATGTCTTTGTATCGCATCGGATTCTGACAATGGGGTCGACGCTAATGAAATGTCTTTTGAGAAAAAAAAAAAAAATCCATGTGAAGAACAACAGTCAGTACTGCGCTCACTTACTTTGTTGGCTCCGAACTGCACTCTGGCTTTTCCTTTGACTAAAGTGGCATTGATCTGCATGATGACAGACTCAATTGAATAGGCACTGCTCCAACCCTGCAGGCAAGAAAGTGATGCTGCCGTTATAAAGGGTCTTAATTCAATTAAACAGAAAATGCACCCTTTCACTTTTTTAATACGATAATAAAGAAGAACTGACCTGTTTGGTGAGAAGCTCCATGCACAGGGCACCTCCTCCAAGAACATAGCTAAAGGGGAAAAAAAACGATGCTCGCTTTAATTATCTTGAAACATTTTTTAAACTCAGCGCCCAAAGTCAATTTCACTCTGCGACATGAAATTTGCATCTTTTGATGACCCACCATCAAGCATCACATTTTGAATGACTCACCCCCCAGACAGCACAGGCGACACAACCCGCACAAATGGAGGATCGAAAGGGAAATTATCCTGAAGAAGGAAACACGGTGGATTTAAACTTTTGTCTTTTTGTTGATGCCGTCGCAACGTTAGCCCAGAATATTCAAAGTACTCACTTTGTAGGAGAAGTTCAGTAAAATGTAATCCATTCCTTCCTTTTCCTTTAAGACTTGTAAGTCGCTGTGTAAGGGGCTGTCTGGATCGACACTATCAGTAAACCAAACAAGACATTCGTTAGCCGGTATTCCCAAACAAAAGCAAGCCCTCGTTCCAATTTTCACTCACGTTCGTAATTTGACGTGCCATTCGTACAGGCTGTCGTTGACCAGCTCCACCGAATAGATGCCTTCCATACAAAAGGAAGAAAATACACATTTTCATCAAATGCCTTGACATCAATAGTCCTGCCTTTACAGAGATAATCCTCTGTAAGACTCTCGCTTTTTTTTGGTGACATCTCTTCCATTTTTTTTTTTTTTTATGCACGAGACGGCATGACTTCTCCTGTTGCACGTGTTGCCGCTGGGAGTGTGGTAAAGGCGGAGTTGCTTGAAGGTTTATGATTACCGTTTTGTACATACGTCTTCTATTGGGTACCTTCAGTGTAGTGTAGTGTAGTGTAGTGTAGTGTAGTGTAGTGTAGTGTAGTGTAGTGTAGTGTAGTGTAGTGTAGTGTAGTGTAGTGTAGTGTAGTGTAGTGTAGTGCACCTTTATAAAAGTAAATGCAAAAAAAGCTGTATTGAATCTCTAGTGTGCGTGCAAAGCAGCCCACCTGTCTTGTAACTCTGAGACCTGTAGATCTCCCGGAGTTCCTTCATCAGGCGGTCCGAGGCTTGCACGGAACCGGACACGGCCCCCTGAAAGCAATTGAGCGAATCAGTCAAAGCAGCAGGTCTGAAGTGGGGGGAAAAAAAGCAAAGACATGAACTGGCAACTGAGGTCAGACTTCACCTTGTGAAGTCCCAATGGATTTTTTAGAGAGGCAGGGCGCCGCCTGTATGCAAGGGACTCCCGGAAATGAGTAAAGATTGCTTTCAGCTCAAGGCGATAGGAGAAGTGAGTGTCGCATGTCAAACTTGACACCACTCTCCAAACTTTCCGTTAAACAAAGGTTCCTCGTCTGCCTCTGTTACAGATCCCTCCACCTTTCACACTACCTGTGAACTCTGTTTTACTTCACTTCTGTCTCACTGTTCTGCTTAAATTAACTTGATACAATAGTGAAGTTCCACACTTTCTCTTCCCGACGTTGCGTGAAATAATGGCTTCATCTGCCACGCCTGACAGTGTCACCATTTTATTGAGAGTAAAATTACACAAAGTTGCTGTTATAGCAATTTTCGCTGGGCTTTGGGTAAAAGGTGATTAAACACTGCCTCTTCTGTAAACATGTGAAGATGCCCGACTCACATTTAAATGGTCCTGCCTCTGGTTCTTCCTGATCTTCTCCAGGACGGCCAGATTCTCTTTCTCGATGCCATCGTCTTCGGATTTCTTGCCTTCAACGGGCTCCTCCTCTTTCATTTCATAGTGGTCCAAGTCCTCGACGTCCTGTCGGAGAGCAGACCCGAGATGTGAATCATGCTTAAAATGTTAACTAGTATGATTACATTGGGGAAAAGAGGAGTGTTTGGCTCTTGTCATATAAATCTCCTTCTTATAAACAGGAAGTGTTCTAGTACAAATATTGCTACCTCTCCCATCTCTTCCTCTTCCTCTTCTTCTTCTGACGTGACCTCCTCTGTCCCATGCTACACACAAGCATACACGTTATTAAAATTGCAAAATATGTTGTTGCACGGTAATCAAAATTTATTTTAGAATGTGCAATAAGAAAAGTCTGTCGTACCTTTCTGTCTTGTGCAACAGGGCCGGCGGGGAGCGGCTGGTCCAACATCTCCACATCGGGATGCTGAGGAAGGTTGTACAGCCGGCAGAGGTCACAAATCAGCTTCTTTAACTGCTGCAACAGCTGGAGAAGACAAAAGCAAAAGTTGCGTGTGTGTTTTTGTGTATTAAGTGGGTGTAATGACGAATCATTTATTGAGCATATACTCCTCCAACAAAGCGCAAAATTAACTGGGAGGCAATTTTGTGTGTTTGGCAGATGCTCCTGGTTGCTGTAGCTTTCACATCTGTATGCATGCTTGTTTGTGCCTATTTTTAGAACACATAAACCTGAAAACCCGCATCTCACGTAAGGTATTCTTCTTGCCGCGAGGAAATTTTGAACACTTTCAAATCTTATTTGCGACAAGAAATACTGTTGAAGATTATTAATACTGTTGGTGAATGTCTGACAAACGCCTTTGCGTTTGTTTGCGACCTTGAATGAACCCTGAAACGGAACAAAAAAGATATTCTAAACGCAAGATTTAGCCTCGATACACAAGTCAACCAGGGCTCATCTTGGTCATGTGATGATGGTATGTGGACACTAAAGGGCTCTGCGTCATATGGTGGGGATATTTACCAAGGTGCTGCCTTTTTTCACATCCTCCAGACGCTCCAAAACTTGTGCCAAGCTGGGGTCGTCAGAATTCACGAACCAAATAGGCGGTGTGGATGGATAGGACTCCTGTTGCACACAAAAATAAAGCCGGTTTAAGTCCACAGGTTGCAATTTTGCGAGTCAACTTTGTTTACAGACAGCTATACCTTTGGCGTATACAAGTTCTACTGTATAGCAAATATGAGAGATCAACACAAGTGCAATTGGAAGTCATCCAATTCAGATTATTGGGCCTAAACATGTGTGCGTATGTTTATATATCATGAATTTACAAAATGTATTGTTTGGTAGCATGGCACCTCCCTCTCCTCTTTTTCGATCTCAAATATTTGTCTTGGATATTTTACCAAGCAGCTCCGTGTCTGTTTAGTTATGAAAAGTAGTTGAGGTTTCAACACTAGATTATACTCTCTAGTTTATGAATATATAATTTACCATGCAAATCAGGACTCGCACATTGGAGTGCGACAAATGTATTTCCCTTGTGGATAAATACAATATCTATCTAATCTAGCTAGATCTTTCCCCGCACACAGTGTTAGCAACTCGACTAGCATTTTTTTTCCCCCGGCTAACCATAGCTTGCCTGCTAACCCCCCCTCCCAATGAACATGTCAATCGCCGTACCGTACTGACCGTTATGTTACAGTGGATAATCAGCAGCTTCTCCCCGGTTACGTTGAACTGACAGCTAAGCTCGTCGGGCTTCCAGTCGATGATCCGGAATCGTTCGTGATTTGGGTCGAAAATAGACTCCAAAAACTTCAGTTCGGCCTTCAGCCCCGACACCGACATCTTCCGCGCATCTCCGGCCGGGCCGCTTGGGGAGGGGGAAAAGAAACCGGGGCTTTAGCTCGCAGCTAGCTTAAGCCACAAGCAAAAACAAAAGTTGAAATGAAAAAAAATATATATATCCAGGTTTATTTTATGACTCCAGTAATGACAACTTGTCGCTCTGGCTCCCCCTGTGTGAGTCCAAACGACCCGGTGCCTTCCGTGGAAAGCGTCCGGTTCAAGTTAATCTTAATTCGATATGTTTTCAACGACGTAGCAGCTAATGTTCGCATTCAGCACGTTAGCATGCTAGTGCGTTGTTGTTGTCTTTCTGTCTATTGTTGTTGGCCGCCTATGATGACAACCGTCTTAAAAGGCTGCAAAACGCCGTCCGCTCATCTCGTCCGCTCGCTCCCATGGCACGGCGCCCCCGTTATTCTTCGAAGTGGCGGGCGAGCGCACGGTTCGCTCCGCTACCCCGCTGTGGGTGGAAATAATCCGCCGGAGGAAGGACAGTGTTTTTCATCTCGGTTCATCTGCTGTTAGCGTAGTTGGCCTCTCTGTTGGGGTTTAAAGATGGCGTCCCGCGAGCTCGCTGTTCCCGCAGCATCCCATAATCCACCGCGCGGGATCCAGGGCAAAAGTTGAGCCACAATATTTGACTTTTTAACACTTATTTTATGGTTGTCACCCTTGGATTTTGTAATTTACGATTTCAAATCAAGTTGCGGGACTTTATTATTTTTTTCCAATAAAAGTGCACATTTGTGATTCCACTCCGTTGTTCGGTTTTATTTCCCCTCTCTCCATTTTTTAAGAAGTCAGTACAGTATTTCATAATTTGAGAGAGAATTTCGAGGTTAGTCAGCACGGGTCCAAATAGAAATTGTAGATAATTGTACTGTATTAGCACAATATTTCCAACAGAGGGCGGTATTGCACCAAACAAGAAAGACATTCGTTTCAATACATACTCAAAATGTTCCTTCTATGGCAGCACAATTCTTAATTCCCTTCAGTAACTTAGCATAATTAGTATACTAACAAAATATTATGATCACGTTTTTTTTTACAACGACAGCTGCTACAACAAGAAGAACTACTATGATTATGATTACTGCATTTCTTACATTTTTAGTGATGACTGGATCCCATTTTGGCTACACTTACTTTTCATACCACGATGAACAAAATTTACTTCTGGCTTTGTTCGGCATTGGCAGAGGTCTGCGCCCTACTGTGTTACATTCTAGTCACACTACATTTTACCATTGTTAAATGAAACAAATATAATGGCCAAATGTGGTATATTCATGTGAGTGGTAAAAGATGCATCTGACCTGCACTCCGTCACGTCCAGGCTCTAATAAAGAAACAGATTGCTTTTGTCCCCTCTGATTTATCCTTCTCCTCTGTCCCCTGCATCAGCGCCAGGCAAAAAAATTAATTAAAAGCCCTATTCGTCACCTCATTCCATCTCGGCAAATCACTGCCTGCCATTCGTAACCTTTACGATTTCACCACAGATGATGGCTGACGTGTCGGGAAGTCCACGGCTTGCTATGAAATAGCACACAAACACAAACATTATTAACACAAATGTTAACATGTTATATTTTGTAAACTTGTTTGATTTTTTAAAAATACTTGTACATCTTCTTCTCCTTAATAGGATTAAACTATTGAGCAGAGGGGGGTGTATATTTATATAAAACGAAATTTGCACTTTGATCTGCATCTGCACCGATTTTCAACGGGAGGCTTGATAGGCCCACATGTAATAAAATCTAGTGTCTCAGTCGTGGACATGCACTCCAGCCAAAGTCAAGTACTACACTGCAAAAACTTGGCGAAATGTCAAGTCATCAAGTTTTGTGGCCGGAACATTTATAACTCAAGTCGTCAAGTTGTGCTCGCCACTTTCGACGCTTAGCTTCGGATGGCTAAATGTCGATCCCTCATTCGTCCTTGCTGCTGATTCACCAGCACTTTGTCAAGTGGTGACAGCACCGTTCCGATTGTCTCAAGGCACTCACACATGGAAAATGGCATTTTCTTAAAGTAAACAGATAGTATACATTTAAAACATGACTTTGATTCTTTTACTGTATATTGAAAGTTTACAGAGTAATTCTGTTTTAAAAAAAAAAAAACTCCCCTGTCAATGGTCGATGCGTCTTAGTCAGATTAAGTGCTTCTCCAATGAGCGTGTGGAGGGCCATTAGGGGCGAAGGCCGAGTAAATGTCACCTTGAGTTGTGGCGGAATCAGCATGGAGTGTCTCTCGGCTCTATTTAAATCGTCACTTGCGCACATAATTGCGCCCACGTCTCGTGGAGTGTGTGTGTGTGTGATATGCGACAGAAACACGCTGCTTGGCTGTCGAATCTTAACTAGCTGCTTTCCTGTTTGTAATGGAGTCAATAGAGAGAGGCTACTGGTATCGAGGTATTTAAGTTGAGGAAAAACATTTTGTACAGTTGTGCTCTCTTGCTAATCATGGTAAATGTACCTAGTTATGGCTTTTACGAATAAAGTAATAGTCGCTGGAAAAACTCACCTATTTATCAGATGATGGTGATAAATGATATATCACTGATATAATTTACCGTGATTATATCATGGCTAGAAATTAGCTTGCTAACAATAATAACAAATCACGACAAAAACATTTGTACTACTACTACTAGAACTCTGTATTATCGAATTTGCTATTTCCAACATACACCGTTTAATTTGTAAAAAAATAAAATAAAATCAAAATTAAAATGAATTCAAATTAGCAGTTGAATTGTGAAGCAACCAAGCAGGATCAGGAAGCTGCTTGGCATGTTGTGTTATTTGAACCAGGCAGCGGTAATCAGCCAGCAGGGCAACTTGTCACACTTGTGTCACTAATGAAAAGTCTCCGGCGAAGACAGATTAGCCAATTAATAGGCGCGGAGTTGGCGTGTCACTTGAAGGCAGGAAAAACACGAGCGGTCATATTACACGAGAAGAAGACAGATGATTTGAAAGCACTCAACATGACCTCCCCAATTCAATCTGCGGTTTTCTTACAGTCTATAGATGAGGAGAGGAAGGCTTACATTACTTCCTAGACAAAAAGCACATCATGCAATTATGACGTAACGTCGAGAATAAAAGTTGATCAAAATCGGATTGGAGCCACCGAGACGCGATTACATGCAGAGCTCTGCGGAAAACAGGAGCTGTCCGTGACGTCAGTGCTGATCAGATTTGAGTATGACGGAGTGTGACCCTCCGGAGGTTGTGCGGATCCAATCAATGCTTATCGGTGTTGTGCGTGTAAATAAGCCGCCTGGATGTGTTGTGTTTCAAGAGGATGAATTGTGCAAGAGTGTGACTTGATCTCATCGTGCAAGATGCGGTCCCGTTGAGAGAGAGGTTTGCAAGCGGTCCACGCACAGGTAGAGCCAAATTGGATATGTCACTGCTCCCCACAATCCAGATGGTGAGTTGCTTCCCCTTGAGAGCTTTATTTTGTCTTTCTTCTTACCCCCCTCTGTTGTGAAGTCAGCCACTGGTGTAAAATGTTCATCACCCACACACTGCTTCCCAGCAGCACGGCCACCATATGTCTGCAACTTTTCTCATTCTACTCTTCACTCTTGCAAAGTCCCCCAAGGACGAGGTTAGGTTCAAGAGAAGCCGGCTTTGTTAGCTCACTCACATTGTTTTTGTGGTTGGTAAAGGAAGACTGTTAAATCACCCAAACAACCCAAGAAAATCCCAATAATCTAATTTTCATTCTGACACTTAATTTAAGTGTGTAGGTAAATACATTGTCAGTGATTACAATCCATTTCGGGGCACAGGAGTGCACAGTGAGGGATCATCATGTGCGTGTTCAGCTCGATCAGTCGTAAATTTAATAAATAAAAGCATAATAGGAAATGGATGGATGGAAATATTAAGATACTACATTTTCAGCCAAATCGGTACTGTATGAGAACGTTAGCTAGCTTGCTTATGCTAGCCCTCTTTTGTCCTAACACTTTATGTCCTGGGATGAGGTCATGTGTGTGTCTACAAAGATGTAACGAACGCTTTTAAAAATTGGAAATGTTAATGACACGTAACAGGCTAGGCAAAAAGCAACATAACGTTTTGTAGTAATATGATGCTAGCTCAAGTTTTGCTAGCTCAAGTTTTCAGGAAGCACCTTAATGGCTGTGTATGGGCCAACCTACATTAACAGGTCCACAGCATAGTCATAGTAGAGCAGCTTTTTGATTAACGCGACATGGGTCCTCTTAGCTAATTGTTTGAAGTCTGGGCTTTTTTGTCAGCCAGACCCCCCACCCCATCCCCCCTTGTATCCCTCCGGCCCTGTAAACCGTTTTGGCATTAGGGGAGTGATGCGCTCATTTACGGGACTCTCACAGCAGCCTCATGTTGCCTCCAGCCACAACAAAGTAAATACACTGTGCTTCGAATGCAATTATGGATCCAGTTGACTTGGTTAAGTCGCCTGAGCAACAACAGATCCCTCGCAACTCGGAGGCTCCACAAGATAACCTTCATCCGATTACATCGGCTCAGCGCGGTCCATTTATCTATTACAAGCAGACTTATGAAAAATACATGATTTTGCACGGAGAGAAAGATGTTCTCTGCCTATTTGCTTTATGTTGACGTTTTTATTATTGTTTAAATTGTATGCCCTGTTCTGATTTGTATGAAAGCTTTATGTAACATTAAATAGTTATCTTCCTACCAAAGCTGAACAATTTGTTGCATTCTTCTTCACCTACACCTCCACTCCTAAAATACTTGGAGTAATAAAAGCTGCCCTTCAAATGCTTAGTCAGAAAAACATCAATGGACGCAAATGTTTTCAGTCAGCCAAAATATTCCACATTAGGTTATGTCACAGTCTTTTTAAGACAAAGCAATCATTTTGGATACATTAGACCTTCTGTATTGGGCAGATGAGTCTCAGCAAAGGTGAACTTGACCTTTCTTCAATCATTCAACATAAGTTTGAGCAAAACTTTAAAAAACTCTAAAACATAAAAAGAACATACTTCATAGAGTAAAGCAGTGGAGTACCAGAAACATTTCAGGGCTTGACCAATTAATTTAAAGGCTTTATCGAAGCTAACATAATTTTGCAATGACAAGAGATAACCAATCATAAAGCATAAAGACAACAAGCAAAAGCTGAAATCCAACTCTCGACAGCCTCGCATTGCAATCTGAAAGGGTAACGCCTCTCCTAGAAAAGCCCGTGTCACGTGTATTCAGAATTCCGAGTGAGTTTATCTGTTGAAATTACACTCGCATGACAGTTAAGAACGTTACTTACAAAATGCCTGTCAAGCTATCAAATCTTTATGACGGTGACAAATAGGCCTAAATCATATTTCCATGATTTCCTATGCGGTAAAAATAGGTTGCAAATCATGAATCAATCAGACAAGCAATCGACAGGATCAGTCGATAATTTCGCATGAGGGCGAGGTTGCAAGGAGCTGGAGCCCATGCAGCACTCCAGGTAATGAACTGTCGGTGTGATATATGGACGTTGGTGTGTGTGTGTGTGTGTGTGTAGTGGTGCAAGACGGCAATGCGATGGCAGCACTTCTGTGATTTCTCTTCCATCACACTTACTCGGAGCGCACATACTGTACATGCCGAAAGGCACAACTCCTCAACAATTGCGACGGGGAACACTTGGACTCAATGTCCCATCATCTCCCCCGAGACGTGATCAAACTCCTAAGCCGTGCTTTGTCTGGTCCCCCACACCTCAAACCTAGTTTGCCATGAGGTAACCCTGCTGGGTGTATGAAGCTCCAGACAACTAAAGAGGCAAATAATAGCAAACTCAAAAAAACATTTTGAAATAAATTACAAACATCTCGCCATTAATCAAACACTATCTTACCTCAAATAAAATGGATAGAATTTACAATTGCACAACATCCGTCTTTTCCAATCTTTCTCAAGCAAGAGGACCCAAGTTTTTTTTTTTTTTTAACAGGACCCAAAGTTGTTAAAATAAGTTTACAGCACCAAACACATAAAAATAAATAACAGATCCTTGGCCTTCTGTGGGTGGGGAGGAGGGGCGTTCATAAAAATAAAGCAATTGTGTGGGAAGATTTGACTAAAATACCTTTAAAAGTATTTCTGTCCAAATTTGGTGTTTAAAACATACGCACATTGCCTCATTGAATATAGAGTGGAAGGATGCAAGAAAGAGTTTGTTACCAGAACCGACACAAGACATGAGCGCTCCAGCCTAAAAAGAAACTGGGCAGGTCTTGGGCGCTCACTAGCCGCCTGAGACGCCTCAAGAGCGCACACGTCGCTTTTCCTGCTGGATGGACGGACGAACGAACCACCAAAGTACGCACCACGAATCTTTCTTTTTTTGTTGTTCTTTATTATTATTATTATTATTTTTTACAAAGTTATATCACAATGGAGCGTCTTGTGACACTTTTTGGGCCGACGGTTTTGTCTACAGACAAGCGCTCTATGTTGCTGGCTCCTTATCGGGGTGCGCCGCTGGCGCCTTGTCCGGCCAGAGGAGCGACGCTCTGAGACTTTGCAAGCTCACTGGTGCCGATGACTACATAGTACCGTTAAAATGACGACTAATCTCGTTATTGTCGCGTGTGTCTTCACTTTAATACACGGTAAGTCCTATTCAGCTCATTAGTCATTTATACATAGGGAACTGTAATGGTTCAGTTATTTTCTGTCGTACTGTGTCCCAAGACTTTTGCACAATATGGTTCATGCAAATGTGGACCTTAAGTGTGTTCTGATGCTGTGTTACGACCTTTATTGATCAGGGCACATGTATTTTATGATGAAAAAAAATTTAAAGACACCAAAATGTAGCTGGCATAATAGATGAACAATATAAGATGTTATTTGTAGAACATGAATATTGTTTAGACTTAAATAAAACGGGGGATTTTTTCTCAAATACAGCAAAGTAGAAGTCATTATTTAAATGATGTATTCTTTGCAGGTTTATTGGGGTGGATTTTAATTCTATTAACATAGCTTGGTAATTACGCAAATGACATGTAATATTACAATTTTGTGTGGTGTCCAGTCAACAATGTGCTCTCCCAATCCCTCTCAATTTAACAATGGGAGGGGCACTTGTCGAATAACATTTTTTTTTTTTTAATAATTATTAACTTTACTTTGGGCCTTATCCATGAATTAAAACTAAGCAACTCAAAGAATCTCAAGTAAAAATTTGACAGTCGCCATACATTTCATAAGCTCCATTTTATTCAGTGCACATGAATAAAAACACACCAACCAAGCACACAGCGGGTGAAATAGCAAGTTCACTTGGGTTTTGCCTGTTGTCGTGTTTGATTGTGATCCCCTGAGGTTTTGACAACATGCCATCTGCTAACTGAAGCAGCAGGGGTACGAGTCATGGTGGGCATCCCAGCCAGAACACAGAAGGCTCAGATGGGCTAGCATGTATGGCGACTTTAGACAGGAGGTGTTTGGCTTGCTAATGACTTACAGTGTGTTCTCAACAACAACAACAACAACAACATCAAAGCCATTACAAAGTTTGGAAGCAAAACAACATTGTGATCATTGATGCGTCAAGTCATATTTTCTCTCTAAAAGGTCACAGTTGATGACTTTCAAGTTTTCCATGGTACCAATTCAACATGAACAGGACTCTCCAATTATAGAGTTTGTTATTGAGTTAACTGATGAGAAAGGGGCTTCATTTATGAAGCACCTTCGGACGCAACACAAACACTCAACTATTTTATTTTTATTTTTTTTGCATAATATTTACATGGATGAAAAGTAAACATACTTCATTTTCTTTTGCTAATACAATAACCCACCACATATTTATGGTTCTGTTCTCAAATTCTCCATTTGTTGCTTTTCACAGAAAAAAAAGTTGTTGTTTTTTCTTTCTGAAACATTCTAAGATGCCACAAAAGCGGTGTCAAAATTAGAATGTAGTATAATTATTGATCTCAAGGAATTTTGCTCAAGTGATACATCTCAACTGAGAGACTATGTATGTGGGGGCGGAGCTTAATTTAGCCGGGCTTATTACAGGTTTAACTAAACTATGTAACTTGATATATAGTGATTGCAATAATTATTTGTGTGAAAAACAATTATTTTTCATAAATAGAAAATAAATCATATGACAAACACTAACTTTTTTTGTACTCTAACGATGTGCTATTTTTTGGAGTACGTGTGTACTGTTAGTCATGAAAGCAAATTGTCGGTCTAGGCTGTGGCGCTGCCGACTCAGAGGAGCGCCTCATTAACTGGCTGCTAGGCGAGCACCGCTACAATCCGCTCATCCGCCCCGCGGTCAACCGGACCGAGAGGGTAACCGTGAAGCTGCAGGTGTCTCTGGCGCAGCTCATCAGCGTAGTACGTATTAATTCAAGCCGTGTATAAACGTAGAAACCGTTTGTGACTTCATTTATAATTCTCTGTTGTCAATTCTAGAATGAAAGGGAGCAGATCATGACCACCAATGTTTGGCTTACTCAGGTAAATATGAACTTGAACTCAGATTAATCCGTATCCATTGTTAGCATTTCAAACGGAGCCTACAGCTTCGACACGATAATATTATTTACCGATAAAGATGGATGGCAATCGGAAAGTCCGACTTACTCTTCTTTTTGCATTCAGCACTGGGTAGACTACAGGTTATCGTGGGACCCCGCCAAGTACGAAGGAATCGACAAGCTGCGCATTCCCTCCAGACACGTCTGGCTGCCTGATATTGTCCTCTATAACAAGTTAGTAGCAATTCCACGAACCATGGTATCCATTATTTTCACAATTTATCTCATACCAGTTTACAGACAATTGAGAAACATCTTGGTTCTTGTTAAGGTAAATTTCTAGGAGGAAAGGACAGGACGAGATCTAAGGGGTGGTACTGGGATTGAGTCAATGCACAATATCCCTTGGAGATTCATTGTTCAGACAGTTCCTTATCAAGGTGCTAATGTCTTTGTCTTCCCGTAGTGCCGACGGGACGTACGAGGTGACAGTCTTCACCAACGTCATTGTGCTCTCCAACGGCAGCATTAACTGGCTCCCGCCCGCCATCTACAAGAGCGCCTGCAAGATCGAGGTCAAGCATTTCCCCTTCGACCAGCAAAACTGCACCCTTAAATTCCGCTCATGGACCTACGACCACACCGAGATCGACCTGATGTTGAAAACGGAGGTGGCCAGCATGGATGACTTCACGCCCAGCGGCGAGTGGGACATCCTGGCGCTGCCAGGCCGGCGGACGGTCAACCCGCTGGATGCCACCTACGTGGACGTCACGTATGACTTCATCATCAAGAGGAAGCCACTTTTCTACACAATCAACCTGATCATTCCGTGTGTGCTGATTACCTCTCTAGCCATCCTGGTCTTCTACCTTCCCTCAGACTGCGGCGAGAAGATGACCCTGTGCATTTCCGTCTTGTTAGCCCTCACCGTCTTCCTGCTCCTGATCTCCAAGATCGTCCCCCCGACATCTCTTGATGTGCCGCTGATCGGCAAGTACCTGATGTTCACCATGGTGCTGGTGACCTTCTCCATCATCACCAGCGTATGCGTGCTCAACGTCCACCACCGTTCCCCCAGCACCCACACCATGCCCCCCTGGGTCAAGCTCATCTTTCTGGTCAAACTGCCGAGCTTGCTGTTCATGAGACGCCCTCACAATAACGCTGCCCTTCATAGGCTGCGAAAACAGAGATCGGGGAGGACAGTTCTGGGCTTGGGTTGCCCCGTCACATCCAAAACTGGTTTTCCGCAGACGACCTCGGCCTTCCTGCCTTCAGACTCCACCTTCTCAACACCAGGACATAAAAGTGCCCCCACTCTGGGCCTTAGGCACCCCAATAAAGGCGAGTTGCGGTCTACGGAATGCATTCCTGGTGCTTCGGACCGCCATCTTAGAAGCAATTCAAACTTGGCTACAGACGTCCAAGAGGCAATGAATGGGGTGCGTTTTGTAGCGGACCACATGATGGCGGAAGATGACGATCAAAGTGTACGTATCATGCATGAAATATCCGACCTGAGTCGTTCCTGACAAATCAATACCACAGTTAGAGGGATCCTGTGAGGAACTTGGAAAATCAACTAAGTATGGGCGGGAATTGGGGCGGAAGGGACAATAGTGGGGTAACCAGTTTGAAATCCAACAGGCAATTTAGACATTAACCACTCACCCCTTAGATGCATTCCTATTTGTGCTTGCAGGTGGTCGAAGACTGGAAGTACGTGGCCATGGTGGTGGATCGCATGTTCCTGTGGATCTTCGTGATTGTGTGCGTGGTGGGCACGCTGGGCTTGTTCCTCCAGCCCGTCTTTCAGAGTCAGGTGTCTCACCAACATCAGCAGCCCACTTCTGAGATGCCTCGCATTTGATCAGTGTGGGTTTTTCACCATCTTTGTTCGGGAAGAAGTCGTCGCTAATCTGCCGGACAACACGGATTAAGGATTAAACTCGAGTGATCGTCTTTTTCTTTGTCTTTTTTTGTGACGAAGAAACTGCCTGAATGAGTGTTTGTTAAAAGAAGAACACCAAACTGGTGCCTTGAGTTCCGAGGTTTATTTCATTCTGTGACCACAATTGTTAAGGAAAACATCCGTAGGCCAAATCATTTTCCTCCATTTAAATGAATGGAATTGCCATTAATTGGTTCCAGCCCCACAATCTGCCAAACTGCTTCTTGTTGTGAAGTGATTTAAGTTGAGTTTGTAGTCACCATTTAGCGGTTGTATCTAGAATTTTTACTCAGAGCAAAGAAATCAGTCGGGTCACTCATAAATCAAGGCACCGTTGTATAAAGTACATTGGAAGTTATGCGAAGCAAGCGGACTCATATTCTCATTTTTACACACACTTGTTAACTAAAAAAGATTTACAGTAATTTATTATTTAATTATATTGTAATTCAATATTATTATAAATAAAGGCCTACCCCTAATAATAAATGTTCCTTTTATATACACTTTGGCTTTACAATATATGTATCATCAGTATCTCAATAAATGTGCTATTGACTCAAACAAAAAAACAAATACACACCTCCCTTTTCCTCTCAGAAGGAGACAATCTTTCTATATCAGACTCAACTACGGTATAGCTTCAAAAAAATTAATCGATAGAATTGATTTATCGCAGATCAGAATTTCATTTCAACACTATCACTACACTCGTCCGGTACTTCAAATAGAACGAACACACACACACACACACACACTACATTCACCGCTCATTAAATGGTGCTGAGTGTGCTCATTAAGGGATTCTGCAGACTGTCGCCCATTTTGCCAAAGCTTCATCACGAGATTGCAATTAACTAACCCCACCTTCTTTTTTTGTCCAAATGGACTTTAATGACTTTTTTGTTTTGTTTTTAAAAATAACTGCAGATCACGGGTATCCATCGGAAGGGATGCCTCGTTAATATTGGCTGTGCATTAGCTACTAGGGTGAGATACATTTTATTATACGCTTTACTAGACCGTGACTTTTCAATCTGTTTGTTGTTGTTGTTGTAAATATCGTCCGTGTGATGGATAGGATGTCCACAATTAGCCACCACATAGACGACGCCAAAACAAACCTCACAAAGCATTTTTATGATGGAGCAATATTTTCTCACGGGTCCGGTGTCAGCGCTGGAGTTCCCATATGGCGCCTCCTCATTTCATGTCGGCGAAGGCCTCTAAATTTATCGAACGGAGAGCTCGTTCGTCTCACTGAAGGACATCATGGAAAATCATTCTGGCAGGAGGAAAAGGGGAGCGTTTATTTGGGGGGAAAAAGATGCTGAGAAGCACAATGACAGGCATATTTCTAAAACGAATCCTCACATAACTGACCGAGAAACTTTACTCACGTTGTCCTTATCTGTTTTAATCGCCACTTATGTTGTTTGCTATTTAGTTGATAAGTGAACTTTTTAAATGGGTGTGATCTTATATGTCTTCTGCATTCTTACAACTGTTACTATTAATCCAAATAATAATAATAAATAAAATCTCATATTTTAAGATTTTACCATATTTTTGCTGTGGTTATAATAAGGCCTGCAACTGAAGTGCTCAATACCTTCAACTGGATTTTAAGAAAATTAATGTAAAGTCATACACTTTAAAAGTCATACTTACCCTGAGAAATAGAGGACAGGTTATAACAGGAACCTATGGCTTTGTGTCACATCAGCTTCTCATAGGTTGCCGTAGCAATCAAGCTTCTGTCAGAGGCTGGCTCAGCCTTCCCTCCCTCCCTCTCCTTCCTTCTCTGCATCCTTTCACTCTTCCTCTTGACTTTCTCCGAGCCTGGATCCAGCGCAGCCTTCGTCCAGCAGCCAGGAAAATGAAAGGCAATTTTTGCCTCTTTTTTGCATCCACCTGTTCTGTCTTTTGGTTGCATCTTCAGGGTAAGTCAGAATGCTCCGTGAGTGATTTACTGGAAACACAGTTTAGTTTGTTTTAAGCCTGCAACATAGGCAACTATAATGGTTATTACAATTTTTGTGACCCCCCAGAAAAAGCGTAAAACAAAAATAAATGATTATATAAATTACATTATTATTAAAGTAGTTTTGTTTGTCTGTTTTGCACACCCACTACAAAATTGTATGCTTTTTACATTTTTCGTCTTTACAAATGCTTTTTAGAACCTAAATTAGCATTCTGAAATTGCATTTCTTTATTTTACAAAATTGTCAAATAACTTTTTATTTGAATAATGATTATGATTGATGCTGATTCTGATGGCATATATATATATATATATATATATATATATATATATATTTTTTTTTCAATATAGTTTGTGTCTTTTTATTTGATACGTTTTATATCTCTGTCTGTCTGTGGCCATCCATCTGTCCTGTGACCTCAGGAGGAGCATGTTCAGAGGGCGAACACAAGCTCTTCTCCGTCATCTTCTCCAAGTACAACCAGTTTATTCGACCGGTGGAGAACGTGTCTGAGCCAGTCATTGTGCAGTTTGAGGTCTCTATGTCGCAGCTGGTCAAAGTGGTGAGAAGGAATTGCAAGTTGGCAGCTTGACAATTTTGGGTTTGGCTGAAATTCATATTGATCAGAGAGTGGCGGCAGTTGACTGGAAGGGCACCGTTGTAAATGGGACGCTACAAATTGTTAATCTACTAACCTAATTGCTCGATTTTGAATTTACTGTCAATATCAATAAAAGAGATGAGTGAAGAGTGCAACGAGGCAAGCAACTGGACTCTTGTTTGTTGAATTAATGTCTTTTTTCCTGGACATTCAAAAATGACTTGGGCAATTATGCTATGAAGCTAAAGAAATTCTCTGTACCCGTAAACTGCCTGCCATGGAAAGTCAAACTATGTCGAGACAACATTGTCTCTGTTTTTGCTGCTAAAATATTCCAGCATGTCTTGTTCTAAAATCCTTTCTGCTGCTCCCTTCTCAGGATGAAGTCAACCAGATCATGGAGACAAACCTCTGGCTAAGACACGTAAGTTCACTGTCACAATTGGGTCACAAAGGGTGCCCAGTATGGAGCCTTTCCTCTGTCATGGGGCATGACGAAAACAATCTTGAAGTATTTATGGAGATGAGGGGGAAATGCCTTGTAGTCCAGGTTCTTAAAACCTGATAGGCATCGCAACTTGGGCCCAGATACACAGAGGAAATGGATGCATTGGATTTTAAATGAAGAGTGATTGTTTAAGTGCATCAGTGTCTTTGTTAATTACCGTATTTTCCGCCCTTATATATGGACCAAATTCCTAAATTTAAACTGGCCCAAAGCATTGTGTCATGAAATCAATCATAAGTGGCCCGCTGAAGACTATGAATCATGAATCAAAAAGACTATGGATCATTATTTTATGATTATAAAGTAATTTGTTCCGTCTGAAGTTGAAATAAAAAAGATAAAATGGAGAATGATTTGATTTGGATTAAAAATCTGACATGATGCATTAATGGTGCGCCTTATAGTCCGGTGCGCCTTATATAAGGATTAAGTTTTAAAATGGGCCATTCATTGAAGGTGCGCCTTATAGGCCGGTGCGCCTTATAGGCCAGAAAATACGGTATCTGACATATCACAAGAAAGCTGGACAAAAAAAACAAAAAAAAACAGCAAGTCAAACGATTCAGAACTGGACCACAAATTTGGAAAAATACGTTTCTGAAGTCGCTTAAGACTTTAGTTCAGTGAGCAATTGATTAATTCAGATTTTTGTGCTATAAATTATAGTTAATTTCCAGTTTCCTATCATTGTTCATATTTGCATTTGCATTATTTTATAAAGCTTTTTGATCCTGCTCTCATACCTAATGAAGAGTCCCATATAGTGCCTCGGGTCTAAACATGACATATTTTACTCCTTTGTTTTTGTGCAGATACTTTCATTCATACTAATAGGGAGGTGACAAGATCCCCCCCCCCCCAACATTTAATCAAGTGCAAGTTTTAGAGCACCCGCTGTTTGCCTCTCTATTGTGCCTTTAAGACTCTTGCAAGGACTGCCAACAGCAAAAAGGCCCGTTAAGCACATTTTAGTTTCAGCGCTAACTGAATAACTTGTCTCTTCTTTTTATTGTTTCTCTAGGGAGTGGGAGGAGGCGTGTGAATGATGTTATGTTTCATCTTGGGTTATATGGTGCAATTTATGTGCTCTTTTTGTATTAACTTTTATCTTGCGCCAGGCACTAAAATCTTTATGTTTCTATCGACCACTGAGCCACCAAATGGTTTTAATTTGTCACCTGCTCGGTAGGTAAATTTACATAAAAATGAGTTTCGCGACAGAAGAGTCCTCGTATTATTTGTGTTCAGATATTGTTCCGTTTTTTTCTTTTTTTTAAACTTAAATATTTTACTGGTAATGTTTTAGATCTGGAATGACTACAAACTCAAATGGAATCCAAGAGATTTCGGTGGTGTCGAGTTCATACGTGTGCCGTCCAACCGGATATGGAAGCCTGATATCGTGCTCTACAATAAGTGAGTCTTTTGGTTTTTATCTTAAGCAAAATAAATAAATAAACTCACCTCGGAGAACCCCTTCGTCGTCCATTTCTCCCCACAGTGCAGTCGGTGACTTCCAGGTGGATGACAAGACGAAAGCTCTGCTCCGGTACAACGGCGAGGTCACATGGATCCCTCCCGCTATCTTCAAGAGCTCGTGCAAGATCGACGTCACCTACTTCCCCTTCGACTACCAGAACTGCACCATGAAGTTTGGCTCGTGGACTTACGACAAGGCCAAGATCGACCTGGTGCTGATCGGCTCCACCATCAACCTCAAGGACTTCTGGGAGAGCGGCGAGTGGATGATCATCGACGCCCCCGGCTACAAGCACGACATCAAGTACAACTGCTGCGAGGAGATCTACACGGACATCACCTACTCGCTTTACATCCGCCGTCTGCCGCTCTTCTACACCGTCAACATGATCATCCCATGCCTGCTCATCTCCTTCCTCACCGTGCTCGTCTTCTACCTGCCGTCCGACTGCGGCGAGAAGGTTACACTTTGCATCTCTGTGCTGCTCTCCCTCACCGTCTTCCTCCTGGTCATCACCGAGACCATCCCCTCCACATCGCTGGTCATTCCGCTGATCGGCGAGTATCTCCTTTTTACCATGATTTTCGTCACCCTTTCCATCGTCATCACCGTCTTCGTGCTGAACGTCCACTACCGCACGCCCAAAACGCACACCATGCCGCGGTGGGTGCGGGGCGTCTTCCTGGGCCTGCTTCCCAAAGTCATGTTCATGACCCGACCGGAGAGAGACCCGGAGAAGACGAACAAGAGCGTCCAGATGATCCGCCCCAGACCGTGCGGCGCTCACAACTCGGGGTCCCAACACAAAACACAGGTTCTGCCCTCCGGCGTGGTGTCCAGCTTGATTAACCGGCAGAAGCCCCCGAATGACACGGAGCTTTCCGATCTCCACAACTTGAACGCAAACGAGCTAGCCAAAAGCGCCGGGTCGGGCTCGTTGTGCTGCGAGGAACGCTGCTGGCACCAGAGGTCCGGGAAGCTGCCAACAGACTCTGGAGGAGGCAGCGGCTTGAGCTGCCTAGGGGTCCTTAGCGGAGGCTCCAGCTCGGAGTCTTTGGATGCGGGAGTATTGACCCTTCTGCCGTTCTCCCCCGAGATCAGGGAGGCTATTGAGAGCGTCAAGTATATCGCAGAGAACATGAAAATGCAGAATGAGGCCAAGGAGGTGAGATCGCAAACACGTTTTGAGCATTTTCCCTCTCTTGGTTCATTACACAAACCATTAAACTCAAGATGTTCTTACCTGAGCTAACAGTTAGCTTAGCTTCTTTCATTACTATCTATTTTATTTCCTTCACTATAGAGATGCTTTTCACTGTGTTGCCTCTCACAGGTCAGCCTTGATACGCTGCTAGACAAGATTTGCGATTGTGAAAATATGAATAGCTGTCATTTCAAGTATACCAAACACCTACTTGTTTATTGTCGCACATATCATAGGTTCAGGATGATTGGAAATACGTCGCCATGGTGATCGACCGCATCTTCCTGTGGGTTTTTGTCCTGGTGTGCATCTTGGGGACCGCCGGGCTTTTCCTCCAGCCTCTTCTACTCGGGGATGACATATGAATACATATTATGCTATTATCATTTTTTTTAAGAATTCAGACTATCAAAATGCACAGCCTTTTTAGGATATTTTAAAAGACAGAACACAAACGTACCGACGTCAGATGAAAACCGTATGGCCTTGAAATTGGTCTTCAGAGCATGAAACAAGAAATGGGTGGCAACCTGAACACATTATGATCAAAGAGCGACATCATATGTTTAATTGAGGTACTGCAACAAATTGCCTGCAGCGCTGAAAGATTTTATTGTGGCATTTTGTGCAAACTCTTATGCCTTTATATATCGCCATAAAATCCCCAGTAAATACAGTTTTTTTTTTTAAATGTCCGATCTTATTTTGCACATTATTTGGCTTGCTCCCCTTTAAAAAAATTGTACAGGGAGCAAAAAGGAGATGTCCAAATTGTAGTAAACATACCAGGGCAGCTGGTACGACTCGGTCCTCAGGTGAGCTGTACCCTTTTGCTTCGTGGCAAACTCTATCCAGAAGAGGCAGCTGTCAAATGACAGAATGGGCTGATTGTTCACAAACGTCCCTAGAGCGACATGAGGATGACTCTGTGTCCTCCAGAACTCAGGACAAACTCTTCCAGGTGGTCATATAGAGGCTTGGGCAGGTTTACACTGGAGGTCTCTCATGAAGTTGGGCTTGTGGGGCATGGAAACAAATCTGCATGAGGTTTGTCGCTCACAACACATAGGGTGCTAGAAAGAAATGTGAGTTTCCATGCACGGCCATCTTTACCCTGAAGAAGTAAACAACAGGAGCTCAGTCAAGTGTGCGACATGTTTCACTTTTATTTACAAGAATCACATTCTTAACATAACTAGCTATACTACTGTAACCTTCAAGTGTGAATTACTAAGTGGATACATGCACTTTTTGTCTCTCTTCTGGAATGCATCATGCAAACGTAGCAAAATTTCCCATTACAGATAAATCCAGGATGGCCACCCCAATCTAAAGTGTAATTGTCAATTATGTGAAATCAACACATTTTCCAGAAAGACATAAGGAAATGACTACGCACTGGAGTATAAGTCGCACCAGCCATAAAATGCCCAAAAAAGTGAAAAAAAACAACATAGATATGTATATAAGTCGCTCCTGAGTATAAGTCGCCCCCCCCCAAACTATGAAAAAAAACACGACTTATAGTCCGAAAATTACGGTACTTTGGTTTCTTGTTTTATATTTAATATTACAAATGATTTCATGTGCAGAAAATAACACTGCAGTTAACACTTTGAGTTCCACAGCAATTTGTTTTAATGTGTAACAAATAAATAAAGTTATAAAGTTTAAATGTATTGTAAACAAACCAGCTGGTTTGAAATTGGCATTTGGTATGAAAAGCATAATTGACGCAGCCATTGTGGCTAGTGGCTGTGGAGTGGCCATCAAATTCTCTGACCCTCTGGCGGCTCCCCCGGTAATTACATGTTTTTTGATTTCCACATCACGTATTTTAAAAATATACAGTAGTAGTTAGTAGTCCAGAAATGTGTTGCAAAACATAATCAAATCTAGATGTGCCTCACCTTCATGTTCCTCAACCTTCAGAGGACACCTCCAATATGTTTGGGAACGATAATGCTGGCCCATTTGTAGATAACCGGGATGAAGAGGAGAGCTGAGCCCAGGACGGACACCAGCAGGAATGCCCAGAGAAAGATTCGATCCAGAACCTGGGCAACAAATTTCCAGTCCTGTACCACCTAGAGAAAAAAAAAACACATAAAAGACAGTTATGCAACATGTTGCCAGGCAAAACTGAAGTGTGGTTTGACGTTGCTGTGTTACAAGTTGTTTGCACAGGGGAAAAAAAAATAAAGAGCATGGGTGAGGTAGTGAGGACACCACATTCCTCGTTTGCATGAGTGCTTGTTTGACTTTGATAAGCAAAATGTTTGATTGGGGTGGCCATCTTGGATGATTGCAATCTTTCACTATGCAAATAACAGACTCACCTCTCTGACCTCATTTTCTTTGACCACATGCATGGTTATGTAGCGGATGGAATCCAGCGCAGCTTGGATGTTGAGTCTGGTGTGGGAGAGGCCGTGCTCAGCGGGATAGTCCTTCATCATCCCCAATCCCGGCACCCGTCCCGTCGGTGCTGCTCCCGCCGTGCCGTAGCGGTCCACGTGGCTGCGCATGCACAGCAGCTTGGGGAGCCGATGCAGGAAGACCCTGCGCACCCACGGCGCCATGCCGTGATGCGTGGATGACGAGCGATGGTGCACGTTAATGGCGAAGACGGTGATAACAATGGAGAGCGTGACGAAGATCATGGTGAAGACCAGATACTCGCCGATGAGAGGGATGGCCTTGGACGAGGAGGGGATGATCTCCTCGATGACCAGAAGGAAGACGGTAAGAGACACCAGCACCGAGGTGCAGAGGGAGATCTTTTCGCCGCAGTTGGACGGCAGGTAGAAGACGAGGATTGTGAGGAAAGATAGGCCGATGCAGGGGATGATGAGGAAGAGCGTGTAGAAGAGTGGCAGCCGGCGGATGATGAAGAAGTACGTGATGGTGGGATAGGAGACGCCGGCGTCCACTCTTAGACCGCGGCTGCCTGTGGCCGTCACAATTTCCCACTCGCCGTTGTCAAAATAGTCCTGCCTGTCTACGTGGAAGTCCTCCAGAATGATGTCGACCTGCCAAAGAAAAATCACACCGACTTCACACAATTACTGTATATGCCGGATAGCACCTATTAAAAATAAATAATCTTTAGGACAGTTTTTGGGGGGGAATCAGAGATTTTAGGCCTGTATATTACTTGCATTTTTTTTGTCTTTTTTCTGGATTTGTCTACCTGGGAGCCATCGTAAGTCCACGAGCCAAATTTCATGGAGCAGTTCTGCAGGTCAAATGGGAAGAAGGTGACGTCGATGGTGCAGGCAGATTTGTAGTTGGCAGGCGGTGTCCACAATATGGTCCCATCGTATTTGACTACTGCCTTGGTGACCGTGCCCTCGAAACGACCGTCTGAACTGTCAGGGAAAGCGACATGAAGTAAGATCTAACAAAACATAACGATCCCATTTGGAGCCATTGTTTCCGCGCGCTCACATTCACACATCATTTATGAGGCTCAGAGTGGAAGCTGTTAAAACCACGTTTTATTATTCCAAAACAGATTACAGTTAAATAGTCCGGGCATCGCGGACATTTCTGACCTGAATTATCTTCAATCAAAAAAGAAAAAAATAGATTTGGCAGGGGAGCTAAAAATTTTATTTTGCTGAGGATTTTGACGGAAAATGATTGATTCCGTCGATACAGACTGACAAGTGCAGCAAATACGTTCTGGATACATCCTGCATGTATTATGTAGTTTCGATCTATCACGTTACATACTTATCATAAAGCACGACGTCTGGGAGCCAGAGCCTGTCAGAGGGCACTCGTATAGTGGTGATGCCCTGGTAGTCGTCGGGGTCCCATCTTAACTTCATGTCAGTCCACTCCTGCATGACAAGCAACCCCAAGTTGACTTTAACTTGGATGATAAAATTGCATTAAAAGCATCAATCCGTTGACGGTAAACGAGACACAGGTTATAAAAAAAAACATTTTAAAAAAATACGATGATATACAAAACATTTCATCACAGCGAAGGAGGCATTTGTGGGGATTGTTCAATTGTGAGACACAGAAGACCATGAATGAAGCTGACAACAGTGGAGTGGAGATGAGGAGGAAGGCAGTGAGGGCAGAAGCTGGCAAAGTGCCAAGAGGAATCATCCTGATGGGAACTGTCAGGGAGATGCCACCGGTCATCAAGATGGAATGCTTGGTCGGTCACAAACATTTTTCATGGATGGGGATTGCTCAACTTGCCTGTTTCATCCACACATTGGTGGTCATTAGTTGGTTCTTCTCATCCTGATTGGTGAAAACACAGCAGAGGCTTTATTGTATTCCTATTGTTACTCAATTTAAAAAGAAAGTCGTGTTGAACCGCACCACATCGACGAGCTGGGAGATGGCCAGTCCAAACTTGACGTAAATGGTCTGGTTTAGATATTCCACCGGGCGGACCCATTTCTGGTAGTTCCCAAAGAGGTACTTGAAGAGCTTGTCTTCAGCTTTTGCATAGGAGGAAAGGTTAGGAACCCCTGAGAGTGATAAGAACCATAGAACTTCTCATCACTCTAGAAACGTCTATCTGACTCGGAACTTCTCTTCTTTTGAAATGAAATGTGATTCATGTGGCCTTGGAGGATGCGTGCTGCCCCTGCCGAGTGTATTAAAACACATTAATGCTATCAATCCTACTCGGAATGACGCCGTTTGCCTTTGGGGCCCGATTTACGGGCAGTGGATCTTGTATTCAATCACTCCTCATGTCGATGCAGACAAGCAATTCCCTAATTAATGAGACTGTTATCTGCCCATTCATCATCTTTTCCAGCCGCCCTTCTTTTAAGGGTCGGTCCGCTTGGCTGAGACTCTCAAATCGATAATGGCGTAGCTGCGAGGATTTGCGGCTCCCTCAGCAAACCAATTAATGGCGACATACTGCTACTATCCCCTTTATTATAAAAAACATTGATCTTCATGACATTTCATAACACTTAAATGGACCAATCACATGCATCGGAACATTTCTCCTGCATTCAGCCAATCAAATGTTTTATGTGTGTGCAAATGGAGCAAGTCGGTGTCTTGTATGTAAGGCGAAAAGTGGAAGCAACTAAACTATTCAATCTTATTGATTTTTTTCATGGTAGCAAAGTGATGTGCTGGTTAGGTTCACAGTTTTGGAT
Source organism: Syngnathus typhle (assembly GCF_033458585.1). Lineage (NCBI taxonomy): Eukaryota > Metazoa > Chordata > Actinopteri > Syngnathiformes > Syngnathidae > Syngnathus > Syngnathus typhle. The sequence continues at coordinate 18,898,368 of NC_083741.1, forward strand.
ACATGCATCCAAGCCTCAAATTGTCCATAAATGTGAATGTGGATGTGACCAATTGGTTGTTTATAAGGCGAAGCGACACATTTTGTACTATATGTCGAGGAAGAGCAAAGTTTAGCCAGCTTTGTTAGTTGGGAATCTTTGTCACGTGTACATTGTATTTTTAAAAAAAAAGAATCCTTTGAAAGCCATTTAAGGAGTTCGGGATCATAATTTGTGGTGTATTTACGATGAACGCAAGCAATTCTAAACATTTTACTGCAAGGGTGTGTATTATTTGCCGTTTTTTCATCATCGCGGCAGGGCTCTGTCCCTAACGTGAGTAGTGTGGATCTTTCGCAATATCAGCGGCTTCTCTCTGATACCGCTCAGTCATGTGGAATCCATTTATTGACATGTAAACAGCGTCGGCGGGCAACTTACGCAGCGAGTGGCACAGGTGGCAACAGTGCAGCAGCGGCAACAGCAGCAGCAGCAAAGCGAGAGAGGAGGCGGCCGCCCCCTCCGCTCTTAGCATCGTCTCAGAGACGCTCAGGCATCGTTGGCGCGTTAGACAGAAACTGCGTTAAAAGGTATCATTGGCTTCATAAAAATACAACAAGAGCACAAACAAAGCGTCATGGTAGGAGAAAAGCAGAGTTCATGCATACCTGTCCCTGAGTGGCGTCAGTGAATAGAGAAGCGATGCTCACAGCCTCTCTCCTCTTCCCGCCTCCCCTCCTGCCTCGAGAAAGCACCACCCCCTCAACAACATATACAGTCCCCCTCATCTTCCTTGCAGTTCTTGAGGTCACCTCATATTCAGCCGCAGTCCGATCACGTTTCTCCCTGTGGAAACACAATTGAACAAAGAGGATTAGAAGCCTCCCCCCCCAAATTTAGACTGTGGGCATATTTCCAAACATAAATAAAAAATTGTGGAAATACAGAAGAGCATTCACAAACATTATTCTATACTGAGTTTATTTAATAAATATGCTTTGTGCAGAATTAAATACATCTTCAAATGGCTTTCCAAACAGCAGATTATGCCAGAATGTGGGACATGAATTGTCAAATAATCATCATAGTGTCAACCAGAAAAAGGCTCCCAAAAAATGTATTATCCAAGATATTCACTTTTGTTTGTTTGCCATTTAGAAGGTTTTCTAAGCCCTTTGCAATGCAACAATTTTGTGTATTAATTAAAGCAAATTGAAACATCATAATTGTGTCGAGTAAATGCTATGTTTATGCTCATGCGCTAACATGGTGCTCATATCAAAAGACTTTGAACTTTAGAATAAGACACATGAATTAATTTGTAGTTATTCATTGGGGCTATTTTATCATTCTCGCTCCCAATATGCAAAGGTCCTTTTTATGACATAACCTGCAAGCGGCTCATCAAATAGCCACATCCCTTATTATTACACTTATGTAATGTTTGTTGTGAATCTCAAGTAGTGCGGGGACTGATATTTCAGCATCATGAATAGGAAACATTCTCAACGGAAAAGAGCCAAAAATAAAAACTGATTAGAACATATTGATGAAGCGGAGACATATTCCTGTAAAAATAATGCTGAGTTTAAGTACCATCGGAAAATAGGCAAAAGACGAACTGAAATGCGATAGAAGTGCAAATAGATGAGGTGGGAAGCAGGAGGTGCCACTTCGTAATCGCATAGAGAAAATGTAAATGATTAATTAAGTATAAAGTTTATACTATAAACCAACACACGCGCGTTTTACTGACTGCCTCTCCTCCGATCTTCGCCCACGCAGTTGAACGAAAACTGTCCTTTCCTATTGTGCCGCAACGCTCGTGAACGTCGCACGCAATCCGAGGGGTGGAAGCGGACCCCGAAGCCTAAACAACACGCCGAGTCGATTTAAAGGTAAAAACAGAACTGCACCTTAAGTATGCAACATGACATGTGTTTAATGCCATCAAATTTGGTTCGTTTCAGTGTCCAGAAAAGTTTCGAAGTCTCTCGGATCGAAAGTGAAAAAGCACTTTAAACTGATCAGCCAAGTTTTTGCTGCCGCTCTTGCCTTGTCAGTGGTCGAGGGATTGTTGGAACCGAATCCCAGCTGACTTTGGGCAACAAGCGGACTACATCCTGAACTTGTTGACAGTCAGCTGCGGGGGCACGTAAAAAGACGGACAACCATTGAAAATCACTTTCACGCTGTCACAAGTTGTTTTGGCGTTTGATTCCAGATGAAGCTGACATGTTACCGCAGCGCCTTGCTGCTCTTCATCTTGCTTCCCGGATCCTGTCAGGGTGGCAACATTTTGGTTTTTCCAATTGAAGGCAGCCACTGGGTGAACATGGACATCCTCATGCAAGAGTTGCACGCGCAAGGTCACAACCTGACCGTCGTACGGCCCAGCAAGACGTGGTACATTAAGGACGGCGCCGCCCACTACAACACCATCACCGTCCCCGTGGAAAGAAGCTTGGACCAGAACTTCATCACCGGCTTGATTTACGAAATCATCGAATACGAAAGAGGCGCGATACCTCTCATGACGTTCCTCCATATGACTGTGGGATTGTTTGGAGATTTTTTGGAAGCTCACGTGATGGTGAGCAATTTCACAACGGCGGTTCTCGACGACCAGGATTTGATGAGGAGACTGAATGACAGCAAGTTTGACCTGATGCTCACTGACCCCTGCTGGGGCGGAGGGGCTATTGTGGCCAGATATTTGAACCTCCCTCTGGTGTACAACGTCCGCTGGATGATCGCCACCGAAGCCCACCTCGCCATCGCCCCGTCGCCGTTATCTTACATTCCCGTCGTGGGAACTGGTAATACAAACAAAATGACCTTTCTTCAAAGAGTCAAAAATGTGTTTGTGTTTCTGATCGCTTCTACTCAACATTACCTGGTCATTAAAAACACGTACCAGAAAGTATGCGACAAATATCTCGGACCTGATAACGACATGCACCATTTGCTTCTTTCTGCTGACCTTTGGCTCATGAGAGTGGACTTTGTCTTTGAGTTCCCGCGTCCCACCATGCCAAACGTCATCTACATGGGGGGCTTCCAGTGTAAACCTGCCAAGCCTCTACCTGACCACCTCGAAGAGTTTGTCCAGAGTTCGGGAGAACATGGATTCATCCTAATGTCGCTGGGGACATTCGTGAACGAAATCCCCGCGGATTTAGCCGACTACATCGCGGCGACTTTCGCCAAGCTCCCTCAGAAAGTCATTTGGAGGTATAAAGGCGCTACCCCATCCACGCTGGGGAACAACACTCTCCTGGTGGACTGGATACCGCAGAACGACCTCCTTGGACATCCCAAGATGAAACTCTTTGTGGCTCATGGAGGGACGAACGGCGTCCAGGAGGCAATTTACCACGGAATTCCCGTGGTGGGCATACCCTTGTTTTTCGACCAGCATGACAACCTGCTGCGTCTCACGGAGAGAGGGGCGGCCGTGGTGGTCACGTTAGCATTGGTGGACAAAGATGACAACTTCCTGAAGGCCATCCAAGAAGTTCTTGCTAACCCGTCCTACAGGAATAACATGCAGCGGCTCTCCAGGCTACATAAAGATCAGCCCATCACACCGCTCGACAACGCCCTCTTCTGGATGGAGTTTGTCATGCGGCACAAAGGTGCAGCTCACCTGAGGACTGAGTCCTTCAAACTTCCCTGGTACACCTACTACAATGTCGACGTGTATCTATTCCTGTCTGGAGCTGTGCTGGCTTTGCTTTTAATGTTATTCATCATGATCAAATATTTGTGCTCTGCATTATGTAAGAGGAAAATCAAACGTGAGTAGATAAATCACAATATATGGACGGTGAATTACTTATTTGTGATTCACTTTTCCCGCTCTTACTTCCTTGCAAAGGTGACACTAAAGAAAGCAAGGTGGTAAACTTCTCAAGATGATGCAGCGATAGGCCAGGATGTACAGATAGTACATTTGTAGTACATGTTGTGATGCAAAAAAGCAACATTTAATAAGCTTCATAAACAGTCTCTCAGTTTAATTAAAGTACTAAACAAAAAACAGCATGTTGTAAACAAAGTTTTGTGCAATATATTAAAGATGATCTTACCTTTTTCGGAAATGTTGTCTTGAATGACTATTAGCATTTTTGTAGATTCTATGGTCACTCCAAAAGGCTTTGTGCATTCAGTCTGCTTAGTTCTTTCTGTAGTATTCGATTTTGACTCCATTGTTGTCATTCTAACCACTAATCTGCCGGAATCTGTAGCAGGATGATACCTAAGGAAACAATGTAAACAAAATGAATACGAGCCAAAATATCGACATACTGATCAAATCCATCACATTTTTAAGTATTCAATGTTTTCAGACACATTTAACACTCTTAATCTGTGTTACCAACATCTTAGGTTTCAATTGCATTCAACTTAACAGGAAGTCATGTTTCCTTGATAAGGGTTGATTTGGGTCTGAGGAATTTGACTTCACAAACTAACTTGCAGAACGTGGTATTGAAACACAATGTGGAAGCAAAACGTTTGTTTGCATTTTTCATTGTGTTCAATCTATATTTATCTATCTGTCACGCCAGCAAACTCTCAAAGCAACAATACAATCATTCACGAATGTGCCCTCAACGGGAGCTCGCTTTAAAGTAGCGTAAAAGGAAATCCTGCCGAGAATCCTCCGAGAAGGAAACCATGAGCAGGGTAAGCAGAGAGTAGCCTATCAGGCTGCTGAAATGCGCCATCTAGTGGCTTAAAATAGCCGTCGTTTCCTTTTTGTGTCTGAAAATTAGTTTATTTCTGAGAAAACATACAATTATAGAGTGATAAATTACGCTGTAATGTCAATTTTCTGAAATGACACTTGCATTACCACAGGTAAAATGTGAACTAGCAATCTTTCCCCTTTGAACTATATCCTTATCAGCACACGAGTGTTTAGGAGCATGAAACTATAAAGTCAAAGTCCGACTGGGCTAGAAGTGCAAGAACGAACACGGGTTCTCTTTCATAGAAGGGAATCTCTGGACAGAAACTACGTACATTAGATGTCAAATGAGGTAATATTGACTATTTTGTATCAGCGGCATTTTCAATTGATGCATGTATGTGTGTGAAAAATGGAACGGTCCAAAAATCTAAAGGAATGAAAACAATGTAGAATCTTTCTTACGGCCTTTTTTTGTCATCCGAAATTGTAGAGTGAAGATGCTTTGGTCTTGGGTCTGCCTCTTGCTTTCCACTCTATGTGTGACTTCCGCTTTTGGTGGCAAGGTGCTTGTTTTTCCATTGGATGGAAGCCACTGGGTGAACATGAAAGTGGTTATTGAGGGACTGCACTCGAGAGGGCACCAGGTTGACGTGTTGCGAACGGACGACAGCTGGTACATCAAGGAAAAGTCCCCGCACTACACCGCCATCACGCTTGACGTGGAGTCGGGCTTCAGCAAAGATTTGATTATTGAGTTTGTGGAGCAGTTGCTGCGCATCCAGCGACAAGGCAAGTCCCTCTGGAATCGTTTAAAACTGGAAAGGGAGCAAAGTGAAAAAGCCTCAGGGATGCATGAGAAAACAAGCAAATTGCTGATGTGGATTTTCGAGAATAAAACAATGGTGGAGTCACTGCGAAGTGCCAAATATGACCTCGTTCTGACAGACCCGGCAGTGCCGTGCGGTGTTATTCTCGCCCACTACCTGAAGCTGCCTCTGGTTCTCAACGTGAGATGGACCACCCACGGCGAGGGGCATTTCGCAATCGCACCGTCCCCTCTCTCGTACGTGCCCCTTACAGGGACAGAATTTTCTGATAAGATGAGTTTTTTTGAAAGAGTAGTAAACAATTTGTTATTTATCTTTGCCGAATATCAATACTCAAAGTACATCGAATCGCATTACGATGGCGTGGTTCAAAAATATTTAAGCCCCGACACAGACTACCGTTCGCTGTTCCAAGCAGCAGACCTGTGGCTCATGAGAGTGGACTTTGTCTTTGAGTTCCCACGCCCCACCATGCCCAACGTCATCTACATGGGGGGCTTCCAGTGTAAGCCTGCCAAGCCTCTACCCAACCACCTGGAAGAGTTCGTCCAGAGTTCCGGGGAACACGGATTCATCATCATGTCCCTGGGGACTCTAATCGCAGAACTTCCTAACGACTTAGCCGACGGAATTGCGGCAGCTTTTGCCAAGCTCCCCCAGAAGGTCATCTGGAGGTATAAAGGTGCTAAACCCTCCACTCTGGGCAACAACACTCTCCTGGTGGACTGGATGCCACAAAACGACCTTCTTGGACATCCCAAGATGAAACTCTTTGTTGCTCATGGTGGGACAAACGGCGTCCAGGAAGCAATTTATCACGGCGTGCCAATCCTCGGGCTTCCGCTCATTTTCGATCAACGAGATAATCTACTCAGGATTACGGTGAGAAAAGCCGGGAAAGTCCTGGATATAGTCACCCTGGATCATGATATATTCTACCAGGGCATACAAGAAGTCCTGTCAGATCCATCCTATAGGAACAACATGCAGAGGCTATCCAGGCTGCACAAAGATCAGCCCATCCCACCGCTCGACAGCGCCCTCTTCTGGATTGAGTTTGTCATGAGGCACAAGGGCGCAGCTCACCTGAGGACCGAGTCGTATCAGATGCCTTGGTATGTTTACCATTCTGTGGACGTGCTCCTCTTCTTGTCTGCTGTAGTGCTGCTCATTCTCGGTGCTCTTAGCACATTCACTTACTGGCTTTGCTCCAAATTGTGCCTGAAAAGAAAATGTAAACATGACTAAAGTTATGTACAAGTTACTTGACAGCTGAACTTCACAATGTACAATATCGTGACTTGTAACCTCAAGTAAGTCACAAGTCAAGTCGGACAATCTTGCACTGTTGATTCATGCATATAAACTTGATGTAACTTATCTTTGCGGGTTGTATGATGAAAGATGACGTCCGACTTGTTGCGTCTCTTTTTGTTGGTCATCTTGTGTTTTTGCCAATGTCCCTTTCTTGAGTTTATAAAAATCCTAATCCTTGAATCCAAATGTAATATTCTTCGGAGATTTCTCCTTGATGCTTCTGGAGGTGGTTTTCCTTAATGGAAAACTCAAATAGACATGGGAGATCCCTGATGGTTGTGTATTACAAAAATAATGTATTTTATTAAAAGACAATATTAAAAAAAACATTTAAATACTGGAACAGAATATACGTTTTTCCCGTGGCATTTTACAATTATAAAGCAGGTCTTTTTTTTTTTTTTACATAGTCTGTGGAGGGAGAATTTTGACAAATTTATTGATCATTTTTTTCTGCAAAATATTGAATAATTAAAATTAATTCCTTTCACTTGAACATCTTTGGTTTGTGTTGCGTTTGTGTTTGAACTCAAATGAAAAGAAACGCAAGACTTCTCTTTTTTTTTAAAGCGGTCCTGATCCGCTGAATGCAGCGACAGTATTCTCATATGGTTGGGTACCTGGAAAGGAACCAAATTCCATATTTGGGTCTTCAGCTGAAGAAATTCGAGAAACCTTGCTCCAAAATGTCTTTTGGTCGACTATTAGACCATACGCTGATAATATTAGAATATAAAAAACGTGGTTACATTCATCCGGCCTCTGGATCTCAGCAATTTTCCTCAAAGTGTCTCAAGACGTCCTGGTCTGCAGAGAGCTCATCCTGAGGACGGTGAGCTCGGCAACCTCTGTATCCTGAAGCTCCTCCACTTCTTGTTGGCAACTTTGTCTGATCACGTAGATGACGAGCCCCACGCAGATGGCGATGAGCAGGATGATGCCTAGTACCTGAATAAGTGAACAGGAGTCTCACATTATTTTCAACATGACTGCAATAGACTCTGGGAGTCGTCGAGATACTTTTTTGCAAGAAAGAAGAGTGCTTGGACGTAAACCGGTTCAGGGGCGAATGTATATTTGTTGAGGGGGGCGTATAAAATAAGAACCACATGCTGCTTCACCAAGTCAGAACCACATGTAGCAGCCTATCCTGCTGTAAGAAAAAATAATTCAGAACGTCCACTCACCTGAGAGAAAACAAAGAGCTGCTGCGAACGCAGCATGAGTTCTTGCTGGGGGACACCTCCATCACTTATTGGTTCGCACCACTTCTGCGGAGCCGCCCTGTCCACCAGCACAAATCTACCCTCCCAGTCTGTCATAGCGCAGGCAAAGTACTGGCCGTCCAAGAAGAGCAAAATGAGCCAGACGACGGCGGGCACCACGCTGGAGAGCGATACGGTCCGGCGACGCCACACGTCGCAACGGCACCCCTGGATGATGAGCATCAAGGTGAAGGCCATGACGGCCGGGAGGATGAAGAAGGCGGACGAAAACACGCCGTTCCACGTCGGGTTGCACGGACACTCAAACTCCAGTTCAACCAGCTTCTCCAGTCCCATGAGGATGAAGCCGAATGCCACGTTGGAGACCAGCGGACTGCTGCTAAGTTCATCTTTGAGCCTGCTAAGCCATTGTTGTTGACTTTCCATACTAAGTGGGCCCAAGAAATGAAGAGAGTTGCTGTGAAAAGCCAAAAAGAGGGTCTGGCGTTGTGAACACATTGGCAACGGCTAAGTGATGCATGATTAACACGGGCAGCCCTGAGTTGTCCCCCCCTCGGGCAACATGCCGCGCTTCCACTCTGATTGGTTTCGAACAAAGGAGGCGCTGACATCTCCGCAGCCCATTGGCCGGGCCCAGGTTTCAGGTGGGGTTAGTTTTGAACCAAACTGGAGGGAGGGCTGCAAAGCGGAGCACAAAGGCGACGTTGGTGTCGCATGTCCGAGTCCAGCGTGAAGTCTCAAGTAATGGACGTTGCAGTTGTCTCATAAGTGTCTTGAGAATTTTAAGCTTCAAAGCCAGTGAACCTCATTTGACAAACTTTTTTCTTCACAGCAAGAATATTCTTAATAAAATAACGACAAAAAAGTTGTCATCAACAAAAATAGATTCTCTCTCTCTCCAGCTGTCATTCCATCTACTTCATTCAGGTGCTGCCTTCAGGGACAATCTGAAATCATGATTCCCTAGCAGATGAGCAAGCTCGCTTCTGTCGACACTTCTCCAAACTGTCCGCATGAGGTCGCACTTGCAGCAGCGCCGATTTGATACGAAGGGCAGACGAAAGGGGATTAACCAGGAGGCCATGTTGAACTTTTCAAGGGGATATGCTTGCACGCGCAGCCGATGAGCGATGACATTAAATAAATATGTATGAAAAAAATAATATACATCTCCACTTTCCCTCTAACGCAATTAGTACTATTAAAGCAGCCAACTGGGAGGGGCAAGCGTCTTGGTGAAGGCCATCATCATCTATGTCGACCGAATTGCAGCATAAATATTGCACGAGAGAGAGTGGGTCCATAAGTAGAGGAAGTCACGTGGTTGCCAGCGCGTACTTCCTCCAAAATACAACACGGCAAAATGATGGCGAAGGAAGACAGAGAAGAGGTGCGCCTTTCACGCCGCGTGCAATAATCAACAAACTAGCGTGGTGGTGTTGAATATTGGATTCGCCTCTAAGCGTGCGTAATTACGCACCCTTTAAAAGCGCCTTTCTTCCCTTCTCAGGAGTAGCGAGAGCCAATGCGCATCAGTTTGCGCATCTTTGAATCTTCCCAACTACGCTGTGGACAATCTCTGTGACACCCCCTCCCTCCCTCCCTCCTTTCCTCGATCCATCCTCCTCTGCAATCCGACGAGGCTTCTTCGCCGCCGATGGCCGCACATCGGCACCCCTGAGAGCCGCCGGCCGCTTCCTCACCATCCGTCGCGCCCCCCTTTTTTTATTTCCTCCGACGGAACCACCCATCGACTTCGTTTTCCCCGCTGTCCTTCAACGCCAAATCGAGGAATCAGCTGTCATGCTGCACGCGTCTCTTCACCTCTACCATCACCACCATCATCATTATTATCATTAGTCCAGTTTGTGATCGACACCAGATCATTCATTTCCCACTCCCCTACCCTTCCCTCACCCTCCCTTTGCATTTTCCCCCCCCGAGCGGGACCACGACGGGATGCGTCCTGGTGCAGTGATGCTGCTCCTGGTCCTCCTGGGCAACTTGATGCCGCCCTTCGTCACGGCTCAAAACGGTAAGAAGAAGAAAAAGCAGATGTGACCCGTGGCGTGACTGATGAAAACACACGAGAAGAATAATAGAGAGAAAGAGGGGGGGGGGGGGTAAAGTGACTTAAAGAGGATTTAGACTCCACTTGACAGCACTGCGCTTCCACCCTAAGATGCAACTAGGTAGGCTTCAATAGAGTCGTCGCGAAATGACTTCTATGACTTATTTAGGGTGTTCCATTTTCTTGGTGGCTTTACTAACCTGTCTCTAATCTCAATGAGGGAACCACTTCAGTTTTTTATTTATTTTGTGTTTGCCAGGCTTGGAATAAGAGTTCCTGCTGAGGGTCTATCTCTTTTTGTAGCCACGGGCAATTGGCCACCCACCTTGTCCACAAGACTTAAATATGGGGGGGCCAAAGCGACTACACACTGCTTTTGTGTTGAATTATTATTATTTTTTGCCTTACACGTTGGAATTTATTACATGCAAGATCAGAACTCATTAAACTCATCTATCTTTTTTAAAAAAAAATATTTGTACAAATACTCAGATAGTTGTCGAGAACACGTGCTGCAATTATATCAGAAAACATCACTAAAATATTCTTTAAGCGCCACCTTGTGGTGTTGTTGTAAGGTTCAATTCATTGATGGTGTTTTTCATCTTCGTTTAGGATGCTGCCCTGTTTTGTTGAGGGGTCAATGAATGCACCTTGTGCAGAAAGTGAAACAAAAAGTATGGTTTTGCATCTCTTGCAATGTTGATGCTAATTTATAAAATTGTTGTCTCATGATTTATACAGTTTGAGTTAAGTGATAGTGCACATAGGGTGTTACTTAGGCTAGTATGTATGGCTAGTATAATGAATAACATCATTGTGTACATGGTGTTGATGTTTTGCTGATGCAATTATTTGTGGATTGTTGCTATTTTAACAGACATTGTCGTGTATTTGTATTGATGTGTGCCTTGGAGAGGCGTGGCCTAGTTAGTGACATCACAAGCTGTACTTTCACTTTTTTATTGTTTTAAATTCCTTTGTTTTATGCACAAGGTTTTGTATGCTGCTGTGGTTGTTTTTAAAGTACCGTATTTTCCGGACTATAAGGCGCACCTAAAAACCTAAAATCTTCTCAAAAGCCGACAGTGCGCCTTATAAGTCCAGTGCGCCTTATATATGGACTAAATTCCTAAATTCAAACTGGCCCGAAGCATTGTGTCATGAAATCAAGCATAAGTGGCCTGCTGAAGACTATGAATCATGAATCAAAAAGACTATGGATCATTATTCTGTGATTATAAAGTCATTTGTTGCATCTGAAGTTGAAATAAAAAAGATAAAATGGAGAATGATTTGATTTGGATTAAAAATCTGACATGATGCATTAATGGTGCGCTTTATAGTCCGGTGCGCCTTATATAAGGATTAAGTTTTAAAATGGGCCATTCATTGAAGGTGCGCCTTATAGTCCGGTGCGCCTTATAGTCCGGAAAATACGGTACTCTCCAAAGTTAAGTTGTTATCACTAAGTTCAACTTTGAGGCCGCTTTTTCAAATATTTTAGGCTCCCAAAAATGTCAATTAGAGAATCGTGTTTTGTTTTCACAAGTTTTGACTTTGAGTGCAACTCTAACCCCAGTTTCTTTTTTCCTTAAAGGATAAATTTAACATATTTACATTACATTTGTGTGATGACCGAGAGATAATCATGAGGGGGAGACAAAAAATAATGAAACAAACGCATGGGAGGGAATTAGCATGCATACTTAAATTTAAAGCCTAATACCCCGCCTCGTCTTTTCTGGAGGATAATCGGACATCCATGTTCGATTGCTAATAAATGGTGATTTTTGGGGACATTTCGAGCGTGGGATGAGAAGTGTTGACACAAAACTGCATTGTCCTCGTTTTGACAGGGTTCAATTTGACCCATTTCGAACAAATACTGCACTACAGAAAATAGAATGACAACGTATCCCAGTGGATTAAGGAGAAAATAACGCATACAGTTTCATAACAAAATCTCATCCCAGGGATTCCATTCTTTTCCTTTTTTTCTCGGTTTGTAGTGCCAGGAGCGTGACGTGAGGCATTTACCCATCTTGGCTATGTGGAAAATCTTATATCCCATAATCTGTCTATTCTTGGACATATCTGAAGACGGGTTTTCTATGGTTGAGATTGTGCCCAATGACATTTAGGGGTAGGGGATGTTATTGTCGGTAAGTCTATTTAATGTTACAGTACGTCAGCTGTTTTTTTTTTTGCACTCGAAAGCCGTTCGGTTCTCCAACACAGTTCAGATTGAGGGCCGAGCGTTGCGTGCCTCTTTATGTAATGTTGACTTTCCTGTGCGACTCCAGCCTTCGGGTTGTGACGCGCAAAGACTAATAATTATAAGTGCATCAGATGTAATCATGGTTTTTGAGGAGTGGCGGGGCGGGTCGCAGGGGGAATCCGTGCCTCTTTCCCTCCTCACATTCATCGAGGAAGAAGTGAAGTGCGCGGTCGAGTTCCTGCGACAAATATGAGTCCGAATAGTGTTCCCCCATGCCCCCCTCGCGGCTATTCTGCCCCGTTTCTATTTTTAACGCCACGACACGGCATCGTGGGTTTAAGGTCCTTTTGTGAAAGTGAATCCATTAACGCTTAATGGATGGCCTCCTTGTGCACAGCTGCAGCCGCCTCGCCAAGAAGTGTGATGCCACTGTCAGCCACAAAGGCCGAGAGAAAATGTACAGTATAGCCTGCTGCTAATGCTAAGTTATTTGAGGGACCATCCATCCATCCATCCATCCCTCCATCCCTCCATCCCTCCATCCCTCCATCCCTCCCTCCATCCATCCATCCATCCATCCATCCATCCATCCATCCATCCATCCATCCATCCATCCATCCATCCATCCATCCAATAGAAAAAAAAAAGCACTGCATAAGTAATGGTGAGAGGCGGGGTTTGCTTTTTTAAGAATAGCATTATGAAGCTGCATCCCATCCAATCAATACAGCGAAGAGACGAAGGAACAACTTGTCCATTATCGTGTTTCTTGTCCGCGCTCTGGACAAAAGGTCCATTTGTAAATCTGGAAAATATGCTGCGGGCCTCGAGCCAGCCCTTCGACCGAGTTGTACTTGATGCGTGTGAAATCTGATATGGACCCGGAGTGAACGCAAAAACACACAGGCTGACATGGGCGTGCAACGAAAAATGAGCAGGGTTTAGTATGCGTGTGTGTGTTTTGGGATCATAGTTTCGAGGTATATTTATAATGTGAAACTTATTGAGGAGCTCGCAATATAATAATAAGCCAACGTGAATGTGAAAAGAACCAGGAAGTAGAAACCTAGCCTAATAAACATTGAGGAAGAGAAGCAACACTTCTGGCTCAGTCATGCGCATGGCTAACTGGTAATTATCTGCAATTAGCATGACATGGACATATCCGCTCATGCTATCTCACTAAAGGCATTCGACCTTCAAGGCTCCACTGCATAGCCCTTAGCATATTTTATTATCAGTTGGTGTAATGGACAGATGTCCCACAATAATAATTATTATTTTTTTACACAATGTACAGGGTGTCCAGTTAGCAATAAAAGGCGATGACTTAGCATGTGTGTCAAGATTTGTAACAAGCTACTGACTAGGGTCTTGTGAAATCCCCCAGTTTTGCTTCAAAATGCTAGACTCTGCCTGCTTTGACCTTCAAAAAACAATAAAAGGACGTGTTTAGCGGTTGTGATTACAGGGCCGGATTAGAGCGTGGCTACCCAGCAAGGGTTACTGGGATTTAAATCTCATTAAACTGTTGCCGCACTGGCGCTGTGTGATTGGGAAGCGCTTTTACTTGAATTTGCAAATAACAGCGACACTGTGTCTCATGGCTCCCCCACCGTGACATTACATAAGATGTAAAATGCCGGTGGCATCAAGCGGTGTCGAAAGCAAACAATGTGGCTTCACATACTCGATTCATTTTTGAACGTTTGCATGATTGGCTACCGTGAAACGAATAGACTCAGGCTCAATATGAAAGGGAATAATCGACTGTCACGTAATTTGCAAATAATGGCCTACTCGATTGGACACTTTGCTCCCTATTAGTGTCATGGCACACTCGTGCGAGGTACGCTAAGCTTGACGTTGCAACAAGGTTAGCTGGGTTATGTATGCTATGCTAAAAGTCACTCATTACTGCTCTGTGTGCAAGAACTGATGCATGGTGTCGTAACAGGTGAGGCAAGTTGCAACCATTTTGTAAGAATGTGGGTATCTTTTACAAGTCAAGTCAAGTCAAGTCAAGTTTATTTGTATAGCCCTAAATCACAAGCAGTCTCAAAAGGCTTCACATAGACAAAAATTGACAATTATTCTCAAAGCGTCCCCTGATCTTAAGCTCCCAAAAGGGATCTACTTATAACACTTCACATGTCAACATGGACGAAGTAGGAAGGAAACGTGACAGGAGCTCAGAGGAAACATCAGGGCAACAAAAGAGAGGAAACAAGAAAGGTGGATGACGTCAAACAGGGAAGAAAGAAGGCTGAGAAACGTGAAGGAAACGCGGGGGAAATTCCAAAGAAATCAGTCTACGTCAGTCCTTGTCTTCCAACTTCAGTCCTCGTCTGCCAACGTCAGTCCTCATCTTCCAAAGCCAATCAGTCCTCATCCCTTTTACACAATCGAATGATCTCACAGGAAATAATGATATTCTTAACCGTCACGTCGATTGTGTAAAAACAACTTAATGGCTGCGTAAAAAAAACATATGCAAAGTACTCACCCTTTGATGACAGAGGTACGTTTTCGAGTAGTTGTGTATTTGGTCTTCATCACTCTTCGGTGTCATGCAAATGTAAATAAAAATAAGAAATTATCCACTATAAAGAAAATTGCTATTATAAACCTCTACTACAGTGGACCCTTGCTAACTCAAGGCTCAGCACAATTCACAATTGTTTTATTCAATACAGTATTTAAAAACATTGGGTTTTTTTCTTTGTCTTTTTGGGGTGGGGGAACCTTCAATGGGTGACAATTAGATGGCCAGCACGGTTCCTACCCATCACAAATGGCGGGGTTTCACGCTATAGTTGTAATATCACCTTTTGCCACTAGGTGGCGGAAATAGTTTACGATGCTTGAGATGTTGGAAGACCTGCAGGACAAACAGTATCTGAATAATTAGATCTGGTCTGTGTGCATATTTGACACATATGCAAGTACTTGGTCTGTGTGCATATTTGACACATATGCAAGTACTTTGTCCATATTTGATTTTTTTGACATCCATCTGGTTCGGAAGTGTGTGGTCGGTCCTATGTGGCCACCTGTTAGCACTGATAAAAAAATGGTGGCCCGCTTCATCATTTACGTTGCCCATCCTTGATGTATAAAATAATCCTGTTACAACTGCTTGATGGGGGAGGGGGGGAATGTTTTCTAATCAAGTCAGGTAGCACGCACCCACAGATGCACCCACTACCATTTCACCATGCACACACATACTGCATGTGACCAGTTCAGTGGTCCTTGGGGGGGTTTCCTACTCGCTGCTCTCTCTGTCTGCCTTGTGGGAGTGCAGATGGGGATCCAGGTTGTAGGCAGGCAGCTGACTCACTCAGGCTGCACGGCGCTTGTGTGCGGCTTGATGTTGCCTCTCAAGGGAGCTCTCTTTTATACCGACATCAGTTGGAGTAACACTTTAATGCTTAAACAATTCAGATTTTCTTTTTTGTGCCACTGCTGCTGCCGAACAATGAGCTTCTCTCTCATTGTGCTACCCTACTTCGATTCCTTGTAAACTAACACGGCAACTTAAATAACAGATTTGAACCACATCAAAACTTGCTAGTCCTAACACGGAAATGTAAATTCTCTGCTGAAAATGCCACAACATGGAAAATGTTCTATTTGGTCTGTTAGGATTAATAGCGCAGATATCACGCTGGACTTGTAGCCAGTCAATCAATAGGTGACCTTTTATCCAGTTGGAAAAGTCAGCTGTGTGAATTACTAAACAGCAAATGTTCTATTTTTGCCTCAGTTGAAAAGACAGTTTGGGTTTGGCAGTATTCTATCCTGGACTGGTCGCCGATCAATAGAGAGTGACTGTGAATCAGAATAGGAGGACACTGAGTGCTAATCTCGCCCTGATGGTAGCATATTTTGTGTTATGTGAAGGGAACAAATCTATTTAATGGGCCAAAGCAGCAGAGTCCATTAGTGACCATTCTTGTCCCAATATCACTTTGAAGTGAGAATGCATGATGGATGAATGAATGCCAGCTGCTCTGTGTCAGCATGTTGTTGGAACGGCGCAGCAATTGGGCTTGTGAGCATTGTCTGTAGTTTGTTCCGTGCGTTAATTCTCCCCCGCTGAATACAAATTACAATTTTTTTTTCTCCGGGCCGTCACCTTGAACAGCCTTTAATTGTTTTTTTTAATGCATTAATTTTCTCTTGTTATTATCACGGTGGATGGCTACCTTTGCCACGAGCTGAGTTGCTCAACTCCCCGACGCATACGATCGTAGTAAAGAACGTCACGGTAAACGTGTCAGATTGAAATTCCGCTTTTACGAGCGTAGGCGTATTAGACTTGGTTTCACCCTCTGGAATGATGTTGTGAGCTTGATGGAAGCAGATGTTTGCAGAGAAAAGAAACAAATGCTAATTAGTCTGCATAACTGGAGGCATCACGCATAGAAGCTCGCATTGTAAGTGCTGAATATCCTCCGACACTTTTTTTTTTTTAATTCCCGCCAAATTCTCCTCACAATTCCTGCCTCCCTTCTATCCAATTCATTTCCATCTGGCTGTGAGGCATGAGCATGTTTTTTGGCAACAGAGCTGTTGCTATGGTTACCGAGTTAAAAAAAATCATGTATTGTTAAGTATGTGAAATATTTTGGCTCGACTTTTGACATTTTGTTCGAGTCAACTTGCCAGATGACAGCGATCACAACTTTGGGGGAGATTGCATTTCCAAATCAACTGAAGCCAAATGAGAAATCAAAGCTACGCAGAACGGTTGCTTATAGGCTAGCACATCTGCTTCGCAATCAGTAGATTTGGGTTTTCCTATGGTTAATCTGGTTTCCATGAATATTAAGTTCATTCTAGAATCCGGATTCTTCGTAGAGTGCGAGTGGTTATTTGTGTTTTTGTGCCATGGACTCGACTGGGGACTAAAGTCTCGCCCAAAGTAGACAGGCGCAGGTTTAATCGTGACCCAAATGAGGAAAACTTCAAGAGAAAAATGGATGGTTGGAAGGAAGGACGGACATGTAAGCTGCAGGTAAAAATGAACGGGCGCCCCCATTTCCCTGGAGGAAGCGATGTGGTGTGCCAGTAAATGGGAGCGTCAGGAGGAGTTATTGCACCTTCTTCGTCATGTCAGTAGGAGGTGCGCCTATGAGTCACTTTAAGGCAGGAACTTCATCACACACAAGACATTTGCTCAAGGTCTGACCTTGTAGAGTTTGATTATTAGAGTTCAGGCTTTTATGGCGTGTCATCAAGTTTCACCGCCATCACACGCGATGACGAAAAATTAATGTCTGCGCATTAATGGCTTGTTTTTTACGCAAAATATTTTTGATTAAAGGAAATAGCTCACAAATGATACTATATCTAGCTAAAGAATCATGACTAAGCGAATCAAACCATTTCATATACTACTTTCTGCCAAAACAAATCTTCGAGGGTCAGAAAAATAAAACAGCAGTTCAACAGTGTCTTTGTTCCAATTTCCTCTACTGATCGAGGACAAAGTTAAGTTAAGGTCGCTTCTTGTTTTTCTTTCTTTTGTTTACAGCTGACAGGCGGTTGAGAAGAATATCCGTGGTCCAGGTGATTTGTCATTAGATGAGGTTCATTAGGGCTGTCAGTGTGTTGTTGGGCTGACTACCGGTGCGGAACAAGTGTGTGAAGGAAGTCCAAACACACACTGGTACATGTGTATCTTTGACACTAACATTGATGGGATCCCATTTCATTAACAATACTGCTATAAGGCATGGAAGTGGTTCCCAGTGGAATACTATTGGCTGATGGTATTCGAAAGTGTCAGTCATTCACCGGTCTGTGGGGGAGGTGTTGGTGGTTTGACTTTTCCTCAAATGGATTTTGAAAAGAAAAAAAAATGCTCTTGAATTTCCCGCTCATTCAAATTGAGGGTCGGTTGACCCCATTTTTGCTGTCATAACAATATCTGCTCGGGATTAAAGGAGATTACATTTATTCCTGTCCCTCCCCATGAATGTGTGGCGTTTTCTGTAAAGTGCCGTTAATGAGGCACTTGATTTGTAATTTAACTGTGCAGGCTAGTTTATTTGATTAAATGCCTCTAATGTCCCACTGGATTACATGTTTGTCCTTCAATGAAAGACCAATTTAACAGCAGAGACACTGTTGATCTAGTCTCAACTCACTAAACTAAAACACATTCATACTCAGACTCACATCTAAGGACAATTAAGGAGTTAAATTGATATTTACACAAACAACTTCCATTCAAAACATTTTTAGATCCAAGTCTAACCTTTATAGCTGTTGTTCACTCCCAGCCCCAGCAAACATAAAGTTAGCATTCAAGTTTTCCTTTGATTGAGGTCAAGTGAAAGCGTTGCCACTGATTGCCGCGGCAACGCGCCCAAGTGTACGCCTACTCGACAAGTCCTGCTGATGAACCGATTTTGAGGAACTTGACGAGACTGATGAAAATCGGTTGTGCTTTTCCCTAGAATATATTTACAGTCGACAGTTTGAAGGCACCGGTCAGAGAATCGGTTCGCAACTGGTTTCACTTTGGGACTTTTTCCATTGTCATTTAGTTGCAATGCGAGTCCAATCAAGTAAATTGTAAAAGTAGTTTTCACTTGTCATCCTGTTTTTCCAAGCTGTATTCTCATCACATTGAATTTCCTTCACACTCCCTCGGTATTTTGTCACCTTACCGACTGCTCTAACCCTCCTGATCTCTTTTGTTTTCAGCTGGATTTGTAAAGTCGCCGATGTCTGAGACTAAGCTTACCGGGGACACGTTTGAGCTCTACTGCGACGTACTTGGTAACCCCACCCCAGAGATCCAGTGGTGGTATTCCGAAATCAACCGAGCAGATTCGTTCAAGCAGCTGTGGGATGGAGCCCGCAAGCGCAGAGTGTCCATCAACACGGCCTACGGCGCCAACGGTGTCAGCGTTCTGGGTATCACGCGCCTCACTTTGGAAGATTCTGGGACCTACGAGTGTCGGGCGAGCAATGACCCCAGGCGAAATGACCTGCGACAAAACCCCGCCATCACCTGGATTCGGGCCCAGGCCACCATTTCGGTGCTACAGAGTGAGTAAAGCATGTCCTTAGATAACGAATGAACTTGTAACCTTTTGTCCTCCATCATGTACGCTAAAATGTCATTGTCTTGCTCAAATATGTCTTATAGGAGAGCAACGATACAAGATAACTTCTCTAAAGTCCATGTCCTTGCTTTGGTTTTCATGATTTGATTGTCTGCCGAGTAATCCTTTAAATGTCTTGTTGCATATGATCACAAACATGGAAACACATTGCTTTCCACATTTTTACCCTTCCTATCTATCCACTTCACTGGCTTCTATCCAAATGTTAATTTCATCAATTCAATCTTGAGTGACTGTAATTGTGACTGTTATTTTGGTTGCTTCTCTTGCAGTGGATTGTCTTAACTCTCCTACTAGTCTCAGAGTTCTTCAATTTTTCATTTTCTCTACAGCCTTTTCACTCAAATGTAATTGTAGGACAAAGTGACATTGGAGTCTAGTCTCTAGGAAAAAAAAGAGATCATATTTTTGCTCTCTAATTTGGTGGTGATCCAATAAAAGAATCGGACCCCGTCGGGTGTCTCATTTCACCTTCGAATGGGGCATATTTTATTTCTATGAAACAGTCCCCATGGACTTGTCTGAGCACGGTATAAGCTTCTCGGCCAATCAGTAATGACATTATAGGCTCTTAAACCCTCTGCTCTGTGCACACAAACAGTCAAACAAACTGAATGGCGAGAAGACCTTTCTAATCTGTGCATGCTTGGCTGCTTGGCCTACTGAAGCACAAAGAGACTTAGAATGTTGTTAGTCATAGTGAGCTTCTCCCAGAAAGGCTGAACAGGTTTCTGATCCTTGCCAGCCTTTCTGACAAATCTGAATGCCAGTTTTAGCAACATTTGATTGAGGCAAAATCGATTAGTTTTAGCATACGGAATTGAACATCCCGGATCTAAGGAAAATATATTTCAGGACTTTGAGTTGCAAAGCATCAAGACTTCCCACGTTGTCCTTTTTTAAATATTCTAACCGTCATACAAGTGCAAAATGTTAATCAATTAGAATGTTAACAGAATGAATTACTTACCACTTAATGGCGTGTGATGGTCATTGACTCCGAGATGAAAGGACAGGGGAGTTATTGCTTGTCCTTCAGACAGGGATATCTTCACATTGAGACCAAGCAATATCATTTCCTACAACTTCAGATCCGAGTTGATGAATCTGGAGGGTCCACACTACTTTTCCATTGCTCGTACAAACTCGTTCTAGAATCAAGAATACAAGCAGTGATTATCAATGTAAATACTACAAAGATACAGGACGGACAGTGCTATGAAATCCTCTTCGAGTTTCTTTTCAGCGGGTATTACCGATACATGCGAGAACACACACTCACATTTTGAGTGGAGTGCCACTTGAATTAAGTCCAGTGAGTCACAGTCTGTGCTTCAAATCAAACTCGTTACATTTAAGAAGGAACATTTTGTGTGACTTAATAAGCTAGTAATGGATCTGATTTTCTTTTAGAACTCAAAATCGAAAATCCCCGTTAGGCACAAGCAGTTCCATTCGGTACAATCAAATACTACTTGGGAAACCCATAATTCTCTACATGCCAGTCACTTCAAGGCATGATATCATAATGCCCTCTGCTGTTTTTATTGAATTATTTTTGTGTTAAGCAGCATAGTCAAATAGTGGGCTGGCTAACAGATAGGGGATCAGGCGTCCAATCTCCGTTGGGATATCTCGGTCAGAAGATTTTTCTGTTTGCCCCATAAACGTATGTCTGGATACTCCCACCTACCCCGAAATGCATGTAAGTTACACTAAAGATGCTAAAATTCCCATAAAGTGCGAACGTGAGTGCAAATGGTTGTCTACATGTGCCCTGCAATTTGGTACCGACTGGTCCATGGTGGACAGCTGTACCCCGCCTCGCGCCTACACAGCTGGTATGGACTCCAGCTCACTATCTATCTTTATGAGGCCAAGCACTAATGGATTATTTTGTGTTGTGTTATCTGGAAAATTGAGGGCGAGACGAGGGAATCTGGTTTCTCTGCCTTTTTATTTATAGACATTTTATATTGAGCTTCAAGCATACATAGAGCTAAATCTTTCAGCGTTATGAAGATTGACAGAGCGTCCTTAGAACAACCTTCTGTGTGAATTGCCTGTGGACCACTCTGCCGAGTTAGCTAAATGTTAATTTATGTACCTCATGTTGTGTCTGTATGCATGTCTTGAACATGCTATTAATAGAACATGCTTGGTGGAGGGGAGAAGCGAGAGTGAGAAGAGGGGCTGTGATTTCCCTGTAGCTACTGCGCATTACAGCAGAGCAGGAAGATGATGCTGTGAATGCTAATACAAGTCACTGGATAGTCATCTTTTGCCACCTGGCTCGTAGCCTTGCAGGGATCAGTAGCGTCACAATGCTCGGGCCCAGTACTCCTCCCCCTTCAGGGGTTTCATGGCCACCGAGGTGGGTCTGCCCTGGAAGCGAGCCTCCCACTCATGGCAGAGCAGAGGACACTCTGCCCTGCATGTCCTTGAGAAATGAATCGTGTAGTGACCAGGAATCTCTCTCATACAAAGGGCAAAACTGTGCAGCACAGTGGGAATGTATGTAGGAACCAAGGTAGTATTTTACTTCGCTGTAACCAGGAGGGGCTGTATTCATTTGAGTCTCTAATGGCTTATGTAGTGGTCTATCGCTGTCGATAATATTTCTCAGACAGTAAAAGCCATCAAAGGTTTTGACATTCTTTCTTAGGGGTGGGCAGTTTCGCTTCTCAAGGGCTCCCCCCTTCTTGTCTTAGATATTCCCCTCCTCCTACACATCTGGTTCATCTGATCAGCAAGCTGTACAGAAAAAATTATGATCCTGATCATCTGATAAAGATGTGTTGGAAGAGGGGAAACATCGAAAGCATTCAGGAAAGTGCCCATCGAAGACTGGAGAGGCTCCTCTCGTTTGAAATGAATGACTAGAATGTGGTATGCATCTGTTTTTGAAATTCCTACATACTTGAACTTTACACCAAAGCAAGCCATCCACAAATATCTCCTTCAGATAGCTTAAAGCCTTAAATGGAGCTGCTAAATATTGCAATAGTGAGCCCCGCTCCTGTGATAAGCCTGGACTGTCCGTCTTTGTCTTGCAGAACCAAAGATCAATGCCTCTGATCAGATCATCTTGCCGACGGACTCCCCTGGCGTGCCGATTACTCTGCATTGCAACCTCACCACCGCCCACACCGAGCACACGGAGAGCTTCTGGGTGAAGAACGGTCGGGAGATTGCTAAAACGCGGACTGAGCACAGGACCACAACGTATAGGTGCGCCTTTGAGGACTGGGCGATGCATAAAACACTGATAGAATGTTAATCAAACATCCTAAATTTAGCTGATCATTTCAAGACAAAGGTTGCATACTGATTGACCTTCTGGCAGTACACCTGATTTGAATTGCTGAATCTTCCCCATGGAAAAATTGTGGTAATTGGCTTCTTTGGATAAGCAAAACAAAGCCTGATTTCAAACTTATTCTATATTAAAAATGATCAACCCTAGCCTTTGGTACTAACTCGTTTTTACTTTGCACTGTCACAAAGGATCGCCAGCGGAGCACAAAGCCACTGTCACCCCTGTAGACAAACCACAGATTCTCCCTAGCCACACAAGATAGGACCAATTGGTCACTTCCTTGTCACATTATATCAGTGCTACTCAGAAGATTACAGCTAATATGCTCATGGCTCCCTTCCCCGCAGGATCCCGAGCCGCTGCACTGTAATATTCTAGTATCATGCCACCACATTGGTCGCTACTGGCTCGCTGGTCCTCTGGGGCCCTCACTTCTGTAGTCCCAGCTAATTAGTAGTTGTTGACTTCATTGGTTTGGGTGACTGGTAGCTTTAGGATATGTGATTAATGTTTTCTGTCTTGTTGCAGAATTGGTAAACCACGAGCGGATGATTCTGGGGAATACATGTGTGTATACACATTCGAAATGGCTCCAAATGCAAATGCAACAATTGAAGTAAAAGGTAAGATTCTTGACTTGAATGTGGAAATTGAATGTTTGTAATGTCAATTACATAAATGTCTTTCAAACTCCTCACCCCACAGTCGATCCGATAATAGTCTGGGCTTTGTTGGTCGTATCAAAGTCTGACCGTATCAAGAGTGGTATAAGAAATGAATGGTTGAATTGATGGATTGACAGGCCATCGCTGGTTTCCTTCTGAGGCACGGCAAGATAAAGATGTCCTAGAAAAAGTTAACAACCAGAGGCTGTGTGAAGTGACTCCTTGTTGACAAAGATGTTTGAACTCATCCTGGGCAGTGGTTATGACAGGAAGCTCTCCGGAGGCTGTTGTCACTCTTGGCTTTCGTTCAGATGACGGTCTTAACAAAATGGACAGGCGACCGCAAATGTTCAGCAGACATGCAAACATGAAGCTTTCCTGCAGGGCAGCTCGAGGGCTACTTGTCCAAATAAAAGCTGATTTTCTGATTGAAAACAGTGTATCAAAGTGACGATTAACAGGTTATGTAAACCGTGCTAGAAAAAACTGACTGAGCGAGCATACTCATGTTGTATCATACAAGCTGACAGCGAAGCCGTCGCCTTGAATAAGGAATCTTTCTTGAGAAAGGGCAAGTGAAGACCCGGTTCAAGAGAAGCTTGCCTGCGTGCGCTACATAAGCCAATTTGCTGTGGCATGGCTAGGCTTCATATTGAGCATGCCCTGCCTCTTCTTCCGTAGTTGTCTTCGAGCGCTGCCTGATTGCGTAACATGGGTGATGAGTATGTGTGTGTGCTCTGCTTTTTACTGGCTCGAGAGCTGACGGGACTCGTGTCTGTTCAAAGTGAAGTGCCCTGGCCGTCGCCGGGGCTCCGGGCCTGTGACTGTTGAAGCTTTCAATGTGTCCCCTGGGAGAGAACGTCAGTCTTTTAACTGGACAGATATTGCATGAGGTTGTCCTTTACGTTCAATGTTTGAAGAAGCTACTGCCAGAGTGGAAAGAATTTCATCACTATCCGAATGCTCCTTCTAATTTTCTCCAAGTGTTTGCAATCTTTAGTGACCTAGGTAGAGAACCCACTGCTATGCTAGCCAGCTTTGCACTGCGCTTCTTGGCAGCCGATTGCTGAGATCCCTCGCCTACAGTGTCCTTGGCACACTCATCCTTGCAGGACTCAGCTCTAGAGGCAACAGATGGAGGCTTCTGTGATGTTGTAGGATTAAGGCTGTGAATCCTGTCCCAGCCATCTCTGTTGCAGCACAGGAGTTTATTGTCTGCGATATTAAGCTCACTGCCACTACACATTTGGTACCTCAAAAAACTTAACCTGCTGAATGATTTACTTGTGGAACATTTATCTGTTATCAATAATAGCATGATGCTAACACCAACTTTGTGGTATTAGCAGTATTATAGGTTAGTGGAGAAACAACAATTTGGAGGGTGTTGTCATGATTCAGGGAAATTATTTCATACTAACTGTATCTATGCCTGCTGTCAACAAGGTCACTTTAACAACACTAATGGGGGGCCTAAGACTTTTGGACAGTCCAGCGTATCATCACAAGCAGATCAGAATGAAAGCTGCCAATAGAGGATTTAATTGAACTGTCTCTCAGTCATCCAATGACATTCTAATGCGTAACCTCCTCACTGACAGCTATGACCTCCACCCTCATCAAAAGTCCATACTATTTATCTCCGCCTGGCACAGTTTCATAATCACAGAAGTGTGAAATTGAGGTTTCTGCTAGTTCGGCCTCACTTTGGACAGTTGTCTCCGTGCTAACACTCGTTGACATAATACAAGGCAAGGGATAAGGCGCAAATGAGCTTGGCCACTCCTCTGCTTGAGCACGTGGGTTCCATAATTAGAGTGGTTGTAGTGTCACTAAAGAGCTCAGAACCCCCAATGCCATTATCCATGTGCAGCTGACAAAGAAAATATCATTCGGGGTCTCATCCTGCTTAATTGCATGGAAAGAATTATTGTCATTTTGGGGGATTAACGAGTGGTTATCCTCTCACCATGAGAAGAATCAAATGAAAAGTCTCACCTGTTCTATTCGCAGATTGTTGTGACTTGGCGCTTGGTCTTAGCGACTTTTTCTAACAGAATAGAATGGACATTTTCCCAGTGTTCATTAATCAGAGCCAATTCATTTTTGTTTCTTTCGGATTGCATCTCTTTTGTGGAATTCACTTTGTAGTTTTGGAATTGGAACATCTGGAGGCTCTAATGCCTTATGATCCCTCCCTCTCGTGACCTCAATATGATTTGTCGTGATTGTTTTTCTCATGAAAAAATAAAAGAAAGTTTTCAATAGATTTCTCTGGTTATGTCCATGCTAGCCATTAACCATTATGCTTTTGGCAACATTCTACTTGCTAAAAACTGATGCTTAACACATACAGTGACTTTTCAGGTATATTGTGTTTCTTGGAAATATATGGTTTATAAAAACCTTTATGATATAAATGTCATTTTAATGTTAATTTAAACTTTTTTGTAAATTAGGACGCCAGAGATTAGCTAACCATTTATTTGTATCTCTTGTCATAGCAAAACCTGTTATCACCGGTCATAAACGGAGTGAAAATAAAAACGAGGGGGAAAACGCAACAATGCATTGCAAGTCGGTCGGGTATCCGCATCCCGTCTGGACATGGCGTAAAATGGAAGGCACGTCCTCCAGGGTAAGATAAATGAATTATAATTAATATTGTCAACTTGGTATTTTTACATTAATGAACCACTTTGTCCCTTTCAGGAGATCGACAACTCTACTGGACGCTTCTTTATTACGAGTCAAGGCAACTACACAGAGCTGAAAGTCCTAAATCTTGATATCGACACCGATCCCGGGAAGTACGAGTGCAATGCATCCAATGCCATCGGGACAACAACCGAAATCACTATCCTACGGGTGCGAAGCCATCTTGCGCCGCTTTGGCCGTTCCTGGGCGTGCTGGCGGAAATTATCATCCTCGTAGTCATCATCGTCGTGTATGAGAAACGCAAGAGGCCAGATGACATTATTGATGGTAAGAGACACCATTTCCTTCTATTTTTGTGTGTTTGCGTTCTCTTGTCATGTTATTAATGTAGGGATAATTAACTTTCATTGAACATGTTCTGAGCCAATGAGTTGTTTGAACAGGTTAAAATTCAGGTTTGTCAAATTATTGTCTCGGTAGATCATTTTCAAATGCCTCAAGACATATTGTATCAAAAGGGAAGTATTGTCTGACGTAATCCCCATGGTAGACGCATGCAAATATGACCTTTATTAGGTAAATGAGAAGAGAACTAACCTTTTGAGGTGTGTTGTTCCTTTGACTGACAGCAATGGTAACAATGGTGTTGATAATATACTGTACAGAGATGTGTAACTGAATTGGTTACTATTCTTCCCTTCCACTTCTTTCGAAACGGCACCATAATCTAAACGGGTGGTAAGTGAGACATTCTGCATGGTCCTAGAGATGTCTTTTATCAGTTGTTTTTAACAAGCCTACTGTCCATTGCCCCCAAAACTCAAGTGTGAAATTGGCTCTCTCTTTTGGTGTTTGTTAAATGTTTGTTCTACCGCGAGAGATTCAATATTCCTCAAATGCAATATTAGGTTATGGTGATAAAAAAAAAAAAAAATGCTTTGCATGCCTCCCTTTGCAATAATTTTTGAAGCCTTCTGTGTTGCTGCAAACTAGGTTTGAGTGTGGGCGGCCGCACTGTAAACAGGCAGGTAAACAACGCCTGCGAACACAACTTTGTATTGGCACACTCATCCCTGCAGCAAAAGCTTCAAAAACATTTCACAGAGCGAGACTAAACATAATGTCTTATTTAAATGAAATCAAAAGAAGCCGATGGGGGGGAAAAAAAAATAAGGGAACAGATTTGAAATTCAAATAAAATTTCTCATTGTATTCAACCATAATGCGCCTTTAAAACTTCTGGCGGAGCCCAAACCGAAGAGGAGCTGACCGCTTGAAAATGTCTTAAAACCCCAACGGCAACCCCGAGTCAACAAAGGTTACGTCTAACCTTTACTAAGGCGACTTCATTGTCTTGAAAATACGGCCGTATTATATTAAAACGCAACCGTCACAGGCCTTGCTGTCATTATGGATCGCAGTGGAGAAAGCAAATATTCTAATGCAGGCAAGGCTGCATCTGGCTTTTGTTGTTTTAGAGCAAACGAAAAGGATTTACTCAGGCAAAAACTGCTTCCTAAAGAAATAAAAATATTTTGAGCCTTGATTATTTTTCAATTACATAACTTTCAAAACGGACACCTAAAGCCGAAGACATTTGAAGTTATATATGCAGTAGCCTCATCATATATTCTATCATCTAAAGTGATTGATCTATTTTTACATTTTCTTCTCTGAAAAATAACAGCAAATAAAACTGCTATCACCCTATGACAAACGACAAAGTCATGATAATAAAAAACACTTGAGTCAAATAAAAAATTGACACGCATCAATGCCTACAGCACACGGCTCAAGTAAAGTGTGTGCATGGCCTCCAGTTGGTTTCATCCACCGGGAAAAAATGAAGCGATTAAGGTGGATTATATTTGCTATGTTTATGCCATTCAAATCAGCAGTGAGGACTCTCAGCTCAGCCTCTCTAAAATCTCCTTTTAGAATCCCAGATTCCCGCCGGTTTCGGCCCCCCGTCTGCGTGCATTATGACTTGCTGTATTTGAACACCTCTCGTGCTCCACAGTCAAGGGCTTTGAGGCAGAGGCTCGCATTTATAGCCTGTGTTTCAAATCTAGTCGCTTGGGGATTTTTACTGTGTGATCATTTCTGCTAAAAAAACAAAAAATATCATTTATGAAAATAAGATGAATCCTAAAAAGTGACCACTGTCACACAGTAAAAATCGTGGATTTGTCATGTGCTTGCAGAAGCAGTATAGTAAACACAGCTTGTGTGGCGTGATGCATAGGAGGTGAGAAAACAGTGGCATATGCAGAAAGACGTCCTGCCGCAGTTGATGGCAGCGCCATGTTTGATGACTAACATTATGACTGTTGTTCAAGTCCGCTTCATATTAACGCCATGGAATGCTGCTGTAATGCTGCCAATCTGCGGCTTTGTAACTGCATGTGGCTGTTGACTTACCCGTTTGCATCTGTATGCCAAACACCCAAACATCTCGTCAAGGGCACCAAACCGGAACGATCCGCCTCGTTTTCACAAAGTTCAATTTGGTACTCGGGAAGTTGAAGAAATGTGCTCAATTTTCTATGTGGAAAATAAATAATCAAAGTGAGGAGTAACTTGGCATCTGAAAAGATACCATCACAGTTTTATATATATAGAGAGAGACATATAAAGACAATTAAAATATGACCATGGATCTCATTCCAAAAAGAATAATTTACTATAATGAATTACAAATCAGTAGTAAAATAGAGACTCCTACTGTGTCGTGCTGTAGGGAAATTATAAAACCAATATGCTGCTGCTGGAAGCTCAAAAAAGATCCGTGTCATCATGCCAAATCGGTCACAATAGCTCATCTGTGAATGTAGTTTCTTTTTCTCTCCCCCGGCCTTTAAAAAAAAAATCGCTGTGATATTGCTGGCTGTAATTAAAAGGCAGTTTCAAATGAGTCATTTGTAAGCCTCCTGCATGTATGCTCAATCAGAAAATGAATAGCTTAACTCATGACATTTGTGGTAGCTTTTAGGGTCCATCGCAGTGTTGTCAGATTGCGCTACTTAAACATGATGTCACTGCCGACCGTTTTAGCACACTAATATAGTTATGCAGCTTTAACGCCTTCCAAGAAGCCTCCTTTTCAAATGTGTCCTTTGAATTGGACACAGAACGCTGCCGACTTGTGTGCGTGCGTGTGATTTCAGAGCTTATCACGAGTGCACGACTGTGTCACACCACCATTCAAAGCAATCTGTTCGCTCAGCAAATGCTTGAATAATTCGCTGAACAACTATGGAGCATTTCTAAGTTGATATTATTCCTCCCCGTTTTTTTTTTTTTTTAAACACACCTCAGTGAAATAGATACCTGTGCAAAGTGGATGTGCTAGATTTGGCCTACATTCTTTTATTACCTGGACCTCATGTTTTTCTCTGTTTGTTTTTCATTCCCTTCTATCCCGTGAAAGATGACGAGCCAGTTGGACCAATGTAAGTTACAAACAACTCCATTTGAATTTGAGTTAACCGTTGCCCATTTGAGCTCTGTTGCAAAGCAGCAGCACTGAAGTGTGTAAATAGTCTCTCAGTGTGGAGTCTTACCCCATTCTGTATTAAAAACGATATTTTGTAAAGTGGTGGGAGCGTCTTAGCTGAATAGATTTATGCTAATCTTGTTACTTTGCACCTGTTTTCTTGTACCTTCATGTTTTCTGAATCGTACCCGCTTCTTTGGCAGGAAAACCAATTCTACAAACAACCACAAAGACAAAAACGTCCGCCAAAGGAACACAAAATAAGCAATGGACTCAAGTAAGATACTGTGCAGCGTGATGGCGGGTGCTAAATATAGAATGTGCTGCTGAGGATTATCAGTGGTCATGCCTTGTCTTTATTTTCTCTTCACAGATGAGATGGGTGAAACTGCAGTTTTTTTTGGCTACACGGCGGCATCTGAGTTGCGGCCTATCTTGAAAGAGAAAAAAATAATAATAAAAGCATATCTTGTCTCTTTTTACAAGGAACAATATCAGCGTAACACTGGCAACCAAGAGCAAGCGGAGTGGGGGAGTCTTAAAGCATGCCTTGTCGCGTGGTGATGTCAGGATGACAAATTGTGACTCCAAATCGCCCAAGAGGTGTTCGCATTTTTTTCCCGATGTGATGTTGATGTCTCCGTAATTGATTTTAATCGTGGCCCGCAAATGAGCCAACTCCCCTTTTGAATGACACATCATGTAAATGCATGCAAAATAATTACGCAATAGGATACTCAGAATAGACATCTTCTGTTGTTATCCCTCGTGTGGCTTTTGTTTTGCATCCCAAAAGTTTTTTTATAGAGTCATCCTTATATGAATATAGAAATATATATATAAATATGAGTATGTATGAATATATATATATTGAAATATATATATTTATATATAATGTCTTCTTTTTCCTCTTGAACATTTGTACAGCATATCATGGTCATTTAATGTTTGATTTCGTGACGACAAGTCCACTTTTAATAGAACTTTTATCGTGAAGCAAGGGCTTCGATGACTGGCAGTATTTAAAATTTAATGGAGAGTGAATACAGAAAATGAATAATGTGTGTTTAACAAACTAAATATCAATGGTATGTGTATTACTTTAATTTCCTTTTGAGAGTAACTTAGAGTGTCTCGTATATGTTGCAGTATGAGTGTTCAAATGATAGGATATCTGTAAACAAAAAAAAAAGATATTTTTTTTAACATTTCCTAATTTCATCGTTTGATTTTTTTTATTTTTCTTTGACTATATAGCATGGCTATAATCCTATGCAAAATGTATTCTTGAATAGATTAAATGGAGGGCAGTTTGTTTTAATCAGTCAAGCTTTAATATCGTGGGATCCCTTGGAAGCTGGCATAGCGACATTAACTGCTGTAGCTGCATGACCCCTCCTTTCAATACAATGTAATGATGATGTGTGTTGCGATGGCAAACGGACCTGAATTGATGTGAGAACAGAGGGACCAGAGTATAACGCCACGATCCAACATATGAATAAGACCAATATTTTTTTTCTGAATAAAAAAAACAAAAATGCGCCCGTTAAATCTCTCTTACTCTAATCAACTATCTGAAATATCCTAAGTGTTAATGCGCAACCACAATGCTGTTGACATTGGCAGCGCAACGCGAGTGAACTCCTACGTAGGGAACGGCGTGGGAAAAACAGCAAACAAACAAAAAAGCCCAGCGCTGACTTGACCTCTTCTCTCCCTTCAGTTGTCAACGATGATTCACTCTTCGAGTATTTTCCTCAGCTTGCCTTCCACCTGCTCCACCAAAGCGGGGAAGCTGGGATCCAACAGACAAAGGCGCACGAAGGCGTCCAGGTCTTCGGGTTCTGAAGATACGTGATGGTACAGCGCAGGCAGCGTCAGGGGCGTCTCTCCCATGAGGTTCTATTGAAATTCAACAGCTTATATCAGTACAACAGGTCCGCAAAACTTCATTTTCAAGGCAAAGCAATCAAATTTGACGCCATACTCACATGTAATGGCAGAGGTGAAAACCTTTCATAGTTCAGCTTAGCCCAATTTTCTCAAATGCCAATTTTAAGACTTTTCTAAACACTCTAGCAGCAGTTTTTCAAAAAAGGCAACGAGTGACTTTGTTTATTTATTTTGAAGATGGCTAGTAGTTATCTGAAGATGACTTGTATCGAATACCTGGACAAGACGCTTGATGGACAGCGATCCATGGACAACCTCTGGTTCGGCTCCAGCCGCCTCACCCTGCTGCGGACACGGCTTCAGACACAAAAGCAAATGAGAAAGATGTGACCAGACGCAGCACGACGACGCAGAGTGAAGAGTCTAATCAATTGGCTTCATTACTAATTGAAAAAATATCCCACTCTCCTCTCTTCATCTAAACTGAGAACTCCTCCGGGGTGTCTCTTCACCGAAAGGTCACATTCCACCTTGTTGGCACAATGCACACTTTTATGTCACATCCCCTCAAGTGGAATTAGCTCACGACCCAGCGGGAGTTCAAGATACACATCAAATATCAAATCAAGATGTTTCAAAATAAAACATACTCGAATAGTCTAGTGTCAATAAGCATTTTTTTTTCTTTTGTTTATGTATATTAATATCAGTTTGGAAAGGTCAACATCAGTAATCAGTCAATATTTCATGGGTCACTTGAATTAAATATAAGGAGGCAGATAGACGAAATCGTCAAGATCGGCGAGATCGGCAAGATCAGACTGCATCAGTGCATCAATCCCTCAAGCTACCGCCAGCAATGTGACCTCTAAAGATGAGTATTGTAAATAGCACCACCTAGTGTCCGACTCCATGTACATGACCTAGTTGAGAAAATCGTCATAAATCAGCTGTCAGATACGGTCTCTGCAATAATCACGACGGGGAGACACACAGTTTGTCTTCAGTATCTTGCTTTTGAAAGCATCGTTCATCATCAACGCATAAAAAAGTGATTCTAAAGGCTTTCGTCACGTAACCGATATGACCAAAATTGTAATTAGAATGCATCAAAAGCAAACCACAATTAAGTTTGTCTTACAACTGGATGCTGTTCCCAGAAAGTGAGGTCGTCTGTAATCGAACACTGCGATGAAATAATAATTTGTATAAACAACAGTTCTTAAGTTTAGGGTTTAAACCTGAGTTTTGAATTTCATTTTCTCTTGAACATGTTAAGGTTAGTCTAATTAACATCTGCTTATGACAATGAATAATCATACTTCGTATCACATGGAACTTTTTTTTGTATCCAACATTTGAGGAACCACTGTAGAATTATTACAAAAGTGTCATTTAATTTTGAATTCAATAAATTGCTAAATAGGTCACCTGTGTCACTGGCGTAAGGACATCGGTGGGTGGCTGATTATTTGGCGGCAGGGCGTCTTCGAGAGTGTTGACAGGCAGATACTCCCGCAGTCTTTCTGCGGCACTTGAGCATATTTTGACGGCCTGCGCCCTGCTCCTGCCATCAAACTGCATCCTGATCACACAGCCCGATTCCTGAGGACACGCAAACAATCTCGTCGCTGTCACTCCAAGCCGACGCGTGAATAATTCCTTTTTTCATTGCCTCCCTTAAATCAGCATCTCATTAGAACTAAAACGAGGTTGTTGTGTTGTTTTTTAATAGAAGACGGCAAAATATAACTGTCACGAGTAATAACAGACAGAAGAATCAAAGAAAAACCAAATTTGTGTGAGCCACAGTCCAAGCTCACCTCCACTGTATTGCGAAGCACCAGGCTGTCTGATTTCTGGTGGACTTTGAGAACATCGCCGGCATTAATCAAAGGAATTTTCTCCTGCAACAGTAAAAGTGAGAAATCTATACTTAATTGGATTACAAATGAAAACTAGCTTCATGCTAATTCTGGTGCAAGCATCTCATTTCCCTTCTACGTATCTACTCATTCTCCATAAAGTCAATATAAAAATAAAATAAATATGATCATTTTGAAGAAAGCAAACGACAAATGCCATGACACTCTTCAATTTGATCTGCTCCAGTCAAGTAATTACTGTTACTGAAATTGGTCAGCAGGGGTCTCTATTTCTCAGTTACTTTTGAGGACATTTTTAGCTCCAAAATGAAATTTCATGTCATTGAGGATCAGCTCCAGGCCACCTGCGACCTAAATGAAGACAAACACTAGAGAAAACAGATATTTTATTTTGAAAGAAATTAAAGAAAGTTTTAATATATTTAAGATGAGAAGAAATAAGACGATGGACAAACGGACAGACTGACAATTAATTCATTTATTTACAATGTTGACAGAGCCAACACATGTTTTGAAGGTCATATTAAAGCTTTTATTTGATTGGAGACTTGGATTTAACTCCATGTCTTTTTCTCTCTATATATTTTTTTGGACTAAACTTTTCTAAACTCATCTATGAATGCCAACGTCCATCCATTTTCTCCAGCACTTGACCTAATTGGGGTCAAGGATGAGCTGGAGCCTCTATCAGCCGACGATTGGGTGAGAGGCGGATTGCTCACCAGCTAATCGCAAGATCCTGATTTAATGGCGTTGAATAAGAATTCCCAGAGGATAAGTTGCCATAGTGCCGATGTTGTTTAACTTGCTGTGACTCAAGCAACATATGGCGAGCACACATCATAGGCGAGAGGTTCTTTGTTTGAATTTCAGCTAAGGCCCGTCATGGTAATTGAAGGTTCAAAATATCCGTAGTCGAGAATCAATTAACAATCAACATTCTTAACTCATTCACTGCCAGTGACGGCTATATACGTCAAAGCTCCATTTCAACTGGACTGGCAGTGAATGAATTAATGACCAGTTAATTGATTGATTGATACCCAGCCCTCGTAAAAAGTAAACTTCCAGAGTCAAGCCACCTTAAAGACTGTCCTGGTTTTATTCTGCTGACGCCATGTTGACAGCAGTTGCTCTGAAGGTCTTGACTAGCATCACACTATTCTTTCAAATACAGAAAATTACAGTTCACAGCATCTTTCCCCGCCAAGCCTTATCGTGTGTCCTGTAGGCCCTCCTAAGCTGAGGATATTTGAAACTTCCCTGAGCGCTGACAGCACCAATCTGGAATAGAGCGCTCTATCATCCTTGGCAAAAGCTAGTTGCAGTCCGACCTGAATATCAGGCTGACTGCTGAATGCATGATATCTATGACTCACTGACCGTTCACTTATTGTGTTTGTTGTCTACAAACACCCATATGCTTGATTTCTAAACACAATAATCAGAAAATAACATTTGGAATGCTGGCTAACCTCTGAGTTGTTCAAATTTGGAGTAACTAACATCCCATGGAAATACTCTGATTCAGGGTAAAACTGTTTTCATAAGAGTGCAATTAAATGAGCAAGAAAGGTTTTAGGTAAAATATTAATATTGACGCAGGAGTGAAGATAAAAGGAGTATTATGGATGGGACTTTTTTATTTTATAATTGAATTTATAATTTGGTTTAGTGGTGTGCTGTGAGTTTTTTCTATGTAAAATATGCTAATTTAATGACACTGCTTTGGATGCTCACTAAACTGAAGTCTCACAGGACTTTTCGACATTTGACTTTAGAGGTTCCATATTTTAGTACTACGACAATAAATGAAAATGTGAATCATCTGCCATTTTACTGCTGCAAGAAAATAGCCACCATAACCAACGCAACTATAACTCTGAGATTATCGTTCTTGCTGTAATTTTGTTGCAGATGATAAAGTCACATATTACCCAACCGGGCTCATCATTTGGAAACCGACATTACTAATGAATTGGAATGTTATTAAATGTTGCAATCTATAATGTAGGCAATCTATAGTGTAATAAGTGGGACGCACTACAAATTGCCAGAATCGCAAGCATGACATTTGCAGATGCAGCCAAGCTGTCATTTATTTTGTGAATTACAGAGCAGAGAGTGGAGGTATGTGGCAAGCACTTTCA
The DNA here is from genome assembly GCF_033458585.1 of Syngnathus typhle. Taxonomy (NCBI): domain Eukaryota; kingdom Metazoa; phylum Chordata; class Actinopteri; order Syngnathiformes; family Syngnathidae; genus Syngnathus; species Syngnathus typhle. The sequence goes on from NC_083741.1 coordinate 18,933,924, forward strand.
TGGATGAGCACCTTCCCAGACTCCAGTGTGTGCATGTGGAACATCACAATTAATTACTGCATTGCGCCGGGTTTTTAGTATGGCAATGTTCAAGTATTCAGGAGTCTGAGATTAACGTCTAAAGAAGTGATGAGCAGCCAAAAACTTCTCCCCCCCTCCTTTTTTGTTTTTGCTTCATCACCGTTAACTGGCTCTGGAAGTCTTCCCTCGAGGCACAGGAGGGATTTAAAGACTCTTTAGTCCCTCCTGACATGCACCAGTCTTAAAACAATTAAACAAACAAAGCCCGCATGGGATTATAACCTTGTTAGCCTTTCTGAAACATGTTATCGATGGCGTAATACGCAAATAGTCTGAAAGTGCATTTTGCTTTGAACAAGGTCAACACATGCCAGAGGCAGATATGATCTATCTCTAAGCGTGCACAGCAGTAACAACTTTATAAGAATTAGCATATGGATGTTTAGCAGAATCAATTCTAAAAAACCGATTAATCGGCTCATTTTTGGTCCCTTAACACTAACAATAAAGACATGAAATACAAACAGAACATTCAACTGTTTATTGCTCTTGTTTAACATTAGAACACGGACATTAAAACTGTTTTTACTCATACAAGCCAATTAAATTGGTTGGACGAGTAATCAATTGAGCCTGGATAAAAACAATCCTAATCAATTTCTTACCAAGCATTCATCTCCCTGCAAGATCATCAAGCATCCAGAGTCCAGGATTGTGGCGATAATTTTAGGCTCCTTCTTTTTTGCTTCAAATATCTGGACAGGTAAAAAAAGATGGAGTCTTAAAGACGTTTTAAGAAAAACGTCAAATGAAAATAACGGACACAAATATGTTTTCCTTTACCAACAATGTGAGAATGATTCACCTTATTTTTATTAGGAAGTGGTTGCTTTTTTAGCTAGTCTCTAAACAGCAATACAGTAATCCACCCACAATAAGTGAAATCCGCGAAGTACGGTCAGGCTAACGAGTTAGCTGAAAGATGCTAATTCGCGGTCGTGCTAACACTTGAAAACGGACTTCTAAAGGAATGTAAACGAACATTTGGAGCAATACTAAATTGTCCTAAATGTTAGACACATGTTACCTCAATTTAGCAGTGCTATTTTGACTTTTACTGTATTTCCGCGATGTCGTGAAGCCGCGATAAACGAAACGCGAAGTAGCGAGGGTTCACTGTATACCCCCATCACGTAAATATATCAAAATGTAAATTTAATTTAGAGGGCAACATTTAAAACCATTACACGTGAGCATAAATTCATAGTTAAACACAACTAAGGGGAAAAAACTAGCAAAATATCGGTCGTCTTAATCATCACAGGTGGTTAATCCATACTTACTTTCCAGGATTCATTCTTGGTGGAGCCTGGAATAAGTCGTCCACAACGTTTCAACTTCCAATTCAGACAGGTAGACATTTCAATTGACTTTTTATTGTTATTGTTTGAATATTATGTTTGCCAAAAAGTCAATGTAAAGCAATACGGCGACTCGGTAAACAGACCCGTCTTTCCACCTGAATGAGGCGAATGTGTTTATCGTTAAGTACGAATAAAGTTGTGAACGTTTTTGAAGAACAAAAAGTTCGGCGGTTGTGTAACAAAATGGCATGGTGACTAAATATCACGTTTTATTTATTTGTTTTTTTTATATTTTATTTTGTTCATTATAGAAAACCTGACAGTTCGAGTGACCTGGCAGCAATGGAGGGCTCATTTCCGGATTTTGTCACTGAGTTTGTGTTCACTTGTTGCTAGGCAGTTTTTGTGAGACGCCCTCATTTGAGCGCAAATCTAACGCTTTTATTCATGAATCAAGAAAAATAAAACCTGAAACTATCATTTGGTATACAAAAACGATTCTGCTTGGATGCAATTCCCCATCACTTTTAGTTTGTGTGATTTATCACTGATTTTGAAATAGTTTACTGTATTTCAGGACAACAGTTCAGAGGTGCAGGGTTGGATTCCAGCCTTGGGTTTGCATGTTCTCCCCGTGCCTGCATGGGTTTAATATATGATGTAGTAATCCTTTCTATACTTCATTGCATCCGTCCATCTATTTTTTGAACAATTCAGTTGAAATTTCAGATGATCACGTGAGGTTTCAGCTCAGCTGGCATTTCTATAAGAACTTGGAAATTTCCAATGAGTTTCTCTTTCTTTGGGGGGAGTACCTATCATGCTGCATTTCTAATACAATATAACCCTGACCCATTTGTAACCAGCTTAACTCCTAAATGATGTATCTATTTGCACGCATTTATTGCAATTACTCTCAATTAGAGAATCAAATCTTTTGCAGCATTTTCCCCTCAATCATCAGTCTGCTTTCACCCACATGAATCATGTTTCATTTTTTGCGCTACGGAGGGTTCAAACAATGACCTACCTGTAGCCTCCCCCTTTTCTCTCCCCCCTTGCGTTTTAAGAATGGGAAACACATTTCCCCTTTAAACAAGGTGGGCTGAGCCCCCCTCGCTTCTATGGCAACCCAACCAGATCATCCATATTCACACGTTCACCTAAACGCTCATCGGCCGCGCCGGATCTATTGGGGTGATGATGTCAGCGCGTGAGCCCCGTGGAACGCCGCGTGCACGTTTCCCCATCATGATTGTCGCCTGGACGACGCCTCGGCGAGAGGAGCGAGCCTGCCGCTGACCTCTCCATCCCGCCTGCACACCTCCTCCTCCTCCATCCGCCGGCGCGTCCCTCACATGTCAGGCAAAGGTGACTTTCAGGCAGTTTCCCCCCCCCACTTTTGCGCGCGATGCAGTCGGAGAGGCGCAAAGATGTGCGAGGTGGCCGAGCGTGAGGAGGACGCGCAAGAACGGCCAGGTAGTCGAATCGTCATTTAAGGGGAGCCCAAAAATGTGCAGTTTATTTTATTAAGAGCCACCACCATCACCGTCCTCAGAATCGGCAAGGCGAGTGTGTCATGTGTTGCAGGCTTTCAGGGATCGCTCACAAGGAGATCAGAAGCACCACGCGGTGCTGCTCGCTTTGCCCAACTAGTCTAGATTAGTTCGCCTTTCGCTCCATGCCATAATGGACAGGTTGCATTCGTCCATGCGTAAACGGCTCTACAGCTTGCCCCATCACATCGGACATAAACCGTCCATCATGGGCGAAGGAGAAGACGCGGACAAGGACACCCGAAGAAAGAGCATTCGGATGAAGCCGCTGCCGTCGCCCAGCTCCGGGGGAAGCTGCAGAGGAATCGGGGAAACCAAAAGCGGTGAGTCGCTTATCATGGAGACCGACATTGGGAGACCGATGAAGACCAGCTCCAACGGAGACTGCCGGAGGTTCCGGGGCAGCCTCTCGTCTATCACCAGCCGCCATGTGCACGACTCGGACTCGGCGGAGGAGAGGCGCCTCATCACCGATGGGGACGTCACCCCGAGCGAAGAGAGCCCCCCCGGGGCGATCGGCGAGGGCGCCACGGAGCATGGCGCGCAAGGGGCCAGCGGAGGTGGCGCGTCCACCGACAGCGGCGACGGCGCACCTCCGAGCGAGTCCCAAGATGACAACCAGTCCGGGTTCATAAAGTTGGATGGAATTGATCAGATCCTGCCTGACGATGAGCGCTTGTACCAGGCCGGCTTCATGCACCGACAGTTCGGGGCCATGCTCCAGCCGGGGGTCAACAAGTTCTCCCTGAGGATGTTTGGAAGCGAGAAGGCGGTGGAGCGGGAACAGGAGCGGGTTAAATCCGCCGGATTTTGGATTATTCACCCCTACAGTGATTTCAGGTAAACACAACGCGATGTCATCTTTCTGCTTTGACGTCTTTACATCATCAACCTTTTGTCTGAGCAGGGCAATTATTCATTATTGAATAATGTAACAAAAATTATGATTTTATATTATTTGTAATATTGCACTATTATTCTGAGGTTGGTGGTTGAATTCCAGGCTGCGGCCTGCCTGTGTCGAATTTGCATGTTCTCCCTCACTTCTCTTTGAATGCAGAGGCTCTTTTTCCAAAAATTAAATAGGTTAATTGATGACTAATTGACCATTTGCATGTGAATGGTACCGTGTATTTCACCTGCAAGTGGCTGCCAACCTGTCGTGCATGTACCCGACCTCTCACCCCAAATCACCTGGGATATCCAGCTGACCTGTAAGTGAGGATAAGCAGTACAGAAAATAAATGCTTGTATTTTTAAATCACTTCTTTTGAAGTTTTAATTTTTTTCTACACATCATATGGGCTCAAATGGGCTCACTGGCCATTTTTAGCCCAATTGCCTTAGGTTTTCCACCAGTGGCCAGTAACAGTACATATGGCTTCTTTCAATTCATATTCCTCCACTTTTTATTTGGGGGAAAAAACCCAGTAAAATATAAAAGTAAAGCAGCCTCATAAGAATGCTTGAACCTTGGCATTTACACTTTTTGAGGACGTTGGAGAGGCCTGTGGTATTCTGGAGCAACCCATGGACGAAACTGGGAATTTAACCAAATATATGCAATTGGAAACAACACTTGTTTGTTTCTACTACTACTTCTACTTCCATATTAGGATCAACTGCAGCAGTTTTCTTTTTATATTATGCAGATTCCTTAGTGCCCTTGAATCTGTTATTGGCCATATGCATCTTGATTCATGGCCACATTGAGCCTCTGAACAGCTTGGCCGAGACCAGCTTTAAATGTCCCTTTTATTCATGCTTGTAAGACTTTTTGTAATGCAACTATATACGCTTGAACATCATCTGAACCAATAATAGAAGACACCAGTGAGCTATGTATTTATTGGCAAAAACAGAAATGATAGTGTGGCCGTGAAATCAAAATATTAAAAAAATGTCCATATAGTTTGATAGGAAATAATGAAAATGTTTTTTTTTCTCTCTTCGTCTTCTTTCCACTAGCTCATTTCCTGTAGCACGGTAATTAAGGAGGGAAATATTTAATTACAGCCAGTGTCAGATTTAGTTCAACCGTGTGGAGCTACATTGTGAATCTTGCACATTTCCCTCCTTTTACGTTGATTGGCAATGCTGAATCCTATCATAGCATCCCTATCGTATACGTATCAAAGTGTTTGCAACAAGATGTCTGACACTGAGACACGTGCACATGCGTTATAGTGGGAGTTTGGTGAGGCAAAAAAAAAAAAAAAGAAAAGTGAGACATTCTTCATCTCCTCCAGTGAATGAGGCATTTTTCATGAACAGTGATATACTTGGCTGGTTTGATTAAAGTGTGATTTTTCTTGTCAGTGAGTGGGGGAAAGAATTTGGACTAAATGTGGGACAGGTGACTTGAGAGTGAGTGTGAAGTCCAGCCATCCGTTACTGCCACGGTTGATCCATGTTTGGCGTCACAGGTGGGCGGTGGGGATGGCACGTGTCCCAGTTGACGTGTCGAAGGAGGCAGGTTAAACTTTTAACATGTCGTCAGTCAACAAAATGACCATTTTTTGGTTTTGCGGGAGAGAGACAATCATAAAAAGATGTCAAAAAAGTGACAAAAATATTCATGAAAATGTATTCTCCAAGTGTAGTTTGAAGCATTGAAAGTTACACAGATGGCCATTTTGGTTGTGCTCTTTCCTTGCTGTTTGACCCACTCGCTCTGTCCACCTCTTTTGCTCTCTTACTCACCGTGTTAAATGTCACCAGAGAGGGTGATTTGGGGCTCGGGGATAGCGTCCTCATACCGAAAGGTCAGAGGTTTGGCTCGGGCCCTCGCTTTTGAAATGTCTTTTTGAGTGGGGATGCAGAACTAGGCTGCGGCGTTGCTCTAGCCGCATGCAGATGATGCACGTGTGACTTTCTGAGCGAGATGTGGAGATTAAATCACACGAGGCGATGCTCCAAAAAAAAAAAAAGAGGTTGAGGGGTTTGAGGGAGGGTACTGCGATTGGTTGGCTAACAGTCCAGGCTGTACCTTGTTTTCTCTCCCAATGTCAGCTGATATAGTTTCCAACTCACAAATCTGTCATACCGTTTAAAATGGCCGCAAATCGGTGGCTGTATCTGTCGCTTTTGTTTTTTTTTACTTCACCAAGCGAAAGCGTCTCGTAAGCTGACTTGTGACACCAATTTTGGCTCGCGACACAAAGCAAGAATTTGACTGATTGTAACTTGAAAAATTTGTAAGTTGAGGCACTCTTAAGTCATGGCAGTTAGGAACAGTTGAAATACGGCTGCGACCGACAATCATTTTAATAATCAAGCTGTTGATTATTTTGTTGAGTAATTGGTGCGCCATTAAAAAAGTTTTAATTTTTATTGCTTTATTCAGAAATAGCACATTATTTCAAATTGGCAGTGCAGAAAAGCAAAACTGTGGACTTATTATGTTGATATATGTTTGGCCAGAAAATGAGCAGAAATGTTGAATTCCCAAGTAAATGGTTGCAAATGTTATTTTGAAACACACACCTCCAAACGATTAATCGATTATCAAAAAAAATTATCGATGAATTTGGTAATCGGTCCAGTCTTCTGTTAATCGGTGCACCTCTTACAGTATTGGAAATAATGGATGTAGAACTCATCAAACTGCGCAGGTTAAGTGTAACATTTAGAATGAAAAACTTGGATGCACGTTGGATTTGTTGTGAAGCCCCGTTTTTGTCATAGTTCTGAGGTTAGGAGTTCACTTTTTTTTCCTTTCCTATCTTCTTGTATGGCATTTGCATGTTCCTGATCATTTTCCACACTTTTTCATTAGTGGTAGTAGGTGTGTAATTTCCTTCGCCCCATATAATGAACATTGGAGTTAGTAGTCTACAATTATAATCACGGATGTAATGCCCAATCAGGAGAGCTAAAAATGTATCGTGCAACTCTGTTCGTTGGAGTGTAGACGATCTTTTCGTGTTTTTCTCCAGCCAACGGGGACAAGACGAGGTGCACCACTTTTAATGCATCATTTCACAAGTAAATGGAAGTATAATGCACCATTACCGTGCACTCTCGGAGGAAGTCTATGTCATTAGTTGTTCGTCAGCGTTAAAGTCAAAGTTTTTTTTTTCAGAAATAATGGCAAAGTTCGACGCGAGGGGGAATAGCGTGCCATGTCAGGAAGATGCCACAGAGTGTCGAGACGACTTTCAGCTTGTATTTGAGTTTTAATGCGCTGAGGGGGAAACGCTACTTTGGACACCTACGTTCTCCCAAATCAGGATGAGCGCAGGACAGGATGAGTCTAATTAAACTACACAGGGATCTGAGTGGGACCTTTTTTTAATGGGGCCGCAGAAGAGAAGGGTCGCCGTGACTAAAAGTTTTATTCCCATGTCTGCATCAAAGCTTTAGCGCTATAAACTCAAATTAGAGTGTCACAAGGAATCACGTAGCCGTCACCGCTCCAGAATTGGGCAGAAATCTTCCCTTGTCAAGTATTGTGTAACACTAAGAAGCGGGGAGGAGCAATATCCAGCTAGGGAAAAAGACGGATTAAAAATGGCATCATAATCCAATCTACAGCCTCATTTTCCACATCCAAAGCCCAGTGGCCGCCTTCCGTCGTCAACGAGCATCTTGCGGACGAGGAGATGCGGTCAGCGACACGATGACACTGAGCACCCGATGAAAGCCATTCTTTTAAATGAGGAAGCCTTTTAAGATCAGATGGACCGTAAATATCTGCTGATTGGAGCTGTCCCTCTGCATAAGCCCTGCTAAGATTTATAAATGCTATGTCCTTGCTCATAAATATTGATAAGTAACACAGTGAAAACTTCCAAGATGCTGTTTGGGGTTTGATTTGTTATTAAATTAAAAGGAAGAGAAGGGGAAGGTGCTTTGAAATGTAGCCTTGATTTTTTTCAAGGAAAATATGCACAATGGCTCACCACCAGCTCTTATTTTACAGTGAACCCAGCTGGAAAAAAAAAAAGATTGCTTCAATTCTGTCTAGGTAAGTGTCTTTGAGGAAAGAGCGTGCAGGCGGAATAAAAAGCTGTTGAAAGAAGGAAGACTTTGCAGAATGGATGGAAGCATTCGCCCGCTGACTGTTGCAAAGGGATTTTACTGATTGACAGAAAGTGCAGGACAACCAACCCCCGTCTGTCTCTGATAGGCGAGGGGTGGGAGGGCTTAATAGAACCTTCGTTGCAAAAGGAAGGTGTGAAAAAAAAAAAAAAGTTATAATGTGTGCCACTTTCCTTTCTCACTGTGAAAGACTTTCCAACAGATGTGTCCTCTGGGCTCTGAATCACCAGATAATTAAAAGGCACTTGGCGATCATTTTAATACTACACCGCATTGTTTGTCTGGAGATTGACACGCGGCGGTGTTGCATTGATGGGATTCACCCAGATATTTCTCTGGGCAAAGGAGACAAACATCAGCTGGCATTGATGGACATCTCATTGTCCGAGCTGAGAAAGCGTTTTCCCAATTGTAGTGTAACATCGAAAGTCACGTGGTGAATTTGAAAACATTTTTTCAATTCTACCGGGATGTGAGTTGCAGCTAAAAATAAAAATTTCATCCGTCTGTCCGTCTGTCGCTATCAATCTCTCTATTGGATATAAGTTAAACAAATAAAGCTCTTATTTTACTGTACTTTAAATCTAATCTACCTTTAGAAGCACAATCATGTTTCAAGAGCAACACTGATCATCATGAAGTCTTTGACAACTGCAACCAGTTGACATTTTTCTCTTCCGGCTGTGTTGACTCAAAACAATCTGTCATCAGACGGAAATGGGAAGAACAGCTTGTTATGCTGTCATCATGAGAAACTAAAGGCTGACTGGTGAGTGCGGTTTCTTGAGCAGACGGAGTTCATTCTTGCCGCTACAATTCCGTGATGATTTTCTTTTTTTTTTTAAACATTTTAATTGCGAACAATAAGCGTGCGAATACGTGCGAGCACATCAGACGAAGTAACAACCTCACTGGTGTTGATTACAGCTGATTTGAGAGAGTGTTTTGCTATTGATTTCTTTGGCTCTCGTGGGGCGCGCCAAGTGGGGCATTGTTGAGTATATTGAAAAACGACATGTAGAGACACGTCGGGGAGGTTGCATGTGTGGCGGGGTCACAGGTCACCTTACAAAAAAAGGTTGATGGCAATAGTCTTGGAGCTGATTTTTTTAAATGCAGAAAAATATAAGGATGGCTGGATAATATTTAGAACACTCAGACATTCATCAAGGAGTTAAATATTTCAGTGCGTGACCTAAACAAAAAATATCTATAGAATAAAACAGAAACCAAGTATCCATCTTATATCTATCAATATTAACATGTACACTAAATCTCATTTAGATTAATAGATTTTTTTTCTTGGATGTTGATGAGGCTTATAAATTGAAAGTATAATGATAAATTATAATTCCGACCGGGTCTTCGCACTACCTGTCACACAAGCATTAAGCATAAAACAAGACAGAATTAAGCAAGGCCAATGAAAACAAAATTTACTCGTCAGCGGTAATGAAACCTTTTGGATTAAAGACGCATGGATGAACTAAACTCTGGTACGTCAGCTTTTACCCTTAATGGATCCATTTTTTTCACAGTGCTAATCTGCCCAGAGGTATGACACTTTCACATTGCATAGCTTCTGTGTCTCCCTTTCCTTTTTTTTTTTCACAGTTCATGTTGAATAACTCTCCCCGTTCAATTTAGCGACGGTTAAACATGGGGGATTACAGAAGGTTCTGGACCGGCCCTGAAAGTGGGCTAGTCGAAATAGTCTGCCTGCTCTCATCCATAAATATTGAGCCAAGAGATTATTATGGCACAATTTATTTAATGGAGGGAGCCCATGCAGAGGCGGGGGAGGGAGGGGGGAGGGGGTGTTGGCCGCGGGGTAGAAGAAGGTTGCTTGTCACGGTGGCGGAATGATTGAACGCTACCGTGTGACCTCCCTCGCTTAAATGTAGTAGCGTGAAACCTGAACAACTAAAAAAAAAATATTTTTGACTGTCATCCCCCCGCCCCTCCCTCTCTGCCTGTTGACGTCATCTAATGCTTCTTCATGTATTAAGAGAGTTTAACCTTGTGACTGTAATCTGGAGGCGAGATTATATTGATTGATTGGACATCATATACATTTTGAAAATGGGCAAGGCAGCTGCTGAGCTAGATGTATTTGGCTTGCCTAACAAATGTAATGTTGTGTGTCCTTCCCGCTTGGCCATCTCCCGTGCCGCCACATCAATTTATAATCTCCCCAGGTGGATACACAGCCGCATTGGCCTGCCAAGACTACTTTTAACACCTTCAACACCACAGTTAGGCTATTCCCCAAACTTCCCAGCCCCTCGTCCCCCGACTGCAGTCGGGGTGGTCGACAGTCTAAGCAAAGTTTGCTATCTCTTTCATTTTTTTTCTGTGTTTTAGTTGGGGTCGGTTGAGGCAACGGTATTTTCCTTCCGTGACGTGTCACGAAATGCTATTATGTTTTCCGAAAGAGTTTATTATAGAAAATTGGCTTTTTAATTGCTTGTATACATGACGTCGGTCTCTGGAGGATCTGCCCAGTCCCCACCCACCATGTGTGAAATTAAACACCAAACTTTTTGTCAGCTACCTATTTCTGAAAATGTGTCTGCAAGTACTGCTTGAAATTCTGGAGATTTTAATATTACATAATATCGCCCCCACTAACATCTTAAACATTGACTTGAAAGCTAAGATGGGTGAAGATTCGCCACTCTCATCATGTCAATCACAAAAGCTGTGGTTTCTTTAATAATTGAATTTATTTATCATAATTAGGGCCTACATTTTTCTCTTAGTAAGAAATCCTGACGCATACTTTTCAAAGGTCTTAAAAAATGCCACTGAAACAATAAACAATGTACACGTTTGAAATGAGTACCTCATATTTACAAACAATACTATTATGTCAAAAATATTGCTAGATTTTTTTTTCAATTAAAAATCATGTGACAATATTGAGCTCATATCACCCGTCCTTAGTATTCACATTTATTAGAACCTGAGTCTATGTTCGATTTTTTTCTCACTTCAAGCTGTGCGGGCATGTTGAATTCCAAATGGTCTTCAATGAATTCAGCATTACATCTTCAAGCAACCTCAAGTGAGAGGTTGAGAGATGGGATCTGTCTTGCGTGTGACAATGAAGTGACCGAGACCGCTGCGGACCTTTTTTTTTTTTCCCTTCGGTATTCCAGTTGACATATTCTGCTTCTGGCTTTTTGCAATGCATTATCTGAACGCCACAGATTCCGTTGACGGAGGCAGGAGAGGGAGGCCTGATAAAGGGCAACACAGAAAAAAATTTGAGCGTGCGACACTTAACAAATTATGCAGCTCACTGTTAAGGAAGTGACGCTTGAGCAGCATACTGAGAATTATGACGACTTTTTGATGGTTGTAAATCTCACTTTTCCTTTTACACTTAAAGGTGTGACTATAACGTTCATGATATAAAAACTGGTTAAAAATAAAGCTGATATTTAAGTGGGGCAAAGTCATATATGTGAAAGTATTCTTAAAAAATATAAATGCAGTAGTATTTGTTGTATTCTAAAACAAAATCATCTTCTAGTTTATTCTACCTCTCAACATTTTTCCACTCTTACCGATTTCACAACCAGCCCATTTGCAAATTGACGTCCATAGCCGTCATTGGTAGCGAACGCGTTAACAGGTGGACGATGTCGGCACTAGACTGTTGGTGTATAATATTTAGTCTTTAAATCCATTCCCCCGTTGTCCATCCTCCATGTGTTTTTTAAGTATAGTTTGTCTTCTAATGTATCTCGATGGAATCTTCCCTTGCTGTTGACCTCTTTGTGCACGCACGCACACCTCAGCTTCTGCTATACCTTGCACATACAGGTTAACCTTTTCAGCCTGGGCTTGTGTCCCAGGTGCATACTCACACCCCTTGTCTTTCTGAAATTGATTTTTTTTTCCCCGTTCGGCCCCCGCCACCACTGACCCCCCCCTACTCCCATCAGACCAGATGAGAAATGGTCAAGATGTGATACGTCGCTTCGGGGGGCTCTCTGCTCCTGCGGAACATGGCATTAAAAAGCACTTAAAATTTAAAAGTAAGTCACCGCTGTGAACGAAAAAGGTTTGTTAAAGCTCAGAAGCAATTAGCGGAATGTGTCCAAAACTTAAATCAGTTCTACTTGTAGGTCACAGTGTCATTTATTGTGCAAAGAGTCATTAAATTCAACAGCTCAATACCTCCTTGCCTATCAAAAAAGGTTTTACCCAATGTAGTGTTCATTCGAAGTCCATTTAAACAAATACTAATTGTTTGCCCCAGAAGGTTAATGGTCAAGTCCAGTTCACCTGTAGCTGATCCGAAATAATGTCTTTCTGAATTTTCTGTGAAGTAAGAACTTTTTTGTGATGTAAGAAGTAGCTTAGGATCTTAAAAAAATAAAAAATGAAAGTTAAAAAATATTACAAATCATCACCCATCATTCCCCTGCCGCAGAAGACAGTTGGTCAAGTCCAGTTCACTGAATGCTAATTCATGTCTTTCATAATCTTCCATGAACCACCATTTAGCTTTGTAATTAAAAAACAAAACGAAAAAAAACAATTGACAAGAATCCCCAAAATATTTTGGTCGTCAGTTAAATTACAACGCAAGTGCTTCCCCACCCTGGGATAGTAATGGTAGAGTCCTAGTGTCATCTTCCCTTAACGTGAAACTTGTCAATAGTTGACTTCCCCGGAAGTTTAAATTTTAGTTACCTATATAGGTCGGCCATTATTTTATTTTTTTTGCTGTTTTGTGGAAGGCCTAAACCAGCTGGATTCAGCAGGATGTCCACTCAGAGACCTCCAGAGTCCAGTGTACTAGATAAAGAAGTGTGTGTGACTCATAGAAGATACTTCCCTGGATCAATCGTGTTTGACTTGGCTACGCCACACGCTGTCCGTCTGCTTCAGTCAAACAAATAGGCCGAGTTACCACACACACGCAGCAGTGCTAGACAGTGGCTATTTTTCTTTTTCCTCTGCAATGTGGGCGGACTCCTGATTTATCTTCGCCATCATCATCCTCGTCATCATTGTTTGGAACATGTCCTAGTTTTTCTTTCCTCCTCTGTCTCCCCTCACACGAGTTTTGGCCATAATTGAAAATAGAGAGAAGTGCAAAGTAATTGAGCAGCAGACATTTTGTCATAGCAATACAATAAATAGAAAGCTACATGCATTAGCAATTGCAATTCCATTCGGCCCGTGCTATTTTTTTTTTTTAATGCTGTGCAGTGTGTTGACTATTTTAGGGATTGTGGTTGTGAGCAATGAGCATCTAATTACTTGCATATAAATTTCTATTAACAGTCACTTTTCAATACAGAGGGGATGTGTGTGTGTTGTGTTCACACAGGGAGGATCAACCTTCTTGTCAGTCTCAATAGGTCTTAGGAGGGTAATTTTGTTTTGGTGCACCTACTCTTCCTCTTGCACTTTGACCTCTGATCACCATTTTGGAGCTAGACAGGAAAGGCTTTCATCCCAGCCACTCCATTTGTTGATTACGGTGACTGGAGTGCTGGAGATAATAGCACCGTTGTCCAGAACAAGAGGTGATACGTGCAGTGCCATCAGCTTCTACCTTATCTTAGCACGTCGTTAGTGTTTGGAGAAAGCACATTGCGCAAGACCCAGCATCCCCTGGCCAACTGTGCTGCATTTGAGTACAATGCTGGTGGTTGTTTTTAGGAGCTGGCTCGTGTGTGTGTCCTCCTCCGCACTCGTCGCCGGCTGCCAGTGAACCTTGTGACTTAACCCTGAGGACCTTTTTGGAGATAACAAGGAATGGTGATAAAAGACAGGCACAATTACTGGCAGCGTGACAGACTGTACAGTCAGAGAGCAGATACTGGCACGCGTTAGTAGGATAAGTCCATGATGATGGCAGCGGCTGGACATCACTTGTGCCCTTTGCATCAAGTGCTGGGTCACCAATTCAACCAATCCCCCCCCCCCCCCCCCAGGTAGAACTAGTATCCACTCAAAACAAACCTTTTCGCATTTTATTTAGCTTTTTCTGTAACACATAAAGGTGCCACAAGATGGCACTTGTGCTATAGCGAATAGGAAAGTAGTAATTGGATTCAAGAGAGAGGCTAAAAATCTTTGTGGGCATTTGATGTCAATTCTGCATTAATATGACATCAAACAGTCATGTTTGACTAAACTGTGTGAATATGACTGTAAATGCTTGTCTGCCTGTATGTGACCTTTTGACCTTTGAACGGATGACTTTTCACAAATGGCAAAAATAGACATTAAAACATTTTCTCAGTGGCAAGGCAGACTTTCTTATTGATGGTAAAAAAAAAAAAGCCCAAAAACATTTATGTCCAACAATGGAGCGACTTATTGATGGGTTTATTTGAGCTGCATTGGGTAAGGCTCATTTTGTTTTTTTTCAGCTCCCAGTTGGTTCTTAGCAAATCCCACTGGGTTTTTTTTTTCCCTCCCCCAGCAGCCTCAGGTTGGGGAGATTTGCCTCAACTTCTGATGAAATCTTCTTAGCGTAGGCTTGATAAAGCGGCGCGCCTCACCTAAATATAGCCACTTGCAAGCGCACAGCCCCAGTGTCAGTGATGTGCTCGCAGTGTGTCTGCTGGCGGTGCTTAGCAAAGAGACGCCGGCGTTATGACAGTTCATTGGAGCGGGTGATAACAAAAATAGGATTAACCCTTTTCACCTGCATTCTTCTCCCCGCGTGATGCTTAAATCTCACCGTGTTTGCCAAACGGCGTGTTTTAAAAGACAACAGGCCCGCTCTTTTATGGCCAGTGTATTTGTTGTTGTTGTTACAGATGTTCTCCTTTTTAAGTGTGACAGCCTTTTGATAGATTTACTCTGCCCACGGCTAGAAGCGATTTTTATTCCCCCCCCCTCCCTGTCCCTGCTCACAAGAGCCTCGCGTGCCTCATTGTTATTCATTCCTGCTAATTCATTCTTTCAAACATGGCTACCGATTTAATGGGGCTGCTGCTCTGTCCGTTTTATTTAACCTTAACGGCAATTAAGCATTAACTATTGTTAAACTGCTAAATCAGCAATATATTGTGAAAGTATATCAAATATGACTCCCAACTCATCTCTTCAGTATTTAGTATTTTGTGTCGCTAACATTAGATTTTTTTTTTTTCCAGACGAAGAAAAAGAACAACTCATGATTCAAAGCAAACCATATAATTTGCCGAACATGATGGAGGCCAAGTTGAAATTTCAGGTGTTTAGGGATGAAAGTGATTACATAATAAAATAAAGTCGTACATGAATCATTATGCTTATGTAATATGTTTTGACTGAATGAAATATTAAATTAGCTGTGAAGTTACCTCGATTAGCCTTACGAATATAAATGATTGTACTTTTTTTTAAGTTTAATTTAAAAACACTTTCAGCAGTTTATTTTATGTACTTAGAGGACCATTCTTTTTTGGTCAAAGACAGACACATAAAATGGCATCGGAATGGTGGGCCAAAAACCTTTTCTGCCATTTAACCAACATTAATTAAACTCTGTTGACAAGTGACCCCTAATGCTAATGTAATTATTCCCATGACCAGTAGCAAAGGCGAACAAAACATAACATTTTTTGGCTGCCATTGAAGGTGACGTAAAAATAATCTGACTTCCTCCCAGCGGCAACATTACTGATGAGATTCTTGTTATGCTCATGTTGACCGTGTGTTTTCATCTCCGAAATTTAATATTTCATTTCAAGTTCCATACTTTGAATTTCCTCAATTATATTGTATATTCAAATCCATTCAAGGGAAAATCCTAAACGTTGTGCAACATCCTAAAATATTTGCAAACACAACTGTATAAACAATTGGTGTGATATTAATATGGTCACGAGTTAGATAAATTAACTTAAATTGACTAAATTTACTTAATTAAATTAATTAAATCAATCGAATTAATTAAAATAAAAAATAGATCAATGCTAAGCACAACATAAACTGTCATATAAAATATAAACAAGCTAGATTTTTAGCAAGGGTAAATTATGACTCCAAATCTGCAAGCATGCTTTCTATTCACAAAAATGATGCTGTCGATTTCTTCTACGACAGCAGGACATGACAGACTAAATCCCATGGAGGTGTCCCCTGTGTCTCCATTTAAATATAGGCCTACCCCGAAACTAAAATGTGCGTCCATTTGGCCCTCTTCGTGCCGTTCCTCCCAGGTATGCGTAACCGCCAGGGTGAGGAAACTGAGAGAGGCTTATCGTGTAGCCCGCGGCACTCTCACAGCGACAACATGTTTCCGCCAGAGAAGTCGGCCTGGCCGATACCTCGTCTCTCCAGAGGAGGGGAAAATGTCAGGGAGCCCTTCATCACTACTCTGACCTCCCTGTACCGTAACAAGCCAAGTGGGAACGAGTCGGAATCTGCTCAGCTCTTATCCTCGGTTTGATTGTCCCAAAGTGTCTACCTCCTGACCAATTTAGACTTTCAGTTCACCTTAGTTAAGTGGCAAACTTTTTAGAGGTTGTTTTTTTTGGGGCATTTTGTTTTGATTGACACATGTCAACCTTATTTGGATCAAGTGTTCAAAGGACTTGTCAAAGAGGAAAATGATGTTTCTCAATTCTCTTATTTATATTCCTGTCAAATCCATGCAAGCTTTTATTATTTTAGTTTTTGATTTCATATCAAATTATCACCACATTAATTTTCTTCATTTAATCATTCTTTTTAATCGTCCTTTTTTCCATCTGATTTATATTCTCCTACAATTTGTCCTGTAGTGTCAGACTAAAAAATTCCCATCATCCGTCAAAACGACAAATATAATTATTGCCCCATATTATATAACAGATATTAAATATTGATAGACTGACTCACAAAATGGTTCCTTATAGTCATGAAACAAAAACATCTAAAACAACTAACATGCCACAACTACCAATTGCTGATTTTTTTTTTTCTCATTTATTTAATAATTAATTAATTAATTAATTAATTTTTGTTGGTAGCTCACTATCTCCCTCACAAGTATTTAATGCCTTTCAAATGTCCCACGTTCGTATTTATAGAACAATCGTCTATGTCAAGAGTTCCGGTGCATAATAAAACACAGTAAATGGATCTCGGCTAAGTTTAGGTGGCTTGACCTCCATTAGGAGACAGCGACACGAGTGAGAAAAAAAAAAAAAGTCATGAGCATTGACTCTACGTATGCGATTCTGTGCGCACACACAAATGCTCCAAGTGATACCATGGAAGGGCACCTTCCTGCATGCGATCATTGTTGGGGACCCAAAGTCGTTCAAAGTGTTTTTAAAGTCCTCTGTAGAAGGTTTCCTCTCATTATGTACTTTTGCAACGATATATCTGAGCTTGGAGTTTCAAAAAAACCGAGGGCACCCACTGAACCATGAAGAATTGCATAATCACCCAATTACTGATATTATATGGAATAATTAGCAAGTACGCTAAAGTAAACATTGTAAATCGAAAGCATTATATGAATGTTTATTTTCTATATTGGTGCATGTCAATAGGATTTGATGGAGTCATCACATTTAAAGGCAAGGAGCCATTGTTGTGGACCATGCTCACTTGTATAAGCTGTGTGAATCTACTAAATATTCATGCCTGACAGATAGTATATGCGCTACAAGTACAAATGTCATTACCTGTGTAAGCATTTCCTCTTTTGAAGATTTTCTCGTTCTCCGGGGGGCTTCCCGTCCCAGCACGAGCAAACTCGGCGCTGGCGAGGTCTGACTAAATATAACGCCACTTGAAAACAAGCTGAAACACCGGATCTTCTTTTACTTTGAAGAATTCCAATTACTGTCACTGTTTTGTCTCGTGTGTGTGTGTGTGTGTGTTGTGGATGTGACACTGACACAGAGGTGTTTTTGAACACAAGGACTTCGAAATGTAATCCTTGTGCGGGGGCAACTCAGCATAGCAGCTCTCTATGTTTTGTTGACCAATAGCAAGTCCCCTTTCCTGATTTTTTTCTCGTTTTGGTTGAAGTTGTCGAAATTGAGGCAAGTTTAGCATAGCGCAAGCGAATATTCACACTACATTGAAAACACATTTGACCTCTTTCGCATAAAACAAACTGTCTACAGCCGACTTGCCAACGACAAGTTAGTGAGTTCATCAAATAATTAGGGGCGATAACGATTGACTTCTCAAGTGTCCCAATTAACCAATCACTGACACTATATATGTCATCCCATGCCCCATTCAGCCAATCACAACACCCGCATGTAATTTCTGACACGTTGACAGACCAATGACCAGCGAGTGACAGTATGTGAGCGTAGATTTGGTAGATTCTGTGATATTTATTTTTATCCTCTTTGTGAATAGTGGCCGTACTTTACTGTGGTCCCCTCTGACATTTATTTCAGCACCGCATGAATCAACCGCGAAATCAATAGTCATCAGTGGGAAGTGAAAGAGCTGTAATTAATTGCTGTAGTCTTGCTAGCTTGCAGAAAAATGGAGTCCCCTTACCCTTGTTATGTACCTACAGGATATGTATAGAGGCTTTCCGTCTCGAAATTGCTTTGGCGCAGCGGCGGACCTTTATGGCCCGGATAAAGGTGGGTAAATCATGTGAGGTCGTTGGTCCAGTGGACAATGCAAGAACCCTTCCCCCTTTTTCATTCCTCTGGGATATATCACCCTTAACACAAAAGAGCCAATCTGGATTCAATTACTGAGCGTCCAGTAGAGTGCAATTTATATCCAAACGTTCATGCTCGGAAGATGGACGAGTTCACAGGGTTGCTTTATAATTAACAGTTAACCCTTACTGACCTTCCAGTACAGATTTACTGGACAAATAGTTTTCATGTTGAATGGTTGTTATGAGGGCAAAATAGAACATGCGTGGAATATGCATTCGTGTTTACGTGTGAACAAAGAGCTCAAATTAATCCGTATTTATCCACTGCTGGATTAAATGTCATGTAGATGGGCTAATACAAGCAACAATTGAGATGTAAATGGGTTGGTTAAAATTCTTTAATCCGTGTTTGTGTCAAGAATGCTGTCCAAACATGCATTATTGTTACAATACATTTTTGGTACACCCTGAATACTGAAGAGCTAAAAGCAGGTCAAAGTTGTGGCGCAGGTATTGGTGGTGTTGGTGGTTTTAATTGATGGACAGATTCAAATAACTGGCTTTCGTGGAGCTGGCATTGGATTAATTTATACCCAATACTCCATTCTGAATGTTGTTGTCCATTTGTCTCCCCGACCAGGTTTTACTGGGATTTGACCATGCTGCTGTTGATGGTGGGAAACCTCATCATCATCCCCGTCGGGATCACCTTCTTCAAAGACGAGCACACGCCCCCCTGGATCGTCTTCAACGTAGTTTCCGACACCTTCTTCCTCTTGGACCTTGTGCTCAACTTCCGGACGGGCATCGTCAAGGAGGACAATACGGAGATCATCCTGGACCCGCAGGAGATCAAAACTAAATATCTTCGCAGCTGGTTCGTAGTGGACTTCATCTCCTCTATCCCGGTGGACTACATCTTCCTCATCGTAGAGACACGCATTGACTCTGACTTCTACAAGACTGCGCGGGCTTTGCGGATCGTCCGGTTTACCAAGATCCTCAGCTTGCTTCGCCTCCTTCGCCTTTCCAGACTCATTCGCTACATCCACCAATGGGAAGAGGTAGGAAAATAATCCAGGGATTGGGGGTGAGGGGGTTTACAAAGTTTTGGTTTGCTTACTCTCGGCAATTGACTCTCTTACATGTAATGCGATGGGCTGGATATCAGTCCAAGGTGTATCCCGCCACTTGCTCAAACTCAGGCTGTGGGTCACCCATGAACCTAATTTGGACAATTAGTTTAGAAAATGATGGATGGACAGGAAATGGACAGCATGTTTTTAACAGGGGTGTTTAGAGATCCAAATGTTTTTTGACGATTCCCTTGTTAGATACTAACCTTGCTAGCTTTTTAGAAATCCAATTGTTTTTCGTTACCTTTCTGTAGGGAAATTCTTCCGATGAATTTCATCCAATTTAGTGGCACTAGCATCCTACTGCAGGTATGTTTGTGCAGCACATGTCCCCTGGGAGGGAGGCGCACTTGTAATTATGCACACCGATTGAAGAAACTCTTTTTCGGCCCCTCGGGCGTCAGTGAGTTGATAAAACCACAGTGTTGATTGGCGTTTCTCTCTGTGCGCCCATCCAGATAGTGGTGGGACCGCATATCCCCCAGAGGTTTTTCCGCGATACGAGCGTGATTGTAATTGCGACATCATTTGGAAAAGTTCCCGTCGCTCTGACGCGTGGATCTTGTTTGCTCTCAAAGGTAAAAAGATACAACGTGAAAGTGTCAGTGTGGGATTGAGAAGAAAGAATGGAAACACAGAAGACTCCAGGGCTCTATATTGGTGTACAGTCATATTGACACAAACAGAACCAAATCCATCGACAGCTTAACAACAATAATGACGGGTCTATCAATCCTCTCGGTTGCACAATCAAAACAATCAATTAGACACCTTCACCCATGTGCATGACAATCGGAAGGTACTGAATAGAACCTGATTGCCAATCAAAGCACCTTTTCACTGGACCTGTCCATCGTCCGTCCTCTTACAGGTGCTCTGTTATTACACAACCACCCAGCCTGCACACTGTGTGGAGATCAGTGTGTGCTGACATCAATCTCTGTGATGCCATTTCAAACAGAGGAAAAGTTCAAATGAATCACTCGGAGTAGAATCTTCCCCTCATGCATGCCCTACGCCGCTTCTGGGAGCCCGAACGAAGACATCACGGCATATCCGCTCCGACTTTTAACTTGACGTGGGGGTCGGCACTGTGGTGAAAAAAAGCAGTTGCGTGTTAAGCCTGAGCACTGAGGCGACAGCGTGATTAAGGAGGAAAAATCGCAAAGGGAACAAGCAGATTAGATAATTAAATAAACATCGATACCTCATGGGCAGCACAATAGATTTCTGGTTAGCACGTCTGCCATGCGGTCGAAAGGTTCCGGGTTGGAATCTCGGCGATGTGAGACTTGCATCCTTTCTTGATAGCTGTTTATTTTCTGAAGGTACTGATATTTAGGTTAAAAAACTGTGGACAAAATTTGCCGGCAACTATAACCAAAAAAGAGACAGCACAACTTTGCACTGCCAGCTGCCATTTGCATGTTTCATGCGGTCGCAGGTGGCGGACGAGGGCGACTGGGCTGGCTGATGAGTACCAGTTAGGCAGACAGAGTAAAAGGCCAGCTTTGCCTCAGCGCCAGCCTACTCCAGATGCATCCTCACACAAATGTCATGTGTCACACAGGAGAATAACTTGTCGCCACCTGACTGACTCTTTGACTTTTCCCATTGACGTTTCCTGCTACATTTGAATATTTTGGGAGAGGAAAAAAAGCCTCACAAGGCACTCCTGTCTGACCCTTTGAATGTTGAGATAAAAAGGAAGTCAAATAAGGAGGTTCTGTTGGTATTTCCCATAAGACTTCCACATTTCTTGGATTGTTTTTTTTTTTTACCCTTTAAAACCACCATACTTCTTGCTTGCCTAAAGGTTGAAATTACTTCTATTTTATGGATTAATATCACCACACAGAAACCCAGAAAAATCTTAAAAAATATTTCTTCCTATTCACAGACAATGTAAATAAACACACAGGCACTCACACTAATAATGTAAACATTCGTCAGAAAAGGCGCACTGCCGCACATTTTTATTTTGGTTGTGCAGATTTTCTGATCGACCTAAGTGTCACTTCATGAAATGTACGCACGTCGACCTTGAAACAAGGGCGTTCCCTGGTGCGCTTATTGTCCCAGAGGTTTAAGCACTGTACGAAGGTCTAGCGCCACTTGATGATGAAACCTCATATTGCACGTTTTGAGTCATTTCACAGGCGCTCACGGCGGGTGACAAATGTCACCGGGGGACTCGACTGATTCGTGGTGACTTGCGGACAAGGCAGGGGGGGGGGGGAAATGGACACACCTGTCTAATATATACGACTACCGACTGGCCAAAGGCTGTAAATGTGTCCCCTTCCGCATAATAACGACAGCTCGTTGGCGACATTCTGTCATAGTAACTGGTCGGAAAAAAGATCAGCTGCAGCGGACTTTTTGTTCTTCCCACCTATAAGGCGCATTTCCACATGCCGATGATACTCGCGGGCAATTAGGCTCAACCTGAATTGACCAAATCAGGCCTCTTTGGTGGTTGCTTACAAGTTTGGGTGTGTCCGATGCCAAAACAGGAAAATACCCGTAGCTTGAAGAAAGCTGCATAAAAAACGATTTAAACGTGAACGGTTTGTTTGTCCATTTACTGCAGCAAAGTCTCCTAAGGTAGACACACAACATTATCTCCATCGTTACTGTATGTCGTTTCTCTACATCGAGTGCTTCAAGACAAGTGTTTAAAAAAAAAAAAGGTCATTTTCACGGCGCATAGTGCAGATCTTTCGTGACTCATCACACCGTGCAATATTTAGCTCTTGTCACAAGACTGGATGCCATCCAGCATTGCTCACTTAAATGACATCAATTTTTTTGATATGGCAGAATTGGCACACGGAAACATCCAGACACGCACGCACATAAAATAAAACACTCACTGCATTATGAATAGCGTTGTGGTAGTATCAACCAGTTTCTATTATTGTTTGGCTTTAATTTTCTCTTCAGTATGGAGTCACTCAAAAGCCACTTCTTGCGGGGAGTGTTTGACTTGAGTAGAGCTGAAACAAACGTTGCACATTGCATCGCTTAATACTGCAGGGAGTTCATTTGAACAAACTCTCCCTTCTTTTATGTTTTTCTTCTTTTGTTTAAGGATTCTAGACAAACAGGATGGAATAACCCCCCCAAAATGTACCATTTGTATTACTAGCCCAGACAAAATAGTATGTGAGTGATACAAGATTTTTTTTGATTTTTTTTAGTCAAGACCAATAAACCAGATTCACATTATAGTTTAAATGAGCCGACACAATAGAGGACATTCATGTTCTGTCCACTGATAGGAGCAAGTCTGCCTTTGCTCGGCTTAAGTGCAGCCAAAGAGGTTCTATTATGAATAATGTGGCAATTTTGGACATCTGACGGCGCACTTCACTCGACGTCATTTTGGCCTGCATCAAAGGATTAACTGTTATGCAAGTTCATTTGGATTTTTTCATATTTTTTCAATAATAATCTCTGTCCATTGACTTACATTAAAAACATTGCTCTTTTCCACATACTGTCCATCCATTATAATGAGAAAGAAATACCCGTCCAATCACAAACACATAATTGCGACATATATCTGGACCAACCAGTCATAATAATAATAATAATAATAATAATAATAATAATAATAATAATAATAATAATAATAATAATAATAATAATAATAATAATAATAATAATAATCACATCCAACAGATTCTATTGATGCGTATATATTTCTTCTCATCCC
This sequence comes from Syngnathus typhle, assembly GCF_033458585.1. Lineage (NCBI taxonomy): Eukaryota > Metazoa > Chordata > Actinopteri > Syngnathiformes > Syngnathidae > Syngnathus > Syngnathus typhle. The sequence continues at coordinate 18,957,356 of NC_083741.1, forward strand.
TCCCCTGCTCCACACGCGAGATATAACCGCTTGTCCTTAAGAGGGGCGCAGTGTGTTAGCAGCCCAAAGCACAGACATGTTGGCACATCATCACAAAAGAGTTGAAGTGTCCTTACGCATGCTACTTGACCCCCAAACTGCTTCAGTCGGCCATGCCAGGAGATAAAGAGAGGAGGGCTTCACGGGTCAAAGCAGAGCTGGATGTTTTTGGCGACGGTTTATCTTCACTCAATGTGTTTGTGTTTTAAAAGACCAAATCTTTATTAAGTTTTAAATCTGATTAGGAATCAATGAATCAAATGGATGTTTCACCCACATTTGAGATTTAAACTCGTATATTTTTAGGATTATCATCATGGAAGTTAGGCTGGAATTGCTTTACAATGATTTGCCGTAAATGGACCATATTGCTGATTAATAACCATTTCGGATTTTTATCACATCAGTCGCGTTTACTGTAGCATTTAGCCACAAACGTTAATTTTAAAGATGAAATATCACCGCGTGCAGTCATACCGTTGCAAACGATGTTTTGACCAAGTTCAGGTCTAGAAGAGTTGAGTGAAAGTTTTATCCAAACCTAAATTTGGAAATCACCCTCTTTAGACATTTTCAACCTTGGACTCGTGAGTTTGACTAGGGTGTCCCTAATTAACTGAAATATGTCCTTAAAAGGAATCATACACATCTGCGGCATCTTTCACTCTTGCCAGCTTCCTCTTGTCACTTCTCTCCGGGATAAAAATAAGTCTGTGACCGGATATTCTCCTCATCCGAGTTGTCTCCTGTTGATGAACCAGTGACTTGGATGCCATTACTCATCCCGTTAAGATCAGATTCCGTGCAGCACGCTAATGATTCAGCTCCGAGGGCGACCTCTCGCCATCCTCCTCAGAACTGTTTCAACCCGCCGAGTCCATCAACGTTTTAGGAAATGTTGTTGAGAGGAGCATGGAAAAGTGCTGGAGTAGTTTTCGAAACATAAAGAAATAATGTTGATGCTCTGATTATCCGTGTGTGCTTTATCAAAAGATACGTAGTCATTTATTCCTTCTACTGGTGACGTACTGAGTATCTGCTTGAAGAGAGTTTTTTTATTCGCTCAAGCAAACACAAATTGAGGTATGACGTCTTTTTTGTTGTCGGCTAATTGAGGCATGTTGTCGATTTGAGAAAACACATTTATTGATTTAAGTAGAAGACGAAGCCTACTCGGGAACAAATTGAGGTTTATTTGATATGTGGTGTTTATTTTTTTTGTAGATGACTAATTGAGGCCATGCTGTCGATTTAAGATGAGGCAATTAATTTTGAGGGGAAAAAAACGCTTCCATTTTTTCACGCTCGGGCGCCTTGATAGACATGGGCCACCCCTCCTCAGCACCGCCCCCCATCCTCCCCATCCCCGGGTACCTGAAACTGTGACCACTTCTCACTCATTAAATCCACGCAAAGTTACTTGAAGAAGGTAAATCAACTCATCAGTCGCCACTCGCTGACCCGTCTCCTCGGTCAAGGAGTGCTCTTTGAGAGATAAGAAAGAACGCAAGAAAAGATTTAATGAGCCATTATGGGGTGCACAATGAGGCTCTCCGGCGACACTGACAGGTCCCCAACACTGTGAATGGGCCCCGTTGTTATATGAAGAGCCACCCAAGTGGATTGAGTTTTTAAAAGACCATTGCACATAAATGTGTGATCCAGCACAAACTGAAAGGCACATCTCGCCAGGAAGAATGTTTTGTTTGTCTTTTTTTCATGGGGTGATCGGTGCCCTGCAGGCCTGTTTAGACAGATGATGGAAGGGTGTTCCCTGTGGTCCACTCCCAGGCCCACTTCTCATTCACCGCATGCACTTCATCCACCATGACGGCATGCATGCACATGACATCTCGGTGAAGGCCTTTATTTATTTATATTTTTTGCAGAAGATAAACCCTTCCCGCGGGTCAGCCATGGTGTTAGCTGATTAGAAATGAACTTTGAGGCACGCACGGATTGATTTAATTGATAAAGCTCATTACTTGTCACACTGAAATTGTGTGTCAATCAAGCACGGGTGATGATGCGGCACGGGGTAATTACGACACGACTCATTACATTAAAATTTGCAAATATGCACATATTAAAATAAAAAATGAGTGCGTTTTGAAAAATATAGCACAATTTTATTTTTAAAAAATCCTTGATTACTCTCCACCTGACTTACTTAAAAAATGCTTTAAAAATGATAACAAATTGCAAATTATTCCTCTTCATTGACCAGCACCTGTAAGTGTGCCACAAATAGCCCTTTTGCTTAAATTTCCTTCCATTTGACTCAAAAACAGTCATTTCCCATCTGGAAATACGATTTGTGAAATGAAATGAAAAATATATCAGGAGCTCTGTGACGAGACAGGAAAATGAGGGGTACCTCATGATTTATTCAATTGCCACAGAAGTGAATTGAACACTTTTAAGTTTATGGAATGCCATTACAGCAGTGAGAGGAAATCGGACATCCTGCAACAACGTGCAGTGGAATTTTTTTTCCAAACCACTGCATTTAAAGGAAGATTGCGCCCTTAATAAAAGGAAAACAAACAAAAGCGCCCAGGGCTAAACATCAGTAGGAAGCAAATGGGCAGGAAAGAGTGGCGTGTTTTTTGTGTATCTGTCATCCACTCTTGAGAAAAGCTGCCCGACGCTTGATTCGCACCCTGGCACACTTTCACAGGCGCTCTTCCATGATGGAGTTACAATGATGTGATTTGAAGGTAGAGCGTCGGCGGCGGCGGCTCCTCTCGCATCGTCCCGACAGAAGCACAACATCGGGCGCCTTGTTCATAACACGCCAGCAAATAAACACGCACAGGAATAGAATCAACAAGCAGGGAAGTCAACAACAGACACTTTATTCTATTAGATGGTTGATTTCCCCCTCTGAAGTTCCAATGAACATCATTTAAATCCATTACAGGTGATCAAATAAGCATGAGAAACATAAGTATAATTTCAAGCAAATCAATTCCACAACAACTTATTACTGCAACAATTGTTCCCTGCAGAAATAAAATGCAATCATCTTTTTATTAACTGAACAGGCAATGTTAATTTCATGTTGTCTTTTGTGATCATCATAAAATATTTTAATCACATTTGCTGTTGAACTCAGTCTAAGTTTTAAAGTTTTAAAAGTACTTTTTTTACGTCATCCTTTTAATGCATAATCAACAACAAATCATGACAATGTCACTACAATGTTAGTCGATACTCACAAATTTAATATGCCATACAAGTGAAAAAAAACATGTGAACCACAGTTATTCAGAGTATATATATTTTGTAGTGTCTGACATCGAATTGATTTAACACCTTAAACCAAACAAACAAAAACAACACCAAACTACACTAACCACTGTATTTATCTATTTAATGGACAAAAACGACCAGATGAAAGGGTTGATGTCATCATTTCTTGCTCACAACCAAGATGAACTACGCAGTCTGAGTCGCAAGCCCTTAAAAGGCCCTGAGTGGATTTTAATCAGGTGTAGAGCAGTTAGCCGTGCTCTTCTGTGGGATTAAGAGGCTTTCCAATGGCCGCGGCCATTAAAATCTACACCGGCCCACAAGTCCTGCAGCGCCTTGCGAGTATATTTATCATTAGGATTAACAAAACCTGCCCGTGAAACAATCTCGGCCCAGGAGCGCCGTTACCTCCGCCCTGGCTTGCCATTATTGTATTTGGCTGAGTGGCCGATGATAGGAGTGATTCAGCAAAGTCACCGTTGGGAAAACAGGGGAGCGTCTCCCTGAGGAGGCTTGTCAGAACATCTGCATGTACCTGCTCATCTGTGTGTCGAAAGCTTTGGCTTTGCGAGGCACTTTAGCAAAATGTAATTAACCTTTCACTACTCCACATCCCTACAACTGAAACGTCCATCCGTCCATTTTCTACCGCTTAGCCGGAATCGGGTTGCAGGGTCAGTAGCTTCAGCAGACTTCCCTCTCCCCAGCCACTTCATCCAGCTCATCCTGGGGGATCCTAAACCACCTGAGACATAGTCTCTCCATTGTGTCCTTGGTCACCCCCAGGGTCTCCTTCCAATAGGACATAACGTACAAAGAATTTAGTACCCAGTGACAACGCCACCACACGATCAATCCCTTCAGCGTACGGGAATACACTCCTTGACAATCCACAGAGATTCTGGGAATTTATTGACCTGCTTTTCTCCTTGCAGATCTTCCACATGACCTACGACCTGGCCAGCGCCATGGTAAGGATCGTCAACCTTATCGGCATGATGCTGCTTCTTTGCCACTGGGACGGCTGCCTGCAGTTCCTGGTGCCCATGCTGCAGGACTTCCCCCCTGACTGTTGGGTGTCCAAAAATAAGATGGTGGTAAGTGTTTTTCCTGCGTTGGTATCCCATCCCCTCTGTGTGTTCCTGCCTGATCCAATCAGACGATACTCTGACTTATCTCCTTCATCCACCTCTGTAATTACTCCACTAAAGCCCTTTAGCATCCTGTGAGACCTTGTCTTGCGTATCTGTCATCTTAAAGCCGAAATTAAATCAACTGTATTCGTCAGCCAAATGTGCTCACGTGCAATCAATTAAGTGAAATATGCATTGATCTTATATTTAATTCTTAAATGATACTTTTTGACGTTTTATCGTCCATCCAATTTCCGGAACTGCATTCCCTAAAGACAGCGAACGTGTCGCGACTAAATCGGCCGTGTTTCCGATGGCCTCACGTTACCTTAGCATGCGACAGGTTACCCACCGTAATTTATAGCCTATTTTTGTGAGGCCAAGAAATTGATCAGTGAGCTACCCCTCCTCCCTTTCAGTGTACATCCCAATGAATCAAACGTACATTTAACCTCTACGGAATGCCAATGAGGAGACTGCTTCCCTAAGGGATGGCTCATCAATATACGCGCGAAGGTCAGCGTCTCTCGGGAACCACCGGTGCCATTGTGTGCCGTGTGTTAGTCATCACTCGGAAATTTATCAAAAATAAAAGTGATGGTGCGTGTTGGAATACAGGCGGCGCAGATTGAATAGGCTTATTGGTTTCGACCCAACAGGCACCTCTTAAAAGTGATTACATTCGGTGTTAAAAGCAGCCTTTGTGCAAAGGGAAGGTCTCAGCCAAGAGAATGTCTGCAGAATTTGATGCATCAACAGATATTTGTGTGAAGCATTTTTGTGTACGATCCACACCCTTTAGCATTTACTTGCTAATCTGGCATGTTGTTTCCAAGAACATCACATTTCTTGTGATTATTATCATTATTTTGAGAATGAAAGGCACATTTTTCTTGAAAATGTTTGTTCCCCCCCGAAAGTCCTTCATCTTCAAATTAATTATTACCGTGTTCGGGTAGCTAACGGATAAACACAGTCAGCCTGGCTCTGCTTCTTATTGGACCTATTGATGGTGCTTTCATCAAAATGTGAGCGCAATTAATCTATGGCTAACCCTAACCCTTGTTTAGTTTCAGCTATTTTTTGCTGTCTTTATAGATGTTCTATTTGTAGCTCTATCACAAGGTTTATACGCACGGCCTGATCTGTGTGTAAATTTGTAAAGTCCAAATTGATAAATCCCATACTTGATTTGGGAATGTTGAAACGCACACTTTACGCACACGTCTGTCCGTACGCACGCATGATAAAAGAGCTCCCTGGATAAGCTTAAAGACGATTTAATATTCTTACAAGAAGCAACAACAAACGTCCAGCAAAAGCAGCTTGTGGCGCATAGAAAAAATTCAGGAATAGCCAAAGAGTAATTGATTTGGCCTGTGTCAAACAGTGAGCTGTCCTTGAGGTCCGCGCTCTTGTTAGCATTTGACGTGAACCAAAGTGGCTGAATAATTGATGTAATCGAAGGGAACGGCGTTGTGCAAATACTACGGCGAGAGCCCACTCTGAGGAGAATATACGGCTCGCGGTCAGCTGTGCGTGCCAGAACAGATGTCACATGAGTAGTTACATCGCTCAAGGTATGATGTATTTGGTTCATCATGCCTCGGTGCCTCGCTGACATGCCGAGCGCTCGCTTGCTCCGTACGCCTCGCCTTCCATCATGAGAAACGACAGATGTTGCACACCCATTTCCCTTGAGATGTTGCACAGTTTAGCTAATTTTAGCCTGCAATACGTGCCTGTCGGAATTCTTTTTCCCAGGCATCAGACTTCCGACCTTTTGCCTGGATTGACACTGCAGGTGTAAATTAAACAACATCGAAGCACGGATACACACAATGTTGTAGAACAACCCCGTCAGCTTATTGTCGTTCAAGATGATTTTTTGTAACACGGAGAAGGGAACTTTAACTTTAAGTAATCTGAATGATGTGCTTCAGTAGGTACTGCTGAATTGGTTAGCAACAATACTGAAATGGGCTTCACGGTTTACTCTAAATTGTAATTGATGTGAAGGTGTGAGCCTGAATGTTTGTTAGGCGTATGACTCTCAGTAATAAAAGACGATTCGATATATATCGCGATACATGTAGTTTGATACGATTCAAGGACTGTTCGATTTTCAATCAAAACCGATTTTCCAATTCAAATCGTTTTGTTTTTTTGTTACACCCCTATAGCAAGGACTTTGCATTCAGTATTCTGTAACCTCGTTTAGCAACACGAGAGAACCGAAATGTTCAACATCCTCCTTCATTCGGATGTCCCCGAGCTGAGCGACAAAAAATATGCACTCTAAATCCTGCGAGATGGAAACATGAAGCTTCTCATCCGCCAGCTCTTTGTTTTCTTTCACACACTAAATGCTGTCTAATTAATTGCATTAACTAGAAGAATAGTTCTCAGTGTGACGGAATAACAAATAAATCTTCTGCTTTTTCCATTCCAGGCTATAGCAGCCTACCCTCTTATTACCTGGGGTTCTGCATCACTTCAATTCTGCCAGAGTCATTGAAGTCGACATCATTTCTTTTCAAATTAAAAACATTTCTCAGGTGTTTTAATGAAATGTCTAACATGGTCAAAATACCCTGAGTTTTAAGGATAACAGCGCATGAAACAGTCCTGAGAGCTCTTGTTAAGTAAGCAGTGGCTTCCTCCATGGCATCCATTCTTGTTTACTCTTTTACTTATCATCGATTTGTCAAGATGGCAGCGCGTGCCAGAGATTTCTCTAAGTCTTTAGCCAGATTTTTATTTATCTCATCGAGCATTCCACGGCATGCTCTTGCAGTCATCTTTACATGACAACTGCTCTTAGGAAAAGTATCAACAACGTAACATTTTCTCCATCTGTTATGATGGACAGATTTAGAGATATTCTTGTGACCCTTTTCAGGTTGGGTTCAGGTTCTGTTCACGTCAGGCAATGCTTCTTGAGAACTTATTAGTGGTGTGGAGTTTTCATTAGGTCGGGTAGATTTTTGATTGGATCCCAGGTTGGCAGGACTATTAACTCTGGAAAAAAAACATAAAATATATACCATGTCGTATCAACAGATTCTTGATTCTCTTGATTTGATGCTCACTGAGCTGGTTTTGCTGATGTCGCTTTGAGTTAATAATTTAACAATATGCTGGATACTGCTTTTCTAATTTCTGCCAAATGTGTGCTGGTCTGCTTAGCTTTAGACATGATAATGGTTCCATGTAATTTGGCAGTCTTAAGGCAGAGCTTTGCAAAAAAAAAAGTACCAAAGAGACCCAACTATGTAAACTCAAGCAGTTAAAAAAACAACTCTGCCATGGTATGTGCACTCTGCGATACGAATTTTTCGACCTCTAGCCTCTGGCATTATTTCACCGGGTCATCGCTTCCTACCTTTCCAAGAGTGGCGCTAATAAAATGGCTATCTCGGCTTTTTTTCGACTGTGGAAATTAGTTTGAAAGCAATTTAGACATGTCAACTCCCAGAAGAAATTTCTATTGATTGACCATGAACTACTACAAAGATCTAAAGAGGGTAAAAGAAAAAAAAAATGTGGAGGCCATTTATCTACAAATAAGAAAACCCGGCGAGAAATCGCATCTTTTCTAAATGGCTGACCTAGTTTCCTGCCACACACGCCAGCGTCTCCCGTGTGTGTCACGCCTTATTCGCCTGTGCTCGGGCTTCCGTTTTACGCGTTTGGGCCCAAAATGTCGGATCGGTGCGTTTGCATATTGAGACGGCGCACTCTGGCAGCTGCCTCAAGTGGACAGCTGCCATTGCTTTGCGTCTTTTAAGAAGGCGTGCGGGCGAGCATCCGAAGAGCCCCGCTGACATTTGAACGTGCCTTCGACAGGATTAGCAAGATGGCACATGCATCTTCTGTTTGTTTGTTCCCCCCCTCCCCCCCCCTGCAGAACGACACGTGGGGACAACAGTATTCCTACGCCCTGTTTAAAGCCATGAGCCACATGCTGTGCATCGGCTACGGCATGTATCCCCCGGTGGGCATGACCGACGTATGGCTGACCATCCTTAGCATGATTGTGGGCGCTACGTGCTACGCCATGTTTGTGGGCCACGCCACCGCCCTCATCCAGTCGTTGGACTCGTCGCGACGGCAGTACCAAGAGAAGGTGAGTCAAATTAGAAATTATTAAATTAGAGTAATAGGTTGAACTCCCATTTAATGCTTAAGAGATGTTCCAGAACCAAAATCAGCCATTTTAAAAAAACATTTTTCAAATAAAAACAATATATAAAAAAATATAAATTTTCAAAATAAAAACATGATATAAATACATAACATCAGAAATGTACAATATAAAAATAAAATATAATAGAATAAAATATTTTTAAAATAAAAATATATTAAAAAAATTACGATATACATAAAATATATATTTTTAAAATAGAAACATGACATCAGAAATATACAATATAAAAAGAAAGAAATATATTTAAAAAATGGATTTATCCTTCCCCTTTACCCTTATGCACTGCTAGCCTTGAGTTCCGCAACTCACTTTCAAAAAGTATCTACCTTGTCCATGAAATGGTACAATTTATAAAGTAGCGTAGAAAAGTCCACTTGTGTGCTGAGGCAATCAAGTCAAGCACCATTGAAGCAATCAGGATATAAGAATACGTTTGCACTATGATCCTGGCAGCCACTGCAGACCAATCTCCCCGAAACATAGTGTGCCATGCCGTTTGGAACATTGTCTTCTCCGTACCCGAGTTTTGCTCAATTGGAATTTGGTAGTATATCTTTAGAAGAATTCCAGGCAGCAAATGTGTGATGCCATGGAATACTGTACTGTACCTAGGAATTCCCATCTCAGTATGAATCGCCTCCAAGATTTAATGTGCCCTTTTGTGTGGTTTAATCGTGCTCACCTTTTTACCATCGTCAAATAGCTTTCTCATCCTACAATGTGTCAAATTTTCTGACACTTTAAAAATCTCACTGAGCATCCGGCAACCTGAAGTTGGACCGTCTGTCTCCAGTAATATGCTTTGCTAAGCAGACCATGATTTTTCCATTTGGGCAACCTCATGCGGCGAGGAACCCCAGCATTCCCACTTTGTTGGGGGGGGGGGTGGGAAGCCCCGACAGCTGGCTCATTGAAGCCGCCTTCCATAGGCGCCCGGCGTGGGCGATAATGAGCTGATCTGCCGGGCTGCCACATTTCTCGCCGTCTGTGGCGCGTGGGAGAGAATAGATGGGAGGGTGACCTCCGTCGGATGTTGGGCTCGCTTATATTCAGAAGGTGGATGAGAGGGAGTGAAAGAGGTTTGATAATGTAATGGGACTTTCAGGTAGCTCAGAGTGGACGTGTTTAATGTTTCACCTTCACGGCCAGGATGACTCGCACCGCTAATACGGCGGATCTGAACGGCAATGTGCTGACAGTTAAAGCTGAGCTTTTGTTTTGATTGGCGCTATTAATGTATTGCCTCGAGCAGGTGTCCTTATTATTTTGCCGTGAATCCTGATAAAAATGAAGAACAGGCCAAATGGAATCATACCAAATGGTACGGTCGAGTCACCTTATGTCATCCTATGTCAAGACATTAGTAAGAAAAGTAGGCTAAATATAGTTTACTAAATAAACTTACAGTTTATGCTTTTGGGAAGATCTATTCTGGAAATATACGTATGTGCTTGGAGAGAAATATTAGAAATAAAGAAATAAAGATTGCAAAAATATGGCAATGTTTGTGAATGAGTTTTTCAGTAATTAGCCGAGTTAGGTTCCACAGGAAAAACAAAATAATCGGTGTAATTTTAGTATCATTCCTAAACAGCTGGTATGTTCCAGCGTCCTTAAACATCCTAAAGCCACATTTTTCATTTTCTGGGTTCACTCTCGACCTGCCTAAAGATCCTCAGGAATCCCCCTCGCTGCTCACTTGAAAAAAAACCTGCACTCTCGCAGCCTGCAGACAGGTTATTTCTGCGGCAAGCAATTAAATTTTAAAATGGCGGGTTCTCCCGTTTATCTTTTTCGCACACTTTGGTGATAAGATGCGCTCTACCGTGCACTGCAAGGGGACTCTTTGCCAGTGCCGTGTTTCTGGATTGAGAAGGGATTTTGTACATGAAATATGCATCAACTAAAATTAAATATGCATATTAACTACAAAACAACATACCAAAAAAAACAATAAAATGTACTATAACATATAATATTATTTATGTAATTAATTGTGGAATATTTATATTAATTCACATCCAATACAATACAATACAATACAATTATTGTGTTGTAAAATCAGGCGGAGATATTATTATGAAATTGGCGGCATTTACTTACCTTGAATAAAAAGAGCATCAAGCAAAGCAAAACAGCCAGGATCAACTAGCAACATGCTAATCATCACAGATTCCGTCACACTGGTCATTTGCATATTACGTGGTGGATGCCTTTCTTTAATAGGCCATAAACCCATAAAAATGTGACCTGTCACAAGCATTTAATGCATGTTAATGAACTTGCAAAGTCAGGCTCAGGGAAGCACCGGCATGCGGTAAATCGAGCTCCCATAAACACATCTTTAACACCATAAACTGTGAGAGGCATTAGAAGGACGAGCAAGCAAGGTGATGTACTTAAAAGCTCATATTGGCTGGATAATGGCAAGTCTTTATTGGTGACATGAAACTAAACACATGTTCATGGTGGATACCTCAGCCAAGATCATATTAAAAAAAAAAAAAGTCTTCTTTGCAATATACTATACTGTATTGAACATTGAAGGCCAGACTTGTGTTTTAAGACAATTGTAAAAGCATCATAAAGAACTACAACAATGATTTCACTTTATATGTCTGCTTCAAAAGACATACATTTTCAAATAAGTGATTTTTGTTTTTCGTTTATTAAAATAAATATTAAGCGGAAATCATCATGCAACCAGATAAGGGGATTTGCCTGAATCAGCGGAACGAATGAATGAATGAATAATTAAATAATTAAATAATTAAATAATTAAATAATTAAATAATTAAATAATTAAATAATTAAATAATTAAATAATTAAATAATTAAATAATTAAATAATTAAATAATTAAATAATTAAATAATTAAATAATTAAATAATTAAATGCCACTGAAAAGCTAAAGAAAAAGTAAATTCTTTGGTTTATCGCACTGAGGCTGGGTAATGTTTGTGTAAAAGCTGTATCAGCCATATATAATTTTATATTTTTATATTTGTGATAGTAATGGTATGTATTGTTTAGATTCCATTTGATTTGACTCCATTTTACCTTTCGTCTTGTAGCTGTGAAGATTTAAAGTCCGTGTTTATGGAAAGATATTCAAACCATTTCTAAATTGAAAGGCATTTTGCCTGTTTTGTGTGGCACGGTGATTGAGAGGTTTGAGTGGCTGGTAATTGGAAGATCGCTAGGTCGATACCGAAGCCCCCAGTCGGTTCCGCTATTTCGTCATCACAGTGAATTTCCTTACTGTGGGAATGGGAGGGATTATCTTTTCAGTTAGATTACTTGCAAACTCAAAGTTGTCTTCCTTCACACTGCAGACTTTTATTTATTTATTCATTTTTCTGTACTGTTGTTTGCATTTATCGTGTCGAGGAGGTGCAAAACTAACGTTCGGGCACATGTCAGTTAGGCTCCAGGATAGCCGTGACCCCAGTTGTGGTAAACATAACATCTAATGCCTCCAATTATAATTTCGTATTTTGGAAAAGATCAGGCAAGAACACACAGCCTGTTCTACTGCTTAGCGGTAAAGTGTGAAGAGCTACATTTTGGATGGAAAAAAAAAGGAGTTTCCATCAAGCTTTTGTCGTAGCTAACAAAAATGATAGTTTCACATTTTTCCGTCTGGGACATTTGAACAAAAAAAAAAATCTCCAAGCTTTTCACATGGAAAAGAGCAGGAGACGACGTGGAAAAAAACACTCTGATGGTGATAATTATCATCAGAAATTGACGGTATAATCTTTCCTGAATAGAATTCTATTACAATATGGCACCAGGAGATAAATGCCCGCGCTGTCAGAAACGAGCAAGCCGGCTTAAATGGGCTCTTAAATAGGAATCAGGCAGCCTGTTAACTGTTCCACAAAGTAAGAGAGCCGGGCAATCACACGAAATACTAAAAAGGATGGGGACTTGAAGTGTGGCCCCCACTGAGATGAAAAATTGCATTATTAGGTTCATTTTCACATGGAGCTTGCCAATCCTGCGCCGTGTGTAAATAGATTGTGGAAGACACAAAGCGAAGCTCTGAAATGAAATGAAGTGAAGCGACTCATCCTTTGACCGACGCGTAATGGAGAGGGAATAAGAAGGTGTGTGAAGAGCGACACTGTCACTTCGTGCCGTTTTATAGGTATTGATGTTTTAATAAGTTCAAATAAATGTATTTTTACATACATTAGAATATCGATATTTCAGCACAGTTTGTTCCTTAGCATTCTTTTCACGATCAAATATAATGTGAGTAGAGCTATCAAAACCAATCGATTAATCGACAACTATTCGAGCAGGTTGTTATTTACGAAATGGTTTCATCTTGTAAGCTAAGAAAAGGTTTTATCCGATTATTCGATTAAACGATGGAATAATCGAAATCGCTTCTAAAAATATTTGTGACCACCTGAAATGTGACCAATTCACATTTCATTTTGGTCTGGTTCTCAAAGGAACAGGTTGTTACTTACAGGATGGCTCCATCTTGTATCGGCGGTGCAGAAGAGAATTCCATCTGTGCAGATTGGGGGCACAAGATGGCTGCACGTGTGCACAGGGCACGTTTGCCATTCCGGCTCGCGTATAAGCCGCCGCCGCCGCTTATCTTCATCTATGAAAATGGAAATGTACGATGGGAAAGGGGAGGGTGGGTTGGATGTGGGGGCGCTGCAGAAAGAGGAGATAATCTCCCTCATTTGTGTCTCGTTACTTACGGACGCTCTGTTATACTTGAACTTTTCACATCAGAGCTTTAACGCTGGTGTCGGATGGCGCTATAGTTAATTCCAAGAGGGATGCCGTCCATTGAGTGGCTTGTTGAGACACGTCGGTCCCAAGCGTCTTCACTTCAAATTGGACCATGCTGCCCCTCCCATTTGAATCTCTAATTAACACTTGGCAATTAAACAAGTCTCCTTTGGAGTGGGGTGAGTTAATAAGCGATCTCAAAATGAGCATCTGTGGAGCTCAACGAGCTCTCATACTTGGCCAACCAAGCCACATCAGCAAATATTCTGTAATATTGGCTGCATTAAAATAAAAATAACCACATTTCATTTTGAAACAAAAATATCTTTTTAAAAAAAAAGCCACGTATTGTACTGTATTATAAAAGTTGTTTATAGAAATTGCACCCCAGAAATTGTTAGTCATCCATTTGGAGATACAATTGGAGATACAATAAATGTTTCTTGTTGGACACCAGCAATATTGGCAAAACAGACAACATGAGAGTCCAAATTCTAACAACTGAGGGATGCAAAAAAAGACACCCAGTGTAGGAATGATCCTTTTATGAAAACGATGTTTGTCTTTGGCCAAAAAAGCGTGTAGAGGATACAATCAACCCAAGGACACAGCTGTCAACAAGTTGAAGAGCTTAAGTCTCATTCTGCCTTACAGAAAAAGCCACTCGCTTCTCATTAGTCCAGACCTGACTGACGGCGGTAATTTAACACGTTTTCATTCTTCAGTCTGCCATGCAGAGTTACAGCCAAGTCCCAGGACTGTTAATGTACCCACGGGGTCCACACATTCAATCTTAAGTTTTGTAAATCATATATTTACTTATCTCCACTCTTGATCAGTTTTTAGATTACTATAATTCACGTAGTATAAAATACAAAAACAAATTATTATCACTATTACTATTGCAAATGAATCAAATGTATTGGCTTATTTCAATTGAGCACATTTTACAAAGTTGTTTCTCAAAATGTAATGTTTGATACAGTACATACAAAGATTAACATTGTGCAGATATAATAGTATAAAATGACGCACTGTGGACCAACCAGGCCATCGGTGGCTAAATGCGGGATTTCAAAAGCACGGAACAAAACGGAGCCGACCACCGCATGCGGCACTGTCTGCATGTACACATCAATCGAAAAACAAAGCTATGCGACAGTATTTTAATGAGGCCTTTGTTCCTGCCGCTGACTTTTGACTGAGCCACACAAGGTTAGCAAGAAGGTGACAGAGCAGTGTGGGGGGGAGGGACGGGGCAATAAATGTTTAGAATGTATAATCAAGTGGCTGACATCTGAATGAATTATTCACATCGTAATAACAACGACAAAAACATCAGCGTGTGCATAGAGAGCTGCACGAGACCGAGTGGAATTGGGGGAAAATAGGAACGATGTCGTTTACATACTATACATTACTAGCGGTATCATGCGTGACTACTTTATTCTATAGACTATGATTTCTGTAAACTACGGTAATTAACACTCAAAAGGATATCAGTGAGTCCAGGGACCATATTCTACATGAGTACAGAGAAAAAAAATCATTTTTATGGGTGATTTTGGGTGGAAATCAGCAAGTTAGCATTTTTCACCTTCAGCGATACAATGAGATGAAAACTTGAAATGAAAACATAAAAAATATTGTGATTGTTAATATTAAAGTATGAGATGTATAACGTTCTCATTACATTTGTAGATTTGTCCAAGTGGAGTGTCAAAACAGGGACGGTCGTGGCGGCTGCGCGGCAATAAGCTAATTTCCTGTCAGGCAGGAAATCATCTCGTCAGCTCATAGGTCGCTTTCTTTACATCTGTCAGCCTTCGCGCAGCACTGATTAACATACTTGGCCGGTACCGTGCACTCGAAGGGATTTGAAAAAGAAAAGCACAGGGACATTGTCTTGCGTTGTAAGATGAAAGCCAGGGGTAAATGGATTTATTAGATGCTGACAGTATATTTTCATGAATGTGAATGAAAATATAATAACCTCCGCCTTTGAAGCTTCACATGCTCGTGAAGACCCCGCCGTACTCCGCCAGCCAATCGGACGCCTGCGGTTTTTTTCCTCAGCACCTTGCCATTTCCCTTTCATCGTCACATCAGTAAAGTAAATTACCCTCGTGACACAAGCCATTCATCCATCATATGGATGAAGTATTTCATTTACGTCGGCCGTTTTACATTTGTTTGTCTGTCCAAAACAACTGCGGTACAAACCCCAAATGCATTGTGTAAATAAAAATGGAATATAATGAAATGTAATTGATACACTGCAGAGGCAAGATATTACATATTTTTTAAATTTGATGGCTGCTGCATGTTTTAAAAAAAAAAAAACAGGCCATGTTTTCCATTGTGTTACATAACCTTTCCTTTTACCAACACTCAATAAGCATAGAGGAATTGATTTTTTTTACCCCATTCTTGTAGTTGCTCAACAGTCTGGCGTCTCTAGTCTTGTATTTTGTGTATGCCAATGCCGTTTCAGTCTAGTCAAGTAGTCACAATCAAATAAGCAAGGAGAGGTGTTGATATTTTTTCACGCTTACGTGAGCAAGTTTACAAAAAACAAATATTGCACAGTGTGGTTAGACTCTGATAGCGTGTGGTTAGAAGCTTTGTTATTGTCTTGTTTCTGCCTGTGATACTCTTTTTGGATGTGTGCTGTCTCTGATAATGTTCCGTGTCCTCTTTGTGGCACGGCTGTCATATGCTGTATGTGGCGTCGTGGTGTGAAGGCTATTCCACAGATGTGTGGTGCAGTTTTAATGTCATGTTGAAGAGCCGTCCCGTCTTTGTACACTGTGATGGATTTGGTCAGGATCCTCTCCGCTGTTGCGAGCCTTTTCAGAATGACGTTTACGAGGGCGAGTGTTAAGGGTTGCCAGACCCAAAACGTTTGCGATCCCCCGCCTTGAACCATCACCTTCTCAGATCCTCTGTGACTGCTATATAGTGAAGTTTGTGGGTGGGAGGGCTACCAAAGGTCATCTGAGCAGTTCAATGTAGAGATTGTAGAGATCAAAGCGAAGATCTAGCCTCATCTGATTCGTGCGGGATTGTTCTTTTTTCGTTGGAGGGCGTTTTCTTTGGTTGAGGGTCAAGGATGCTATCTGTTATTATTCCCCGAGGGACCTTTGATGTGCATTTTGGCTTCTCCCGTACACACTGTCATGCTTTTGTTCTGAACAAACAGCATAAAGACTAACAGCACGTTTGACAAACTCTGTGATATGTCTTTGCCGGTGCGTGTCTTTGATGTCAGCTTCATTACAAGAGTCGGACTAAAAATAGCTGAATATTATTTCAATGCTTTATTGGGTTATTGTTTGGGGTTATTATGTCCAAATAAAACAAACTTTTAAATGTGATTTTCTTCTTTTTTTTTTTTTTACAACCAACCTCCACGTATTGATGTCCTTTCCGTGGCCTGATTTTTCTCCCTCAGTACAAGCAAGTGGAGCAATACATGTCCTTCCACAAGTTGCCGGCAGACATGAGGCAGAGGATCCACGACTACTACGAGCACCGCTACCAGGGCAAGATGTTTGACGAGGAGAGCATCCTGGGGGAGCTGAACGAGCCACTCCGAGAGGTATGGCAACCGCCGTCTTCCGGGTGCGGGGATAACGGCGTGCGCCCGGCATACGTAAAATAAACCCGCCCGGCCATCGCTTGGCATTCCCCACAGTTCACTTCACATTTGCTGACATTTTACCTTTACACCGGCAATGATGGAGGATCTCAGAAAAGGAAAAGCAAATGTCATTGTTTTCTCTAATATCCTTTCCTACGTGGAGTTGTGTCAGGTCATTGCATTTTCTTTCTGCGTCTCACAGGAAATCATCAACTTCAACTGTCGCAAACTGGTGGCCTCCATGCCGCTGTTCGCCAACGCCGACCCCAACTTTGTCACCTCCATGCTCACCAAACTCAAATTCGAAGTCTTCCAGCCCGGGGACTACATCATTAGAGAGGGCACCATCGGCAAAAAGATGTACTTCATCCAGCACGGCGTGGTCAGCGTGCTGACCAAAGGCAGCAAGGAGACCAAACTGTCGGACGGCTCCTACTTTGGTGGTAAGCAGCCTGCTTTTTGAATAATGGCCATTATTTCGCCGATATGAAGTCCCTTTGAGTTTCCGGTGGTGTGTTTTGTGCGGGCGTTCTGCACCTCGCTTAAAAATTCTCCCTCATGGTTTATGCAAGACTTTTTCCCGTTTAATTCACATCACAAGCTACCAATTCATTGTAGGACAAATGCTGTTGAATAGAATGCAGTTGAAAGGAAGGAGTACACATTTCAATGTTTGCTAGAGATTCAAACTATCACTCAGAAATGACCAAACCACTACAGGATTCATTTTAGTCGAATCAGTGCTCTGTATCAATTATAAAATCTGAAGTGGAAGAAGCTCAATAGCACCACCTACTGGATTTGTAATTGCGTTATGGTCAATTATGCAAAGCCACTCCTGTCTGAGTCGACACTGGAAGTTTGCCAAGGTCATTTTGCACTTAAGTCGAGTAGACTTCTTCATCGGTGGTCACATTATGTGTGGCGGGCGCGTGACACGTGCAGGCCGACACGGCCGCCATCTTGCCCTCACCAAATACCGATTCATTTGCCCGGCGATGGCGTATCATTTAGACGGCGCCGTTAAGTAATGAGAAATGGCGGCGAGGCGTTTGTAACAGCGCCCGCGACCTGACTTGAGGAAGTTTAATTACGCCTTGGCTGCTCAAGTTCGTCTGTGTGCCCTCTCGCTAGGGCGATTTCAGAAAAATAATGAAAAGATGGCAAGCAATCTTTCCTTCATTCTTTCTTTCTCTGCACATGCAGAAAAAAAACCTAATCAACATTCTCAGTAAACATAGCCGTGCCTCTTTGTGAGGCCAAAATATGTTCTCTCCCTTCACTTCGTCCTCGTCGAAGCTATAGTTCAAAGTCAAGGCAATGTTGCGCCTTCATAGTTTCCGCAAACATCAATCTCGGTAATGCATTCGTCCGTGTTACAGAATGAACACAACATGAATGCCTAAAGCGGAGTACACGCATAACCATTTTTAAAGTCTAAATCAAATTTTCAAATGTGAGAGACGCCATATGTGCTCCTATAGTGTCAGGGAATCCACAAATACAAAGGAAAAATAAATATTAGTAGAAGCGGCTAGGCTAGCTGTTAGCTTTTCTGGAAATTTTATGGCCATTGCAAACTCTTGTCATTTTCTGACACGTTATACAAACGACCCAATGACCTCCATTAGGTTTGCCCAACAATTGAACAAGTGTCAAGTTGCTTCCTTATTGGATATAATTTTGTCACAATAATCCTAACTCGCTGTTGACACACATGAGGATTCGCAATCGTAATTATTACTGTCACGATTGTTGCTCCCAACTGCTTTCAGTTCATGTTGGAGAATATTTTTTTTCAACATTATCTTTTAAGGACATCACCAAGACATCACCTGATTAGTAACAGTGTTATTTTCAGAATATGTAGTACATGCTATATATACTTGGTTGTGTAATACACGACATAATACAAAGGTTCTAATACACTGCAGCGCTGAAACATAAAGTCACTCGCTTTGCTCTAATTTAAAGTCTTGGATCTGCAATTGTCTCTCTCCCGCATTTTGATGCTTTTGACTCCCACATTGTGTGTCTATTTCTGGCATTGCCACTCCTGTGGTGAGTGGGGTGAGGTGGGGTGGGTTGGGGGGCGGGGAGGCTACTGAGGTAAGCCCTAAGCCACAGGGAGTTTGTTACCAAACACGGGTTAGTCATTCATGAAATTAAGTGGCGGGATCAGCACGGGGGAGTACGTGGCACACGTACATTTTGCTGTGATTGTCACTATCCGAACGAGTGGGAGTTGAACGGTAACTAAAATGGCAGTCAGGAGAAAGCAGATCTTCACCAAGGCTAATTAACGTTTGGATTGTCATTAGATTGTACACAGCCACTTTCTTAAAGTTTGTGGGGGGTTTTTTGTCCTAAAATATTTTTTACAATACTTCAACTGCATTTATCTAGAAATACAGGATTTTAAAAATGTTCACTCTTTTGGGGAAAATTTTGTGTATCAAGCATAATAGTGGTATCGGTGCTTGGTATTGGTGACTGCTCTAGAGTTGAGTTCTCATTTTGGTATCGGTTTGGAAAAAAATAGTGTAATATCCCTAATCATTGATTTTTCACCACAAAATCTTGCAGTTTCATTCCTTATTACTGGTGGAAAAAATATTCATTCAAAATGACTAAATAGCCATTTCATCTCTGCAATTTAATTTTACCCGTCTTTCTATTTGAAGTAGTTTGAAGGTAAGTCATTTTTTTTCTTACAGCCAAAAAGCATCAACTTTTCAGGCTGCAGAGAATGTTGCGCGAAACTGCACATCAGCATGTCGACTAAACCATGTTGGCGTAACTCATTCATTCATCGAGACCCTGAATTATTTACGCAATTATGTACTCAGCAGTCTGCTCCACTTTGTCCGCTGCTGGATAAGCTTGAGCCAGAGAAGTCCAAATGTCTAAAGTGGACACGACATGTCCTGGACGGGAGCGTCGGCTTGGGCACCCAGCGATCCCGCCGAAAGGGGGAAATGTAATGTGACTGGAGCGCTAATGCCAAGGGACACATGAAATGCTGCCAAGCCTGCTCTCTGAATGCTGCTCTGGGCTCAAGAAGACAACCCCCCCCCCCCCTCCCAACGCACCCTCATCTACCCTCATCCTCTCCTCTGCTCTCAGTATTGAAACACTTATCTGAACAGCATCGCCGCTGCTGCCCGTTTCGGCAGCCAGCCCGAGAATCTTATTGTAGGATGTTGTACTTCATCCTTTGTTGGCTGCGGTAATTGTGGAGAGCGGGGCTCAGTGACCTTGTGTTATGACAGACGGAGATTCTTCTCAAAGGTGCCCTCTTATTCATTCACAGATTTGGTCATCTTCTAAAATGCCACAAGATGGCGCTAAAATCCTGGTTGAAAGGGAAGTAGTAATTGGTGTCAAGGAATTATGTTGACGATGTATCGCAGTAAAGAGACTAAAATATTTTCGTCAGTTATAAGCCCCGGTTGTTACGGAAGCTTTGGAGAGTCTTCGTTTCGTAGTGACTGCAAAATAAAAATGTTCTCTGACTGCCACTTGGGCTTTCCTCTGGTGGTCATCAGCTTCCAAGAATGACTCAGTAAAGCTGGGGTCAGCTGCCATGGGAAACCAAACCATCTGCTACTGGCTTCCTTGTCTGCTCCCCTTGCAGCTAGTTCTGTCTAACTCCATCTTCATGTTTGGCCTCCAAAGTGAATCGATCAAACCCTACCCTGCTGCTATTGTTTGATGTGTCTGCAGCGCCCGAGACAACCACCCTCCCTCCCCTTTTTTTGTAGCAAAGCAGCTTGAGACCTGCCAAGATTGTCCACCATGCTCGGCCATGGCCTCTTATTTGTAGCGCTCCAGCCCTCCGGCGAGCAAAGTGCATTCTGCTGGAGCCAGATATTTCAAAATTTGACTCATCGGGTTCAGACTGCCTGCTGTTATTCCTTGGTGCCCGAGGTCGTGTGTTTTCTTGCTTTATTTCCACGACAGAGAGCTAACCTTATACTGTGTTTCTATTTATATAGATTTCACAAGGTCATGCAGTAGATATGTTGTTGTCCTTAAATAAAATAATTGATATGTCCTTTGTTAGTAAATTAAATGTGACAAGCCAATAAATTGGCATGTATCACCCTCATTCTAAGCGTAGTCAATGAAAAAATAAAAGCCCAAATGTATTTTTTTAAAAACATGCAAAAGCTTGCATGTCTATTGTTTCCTAGTAGAAACAAGAGAAGTTTGAGTATGAATAGAATTTATTAGAATTCTAACAAGAGAAGTTTGAGTATGAATAAAATGATAATAGTTAGCAATGTGCAAATAAAAAGCTATGGATAAAAACATGTTTTGTCTTTTTACCCCCCAGAGAAACAAGCAAATCGTTTTAGTTGTGTTTTATTTCTTTAATTAAAAAAAGTTGATAAAGTGGCTCAATAATGTTATAAAACAATAAATGGCCTGTAGATTCATGCTTTCTACTGCCTTGTCAAATATTTGCATAAAATGATTCCACTTTGTACAAATTACTGTCAACAGCCAATGAGAGAACAATATGACAAAGCAAGCAGACGAAGCTTAAACAAAAGCATCAGCCCCAGTGCAACGAAAGTATCAGAAAAAAATCTGAAAGATTCTCTTCTTTTTTTTCTGAGGAGGTAGACAGTGTCCAGTGGCCTGGCTCGGGAGGTCGAGGGTGGGGGGTTCTGTTACAGTGTGTAGGAGGCAAATGTGAGCTGACAAGCGAGAGCTGGAGCCCAGGTGAGCGTTGCCAGACCAGACCAGAGCAGAGCTGCTGGAAACGGCCACATGATCACAGTCCAAGGGGGCCCACGCGCATGCACCTGCTCATTAATTCACATCCATGCACACTGGTGAGCACGGACGATGGCTGCTGTGCTTACCTCAACCGAATGCAGGACCATGTGCACTGCAAAAAATAGGCTAGTGTTTGATTTTCTCCCCAAACGACAGCAGGTTGTAAGCAGGTGCATCAAAACGTGTGTGATCAGTTGTTAGTGATTCAGATATTGATTAAAAATATATATATTTCCAAATCCTGTTTTTATATCAAAATAAATTAAATTATTATTTATTTATTATACCCTGTATTTTATTTGTCATTACAATCATAGATTGTAGGTGTAGCTGATTATTGTTGTGTGGGTGAACCCTCACTTGTTCATTATTCACAAATGCATCTATTTACATTTTTGTTAGCTGTCTTTGGCTGTTAGCTTAAAAAAAAATAAAATAAAAATAATATATATATATATATATATATATATATATATATATATATATATAAAGACATCATTTGGAGCTCGCGTTTTTTTTGTTGAGAGAAGCGTATACTATTCATGTCTTATTTTGTTTTTCTTGTCTTTGAGTATCGAAAAGGGCAAAAGCAGCATGTAGTGCATGTTGTCTGTCCTGAATCTGTTCAGTCTGTGTGGCAAGTGCGTTACCTTATGAAGAGACAGCTTTATTGACCGACTTTAACACTGCTTTTTCGCCCCCCCTCGCCTCCGGAGCGGATGCAGTCAAGAGAAAGTCGATAAACAATGACGGAGAGGGCGTTGTTTGTCCGTGGAGCGTGGAGCCCTGTCATGAATGACACAGTAAGCGTTGAATATGTTGTAAGTTGAGGGATAAAATGTAGATTTTGTTTATTCTCAGAAACATGCAAACGGGAATTGGGAAAAGCAGTTGGATGGGGACTGAGGGTTTTTTGCCCCCCGTTTGAGCAGATGGTGCAATGTTCTCATCTCTTTTCAGCTGCCATGCGGTCAACTTGGTCATTTGAACTTTGTCGCTTAGAGTGCCGTGTGGTTCATTTGAATTGGAAGCCAAGATTCTTGACCTAATTTCACTGGACTTAGTTTTGCTGTTTTTACTTTTGGTTTAGCGCCTTTAAAATAGGCTTAATTATGCTGCGGCATTGTGGACTACCCACCAAAAAGAAAATATGCCCCTATTTGCATATTCTAACTCTATATGGCCCCTGCCTGTCACAAGTGCCGGTGTAGTTTTGACCTTGGTATTTTCTCAACAAGGTCTAAGAACATTTTGTCATCGAGCAAGATCCAATTTTCCTTGGTGTCATTCAATTTTGATGAATGCTTTGTCTCATAAGTGTGGAAGAAAAAGATTGGCCTCTCGCCAAACACGTTGGCGGGCGAATATCTCCGTCAGGCCAGATACACCAGCAGACACGGTGGGAAAATTCATTGCATGGCCGCATTCATTTTCCCCTCTCATATGAGAAGAATTTCTCCCCTTTTTTCTCTAAACGCTTCTTCAAATTGGACGATATCACGTGTAATGAGATGTTTAATCTGCAGCCGGTTATCTTGTATTGCGACTGGTGTGGTGTTCATTGGCGCTGTCGCCGCCCCAAATGACGGTCGGCGGCTGATTACGAATCATCTCATTGTTAGTCCAGACCGCACAGAAATGTACGATTGGAGATGGGGATGGAAAAAAGAAGACGACGACCGAGGTTTGATAGCAAGACAGGCAGAACGCAGGCACCGACATTGAACAGGGGATCGTCCCTATTTTCGGAGCCTTGTGATGAGTCACAAGTAAGCGTGTGAGTAAATATGCTTCATTCATAAATCCAATGATTCAAACTCAAGAAATCTGCAGAAGCTACTGAGAGGTGAACACCGCAGAAATGTTTTGCTTTTTTTTTAGTCTTTTGATTTAACTAATCAAACATATTTTACAGAATAAGCTTTGTTTGGAAAGCATCAGTGGTACATGCCACTGGCGGTGCTAGGATTTTTTTTCTTTGGGGAGGCCATCGGGGGGCCAAGGATGTCTTAGGGAATCTACAAAAAAGTTCACAAACTCATTTCTTCAAAAAATGTTGATTAACATTACATTACCCGTACAGATAATCATGTTTAATCATGAAAACACTCCAATGCTGAAAAAAGTTTCTACTGTAGCCATTTTGTATTTCTCGCATGTTAAGTTTGAGCCTCTTTTGCAGTCTCTGTTATTTAAGGACATTAGTCCTGCTCTTTTTGTTTCGTCTCGGGCGGGTTTGCTACGGCTCCCGACGCCACGGCGGATAAAATTCTTTCTTTCCACCCCGCTTTTGTACGGCCCCGCTAAGTGTGTGAGCTTGACTTGTGTGCAAAGACCTGTCCACGAGGCCAGAGGGCTGACTGCCTGCAGCCCTCGCAGCTCATCTCGGCCCCGCCGGCTTCATCCAGAAAGCCACAGGACAAGAGGATTTAATACAGCGCTGTGGTGCTCCTCTCCAGAGGGGATTACCAGTGCGATGCCGCTGCCGGCGCCGCTACAGCCAGGGCTGCCCCCGCGAGCAACCACTTACAGTGCACGCAACGCACAAACACACACACAGGGTATTTTTAAACTCGCCTATTCACAGCTGTCTTCTCCACTTGGCCATGCTCTGCTCAGCCATCTCCTCTTTTCATATGCACTTGATGTTCCTCACTCACATTCTGCCTTCAATGTCCATCTCATATTCCGAGAGCTACTTTGCACTCCATCACATTTTAGGATTCTGTACAGTATGATCAAGACACCAAGCTTTTCTTTTTGTATTTTGTATTCCACACCGTTCATGAGGGGAGCTGGAGCTTTTCTGAGCTGATTTCGGACTGGTTGAAAAACATTAGTGTGTCGCAAGAACAATCCCTAACCCAAATATTGAGTGGATTTCTGACAATTTACTTTAGCTTTACTGATCTACCGCCGCAAATTTCAAACACTGGTTCAGCACAATAAATAATCTATGAAATAACTTTGCAAAAGAAACGATACAGGTGAGAAAGTTAAAACAAGAACCCGACGGCCTTTTTTTAAGCAAAGTGGGTCGCCTTGGTGAGGAGCATTGACGTGATGTGCCACGATTGTTACCAGCCTTTAACGCAGCCTCGTCATTGCAGTCAACGTCTCACCAACATTCTCGCGCGCCGACATCCTACCTTCGCAGCTAAACGTAAACAACAGCCGGCGCTACAAATGTTTTTATTGATTAAAGGAGACGTGGCCTCGCGAGCACCGAGGGATCTGCGTATGTGTTTGCCAACATGCGGAATATGGCAAATGGCCTTCTGAGAAAGAGACAGCGGGCGAGCGGGAAAAGAGATGAACACAAAACAGATCGCAACACCTTCACATCCTAACCCACGCATGGAATACAAAAAAACCCCCTAAACGTTAGCATTTACGGCATCCTCGTAGGTGCATTCGTATCCGCATATGCATATATATAGAATATATAGCCTCTGTTATCACCGCCACTTACACTGGAAAGCTCTCATGAATAATACATGCACACAGCGGCACGATCATGCATGCATGCATACTCATTCTGTGCAGACACCAGCGTGAGCACACACACTAACATGCCTCTCCACGCATACCTGTAAATGCACATGGTACAGGCAGATGTACAAACCTGTTAAATGGACCATTAGTTTCTTGAACAGCTATGGTAGACGACGGCCAATAGAGCTCACTGTTTGAGGGATGTTGTGTTTTTTTTCCTGTAAATTTGAGACTTTCCGGGAAAGTTTTGGGACACTGGATATGTATATTAGTCATAATAATTTTAGATTTTAGCGTGCGATAACATTATAGGTGATTCGAGAACCTGCAGCAGGTCCAGCGGATGGGTAATGCAAATTGCTGTATGTGAAAAGTCCTTTTATTTATTTTGGTCATGCACTGGGATAGCATAGTAGCCTAGCGGCTAACATATCACGTTCATACTTCTGTGTTTCTGGAAAACAAACAGAAAATTTGCATATTTTTTCCATTTGTACGCAAGGTTTGTTGTGTTGTCCAGTTCAGTAATTCGGCCATTTCGCTTTGTGTGGGTCAGGCGTTACTGCATTAGCAGCTAACAATGAGACACAATGACTTCACACATGATTTTTTATTTAATTTTTTTGTTTCCAGAGATTTGTTTGCTGACTCGCGGCAGACGTACGGCCAGCGTGCGAGCTGACACATACTGTCGTCTTTACTCGCTGTCGGTGGACAACTTCAACGAAGTCCTGGAGGAGTATCCCATGATGCGACGGGCCTTTGAAACAGTTGCCCTGGACAGACTGGACAGGATTGGTAAGGATATTTCAGCATTATATCTATTTCAAGAAACATACATTCAAACAGTCATTAAAACCCGGATGGCTCTGGAAGCCTTTCACGTTTTTTTTTTCATGCCGTTAGAGTACTCAGCCAAGCCATTGGAAAGTTTGGTCAAAGCTTGTGAATTCCCCGTTTGATCCCCAATGCAGACAATTGATATTCTCAGCATATCCATCAGTCTACTCAAAGCCGCGTTCAAATAAAATATTCACAATGAGAAGCACGTCCGTATCATCACTCAGCCATCGCTCGCCTGCTCAGTTTTATCCTCGGCTATGTTTAGCAAGGAGGATAGAGACGTTCCTTGTGGGGGAGCCTCTTTGTAGCAAACGACTGCTTTGAAAATATACGGTGGGTTGATAGTGATCTGAGAGATGGTCTTCTGTGTACGGCCCATTCTCCTGCCCGTACGTCCCTCTCTCCCTTAATAACGTCAGCGGCGTACCGTATAGCGCTGATGCACAAATTAATGACTCCGTTGATGGACTTGCATAATCTGATTAGAGTTTTTGCGAGCGATTAGCAAGCAGGTGGATGGGGAGTCATCCTCGGAGGAAGCACCCCAGCCGAGCAGAGCCACCGGTCACAACGACCGATGGCTTGATCTGCATCTAATTGCATTTGGAATATCTCAGGCTTACCCAGGATGGAATTGAGGATGGCAGGCCTGCGAATTGACCCTGTCACCGCTCCACTATGGTTAATGGACTTAGAGGTCAGAGTTTTGCACTGTTTCGGAGGGAGGTGGAGTCACCGTGTCTCGATGACCTTGTTTACCCTTGACAGACTTGACTTGGAGAACCGAGTCAGCACGCCAATAACAATCCGGAATAAAGTAAAAGAACCACTGCTATAATTTTTTTTGGTTTGTTTAAGACCGCCCCCCCCCCCCTCTGTCCGCCAATGACTCATAGAAAGGTTTGTTTGTATTTTGTCCCTTTGTTACTATGGAATCGCACAGTCAGAGCTCCTGAGACAAAGACCTTGAGGCTGTCATGCTTTTCAAGCTCCTGTCTCTGGGTGGTTGTCTCCCACCTGTCTTTTATTGTTGTTTCCCTTTGTCTCCACTATGGTTTTCTTCCCCATTGCATTTTCCTAAATCATTGTTTCTCTTGCCTGAGCATTTGATGTGATTTCCTCTCTACAAGTTGTGGTAGCGATGCTGTTGAATGAGTTATTCAGATGAGTACATTGAAAATGTCAGCAGAGCATTATCTGCTGACAAGAAATGCTCATTCTTGTTTTTTTCTTCTTTCTTTCTCTCCTATCACTCTGTGTGTGTGTATCTGTTTCTCTGCATGAAAGGCAAGAAAAACTCCATCCTTCAGCATAAGGTGCAACATGACCTCAGCTCGGGTGTCCTCAACTACCAGGAGAATGAAATCATCCAACAAATTGTGCAACACGACAGGGACATGGCCCACTGTGCCCACCTCCTGCAGAACGCCCCTCCCCAAACGCCACCGTCGCCCACACCTGTCATCTGGGCCCCGCTAATCCAGGCGCCTCTCCAGGCGGCGGCCACCACCACCTCGGTCGCCATCGCTCTCACGCACCATCCCCACCTCCCGCCGACTCTCTTCAGGCCCCCGGTTTCCGTACTGGGGTCCCTGAAGGATCCTCCCAGTGGGCAAAAGAAGTTTCACACTTTTGGACCATCATCACCAGCTCCTGAATCTGCTGGGGAATCTCCCGCTAGCACACCTTCAAAACGACGCACCTCTTTTAAGGCTCAGCATGTAGCATCAGGTTCAGGGACAAATAGCTCTAGCCAACAGGGTTCGGGTAGTGAAAGCCACCGTGGACTGAATGAGACAAAGTCAGGGTTTAATGTAAACGGGTCTTCGGCGCTTCCTCACAGACCGCACTCGTCGTCTGGTTTGCCCTCATCTAGTTTGGCCCAGCTGCACTCGCAACCGCAGCATCAGCAGCCTTTTCGCTCCACCACTCCGCCTTTGTCTAATTTCTTCCGCCAAACATCAACAGGTGGAAGCACGGGGTCTGGGATAAGCGGAAGTGCAGTCGGAGCCTGTGGCGGTGCAGCGGATTGGCCCCTGGGCGGAGCAGTCGGAGAGTCTTTGGAAGGGGCGAGCGGAGACGATGGAGGATGGGCCAGCGAGGACTTTACAGCTGCGACGGTTGAAGCGAATTCACTGAAAATCTTTAAGTTCGGGGCAGATCCCAGTGGATCAATGGGGGGTATCTCAGGGGAATCACTCGGAGGGGGTTACGAAGGATCAACGAGTGGTACTTGTGGTAGATCAGCGACAGGGGACTCAAGCAATGTTACCCGTGTGTCAGTAGCAGAGTCAGCCAGGAGATCTTTGGATGGGGTCTCGCTTGCATCACTAGGAAGGGCTTCCGGAGAATTACTCATAGGGATGAGCACTGGCAGATCATCAGGGAGAGCTTCTGGTGGTTCATTGGAAGGAACTTGTTTAGAATCAATGGTATCAACCACCACTGCAGGATCATTAGGGAGGTCTTCAGTTGGGACAGTGGGAGAGACCTCTATAGACTTCCTGGTCTCTACAACCGTTGCAGGGTCATTAGAAAGGACTTCCCGTGGGTCAATAGGTGGGACTTCTGAAAAACTACTCGTAGACGTGACCAATAGCGGATCGCTTGGGCGCCCCTCTGTTGCAACCAAGGTGTCTGGAAGATCAGCTAAAGGAGTAGCCGTGGGTTCCCTTACCGGTCTTTCGAGTGACTGTCTGATATCAAATCCCGGAGGAGGATCTCTGGGAAAGGCTTCCAGCGGAGCAGCAGCTAGCTTCATAGGGGTAGGTTCAAGTGGGCCAGGAGGAGGGGGTATTGCGACACTTAAGAACAGGACAACAGAGGGCACAGTCGGAGGCCATGCAGCGAGTGGCCCTTCAGGGGGGGCCTCTGGTGGTGCCACAGGACTTAATACTTCTTCACGTTGTCAGAGCCCAATATCTACTGTTTCTTCCAGCCCCATGCCAGGACAGCTTCTCTACAGTCAGCCACCCCCCAAGCATCCTCAAGTGACCCCCTTGCAACAATTTGCTGGAGGAGGCAGGACTACAAGTAGCTTGAACCTCCTCCACTCTCCTCCACATAGCTCTCCATCTTCAAGCAAAGGACAGAATGGCCAACAGCCTACTGAGGGTTCACCATCATCGCTGGGGCATTTTAGCCTGGCAGGTCTCCAATCTGGATTTCTTCCACACCAGTTGTCTTTGGAGAGGTCTGCCTTGGCTTCCCTGGCCCAGTACGGTTCAGCCAACGCCTCACCATGCCTTACTCCGGTAGCACCCAGCCCGACTATTCAAAGTCCTGTGACAAGCAGGACTTTCCACTTCAATGACCCACCCAGTGCCACAGGATCCCACAGTTCTCTGCTCATGCCTCAGTCTTCTCTTCCTTCGCATCCTTCGGTCCAGACACACACCGCAGGAAGAGATCTGCAGCCCGGTCGTTTTTCCGAGGATCTAAAGCTGCTATCAAGCTCGCACCCATCTCTTCCCCAGGAGGTAGCCCAGGCCTTTGGCCACCAAACTGCTTGCTCATCTGTGGAAACAGGTTATTACCACTCACCCTTCTCCTCGCCCACTTTAAAATCCAAACCGTGTAGCTCAGTTCCGGGTCATATGACTCCTCCAGTCCAGCTTTCTCCGGGCCGCCCCCATCAGACTCACTCCCCCGGAGCCTCGCCGTCCTCGTCACTCCGGAGGGGCTCCTCTGCCTGCTCATCGGATCTAGAAACTCCAACTGTCCGCTCAAAGCTTTCTTCCAATTTGTGAGGATTGATCACACCCTCCTGTGCTCCTCCAGACTGAAATGCACACAAACTTTTTCACCTTGTGAATTAGTGTAATTCTCATTTATCAGATGTCACTGTGTTCCGCCTTTTATTTGACCTTCAATTTGCTGTGATTTAAGAGACACTTTACCAGGTAACACTGTTTTACGCTTTGTCCAATTCTTATTTATACGTCATGTATATAGATAGAGGTATATTTAAGTGATACATTAATCGAGGAGGGTGTGAAAATCATCTCTATTTAAAGGACCGTCATTTCTTTACGGGAGAGGGCAGTTCAATAGACAAATACACATTTTGTCTGCAGGCACCTATGCACTAATACCTGCATCCAAGGCTTTTTGTGTGTCTCAACAAAAGCAAATCTACATTTTTTGCTAAGATGACACATCATCTGGGATCTCATATTGTTGATTCTCAAATCTGTGCTTATTTATCACGTGTATGTGTGTATACCTTTTGAAACCTTATGACAAAAAGATTTTCGGAAACCAAAAAATACTTCCAGTAAGGTATATCCACCCTTCGCCCGCTTATTTTTTATCACTTATTGTAATAATAATAATGATGATGCTTTTGAAAGCAGGGCGAAGAGGGACACAAGTGAGCTAGCCTCCATTACAATGTGGAGATTACGGTAGCGTGCGTGTTGCAACAAACTCACTTTGTCTTCCAAAACCGTACCACCGAACATGTGTCCGACACCCGTGTTGTTTCGTTCTTTCTGAACGTGTGCGACTGTTTGTGAGTGCGCAACTCAGCGGAACAGTCAGATGCAAGGCAACTTCATTTTATTTTTTCTCCACGTTAAAAATTCGAACTTCCATTAAGCACATGTATGTGTTTTGTCTCAGTCATCCTGAAAATTGACCCTCCAAATTTGAATTGAAGGCAACCTTAACTCCTTTGAAAATCTGCTTTTGATTTTATTTTAATGGCAAAACTGCAATTAGCATGCCGTGTGTTGTAGCACTCGGACCATTTAATAAAATAGAATTCAAATTTTCATCACTGATCAACGTAAATATTAATATGCGGTTTTTTCTTTCTTTGACGGCTGCTATCTGGTCAACGTGGGCGTGTCTAAGATGTTAAATGTATGTACAAAAAATATTATTGTAGCACTAAACAAGACTGTTGTGTCACTTAAAAATGGCAATCGGGTTCAATATATTGGACGTGTTTTTATCAGCAGACATTTATGTGGCTAAAGTGGCCTTTGGCAAGACTTGATTAACATTCTTGCATGCTTACAATGACCTGGATATAAGACTTGGTAAGTTCAAGTAGCATCTTCCCCAATGCAATACTTTAAGTGTAGCAGAAAGCATATGTAGCATAATGTTAGTGCGATTGCGACCATTTGGGTGCAGGGAAGCATAAATTAATTTTAAAGCTGTTTGTCTCTGCGCACTTTTAATTAGTACACTATTTTAATTCCTGTTTTTTCATGCCTACCCAGGAGAATTGTTCCACAGAGTGGATGTTGCTCAACTTGCCCTAGCTTATTATGTTGGTCTTAAACAGCAAAGTGTTGACACTGAAAGTCTCAAATGGCTGCACTCTGTTGATGCTTCAAGACATGATTAATCAACAATCAGTTCTTCTCAATCAAATTATTGACCTTCACTGGATTATCATGCACTTTATTGGATAGTCTTTAGAATACAAACGTTCATTTTTAAAAATATCCTAGCCCATCTTTAAAAGGTCAGTGACCCGACAAATTACAAGGGGAAAAAAATATCAGCTTGTTTGTTCTTAGTGCTCTTCTCGTGTGGCGTACTCGAAAAGACCGACACAGCACACATAACACAAATGATGCAATCGTAAATTTTGAGTAGGTTAAATAAGCAGATCAGTAAGGATGGGGTGGGGCTCACTAATTCAGGATAATCGCTTAGGATAGTCTTGGCTGACTTTGATTGCAAAGGACGGGAAATTTTCAAATTTGACTAGATTGCCAATTTGGGAAAAAATATTTTGGTGGATAAACAAGGACAGGGATGTGGCTTCAAGTAGTTGATCTGCAGCTCATCACGATATGCACAGAGCCAGGCAGGTTGCTCTCCCACAGCTGAGTCCCCATCAACTCAGTCACAGCAGCCTTATTTAACAAGACATGTTTGTAGTCCCTTGACCCTCACAGGCTAACATGGAGACACACGCACACGGTCACTCTGTGACCACCCCCTCATTAACACTTCCCCGCAATTTCAGTAATGAGGTGCAGCAAACAAGCAGGACGTGACACTGCTGTATATTTACAAGCATGCAAATAAAAAAGCAACAAGGATGCGTCTTAAATACCCTTAAGATTTGATTTTTGATGAGCAAGATGTCATTTTGCCCTCGGTAGTTTAATTGCCAATTTTAATACATCCACATTAATAAAATGAGACGAGACACACACAAAAATATTTTAGGTGAAATATTTGTGAGAATAAGGGAACAAAATGTAAAATATAAAATTGATTTTTGTGTATATGGGAATAATAGAACAAAACACAAAATATAAATATAAAATGAATTTTATTTTGTGGATATGGGAGCACATTTAATTTGTGTATATGGGAACACATTTAATGACACTCAGTAAATTTGTATTTGGAAAGTTCAGATTTTCGTGGGAGCCAATGGGTAACAAATTATAACAGAGCACCCAAACTTGCACAAAGCTTAAATTATAACTCACACCATGGTTTTCCGCAACTTTGGAGCTGTATTCTACCTTAAAAATTTAGCTTGAATTACAACTTGTAAAACGTCAAGGGTGTTGGATATTCTATTAAAAAGTTAGTCCAACACTTGTACATCACTTATATTCCTAAGCTTTCTTTGAGTGTGATTGCACCAAGTTGGTTTATTCTTACAGAATTACATCATATATCAATCACTACCTTTCCTCTTCTAGTGGCTCAAACTCCAAAAAACGAAAAAAACGAAAAAAAAGATCAGTGCCAGTGTGACTCATAACTGTGCGTGGAAAGTCATGTCGCGCGTCTACCACCATCCAGAGAACCAAAGGTTGCAGAGACCGAGCCTTGGGGGTGCTATGGCAGAGGACGGAGTGAACGCTAAAAATAATTCCAACTTCGCTCGAATCGATTACGATTGCGGCGAGAGGGGTTGGAGGGGAGGGGGTTACCTCCCTCCTCTCAGTGCGACGTTGGTGAGGTTTGAAGGTGTTGACATGGAAGCACAAAAGAGTACCATGGGGTACTCGTGCTGATATAAGACTGGTTTGGGCGTCTGGACTGTTTGGTTTTTAAGAAAAGAAACGCCAGAAGGCATTAGTACGATCTTTTACAGAGATCAACGCAATCCTGGAATTGATTCGTTATAGTCTTCCCCATTGTAACTTCTTACGAGAGATGACACCATCTTTGTAAAAATCTCGCTTAAAAGCATGGAATTTGTTGATGGAAGATAAGCCGTTATTTTTATTTTATTTTTTCTCATGACCGTGCTTTGCATTTATGTAATGGAAATCAAAAAGAAGTGGGAGGCAGCTGGGGTTTCATAATAATAATCCTCCGGGTCAAGAACATTTCTCAACTGGCGGAAGACTGCGTAATCCGAGTAAAAACCGTAAAAAATCACCAAAACTGGAGTAACAAGATTTTCACCTGACAGCAATGTTTCAACTTGAAGAGGATTTGCTATTTCTATCCTCCAAGACTATTTGCGTAACGTACTAGTACAGCGCTACATCAGCTGGGAATTACATGGGAAGGCAAATGGAAGGAAAACAACAACAACGAGGCTGACTCATTTTCTCAAGCAGCAAACCGTTTTCATAATGTCTCCTCGTCACCCGTCAAAAGAACATGGCAGTTTGAGGGCAGCGCGGGAACAAAAAAAAAAAAAGCAATGAAGGCCAGTGGAAGGATCACAAAAGCTCACAGTGTTGTGTCCAAACGCTTGCGACCATCTTGTTTATTGATCTCTTTGCTTATTCTTTAGCTGCGTGGGCGAAAAGAAAAAAAAATGACCGGTCCTCTCCGTTGTATTTATTAAAAGTGAAAGTGTGAACTCCAATTCTAAAAGTCTTTGCTTTACTTGGTTGTGAAGTTCCATTTTGCTTGCTGCACCTCCAATTTAGCCACCTAATCTTTACTTCCCACTTCCCTTTTGTGCTGCCCAGCTGGTGCGTGACTATTGGTTGATGAATCAGCGATGCACAATAATGGAATCGTTTGCTGTGATTGAGGATTAGAGGAGCGAAATCGAACCTGCATTTTGAGCCGGGGGAAATGAGGCATTTCGCTATACGCCAGAAGTCTTGGTACACAGCTTTGAACTGATGGATCAAGATGAGTCAGATCAACTTTTCCGCCCCTGTAGTCTAATTTCTAACTTTTTTCCTATTTCCATCTATCCGGGAAAATAACCAGAAAAGATTCAATAATTTTCCGGAAAAACACAAATGATTAAAGCAGACTTGATATCCACTTGTAACATTCTGTCTGCCACATTTAGTCTGTACTGGGTTATGCTAACACTGTCCTGCTAGATATTAACATCCAACTCCATCCTGTTTTCTTTTTTCTTCTATTTTTGGTATGAGTCTCAAGTTAAAATGAAAGAATGAATGTTACATTCGCCATAATTCATGTTGTATATCTGAATAAGTCTGCTCGCCCTATGACACGGCCTTTTATTTAGCTTCCGCGGCTAATGCGAGCATCCTCTTTTGCCGCTCTACTGAGATGGAATGACACGACGGTAATGTCGCGCTGACCGCAAAGTGTGCAACGAATACATTTGTGTATGTGTGTGTGTGATGTCGGGCAGTTTAACCTGCATATGACCCAGTTTAAGAATAGCACGTAGCAATTGATTCAGAGAGCACGGCCGGATCCTTCAGGGTAGTAATGAGATTCCACTGTCAGGATCGTGGCTCACTTGTCAGTGAGAATCTGCGTTACTTCTCACTACCGCCTGTTTGTTTCAAAAACAAATATACATATGTGTGAACAAAAAAGGCAAAAATGCACATTTAACATACAAAGCAGAACCTCATTTTTGTGAGGCCTCCTTTTGTTGAACCCTAATTCTGTACTATAACCCGTGGTGAGCGGCATTCTTTCAACTGTACTTATATATTTACCAAGCTTAGTATTTCAATAGGACCTACTTATTGTATATTTATGTATTTGTTTTAGATTCTAATAACTGATGTCATCACATGTACAGTTGTTGACATCCATTTTTTGGTCATAACAAGAATATGAGACTTTCTACAGGGAAGGCTCAGCCTCAGCTTGTGTGTATATGATGCGTTCAAGGACACACGAGGGAGAGCGACGTTTTGAACGCTCTTGCTCACGATCAAAGGGATTATTATAATGATTATTTTCTGCTTTTAACACGGGATAAAGCAATAACGGACACGTGAGGCTGGTACAGGACTGTATGTATGCATGTGTGCGTGCGTGTGTGTGCGTGTGTGTGTGTGTGTGTGTGTGTTTGACAGTAAGAGAAGCTGGATCCACAAATGCATTGTTGATAAGCACACATGCTGGATGAAATCATAAGGTATAGAATAAAATGAAAAAGAAACAATTGCCTGGAGTATGTTTTGTCACTTTATCAGGTCCACTTGCACGATCTTACGTAACAAGTGAGAAAACTTCGATTTGGCTGACTTTCACCCTAAAATAAACCATTTATAATATTTATATTTGCAATAATTCCAGATTGCCCACTACCTTGCTTGATCAATTATTTATTTATTATTATTACTATTATTATGATTATTATTAAAACACAATATGCAAACATGAAAAAAAAACAAGAAAGTGTTTTTTTACACGTTTTTCCTCTACTGTCAATTAACTTGAGTGTGTTTTTTTTTTTTTTTTAGAGCAAGGCGAACGAAAAATAAACAGCTGATTTAATGTGTTTGCACAAGGGGGCACACAGTCACCGTTTTAAGGGTCTGTAAAATGTTGGGCAAGTAGCCACGTCATCTTTTCAAGGATATTACAATGCTAGGTTTTGTGGTTAGTATGCATACTGTGTCATTTGTAAGCGGATGTAGCAATCTCCCAAGGACTCACATAAATGCCCACCAGACATTAAAAATTGGAAGGAATTGATGACAGGTTTTCGAATCTATTTCTATTTTTTTAAATAATAAATGAAGAGGTCCGCAGCAAAAAGGCCACTTTTTTTTTTATCAGGAGCAAAAGGCATTGAGCACCACCTAGGGGCCTTTTCTGCAAGAACCGACATCCAGACAGACTGGGCAGCTGTAAAACGCCTGCGAAAAAAACATCAGAAATTTATTTAAGGTAAAATAGTGGCTTGCTTAATGATGCGTGAACTCATTCAACATGAATGAATGTGATTGGTTATTCAGAGGTCTAATTTTTATTTATATTTTAACAGGGGTGTGTTGACTTAATATATCCACTGTACATAGGGGAGCAGGTGCACACAACAAGCGGTCAAGAAGCAGGTGAGGCTCCTCAGACTGCCACTAATGTTGCCAGACTGTTAGGATGAAAAAAAAAAAAAAACAGGACAGTGCTGTTGTATGTGGCCCTGTGAGCACTCAACCATCTGCTTCATTAGAATTCCCCTTTGAGGTAACCTATCTCCAAGAGCAACTCATTGAAAGTGAAGTGCTTTGTTTTAGACTGTCTATTGTAATTACACATTATTCTCGTCCTCTGTTGCCCGCCTGCCATGAGCCGCTCGGCTTTTGAGACTCCAGGTGACCATTTGCCATGTGACCGGCACAGAAGAAGCACACGTACATGCGTCCGTGTACGCTTTCTCCGGAATATAGTTAAAGGTTGACAAAATTCTCGGCTCTCCTGAGGCTTTAATTAAGGCTGGATAAGGTTATTGTTTGTCCCGGTTGATTTATGTGTGTCTTTTTACGTGCACACGTAATTTAAAGATTTTATTTCACTATTCTCCCTGGGTTAAAATAGATGTGTGTTGTTTGATTTCACTTAATCTTTTTTTTTAATGCTTTGTTTCAGTTTAGTGTTTTTTTAGTTTTAGTATTATTTTTATTTTTTAATGTATTGAGTATTTGTCAAGTGCTACTATGACGGTGGACATAAAAATGGCTATTGTGAAGGAGCTCAAAGTCAATTGGGCCTTGCACTTCCTTCATGCCATCCTGCACCATGGAGGTGTCCATCAAGGTCTAATTCCCTCTTTTTCAGTTTGGGGGGGGATAATCTGCTCTAATTCTCCTTGGGTCAAACTCAACAGTAATTAATCCTCACATTACCCTGCAGGCTTCAGGGGTAAAGCACTGTAAATGCTTGTGCCCAATTTTTTGGGGGGCTCCTAGTGGTTGATCTCATTTCTAGTCATTGAGCAAACACTGCATGCAGACACTTAAATATTGTTGTACTTGAATTTAATTGCTTTAAATTTGAGGAGTTTATTTATTAGTGCTAAGAATAGTATGAGACCTGCAACTGTGAAAAGACAACATGCTTTTGGGCAGGTCTATTTGTTTTTACAATTTGCCTTCATTCTATGACCTGTTTTCTTTGTTTTTTTTTGCGTTTTCTTTCTTTTTTATGCCCGTGGCAAGCGAGCATCATGTTTTTTGGCAGCACTCAGTGCAGAGCACTCAGCAAACTGACACACAGTAACTACAGCATATCCGTATTAGTACAGTTTTTTTTTTTTGCCCCCATAAAATCCTGTCGTCAAAGCCTTTTGACATATGCCAGCATATTCGCAAATATTGTCCAAAAGCCAACATTGCAATACCAGGGCCTCTGATGGGCATGGTGTAAAGTTTGTGTGTCTGTGTATGTGTGTGCCTCCTGGGATTCAGTTGATGAAAGCATGGATGAGATCAGAAAGATGACCACAGGTTGCCAACCTGATGTCCCCTTTCTTGCTCCTGTTGTGCCAAATCCCTCCAAAAAGTGTGTGTCCTCACCACCATCCTCCCATGCTCAGAGATTGACCATATGTGCCCTACTCACAGTTAAAATGCTGACAACGTATTCAAAATATTCTCGAGTGAGAATTGGGCAAAGGCTTTTTAAGGTGAAATTCTAAGCAGACTTAATGGTAGTTTTAGTATATCACGATCATCTAATAATCACCAAAATTCCAATTTACCTCATAATTCTGAAGATGGTTCCTACTATTTTGCATTTCAAACCTCAGGAGGAAAAAAAAAATGCCCTAAAAGAAAAGGCTGTGTTCCTAAGTTTGCACTTCTAATCCTCCTTGACGGGTGACTCCGCCCAGCCAGAGAACACGGATGGGGAAGAACTTGCCGGTCGCTTCCACCACTCTACACCATCACTCACATGGTAAACTATGTAGAGCAGAAAAGCCCCTCCCCTCTCTTATCCCCCACCCCCCACCTTCTCTGCTCTAACCCTTCTCCCCTCCCTATTTATCATATTAGTCTGCGCCCTTGAGCATTTTGCAGCCGCGTGCATCCTTTGAACTGCACAGGCTGAAAACAGGCAGTCCAATGTGACCATGTCTTGTTAATTATGTGGGTTGACGCTAAATGGTTATAAATGACTTACAGGCTAGGTTGTGGTCGGTCAAGATTGGCCATGAAGGACAATGCCGTTCCCTGTGTAGCGACAAGTAAGAAAATAAAATTATACTAATTTCACCCATCAGAAAATAAAGTGAATATTTGTATCGCAAAATAAGATACAAAAAAATCTCAAGGACCAACCCTTGGCCAAAACTGAATAAGAAGTTGGCCATTTTGAGTTGAAGCGGCCATTTTCTTATTCTACCGAACTCACCCAAATGATGCTTTTTTTGTCTACCTTATTTAACGTAAAAAGATAGTCAACAAAGTTTGAAGGTCATTTTGGATTCTTGGAAAAAAAATCGGAAAACAGTATCTGAGCTGCTAAATGTATACTTTTGGGGTCCATATTATCTAATGATGGCCAAGTACACCATCAATAATATTGTTTTATTGTTTTTAATTTTCCCTCCACTCATCACTTCTTTACATTGGCGGGAAAACCACAATTGTTCACTCCATGTGACATCCAGCGGATTCGACACACACGACTCGTAAAACTTGGAATGACACCAGTATATGGAGAGGCAAGTCTCCTTCTGCTTAATTAAGATAACAACCAAGTGTCACGACAGACTCATATGGCCGCTCTAAGTGCGCAGAAGGACTCTTGGAAGAAGCAACTTAGAATGGAGGAGCAATTTTGTCAGGCAGCCAATGTCATGCTGGTTCTCCTGACCTCCACGCTTCGTCTCACCTGCAAATGAACGTTGTGGCAACAGGTGGAAAGGCAGTGAAGATGGATTTGAGTTTATTCTATTTGGGGGGCATCATGCAGTAATGTGATCCCCTAATTCCTCATAACAGTTAATGTTTAGAGTAGGGATGCTCGATACCACTTTTCTTCAGTCCGATACTACTGGTGCATTTGATACTTAAACCCCCGCCCCCCCAAAAATTAAGACCCCTATATACCAATATAACAATTTTCCTTAAATTTGCATGTAATAAATGGCAATTTTCTGTGCAGGAAAATAAGGCTGATACCTGCACTGACAGCGATACTGATGCTGATGCCATCACCGATACATGGTATCGGCACTCACCTATTCCCTAACCAGTTTTGATAAAAATGTTACATTGGGTGCTAGTCTCAAATATTTAAGCACAAAAAAATACAACAGTATATAATATACAATAACATTCCTGATGTGATAGAGTAAAATTCAATCTTGACATCAAACAAGGATGACATGCTAATTTCCGAGATGAGATAATTCACTTTTATTATGGGAAGCGGAGCCTTTAGATCGTCTTCCTTAGGGATTTTTTTTTTTCTTCAAGCCAAGTGATTGTCTGTGTGTGAACGCACATAGCTCACAGCGGTGGATTCAATTGACAGTTAATACGCGGCAGCCCAACTCCCCTGAAGCGATAACAGCGGTTGTGTGCAAGCGCCCGTGTGTGTTTGTCAATCTGCCTATTTTTCACGTTCAGTGAAAAATGATGTAAAACATCGGATAAATAACAAATATCCGCGCCAGGAGTTTCTAAGCGTGTGTGTGTGTCAGTTAATCTGCATATTTTTTTTACAATTGATGAAAAATTTGGCAAACTATGGCATAATAAACATTTGGCAATCTGAAATTTCCA
The DNA here is from genome assembly GCF_033458585.1 of Syngnathus typhle. Lineage (NCBI taxonomy): Eukaryota > Metazoa > Chordata > Actinopteri > Syngnathiformes > Syngnathidae > Syngnathus > Syngnathus typhle. The sequence goes on from NC_083741.1 coordinate 18,997,433, forward strand.
AAGAATTATTTTTTTTAAAGTACTAGTTAGATACATTTTTGAGTGTTGGATTTTTTTTTTGCATGTTCTTGAAGAGTGTTACAGGCAGTAAATGTGTTTGCGAACGTCTCGTTCAATTTCCATTTCTAATCTTGGCGTAGCCGGTGGGATTAAAAGAGGGCCGTTGTTGTATAAATATTTCATGAATGCACGTGACACATATTGGAGGTTTGGATTAGCGTGCCTTTTTCTCCCGTTAATTAGAAGAGTCGGCAAACTTTGTTATATTTATTATTTGCTCTACCCGATACTCCCTGTTCCCAAACAAATAGTCAAACTAATTCCCAAAATAAACATGGCCGTTATTTTTTTATTATTATATATGATTATTATTTTCATTATTTATATACTTTATTCATTTAAATTATTAATAAATATGACATTTTATTTTTATTTATGAATAATTAGTAATAGTTATTAATAATCATTTGATTTAACATGAACCCATCCAATGGAAATTAGGACTGACAATAAGCATAGAGTCGTTTCAATATTTTTCCAAAATTCAATGATTTCCACCAACCTACTATTTTGGCAACGCTTCTGTTTGCTTTATGAGATGCTGTGACTAACCGGCCATGTCCAATCAGCGGGCGGTGTGCCTGCAATGCAACGTCTTCTTGGTCTGTGTGGAAGGAGTTGCCGAACGGATTTGATAATCCCCCGCCGCCCCCTCCGACAGCATAAAACATGATTCCATTTGCAGAGAGATCCTGGCGAGGTGAACTTTCCTAATCCCAATAGCCAAAAAAGAAAACTGGAAAAATGAGAGAACTGATCCCGGGTGGTTTAACTTCAGCAGTTCCATCAAGGATACTTTGTTGTTTCTCTGGTTTTGATACTGATATTTCCATTGCTAGATTGTCCACTTTGCTAGGTGTCAAAGGTTGGATTGAAACCACAACATCTAATCTCCATTGAGTGTGTATGAGTGTGTGAGTTTTCTCGTTCCTGAAAAAAAACACCAACATATCACTTCCTGGTTTTCTGCCAGGCTCAATGATCTTTGTTCTGTTTTGTTACTGATTGCATAGAGGTGATGTTGATGATGTTGATGATGATGAAGGCTCCAGTTGACTGCGAATGTTCTGAGCGATATCACGGCTGAGAGGCCTGGTCAGGCCAGGTGCACAGAAGTGGCGGCTTTCCTGCAGCAAACAGGCAGCTCTCTCGTCAACGGTGTACTGAGGCGTGACACACACACACTCACACACACAAAATCCACTAACAACCACATCTCCGCTCTGAGACACTCGCTGCCTCACGGATGGCTAATAAAAATATTACAAACCCTATCAGGCAATTAAGGGGGGCGGGGGGGGGGGGTCTGTAAACATGAGTGTCGTCTTAATGGTGGTACTTTGTGTGAGTAAACAAGGTATGCATCCTTAAATGTAACCCAAACTACTAATGCCGGCTAATCCTGTTCATGTTACTTATGCAATAATGCTGATTAACCATTCAAGCTTAATTTTCTTGATGCGGCAAAATGACATCCTAATTATTACGGACTTTCATTGAGTCGTAACCATAAAATAGTCCAATTAAATAACAAATAGACACCTGATAAAATATATGGAAACTACAATATTCAAGAAATAAAATAAAAGATCAGCGATTAATTTTTACATCTTTTTATTAATGATCCAGCTGGTTCAAGCCCATTTTATATGACATTGTTGAACAGCAAAAACGATGCACCTGCGGGTCAACAGTTTTACTGTCGAAGCCCAAATTCGAAACCCCAACCTCAGAATGCACACGGAACCCAACAGTTATCTTTCCTTTCACGCCAACCAGGATTCCAAGATGAAATAATGACAAGGTGGCGCCAAAGTGAGCGATCAGATTCATGCTGCAGCTAATGGGGTCTCACTAAGACTGCACTGACAGATGAAATAAGTTCACTTTAGCACTCAAAAGGCAATAAACCCTCGTACGAGACTATTTGTTGTTCATTAAAAGCCCCGTTTCATGCTCCGTCAGATCGAGGCATCGCGGAAACGCATCTCGGTGCATTTGTAACCATAAAAACACTCATTAATAAAAAAGAAAAAAAACAACATCTTTTTGTATTTCGCCCGTTGGTGAGCACAACAAATCATTAGCTTTTATGAATACAAATTACGGGTCGCCCCAGCGAGACGTTGCAAGTGTTGCGTCAAGCTTTTTCATCACAGATGTAAAAGATGAGGTCGTCCGAGGGCGAAAAATGCGAAATGTTTGCTTTTGTCTTTGTGCCTTTCAGTGACTCTTCCAGTTTTTCTGTAACTCGCACTGTAACACGCCATGAAAATAATAATGATGAATTTAAAAATAATGAATTTGAAGTCAAAATTCAAAATGCTAAAAATAATCAGCAGCCACTCTCAATTATTCAAAATTGGGACAAATTCAGTTCCTTGTTTGACTTCTACCTCATATCCACTATACGAGTTTCATCCAAGCATCCAAATCTGAGAGCCCGCTGTGACATCACCGTTCGGTCTCATCATTCTCTGGCCAACGTGGATTCGGAGGAACACAGAAATAGGGAATAAAGAGTGATAAATGGCTATGTGCCCCCCCCCCCCTTTATTCCCCCTACCCATCATCAGCGCAGGCGGGCCCAGATGAAGGGCTTCAACTAAGTAAGCTCCGGTCCAGCCTGCTCTTGCTCCACAAATCAGCCTCCCAGTGTGTGCGTGCTGCAGACAGAGATAGTGCTTCTCAAAGGAGTCGCGCGTTGCCACAATGGTGGGGCGGCTCAAAAGGCTCACTCTACTCACAATCACACTTACTAATAGAAAAAAATAATAACGGCAGAAATAAATGACCGACTCCCCTGACTCATCCCCATTGAGGCCTGTCACCTTTCTCCTGCAGTGACCTTGAGATGAAGGAGTTGTTCACACTGCTCCTCCGGAAAGAAAAAAAAAAAACACACTCACACGCGTGTCTCTCGTGACAGAAGGAGAGGGGAAGAACCTTCTACATGTCGGCATCAATCAAAGCAGGATTAGACCGCCTCTCTCCGGTCCTTTTTACTTCCCATTAACATCAAGCACGCTGATGAAATACAGTGCTGTTATATGCTAACTAGTTTAGCCACAGTGCATCTGCTACTATCATTCAAAGGAAGTGTGCCAAAAACATCAATAAAGCTCATTGCTGATGGTGACCTTGCAGCTCCCGTCCATACATATTGGATTTTCATATAACATAGCAAGGACGGGGAGGACAAAGTCTCAATAGTAAAGACGTTTTAATATGTATTCAGTGTTATCTCCTCGTGACTAGTATTTTTTTAATTAATGAGATTCCCTACTGCAGATGGATCCGTTAAAAGTCAGGGTCTGATCGGGTTATACGCCTGTTCATCAGATGAGCATCTGGGATAAAGTTGCAAGTTGGGGGTCTCCGAGGGGGTCTCCCGCCACCTGAGCCTCTTGGCTGGCGGCACATAACTGATTGGTTACTTCACACCAATTTAAAATCGGGTTGCCGTGTCAGGTTACACCTTCTAGCACATTCGGCACTTCTTTTTCCCCCCCGACACTTGTGGTGATGTCACCGCATGGGCCTCTGCTGACCACTAGAACATCCTTTAAGTTTAATTTGTACAGTAGAGTTTAATAATGTACTTTCCTTTGAGGTTGCCCCAGAAAAAAAGTTCTGGGGCATTCCTACGGTAATGAGATCTCAGGTAATGGTTGGAATATGAGGCCAACCCCACAGAAATTTGCATACAAATAGCCCAGCTGACACCTTGTTGGTATGACAACACTAGCACACAGCTGCTAAGGCTCATTTTGGGTGTCAATCACAAAATACACTACAAGTGAGGAATGTAAATTTTTAAATGTTTTATTTTAAATTTAAAAGTGAACCTGAAAATAGCCAATGTGTTTAAGAGGTTATGGATGGATGGATGGATGGATGGATGGATGGATGGATGGATGGATGGATGGACGGACGGACGGACGGACGGACGGACGGACGGATGGATATAAATATAAAATTTAAACCTGTTTTTCCCCCATTCTTTTTAACTCCCTCCCACCCTGCCACAACTCCGGAGTAGACAGTGAAGATAGCTGACAACAGCGCCCCCTTTTGACGGCATATGGTAGCACGTTAGGGCTAGGGTTTAGGGTTAGGTTTAACGTTAGGGCTAGGTTTTAGGGTTAGGTTATTGGTTAAGAGTCGTAGTCTGGTTTCAAACTAAAGTCAGCTTTTTAACCTCGGGTTAGAGTTTTGAAATAGGGGTTTGAACTCGGGTTTCTGTTTCATACAAGGGTTTGAAATTCAAGTTAAGGGTTCAAAATAGGTTTAGGTTTTCAAAGTAGGGGTTCAAATTAAAGTTAGATTATCAAACTAGGATTAGGGGTAAGGAGATTCAAGATTTTTAGATTAAAAAAAAAGTGAAAAGCAAGATAAAGTAATATTTTGAAAAAAAAAAAGAGTTTTCTGTATGCACAAAAGGATGCACAGCAACCAGTGGCGCAAAACCAAGGTACGGGCTGGAGCGAAGGTTAACTGCATCGTTGCACCCCTACTCTCTATCTTTCTTTTCTTTTTTTTATGCCTCAGTTTGATAGGCAGTGAGTTGTATAACAGTGTAATCATTTACTTCTTTTACCAAACAGAACCTTTGATTGACCTTTGCTCGCTATGTGCATTAGCTTCCCTTCCTCACCCTCACAACTTGTTACAGATTAAGTACAAAACAATCTGGTGAACACTTTATCCAGCCATAAAACCATAATCCGACTGTGTTTTGACAAGTAGACACAAGCACGACCTCCCTGACGTATAAATGCAGGAAGCTCCGAGGCGTGACAGCTCTTCTCGCCAAGGTCACAAATCAAGAGTAGCAAGCGGCTTCCAGCATGGCGACCCGATGGGGACTCTGCGGTGCCGGAAAGATTAGTCACGACTTCAGCGTGGCTTTGAGGACACTTCCACCTCAAGACCACCAGGTTTGCAAAACAAGAAGCTCGCTCGCTGTATCTTTGCTCACCTTGTAAGGACTATCATTTGTCTAGATAATAGCCGTCGCATCGAGGAGTTTGGAGCGGGCCCAAGACTTCGCCAAGAGGCACGGCATCCTTGAGGCGTACGGCAGCTACGAAGAGCTGGCCAACGACCCAAATATTGGTGAGCGTCAGAAGCAAACGGTTTTTCACTTAGCAGTCAAGAATGTTAAAAAGTGACTTTGTCAACTCTTATTTAAAACCCTAACCCTAGTTGGAACCCCTAGTTTGAAACCCTAACCCAGTTGTTTTCTTGTTTCTTCTTACATTGAGATCAAAAGGAATCAATAGATTTTTGGATAAAATGCTAATTTACTAAATAAAAAATATAAAATATATAAAAAATAATATATATATATATATATATAAAATATATAACTAATACCAAAACTAAATTCCCATAATGTATTTATTTTATACAGACGTTGTATACGTGGGAGTGCTGCACACAGAACACTGGCGAGCGGGCCTCCTCTTCCTCAATGCTGGCAAGAATGTTCTGTGTGAGAAACCCTTCGCCATGAACTCTGGTCAGGTGAAAGACCTCGTCAACGCCGCCAGAACAAACAAGGTCTTCTTGATGGAGGTACACTAAGTTCAGCCTTGGGAAGAACATTATCGATTGTGCACATTGTTTACACACGTCGGGCCATTTCATTGGCCTTGCGCAGCATGTTTCGGGTTGCCATTTGTCTAGCTAGTCACTGAACCGCCTAGCCTGATTTGGGTCGCGGAGGTGCTGGAGTTGACCCCAGCAGCCATTATCAGGGGAGTTTTACAAACCCATAAAATTTCCCTGAAAATCCTGATAAAGATTCTCCACATGCTTCTGGCGGGCTTTCAGTGGAAATGTTGAAAAATATTCCGGCAAAAAAATCTGAAAATACCCAAAAGTCAATTGTTAGTATTGTATGTATGTATATAGTTCCTGTAAATGTGTCAAGACAATTTCAGGAATGGACAGTATGTCTTCATGTCAAACTCACAATTATAAAAAGAAAACATGTGTCCAAAGTGTCAGAAAGGAAGTGACGAGCAGCCACCCTGTCCCTCTCAGGCAGTCTGGTCTCGCTGCTTCCCCACTTACGTCGAGGTGGGCCGACGGCTGCGTGAGGGGGCCTTGGGGGAGGTCAAACTGGTCAAGGCCTACTTCGGCTCTCCCCAGCTCGATATCCCGCGCTCTGTGGAGAGGGAGCTCGGGGGAGGCGCTCTGCTGGACATCGGCGTATACTGCCTGCAGTTTATCCTGATGGTGTTCGACGGCGAGCGGCCGGAGTCTGTCCACGCCACGGGGGTGTTGCTTGACTCGGGTAGGAGTCAGCAATTTTAGTTTAGGATTAGTCTCATTCACTACCCACTGTAGATCAGTGATCACAAGCTGCTTAGCTTCTGCGTTTAATGCTAAGCAAATTTCCTCCTGAGTTGCAGAGGTGGGGAAAGTACTAACTCACTGTTCCGAAATACCGAAAAAATTCCGAAAAAATAAAGACTTTGGTGAAAGTAAAAGTATGATTCAACAAATTCATAAGAACTAATCATAACTAAAAAAATAATACATTAGTTTAATGTATTTTCTCAGACTGCACAGATACATTTTTTGACTGGTTGACTTCTATTTGAGTTTTTTTATGTTGCGCTGTCATCTGCGAAAAAACAATAACAAACCTATTTAGACAATAGAATACAAAGTACAGCTATAATTTTAAATTATTTAAAAAATAGTTAACAAAAATCTTGATAAAGTCTTGATAAAAAAAAACATAAATACTTAAGTGAAGTACAGATACCTGAAAACAAAATATTTGTCTTTTCACTGCTGAATTGAAAGCCAGTCCCTCGCCTAAAAAAAAAAAAAGTTAAAGAAACCAGGGGAGGAATTCTTCACATGGAAAAGCCCAGTTATCTTTGAAAATGTCAGACTAATCCAAATCCCTCCCCCGGGAAGCACGGTAATACTGCAGACTGACAGGCAATGTGGACCTGCTCGTCTCGCAACCAGATAACCTTCCAGGAAAAACTGTCACATTATAACGGTGATTTCCTTATCTTTCACCAAACGCCGTGTTGCACCCTTTAATCGTCTCCTAATGATGAAGGTGTGAAATCAACCCTCCCCCCCCCCCCCCCCGTCATCTTTTCTCCAACTCTAGAGCTTCATTCAATTAATTGAAACATGTTTGCTCAGTGTTCCACAAACCAAATGCTAACCAGTCTGATCTATGATTTTTATTCCTCACAAGGAGTGGACGAGTCTGTAGTTGTGGTGATGAACTTCTCCAGAAAGAGGATGGCCACGTGCACCTTCTCAATCGCTGTTTGTCTTCCAAACGATGCTGTCATCAGCGGCACCAAGGGCTCAATCCAAGTAAGAAATTGGATGATGGAATACCCAAATGATTTGGGAGACTACAAAACAGGATGTTAGCAATGCATGCTATACGGTCCAGCAGTTAGATAACAGGTTTGGCACATTTTACATTTTCTTCTATTATTTTTTTTGGGGTCATTTCCTGAAGTTGTGTCGGCCCATGCATTGCCCCACCAGACTAGTGGTTAACGACAAAGTAAGTGAGTATCCTTTGCCAGAGCCTGACCTCCCGCTCAACTTCACCAACAGCACCGGACTTCGCTACGAGGCCGAGGAAGTGCGACGATGCCTTCTTCAGGGTAAAAAATATTCATCAATTATAATGAATTTGGTTTGAGCAAGTTTCAGTGACGTTATAGAGTATAATACTCCTCCTCTTCATCAGGTCTTAAGGAGAGCCCACGGATGCCTCTGGCTGACTCCATTTTACTGACAGAAATCATGGATGAAATCAGGAAGCAAGTGGGCGTTGTTTTTAGCCAGGACAGCCAATAATGTTTCTCGAAAACATAGCCAGCTTCACCTGACTTGAACCCAGAGACTGTAACCATCAAAAAGCAAACAATTGGAAACTCTACTTCAAAGCCCTAACCGTAGTTTAAAAAGCATGTGTCGAAACCCTAACCTTTAACCCCTAAACCTCAAACCTAACCTTAACTAACCCTAATCCTAAACTTTAACATCAACACCAAAACCCTAAATCTAACCTTAACACTAATCCTAACCCTCAGCAGCTGCAGCACAATATGCAGGGTGACAGAACGTGGTGCAAATGAAATTGCGGTCGACGTGTCACCCCATTCCCAGTGCCATCTGCGCCTAAGGCTACATTAAAGATACAATTATGAAATGATTTGATCGTGTTGTTCTTCCACGTGTGGGCTCAATTCTTACTTTTGGGTTGCATTGTGACATTGCTGTTACATTATAGGTGAAAATAATCTTGCTCCTGCAGCATGTGTAAATGGACTGTGGTTACTTGAAAATAATTTTTTATTTAAAAAATTCCATTGCAAGATTGACTATTCTTAAAGTAAATTACAATTAATGTGGTTAGTTTAGAAATGTCAACACATGTGTATGCATATATTTTCTATGGTTAAAACTAAAATAAATGTTTTAAATATGGATTTGAAAATTAGAAAATATGCTTTCTTTGTATTCTTCTAACAATAATATATCTTATTATAATCAGACATATTGACTGTACAGTAAATGTCCCCAGAAATAATGTAATAAGTGAGACTTTGTCGCCATCTATCAGAATCCTGCGGGTATTACATCCAGATTATGATCCGTGACCACTTCCTTCCAAACATGGCAACCAAATGGGGGATTTGCAGCGCAGGCAAAATCAGCCACGACTTCACGGCTGCCTTGAAAACTCTTCCGCTCGAAGACCACCAGGTATCAGCACAGCAAGTGTTTCCCTTATTATCATCAAACCGTGTTTACCCCACATTGGTATTGCTTAATCCAATGTTTGCGATTAGCGTTTGCTCAGTAGTGATGTGCATTCCAGTTTTTATAAGTGAACTGAATTTTTAAAATCAGTTCACTCAAAAGTTTCGTTCAAAAGAATCGTTCACTGAATCTTGGGAGCTTAAAGATCAGGGGATGCTTTGAGAATAATTGTCAATTTGTTTTGTGTATGTGAAGCCCTTTGAGACTGCTTGTTATTTAGGGCTATATAAATAAACGTGACTTGACTTGAATCGTCGCTTCACTTGATTGATTGATTGATTGATTGATTGAATGATTTAACCTCGTGTGGTGTACCTATTGAAGTGTCCATGAGCTGTGATTCGTTCTTTTTTCAGTTCATATGACTTCAACCAGTAGATGTCGGTAATGCGCATTGAAGCTGGTGCCACCTCGCCGTAAAACAAAACGAAGAAGAAAATGACATAACTTCCCGTTCACGACCGATTCGTCAATTGCATTTCCCGTTCATCAACTGAACGGAGCTGTGAGTGAACAAATCAGTGCTTTGCATTTCCAGTTCATCGCGAGAACAGATCAGTGAGGGAACGAATCCTGACTTTCTCGTTCGCGTAAGAGTGAATGGGTGAACTGCCTTCCTTCCCGTGCATCAACGTATCAGTCAGTGAATGTGTTGCATCTCCCTCCTGGCGTGAACTATGTAAGCTAGAATGTCGATTTACGATTTGCCAAGGAAAGCAAGAACCACTCACTGAAACACAACTTCTTTTATGCACGTTTTCTCCAAGCTAACGGCTAACTTTATTGCATGAATGGGATGCGCCGTCATGCAACAATGGGGAGATTATGCTTCTCTTTGGGTAATCTTGATTTTATAACACTTAAAATAACGTGTGCATATATACGCCTAAATATTGTTATCAAGTATATATACTGCAATTTCACATTAGATTGCTGGTTCGAAATTTGCATTTATTATATTAGAATAATAATATTTATACATATATTATTATTACCTTTTCGAACAGTGATACATAATGTTTGTTGTTTGTTTTTGTTTGTTTTTTATTGACTTTATTCTTAAATCATGTCCAAAATAAAGATTCATTCATTATTATTATTATTATTTTAATAAACATTTATCTCAAAACTTGTCTGGTGTTTTATCCCCTGTTTTTATATTCGCCAATTAAAACATAAAAATCAGAAATTTGGTTAACTGCTTTATATGACAATATGTTTTACGTTGTTATATGAGTTGATGTCCGCAGAAATAACAAATGTTGACATAACAGGGTTTTTTCAACCTTTTATTCAAACACAAACACATTAGATATAATAACACCATCAACTACTATCCAACAAATACAAAATTAAAACATCAATGTCGGCATAACGTGTGTCGGCTGGCATAGCAGCAACGCTGTCTGTCACTCACTCGTGACTCTTCGAGAATGAACCTGAAAATGGCGGTGTACCTAATAGAGTGTCTGGATGACGTCACAGATCAAACAGCCAATCAGAAAGTGGGGGTGAGGGCGGGTGTGGCACTTTTCACTTTCAGTTAAGCTTTGGCCATGATTTTTCCCTAATGAACTGGCCCGTTATTAGGTACACCTGAAAATGGCGGTGTACCTAATGGAGTGTCCGAGTGACGTCACAGATCAACCAGCCAATCAGAAAGTGGGGGTGAGGGCGGGTGTGGCACTTTTCACTTTCAGTTAAGCTTTGGCCATGATTTTTCCCTAATGAACTGGCCTGTTATTGGGTACACCTGAAAATGGTGGTGTACCTAATGGAGTGTCCGAGTGATGTCACAGATCAACCAACCAATCAGAAAGTGGGGGTGAGGGCGGGTGTGGCACTTTTGACTTTCAGTTAAGCTTTGGCCATGATTTTTCCCTAATGAACTGGCCTGTTATTAGGTACACCTGAAAATGGCGGTGTACCTAATGGAGTGTCCGAGTGATGTCACAGATCAACCAGCCAATCAGAAAGTGGGGGTGAGGGCGGGTGTGGCACTTTTCACTTTCAGTTAACCTTTGGCCATGATTTTTCCCTAATGAACTGGCCTGTTATTCGGTACACTTGAAAATGGCGTTGTACCTAATGGAGTGTCCGAGTGATGTCACAGACCAACCAGCCAATCAGAAAGTGGGGGTGAGGTCGGGTGTGGCACTTTTCACTTAAATCAGGGGTGTTGACCTCCAGTCCTCGAAGGGCCGCGTTCCAACATGTTTTCCAAGTGACCCTCGTTAAGCGCACCTGTGTGAAAAGTTTTAGCTCCTTTCACGTTCTGCAGGAGCTAAAACTTTTCACGCAGGTGCACTTAACGAGGGAATTACACGGACACTCCATTAGGCACACCGCCATTTTCAAGTGTACCTAATAACAGGTCACTTTATTAGGGAAATATCATGGTCAAAGGTCACAGGGTCAAGCTCTAGTCCTCGGGGCAGCGTTCCAACATGTTTTCCGAGATTCCCTCGTTAAGCGCACCTGCGTGAAAAGTTTTAGCTCCTGTGGACGTGAAAATGACCAAAATCTTTTCACGCGGGTGTGTTTAACGAGGGTAACTTGGAAAACATATTGGAACGCGGCCCCTCGAGGACTCGGCCTCACCCCCACTTTCTGATTGGCTGTTTGATATGTGACGTCACACGGACACTCCTTTAGGTACGCCGTCATTTTCAGGTGTACCTGATAACAGGCCACTTCATTAGGGAAAAATCATGGCCAAAGCTGAACTGAAAGTGAAAAGTGCCACACCCGCCCTCACCCCCACCTCCTGATTGGCTGGTTGATATGTGACGTCACACAGACACTCCATTAGGTACACCACCATTTTCAAATGTACCTAATAACTTTATGTATTTTTTATACATGTCAAGAATGTGTATTTGACTACTTGCTCTTTATTGGGGGAGACACCAACACATTACACAACGTAAAGCACATACATATTTCATATAAAGCAGTTAACCAAATGTCAGATTTTTGTTTTCATGCCCCAAAAAATAAAAAACAAGGAATAAAACACCAGACAAGTTTGAACAGGTTTTAATGTTTATTAACAATAATATTAAAAGTACATTTCAAACCAGCAATCTAATGTGAAATTGCAGTAGATATATTGGATGACGATATTTAGGCGTATATATGCATACACGTTATTTTAAATATAAATGCTATAAAATCAAGATTACCCAAAGAGACTTTAGGAAGTGATTCGTTCACTTTCGTTCACTGAAAAAAACGTTCTTTTGAACGAATCGTTCACTCACGAGCCAACACTATTGCGCAGGGAGAGACGTACGAGTCCGACCAATGCAAAGTGCAAAGCACATTTATGTTTATTTGCCATTTTCTCTTCCTTCCAATTAGTTATTTACGCTCCAAAGTGCACATCAACGACTCGGGTGCTTTAATAATGCCGCAGAACTGGTATAACATTCCTATTGGGGTCATGCAACATACGCACTTTACAAGCCAGGAATAACATGTCCAACTATTTATCTTGATACATTTGAAATATTTTAGCAGTGACTTGTGTGGTGGCATAAAATCTCCAACTAACTTAAGAAAGCCGACACAGAACATTTATTTACTCATCAAATTGTGTTTTAACAGGTTGTGGCGGTGGCTGCCCGCAACTTGGAGCGTGCACAGGAGTTCAGCAAAAAGCACAGCATCCCATCGGCATACGGCAGCTATGAAGAATTGGCCCGAGATCCAAACATCGGTCGGTTTGTATCAAGGGCCCCGTGGACTTATCGTCAACTAAAATAAATCATTCACGGCTCTCCGTCTGTGTTTGTAGACGTGGTGTATGTCGGCGTGATCCACCCGTACCACCTGAAGAGCTGTTTGCTCTTCATGGATGCCCAAAAAAATGTTTTATGTGAGAAGCCTCTGGCCATGAATGCAAAAGAGGTGAAGGAGATTCTGGACTCGGCCAAGAGGAACAATGTTTTCCTCATGGAGGTGATTGCGCTTTCAGAAGAAATAGAGCTCTGGTTTTCATGGATAGTGCATGAAAAACAGAAACAAACTCAAGGAAATGTAAGATCATAGCTAAAGCTATGCACCATCATACATTTATCTCATCCATAGTGAGAAATCCAGAATTCCCAGAACCTTTTAAATTGTAAATAAAGCAAAGCATTTGTCTACAGCTTTATATCACGTAGTTCACAACGGTGCTCAGAGTGAAAATCACTTCTGAAATTCTGTTCCAGGCCGTGTGGAGTCGATTTTTCCCAGCCTCAGTGGAGATGCGCCGGCTGCTGACTCAAGGGGAGCTGGGCGAGGTGAAGATGGTGAAGGCGGAATTTGGCCAGTCACTCATGCATTTGCCCCGATCCATGGACAAGGAGTTGGGCGCGGGAACAATGCTGGACCTCGGCATTTACCCGCTGCAGTTCTCCATCATGGTGTACGGCGGAGAAAAACCCCAGAGCATCAAGGCCATGGGAGTCTGTACGGAGAATGGTGCATAACATGTTAAATGTTGCATGAAAAAAGCAAAAATCATTTGACGCTAGCTCAAATGAAGTCTACTGAGGTGTTTCCCAATCATACAACTTGTACCGTATGTTTCCAGGAGTGGACGAGACCGTGGTGGTCACTCTCAAGTTCTCCAAAGGCCGCATGGCCGTGATCACGTGCTCCTCAGGAATGGAGCTAGACAACGACGCCGTCATTGTGGGCACCAATGGCAACATCAGGGTAGGAATGCAGAATATTTAGTTATCTGTCCAAACTGGGTGAACTAGAATTAGCTTTACTTATTGCTGCACACTTAACAAATCAAATTCATCATCGTATAGATCCCTGCTCACATGTGGTGCCCCACCTCTTTGGTGGTCAACGGGAAGGAGACACAGTATCCTGTTCCAAAGTCTGACGTAGCCCTCAACTTCTTCAACAGCACGGGAATGCGCTACGAGGCCGAAGCGGTCCGACAGTGTTTGCTCAAAGGTATTGTGACAAAGCTGTTGATGAAATACCCTAGAATGAATCAAATTAGTCACATTTGTTACGGACAAACATTTTTGTTGTCTCCACTGCAGGACTGAAGGAGAGTCCCGTGATGTCGCACGCCGACTCACTTCTGCTGGCCGAAGTGGAGGATGAAGTACGGAGGCAGGTGGGCGTGGTCTACAGTCAAGATTCGAGCTAAGCGTCCAACTCATTAGATTTTTGACACCATCCTTCTTTGTGCTTATTGCCTAAATTGTTAGTCAAAAAGATAAATAAAGAGAAAAAAAAAGTGGTTATTGTTTCTTTTAAACCGGGTTAGTAATTCAACAATATTTCTATTATTGTTTTTGGCACGAGTAGTTAGCACATCTGGCTCACTGCCAGCTAATCCAGGTTTAGAATATCTGTGCAGTTTTTATGATCTTCAGCTAAGCAGGTTTCCTCTCAGGGGGGAAACAAGATCAGCGATGCCCGAAGCAAAGTAGTACGTTAACAATTTCAAATATGCTGCACCGCTTCAGGAAGTCAAACTATTGTCGCACCACAAAATATTGTTGCCACATTGAAAACAAGCATGAGCATTGTTATCGCTTTGAATGCAGAATTGTGTGTTACAGTGCTTGCGGGGGATCACATGAGAATGTTGTGGCTGGGTATTTTTCCACTGCTTTTTTGGTTTCTTGGATGTTACATAAGTTATGTGCGTGTTTGTTTCATTTGACTGTGCAAGCAAAGCCTCCCTTTTAGGCACACTTTTTTTTTTTTTTTTAACGCTCGAAACCTGTTCACCTTTTATTCGTGCGTATAGTGTGCTTGACTGACCTGTCAATCGCCCACCCAAAATGTACAAACTATGAGGAGTGCAAGTGGAAAAACCCCAAATAAAACAAGCTGATGAAATTTGACACTTCCTGACGTTTGCAAACAAGCAAGCCAATTGAATCGTATGAAAGACCACTGAGCAAGAATTTCCTGTTGCGCCCGACTCGACGATCCTCACTCACTCACGAGTCTGACTTTCGAGCTGTGATCCCCTGCTCTCGGATCCACTCACACATCTGCAAACATGGCAACCAGATGGGGAATCTGCAGCGCCGGCAAGATCAGTCATGACTTCATGGTGGCCATGAAAACGCTTCCAGCTGAAGACCACCAGGTACCACCATGAGCTGCTCGGACAAACCTAGAGCACATATTGAGACTCGTTTGGCACATTTGCTTGATACTGCTGGTGCCTAGGAGGAAGTTAACAGTATTGTCTGTGAGCAAAATTGATTTCAGCTTAAGTGACTGAAAATATTTGACCTACTTTTTGGGAAGGATTAATACAATGCTTTATCATTGAAGTGACTTTTTTTTTTTTTTACCTTTTTGGGAAGGATTAATAAAATGCTTTATCAATGAAGTGAAAAGAAATTGATACAATGTAAAAAATGTTATGATTTCTTTCAATTATTTCTGAAAAATAAATGTAAAAAATAGTGATGACAATAACAAAAAGTTACCACTAAAAACATGAGTTTGAATATATTGGTGTATTTTCACCAATGCGCTTTTTCTTTGCCTGCAGCTTAACATTGAGTGATGGTCAAATACATTTGTTAAGCAGAATAATATGTACAGTATATTGAATGTTACAGAAATCAAAATCAATTATTTAAATTAACCCAATATAATGATAACAGGTTTCCTTTTCCTCCACATGCCTTGTGGTTTGAAGCGGTTATAGCAGTAGATCAGAGTTGTCATGTTAACAGTGTGCATGACAGCACATGTCTGAAAGAGTTAGGTTTGAAACGTAAACTATCAGCTTGTGGCCTAATAAAGTTCAGGCGCAGCATGACTGCTACACAGTCATATAACACTGCTGCCAACAGAAGGCGCTGAAGCTAAATTTGCTTATCTTAGTCATTTTGTCAAAATGTCTTTTTGGCATATTTTATTTTATTAATAGCGTTTTACGATTTATGAAAAATAACCCCCACCTCTTGCTTGCGTAGTAAATGGACGTATAGAAATATTTTGATTTTGATTGACAGGCTGTGGCGGTGGCTGCCCGCAGTTTAGAGGATGCAAAAAAGTTTGGCAAAACGCACAACATCCCTCGAACGTACGGCAGCTACGAGGAGCTGGCCAAAGATCCCAACATCGGTCGGTGATCACGTCAGGCTCGTTGGGTCTATTTTGTGCTTTGTCAGCATAATCTTCTCTCCCTCTGCGCAGATGTGGTGTATATCGGCACTATCCAGACCAACCACCTGAGCTCCTGTTTGCTTTTCCTTAATGCCAAGAAGCCTGTCCTGTGTGAGAAATCCCTGGGCATGACCACCAAGGAGGTCAAGGAGATCCTGGCCTGTGCCAAGAAAAACAACGTCTTTTTCATGGAGGTAACTGAAGAGCAGGTTGTCACAACGCAAACAACACTCACATGGTGACCTCATATTTTTGGAGGGCGCTTCAGGGGCATATGATCATTAAAAAGGAGTTTCTTACCTCACTTGAATAAATCTGGCCGTTGGATTTTTCAGGCCATTTGGGCCCGTTTTTTCCCGGCCTACCGAGAGCTCCGAAGGCTGATCGCCCAGGGAGAGATCGGTGACGTGAGGATGGTCCGGTCCGAGTTTGGCCTGTCCGTGCTGCCTTTGCCGAGATTGGAGCTCAAGGAACTTGGTGGGGGAGCGCTGCTGGATATCGGCATCTACCCGCTGCAGTTCTCCATCATGGTGTACGGCGGAGAGAGGCCAGAGAGCATCAAAACCGAGGGAGTCATCCTGGATACTGGTAAGGGAAGAAAAGAAAGATATTAGATTCAGGTGACATCCTATACGTGCAAACATATTTTTGCAGGTGTGGACGAGACCTTGGTGGTGACGCTCAAGTTCTCCAAAAACAGGATGGCCGTGTTCACCAGCTCTTCGGGCTTGCAGCTCTCCAATGATGCCATTGTGGTTGGCACCAAGGGGCTAATCCGGGTACAATACTGATGATTATACTTGTGCTAACTTGCACGTAATCGTCGCTCATATTAAACAAAGCAACACTAGAGAATGATTTTAAACAGATTTCTCCACCCCTCCTCCCTACCAAATTTGTTTTCTTAATGTTTGTTCAGTACCCATCACACATGTGGTGTCCTGAAGTCATGGTGGTGAATGGGAAGGAGAAGAAGTACCCTCTCCCGGAGCCTCACTTGCCCCTCAACTTTGTCCATAGCACGGGGTTGCGCTACGAGGCGGAGGAGGTCCGACAGTGTTTGCTCAAAGGTACTAATGAACAAAACTGTTGCGATGAGGTTTGCGAGTGAACATTTATAGGACTAGGCATCTATTAATTTAGAGATGTATTTCTGAGAATAATCATGTGCTTTTTCTCCATTGCAGGAATGAAGGAGTGCCCAATCATGTCTCACGCAGATTCGCTGCTGCTGGCTGAAGTCAAAGAAGAAATTCTTAAACAAGTTGGAGTGGTGTATGACTGAATTTTCTTTTTTGTTGTTGTTGACAGCCTTATTTCGGGAGTGTAAATGTCTTACTTTCAATCAAATTCACCCTTTTAAAGATTTTTTTTGGGGGGGGGGGGCAAGTTCTTCCGAAAATAAAGCAAATGGAAAAATAGAGTTTAGGAACTTGCCTTTTTATTGATGAAATCCAGTGAAGTGACAACAACTAGTCCAAAATGTGCAAACTGCAAGTGTGCAAGAGGAAAAACTCTTAACAACACAAGATGATGAAATATCTTTGAATTTGACACTTTGAGACGTTTGCAACGAGCGAGCCAATCAAATTGTGGGGAAGAACATAAGAGAGCAGGAATTTCCTGTTGCGCCCGATCAGACGATACACTCACTCAACACTCAAACATGGCAACCAGGTGGGGAATCTGCAGCGCCGGCAAGATAAGTCACGACTTCCTGGTGGCCCTCAAAACGCTTCCAGTCAAAGATCACCAGGTACCCGCTTGGACACACCTAGAGCACACGATGAGACTTGTTTTTAGTTTGACGCATTTGTTCGGTACTGCTGCTGCCAAAGTGGAAGTTCACACTACTGCTTGTGGGCCATATTGACTTAAGCGATTGAAAATGTTTGATCTCGTTTTTGGAAGGGGATAATAATATATAATTATTAAAATAAACAAAAAAAGGTATATGCAATGTGGACAATCATATGGCTTGCCCTTTTCATTTGTTCGGGAAAAATAAATGTAAAAAAATACTCCCCAGTAATGGTAATCAACAATATTGTTTTTTGGTCTGTAACTTCGATTGTGTAATGGATCAGGCCCGCTGGATATATTTTGTGCTTTGTCAGCATGAGCTCCAATCTATGTGCACAGATGTGGTGCACATCGGCACTATCCATACCAACCACCTGAGCTCCAGTTTGCTTTTCCTTCACGCCAAAAAGCCTGTCCTGTGTGTGAAGTTCCTGGGGATGACATCCAAGGAGGTCAAGGAGATCCTGGCCTGTACCAAGAAGAACAACGTCTTCTTCATGGAGGTAACTGAAGAGCAGAGCGACACGGTGGGACTAAAACTTTTGCACTGAGAACTCACATGATGTGACCTCATATTTTTGGAGGGCGCTTCAGGGGCATACATTTCTTGTATCTACGTTTATGATCATTAAAAAGAGTTTCTTACCTCACTTGAATAACTCTGGCCGTTGGGTCTTTTCCAGGGCATTTGGGTCTGATTCTTCCCAGTCTACCGAGAGCTCCAGAGGCTGCTCGCCCAGGGAGAGATCGGTGACGTGAGGATGGTCCGGTTCGAGTATGGGCTGTCCCTGCTGCCTCTGCTGAGAATGGAGCTAAAGGAACTTGGCGGAGGAACACTGCTGGAGGTTGGCATTTATCTGCTGCAGTTCTCCGTCATGGTGTACGGTGGAGAGGGGCCACTTGGAGTGGTGTATAACTGAATCTTCCTTTTTTGGGGTTTTGGGGGCGAGGGGGAGTTGAAAAAAAGAATCGTCTTCCGAAAATAAAACACTTGCAAAAATAGAGTTTAGGTACTTGCCTATTTATTGATGAAATCCAGTCAGGTGACAACAACTAGCGACACATGACCACTTGGCGCTTATAGCTTGAGTGTAACAATCAAAAGCTTGTCAGACAATAGCAACAAAGACAAAAAAATAAAAAATCTTGACTTTTGTTACCAATCATCAGCTGCAACCAACATCGCAAGTTCGCAACCCCCTCAAAGTGCCATTTTAATTTTTTTGAGACTTCTAAGTGCCAACTTAAACATGATCAACTACACGTGAAAGGCTCTATCTGACATCTAACTTAAATACAGTAACCAGCTCCGACAAGGGACACTCCTACTCTTTAGAGTCAGACAAAATAAGACTGGAATGTCCCCCCAAAAAAACACCATTTATAATAGTCAAGTATAATAGACTGTAACAAGATTAGGAGTGCTACACACAGTGAAAGCAAAGACACTTGAGCCACACACACACAGCACTAACAACAATCTGGATTGGGTGGCGTGGCAGAATGTGAGGACGCCATTTTGTTTGTTCGCTTATTCGGTCTCGGGGCGGTTCGTTGGAACCGCTCGTGTTCATGCGGCGCCACCCAAACGATAGTGGCGACGCGCATGCACAAGGATCTGCCGATTTGACTGGGAGGATGTTGTTTAATAGAAGCATCTCGAGTGACTAAATAAGAGCAGCTTTTGATTGAAGCATGTCGAACTGGTTGGGTGCCTGACGATTTGATTTTTATACAAGGGAAATTTAACGTGAAAGGAATGGACTTAGGAAGTGGAAATTCCACGCCACCCATTGGTTGTCCTGACATTTTGGTCTATGATTATTGTTGCTTTTGATTGCCTAGAATGCTTTGTAATTTTTGTAGCAGGTGTTTGGATAGAATGGTGGACTGGGTAGAATGGTGGAGTGTGAAACAGAACAGGCAGCGATGGAGTGGGCCCTTTGTTTTGGCTTCTCAGGGGACCAAAACCACACGCATGGTGTTGGTGAAGCCGGAGCCTGGACGCCAGCCGGTCAGTACAATGACAACGTCGCCCTCCTTGAAGAAGCCTCTCACTTTGCCTGTGGGTTACACACAACAGTGTCAAGTGCCTTTCCTTAACAGCGCAAAGGCGCCACATGCTGTTACACTTGATTACTGCATGTGATCACAGCTCTAATTTTGAGTCGGGTTGCCAAATTTAGGGTATTTTCTAATGGGGGGGGGGGGGGGGGGGACCCTGAAAGGTGGCTGGTAGTAGGGAAATTGAATAAGGGGAAATACATTCCACCATAATCCTGACCAAACCAACCAGATTTCATGCAAGTAGTACTGTGCATATATTTACAAATCAATGCTATTCCTCAAACAACTGCGCAGAGAACACTGCAGGGCTATTGAGAACACTAATGCAAAGCTTTACCCATATCCATAGCGAAGTTGACACGCATGTCGACATCCTCGGCCCACACATCGTGGGCAGGGGCAGTGTAGAGGACTGGAAAGATCCCGCGGTACAGGTGAGCCTGGCGAGCAGTCTGGGCGTTACGGGTCACGGCCAGGATGGGGGCACGGGGCCTGTATCTGGATATAAGGTGGGCGGACCTGCAAAAAAAACAAAAAAAAAAAAAAAAAAAAAAAAAAAAAAAAAACTGTAGGAGTGTAATTCTTAAATGAGTAATACTGTTATGTTCTAAGTATTAAAAGATGCGACTGTTCCATTGCACAACACTGGCACAGTTCTTCATGCCTTAGCTTTCCGCTTTAAAATACAAGAATAATAATACAGAAAAAAAAATCCATGTTTCACTGAGGGTCAAAAGACTGCGCAGTAGAAAAGCGGCACTTTGGTTTTCAAACACAACAGATGCGTTAGGTTACAAATACCCAAAGGTAAACTTGTGAATTTCTGTCCTCTCACCTACTTCCCAGTGCAATTAAACAAACCCTCATTCATTCACACACTGTATGGGCAAAAGGTCCATTATAGTGTACTTACCCAAGCTGACTTGTGCGTCCCCGTATCTTACCTCCCGGTCTTGGTGAGAACAATAATGGCACTAGCGCAGCATTTGAAAGAAGACTCCACGGCTCCGACGGCCACCGCCTCAGATGGGTCTCTGGTCAGGTGGGAGTGGCGCCGCAGCTCCTCAAACAGCTGCCTGTGGAAAGTGGCCGCCTCTGCCTCACGGGCAATCTAAGCCAGATCCGAGGAGAACCAATTGGGGAAGGAGTGGCGGTTACTTACCATCACACACACACACCTCATCATTCATACATCTGGGAAGGGCTTGAAATCACCCCACTACGTCTTCTGGTTGACAATAACCTTTAGTGTCTTTAAATAGACCTTTGTAATGTTTGTAAAACTAAGTAAACATGCAAGGTACTTCCAGGCGGCAGAACCTTCATTGGACAAGGTTTAAAAAAGAAAAAAAAAACTGAACTGGTCAGCAAAAAAGGGAAAATCAACCAGCAGCTTTACGAACATGATTGCAAGCCTCTCATTCCCAGGATTCTATCAGTCCCTGTTCTGGCCCTACTCTTCCTCTGAAAGACAGCCTGACACGAGTGCCACGATGAATGTGGACAGTCGCCCTACCTTCCGGAACCCGTGAGCACAATGATGGCAGAGGCCAAACTCTTAAAGGAGGCCTCGACGGCGCCAATGGCGATGGCCTCGGCGGGGTCTTTGCAGTGCGGCGTGGATCGACGCAGGTCCTCAAACACCTGACGGTGAAACATGGCCGCCTCGGCTTCGCGAGCAATCTGGCAAGCGAGCGGGGGGGGGTAGGATGCGACGAGCAAAAGGCAAAACCACAAGCACCACACACAAACGGAATGATGAAGATGGAGGAATTACAAAGAACATAAGGGAATGAGTGGGGCGTTAGCGGGGAGAGAGACGGTCGACAATTATTAACACCATATAATTGACTACAACCTCAGAACGTATGGAGTTAAAACAACCGCACAAAAGCAGGAAGTCGTGTGAAACAGATGATTAGAAAGGCAGCAGCTGAAAAGGTGGGGTGGGTTTAAGAGCTGCAAGTGTCTTCAGAAGATTTAAAATCAGTGACACGCAAACAATTAAAAAGTAGAAAGTGTGTCAGTAATGGGGATGGAAAAAAAAGTTTCTTTTTGCTTTGTCATTCAAGTTGAAGAGAAAATGCTGCATCACCCCATCTGAATTGAAGTGATGGATGGTGACATTAAAGATTTACATTTGCTAATTTGAATCAATATTTCACAGCAGTGAACTGCAGAGAGTGCCCGGTAAATAAGCCCCACGCAGTTTTTATTTTTTGCTGTCCACAGAAGAAAAGCATGACTTCTATGCATTCATTTTCTGTAGTGCTTGTCCATCCCCAAGAGGTTCACAGGTGAACTAAAGCCTATACTAGGTGATTTATGGTACATCCACCCACATTCACAAGTCGTCAAGACTGTTGGGTACAACCCACGCAAGTACAGGAAGAACGTGCTAATCATGAATACTCAGTGATTGAACTTCATGCATGATGCTGCATTCACTAACATCTTTTTGCTGTCCCTATTGCTGACCGAGAGGACCAGATTTCAATTAGTAAAAGAGGTTAGTTGTGAAAGCGGCGTTAGTACCATTGTTTCTTTCTGTGAACTAACCATGTGTTGTGTGCGCACAGCTTCCAGGGGGTAGTCTCCCTTTGCGGTCTCACCGCTCAGCATGATGCAGTCGGCTCCATCCAGCACGGCGTTTGCCACGTCGCTGCCCTCGGCGCGGGTGGGTCGCGGCTTCTTGATCATGCTCTCCAGCATCTGAAGACAATCCATTCAAAATAAGATATACAAATTTAAAAAAAAAAAAAAAAAAATGCAGAAATGAAAAGGTAACATGTTACAGCGAGCATGAAAAGAAATTCAACCGTCTGACCTGAGTGGCACAGGTGATGGGCTTGCCGGCTCTGTTGCATCGGCCAATCATCATCTTTTGGGCGACAAAGACTTTCTCGGTGGGGATCTCAATCCCAAGGTCACCGCGGGCAACCATGATGCCATCGCTGGCCTCCATGATCTCATCGAACCTGAAGACACAAATCAGGCGTTACACAAGAATGTCAGGTGGTGGCGCAGTTTGCTTTTTGGGTGTAGTGTCACTATGAGACCACCAGGGTGGAGCAAGTACACATCACTGGATGCTAAGGATGACAGCTAGCTCATCAGGTTCATATCTCAAATTGAGGTCAGATACCTGCGGACGCCCTCGTGGTTCTCCAGCTTGCTGATGATCTTGATGTTCTTGCCTTTCTCGCCCAGCACGGCCCTGACCGCCTGGACGTCGGCGGCCTTGCGGATGAAGGAGGCGAACACCATGTCGACGCCCTGCTCCACGCCGAACGTCAGATCCTGGATGTCCTTTTCGGAGACGGCGGGCAGATCCACGGCGGCGCCAGGCAGGTTGACGCCCTTCTTGCTGCCCAGGGTGCCGCCGTTCTCAATCTCGCACATGAGGAAGTCAGGGCCTAAATAAAAAAACAACAACTTTGAGTTGTGATACAAGATATGGTGCTGCAATGGATTTTTTTTTCCATTTTTGACATGTACACATTTGCAGTTCTAATATTACACAGCAAACAAATCACTTAAATAATCATCATCTCACCAATCTCCTTGACCTGCAGTGATATGAGTCCATCGTCAATGTAGATATTGCTGTCATATTCCACCACTTTGGTGATGTTCTTGTAGTCCAGCCACAGCATCTCTTCACTGCATTTGTCCTGGTAGCTGTCATCTAAGGTGATCTTGATCATGTTGCCCTTCTTCAGCTCGACCTCAGCCGTGCCGCTCTGTCAAATTGCACAGACACACACCCTTATGGCGCCGTTGCTTTCTAAGCAGTGTTTTTTTTTTTTTTTTTTAGTAGGAGAACGCAGTCCTCAACTCACCCCGTCGATGAGGCCTGTTCTGATCTCTGGGCCCTTTGTGTCCAAGGCGATTCCGATTGGTCGGTATTGGATGCTGCCGGGCTCAAAGCTCTCGCATGCCTCACGGACATTCTTGATGGTCTCAGCATGGTACTGTGGGTGGGACAAAAAAGTTTGATTGTGAAGTCTTTGTTTCTTAAACGGACAAAATAGCATTCAAAATGAATGGTGGATGAGTAATAACTGGGTTTCTATATTTTGCGCTTCTCGAGTTGAGCCTCCCATTTTTTTATTCCTTAGCATCACATGTTCAAATCCCGCTCCACTATAGTACATATATTTGTTTTTACTCTGTTTACAATTTCTTGCAGCCAGTCAGAAGTTGTAAACAAGTTGTATTTAAAATATGAAACATTTAATTCATGAGACATGTATTCAATTATTTAATGGTGAAGTCATTTATTTGAGTCCATATTTAATTAAACCTGTAACATTAATTATTGACATTTGTATTAAACTATGAAACATTAAATGGTGTGTTTATTCATTTACTTAACTTGGGCACTGTCTGCCCTCCATAGAGTACGCAGTTAACGGTTTTTATGCAATTATTAATCATCATGCATATTTATAACTGTTAAGAATGTTCAAAAAATGTAAAATGTTGTAAACGGTTTAACGGGGAAAAAAAAAAAATCTGGTTTAGGATTTGAGACTGATAAAATGTTTGCCCTTGGTTTCACCTCTGTCCGACTGTTCCAAACCCACCTGAGCATTCTTATCACCTTCCATAAAGTTGGTCATCTGTTTTGCCAGATTGTGTTTCAAATTACCATATTGCCACATCGCTCATAAATAAGATGCCCGTTTCTGAACAACCATTGTATTCTAAGATGTGCAATGTTTGCCAAGCTGCAAAAAGCCAATATTGTAAAAAGGAAAGTCACACACGCATACGATAAGGACTGAAATGAATTGCGCAGGTTTTCTCTAGAAGTTGGGCTTCTTGGCACCCCTCTCTAGTTTCATACATGCCAAAGAGGAAGTTATGAAACAGCTCACCTCGTGTGTGCCGTGGGAGAAGTTCAAGCGTGCAATGTTCATGCCGGACTTGATCATTTCCTTCAGGATGTCCACAGAGCGAGAAGCTGGCCCTGAAGATAAAATGAAAGACAAAGTAACAAATGAATGGTTGGCTATGAGCAGTGTGTCGATTTGCACATTGAAATCATTTTGTTTTCCTCTTTGGCGCGCACACACACAATAAATAGACACACCAATAGTGCAGATGATGCCAGTGTTGCGAGCGGTGGTGGGCTTGGAGTCGATGTCCAGCAGACACATGTGCTCCAGGAAGGTGTCGGCCATGGCGGCGTTGAGCTGCTGCGTCTGGATGAAGGCAGAGCCCATGTCGACAACCTTTGGCTGAGGCATGGCGATTACCTTGGAGTCTGGAGAGCTGCTGAAGGATAAAAAAAATACAAACAAGGCTTTGAGATTTTTTTTTATGGCGTGTCAGTCCGATAAAGGGTGCGATGGTAGTCACATTATTTGGAAAAATAAATGATTTTGCATCAGTAAAAAAAAAAAAAAAAAAATGACGGATGCAATTTCAACATTCACCATAGAGCAGACGGCACATGTATAGTACACTCTGTTCTCAAACGGCCACCCCAACTGGGTTGCCAATGGCAACAATTCATTATGCACAAAGGAGATCAGCGCACTTTTCCCCAGGCTTATTATTCTAGCTTTTAATTTTAACTGCAACATACACAACACATTCAAAACAACCGTAGGGGAAAAAAAGCCAGAAATACGAGCTGGGTGCATCCTTGTTTCTGGTAAAATAGTCTGGTTACATAACTATATGAATGGGACGTTTCTTGTCAACATCTAATTAGAATGGTAATGGTGGTAGGGCTTTCGAGGCCTTTACTGTCTGTCTCCTTCTGACTGATGATGTAACAGCGGAGTAAATGGAGAAGTGGCTGGGCGAGGGGCTGTACGTGCTCAGAGTCACATCCTGCCCTACTGCAGCAATGCGCAGGCAAGGCAGCAGAGTAAGCTGAGTCACAGGGCGCCCCCGCAATGACCATTTTCTTTGTTCGCTTCATTAACACTGGCAACCTCTCCCTCAACAGGTATGCGTTATTCTCACCAAAAAGACTCCTCTAGGCAAATACTTTTCATTCACCACCCTAACTAACACGTGAAATTCATTTTGTTGCGAGGAAGTTGTTATATTTTAGAGAACAAGTTGCAGCCCGAAATCGCTCACCACACAACTCTACGTTGAATCAGCAGCATATAATCCTCGGATCATACTACATAATATTTGCCACGTACACACCAAGGCAACTGTAAAACTGAAGTTCATGGTGGAGATTATTCATTTTGTGTGGTATCTTTTTTTTTTTTTATGCAGTCAATGCTGTCTTTTTTCTTTTGCCTCAAAACAAAAAGGTTACATAACAGACAAGAATGGCGGCGATCTAATGTCAGTTACAAACAAAGTTAGCTGAGTATCCTTGATGGGCAGTTAGCAGTCACCCTGACACAGATGAAAGGCTAATTTAAGAGCCGGCTGCTAATAATCCCCTCTAATCCCTTCCGAAACTGGCTCCAGGCTAGTGACATTCTCACTCTTTCAAATGCTCCTGGTCACATGACCTCGTATCGTGCTGATAACGGCACAAGTACAATCATGGGCAAGGGCACTGCAATCGGGGTGTCGTGACTTTTGGGATGGTGACTCAACACATCCAATACGACCTATCATCCACTCCACCGACCTGTCCCATGCACTACATACCCCCGGTAGATCTTTTTGGTCCTCATGGGGAGGAAGAGGCACGCCACCACCGCTGACCTCCAAAGGAACCCCAGTGTGTTAGAGCGACCAACACACTGAAATAGCTGACAACATCCTGCATGAGCTGGCCTGGCGCAACAGCCAGCCAAGGCGCTCGTGCTCGTTGACACCACTTCCAGGAGCTCAAGACTAAATCCGTTCGGTGCTGATGAGAATGAAGGGCAAGGAAAGCGCCAATGACGACCGGGCAATCGCCATAACGTGACGCTACGGCCGTACATGAGACACCCACCGCAAGAGCCCAGTCGCTACAATGTCACCGCCAGCTTTGGACACACAACACCTCAGGCCTAAAAACAGGCTAGTCTAATAATAACCTACAGCACGCAGCGAGAGTTTAAAAATTCAATACTCGAGATGCATGAGCGGCTGGGCTATGTTTGTAGGGACTACATTACCGTTTTGAACATGTACATGGGAAAGGCATCATTTCCACGATAATCATTTTCAAAGGTTTTGTGATTTCAGAATCTGCAATGCTGTTGTCAAAAACAAAGCCATACCACACCCGCCAGGTACCAAATGCGGTCTCATGTGGTTCCATTTGGGCAAATCCGGTTAGTCTACACCGGTAAACAGGTCCATTTGGAATTTTTCCCAGACCTGAGCTCGTCAGCAGAGCTTTCATGAGAAGGACCGCAAATGAGCAGATGTGAAGTGTACACACCACAACACAGGTCAAGGGCAGGCAAGCCCAGAACCAGAAAATGCAGTTTTGTAACATTACCTTAGGGAAACGGAGGAATAATCTTTGAACATTTCCAGAATGATTACCCGTTACGAAGTAAAACAATGTGAACAAATCTATGTGAAGGAGGAAAGGGTCAGAGATAAACTTTGGTCGCATTGTCATGCCAATTCAGATAAAAGGCAAAAGAAATCCAGAACTTACACAAGTCTTGGAGGAGGTTTAGGGACCTCATAGTGATTATCTTGTGTAATTATTACATACTCAAACTAAATAGATACTATGCATATTACACTTGTTTCAAAACAGGTTTGTTTGAAAGAAACATTTCCTGCTACGCAATTCGCCACTCAGCAGAACATAATACCAAAGATTCTAAGAGCAAAAAAAAGACATTTCTGACTTTCAGTAGCACCTAATGCACTAAAAAGATCATGAGAAATTCAACACTTCTTTGAGGATTGTATAAAAACCTGCAAAAGCCCATAACCAGCATTATGGAGATGGAAGCCGGCTAGCAAGGTTTTAAGATAAAGAACTAAATGCTCTATCAAGCAGGGATTTATCCGCAAAGGTTCTGGCTGAGTTTGTAACATTGCCACTTTTACATCTTGCATTATTTACTTGTCTTTATGGTCATTATAAAGCAAAGTCCCTCAGGTGTATATATATTCCGTGTCAACAAAAAGGCTTTTTTCATTATGAGGTTTGCTGACAGCTTTGAAGAGTGAATTAACGTTCTGCTGTTACACCATAAAAACTATAGTTATTTTCTTTTTATAAACTCACATGTTCTCGTCAGTGGATTGACATTCCCCAACACACGGACACTCCTCAATACACTGACCATCCTCGCAAGACATTTTTGAGCAAATGACAAATAGTGTAATGCTAAGAACAACTTCAGTCTGCAATTATTTGGATAATATAGGACAAAAAAGCGTTTGTACGGCGTAATCGATGCGTCAAAAGTCACGTTTGCATCACTGCGTCATCTAGCTTCAGAACGCTTGTGATCACATTGACCAATCGGAAGCCGAGGAGACGCCGAAACCACGCCCACAACAGGAAGCAACTGGAAGACAGTCGACCTCAGGACTACTGCATACATCGCGGTCGACTACTATTCCTTCAAGTGCAACAACATCCAGCATACAGAACCGTGGCTATGATTAAAAGTACAAAATTAGTTATCCAATACATTACTGCATACCCGCCCACCAACACAATTCTACCTTGACGGGAGACTAGTACGGCACGCATCAATGTCAGCCTCTCAAGATGGCTGCAAAGTTCATCACGTACGGCCACTTTTCACAAATTGCAATATGTGTCATTTGTCACGATGGCATTAGAGGACAGCCGAGCAGTATATTTCACAAGCATTTAAACACGCCATGAAACGTATCACGAGGAGAGGAAAAAGGGGACTGCATTTTAGGGTTACAGAATGTGAGAAAAAAGTAACAGTAACGACAATACAAATTTGAATGCAGCTAAAATGAAGCAACAAACGACCGAAAGGTTGGTTGAACCCACCTTCTCTTGCAATAGGATGTGGGCAATGATGTGACGGGCACAGCAATCGTCTCAAGGTGAAGTGTGGACGACTCCACTCCTTACTCGGAGGAACTACTTCGTTGTGATGCTGTTATATATCCCTCCGAGGCAAATCCTACGGTCGCACTTTGAGGCAAAACCCACAATCGTACTCCAATTTCGACTCTATTCTAGCATATTGTCATTTATTACACTTTTGCAAACAATTCCCCTCTGACACGTTTCATTTTTTTTTTCGTTAAACGCCGGAAAATTGAAAGCTAAATTGGATAGAACACGCTCGCGGAAGCATACACTGAATATAAGGTGAGCTAGGGACCCGTTGTCCATTTAGCCAATCAGAACGCGAGAAATCCTCGGCAGCAAGTTGGCCTCAACAATGTTGAGTCAACATGTGACGCATGATGGCGAGTTGTAGCAAGTTTCCTCAAAATCCGCTGTGTTGGTTCCTTTTTGTTGAATACCTAATGATAGTGTGCCCTTTTATATTTCAGGACAATGCATTCGCCTTTAGCATCGCAGTTTGCCAATACATACACCCCGGCTGAAGAAGTAAATATTCCAGTAGAAAAGACCCCCCCCCCCCCCATTCATAAATAAATAAATGAATAAATAAATAACTGAATAAATAAATAAATGCGATTTCAATAAAACATTTATTAAAAAGTAGCATGCTCGGAGATTACATAAAGCGACAGTGTGATTCGGTATAAATGAGGCATATGTCGTCATCTAGCGTTCGAAAAATAGGCTTGCACTATTATCTATAGATATGGTATTTATTTATTAATTTATTTGTACATTTTCTCCTTATATACAGGTATATTGTATACAAATACAATCTGTCTTTGTATGCAAAACGTCACAACACTAAACTTCACTACATAATTTGGAAAGTTTTACTTTCACCTTAAACCAGAGCAGACAGCTGACAAACTTAATTCCTTTCAGTCTTTGGGTTAGTCTGCAATAGACACTATCAAACAACCAGGGTAAAGACAGATTATCCCAAAAGCCTTATCACCATTGTCTCCAACATACAGTATACATGCTGTGGCACTGCATGATAATGCTTGATAATCATGATCATTATTTTAATGGTGTCAGTGGCATTTTGTATAAAAGAATTTACTCAACGACAAAGAATATAATGAATCAATTCCAATTGCAGCATATGGTATTATACATAGTTGGGAAAAATAGTTTTTTTTTTTTAATTGCTCTGCATAATATTATGGCAAATTTAACAGCTTTGTATTAAAAATAACAATTTCAATGATGTCTGGTGAAATCCTTGCATGCCCCAAATCATCACTTTTCAGGAAAGAACAAAAAAGGCATTTGTAAATGCAACAGATCCACTTAACTGTTGAGATTTGTGGAAAAAACATTAAAATGACCAAATTGAAATTTGAGTTGTTTGTCAACTTGGCACTAGTAATATGTAAGACAAAGATCGAGGTCCATTTATCCATTTGGTATACGGCTTGCTCTGTCTTAAATATAAAATATTAGGGGAATCAGGTAATCATCATTTTTATGGGCTTTCTCGTGCAGACTTGCCGTTTTAAAATATTAAGCATGTGCTAATCCGGTAATATTGTTTGTAGATTACATGAATACACTCAAGAGCATCAACATGATTACTCATCAGCAGACAAAGACATGCGCACAAGCCTCTCTATCTTTCCTTTTTTTTTTTTATCATCCTGCAGTGCAGTCAGCTGCGGGTCACATGACCTGACTGTCTGCTCTCACTGAGCATGCTCCAACCCCTTTAGTGTTGTCAGGCAAAATACACTAGACGGCGGTCGGCGCGGTGAGAGCTGCAGTTGACAAACACACCGGCTCATATCACGGAGTTATTTTTGATGAGCCTTTTGTCTTTGCTTGCAGGCGCCAGGCGGGAAGAGGCTGAGGCGAGGACAGCATCCCGCGTCTCCATCCTCTCTGAAGGTAAATATGGATGGAGGAGGTTTGGGGAGGGTGTGCAGAGGGGGGAGGGGGAAAACGCGGTTGACTGCATTTTGTGCTAAATAATCATCATGGGGAGAAATGAGGACGATGGTGGAATGTGGCACCACAAAGCCACCGGGATGGTGATAGGGGGGGGGGGGGGGGACATCAGGATGCTGTGTGCAAGTGAAAGGGATATTCTCATATTCAGTACGTGACAAGGTAGAATTTAGTTATGAGGAAGACGGTCTCTGAAGCGACACGGCGCACAAAGAACGCATGAGGTGTCGGGACTTGATGTCCTTGTTTGGAATTCGTATCAGCATTATCTATCGTAATGTGTGTAACACTAAAGTGCTTTGTGTTTTGGTTTATTAATGATGTAAATGGTCTTTTGCGTGACAGCCGTGCACCGGCATTTGATAAGACAACGTTGTTGAACTCACTGAACCAAAATAGGAAGGACCACTGTTTTCTTTGTCATACATGACAGCTTTGTAGTTCGAGCGGAACCTATTGCAACGGTGCTTGACGGAGGATTTGTTGAGATTTCAGAAACAATAGAAGTCAGTCATGATATGTTTTGAGGTTTTTGAGGTAATATTATCAGCCAACAAAAGGAGAAGTCATGTAAAATTAGCCAACAAAAGGAGAAGTCACACAAAAACATATCTCGACAATCCCACACGACTAAACGCAGTATTCTCATTAGTGTTTGTGGAAGGTGGAGAAATCTATCACGGGGGTCAGCTTGAAAATGTCACGTGACCAAACCCTGCAAACAGGTGAGGCCTTTCGATACTGTGATGTCATATTTAGTCGACAGCAATTGGCAGTACAAGACAAAATGGCTGCACCCTGAGATGGATAAAAATGGGTGGATTTTTCTGCTCAATTCAAATTCCACAAATGCAATATATATTAAAGAGAATGAAAAATTAGAAAAAAAGAAAACAAATAATGAATGCGTGAATGAAAGATTATTGATCTTCTTAACTGCTGTTCATAGCATCGTCAGTAAATAAACATTGATGACTGCTGGTTGCAGCCAAGAAGTGAATGCTGTTTCAACACGATTAATCAATTCCATTTCAAATCTTTAGAAACCAATGGATTGGTGATTATGCACACTCCAAACAGTGACTTTAAAAAAAATCCAATTCACCATGCCAGCAAATCAGAAAATGTTCATTTTTAACAATAGGCTCGCTGACCTGGGCAAAAATAAAACATTTTACAAGTCCATTAAAAGGTCAGCCAACCTGAATAGATTTTTTTTTTTTCCCGAGGAAAAAAACACAATGTAACACAGACAACCCCAGTTCTGAACATCCAGCACCGTTCTCCCACACACACACTCCACAGTGATTAATGCCACTCAGAAAAAGAGGCAGAGACGGTTGTTGCTAGGAGACAGCAGGAAGGTGAAGTGCAGGCGGTTTAAAGGAGAATTTGCTGACAAAAGTGTGTAATGTTAAGCTAAGGCCTCTTTTGTTTCCGCGTGGATCTGACCTATGTCTGTTGTACCAAGGTGCGCAAGACGTACTGGCTTCCTTCCTTCCCAGCTGCAATGGTTGGCACGAGGCCTAAAGCTGACTGATTGAATCCTGAGAACAGCTGAAGTGATGGTAAGCTGGCTCATCGGTACCTACATCAAATAAAGTCTATTTATTCCATCGGACCTCCGAGGAATTTGCTTTAATTCTCCCAACAAAAGGATTGTTATTTTTAATCACTTTGTAAAGTGCATTATAAATATAGTGATGAAAGGCGCTCAAGGAAATGATGGCTGCTGCTTTGCTTGCCCACAGGACATCAAAAGCCAGTGCTGGACCGACGAGGAATCCGACGGTGAGAACGAGCCGGAGCAGTTCCTGTACGGCATCCAGGTACGAGTTTAGTCATTTCCTGTTGCTGGCGTTGGGACATAATTAACCTTGACACCCCAGATGGAGTTTTGTGAAGGAGTTCATTCCACAAATCCATGTGGAATAGAGTCATTATGAGAAGAAGTTTGTGAAGGTGGAAGGTGATTAGACAAGCATTATATGGGCTAGTCGGATCATAAAGTACAGTTCTCGCAAGAGACTTGTTCGCGCTTTTGTTCAAGGCAGTTAGAAGAAATTGTCCTTTTCATTGAGGTAATGACACTTTTGCTCCAGTTCTTATAAAACTGCTGCTTTGTTAGCCACAACTCTCTCCCCCGTTGTTTACTTGTATGTTACTCGTGTACTGTGTCTCGTCACCGTGGGATGGAGGAAACGTAATTTCGATTTCTTTGTGCGTCTTGGCATGAAGGAATTGACAATAAAGCTGACTCTGACTCCAATCACTTTAGCGCGGGGGTCACCAACGTGTTGACCTCGGGCCCATTCTAAAAATAGCTCATTGTAATTTCTAAGGAAGGAAAAACTGACCATTTGAAAGTATGAACAGTGACAGAGAACTCAGTTTTCTTTTTATGATATATTTTTAAAAATTTCCATTGTTCAGCATGAGCTGTTGAGAAGGTAAAATATGGTACTGTCTTCTTTTGGAGCACTGTCACCATTAGACACCCTGTAAAGTATTTTCCCATTCCGTCTTTCACGCTAACTTTATGATCCCAATTTGCGTTATCGTCCAAGACCTGTAATTGAAATGTAAATCCTATCAGGGGGCTCGGAGCTTGTCTCTATGCCGTTGTAGAACATAAAAGCAGAGAGGGAAAGATAAGGATGAAGGTCTGTGAAAAGTCTCAGCAAGCTGAGGTGATCAAGAGTCTCACTTCCTGTCTGGATGGCGAGAGATTGGGCTCCCTGGGACATTTTTGAGCCAACATGCAGAAATGAGATGCAGCGGGAGATTATAAAGATCCTAAAATATAGCATTTGAGAATATTTTCACTATATTAAACTTCCTTGGAAGTGGACTGTTGAGAGTCTGATAATGTCATTTCACAATTTGGCCCCTCTTCAAGAAAATAATGATATAGTGATTCACTTGCCTGACTGGTGCAGACAGTATGGGCTCAGTTCCCACTGGGTGACAAAGTGAATAGGCAATCAGTTTGAGGAGATTGCGCTGGCGGCCATGTGGCTTGGACTGAAATGAAAAATAGCACGTTTGTAAAACAATGGTGGCTATAATGGCAGTTTTATTAGAACAGGACAACATCTGAACATTTCTATTTCTTATATGCTAATACTCTACAATAATGTGCTGTGTAATTAACTTTTGTGTGATCATTATCACATTGATATAACGAGTCCTCCCGCGAGCTGAACGATTGATGGCAAAAATTGTTTGTGACAGGGAAGTTGCGCTGCTGACCTATACCGCCATCCTCAACTTGATGCAGACATTGAGGCAGTAAAAGACATCTATACCGACAGTGCTGTCTCCGTTAGGTACACACACATGCACACACACATGTACCCACCCCTGAACCACTATCAACCGACTACAGACTACACCCTGGACCTCAAATTTAGTGTTGAAGTGATACATATGCATGTGTGTTATGCTCTGAAGTGAATGAGGGAAAAAAAATACCCAGAAAAAAGCAGAAACTACCCAAAGTTAAGGGGGGGCAGTGCCCTGACCATCCCCCTCATAGCTCCGCCAGTGACTGAATGGGAATCATCCATAAAAATGAGTTGTGCACATTTTCTTTGTAACAATACCTCATCTTCACCAAATGTTTTGGAGCTAGGGATAGATCAAATCAATCTTTGAATAAATGCCTATGACTTGTGTCGTTAATCAGGGAGTATGGCATCATCGACGACGTCGACATTGAACTTCACATTAACATCGGCTTCCTCGATGTGAGTCAGCGTTCTAATTTTTTTATTTTTCCATTGTTATTCTTATCCACATCTCGCCAACATAATGCATAATGCAGCTCATAGTCCCAGTTTATTCACGAGAAGAGAAACTGTCCTAATTAGCAGGCTAACCTTGTGTATATATGCATGTGTATATGTGTCCGATTCAGGAGGAGGTTGCAACAGCTTGGAAAGTTATCAGAACAGAGCCCATTATTCTGAGACTCCGCTTTTCTCTTTCTCAGTACCTCGATGGGCCCGGTGAGTAGAGATCATGTTGATGCCGCTTTTTAGCAATTTGTGCCACGCGCGGAGCGTGGGAGGTGAGCAGCACGCATGCAACACGAGGAGGCAGCGGAGGCTCAGGAGAACGCTTTCTGTGACTGCCTGTATAATGTCAGTCATCTTCTTGCAGAGCCATCAGTCGATGTGTTCCAGCCTTCCAATAAAGAAGGATTCAGCCTTGGCTTACAACTCAAAAAGTGAGACACAATCTCTTGTAATTGTGTATAATATTTGTCATTCCTTTCAATTTGCTGCTCGACACCCTCTTCATATAATCGACAGGATCCTGAGCACATTTACGTCCCAGCAGTGGAAGCATCTCAGTAATGAGTTCCTCAAGGCCCAGCAGGAGAAGAGACACAGCTGGTTCAAAGCCGGCGGAACCATCAAAAAGTTCCGTGCCGGGCTCAGTATCTTCTCTCCAATACCCAAGTAAATTTCTCTCTCTAAGATATTTTTTATGCTAGGCTGCTGATTCATATTATGTTGTACTCAGGTCGTGTGTGCAGTATTTAGTTTTAAAACAATAATATGATCTGTCCTACTGAATGTGTCCGTTTGTTATTATGAATGAGGGATTTGTTTGTATGGAATAATTAAACATGTTAACAGACACGCCCACTGACCTTGCAATGACAAAAACTACATTGTCTCATCGCAAGTAAACAGGAATTGCTGCAAATAATTGCTTTGCTCTTGTTATCAAGGTCTCCAAGCTTCCCCTTGATCCAAGACACGGTCCTGAAAGGGAAGCTGAGCGTGCCTGAACTCCGCGTGACCCGCCTCATGAATCGATCCATCTCGTGTACCATGAAGAACCCTAAAGGGGAGCTCTTCAGCTATCCGCCAAATAGCCAGGTTAGTGTGTTTCACACACAAAATCAAAATAGAGTACCGTTATCTTTGTATATTTAATTGAAACCGTCTCCTCTATATAATGTGACTGTCGTACCGTGACCCGTAATGCTCTGTTTCTTGACTCATCAGACCGTGGCGGTACCGGCGGCCAGGGCTCCTGCACAGATCACCACGAGGCAGCTGATCGAATTGTTTTTCTCATCCCAGGCGGGCGGACACTGCAAGAACATTCCCACACTGGAGTACGGATTCTTAGTGCAGGTGCAATAATAACTCCTACTGTTTCTAATGTATTTTACTCCATGTTAGACTATTAGTTGCTATTCGTCCATTTATTGCCATTCATGTAGACTACTCAGTAGCTCTCAGTGATCTTTATATATATCTCATCATTGGAATCATTTTAAGCAGAAGACTTCTTTTTTGGCTGTGTGTGCATGTGTGTTTTCTCTAACCAGATAATGAAGTACTCCGAGCAGAGGATCCCCACGCTTAACGAGTACTGCGTGGTCTGTGATGAGCAGCACGTCTTTCAGAACGGATCCATGCTGAAGGTATCAAAACAGAGAGAATTAGCCACTAAGGGTAAAACATACATGTACAACTCTTACTCCAACTCTTGATCACAACTGAGAAGTATTCTGTCTAGAGGTTTTACTTAGAAATAGCCAATGGATGAAATGTTTAAACAAATATACTCAGTTATTTCCCGTCTTTGTGTGCGTGTGAATGTGTGACTAGCCGGCTGTGTGCACGAGGGAGTTGTGTGTCTTCTCCTTCTACACCCTGGGCGTGATGTCAGGTGCTGCAGAAGAAGTGGCCACTGGTGCAGAGGTGATAAACACACACATGCATATACGCACACACACACAATGCAATGTGGCACGTTTGTATTACAGGGATCTACTATTTGTCCTTTGTTTTGTACCATTTCAGTAGGCTAGTGGTAGAGTGTCCGCCCTGAAACTGGACGGTTGTGGGTTCAAACCTCGGGTCATACCAAAGACTCTAAAAATGGGACCCATTTCCTCCCTGTTTGGCACTCAGCGTAAGGGTTGGAGTTGGGGGGTTAGATCACCAAATGATTCCCGAGCGTGGCACCGCTGCTGCTCACTGCTCCTCTCTCCCCCAGGGGATGGATCAAAATCACACGGGGATGGGTTCAATGCAGAGGACAAATTTCACCACACCCAGATGTGTGTGTGTGACGATCATTGAGACTTTAACTTAACTTTGTTTGTAATATACCGGTAACATTGTTCAATATTGCAAAAATGCAACTGACTAAAGGTCTCTTACGCCGCCGCCTCCTCCATATGCAGTTAGGTAAATAAGCACTCCCTGAGCCACTATTTGTGAAAAGATGACAATCTCTAAGAAAATAACAGTTATCATGTTTCCCTTTCCTTTCGCCAGGTGGTAGATCTCCTCGTGGCGATGTGCCGAGCTGCACTCGAGTCTCCTCGCAAGAGCATCATCTTTGAGCCCTACCCTTCTGTTGTTGACCCCAATGACCCCAAGACTTTGGCCTTCAACCCAAAGGTCAGCATGCCATGAAGTGCTGACTACAATTGCTGATTTATGATCTTATTTTGAATTTGATAGATAAGCAAGCCACGGCACTTTTATTTTAGAGTGGATCACTATAATCTTGAATAATACCAATGGTTATGAAGGATTTATATATTTTTTCTATTCAGAGCCTATTTTTTTCTTCAATATGTCCCCTCTCAAAAAAACTATCATTTTTTAATATTAATGACATTTTTTTTTCAATGGTTTGATGAAATTGTAATTTAGCTGACACTACCAAATAATAAAGAGGTCTTGAGAGCAACTTCTCTATAAAATGTAATGATAAATGAGAAATGTAATTTTTGAGGTATGCATGTTCTTTCCTCTCTTTCATCACATGCAAATGCTGCTGGGTTCCACCGATGAACACAGAAGAAGAATTATGAGAGGCTGCAAAAAGCGCTGGACAGCGTCATGTCTATACGGGAAATGACCCAGGTATGCTAACCAGATCCCGGCACAGTGTCAAGTAGAACTTTTACGACAACGCTGTGCATTCACTCTCTCCCGATGCGACCTTTGCCTTTATCTCCACTTTGGCACTTTATATTCAATTTGCTGAACAGAGCACATGCGTGTGTGCTTTTGCCAGGGCTCGTATTTGGAGATCAAGAAGCAGATGGACAAACTGGACCCTTTGGCACACCCCTTGCTACAGTGGTGGGTGGAGAGAACCTGTTATTTTGAAAAACACTGTGTTTGCTCGTTAACAGCTTTTGCAGAATTAGCAACAGGAACTGTAAAATAGGGAACTGAGTGGAATTTTAGGAAGTTACAGACAATCTGTTTCAGTAACACTTTTATATTACCGTAACCTTGCGAGTAGTGTTAAAAGTAACAAGTGTGAAAATATATTGAGTGATAATCAGTAAATTACAATTATGGTATCAAAAAATGCCAATTCTTTTTTTTTACTTCCCTAGACTCACATTGATTTTTTTTTAATCCGCATTTTCTGTCTTTTTGCAGGATTATTTCCAGTAATAGATCTCACATTGTCAAGTTGCCTCTAAGCAGGGTAGGAAATCAAAAGCACCTCACATCTTCTTTTTGCCTCTTGTAATGGAATTCAATTCTCCTTTCTGACTCATTTTGTTCACCATGACAGCAACTGAAATTCATGCACACCTCCCACCAGTTCCTGCTGCTCAGCAGCCCTCCGGCCAAGGAGGCTCGTTTCCGCACTGCCAAAAAGCTCTACGGCAGCACCTTTGCCTTCCAGTGAGTCTGCTTTAGTCCCTCCCATCAGTGACAAACTTTGCATTCAGGCAATGCTTTTGTATTGCATCACATGGGAGCGTATAATGTTAGACTGTCAATAGTCAAAGTAATATTTGTATATATATTGTAGCAAGATATTGAGGTAAGGCTTTATTTAAAGCGCTGGCTGTTATATAGGAAAATCATTTTTTTAAATCAATGACTAGTTATTGGCTCCCTGTTGCTTCCAAGAAACTTATGCAACTTAGGTCATTCATATTTTGATCCACCCAAAAATCATTCATATGGCCAGGGAGGTGAGTCACTTCACATCAACACTCAACAAAATTTGCACTTTGGACTTGCAGTGTATATTTTGTTCTTGTGTCTCATTTTGAGGAGCCAGGATATTATTCACATACCTATTTTTTCTCCCCCTCCCCCTACACATGCTCTAGTGGTTCCCATATAGAGAACTGGCATTCTGTTCTGAGAAATGGACTAGTCAATGCCTCTTATACCAAACTGCAGGTACGTAAAATCCGGCAGTTTGCCATCTCGGACCATCAGCCTGCTTTGCAACAGAAGCAGGCTGGCTGTCCGGCTGATTCATTTTTGCAGTTAATAGATGCCAGGTTCCCTTTTGGGCTGCTTTGCCGTTTGCACTTCAGCCGGCAGGGTGTATTGGCAGAATTTCTCCTCCAGCCAGTGGTGGCATACGCAGTGATGCTAGCTAGGAGGCTGCCTGTGCACCCTCTTGGGGTCAATCACTTAGAGCACGGTGTAGGCTATAGGTACGACGTTGCGGAATGCAAAGGATAACGGGATCCAGAGTGAGTAAAGCCTTCTCAGAGAGCTTTCGTTGGATGAGGTCAGTAATTAAAAGCCGTGCTCGGCGAAGACAACCATAGCGGAACTATGCAATTGGTCATTTGATTGATGAGAAATGTTGATATTGAAATGCTGATAAACATTATATCAGATCCAACTGTGAAATAAATAAATAAATAAATAAATAAATAAATAAATAAATAAAATTAAATAAAAAATAAATAAAAAATAAATAACAATTATTACCATTAAAGATATCATTTGGGTCAATGTACTTCTTATGACATTCTAACAAATTTAACCATCACAGAAACATGAAAACATATTTTGGGTAATTATCAATGCTGTTAATTAAATTTCTGACAACATTTTCCACACGCCTCGTTACATCCAGTGGCGTCCGTGAATATTTCGGTTTACTTTTACGAGACAGTCTTTTTCAAAGACATAAGTGATCAAATTAAAGCAGAAATGAATTCCGCAGTCTGCAGAAACGTCTCATTTGCTCGAGACGAGTGCGTGAAGACACGCTGAAAATAGATTAAATGCGCTTCAGAATCAAATGACGAGATTTATTTACACACTTTGATGGTCCTTCATGTCGTTCTGATGACTTTAATTTGTGCCTTCTTTGTTCTCATACATTTAAGGTGTCAAAACGCCTTCTCAAGTGGCAAAATTGAACTGCATCCAATAGATAAATATGGAAATACTCATCTGGATGCTCATTATGTCGTTATTTTAAATATGTGTTTGTGTCAGTTTGGACAAGTGGCGGAATGTGTTGATTCCAATCCATGTCAAGCACTTTGAGTAGCATTTCTGTTTGTTCGTTTGAAACGCACTTTAAAAGCGAAGTTGGATTTGTGCTACACTGATCCTTCGTTTTTTCCGCTCTTTCTCAACCAAGCTGCACGGGGCAGCATATGGAAAGGGAATCTATCTCAGCCCCATCTCCAGCATCTCTTTTGGTTACTCAGGTAAAGAACGAATCGCTTCTCAGCCTCCCTCGTCCCGTGTAGTTTAAATTATTTTTGTGATTGGGATGCAGGAATGGGGAAGGGACAACACCGCATGCCCACGAAAGACGAATTGGTGCAACGTTATAACCGCATGAACACCATACCACAGGTAAGAGAGGGAACAATATTCGGGATAATCACAGGCAAGGCGTTCATCTTGCTCTTGATTTCCATTTCAAGCAGAGTCGTCCGATCCAATCGAGATTTCTACAAAGTCGAAATCTGAACTGCATTGCGCTTTGTGAAGGTAAAATAAAAAAAAAAAAAGAATGACACCAGATTGGAATGACACACCCACAGTTCTTTTGTTTGTTTGTTATTTAACAGTGATAACATCCAAGGATCTGCAGAAGCACGGCAACATTTGGGTGTGTCCTGTATCGGACCACGTTTGTACTCGCTTCTTTTTTGTGTGAGTAATCGCTTGAAATCTGTGGTGCTTGTCCTTATTCAAAACTCGGGCGAGCTGGAACATATCACGACATAGTTTGAGCGAGGTTTTTTTTGTCTGCGTGTTTTTGCAGGTACGAGGACGGTCAAGTGGGAGACGCTAACATCAACACACAGGAGCCCAAAGTGCAGAAGGAGATCATGCGGGTGATCGGGACCTAGAGCCGCATCGCCGAAGTGATGGAGTTTTTTTTTTTGCAAACTGGACCCTCATCCATCGACGTGGGCGGAAACAAGTGGACAAAAAAAAAATAAAAGCAAGTGAATCTTTTTGAGGAAGGCGAGCTGACCTGCGAGGTATTGGGAGGACAATTATTGTGTTTTTTTTTGTCGGACTTGCTTTTTAACCGTAAAGTCACTGGCATGGCTTTTCCACAGTTACAGCCTGCTTCATCTCCTTTCTTGCTGCATATGTACTGTATTGCCACTTATATTTTTCCACTTTCTATACACAATTCTATTATCCAATGATCGCTTGCGGGTCATCTGTAAAGGATGTAAATGCACACTGGAATTAATCCCCTTTTTACAGGGAACCGTTTTCTTCATCGTCCTTGGGGCATCAAAATACGATGCAAAACAAATTAATATTATCGCATATTATTTTGGGCTTTTTTGTTGTTTTAAATTACAGTGTTTTTAGAGTTGCAAAGGAAGTCACGTCAGGCACTTTGGCAAGCCATGCATAGCTCATAGTTGGTTCCCCAAATACTGCGAGAGATGATGGCAGATAATTTTTCTGTCGAATAATGTTTGAGTAATGGCATCGGTTTTGTCTGTACAATTGTTATCTAAAGGGCAAGGATAGCTCTGTCATTTCGTCCTTGGCCAATGGAATTCATTTGCCAGAATTCAATAAGGGCGGCTTTGAACTATCCTCTAAAGCAGGGGTCCTCAAACTACGGCCCGCGGGCCGGATACGGCCCACGGGACCGTTTAATCCGGCCCGCCAACACTGAACAAATTGTATTAAACTTTTTTTTGTGGTCATTTTGCCTGCAATGACTGCGTTTCCCCAGTAGATGGGGAATCGCTCGCCTGCGCATTTACTACCGGAAGCCGTGTCAGAAAGCTCGGTGCACACTCACAAGTGCGTGTACGGACATGGCGCACTCGCGCTCTACTTGTATCAGTCCCGAATTTAGAGCGTGGGCTGTGACGACAGCATTCTTGTAATTCGCGCGCTGAGCTTTCAGATGCAGTTTTGCGCTAAAGCCACCCACAAACCTTCCCCTGGAGTCCTTCCATTAAAATGAGTCGCCCAAGGAAAAGCAAGGTGGACACAGTGCCGAGCGTTTAAAAGAGAGTGGCCAATTTGGCTCGACGTACGCGACGTGACGTTCAGCCACATGAACGTCAACATCTACCCGTCACAGATCGAGGTAAACGGACCAACACCTCGGATCTCGCCTAAGAATTGCCCCAACAAATTTTACTCCAGACTATGACGCACTATCAAACTTTAACAAAAAAGACAGCGGTGTCTACAAGCCTACTGGAACCTACAAAAGGATTATAAGGAAGGAACACAAGAACTTTAAGAGACTGCTCATATGTGTCAGAGAGGTTCTGCTGACAACTGAGCTGAACTTTTATCTGTTAAGATTGTGCATGACACAACAGAAAGTTAATGTTCCATGTTTTTTTTTCTATGAAGAACCCAGAGAGTTATTTAGTTATTATTTATTTCCAGTTTTTTCTGTGAAGAACTCAGAGAGGGTTATTATTTATTTCATTAATAGTGTTATTATTTGTTTCCTGACTTTTTTTCTGTAAAGAACCTGGAAAGGGTTATTAAATAACATAAGACAATAATTTTTTTAAGCTCCCCTACGATCGTTACACTTTTTCTGTTACAAACTGACACTGGCTCCCCATCAGAGAAGGGAAAGGTTATGTGGCCCTCACAGGAAAAAGTTTGGGGACCCCTGCTCTAAAGGCACTTTGTTATGATGAGATTTATTGATAGTGTTATTATTTTGTCATGATGAATTCTTACAGCGAGGTACGTAAATGTCCTTTATACAAAGTTAAAACAAATATTGTCAGCTAATTTTGACATTGTTTTTACTCATCAAAGATAAAAGATTGATTTCCTAATAGAGTGAATGAATGACAACAGCACCTTGCGATCCAGAAGTCATTTCCTCTGATGTGCATAATGTTGTGTTTTGGAGCATTACTTTTTCCTGTCAAAATCAATTTACGGAAAAGTACTCAATACGTTGCCCAGGTCCACCCCCCCTGTAAAGTGGATGTATTAAATATACACATTAGCAAAATTCAACCTTGTGTATATAACCTGGGTTATGAATTATAATTTATTGTATGTGGACAATGGCAGGCATTTTCTTGACATTGTATGAGACGTTGCACTTAATCTACGCTTGCCTAAAATGATGTGTCCTAAAACTAAAATACATTGGGGGACTGTATTCTTAACTATGTATGTCTGTACAAAGAAGAGCTGTAAATATGGATGGAATTTACCCAGCAAAGTACGGATGCCTGTTTTTCGGGGGGCTTTTTTGCTGCCAATTTGAACGTCTATTCTCTCGCC
Organism: Syngnathus typhle; assembly: GCF_033458585.1. Classification (NCBI taxonomy): domain Eukaryota; kingdom Metazoa; phylum Chordata; class Actinopteri; order Syngnathiformes; family Syngnathidae; genus Syngnathus; species Syngnathus typhle. The sequence goes on from NC_083741.1 coordinate 19,040,834, forward strand.
GCTTGTCTCTGGTGTAGAAAGTCAATGATGTAAAGTGGGATTAAAGACAATAAAATCCTGATTTTGCACAGTTTTATATAAACTCTCCTATTCTGTGAGAACTTGACTTACAAACAAAAGGTGACATCAACCATCTGCCGCAAGATGGCGCCAAAGCCCGAGCTAAGAAGGCGTCAAGGCATTATGTTGAAGTGATACGTCTTAAGTCCAGAATATATCTGTTTACAGTATTATCACGGAGGACCCAAGTTTAGCTGCAACTATTTGCGTTTAAGGGTAACGTAAACTGATGTGCCCCATCTCGTAGTTATTTTTTGTTTGGGTGTTGTCAATGTCACAAACACAATGTCGCGCTGCTGATATTTTAGAATGAGCAGATGATGTGTCACTCTGACCTCTGAAGGCCACTGTTGCCCACCTCCCCCCTTTTTAAACAATAGCCAGCTGTTTGTCTCCCAAGCTTTTATGGAAAAGTAATTTCATAATCAGCCACAAGGAGGAGCTCTGGTTTTATAGTTGTCTTCTTTCTTTGCATCTTTTAAAGCGACTATAGATCCATAAACACACTCGGCTGTGGTTGTTTGGTAGAATAAAAAGAAGCTATAGAAAGGTCAGCGAGGTGTCTGGCAACCTTGTGGGCGCGACCTGTGAACCGTCGAAGGAAGTGCGGCAGTTCGATTCCCGCACAAAAGAAGCAATTACCGGGGGAGGTGTGTTAATCAAGCGCTCTCTTATCAAACTCGGGGACGTGACCCTGGAGGAGGTTGTCCGGTTGGGGCCGAGCCACTCTGGAGACTCACCCCTGCAGTGCAATAAATGGAAAGTGTATGTTGTGCATGGCAATTAATGCAGATACACGAACTGAGCACGTTGGGCGTCGTAAGGCTTGTTGGGCCGACCCCGGCACCGGAGAGCGTGGGAAACAAGTATCTTGATGAGGTCACAAGTAGATGCTTGACATGAGCAGGAGAACCAAAAACAACAGTTACGGGTGATTACCGAGCACGGTAGCTTGCGGGTCGGGTTGAGCATACAAAATATGTGTCGGTGCGTACCGAGCAAAAACAACGGGATTCGATTTTCCTGCTTTACAATCCCGCCCTGAGCTCCCATTCAAAACACAGCTCACGGCTCTATTTTCACTCCCTATTTGTGTGGATGCACACTTTGTCACTATATCCAATGCTATTTTTCCATTTCAATATGGGTTGAATATTTTTTCAGCATTAGGATCTTCCCAGCCGCGGGTTTGTGGTCACTCTATGGGGCAGTCATGCCGGAGCCCTTTGAATTCACCCCGGCAACAATTAACCTGTGTGTGTGCTAATAAAGCACAGACACTCTGTAACTACCACAAACAACCCAAGCTTATCTTGGCTGCACCCCTGAAATTGAAGAACTCATCTGTCAGTGTAGACGTAACACTTCAATCGTACTTTCTGGATGTAAGTCCTATTTAGGAATTTGGCGACACCTTGTGGCAATGTGGGATATTTTGGTCAATAGCTCGGGATACTATACAATACCCTATTACTCATTAAATATTTTTTACCATTTGTTTCTTTTTGCTAAGTTTTGCTACAAAACTTTTTTATTGTTTGTGTTTCAAACTTTATAACTTTTTTTCCTCAAACGTATTTATTAATTTAGTCAGCTGTTCAACTGGACGCAATATTTAAAAATATCTGAATATTTTTTGTAAAATTGTTTACACTTTTTTATATCGACATTACAATTACAAGTATAAACTTTTTATTTTTTATCGCAAAGTAAAAAAAAATAATTATCGGATATTAACACAATGATTACTTTTATCATGTCGCAAATTTCTTGTAAGATTAAACATTCACTTTTACAATAACAATTATTGTTGAATCATAATTATTTTTTTTGTCATTGTGACCCTCACATTCCTTCATACTTCACTAACATCTTTCAGTCATTTTTTCCCCCGAGACACGGCTGCTGGCTTCTCTCATAGTGGTGTTAGGCGGTCAAAGCGAATCAGGTGGTGGGGGCATCATAAGACGCTTGCGCCAACACCATTGACATCACGCCAACAGCTGTGTGGCTAATGTTTTGTGACACGAAGCCCTTCTGTTTCTCAGATATTGGCGACGCCGTGTTCCATCTTCAACAAATGGCTTTGCGACTTTGTCATTCACCCCCTAAGTCCCTAATTATCACTTCCCTTCTTTTTCCCCCCCACCCCCCACTACACATAGGATCCATATGGACGCTGTATTATTCCGCTGTGCAATTTGCAAGTGGCATTTATGACAATGGCCTCAGCCAGCCTTTCTCCAAAAGAAAAGAGAGGAGGGGCGGGGGAGCAAAAGTGTGGTGCAATCTGGCAGCAACAGTCACCTCCATTTCTCTCTCTCTCTCTCTCTCTCTCTCTCTCTCTCTCTCTCTCTCTCTCTCTCTCTCTCTCTCTCTCTCTCTCTCTCTCTCTCTCTCTCTCTCTCTCTCTCTCTCTCTCTCTTTCCCCGCCTCCGTACACCACTTCTATTTCTGTGTGCGCCTTTTCCCTTTTGTTATTAATTTAATTTTTATAGCTTTCACACCATTGGCATAAACAGCCCGCTATCTGCCTTCAAGCAGAGGAAAAGGAAATAGCTGATGTTGATTTTTATGCCTCCCCCCTCTTCTCCCTCTCTGTCTTTTTCTCTCTACACCCCTTCATAATTCATTTTGGGATTAATTCCTCCCGTCTTTGGAGACAATCCTCATTCTTTATTATTTCCACTTCACAGGCTTGATGACATCCACCTATCCACATATCATATTCGGGGGGAACTTGATACCCGGCAGACCTTCTACTTTAATTTCTCACAATACTTTTTACAGCTATGAGAGGCAGAAGTGCCAGGTCAGAGCTAATGTTGCTATGGTATTGTATCATCGCTAGGTCAAGGTAACCTCTTTTACAAACTCTTTTTCAAAGATGGCACAAAATAGTCGCTTAAGAGCCATATAAACAGATTTGGCACTTATTAGATCTTACAGGTTTCAAACCTGGGCTAGGGTTTTAAATTAGGACTTTTAAATAAGGTTTGGGGTTTTAAGACAAATTTTAAGACAAATTAGGGTTTTAAGACAATTTATTTAAGTGTTTTAAATAGACTATGTATGATTCGGGTTTGAGCTTCAAATTAGGGTTTCAAACAAGATTTGTGCTTTATGTTAGCGGTAGGGTTTCAAGTCAATACGGTTTAAATTAGGGTGTCAAATTGAGAACAGGGTAAGGATTTCAAGATGGGCTTTTACATTAGATTTTCAAGCTTTAAAATGAGGACTCAAGCAAGGTTTAACTTCTCAAGTTTCTCAAGGTTTTGGAGCCAGAATTAGGGTTTTAACCTATGGTGACTCAAGTCGAGGTTTCAAATCAGTTTTAGCATTTCAAGATAGTCCTTGAAGTTGGGAAATCACTGCAAGGTCAAGGTTTAAATTTAGGGATTTTTACAAAGGACTAGGTTTCAAGTTGAGGTTTCAAATAAGGTTTCTTCTTCTTACTAAACAACTGTGAATGTTAACGACTTCTTTTCATCTTCCTGCTTTATCCGTCCTGCTCATCATCATCATCCTCTTCTTTCTTTTTCCCATCATGCATCTCCATCACGCTTCCCTATCTACCTTATTTCATTTCTCTGCCTCTCGTTCTGCCTGCGTACACGCCCTCCCTCACTCCATCTGTGTTTTTCTGCCAATCTTTTATTCATATCATTCTTTTGTGACATGTCTCTTTTTCTGCTTTTTCTGTCAGCCACTTGCTCAAATGGCCACATTTTTAGGGACCATTTTTACTTGCCAAGGGCGCTCTCCCTTTTTTCCAGGCATCTGGCAAACACACAGGCGCCTGTACCTGCGCGTGCACACACGCACGCACACGCACACGCACACACACACACGCACACACAATATGTTGCATCTTCAATTCACAATTAAGTGGGACCCTGAATTTCCCCTGAGCTCTGTTATGGCGGCGGCCACTTGGAGAGTCCGGCTGTGCGAGATGTGTTGTCTGCTCCCTTACCATTCAATTACACGGCTGTAATCTGACAGGCTCCTCATGGCTTGTGTGCGTGTGTGTGTGTCCTGTCTCTGTGCATTTTACCTCATATCATGTCTTGCCTCTGTATTTGTATTCTTGTAACGCCACAAAAAATGCATCAAGATGACACATAATTTACTAATTCATCAATCAGGGTTTAGGTCAATGACTTAGATGAGTTTGATGTGGAAAAACTTCAGTGTTGAATTTTTAACCTTATCACTCATATTTGGGGTGAACTCCAAATGTCTGGAATAGACGGAAATAATTCACAGAGGCAAAAAAAATGTCGTGAGCTCTTCATGGTAACCGCCATCTTGAGTTCCTAGTTTATTTAGTCATGTGCATCATATGATTATATCATTAAGTTTACTGTATGCAATTGCAGTAACCGCCACCTTGCATGAAAGAAATAAACAGAATCGACTAAAAATAATACACAATGCAAAAAAAAAAAAATGGCCATGGCGTATGCAATCGTTCACTTGCTAATTCCTGGCGACCACTATTTTGTGCAAACCTGAAAATTATCCACAAAGTCAGAAAAGTTCCAGTACAGGGCCACTTCCTGTAGTTGTCCAAAAACTTTTGCCAACATATTTCTCATTTGTTCATCATGCATGGTCTTTGTAGTCTTTTTATTTCCCCTTTAGTTATTCGACACTGTACTAGCTATTCATGTCCTATCAGTCCATCAAGTTCTTCCTTCATCAGTGTCGTCGTGTTCTCTCTTTTATCTTCATCTACTCCCACTGTCTTCCCCTCCCTTCCTCCTTTTCTCTCTCTCTCTGTGTCAGACTGTCTATGCAAGGCAGCCTAGTCGCTGGCGGTGTTGACCTGAGAAGGGCTGACATTCAGGGACCGGTCCCCTGCCTGCAGCACTGACATTTCTGCCAGACTTTGAAGGCGCCTTTGAAAAGAGATGTGTGGAAGGGAAGAGCTGCCATGTCTCCCTTCCACCCGAGCAAGAGAACTCAAGCTACTCTAGCAGCCGACTATACGAGTACTTGTTCTAAGAATAAAACCCCTCGGACAAATTGTCATTACTCTGACAAGATATAACAACTTTTACAGTTATATGAAGCCTTTCTACTACACTTTAAAAGGGGATGGGAATTTTTGCTCTAGTGATCCAAAAAGTGCTTGATGGGGTTGAGGTCAGGGTTTTGTGCAAGTTCCCATAAAATTTGAAGTTGAAGCAGGTTTTAGTTTCTTGCATGCAAACAAATAAAACATTTTTTTAGAGTCAGTATTGTAGATACTGTGGCATTAAATTGAGATTTTTGGCCAACGCTTGGTTTACTTCTTTTAGCTATGTGGGACAAAGTATGTGAACAAATTACACAACAGCATACAAAAATCAAAGTCTCCCCCACCGGGAGGCCTTCAAAGACACGTTTTACTCTTCGAACCGACAAAACCTGCGCGTGACGCGGAAGGGACCTAGTTATCCATTCGCCCAGCCTCCTCCACCTGGCCACGCCCCCCTGCTGTGCTGCCTTCAAAGAGCGCCATGTTACCCCATCCGCCCTCACAGACCTCTTTTTTTTGCACTCATCTCGTGTGTGCACCATTCACAAGACAGACTACAGAAGATAAAATAATGACCAAAAGAACGGCTTGATGTGTTATTCCTCTGACAATCATTGTAGAGTGATTTTTGGGGGAAAAAAAGTGTTCTGTTATACAGTGACGGCAAGCTGGCTGCTTTGGCAGAGAGTCGCTGCTCTGTGTTGTTATTGAAGATTTTTTTTTTTTGGAGTTGGAGGATGAGCGCAAAGCACAATTAAAAAAACAACTTGACGGGGTAGACGAGGATCGAAACGCCTCATTTTGTTTCCCTCCGAGGAGTTGCGGTGATGTTGGTGGCAGATTCTACTTCCACACAAATGTCAATTCAAAGAGCCAGTTGATTGCACTTCTCAAGTAAAGCATTAAATAATTCCACACTTTCACATTCAAACAGACCCTTTTCTTTGTGTGTAGACACATCAGATGAATTTAAGTCGACTCGTGATGGGTTCTAATGATGAGGGGCTGACAAAAATGGTGTTTCCATTTCATCCAATTATCTTTATATCTGTCATGTTAGAGCCTTCTTTGTAATGCAGCTCACTTTAAAGTTCCTCTTAGATCAATTGGTATTTTCTTTAAAAAACAAAACAAAAAAAAACACTGCATGCTTATCAAATCTGTAAATTCAACACCGGCGGCTTTCGTTTCTACTTTCTGCCAGGTTAACTTTTAAATGTAAGAAAAAAAGACAATGTTGAATTGTATGCACAATATATGTAAAGCACATTTTGCATGCTTCTCATTATCAAAATCACAAAGAAAGCTTTTAATGAATGTTTCTTCCACCCAAACAAATTGCAACCTATTTGGGATAATGAGCCACATTGACATTTACCCATCAAGCGTCCTATTAAAAGAATTTTGTCATTGGAAACCCAGAATAGGTGCTTATTAGGAGGAACCATTCCATATTTTCAGATTAAATTAGTTCTAGCTATTGTTTTTTGAAGAAAACCACAATTGATATGCGATTTAATAGCTTCTTATTCATATTTTAACTCATTCAGTGCCAACCCAGTTAAAATGGTTTGACGTCTATAGTCGTCAATGGCAGTGAATGAGTTTATAAGAGATTGTGTTTGATCATATGCTTCGCAGCTCAGTAACAGAGAACATAACTGATTGGCGTCCTTCCACGAGTTGCTAGTTAGATTTCATATTGTGGGACTCAATACAGACTGCCATGGCCTAAATAAAATATGGTCCAATAACATCCATGCATCCATTTTATGTACCGCTCAGTCCCCACAGGGGTCGCGGGCGTGCTGGAGCCTATCCCAGCCGTCATCGGGCAGTAGGCGGGGGACACCCTGAACCGGTTGCCAGCCAACCGCAGGGCACACAGAGACAAACAACCATTCGCACTCGCACCTGGGGACAATTTGGAGTCTTCAATCGGCCTACCAAGGATGTTTTTGGGATGTGGGAGGAAACCGGAGTGCCCGGAGAAAACCCACGCGGGCCCGGGGAGAACATGCAAACTCCACACAGGGAGGGCCAGAGGTGGAATCGAACCCGCACCCTCCTAACTGTGAGGCGGACCTGCTACCCAGTGCTCCACCGAGCCGCCTGGTCCAATAACAATTATTTTAAAATGATAGTGGCCTAGTGGTCAGCACAATTCTGAGCTTCAGGTTTCAAATCTTGGCAAATGTAGCTTTTGTTATGTAGAGCCCTATCCTTGCCCCCACGCCCCCCCAAAGACAAAAAAATCCGAGCTCCGCCCATGACGCTTGTCTATACAAAATGGATGTAGAGATGGTAAAGAATCAAACCCTTCCAACATTACACAACAATCCCAAACTCCCCCTCCCTCCGAGCTGCTGGTGGGCCCCGCCAAGTGCGGGGATTCTGCCTGTACTGGGTTATTGATTGGGAACCGGGCTGCAGCTCACCTGCTAATTGAAAGCCGATCGGGGGGGGGCCCTGGGGCAGAGCTGTAAAACAGGCCCCACGTGGCATTAAAAGCTGAAGGCTGACGGGCGACTGTAAATCCAGTGGCGCTAATAGCGCCGCTGTACATCCATCTGTGTGTACATGCACGCAGTGCACATATTGGTGTTTGTTCTGCTTAATGTGCACATATTAACCACAAATGTAAAGTACGTGCGAGTATCTGAAACGTGTGTACGGGTTTGTCTCCCGTGACTGTAAAGTGTGTTTTTAGTCGATAGTTTTATTTCAAGAATAATCTGCGTGGATGTAACTCAAGGCTTCTTTAGACAGCAAACTAGACCGAATCAATAGCGCGTCTGATAGTTGCAGCCAAGTGGTGCACTCCATTTTGCCTCAACTGCTGCAAGATATGATTAATCAACAAGTAATTCCACACATTTGACACAAGTATTAACATTCATTAAATGAGCAATTGCTCATTAAGCTCATTCCGATCTCTTTTGATAGCCCTGATCTTAAAAGTTCATTGTTTTACAGTAAAATTAGGGTTAGGGTTTCAAACTAGAGTTTGAAACTAGGGTCAGGAATTCAATCAAGGGTTAGTGTTTCAAACTAGGGTTACTGTTTTAAGTAACATTTATTTTCCAAAGGTGCGATATGCCACAAAATGCATGTTTAATAAGCCCAAACCAGAAAATCTGAATAAATTAATCACAGTTGCAATATAGGTACAATGATGACTCATTTACTAATTTTGGTAAACGTTCTAATTTTAAGCTTTCGAGGATGCAAAATTTTTTTGGGACATTCCGATCACGTTAAATCCACAAAAGGCTTCTAACGCCGCCATTATATCAGACTCTAATTTCATTGTGTGGTGGAGGGAATGGAGGGTGGTGGGGGGCCCGACTCAGGGGGGTTGGGTCGCGGGCTGTCCTGCAGGACGTCGTGTGGAAACAGAGGTTAATTGGATCGTAATTAGCAGCGGGGTGATTAATTGATAGCGTCAGTACATTTGGATGTTTCCATTGTGGGCTTGGCAAATGAGAGCATGCAAGGCCAGGGGAAGACAGGCAGAGGGAGGAAGATACACCAAGAGTGACATTATATTGATGACATTAACTTCCTGCACCACAACTCTATCCTTAAAAAGCAACAAATGTTGCCCAGTTTACCTTCAATATGTTATAATTAATAACAATATTCATCTAATGGAAGACATTGATCTTGTTCATGATTTTGACATTAATTAAAATCCTTATCAAGCGACTGCAGCATTTTCCCGGAATAGGTTGAATGCCAATGTTCGTCATCTTACTGTTTTAGTTCTCATTTAATATTGTACCTGAAGAATGGTTTAAAAAATAAAAGTCCTGGAACACAAATTGTTAGCCTGTTAGCGGTTATCAATTGAAATAGTGCTTGACTACAGGATAAAGTATAACATCCGTATTATTCTGCCTTCAAACTTTCATTGTCAGGTTGCCATCTTAATCAATGTTCATGTAGTACCAACTGTTAGCTATTAGCTTCAGACTATTAGTACTAATTCATCCTTTTTTTTTACATTCATAAATTCTGTGTTTTTTTTCAGTTAATGATGCAAAAATTGCTCATCATCTCTCATGTGATGCAAATTGTTCATTAAGTACAGGGTCTCTTACGCTCACGAATGTTGCAGTGGTGGTCCATATGAGGATAGAATTAAAATTAATCAAATGTGCCTCCAGTCGGGTCCTATCACACAGCGCCAGACTCCCGCCAATGAGCCCACGTCGCTAAATTTACATTTCATCTTCTTCAGGGGAAAGGTAGTGCAGGGGAGGTGGTACACAATTTTTCGGCCTGCCACTCGCCAAAAAGGTCCTGGAAGGATGCTAACGTTCTCCGGGCCGCACACGGTGAATCGCAGTGAAAACCCACCCGCCCCTTCCCAGGCACACTTTTGATAAATAAGTGGGAGAAAATAGAGGAGATGACAGCAGGGGAAATATTTGCTGTTGTATTTGGAACACTCCTCAGATGCAAAGAATGTGGGTCGGAGTATTTGCGCAGCTGCCTCCCAAGCAGAGTGTTTGAGCGTGTGCCCGCTAGAGTCTATTTGTTAGTCAAAGTCACAGCGCCTGTGTTCTTCAAGATATTCGGGCCTTTGGTTGTGTATTAATCCTACCCGTTCCCTCTCTCTCTTTATATACGTGTATATTTATATAAATATAGGAGTACAAAGGCATTGCAGTGTGTGTGGAGTGCGAGCGATGGGATATATATCTAGGGAAAAGCAAATCCATCTGTCTTTCTTGGATACAGGCACCAGAGACAAGGAAGACAGAGAGGTTCTGGCGCTCGTAGCTTCCTTATCACCGCTCGCTCACCACATGTTCACCAGCTTTCCAGCTTCCATCTTTCAAAGAAAAGTCGAGTCTCCGGAGAAAGCATTTGCATCGTATGCAAATCTGCTATTACCTTTGCCAAGCGTCAAAGTGCAAACGCTAAAGGTATTGTTTGATCGGCGTTTATGTGGAAACAGGGCAGGATTATGCTCAAAAAAATAATCTGCAAGGTTGGCAATTCAGGTGACCTCTCCCAAGGAGTCTATCCCAGCTGACTTTGACAACTTATTTACTGTTTTAAGGTTTTATATATTTCTGTTAACTAAATATAAACTCAAAAAAAAAGAAAACATACTTAGCAAGAGTTCATAACCTCCGGATTTATGCATGGCGCACGCAAGGTTATCAAAACAAAACAGGCAATTACAGCACACTGTAGCATTATTAAAATGCTCCTCTTGGACACAGTGGTACTGTTGATTGTATGTGATTTTTCCCAGTTCATTATACTTGAGGACAGCATGGCATCTCATGCGGAACTATTATGCGGAGAGTGGTAAATAATGGGTCTAAAAAAAAAAATGTCCTATTAAACTCGGCTGAACTTGGAGGGCGACGGATGAATGAACATAACTGTGTGTTTTTACATTTGTGTACCTCGCGTGGATGCTAATGGCAATCGGAACGCTTACAGATGAATAGCGCCATGTTTTTGTGTGTGTATTAAAATGCAACATTATTGGGGAATAAATTGGACTCAGAATTACAAATCACCTCAACCTTGCAAATGTGTACGCTGGACAGTTTTAAAAGTAATAGTAGAAGAAGCTTATAAAAGCATCAATCACGTCAAACACCATCATTCACATTTCTATTCGGTAAGTTGTTGCCTCTGCTATTATGGCAGCTGTTGTTTCATACGTTCCCCAGGCATGTCGTGTTTCTATTAGTCGGCATTTATAATGTAGAAATATAATTATTGTAACAGGGTGTCGAACAACGAGGCTGAGTTGACAAATAGTGACACAAAAACGACTGTACTGTCATAGTGTACCATCCTGAGTGTTTGTGATTTGTTTATAGTATTTCTAAAATGATTTAAAATCTAAACAGAACTGATTTTTAAAAGACATTATATCGACTGCTAAAACCCCCCCAAAACCTGTCTCGCAAAGTACTCCAATAAGCATGCAGGCTTTAAATGAATTAAATTTACAGGGATTCTACTGAGTGCCTTGTAAAGGATTCAATTGGTGATTACAGCCTTCTGCTTTGAATGCAACGGCTGATAATGGACCCATATACTGTATTTGGGACAGATGTTTGATGAGAATGCCTGTTTAGTAACAAGCGCCAACCCTGGGGGAACTTTACGTCCTCTCCTTATAAAAATAGAGGTCCAAAGAAGAAAACAGAAGCTTTTTCTTCAGGTTTCTGGTAAACAAAGTCTTAGCTGAGTGCAGTTTAAATTCACACATCATTAGTATGCAAATAGTGAGCTCAGACTGTGTTTAGACAGCGCCAGTGGACCGTGTTTCATTTGATTACATGATGTCCCTCAACGTTGCTCACCGGGCCCAGCGGCTTTTTTTTTCATCTGTCCCGTCGTTGACCCTCCGTTTCTGTCAAACGACCCGGCCGTGACACAGTTGCGCCGGCTCGTTCGGTACCCACATTGCCAACGTCCTTCCTTTGCACTCATACTGCATTTGTCAGTTTTGTTCTCCTGCTACTTAGCCCTGAGCTCCCTTTTTTTCACTTCAGATAATTCTGAAAAAAAGACAGGATTAAACACAATAAAATAATTTAGCATTCAGCTAAACCTTCCCAGAAACTTTGCATGACTTCACCGTACAAAAACGTGGAGGAAAAAGTCAAAGAACGAGTTCCAGCTAGCTAGCTAGCTACTTAGCTAACTACGAATATGCTTTATGCCAGCCAAACGGAGCAGGAAACAGTCAAGTGAACACGCCATTTGGGAATTCATCCATCTTTTTTCTATTCCGCCTATCCATTGCAGGGTTATAGCCCATCACATTAAACTTGGGAGGCCGAGAAGTAAGATACCCCCTGGACACATTGCCAGGAGATTCGTCGAATCTTTGGTGGCTGAAAAACCAGCAATTCAATTAAAGGTTCGAGAAAAATACGCTCTGCAAGTCATACAGAGTCCAATAGCCTAATAACATTGTAGCAAGATGAGAAAAATCAAAGCACTTAGACTTCAGGCTATGTTGTTCGATGAAAAAGGACCAGAGTTTGGTTGCAAATTGGAGAGGTCGTATGTAGCATGAGAAAAGCTCCCGAATCATCCTGTAGATGGTGATAATGTGCATTACAAAGGATAACCGTCAAATGTGTGCTGCCCCCAACCAGAAATATTCCAGAAATGCCACCAAAATCTAAACCACAATTGCATGGCTTCATTCTTTCTTCAAACCATCCACAGAGTTTGTTAAAAAATAAAAACATTAATAATTCACCTCACAAGGAAGTATCACTACAGTGTAAGGTTTTAGAGTTGCCAGATCTTACCAGGGAAAAGAACAGAGGCAGCTGAATAATTTAAAGAAGAAATACGTGTTTTTGTCACGTTTTAAAATGTTTATAGTGTCATGTGACATACTTTTGTCATAACCCCGATGATCACGAATAACAGTTAGCTTTTTCACCCCAATGTTTAGCTTAACTAAAACTTAAATTATTATAAATAAATATGTAAATTATATTATATATATGTATAGTATATATATATGTATAAATTAAACTTCCTGCTTCTTATAAACAAACCCTGTTGCCCTCTATTGTGGGGCTGTCCAACACAAATTTGAGTTTGCGTTACCACAACGACTGGGGGAGGCGCTCGGGAGTTGAATGACGCCAGCCAATTCAGAACCTGAATAGCTTTATTGTCATTGTACCGCAGGGTGCAACGAAATGGAACCGACACCGCCCATCCAAGAGCCGTGGAAAAAAAAACAATGACCACCAGGGGGATACCGAAAGGTAGTCCGCCTTTTACGGTGCCCCATTTTCGCAGATGAAAAGAAAAAACATAAGGGAGCTATAAGGGAAGCACAGTATGGATGAGTATGATATGTAATCTGGAAGAAAAGGCCAAATTGTGGAAAAAAGGAAGCACCCATAAAAACAGTAAAAACATCCATTGTGATTTCTCTGGAGGCCGCGCCTCATCACCGAGCTGCTGAGTTATAATAAATTACATGTCAATTAGTGCTGTGGATCCGTGTGTCATCAAATATACACATTAAAATTTAAAATTAATTAAAATAAAAAATAAATATTAAATGCAAAAAATATGTAACATATAATATACTACATATTATATTAAAAAATAACATTTTATAATGTACACCCTCTAAGTTGACTGTCCTTCAATCACACTTTGAGCTTGGCAGAGGTAATGATGGAGACATGCCCTTGCGGATGAGCGGCGTAAATTCTCCTTTGCGTTCATCCGTCTTTCCCTCACATGACGACTGCGCTGTCGCCGAATCAATTGCGGGAGGCAAGCGAAACATTAATTTGGGGAGGGGATTCTCGGCACGGGCTTTGGTTGACTTCCTTGGCGACATAGAGCTGAAAATCGGAAGGACGCAAATAGCCCGCTGGGCCTCAAGATAATGGTCCTATGCACATAAATTATGGCAGGAGCAGGATGGCATTTGACAAGCAGCGGTAACTTACTATTATTGCCTGCAACCCATGATGACAATTCCCGCACTAGCCAACAGGTCGGAGCGATGTAATATGCATGGGATTCATGCAAATGCTTCCAACGCACGTCAAGAATATTGCCGCCACTGGCTAGAAGCCTTGTATCTTGGAAAAGCAGCCTCACTGTCAACCATGCATCATATTGTACTTTATGAATAGATTTGGAGCCCCCCCTCCCTCTTTTCCCCAGGGGTGGGGCGGGGTCGCACAGCTGGCAACCCCCCTATAAAGAGCCACATAAACTTTGCCGCCCAGGTAGACGCCTGGAAATTACAAGCGGGGCTTACGAGGGTGCCCTGGAACAGCAGGGATCTAATCTCCCAAAGCCAGCATCACCGCTTCCGTGAATAGTCAACGGCGTCACAATAAAAAAGTGGCATCATCGCCACCAAGCGCATTACGGCTTAGTGGAGACACATCACTTACATTCCCGCCACAATGGGGACTCCTAACCTTGTGAAGAGTGTTGTTCTCTTCTGGCTATTTATGCCCTACTTTTTTGCACGGCTCGCCGTCGATGCCGAAGAGCCGTCATGGCACGCCGCCGCCGATATATTCGAGGCTAATGGCGAAACGGCGGGGGCACCCTGACACCCTAATGGTGCTGATGGTTAATGTTTTCATTTGGATTGAATGGGAAAAGTAGTAGCCACATGCAAAGGGCATTTGGTCCGAAGACCGTTTCAACAATAGCATTCATGCAGAGCAAAGATGAGTAGACGAGTAGACGAACTGATGTTGACCATTGTGTATGTAATTTTACACGCTAATATTTGCATTACGAGTGTATGCAAATTAACCGACTGTTTAAAGTGTGTGTGTGAAAGGACAGTTGGATGTTTACGCCGTGTGAATGAATGTGGTGGACCGTTGTTGGTATAAATCTTCAACATATAAACAATGACCAGAAAATAACGTCACGGAAAGTGAAAAACGATTTAAAAGAAGTGAATGGACATAAACGGTCAGTTTACTTGTTCAAAAGAGAGGTAGGAAGTAGGAAGAAGTTATAAAATTTTCATTCGGCTACATTTGACTCAGATCTGATTGTCTGGAAAGGATCGGCAAAATCTGGCATCTGGAATGATGTCATAACTTGCTGATCGATAATGACAATTAATGATGTCATCGAGCAGATCCGCAAAATAAGACAAGGCAATCTCGTTCACTTCAGGGACATTTTGTGCTGCTAGAGTTAATTTTCCGAAGTTTCTCAGCATTTTCAGTGTTTCTCAGATTTATTTTACAATCCCCCAATATTTGTGAATAATTTGTTTTGTTTTCTTAGTGGGTGTTGCATTCCCAAAAGCATATATACAAATTATTTTTACACACATCAACATCCGTGTGTGTGTGCGCATGTGAACGAACAGACCGATACATCCGGAGATGTTTCCTATATTCCCATCTTTACCTTGCCCCCCAGTCTTTGTGCTGCCTCATTATTTGTCTGCAGGGTTTTCATTAGATTCCCCAACTAGCAATTAGCGCTCCTCTCCGAAGCAGAGGTGAAACAGTGGCACTCGATGCCCCTTGCCTTTTATTGCATGGTTAAGTAGACTTCATGCGGCTATTAATAACACCGCCGCTATAGCTTAGAAAAATATGCACTTTGGCTAACTAGGTTATTGCATTGTTTACTTTGCCTCAAAACATCACAACGAACAAATGTACCTCCTGTCCTTTCAGTCTTATTTCCTTCCTTCTCCAAAGCTCCATTTTTTCCCCCAGTTTGGGTACAAAGAGATGCAGAGAGAGGAAAGTTAATTAGAAAGACGTCCACAGAGGGGAGAAAGGAAGTGGGGGTGTGTTTTTGGTAATGGAAAAGGAGCTCTGCATGGAAACAGATGGGCCTGAATTTATTAACTTGCAGGAACGCTTGAAGGAAGCTGCCGCGACCAGAAGAGAGCAGACCAGACGCCAGGCCGGTCAGTGTCTGGACCCAAACGCTCGTAGGAGGCTCAGTACAGGTTGGGGCTGTCTGGCACCCAAAAATAGAACGCAGATTTATCTCCGGAGTGTTGCAAATGACCCGTCAGTGCGGAACAATGGATGCAATCCGCCTCACTGGTTGACATCCTTTAGTACACAATTTGACAGCCGAGACGAGTAATGGAGTCTTTATTCGCGTCAAAAGTTAGTTTTTGGATGTGAGGGGACTCAATTTTTTACACTCTGGATGCGCTAAACACTCAAAGACAAAAAATATAGCAGGCGATGGGTAGAGTGGAATTGAGTGAGTGGGCTGTAAACAAAAGAATATCTTCAAGAACGGAACCTTTGCAGTACAAGCAGAAGCTAAACCCACACTGCCTGCATCAAATTTAGCTACACAGCTACACAATCATATTGACTTTTAGGCTAATAGACTCTAAATCAGGGATGAGCAACTTAAATCCTGGAGGGAACCCATAGCAATTTCCTAATCAGATGTATGACAGAAATGCTCTTTCAAATATTGACAAAATGGATGCAAAACACATTTCATTTTTGACAATATATTTTTCAATACATGTATAAAGGATGCACCATCTTCCTAATTTGACAACAACGGGTTTGAAGAAATAAACAAAATAACCAATAATTGAATTAATGTTTTTTTTTGTTTAAGTGCAAAGGGCTCTCTTCCATAAAAAGTACCATTCCGGGATGGCACAAAAATGATGAGAAAAAAATGAGATTGATTTTCTTTTCTCCAAAATTAACCAGTGGTGATTGGTGGTATTACTATTTAAAATGAGTCAAAAATCTTAAAGCTAAATGGGACATATTGTTTGCATATTTGCTTCATATTCTTAGTCAACCATGCTAATAAGTTTGCCTTCTGGTAGAAGTACCATGTATCTACCGTATATACGTATTTATCCATCAGTATACAGTCAGTAGTTGTAAAGTTTGGCAGAGCTCCCGTGCGCTCTCCCTCGACACTCTTACTGTTTACATTTGGCAGAGTGCTGTAAGCATTTAGCAGCCTCAACTCTAAAGTGTGCACTTCTACTTCCCCATTGAACTCTCCCCACTTCCTGTAAATTAGACGGCTACACTTGGTTCCGGTCCAAACCTTTTGCTTGTAACTGCACACGGCTACCCATTGCATGTGAATATGCTAAACAATAAAAACAGAAAAAAAGAAATGTGGTCCTAGAGGGATTACAAATGCGGTGAAAAGCACGTTATCTTGCAGGAAACTGGCTGCTGCCGCGCTTAGAAGAAATCCACAACAGCCCGCAGCCTGCTCCGCATCACAACAACACTCTTAATTGTAGCATCTCCAAAACATCATTTTAAGTCAATCTTATTGCCAATTCTACTTTCGCCTTGGGTTACACATTAGCTCATCATTTCACAAAACACCCAGCGGAGCAATTGGTGTGTAATTTGCTGCCATAGCAAGGTGTGAGAAGCTGAATTATAACCGTAATTTAGCAAATGGAGTTCAATGATCTATTATAAAACTATATGTTTTGGCTTGGCACCTTTCATCAGGCGTGGAGGAGGAAAAAGAAGTCAAATAAAATTTTCATAAAGAGTGAAATATGGAAAAGGAACGCTTTTTATGGCCAGGCGCGTGTGCGTCGGTGCGGTTTAACGGGACTTCGTGTGGAAGTGTGACAAACCACGTGTGTGTGTGTAAAATACATCCATTCGACAGCGAAAACAAACAATTGTTATCTTTCAAGCTCAATAAAGAACATGCCGGATGCAAGAACACGGCTGCGAAAGGAAACTTGTTTGACAAGAAGGAGAAAATGGGCAGATTACAGTTTACAAGCTTCTGTTTAAATGCGATAGAAAAAACATTTTTGTGATAGAAAAACAATGAGATGTGCGATCTGCGATCTTTAACCTTTTGTCTATTTATTCGCCACACAAAAGGGATTGTTTACTGGTTTTGATTCTGTCATCCCTTTCAAAAATTTTTTGAAATTTTGTCACGTTCAACTTGAGATGTTCAAACTTATCTTAAATGCAAACTTGAGCCACGTTTGCGTTCAAGTACGATTCAAGGACTTGAAATTTCTTACTAAATTTCCGCTGAATTTTGACCCAATGGAAAACCAAAAATTTGGTGTCATGGAATTTTGCTGATTCTAAGACCTTCTAGATTTTAACACAAAAAAATAATAAAAAAATAACTAGAAAACTTGTGCAGTTTGAAAAGTTGGACGGAAAAACAGACTCGAATTTTTTTTCCACACAATGTTAGTGCTTTATAAAGAAGCTTCTTGGTCTATTGAAGTCTTCTTTTTCATCTCCATGATATAAACCACATAGCAGTCAGACCTGTTCAGTCGCTTCAGCCCATTTTTAGTCTCACTTTGTCACATTATGGTTGTTCGCATTAAATTTGAGGAAACATTCCTTTTTCTTTTGTCTAAAACTGTCGCAAGTGTAAAGTGGAGACACCCCCCCGGAAACATTCCGTTAATGGTGGGTCTTTAAGGCACCACAGAGTTGTCACCGGCGTCTATTTTTACTTTGGCGGGACGAACGGGGCGGCATCCGAAGCTCACGGCGTCGACACACAAACGTTGACGCTTCCCGTCGCCTTAGCAAGCGGCTCACAAGCTGCTCTTGCCTTCCTCTCACGCCGCATGGGCGAGCCTTAAATAAAGCGGCGGGCTCCACACTAAATCTATTTTTCATTAGCTTTTAGCACTGCGCTGTGCGCGTTCTTTGATTCCATGCTGCAGCTTTTGACTCTGCTCATCGTTTGGACTCTGATGAAATCTTTTTTTAAACTATACAGGCAATGTTTTAAGTAAGCTGAGAAGCAGTCTTAACGCTTATGCAAGCAGAAAATGATAGCTAAGTCCTAGTTGACGTTGAGTAATTAAAATGTATTACATTTCTATTTTGTGTTTGCTTTTTTAAATAATGTGTTCATTGATTTAGATAGATAGATAGATAGATAGATAGATAGATAGATAGATAGGTAGGTAGGTAGGTAGGTAGGTAGGTAGGTAGGTAGGTAGGTAGGTAGGTAGGTAGGTAGGTAGGTAGGTAGGTAGGTAGGTAGGTAGGTAGGTAGGTAGGTAGGTAGGTAGGTAGGTAGGTAGGTAGGTAGGTAGGTAGGTAGGTAGGTAGGTAGGTAGGTAGGTAGGTAGGTAGGTAGGTAGGTAGGTAGGTAGGTAGGTAGGTAGGTAGATAGATAGATAGATAGATAGATAGATAGATAGATAGATAGATAGATAGATAGATAGATAGATAGATAGATAGATAGATAGATAGATAGATAGATAGATAGATAGATAGATAGATAGATAGATAGATAGATAGATAGATAAAATGAAAATAAATAAAATAAATAAATAAATAAATTGTGTTTGGCCGGGTAATGAGCGTTAAATTGTTGAGTAATCAGTACAGAATCTGGATGAAGGGATGTCTCTGTCAAAAAAAGTTTTAAAAAAATATCTGTTTGTGTCTCCGTTTTTCAAGCAATGGTGTCGCCGTCGGTGCCGTTGACCCTCCACTCCCTCATCTCCGTGTAAAACTTTTCAAGTTGTCAACGTCTCTGCACCAATGTCACCAAGACAAACCCGCTCCATTTCAATTCACAGCCTGTAGTTCTGAAAACCTTTGTACTCATAAAACTGCGCAGCCGGCAAATACGTCGCTTTGTGACTGTAAAGGCATCGCATGGGTCCTCCAGAGGACCTTTTTACATGCTGTATTTTCATTATTGTATAATGATTATTATGAAGAGATAAAGCCACGCTGCTAAAAGAAATAATGGTCGATTTGAAATCCAAGGACACTGCGGCGTCTCTCCATATTGCTTGACTCTAATTTCATAAAAAAAAAAAACATCTGTTAAATGATGCCTCGGCAAATTGAAAGAGCCATTTTATTGGAATGCTCTCCGAATGTCGGTGACATTGCGCTGATGTTATTGTTGGTAATGGCGAGCTCAGCAGGGTGTTTATTTGAGGAGCGCTTGGCCTGACAGCTCTTGGCAAGTGTTTTTTTTCCAAGCTGTTGTTTCCCAGACTTTGGCCCGCGACCAAAAGAATTAAAGTCCTAAGCGTCTGTATATTCAAATAAAGGCCTTGATTACAAGTGCGATTTGTCACCGTGATTAATTTTTGTGTGGACTGACTGGAGAAACAGGTTGTGTTTATTAAATATGGTGCGGGGTTTATCTTCTTGAAGCTAGTTTGTCCTGGATTGATTCAAATGAATAAAGTACAGTAACAGATAAAATAGAAAATAAAAAGTTCATTTGTTACTTTTTTTTTCTTTAACCCTTGTTTGAAACATTTGGAGGTTCAACTAAATCAGATCAAAGCAAGGCTCGATACGAGCGACTTTGACAAACAGAGAGGCAACAACAATTTAATGCATCCCTGATATATTACGCCACATTCCTCCAAGATGTTCCCCGTGCGAGTTTTATTTTTAATGGTATTATAAAACACGGCGTGCGCATAAGAAACAGAAAAAAAAAAAAAGCAAAACTTTTGTGAAGTGAAGTTACAGATGCTGCTCGTAACGCAGCCGTGGGTACTTTTCAAATCTATATCAGGGGAATTGAGGTTGACAAAAAAAAAAAATGCCATCAGGTTTGCAACAACAGCCTCAGGGAAGGGGACTGGGAGGAGCTTGTAAAAGCTAAACACAACACAAGCAGACACAAAACAAAGGTGGGCCTGCTTGCTTTTGTTTGTTATGTTTTAAATATTTTAGACGTTATCTTGAAAATAAGGAAAGGGAATAAGATGACCTCAGAAAAACTACATAAGCACGAAAAGAGTATGCAAAGTGAACGCCTGAGTTGGGATTCGAACCCAGAAGCCGCCATGGGGCGGACCCGCCAACCACTAGTGAATTCTGCCTCAACCCAACTCAAAAATCTTAATGAGGAAAGTCTACAAATGATCAATGCATACGGTGAAACATGGGAGTAGATGAGCGACGTTAACATTCCGCATAAAACATGAGTGGATGTCTGTGCATATCAAAATTCAAGTGCAAACAGTGAGTGAGTAGTCAGAGGGAGCATTTGTATTTTGGGGATTCATTAGCATCCAGGAAAAGGACGTCTCACTACGATCCACTGACCTCTCATTTGTTTTGTTTTTTCCATTTCATTTATTCCCTACCTTGTAATCACGAGCTCATCATTATTCACCGAAACGTGAACAACACACCGCCACACAGAGCGCATTCATATGAGGGAGGGGGGGATAGAATAAAAAGTCCAAATAACAATGAAACTAAAGATAATTTACAAAAACATTCTTCAGCATTCCCCCACGCTTCCCTTTTCCCATTTGGCTAAGTATAACTGGCAAGTCTAATTACCTCAGATGCTAAATTCACTCATGGACAAAACTGCTGAGTGCATTTCAACACTGTTGCTAACCAAAACAGCAGCACTTCGCGATGTGTAAAAAGGTCTGTCTCTCTGATGAATTTCAGTGCCAAATAATTTTATGTTAATTTGTTCTTTTTTCCAGTTGACTGGTGTGTCCTCGTTCCACAATTTGCCATGTGTGTTTGTTATGTTATGTCATGTTAAGCCACACTGCTGTGGCCCTAAGAAAAACATTCCACGAAATTGTTTTAGTCGCAAATGATGACATCTGAGTGATAATTTATACATCCAGCCTAGCATTCAGAATACCCCCCCTCAGGCTATGAGGTTTCTGGCCCCTTCTGTTACTCCGCACACAAAAACTACTGTCACACCTCTTAGTGCATGCGGCATGAATATCAATGATTGCTCCCCCTTTCGAACCTAGGGCCAGTGGAAAAATGTTCATGCATGACGACGCACCACCTGGCACCATATTCCCCCTTTAACGCCGTAATGAAAACACAGTATCAAGGAATTGTGCGTGACACATACATATATTGTGACGTTACAATAAGTCACCTTGACGGCCGCGCTATGAGTCATTCTAATATTCTGAACAGCCGAGCTTTGAATGTTACCAAAATGATTTTTGCCTATGAGGCTCGGAGCTAATGGCTGAAATGGACGTTTTCCATCCAGAGTTAATTTGAGTGAAACGCGGCTCTCGGTGAGCGGGCACCTCATGGGATTTTTCTTTCTTTCCATGTCAAATTCATACAAGCATTCCGAGTTTTCCTTTTGAGGCTGAAAGGGGAACAATTGGCATGTAAAGAAGCCAAGAAGAAGAAGAAGACAAGCTTGCTCGTCTTCCAACAAAGATGACACGAACACGCCAGCCGCAATTGACGAACAAACCTGCGGCTTCAAAGTCTTCGCAGATGCGAGGGCAAACCATACCGCAGGAGGAAGAGGAGGAAGGAACACAACGTAAGTTAAATACAAAAGAAGAAAAATCTGAGCGCAGAAGCCATTTTCGGAGATGCTCGACGAAGACATAATTGCATAGAAAATGAATACATTTACAGAACAAAGCCACAGCCAGATGTTAGTTTCAATCTGGGAGGACTGTCGTCCCAAATGAATGCGCACATTGACAGTTGACACGCACACACACACACATTTGCAGTTTTTCTAGTTATGGTCAATTTTTGGCTTTGTGTTACACAGTCACCATTGCACTATAAGCCATTTGTTGAATGGGACAAATTACTTAAACGGGAACACGTTAAACTCGTGAGTCAAGATGAAAAAAATAAAATAAAATACATTAAAAAATAAATAAATAAATGAATGCTGTCTTTTCATACAAATTACGAGCAAGGAGGCCTAAACGTATTATGCTTGCCTTAATGTGAGCTGTCTGATGGTGATTTATTATCTTCAATGGGCCATTTAGCAAATGATAGCAAATGAATTTTCATCTGTCACCATATAAAAATATATATACGTTTAATGACACAAATGGGCAAACAAATTCAAGGATATTCAAGCAGAGCACACGCGTCACTGCTTTGTAAGCTAGCATGCGTCGCTCATTAGTAGCGCTTTTAATTGACTTGCGACATGCAATCAATTATTGATACATGATCCGACGCCATTGCATCTAACTTAATTACCCGTATCAGCGTGGGGGCCTCACTGCCCTCGTATTGACGCCATATCCCCGACTGCGCTAATTATTAGCATTCTCCACGTGTGGCTCGCGCGCTCATGCCGACAGGTCACGTGCAGGTTTCTATCACCTGCTAACGATTTTGCGTGGCATCGTTGAAAATAAGGGCTTGAATTGACTTGAATCAAATACAAGGAAAGTAAGGGTGAGAAACATACAGCTTGTTGCCCATACACAGACCGCCACAGCAGCTGGCCCGGCCCGCTGTGCAACGTGGACAATTCAAGTTAACATCAAGTTATTCTGTGCTAACATTCTGGAGCTCTACTCTAAATATGTGATGCTCTTTATCTGCAGACCTTGTTGGGAAGAGTTCCAAACATGTCTGTCTGTGTATAAATTGGTGTGCCATACGACATTTGTCTTTATTTTCATTCCTTCTTTGGAGGAGTCCATGCCTGCTTGGTTGTGACTCAATTAGTTATAAAATAATAATGAATAATTAATTATAAAATAAACACATGAATTTATTTGATGGTAATGTAAACAGTGTCTAAATAAATAAATAAATAAATAAATAAATAAATAAATATTCAGTGTTTATGATAAGGTTTTATCTATTTGCTTATATTATAATAAATAAAAAGTACAAAGGTAAATTATATTGATATGTACATTATTTAACACAATACACAAAAATATTATATTAACACAAAAATTATATTGATATGTAAATTATTTAACACAATAAAACATAACGGGTAAACTTTTATTTAAATATCTAACTCTATCTGTATACTGTATATAAAAACACACTGACAGAAAAGCGGTGGAGTTTACAGTACTGTTTGCCTTCTGTGTTAGACCCCGCCCCTTGTCACTCCCCGCTCTCCTATTGGCTCAGAGGGCGGGCGCTTGTTATATGCAAATGAGACGGTGGGGGGCCGCGTCTGTTTGTAAAAGTGACGTCACGACAAACGACGGCGAAGGGGAGTAGAAAGGGAGGGGAGGGGGGAAGGGGGATTTGAACGTAATAAAAAAAGAAAAGCAAAAGGGAGGTGGGGGGAGAGCGAAAGAGCGAGAGAGAGAGAGAGAGAGAGAGCGAGAGAGAGAGCGAGAGAGAGCGAGCGAGAGAGCGAGAGAGCGAGAGAGCGAGAGAGCCGAGCCCCGCCGGCGGCCCATTGAGGAAAGATGGCCACAGTCAGTGCAAACGGAGTGCTGCGGGAGAATGGATTCAGCACCACGGACAGCGGCGGCAGGATGAACGGGCTCGGCCTCGGTAGTCAGAACACCATCCCCATGAAGGACCACGACGCCATCAAGCTCTTCATCGGCCAGATCCCACGCAACCTGGAGGAGAAGGACCTCAAACCGCTCTTTGAGGAATTCGGCAAGATTTACGAACTCACGGTACTGAAAGACAGGTTTACCGGGATGCATAAAGGTTGGTTCTGGATGATTTTACTTATTTGGTGTAACTGAGCAAACTGTGACCTCATTTTGTTTTTTTTGTTTTATTTATTTATTTGTTGGGGAAGCGCTGAGGAGCGGAGCGAACTATTTAACACGTGCATGTGGTTTGAAGTGTGTTGATTGCATGAGCACGTGAAGGCAGCTACACGCCTTTTGTGCGCGCATGTGTGTGAGCGGGTGCGCGTGTGTGCGTGTGTGTTTACGTTGACAATCATGAGGTGTAAGGGGGCGGGACCCCGCTGAGATACTCGTGCGGCTTTGCAACGCGGCACCCAAAATAGATAAAAGAAATGGATGGTGGTAAACTTTTAGGGCAGGGTTCTCACTGTACAACCATTTTTCAATCATACTAAGACGCGCGCACGCATCCACGGACGCGCGCATACGCACAATAAGTCAACAATAGATGCTGCGTGAACTTTTAGTAGGGGTCTAAATGTTTTTATTTCCCAGCACCCCCTCACGCACAAATCCGCATTTTTATGTCAGTGGTGTTTATTTAGTCAACTGCAGATGATAGAAGAAATTATTTATCTAGGACAAATCATTTTCTTTTTCATGATTTTATTTATATGCGGAAAAAAAACGCCAAAAAATGAAGGCAGACTGGGTGGAGCAAATATGTTATAAAACTCCTCGGGACATAAACCTGTAGCGATACACACAACAGTGTGGCGTTACCACATATCATAGTGGCTGTCTCTAAATAAGATCACTTTTATTACTGTAGAGAGAAGAAGGCAAAGGAATGCCATGAACTAAGGCAGACTGGGCATGTCGAATAAGTCACGTAACTCCCCCTAACATAAACACACACACAACATTGAGTACACGTCAGTCAACTGGAAATCAGAGCATATGTAAAGATGCCTTCCCAACATAACATATGATCAGGAAACTCATTCCGCACTGAAATTCATGAGAGGCAGAGCTTTTTACAGATTGGTAGTCCTGCTGTTTTGGTTAGCAATTGTGTTCAAATGGGCTCCGCAGTTTTGTCCATGAGTGAATTTAGCATCTGAGATAATTAGACTCGTCAGTGTTATTTAACCTCATGGGAAAATGCAGCCGTCTTTTGGGGTGTGGCATTAACTAGTCCCATATTAGCATGGTGGCCACATATTTTGCACCGCACCTTGACTGTTCAGCAGCGTAGTGCTGCAAAACACCGGCGACACGTTCTCCTCGTCGCCTCCGCCGACCGAGAGATCAGTAATCACCTCGTAATTGGGACGACAAGCCGCTGATTACGCGGAGATCGATCACTTCTTAATGATAACCAAAAAGCGAGAGTGCGGGACTTTTTCTAGGCACAGGGAGCCATTAAGTCCAAAGTCCATTAGGCAGAACTTTAATTGCTTTCTGCACTTTTCCTATATGTTCAATGCACGTCTTGTGCCACAATAAATGAAACCCGTGTGAGTTTTTTTTTTTCCCACCAAGAAAACACTTGGTCGATTGTTTCTTTTTCTAATAATTTCAATTATATTTGTATTAATTATATATGATTGTATTAAATTTGTATTTGATTTAATAATAAGCCGTCCATTTCGGTTACCAAATGTGGCCTTAAAGTGGCTCCTTGTCAGTCATTTACAATTTAGTATTGCCATTAACATTCACAATCATTCCTCTCAGCACAAACTGTCAAATTATGTATGATATGTAAGTCGCTGGCTACAGTTCATGATCTTATTGATCGCATTGAGATGAGTTCAGCTCAAGCAGCCTTGAAAAGTCTCCCCGTCCCCTCCTGCACCACCTGTTCCTCCCGCGCCCCACCTCTTTCCCCGCTGTGATCGATTAAAACAATATCTCCCGTTGCCGTTGTTGACGCACCGTCCTCGGCCATCCCTGAATGTCAACACCAAGGATGAGAGAGGTCCGAGTCGGAAAGAGAGTGATAATCCTGCTCCGAAGACGGACCTATGCGGGAGCCCCCCCACCACACCCCCACCTCGAGGTTGCTCTGCGGCGGGCATTCATTCCTGTCAATCCGTCCCATTAGAGATTCAAAGTCACTTTGTGTGCACTTTTAATGGGATTTCACCAATGCATTACAGGGATGAGTTTTTGCTCATGTAACACATGTTCATGTGATAGTACGAACCAGAACAGGATGCAAGAAAATGGGATTAGTGCCTTTAAGGAAAACCAAAGTAGGTGAAGTGAATCGGCGCCCTTTAAGGGACAAATAAAAGATGTCATTGGATAAACGAAGATTATTAAGTATATGTTGTATTAATTCTACAATCATAGTTTTGCTAGTGCTGTTCGGTATTTTATTTTGAAGAGGTGTCCCATATTGAGCAGGTGTGGTAAAAATAATGATGATGGAGTGACCGATCAATGAAAACGGACTGGTTTGGCGTAAAATAATGACGAACTGAGGATGGCCTGGCCACTGGTGAATAACGGACCGGCAAAATGTATTGACTCATGTATTGAATCACTTTAAATAACATTGAGTCTTCCAAATGGCCAGACTGGATAGATAAAATCAAGATAAAAACATTTTTAGATTCCCTCAATCAATCAATAACTCCACTTTTATATCTAATTGTCATTACTTGAAGTGTTCTATCCAGACAACATTTCACGTCACTGCAAGTGTGTGTTTGTTGTCAGGTAGTTTCAACAATCTCCTAGTTGTGGGGGGTTGACTTTACAGAACCGGAGGAGGGCATGACGCTCGTCAGCCCAGGTTGCACCGTTTAACATCCATCATTCTGGCCCGGCACTACATTATCATAACGCTTAGTGTCAGCGTCGGAGCCCGTGTGCGCCGCTCAGACATGCTGAATGATGGCGGGGGGGCAAATCCCGTGCTTGAATAGCGTTATTTATCAATCCGTCTGCGATGCTGAGAGGAGACGCACCGCACAGCCCGTACAAAGACAGCCTAAATGTTCTCATCCATTGCCTGCTCATCGGAGGCTCCATGCATGCAATGAATACAGCGAGAAACCCTTGCAGGGATTCCGCCGCCCGCCATTAATAAAACATCCCCGTTCCAAAATACATGACACGGGATGTTTTGTTCATATTACTTTTTGATTTTGTGATTGACGAGCTAAAGCTGGAAGCGTGATGAGTGATGGGTCATGTATGTTGCAGTCAAGTGAACAAGACAGCTTGTGTTATAATGTCCGGAACAGCTCGTTCCAGACCAGAGGAGGTAAAAACACTCAACGGGCGAGGATCTTAGCGGCCATGAGTCATTCAGGGCCATTTAGAAAAATTACATTTAACACAGTATAGACAGAAACCAGCAGCCCAGTACTGAGCTGTTACTGGTCCTAAATTTAAAAAAAGAAAAAGTGGGTTGCATCAGGAAGGGCATTCGGCGCTAAAGCGTGCCAAACAAATCATGCGAGTGACTCACTGTCACGACCCCAGATGGGACAAAGTGAAAGTTACAACGATAACAATCAGTAAAATACATTTGCACTAGACTGGAAAACTCAAGTGTTGATTTCTGCTTACTAATGTTGTCATCTCAAGCTGCTACCCCTCCAAAAACTGAACAAACAACTGGGCTGACTTTGGTGTTTCTGACAGGAATGAAAAGAATGAAAACTGAGTAAACTGAGTCGAACAAAAAAAATAGATAATACATTCAGTCTTAATTCTAATTCTTTTGTCGACAAGGGTTCTTCCAAGAATACCCGGTCCTTCAAAATTTGCCTGATTGTGATTCAATTTGAATCACATTTATTAGCTAGAAAGAGGGGTGATGCTACTGTGTGGTCTGAGGGAGCTGCTGTTCTAGCTAGTTTCAACGAGACAAGAAATAAGGTGTGTAAAGTGTAGCCTAATTCTCAAATCCATGGGGCAATTTGACGAAACTTGTCATTTAAACACCAGGGAATCGTTTTTAATTGTGAAAGGGAAAGAACATTTTCAGAATCTTCAATTATGAACATCTGCTCAACATGTCTGCCTGCATGTAATTGTCAGTTCATAGTTAGTTTTAAAAAAGCAAGGAACTCAGAAAGTAAGTTTTGAAAGTAATCAAACAAATCATGTGGGACTGACTCCACTTTTTGCATTTAAATAGAATTTGTGGGACTTTTGTTGTAATGATGGAAAAGTAAATTGTCGCCACCCCACTTAACCTGCTCATCACAGGACGCTGCCACTTCCTCTGTTCAACAACCGCCACACTTTCTAGCCCTCATTTCCCAGCCTTTGTCCATTTAACTCGACCAACTTGCACGTTTAATTGCTTCAGAAACTTGAAATATTGACGTGAAAGATTGCTTTTTATTGCATCTGCTAGCTGAGAGAGCTTTCCCGCCATATGCTACGCTTTTACATATAATGAACAGATAGTTTGAGTTGACTTAGTTTGTGATCCAATCTGCTTCAAGAGGGAACAGATTTTGTGGCCTTTCCATAACTAATATACTGTCATGATAGGATACACATTTGCCCGGTAGAATTCATCCCCACGTGCCATGTTGTTGCCGAGGCATCATCATTAGTCAATTCACACGTTTTACGCTGACAGCGACAACCTGCCACCAGCTGCTGTACTCGGCTTAAATGTCTCTTCTAAGCCCCATCAATTCTCAAAACAAGCTCTCTCAATCATAGTTCTTTGCGATTAAAATACCAGAACCAAAACTACAATACATAATTGACATGAATCTCACTGGAAGCCTTACAGATGGTCTGAAAATGTAAGTACAAGCAATATTCAAAATGATAATAAACATGGTTTGTGGGATAGTGGATGGAATGTTCAGGAAATGCTGTTTGAAATTAAATCAAGGATGCTTTGCATTTTTAAAGAAGATGGCCAAGATTTAGAGAAGAGCTCAAATTGATTTACATTTAGTTCTTGAAGGAACTGGAGCTAAAGGGTATGTGAAGAATCCCCCGAGTTTTTCATTTTTCTCGCAACCTGTCATTGCATTTTAGTCAGCGATCAACATGTGAATCGCCTCATAAGCAAGACATGCTAATATTTACGGGGATGTTTATTATTCCCAGGGTGAATTCCCTCCCCTGAAGTGAGGCGCGTCCTCTGATGCGTTTCCAATCATCTTATCATTGCGAGTGTTTGTCAAAGCAAAGCACATGTGACATTAAGACAGCCAGGAATCGTCTCCCCTTGCGCCAACTTGCAGTTTTGTAACGCAGAGGAGGATGAAGAGTGTTCCCTCCGCCCCCTCCCGGGTGGCCCCCAAAACTTTTTCCGCTTTGCTCGTATGGCATGCCGTTTCATCAGTGTCTCCTGGGGTGATTTTTCCTTCTGACTAAGTGCCTGGTAGCGGGTGAAGGTTGTCGTGAAAGGGAGCGTTCTTGGCCGAATGCCAGTCACTCGGCTTCAGGGGCGACTATATGCTGGGAGCAAGTTATCATTACCGTGCGTGCGTGTGTGTTGTGCTCCTTCTTCTCTCGTGGGAATGCTTGGCAGCCGCTGTGACATGTAGTAATGGGAAATTATGCTGCACGGTGCAAAACCTGGAGCTGAATGGGGTCACCCACTGTCAGCCGTGCAGCCAACACACACGGCACGCTCCCTGACGGAAGCTGTCGCACATTTGTTAGCGCCTTGTTTACCCGTGCATGTTTACCTCCTGTGACTTTTTTTTTTGCTGAGATGTCTCAAGAGATGATGCAACTTTCATGTCATTGCTGTTGTTTTTTTTTCATTCGAATGACTCATGTGTTTGAAACTACAAAGGGGAAAAAAAGGGCCAGCTCTGACTTGACCCAGTATGGAGTTCTAAATAAAGCTCTTGTTATATGGGGGGGTCAAAATGAGCCTTGTGACTCATCAGTAGTGATCTAAGAGATTTCTAGCAAAGACATAATACGGTTATATAAAATAAAAAATGACGTGAACCCATAATCGGATTTGTTCTGACGGAATCGAATTATTACATTTTAAAATGTATCGTTCATGAATTGTAAAGCACCTCATGTATCCAGATAGATATTGAATCGTTTTTTTATGAACAAGTATAAATTCATCTGATGGTGCTGATGATTTTTTTGTTTCTTTTAATTTTATTCTTAATTAGTTTGTGCTTTGGAGAGCTTTTATTGATACGAAACATGACAAAAGCTACAGCTGTGCTGTACCATACGAAATCGAATCCCACTGAATCTTACTGAATCAAATTGTTCCATGACTCTGATTCAAAAGCAATATCGGACTCTCACTATTTTTATTGTATTAGCTTTGCTGCAATGTACAGTATGCCTTGTATTAAAAAAGTATTTGACAATTTCACAGTATTCAGAAGGAATTTCTGCAGCAAGTCCATTCTTTATTATTTTCAATACTTAGAATGGTGCAATGACATTTTTTCTCTCTCTGCAGGATGTGCCTTTCTTACATACTGTGCCAGAGAGTCAGCACTGAAAGCCCAGAGCGCCCTCCATGAACAGAAGACTCTGCCAGGGGTAAGTTTATCCTTATTGTCCGTGAACCTCAGCTTTTCAAGATGCTGGTTGGCCGGTTTGGCATGGCTGCCTAGCAAACATCATCCCCGTCTGTCTCATGCACATAAGTAGACGCGGCCTATCCCATCTGAGTGAAGATATTTGATCAGCGCTGCTTCATGACATCCGTCCTTCCCCGCGTCCTCTCACAATATGGCAGTCGCAAACACTAATTGCCTTGAGGAATCCCTTTCTCATTATCACATATAATCAAACAGTAAGTATAAACAATTATTTTAACCATGAATATCGCCATCTGCTTCTGTTGTTCCAATTCTCATTTATTTTCTCCCTTCGTCCTCCTTCTGACGTCTCGCCTTCAGCGAATGCGTAACTTTTACCGAATCAAGTTGTGGTTGACAGGTAAAAAAGTTGAAAATAACAAAAAAGGGCGCGCTTAAAGCCAACTCGGGAGGAGGCCCTCAATGTGAGTTGTGTATCTGCACTCGGTGTGCGACGACATCACATCTAGGGAATTATCGAGGTGTGATTGAATTATGCCCGCGGGTCCTAAACGAGGACACGCCCCCCCCCACCCCCCTCTTCCTCACCACCCCATTTTCCCTCCCTGCCAGGTTAGGGCTTTAATCAGAGCTGCAGGATCTTAAACCACCAGGGGGCTGGAGGAGGTTGGGGACCAAAAAGAATTGTGTGCAAAGAAAGGGGCCAGAGGTGTCTGATGGACTTGAGGAGGGGAAGAGGGGGGGCTTTGTCTCCCTCCTGCTTTTGGGTTAATCACATGTTTGCACTCGGTGCCGTATCGCAGGTACTTCAACCCGCTGCAGAACAGCCCCCCGGGGGGAGCTTGCTCCTGCACCATCTCCCCATCCCATGTGGCTTAATAATGAGATGATTGTCATGATGGTTTCTGTCTTTATTGGCCTTAAGACGGGACGCACTTGTTTGTCTTCTATCTCCAAAGAGGTTAATGGCCTGCTCTGCCGGCTTTCGGTAAACATTGGCCCTGTACAGAGCTCAGTGTGGGGTCAGTCCTGCAATCTCATGCAGAGCCCAGGCTGCACACTGAGGGCTAATAAAGATGTCCTGGTTTTCTCTATGTGTGTGTTTGTGTGTGTGTGTGATGTTAAAGTAAGGCTATAAACATGGGGAGAAAAGACAAGAAGACTTCTAGACAAGCCTGATTGCTATTGTCACGGCCTCTGCTTTGAGTTAGTCGGAGCCTCAGTGGCTTCTCCTTACAGTTCATGATAGAGTCCACATATGTGTGTGTGTGCGTGTGTGTGGTTGTCAGGCAACACAAAAGATTGAATGCCTGTTGAGATGAAAATAACCAGCAGTGATTTTAGTTTCATCGTCAACTTTACTTTAAAGAGGTTGGTTGTATCACTGCTAGGTGTTAGCATCTTTACGCTAGGCTGTTACTTGACTCATTTATGGAGGGCAGAAGTATAATGAAATGTGCACAATTAGATTTTGCCCCTTCCCAATCAATGACACCAAACACCTCATGGAATAGAGGTGAACCTTACAAAAAGTGTCCAGGAGGTCACAAAGGAATCCAGGACAACGTCTAAAGTTGAGGTCAGTCAGTGTTCTTAACAGTAAGAAAGAGACTGGGCAAAAATCACATGCATGACAGATTTCCAAAGTGAAATCTACTACTGATCAAAAAGAGTCATGGAGATGGGGGTGGCCAAGGATATCTCAGGGGGTCAGATACAAAAAATCTTCAACACTGATGAAGATTAAGTATGGAAGATTGAGGGAAATGTAGAAAAAAAATCCCATCTTCCAATAATATAATTTATTAAAAAACATATATATTTTTATCTTTATCTTTTTAATTTTTTTTTATTTATAAAAGAGCCACTAATGTAACCTGAAAATGGCCTCAGAATCTCAAAATACGTTTACCTCATCTGACTTCTCTTTTTATACACTGCCCTCCTATACGAAGTCTGACTTGTTTCATATTTTTCACACTTTTCTCACACCGTGCTATTTTCTCATTAGCACTTTGCACGCCTCTCACATTTGAGGCAATTTTGCGCCAAACAGTGAGATGGAAAAGAAGCAGAAATAAACTATGTGTGTGTGTGTGTGCGCTCAGGAAGTCACGATTATTACATCATCACTAGCTTCAAATTTTCCTTAATTTGCAATATCTTATTGACTGAATCTCGCACTGCTGTGGGAATCGCCCATGGGGGAATGATGCTGGTTCTCAGCAAACTTCATTAGCGTTATTTGATCAATTGTATATAAAGACCATCATGAGCAGTGGTGAATAAATAATGCATCCAAGAGAGTGTAGTATAGTGTGATTCTTAATTGGCAAATGCATCTTAAAATGTGGCAAGGTCATTAATGAAGATGGCGTTCCCCCTGAGTCTTTCCTAGGGCCCAAATATTATCTTTAATTGCTCCGATTGTTTTTTTTTTTTTTGATTTAGGAAACAACAAGGACATTTGGAATTTGTTCATCTTGGTGATCTACATGAACAACATAGAATGTTTTATATGTTTTGGGGGGCTACAGGTGTATTTGATTGATAAACCCAATACGTTGAAGAAAACCCATTTGACAAGTTTGAAGTCGATCTCCAAAATAAGCCCCGATCCCTTTTTGAGTGCCCAAACATTCTACAACAATCATATCCTCTCATTCGCAACACCATCTGGCTATAAAGGCGGCGTGCGAGTGTAACTAATATTTGCAGTTGCGGCTGAACTGAAATGTTCCTTACAAGTGTTTGCCAAACACCCTCCTGACATTGGAGGATCTAATCTTCAAATGAATGCTGCGCTCTCATCTCGGGGGCCACGCCACTTTCTCCTCTCGGGCCAATTAGCTGCCAGTGTTTGCGTGTAACAAGCATGCTAATTGGGTGAGAGTGAAGCCCAAAAGCCAATTATAATGTTGGAGGATAAAAAAAAAAAAGACGCATACATTGGCTTCTCTTTGTCTATCTTCCTCCTCTCGTTTGTGCATAATATCGCTTCGGCTTTTTACTTCCACCCCCACGACTGAGTTGTCATATATTGCAATGTTTTGGTTGGGTAAAAGCAGCACCTGTCTGCAGTGTTGATGATGAAACAGCCAAATGAGAAGTGTGTCCCCAAAATATTGCTGTGCTTTTTTTCTGCACCATGGAAAATTCCAAAAATGGACTCATGAATGCATCAGACAGAAACGGGGTCAGGAGGAGCTTGGCTGTTGTCCCACATCTCCTGTAATCATGTGCACTTACTAAACAGTTGTCGGCATTGCATGCTCGACACAAATGATATTTATGTATTTGTCTTAAAAAATTTTTGTAGATTTATTTGATAGTCCAGAAGCAACATATGCGATTCATGTTGCCTTATATGAGCAGTTCTATCAGAATTGGAAGAAAAATATTCTCAGATATTCTTGATGTTGAGTGCTAAATCCTGTTATCCCATATCTGACTCAGCAAAATGAAACACATCTTGTCGGCATGCTTCCAGGTGTATGTTTTACACGGATCTCCAGCAGATCCGTTTTTCTTCCTTCCTAGGACACTGCAGTTTCTTTATGCATCCTTTTATGAGACTAATTGTGTCTACTGCTGATCAATTTGTCCTTAGTGTGAGATTATTCCACCCCCGGAGCCCCTTGAGCGGTGGCAATTATGCTACAAAAGGTCCAGTTTAAAAAAAAAAAAAAGAAAAAAAATGTTGAGAAACTAGATGCGAGAACTCTCCAAATGATCCCCGTGCTCTCCTAATCATCAATTAAGTCGGTATCATTTTCCTTCTACTGTCCGCTTTAGAAACGAAATTAAAATGGCCTATTGTCTTTCTTATCCCAGCGGGATGAAGTCATTTACTCCAGCGCTGCGCAGAGCCGTCCCGCCTATTTCGCGAGCGAATGGTCTCACAATTGCAATACTAACTTGGCATTGTCCCTTGTTATGTGGCTGGTGGCCTCTCCTTATTGTGCAGAAATTCATTTTGGTCCATCTGATGGGATTTTACCAAATGGTAATGCTGACAAATAGTCCAGTGGGCGGACATGGGAGAGTCTGTTTTCTTTTTTATGACAAAACTGTTGATTTTTAGCAGCCAGTAAATGTGGCAGATCCATACTATGGGATGGATAGTGGGTTTAAAGGCCTTGAACCTCAGGACTTCTGGGGCTGGAAATCATATAGAACCCATTTAGCCCCTTGGGGTAAACAAATGCGAAAACAATGCTCTCTGGTTTTACACCATTGGAAACAAAGATAATAAAAAAGGATATGCTAAGTCTGTATGAAACTTTGTAGCGGTACAAAACAACTATCAGGGGTCCCTAAACATGACTTTGTCTTATAAGTGCCTTCAAATGCAACCTTGAGTGAGGCGTGATACAACAAACAATCACATTTTTATATATTAAATGAACTATCAGGCTAAATGAATAAATTAAATAAAGAAATGAATAAATAAACAGGAGCTTCGTGGAGAGCCTTAGACAAGGGTTGAAATTGTGCTAGAACTGCATTCCATTGAGTGGCTACTGGTCCAGTGTGCAAAATTATAAAGGCTACCAAATTAGTTTACGGTAACCGATGGAATTACGTTTGTATTTTATGAGCAGATGTTTTTTTTTGTATCACTATGCTGCTTCACATGTAGGCATTCATTCTAGTTTGAGTTCATTTACTTTGGCGTGGGTGAACAAATTGATCTGTGAGCCTCAGGTTTGAGAAAACTATATTAATTCAGTCACCTCTCATCGCCCATGCTGCCGTATATAAAACACATTGTCAAATAAATTTTTTTTTTTATACCCCCGATAATTTTCAGTTACTTTCACATCATCTACGAATCATCTAATCATCTATGCTATACATGTATTAAAAAGGATTCCAATTGTGAGATAGAAAAGCCCGCATGTAATGTCCCTGCATAAAGAAGCGGGGTCGCAGCAGGTTAATTTATGACAACTTCTTACCCTGCGCTTATGAGACCGACCTTCTCTTTCCCCCCCGAAATGACCGCGGGGACAAATTAAGAAGGGATTATCGACTAAATCTTTCAAGATAATAAAAAAAGAAGAAAAAAAACGGGCCAGACACTTTTGATCGGTCAGCAAATATTGCCTCTGCTGTAGAAACGTCTCTAATAATGAAGCAGACGCTGGAAGATGAGAAGCCGGCCCAGTTTGGTTAATAAGCGTGTTAAAGTAAGCGCTTCCTTTACCTTCCCTCCCCTTTACCGCCGCCGCCACCCGTCTTTCCCCTCGCTGACAGGTGCACGCTCCCCTGCACTAATTTAGCTGCTTCTTTAGCTGTAATGAGGCAGAACTGGTAAATGTAGGGGGGACAGCATTGTTAACATCTCTGCTTCACAGAGAAAGAGAGAAAGCGTGAGGAGAAGGATGACAAATAGCAAGAAATGGAAATGAGGGTGTGGGTGCTGTCATCATTCCAGGAAGGAATGCTTCGAAGTTTTTTTTTTCTTTTAAACTTTACTTTCACTCAGGCTGGCTGGGCCGCTGCTTCTAAGCCGGGCTGCCAGCTGGGTGAGTCCACTTCCTCAACCAATTAAAAATCAAAAGCCGTGCTGGAGCACGATCAGCTAGTTTACGTATAAGATGTACTCCAATGGAAAAATAAGGACTTTCCATTCGGTTATTTTCTTATACTGGAAATAAAGTTACTGATTAAGGTGAACCCGCAAAGTCTTAAATCTGAGGCACACAAATCTTGTTTGGACCAGAAAACGGGATGGGTAGGAATTGATTGGTAGCCTGCTGAGTCACAATGAAATAGAAAAAAAAGAAGAAACATAATTACAAGCACATCGTCACTCCTCCATCAGCTTGTCCGAAGGATTAAGCACATGCACGTTCATGGCGAAAGGAAGACAGTGACCTTGGGTTTGTTTACGTACTGATTAAAGACAGGAGGACAGACAAGGAGAAATGGCGGGAAAGTCAAACGGTAATTGGGAAGAAGTTTGTTCAGGAAGTCAGTTTATACGGCGGCACAGTGAGCGGCTGCAACATACAGAATTGAAAAAAAAGGATGCCGCGTAGCAGCTAACAAGCAATGAGTGGGGTAGGATGAAGCGTGTGTGTGCGCATTGGTGTGTTGTTCGTCAAGGTTGTTTGTGTGATTTCGAAAAAACAAAAAAACAAAAGTATGCTTTGTGTGTGGGTGGTTCCATTAGTTATTCTGCTTGTTTTATTGCACTGGGAATAACTGCCGACGATAGGCTCATATGAGTCACACCGTACGCTACACTACACGATGTGTGAGTTTGTGTGAAAGTGTGTACGTGTGTTCACGTGGACTTGTTTCCTTAGGCACAGCAAACTTTTGTAGGCAAACATCCCATTATAGATTGTGCATTGAACAAGTATATATGTATACGTATACAAACTATATGTATGTGCATATATATATATATATATATATATATACACGCACACATATATATATATATATATGAGTGCGTGTGTGTGTGCTGTGCATGAATGAGTCGGAATTGACTCAATCGTTTGATTTTCACGTTATTCTGGTCAAGTTGGTGTTTTACAGTCTGAGCGCAACTCAAGCATATCCAAGGGAAAACTCTTTGCCTCAAATGAGTCGAAGCTTTTTCGAAATGGAGGTTGCAGGGGTTCGGCACATCCAAGTCCTTGGTGGCGACAGAAGCTCCTGCTTTTCCATTTAAACGGTATCATTAAAAGGGAAGACGGCACCTCCATACCTCATAAAGTGCGAGCGCCACGGCAGCCGAGAAGCCACGCAAGGCTGCTTTTACAGCGAGCCAAACATCCCCCCACCCCGAGCCCATCCACCCCCCCAACTCTCAAATCGCTTTCATGGCGATTCGTTTAGATGATATTACTCACTCTCCATTCCCCTACCTTTGTGCCCCTGCTAAGTATTGACCGATATCTCAACTGCCCCCTTTCGTCTTGCCCCCTTTCGTCTTGCCTTTTTTCGCTGTCAAATTTCCCCCAACGAGGAGTCAGAGCGTAACATTGAAAGGGTATAATAAAGGTGTGTGTGTGTAGGGGGGGGAGCACTCAGGGAGCCCATTTGAAGCATGCTGTAGGGCAGAGTTGATTCAAGGGTGCAGATTGAGTCAAGCCTCATTTCGCATCTCCCCAATTAGTCATCCTGCTCATGCCCTCCATCGCCCCCTTCCACTAGCCAGACGGCTTCTCGTTTCACAGTAAAATACGGCCGAATTCTATTTGAGATTTTTTTTACCTTGCAATGAGACATAGCCATTTAGTTCCCCTCCTCCCATCTCACCTGCTTCTCACCTCCGCCGGGATAAGCTGCAGCAAAACCCTCCTTCTCCACAAACCCTCCTTGACTTCCTCCTCACTCGCTTGTGCCTCTCCAACTTTTGCACCCTGCCACTCGTTCTCCCTCCGTCATAAATCTCCACTCAAATCCTACTTAAACCTGCATCGGCAGCTGTCCTTAAAACTCCATTATCTACAATTACTCCAGCATTAGGGAACCGGAGCACTCCTGCCCCCACATAAAAGCGGCCTTACCTAAAAAAAAAATATTAAACCTGCCCAAAAGGGATTTTATATATATTTTTTATTATTTGCAGTACCTGGGCTGCGGGCGCCCCCGCGGCAAAGCTCACTAACAGAGAAAATGCCAGCAGTTGGGATTAGCGCAGTGAGGAGCGGGTATGAGCGTGCATACCGAAGATTTTGTACGGAGACCAGCCCAAAACGAGAGACTACGGACAAGAGTTGGATGTATGCCTTTAAATCTGAAAATGGACTCAAGCAACTTAAAATTAATTCTACAAAAGAATCCTTGTCGAGTAGAATCTAGCATTGTGTGAAAGTGCTTCTTTGGTGGTCAGGTGGTTTGATCTGCTGTGACTGACAGCAAAGGCAGATAAGGTGCAAAGCTGCAAGCAAAGATATCAGCCAAGATTAGCACCTTGCCCCACACGCCCCTAACCCCCACACATACATAAAGGGGGGTGTAAATGTCCACAGTGACAGATTGAGACGTCAATGCCCAAAGGT
The DNA here is from genome assembly GCF_033458585.1 of Syngnathus typhle. NCBI lineage: Eukaryota > Metazoa > Chordata > Actinopteri > Syngnathiformes > Syngnathidae > Syngnathus > Syngnathus typhle. Next base: position 19,079,321 of record NC_083741.1, read on the forward strand.
CTTTGCTGGCCAACGCAACATGATGCCAGACTTTTTATTATACACATGTGCTATTGTGCATCAGATTGTTGAGTGGCCGCTATGAGGAGGAGAAGGAGGACGCTCGCTAATGAGCTCATAATCCAAGCGGCTGCCGTTTCCCGGGCAACGCTGCTGCACACTCATGAGTAGCAAACAGATGCGCTCGCTTGTCTAATTCTGTCTACCCCCTTCCAGCATCCCACACAAGCACCACCACCACCACCCTTCTCACCCTGTTGCTTTCTCCTTCCTGTCAGTGCAGGCCCTCCTGTCAGCTCCAATTCTCGGCTTCCTCTGTCATTCCTAATGTCTCTGTTCACTTTTTCCCCTTTCCCATTCGCCTCTCCTGTGATCACAGAAGCCTCTGAGCTTGCCCTCGCACTTCTTCCAATTTTCTTCCCCCATCAAAACAGACCTCCGGTTGGCCTAATTCACCTTCTTCTTCCTGTATACACTCTTTGTTTTTGCCTAGGCTTGCTCTATCTGTGCAGGGCTGCTGGAGGCATGGATGAAGGCTCACTGGGAGAGCATTATGTGGTCAGGGCCCTGGAGCCTCCTCCTCCTCCCATGCCCTGCACCACTGGAGCTCAACCGGGATTCTGTTTAGTCCTGGCAGCACTGTACTTTTTGTTTTTAGGGGGAAAAAAAACAAAGCTGATTTCAGTCATTGTATTTTTGTCATTGTGTCAAGGAAGTCAGTTAAAGTGATCTTTGGATGTTGGAGGATAAGTAAAGGACCAAATTTAGGCTGGGTTGTTCATTGAAGTTGCTGCGAATCTTAGGTATATTTTTACTCTATTGACTTTTCTTGCTGTCCTCAGTCTCATTTCTGATAGAATAGTCTCCAAGAAGTCTGCTAAGAAGCAAATGTAGAAGTCGCTCTGACCTAGATTATTAGAGCTAAGCTGCTATCGAACATTGGAACTATGGTGTAAATACAAGTGATGTATTGGTCACAGTGTTCCAGTCAACTAACTGCCCTTCCATTTTTCCTCTTGGCCCGATTGCGTTTTGACCTGTGGAGCAACAGCAAGCAGAGGTTGGACTGAGCCTTAGGTGCCGCGCAGACAATCGACCGCCTTCACAGAACAGACTAGTGGACATGAAAGGAGTTTGATAAACGACCGGCTATTTGGCCTCTAATTGCAGCCCTTTAAAACGTCTCGCCGGTGATTGGAGAGAGCTTTGACTCAAGTTAGCCGGATCAAAGTAAAGAGGGGAAGATTAAAACATGCTGGGGCGTCTGCGCTTCGACTAACGTTGCGTCTTCCACTCGTGACCCCGTGTGGCCTCACCGGCGCCGGGAATGGCCAATATTCCACGCCTCACAGCCAGATAAATCAAAGTATCTGTGGAAAGCTATCTTATCATGAGTTATGCCAGATCCTGGATCCTGTTGCAGTTAATCATCATTGCTCAACTTCAGTCCCATTATTTCTTAGATGATCTGAATAAATGTAGAAGTATGGCAGGAAGCGGAGATGGGCAACGTGAGATCTGTACTACAGAAAAAATTTAAGAACAATCAAGATGGATTTAACCCTGGAGAATGAGTGTCATACCCATCACAATTTACAGAGTTCACCTGTCTCAAGGGTTCTTCAAGTTGGACATGCCTCCTTGTCCCAGATTTGTCATAGAACTTTGAACAATCAACCAAGATTTGAATGGCACGGACAGTACATTGTTTAAAAAAAACTGGCACTGACCCAATGAATTTCCCAAAATTCATCTGTCCAAGTGGTCCATCAGAATGGCACTCTACCAATTGTCTCATATCAAACAATTCCATTCTCTAATTGAACTCATACTGGATTTAAACCAAGTTCTGTTGAATTAGCTAGATTGCCCACACGGCCATAGCATCCAAGTTAAACTTATTAGATTTAACTTTGATCATATCATTCCCCGAAGCTCTGATATTAGATCAAATGTCAATAAATCCCAATTTGTGCACGTAATTCATACTGTATGTACCGTCGTGGTTTGAATGGAATTTACCCGTGAGCATTCCACACTGTTGCTTTGAAAAAATATATAACCGAGAGACAAGGAAAGTATAGGAAGAAACAAAACAATAATAAAGACAAATGACAGTCAAACAAAGGCAACATCACTTTTAGAGTGCTGAGTGTGTGCGTGTTGGCTTGTGATAGAGACAAATGGGGTTAGTTCACAAGGAGCCATTAAGACAACGGAGGGGAGGGCGAGCCCAGGAGGAGGGAGGGAGCCGCCGCCGCTCTGCCTGAGTCTCCCCTGAGTCGTCTCGCAGCCCATGTTTAATCGGGCCCGTGAACCTCTGAGGCTGAGGTCACGGCGTAGCGCTCATTAGACCTAAAGGGAACGCCGCGCCGCGACGGACGGGGCGCAATCTCCACTCTCTTCATCCATCTTGAAAACACACATAATCACCTCCCACACACCCCTGAACTTTCATCCTATTACTTGCATGTGAACCCAAGGCTACGACAAACACACCTAAAGTATACCTTACACACACACACAAACACACAATGAAGCTGCTTGTGCTTTGTGACTTTGGCTGATCTACTGTACGCACTCTGGCCAAGGGCCAAGCATCTCCAGGAAAGAGGAGCCTCTCCATTGATAAAGTGGGCAAGAGGAAATTACTCCATTATGGATGGCACAAGGCCTGTAGGAACAAACAAATACAAGACTACGATAGGAACGGGAAGACACCATGTCCAAAATGCTCAGACGGCTACAGCTCGTCAAAAAAAAACCCAAAAAACCACGATAATTGGACCGCATTTGAAACGATTACCACTCAGCTTCGAACCCAACAGGTAGGTTGATCAAAGTGAGACTGGCGTGTTTGCAGAGCATACGCACACACACGCACACACGCTTCCTCCTAGTACGGTAAGGAGCGGTGAGATTTATTACCATGCAAATGACAGCCCACAGCACACACCAAGGAGTTAATTACATGCCAAGATATCAGACGAGAGACTCCAAGAAAGTAGATGTGGCATTGGTAGAAAGAATACAGCGGTGGGGGTGAGTCAGGATGGCTTAGTACCGTCTTCAAATAGATGGAAGAATTTGAGTTTGAGGTTAGTTTATGTCAACAAAGTTTGCTAACTTGCCTACAAATCACAGAATGCTAATAACGCACCATCACAAGATACTTCGTTTCGGTTCACCACAGACATTTTATGCTCAGCCGATGAGGTTCAGGAGTGAGAGTTGATTATATTTAGACCTGGTGAAGCAGCATGTGGCTCAATACCCTGAGTTACTTTCAAGAAAACCTTTGATGCTCCATTGCAATTGGGAATTTTAACTAGAACAGGGATGTCAAACTCATCTTTGTCAATTTTTGACAATTTGCAATTTTAGTATTGACACAGAGTCGATTTGTCTTTGCGGGGCAAACATAAATACACTGCGGGATAAATTTGGCCGACGGGCCAGAGTTTGACAACCCTGCCCCAGAAGGACAAAACTTTGTGTTCCCAGTCTTCCAAGCTACTCAATTATTAAACCATATAGAGAAAGCTGCCCAATGTTGAACTAAGTTGAAGTAAGTGGCTGGTTTCGCCACCCTTATTCCGCTATTACTAGGAGGAATGGTTTATCACTGGCTTTGACAGCAAATATCCCAGAGGTGGTCAAGAGAAATAAGTGCATGTGGACAGCAGCAGTTCTCTTATTACATCAAGTATTGAACAATAAGCTTTTTGGCAGACTTTTTATTGGCCTACCTCCACTTCACCAGCTGACCAGTTGCAAATAATAAAATCCCTACGCAGTTTATTTGATCCTGTGGTGGTGGGAAGGGGGGTGAGAAGTGTCAACACAATGAGACAATATTTCCACTGGGCATGCAGCGGCAAGACAACAGGCAGAGGTGAGATGCATAGTGCAAAAGGAGAAAGTATCTTATGGGGGAAGAGAAGAACTGCTCCTATAAATCCCGCTCATGACAACTGTGTAAATATTTATGTTCACAAGCCCGGCTGAGACTAACAGCGGAGGACAATGCGACTCGGCAAGCGGGAACGGAGCCCGACGCCGCTCGGCACGTTAACTCAGTATTCATCTTCTTCTTCTTCCCCTTCCACTCTACTTCATGTCGCCTCGTCCCTCCCGTTGCAGACCGCACATGTATATTCATTACTGACCTCCGACTGTCTCGTAAAAGTCATGAGCCCCGAAGGCTGGCTGGGACACCGCCGCGAAGACCATCACGAGCGCTCGACAGCGCCGGTGGTGGTTTCACTTCAAGCTATTGTGCGCTGTGAGAAAATGTACAAAAGCGTGGTAATGGATTCTAGAAAAGATTTTCTGGAGCACTCGTTTGTCTTCTTACAGTAGCGCGGTTTGCTTTAGGTAGCATCAAGATATGAAAACAGAGGGACAGTGAAAATTCTGGTCTTACTTAGAAAGATTTAAAATGGCATCCAGCAAATTTTCAACCTGATCACGATGGAGATCGGTTTAGACAAATTCCATAGTTGACGTTTGTCAAACTACGAGCTCTAAAATTCAGACAAAATGTTTTCATTCAAAATTGCTGACTTTGTTTTATTTCAAGCACGAGTACTTGAAACGTTTTTGTCAGTACTAACATGAAAGACGAATGAATTTTGAATGAATGTGTGACATCCAAATAAATGACTCAGGCATTGTAATCTAGATTTGACAAGTTTGTATTGATGCTATATCATAACAAAAAATGATACATTGTGATAATGCTATTTATACTGCATATGCAATCCATCATATGAGAATTTGAAACCAATTTGTACATTTCTATCAGGGCGATGGGATAGCAAATGTGTGTGTCTGTCCGCGTGTTTGTGTGTAAGTGTCCAATCGAGTGCAGGGGAGATAAAGGGGACCATTCTGGCCGATGGGAGACAGGAGGTCTAACAAGGATGTATGGCAGCTCCAAGCATCCACCCGAAGACATTGTTTTGTGCTGTCGATCAACTTCAGCACTCTTACTTTTTCTCTCTACACACACATGCACACACATACTAACACACATGTAATCGTTATAACATTAATGATTTTCACTCAGATATGTACTTACTTTTGTTGTCCGTAGTTTGAACTATAATGCCTTTTTTTTCTTTCAGAACTCATCCTCAGTTTTTTGGGGGGTAAAAAAATCGCAATTTGTCCGCGGTATGTAAAAATATTTTTCATTCCTTTACTACCCTCCCGATGCAATTCAATTGGTGTTGGTCAGATGCATATTCTCCACTATTTTGGTGGTCGACCATATTACAAAAACTGGATTCACATTTACGAGATGATGTAGAAGCAACTCACCTTGAGTCCACTTTTACAACAATCAGTTTTGACGTTGCTGGATTGAATGGTCCGAGTCTTGTCTTTTGCCCTTGAAATGAAAATGGGAAAAAAAAGTCAACCCTTCTTGCTGCATTTAACCATGCATACATATGTGCGTGTTTGTGTGTGTGTGTGTTAGCTCATCGTTATTTAGATCAATTCAGCACAGAAAGCCCCGCAAAGGTCTTATTATCATCTAATTTCTTCGAGCAGCTGATTAATTAGCTGATAATTTGGTATTCTTTTAATAGTGTGCTCGAGTCCAGTCTTATGTTTGATACACACTCTCCGGCTGCAACGTGAGGTACACACAAGTAGATGGCATTCGAGGTACTTGGTTATTTTTCTGACGTCAGAAGTTATTTAAATGCATTTTAAAGCTAAGATGATAAGTGGCTCTTCTTTCTTAAAGTCACAAATATGTCTTGAATGCATCCGTGACTGGCAGACTATTTATGGCCAAACCATTATAATCCTTGCACAGGCAATCTTTTATTTCATGAGGTCTAAACAAAAATGAAAAAGAAAAACCCAGTTTAGATTCATTTGAATTATTTTGTGAACACTTGTTGGATTAGTTGTGGAATTGGAGGAGCTGAACAATGCCGCCTCCGCTGCATGCAGCGCGTTCTCGCAAGTGCCAACATTATTTGGACAGATGAAATGCACGCAGCACCTAAAGATAGACGTGGCAGTTCTCAATTAACTCGGCACAAAAGCGAAAATGGAAAATCTATTTTGACTCAAGCATGCAAAAGTTAGTCATGTCACGATTGAGCAGCTTCCTGCTGTTTAAAGAACAGTTTCGGCAGATGTGTTAATTTTTACACATTAAACAAACCGTTTAATGGGGCAAACAAAGTGCAGAACTTGACAGCAGCCAGCAGAGGCACTGTTGACTCATTGTCGCTAAAAAGGTAAAAAGTTAAACGGTATCCAAGCACCTGGTAACTGATATAGAAAATCGTTCAGAACATTCTGAAATAAATTCCCCATTGAATATTATATATATATTATTTAATTTGTAACTCCCAACATTGGATATCATTGGACAGCACCAATATTAGTATTTTCTTATATTCTTTTCCTCTTTCTTCCTCTTGCCACTTTTCAGAGGATGATGTCAGCGGAGAAAGCATTAAATGCATCCCCTCTCATTGGAGATTGAATAAATACATAAATAAAGATTAAGTTACCGCGGTTGAGGTTGGATGACGGGCTGTTTGAATAATTTCAAGCTTCACGTATCCCCCTTGCAGACTTCCATACAAATTCAGTGAACAGCAGTAATAAGGTTTCAGAGCGCTTCCAAGCAACAAACACTCCAATACACAACATTGCACACAAACAATTAGTGTTCATTCAAATACATTTCAGCAACACATATCGCCACATGGAACTAAAGATGATTGTATGTAACGTTTGGAGCTACTTTGTGTTTTAAGAGAGATTTTAAAAAAGAAGTGACATTTACAGTCTGTTTGCAGACCGCATCTAATCCAAATATCAAGTGGAGGTGTATATTGTAATAGAAGCAGAGTTGTCACAGCATGAAGTTGAAAAGGCAGAAAGCACTCAGCACTCCACACCAGAGGCCACTAAATCAATAAAGGGGCTGATTTGCATCTGCTGTACAAACATGATCCTTCTTGTTGCTGTTTGGGGAGGCTGGCGTGCAACTTGTGCTGCTGGCAACCACCCCATCGTATGACACAATGATAGTATTGACAAATATCACCGAATTGGAGGATTATTACAATGGGACTGATATCTTCTGCTCTGTTTTCTTCTGCTGCAATTGTCCTCATTCAACTGAAGCGTATTTCTGACATTCTATTCATTTCATTTATTTTTTATTTTTTCACTGCCATTGACGGATATAGACGTCAACATTTTTAACGAGGCTGGCTGTGAGTAAATTAATTGTGTGTTATAACTGGCTGGCTAAAAAAAAATTAAATTTTTGAATGTTGTCTAGCATTAGCTATTTGCTCAGTGATAACTTTGGATGAGATCACATTTCCAATAATGTGTTAAATACACAGAATGAACATTTAGTGTTTTGGTCATTGCTGGGATTGGCTCCAGCTCATCTGGCACCATAATGAGGTCTTGGATGGATGGGTAAAATAAGTGAACTGTCAGATACTTCTATCAATGTGTGGGGACTTACATCGACACCCTGCGGCACTCCGTTTTCATTATCACCGATTGGCATGCATGTTAGAAAGCAACATATTAGCATCTCAGTTGTAGCCTTTTAGTTGACCATCATAACTTCTTTTCTGCCTCCACCCACATGGCATGCTTTGGATCATTTCCCTCAGATAGTTTCATCAGAACAGCGATGCACGATGCAGAGCTCCAACCAGTGTTTTTTTTCGGCTGCCGTTCTTTGCTTGAAAATCGGAACCCCCTAGCGTGATTTGTTGTCTATCCACCCACATACCCTCGCACAACCCCCAAAGCCTACCGCACCCCCTGCCGGGAAAGACTCGCCATGAGTCGTGATGAAACATTTCCCGGCCGAGCAGCCCACGCCTCGTCGCCCCGGCCCGTGTGTCTCTTCCCATTTCCACAAAGCAAGCAGCCGACGGGTAAACGGAGACATCACCCCCCCACCCCAGCCGAGACGAAGCCTCTGTCCTTCCTGCTGTCAGCGTATGAGTCACAGACAAATTTATAGCCGCTTTTGTTCCTTTCCTCATGTGCATGTTTAAGTCTCTAGTGTGCTTCCTCCAATATGCATACTAACCACCAGTGTCTATTTAAAGTGTAGGTGAAGGGCCGTTTCTACTCTAGAAGGCAATTAAAAGATGAGGGAGTCAAAATAGCACTTTAAGGATGTGGAAGCTCAGCTGGCAAATGGACAAATCCCCTTCCTGTTCAAGTGTTCGCTGATGACTCCCAATTTTCTCCCAAAATTATACTTGCACTCATTTTGGCATTAAGGGGCCCGATTCACTCCCATTCGACCAATCAGAGAGCTGAGCTGCTCGTGGGTACAGAATATTATTTCAGCTACTCAATATAAAGACAGAGAAGAGATCTGCAGAAGTTACAGCTGAACTTTTTCATTTGGTTTAAATAGCTGAGAAAGGTTTTTCGTACAAATATTCACCGTCATGTTGACTTCAACTGCGGCATTAGTGTAGATTACGACACAGTCTGACTTGGATACAATTTTAAGTCATATCTCCGAACCTGGTTGTAAACTGACTGACCAATGTTATGCTCTTTTAGCTCTTGTGGTACCCGAAAGTGCTTTCCGCATAATTGCTAATCGAGATCAATTCGTTAAGAAATTGCTGTTCAAAACGGTAAAACATCGAGAGTGCCCTTAAAACGGAAACAGTCCGCGTTAAAGCTTTTCCTGATGCTAGATTGTCTCTGAGACAAATCGGCCACTGTGGTCTAATACATTTTGAAATAGCACCCTTACTCCGATTTTCAGCTTCCAAATCATACGCTCCCCTTCAACAGTAATAGACAGTTCATGCATGCAGCGCCCACAATCCACCAAGAGTTATTTCCACATTATGTCGAGGGCATTTTTTCTATCCCAAGCCCGGGAATTAAAACTTCAGCCAGTGGTGAAGGGAGAACGGTTGTGTGAGTGGCAATAATTGAGGGAATATAGCCTGAGTGAAGAAGCGAGCCACGCTTTTTACATGAGGGCCCTGAAAGTCATTTCAGTTTTCTGCCCATTACTTTTTCCCCTTCACCATATTTTTCTTCAAGGGGGGCGGGGGGAGGGGGGTTGGGAAGGGATCAAAATGTTGTCAAGTGCTCACTTTGAGAGCCTGAGTGAAGAGAGTAAAAGGAGGGTGATGTGAGTAGGACCCAAGGAATTACCTGGAAAAAGATGAAGGCATGGGGGAAGGGGGGAGTGGGATGGGCAGGATGTATGTCACAAGTACGAATGTTTGTACTGTGTGCCAAAAGCATCTAATCAGAATATCGCCTTCCTGCTTCGCTCCGTTCATCCGTCCAACTCTTTCCCATCTCCTACTTCTTGTCTGCCTCCCCCGCAGTTAACTCTGACAGACGGTGAAGGCGGCAGGATAAGCGATTGTCTGGCCCCGAGGAAGCGGTGGCGGCGGCGAGATCGGTGAAGGGGCCGACCGGACAGGGCAGAGACGAGTGGGTTGAGGCGGGAGAGCTGTCGCTACGGTGACGCGACGTGGCGGGCTGTGGGCGAACTTGACATTGCTGTCGGGGGTTTAGTGCTCCATCTTCTAAACTTGGTCCGGTCCGTATTGTGGCTGAAAATAAGTTACCTGGGAACATTCCTGCCAGTAACCCTACGCGGGTCCAATTATTAAAATCAACAAAAAATAAATTATTATACAGAAAAAAAAAAACCTCTGTATGCTGTAGAGTATATTCACCATCAGCAGTAGTGCCGTACCTGCGGACACATCAGAGGGGTTTATGGGATCTTTATTTCTGATTGCACCCTTGTGAGCTGACAGCGGCATAAATCTCAGTAGTGCTTTAAGCAGAAGCATATGCAGCTATGAAAAAAAAACTCAGTGGGGTTGTTACAGTAGGGGAGGGGCGGGGTCTCCTTTTAACTTCCACACTGTCGGGAGATTGATTTTGCTCAATCTTTAGCGATACCGTGTATTGATATCAAAAAGATTCAGTCATGATATATTCTTGGAGCTACTAAAAAGATGGAACCCGGTCGACATAAACAGCATGGTAGAAGTCTTTAAACTATACCGGACAGTCTGACTGGTCCTTTGCCTGCGAGTGGTTCCCGTGCCCCCCTCGGTTTCCTAATCAACATTGAACAACACTGAGTAAAGCTAACTGGTTCTGGCAGAAGTAATGGCACCACATGGGAGCGGTTCTCCTCACGTTCAATCCAGCAGACTTCCTTCAGCTACTCGCTCTTCTTGGCGGTAGATTGTTGAGAATGTTTGAGGCTAGATTCATTATTCTGTCACGTAGTTGCTCTATCCCAAACGAGAAAGTTGACTACAGCACACGAGCCATAATCCATTCCTGCTCATCCAGATTGGAGGACAGTCACGCGTCACAGCGGTGTTTCGTTGGTAGAGCCGATACTTAACGAGGACCTAGCCTCCCCGCCCGCCGTGGCATCTGCGCTCTCGCCTTCCTGCATGCGTACATCATGTGGACGTCACAGCTCCCTCGCAACCTGTTAGGCCGTGCTTAATCCAGCCTGCCGAGACGTAGTGCCTTCTCGACCCTCCGGCCATATGTTCAACGAAAGATCAACTCTGCCGGGAGGCCGACAAGATGTGGTTTCGTGCTCTCTGGATATCACGCCTCTTTCTCTATTCTTGTTTTAGTCTTACTCGATTAAGACGGTCAGTCATTAGGAGACGGCGTCGTTCTCCCGTGAGAAATCCGAGCCATCGCTAGTGACTCACCAATCACGGCCCAGTTCACAAACCAGAGTTCATCTGGGCATATGGGCATGCTTGACATTACGGATCCCACATGCTGGGACAGCAGGGTATCGCATAATATGGATTGATCCCATATAGATGGAAAGTGGAAGGGTGGGGGCTGGATGTGGGGGTCCCACCGGTGAGCTAATCTGGTAGACTAGAGAAGGGCTTTGCCCCAGGGGAGGTGGACCGAGCAACTGAGGTGAAAAAGAAATCAGGAGATTTTATGTATGATAAAACGTAAATATATTTTCTAAGGCAAATTAGGCTGGCACTGTGAAAATCTTCTTTTCTCTTTTTTTTTTTTTGAAAATGATGCCCAACCAGTGTGTAATTGTCTAAATGTGTTCCAGCATGTGACAACATACAAGACTCTGGGAATAAAATGCAAAATGGTCTCATCTAAATAGTAAGAGAATATTAATTCTATAATCAGACAGCCAGCAATCAAAACCAATAATTTTAGTGAGTGTCTCATTGTCATTTACCTTTGCAGGACTGTACTGTTACTTGTAGCTCACTTAGGAAAAAATTCTCCTCTCATTGTCACCGTCATCATCATCATGATCATCATCATGATCATCATCATCATCCAGGTCCCCACTTTGCTTCTCCTTCAAGCTCCATTTTATCTGTTCATCAAGTTACAGTGAGAGGAACAAAAGAAGAGAAAAATCTTGACGTGATTACTTGCACTGGAAAAAGAGTCAAAATTGTGTGTGTGTGTGTTACATGTGTGTGCGCGTGCGTGTGGGAAGATGTGAACATTTTAAAGATAGAAAGGTCAGGATGGTAAATTGCCTCTCAGTACATGAGTCTCACTCGTCCTTTGACTATAATGTGGGGGTTTAATCCGTCCTCCTGCCCTTTGTGCTTACACAGAACAAGCGATTGTAATTCCCCACGGGCTGATTTTTTACTTTTTATTTATCTATTTATTATGTTTAAACGTTCAGTAAATGTTTGCGCCTCCCCCTTGTTTGACACTTATTGAAAATCATTCTTTGGGTAGCGGACAATGTCTCTTGTGAAAGTCTTTTTTCTTCAAAGGAAAAAAAAAAGTCCATTTAGGTCAGTGATTTATTTGAAAAGAAAGTTCCATTCAGTCAACCTGCTTTGGGCCAGATAATAATAACATTACGACTTCATTCTTGGAAGAATAATTTCATTCCGCTCATAAAGTATTTTTTGATGAACTTAAGCATGTTTATTTCAGCCAGTTCCTAATGCTCATTTTTGATTTGACAGCAAAGTATAAAAATATACATGGATATTTATCATTATTACCGTAAAAGTCGTCATACTGAGTTCTTTCCAATATTTTATGTTTGCTGCAAACACTCAGTGACACAGTCCAACAACAACAATATATTTTCGAAAAGGCGGGCCCGATATACACACAGAATCAACCATTCACAGTCATACACTAGGATGGACAAGAATTAAACATTTTCAATTAATCGAAAATACATGTTGCTGTAACGTGGACGACTGGACCTGAGATTTAAAATCCAAACCTTGAAGCTGTAAAGCACTGTTAACAAAATATATTGTATGATAGGATATCCCAAACAAATATGCAAGTTCTCTCACCAGAAAAAAACAACATTTTTTTTCAGATGTCATTGACTTTGACTATCTTCTGTAGAATAATCCTGGATGTCTTTGTCTGCGGATGTCTTTTGTTTCCTCGCTTTCATTCTTCTCTGAAACCGATACAAGCGTCGAGCTTCATTTTCATATAATTGAATTGCGCCGCTCCCCACGGCGAGCCGGGATTCAGTTAAGCCGAGAGTCCTCCTCGACTACTGTTACCTCTGCGCCGATTTGGTTACAGCTGTTACCGCGGCAGAGCAGCCTGCCAAAGCCCCGTCTCGGCAGACGCCTCCCCCTAATTGCTGTGTTTATTGGAAATTAAAGATATACCAGTTAATGAAACGCGGCAAACATTAGCGCCGATGGAATGTCATTAATTCGAAGCCGGCTCCCCATCTCTCATGTGACGCGCAGGCGGGGAAGAAGAGGGATGCTGAATATTAGCATGAAAATGATTTGTTTTTGTCTGTGGGAAGGGACTTGAATATTTTTTCATATTTCCAGCATGAATGTAAATAAAGTTGGTGGATGAGCTGCAAGCTCCTCTTTGTTTATGGATAGGGTGGGGGGGATATAAAAGGAAGGCCTGCAGAGTGGCGGCATCTGCGCAGCATACGGCATGGACCCCAGTCGCTGCCCCCGCCCCTCCCCTAAACACGCATACTGTATAGGCTGGAGTGCCTATATCGTCAACAGCCTGAGTCTCAGGAGATAGCACAAGCTGCCAGCGAGCTGCTGATCAATGTTTACTGTCGGTTTGGCACTCAGTGATGCGCTATAGTGGCTCATTCATTCTTGTCAATGAATATGCAAAGGGATGGTTATTTAAGCGCCAACGTTGGTGCACATTTCAATACAAAATGTCCAGCCTGGCGAACATGAGATTCTTCCCTAATGGAAAAGTGTAGCGGCAAGTTTGTTGTGCTGCATCTGGTCGGTAAATAGCTGCTGAGGGACCACTGTTGGAGCTCTGCTTCCATTTTTGCAGCCGTTTGTTTCAGCGCCACGGCACATGTTCACGTCTCGGTCGAGTGATTCTGTTTAAATGCCATTCAGCTGAGATGTGTAATTCAAAAAGAAAATCGGAGGTTGTACCAAAGTTTTTTTTTCTTTTTCAAACTTTCATTTCGACATTTTTTCAGCATTGCTGCCATCCTTGGGCACTAGAATTTTTTTTACAATTTAATGTTGCCCATCTTTATAGCATACGTGGTTTCTGGAAATGGCGTCTTCAAACCAAAATGGCAAACCTTTAAATTCCATGTTGCCAAACCTTTTTTGATCATCACATACAAGACATTTTGTTGGCGCATCATTGTTAGTTTTGCGTTTTACAGCAAGTCAGAAAATTGGCGAAAACATTTATTTTTTATTTCTAGTGACATCCATCTGAATCTGAAGGATCCTCGAAATGGCCAGATTGACTTCCTTTGTATTCTTTGAATGAATTTTTGAGTGGTTTTTTTTTTTGTTTGTTTACCCATAACACATGGCTACCAAATTTAATGTTGTTAAATTAAACTGGCTACAACTGTCAATATAAAAAACAAGTATTTATAATAATGCCTAGGTTATTCAAATTTGATATTTGCTATTAATTGGGCAAATTTTCTCATTACATTTTATCTTTTCTCGCTACAATAGTTCACTTCCTGAGTGTCCTTGGGTTTGTCAATTTTTTATTTTCTTTTTGTGGGTCCTAAAATATCTCTTAAAAGTGTACTTGAATAACTTCTTCTATATTTCTACCACTTCTACTTCTACTACTTCCTTTGCTCCGGAGATGACTGCAGAAGTATCAAAGCTAAGAACATGAAATGAATGCAATGCTTTTTTTTTTTTTCTTTTTACTTTTTTTGCCGAGTGAATCGTGGCTCCCTTGAGGCCTTGAGCTGAGTGGACACATGAACTCAAGAGACTTCCTCACTGTGCTTCAACAAACGTGTGAAAAGCTACAGGGAGACTCCTTCTCTTCCATTTTCTTTCTTTTCATGTGGAAGACAAGCAGAAGTTTGCGTAAGGAGCATGAGATCAGAAGACACGTGTCGTGCTATTGGTCTTGAAAGATTTTCTTTTTTTTTTTCTTCACAATTTGATGCTTGGCTGCTAATTACGCTCCCCATGGAAAGTTATAGTCTCTCTGTGTCTTTAAACTGTAAACACAAGCAAGTCTGCACTTGCATCGCGCTGTTAGCCTCCTTGTGGTGACGTATGTTTCCCATTCTCATATCACTTTTGTCCTACACGTTTCCTCATGTACGAACAAAACGTTTTTCCTTTCACCTTGAAGCTCAGCTGTTATGAGATTATAAAACGAAAATAAGTCGTCCCGCGACCGCCCTTTGGAATCCCTGCGATGACGGTGATGACGCCAAACACATTTATCAATACCGTCGGAATTAAACGGCGTCAATTTCATCATCTGACAGCCAGGCGGCCTGAAAATAACAATAATAACAGTGAAATCCAATTTGATAAAGGGATAATTGAATTTGCAAACATCAGAGGAGAGATGCGATCCCATATTATGTTTTTTTCTTTTTTTAAATGAAGTCTAGAGATATTGGCCATATGTAAATTGGGAAATGTAAAAATGGATACCACTACATGATTAGGGTCCAGCCATGATGAAGTTCTGTCGCTTTAGATGTGAATGATGTGGGCTGCTGGGTGATGTTAAAATCTGATTAAAGGTAATGAAAAAGTATATGAGCTGGGGGAATGAAGGCTGTCATGACATCTTATGGAGCAAAAGGCTTCACATGTCTTCATCTGGATATTGCTAGCTCCCAGTGTGTCTTTATCCTGTTTAAAGGTCGTCTGGAGAAAAAAAAAAAAAAAACAGCAGTTCATCTCCCCTTGCTGTTGTAGTCTTTTCACTATCCCGACAGGTGGTCGGTCTACTAGCAGCGTGACCTACTTTTATCATCATGTCCTCATCTGACCTCCAGGCTAGACTGAGAGGGGCACTCGAGGAATATTTGCTTGTTTACCAAAACCGTCCGTAAACCTTCTTTGTCTTTATTAGAGGTCATCGCAACGACGTGACCGGTATTCTTTACGCGGTGGGTTGACACTTGGAAGAGATTAAATCAACTGCATCTTTTATTGTAATTGAACCTTGGTTTTTTTTATCAATCAGTGCAAGCCATTTCCTGATAATACAGAGAACCACAGCAGAGCTAGCTTATTTTTCCAGCAGGGTGGGCCAACATTATAAAAGCTGTGTCCTTTTTCCAGCCTCTAAGCGTACCTTCTACGTCTACTCTCATCTCCTTTAAACACCCATCTCGCATGCCACTTTGTGCTAGACTTTACATAAGGGCTCGAGGTAAAGTATTTTATTTTTTAAGAGGCGAAAAGGGAGGATGGGAATCAGTGGGGCTTTGTCACAGCTTTTAGCTGAGTGAGTTTTGTAGATTATTCATGATAAAATGATAGCTTTCAGGTATCCTAGACAAATGAGCTATGTAAGATTACTAAAAAAAATTTTGCCGATGCAAACTAATGTAGGCGGAGCCTGTCAAAAGACTATTTTGAGAACTTGCCATGACAAGACACAGTGAGTCCTGTTCTAGCCATCTACAGTTTTAATTATTACATTTTGGTTTTAAGAGAATATCAACCACTCAAAGATTTTCTGGGGAAATTAATTTCTGGTACTTTAGAGATTTTCTTGTTTATTTAAAAAAAAATCTTTAATCTTGACTGAGCGCCTTCATATGATTTGCTTTTCATAAATAATAAAAAATGAATATAAACATTTGTTTTCCACTACTGGGAATACTTTGTGTCAGCATGCAGACCATAATCCTCCCACCTTGGTGGAGGTCTGCACTCTGCTGTGTGGCTTTCTGTTTGTAACTGTTGAGGCTGTTTGGAATTCACCAAATAGATGCATCTTATCGCGAGCATGTTTCTACCAGGACAAAGAAGCCGCTCCGCGGCAACAGAATCACTTTGTCAACAGTCCGTGCCTACGAGCCTCAGCCCCCCCCCCATCTCTTGCTTTTGGAGGGTGATTTTTCAGCCTCCAGGTGTTTACCTGCAGGATACACATTCCTCTTGAGGAGCACATGAGTGTCACATACGCCAGCTGTGGGCAGACACATCGCTCAGTGATATCGAGGGAGGGAGGCGAGCTGGGCCAAACAAACAAGTGAATGGAGGGCAACGCCGCTTTTATTATGCACCCGCCAAAAGCTTCGACTCATTATGTATGTGGCCGTCCCAGAGCAAGCATCCATATCCGGAAAGCGATCCCCGCAGTGGCTCTGATCACATTTTTCCAAGTCCAAGGTCAAAAAGAAATTTGGAAGGGAGGAACTTTAAAGCCAAACAACAGGCGGCACTATAATCTGGGACCAAAATAGATGACTCAAGGAAAATTAGGAAGGTTTGCTCGATAGGGTATAAAGGGGCAACGATTAATCGATTAGTTGACGATTAATCACTCATCGAAAAAATCTATGATTATTTTCTGATAGTCGATTAATCGTGTTGACAGTTTTTTTATTTAAAATCCTCAGAGTTTCAGTTTCAAATTTTGTCGTCCTTGATGAATGCAGGCTGATAAAGTTTGTGTTGGGCGCCATGTTGGGGAAACCGGACCTGGAGGTTTCTTATCAAACATTTGCATATGCGAAAGGTTATAAGTTCTTTTGAACTTTATGAACGTTGCTAAATTAATATCCTGACATCAAAACTCATGGCTTTCTTCTTAAGCATAAAAGTCAATATAATAAACATGATTTATTTGAGTAAGTTTTGGTTCTGGGGAGATCAGTGAAAAGGTTTGAATGCATTTTCTGCAGACAACAGGCTAGCTAAACCACATGACAAAAAGTTTGAAACAGCCTGTTGGGATGTTCATCACAACAGGCTGCGGTTGACCTTTTTCAACACAAACAGCCACCCATGATCTATTTGCTATCGTCTGGATGCCATCAAAACGCAGAATGGAAATTCCGGGCTACTTAAGCCTCCTGCAGCTGCTCGCGCAAGACGGAAGATAGCCTTTGGTCAACGCCAGTTTGCCCACTGTGTGTGTGCCGCAAGTTGCAAATGGAAGAGGGAATAATAAATGAGTATCCGCTCGCGTCTGATGGAAGGTCTAAGTGATACAAATGCGTCCCATTCCGGTGATCCATCCGGGGCTGTGTCATGGAGGTGATTTGTGGGAAAGGTCGAGCAAGAAATGACTTTGGCTGAGGAGGCGAAGGCGAATCCCCTTGTTTGTGTTTTGGCGGCCCCCGCCGAGCAACGGGCTGCGGCGACGGACGTCTGGCGCAGGTGGTGTTTTCGGAGGATCGGGCTGATATATCATTTTGCCAAGGTCGTACTCAATTAGGCTATTTGTTGAGCACGGCGGCGTGAGGTTGGTTTAATCAAGCGAGGGACGGAGACAACAGCGACAAAAGAGGAAATAAATTAGGCATGGCCAGGCGACACTGTCAGCCTGGCGGCAGCCGGCTGGAGAAATGCTCCATTTAGCTGGTCTTTTTTGAGAAGAAAAAAAAGAAAAGAACCATTCGCACACACAAAGCTTAAAATATTGTATACACAGACCGACTTCAACCATCTTAATCAGTTTCTTAAATATATCTCTTGGAGGATCCCTCCTCTTTCCACGTGACGCGACCCGGATATTTTGTCTCCACTCTGAACCTAGCATAATACTGCTAAAGCTAACATACAAACACAATTACAAGAAACTATTTATCATACAATGCTTCAGGTGGATCGACTCATGTATGAATGTTTTAAAATGAACCCGTTCATTGATATTGTGCCTAAAGATATGGGGCGCCCAGTGGTCCAAAAAATATGGTGGTACTTGTAGGGCCAAAAGGTCAAAACAATATGGTGCTTGTAGAATCAATGTAAATGACAAAATTAAATAAAAACATTAATTTTACTCCTCTTGGAGACTATGCATCCGTTTTCATACTGATTCCTGTATAATTTACAAAATTAAACACAGTTCTCTGGTTTCTTAACATGTCTGACTTTCTTCGGTCCCAAAGATCAAGAATTATAATGCACGTTACGCACCAGATAGGAAAATCGCTCAGGTTCTTAGTTACATATTTTTAATTTAAATTGCAAAGGAGACCAAAAGCTCAAATTCGGCCCCATTGGATTGTCACTAACACTCACCTTTCCTTTTTGTTTATGACTTTCTAACGCAGTTATAACCTTTTTTTTTCTGAAGCACAACAGGCAACACACAAAAGGTTAATTACACCAGATGGGCATGATTAGCAAATGCGTTTAAATAGACACGTGTGTGTGTGTGTTGGGGCGGGGGGGGGGGGCATTTAAGCGTGACTGCAAAGACTGGCATGCATCAAGCAAAGTGACAACAGTTGTTTACCCTGATTAAGCCGAGCCCTTGAAGGGCGCTTAAGCACCTATGCAAGCGGGTTGCAGCCCTCAAGGAGAAGAGTCAGGCTGTGTTAATAGCGAAGCAATCAGCGGCCATTCAGGTTAATGGGCTTTCAGCGAGTCGGCTCCAGCTAATGTGTGATTTGCGGGGTGAGCCCGTAAGCTTGGCATTAAAGCTTCGCCGCGCACTCCGCCGACTTTTTCCTCGCCACACCCTCAGGCGCTGCGGCATCTTATGGCGGTAAATATTTGATTGAATAAAAAGAAGTGGCTCGATTTGCTCGGCCTTTGCTTTCATACTAAAGGGAGCGTTTCTTTATTACCTCCTGTCTACACTGTCATCTCTTTGGGCTGTAAATAAGTTAAAGGCGAGTGAGATGGTGGCTGGGGAGGAGTGATGATGATGATGATGATGATGATGAATTGATAGTACAGAAAGTCAATGGTGACAAAAACGAGGAGTACTGCTTGCTTTTCTCGGCACTTACCTGTCTGTTTTCTCTCTCCCTCACTTGCTCGCTTTCCACGAGACCTCTTAAGCTGTGACATTTCCGTTTCCCTGGAGACAGAGCGTGCCAGGCGGTTGCCATGGCAACTCCCTGCACTTTTAGCGTGCGCGCACAACCCAGACGGGGATGGCTGCTGGAGGAAGGAGGGAGATCCAGAGGAAAAGCACACCTGCTGGCTTCTTGCTAATTGGCTATTTCTCTTTCGCGTTTTTTTTTTTTTTTTAACACCCCATGTCTGCTTTTAACTTTGTACCCTCTCCTTGGATTGCTTCTTCATTCCTGACTTTAGAAGTTCTTTCTTCTATTGTGTCTATTTCTAAATTGCTCTTCTCTCAAAGTTCTTGACTTATGCAAGCACTCAAGGCCTCTTCTTTGTGTGTGGGTATCGAGTACGAGCGCAACTTCAAAATGTATCTTCCTCTGACCTTGTCACTCCCCATCATCACGCTCAGCTACATGCTACATTGTTGAAACCCTTGAATGCACCTTGCTTTTATTAACTGCTGGTCATACTGGCGTGTTTTGATGGGATTGAGCTTCCATCCAAACAACTCCTTGGACAAACACACTTTACCATAACAAATCACCTATCAGGTTATACTCTAGAACTCCATATTAAAAATATCAGAGCTAACTTTTCCTATCCATGCTTGTGGTGAGACGCTTGAACACACTGTGTGTCATCAGACATTTGTCATGTTTGCTTGTCCTCTATGATTCGGGTAAATGATTGATCCTTTCACGTCTTTACACAGGCATAAAGGCATAAATCCATAAATTCATCTCACACGCCAATAAATAGCTCAACGAGAAGGGTGCACACTAAGAATCTCCTTCTAGTCATGATCCCTGGCTTCCAATTTGATCTCTTGTGGATCTTAAAGGCCCAACTCTATATTGCAAATATCACAGATAATCTCAATCCTGCCGCTAATCACCGTGTCTGAGACGCTCGGACATATCGTGATTATTATTAGCTTCTTGCTATGTTGTGGTGGAAGACGCACTGGTCAAGTATTTTGTGGCTTAAACTGGGTTGGTTGTTGTCTTTGGTCAGAGCAAAAGTTGTTATAGGGAGTCTTGACGGGAGGCCGAGATAAGCCTGTCATCGCATCCGTGACATTTGAACGCATGACGCAGGAGGACAGCTATCCCTTCATTGAGTCCACAAACAAACCTGCTGTGTCATCGTGGGGAGGGAGTACGGGTAGCGATTATGAAATCTGATTGCCGCCACATAGTGAATGTTAAGTAGTTTACCATTTTCCTGGCAGCAGAAAGGCAAATATCGATGTGGTGAGATTAGGGGGTAAGAAAAACAACAAAACAAAATATAACAGTAAAGCTTGCATCACTACTCAAACGCCAAATATGCTACGATGGGCTTTTTTGTCCACCAACTTGTCTAGCAATGTGTTTACACCATCAACTTTCTGAGTGAAAAATAGATTTAATACAAAAAAAGACACCGTGGATTCAATAAGTCCTTTGACCTTTTATGGACTGATGCGGATTGGGTCCAGTCCCCCTGACCCATTTAAACTTGGCCACATGGAGCTCACAATTACACTATTGATCCGACTGCCGGCCAGGCATCATCCGTCCAATTCATCCACCTTCGAGCACTTCAATTATCAGAGCCATCACGGCCACGCCGCTGCGAGTGGCAGCTTGTCCAACACTGTAATCTGTCAGGGAATGAGATCCTGACCGCCTCGTCATATGCCAGATGCTCCCCTATATGTCACCTTGATCATTAAGGGCCGTCAAGCACTGACAGGGTTGTGAAAGGGCCTCGGGTCCCTTTGGAGCAGCAATTCTCATTGTTTTTTTGCACCGAGGAGCCGTTACATGCACAACAATATTTCTCTTTGTTATGCTTCAGACGATTGTGTGGTGCGAGTTAATTTATCTTAGTGAAGTCCAGTACCGACTAATACATCGGTTGCGTTTTATGTTTAAAATACGTTATCATAGCCCAAACTTGGCAAATGTACGAATATGCTAATATAACCCGTACGTTGTATCATCACAGGCCATTTGTTATAACTTTCACTACCTTCAGAGTATTTTTGTTAACTAAGTCACAAAATAAATCTTCCACCTTCCAAAGGACCAGCAACATGTTTAGAACATTTTGGAAAAGCTGCTTAGGCGGAACTAGCTAGCAGGTAGGGGACAGAATATTGATCGATTCTCCAGTTTGAGCCGAGTGAAACAGCACGGCCTCAGCGCTGCCCACGCCTGACGTGCAAACTCTACAGAAAGATCCAGGCTGTTTGTAAAGCCTGCTTTTCTTTGTGCAAGAACAACCTCCCTAATTCCCTGCCAGGAATGCTCCTGCTGACAGCCTAAGGTCTGGAGGTCTGGGACTCAGAGCTGCACAAATGGACCGACATGAACAGGAAGCAAGGCCGAAGCGGAATCAACAACAGCGAATGCAGGAAATTACTCCTGATCTACTATTTTTCCCCACAGATTGATGACTAAAACACCACAAAAGCGCAGTTTATCCATGTGAATTGTGATTTATTTGAAGAGGTTGTGAAATGGTAGCAAAGAAAATTTGAATGAAGATTAAAGCTGTTTGTGATGGGATATTTCACAAACTATTATAATCATCCATCTATTCATTCATGGCGTTTCCTTGGGATGACTTTTTGAAATATTTTGCTTCAATTTGAATTTCTATCCAGCTGTGTTCATTCCACGAAGATTGCTAACTAGGAAATAAAGCATTCAGGATTTTTTTTCCCAGTTCTTCCCATGCCGATTGCTCACGGAAACTTTCCCATTCAATTGTTTCATCTACATAATTTTACTGAGCCGTAATTACCATAACAAAGATTTGGCGTCCTCCGGTGACATTGCTCAGACAACAAATGCCATCCCAATAGCTTTAAAATAGCATTTAATGTGAATGAGAATTGGAGGGGATGTTGACAGCTTTATGATATGCAGCACACATCGGTGTGATGCACCAAATTAAAGCTGTTTTCACAGAAAAGTGCCTCCCAAGTCTCATCTTTGCCATGCCATTCCAGTTAGCTTAAGCTCACTATGAAGAAGGGACGTGATGCATTTGTGCGAAAATTAATTATGATCTTTTTGTTCTGAGAAAGTAATCATCGCTTTACGGTTATATTTTTTGTCCAATTAAAAAAAACAAAAAAACATTTCTTGTCTGTGACGTAACAATTGTTTTGATATGCAAAATAAGTTTCTGCATCCAATTTAGTGAAACACAAACAAATGATTATTGATGAGCAGTTAGGATGACCAATATTTGATCAAAAAGAAATCATCGTTTTATATACAGTACAACAGTAGCCCCTGAACTTCATAAGGTACCTCCACATGCTTTTTAATAGTTGTAAAAGTAAAATAATATAGTGACACCATTGGCAGTGATAATGGGGGGGCAGGTGCTTTTTCAATATGGCCACATTTACACCAAGCAAAGATTCATATTTGCGACTTGAACTGCCCACTTATATTAAGATGGCCCAGAAAAGATCATTTTGTATCTCAAATAGAAGACGCAACAGTCTTATGTTGTTGAAAAAAAAAAACTGTTACAACTGCCCACAGCGCAAACAACATCCTCTGTGTGAGTCATGTTTGGATGGCCCCTGGTACAATGCAAAAAAAATATTACAAATTCAGCTGGGAGAAGAAAATAACCAAGTCAATGTCAAGAGATTAGAGAAACGCTTTACATCATAAAACTGGAGTGACGAGGCTCAGAAAGGAATTATCAAGATGAGCAAGGCCCTTTTTTGCCCCCCGCTTTTCTTAAACAGCCACTTTGCAGTGAAAATTGCTTTAAGCCACTGTATATTCAACCCTATCTCTCGCATATCATAAAACTGTCAACATTCAACCCCATTTTCATTCATATTGGATTTTATTTTAGAGCTACTGAATTTGAAATCCTTCTGTAAGGGTTCAAAGTCTTTGTTATGGGAAATTAATCTCGGTCAAATCACTTGGGAGAGCGCTGCGGCGTAGTTAGCGCTATTCCGTCCGTCATGGTTGATTTTACTGCGGCACTGTGGTCATTACCTAGTCGTCCAACTCTTTGTAGTCCCGGGAAGAGCAGTACTGGCTCAACTCCACTTTGCACCCCATGAAAACTCAACAATAGAATTGAATATAGCTTGCAAATTGGCACAATCGGAGGTCTTTTTAAGGCTATGCCTCCATTTTCTATACTATTCTAAACCATGTACGTACAATCCGGAGTCAGTCCCAGTTTAGCCAGTGTGAAAGGCAAACTCCACTTTTAACTGATCCCACGTATGGACAGACAATAAAACAACAATTCAAAACCTTTTAATCAAATCTACACTTTTCGGCTACTTTCAAAGTGCACGTTCTGCAACATGACCGCCGTGAAGTCAACACAAAGTGACTCAATTACGCGAGCGCACCGCTAATCCCCGTCCTCCTTTACCCCGCCGCCATTATTCCCCCGCATAAACAGACTCACTAGTACATTCACGCCTGTGTTTAGTTTACCGTTTATTTTTAGAAGGCCGGCGCCTAATTAGGTGGGAGCTAGTGTAGAACACAAGCATAAACAGCAACATTAGCGCTGATGGCTAATGAGAGAAGCTATTGTGGGTAAAGCTAGGGCAGTTTCATCGCATATTTTTATTATTATTCTTTCATTATCTTCTCAGTGGATGACTGACCCCTCCGCCTCTTAAAATACAAAAGCTAAGCTATTATATTTGTGTTAACTTTGTTCTCACTGGCATGTTCTCAAGTCGTTGAGGACAACTTGGCATGCAATAAAATGCAATAAACGGGGTGTATTAAATAGCTTTGCTTTCCAAAGATAAATTCCCCATTTTTTTTATATTTCTCATGCCTGAAAGAATTAAAATATTTTTTCCAGTAAAAAGATGTATTCTTATTATTTAAGAAATGCTGCAAATAGGGGAAAATAATTGAAATCATTTGTTGCTGTGAGAGGGAGCTGTAGCGCAAGGTCCATGGAGGCGGACCAGTCGGACGGATTGCTTTGGGCAGTCAGCTGTGTAGCGCTTGATGTGAACCAGCGCTGTCACGGGCTTGTTATCTTTATCATTTTCCCTCATAATGCGCAGGACGCTTGCGAATTGACTGTCTCGCACAGGCCGATATCTGTGATACGCTGTGCTTTTCCCAAGTGAGCAAATAGGTGCATTAAGCCTTGTGTGCTACAATTTTGTCACATATAGATATCCCCATGTACATTAAATAAAGCATGTCTCATTTGCTGTACTGGTTTGTCACCTTTAATGTGCAGTAATGCGCTTTATAACCCGGTGCCCCAACCTATATGTGGAAATTTCTAAAAATAGTCCTCTTCATTGAGACTCGCTCCTTATAATGACGTGTGAGTCTGAGAAATATGGTAACTTAAGTAAATATAAACATATTTCCTAAAATATCGATCAGAACTCTAATATATATCTAAGTATGGTGCTCCCCAATTAGTTGACACCTCTCTTCTCATAATTGGAAAAAAATACCATAACTGACTCTTTTGTCATTTGAATGACAATTTCACTTTATATCAATTGTAATCCAGTACAGTATATATGCATTATTCCAAAAAAATTTGAACATCTACAAAAAAATGACACTAATAGATGCCTCTCTCATCTACAGTTGAATATACCTTTTGCAAAATAATGATATAAAATCATCTTTTTAGTAGATGCCAACAATTTTCTGCATGGTCCCGGCTTCCGCATCTCACTTAGATTACTTTTTTCACTCCAGCAAGCAACAACTCAAATTTCCATAGAATTTTTCTTAGTCAGAGTTAGCGTGAGTCCATATCTAAAACTGTTATGGGTTTTATACATGCAGCGACACAGAGTTCATGACTGAGGGTCACCAGTGGTTACCTGAGCAAGAAAGCCCGAGAAGCGCCGTCACGGCTGTCTCCCCGCTGCCCCTCACGGGCCGTAGCCCCTCTGCGCACATCAGCCTAATCAGGCTGCTCAGTATGCAGAACAACCTTCCCAGACGGCCCCGGCGCCGAGCCCTCAGTCGCTGACCTCCCCTACAGCTATGCAGGCCAGTCGGGCTGAGCTGTGCCCAGTCAGCCGGTGCCAGATGTCAGGCGGGATGGATAGCGGCGATAGTTATGCAGAGGAACAGGCAAAGGCTGGATCAAGTGATACTGGCAAGGAATTTTTTTACGCATTGCCTACTGGGGAAAGAAGGAAATGATGTGGCCCACATTAAATTCTCTCTTGGCCAGTTTGTAATAGCAAGGGATTTAACTTTTTCAGGGATAGTTCACATACTGGACCCAATGTGCACCTTTTTACATGTTTAATCAAAAATAATAGTCATATTATTCCACCTTTAAATTTGTTGCAGTTAAAATATTCACAGCACAACTGGTAATAGCAAGTCTACAATGAAAACTTACAAGGTCCATTAAACGTGGGGACGAAAATGGATGAAGAAAAAAAACCTCCACTAAGGCCAATCATTTTAATGTGATGGATTTGATTAATGCTGTCCACTGAGTTTTGTGAAAACCACCTGTGCATTTTGTTTTTAGTTACTTTCCAAAAAGCCCAAAATGTTTTTTTTCATTTTTTTTTCATAAATTTGTTTTATACTATCTCACTAATACATACAATTAATACTTTTTTCTTGAAACTAAAGCCATTATTTTATCACAAAAATAAGCAAAACTGTTATATGTTGAAAATATTTTTCAGAAATAATTTAATAACTTAATTTGTATTTTTGTAACTTTTTCAGTGATCGACATTGAAGTCGATTAGAGCTCGTAAGAATCATTGTCGGATCTGATCTGCAGGCACATTGTTTCCCAGAACACAAAAATGGACGCACACAACACAGAGCACGGATGCTAATGAAATGCTAATTGCTTTACAATGAGTCGCCAAACAATGTGAAATAATGCTCAACACAAAGCAGGAATCTTGTTTACAACGAGCAAGACTTTACGCTTAAATCCATCTAAGCGACTGTTTACGCACTTTACTTTTAGGTCCTGCTGTTTTGGTTATCAACAAGGTTAGCAATATTCTGCAGGGTGCAGCAGTTAGCTCAGTCAATTACACCCGCAAAAGCTGGGCAACAAACCCGGCAATAATTGGGACATGCCGTCTATTAGCGTGGAGGCCACTATTTGAGGAAATAAGGTTTTGTTTTTGAATCGAAAACACGAATGTTCACCGGAGGTAATCGCGTCCTTTCGTTTAAAATGGCAACACTGCCTTGATTGCAGTCGCAGCAATGACACATTATGTGAGCACATATTGGAACTAAAGCGGCCCCTCCCTCTGCAGGCTGATGTAATCCGAAGCAACACAGAGCACACCCATATATTCTAAAATCCCCTCAGAGACAAGAAAGGGAGGAGGAGCATAGAAGAGAGAAAGAAAAAAATGGCTTCTCCCAGGGAATTTAGGAGTAGAATTCCTCGTCTGCCCCTCAACATGTCACCCTTAAAAAAAAGCAGGTTATTGATCTCTTGGAAGAGAGTCTGTCAGATTTCAGCGTGTGCCTTCTGCCCCCGGCTCCCAGCTCAGCCGGATCCCAGAGAGGATGATATCCCCCGGGGGCTGATTAAAGACGTTTTCCCGGAAGACTCCTGGGTCAACCTATAAGCTCCTTCCCCCCTTTTTACAGCAAGCCTGCTATATTCAACACGTTGGAGCGATGACTCCATATGAAGAAAGACTCTTTACAACTATTATCCTCCAGTTACTCTTTATACTTTGCCAGGGAGGGACAGTGGAGCCACTAAAGTGGATCGCGATTTATTCCATAAGAAATAATGAATGAATTTTGACAGCTGAATCTGTATGGGTAAAATTGTAGGATTTCTAATAGAGCATATAGAGAAGGTAAAGTATTTA
The DNA here is from genome assembly GCF_033458585.1 of Syngnathus typhle. Lineage (NCBI taxonomy): Eukaryota > Metazoa > Chordata > Actinopteri > Syngnathiformes > Syngnathidae > Syngnathus > Syngnathus typhle. The sequence continues at coordinate 19,106,489 of NC_083741.1, forward strand.
TTAGTTATTATTAAGTGCAAAAATAACTATCGCGTGATTGTGGCTTGTAATATGACCTTGGCATAGCATGAATATAACCTGAATCATCTTTACGGACAACATGCTGTCCAAATGGCAACACCTCCAATTATGCTTTGCACTGAAATTGTCTGGATGTGGACCTCCAATCGGAGACCCCGAGGTTGCATTACGTGGAGCCTTCTGTCTCTCAGCGGGTCAGAGCTGGAACAGGACCAGTCGACCGCGGGGCCAGGCCGACCTTTACCTTATCGAGTTAACCATGATGAGATTATAGAACAACCTGAACTGCCACAGCCATTACCAGCCTGTTGTCCATTAGTGACCTGTGGCTACCGCTACATGTACACGGAGGGCACACACGCACACTCAGAAAGACAGAGAGAGAGAAAAAGTAATAAACGCAATATAAAGAAGCACACACACATAACAAATCTATCTATTCTTTGTATGTTATATATTTTGTGTTGCTGATTGCATGAAACAGCATATAAAGCACATGGTGAGGCAGACATGATTCTGCCTCACCGAGGCGATTTTGTACGCTAGAAAAAAATCGATCATAGCTGCCATCCTATTGTTGTATCGCTTTATGCCTGTATACAATCTACGCGCGAATCCCAATGATGGTTGCTTCCAGTATTTATTACAGTGTGGGAGTGCGCGTGTAACCGTGTGCACGCGCACGTAGCGAAAGCGTCGTCGCTATGATAAGTGACTTGCCGGGTGATTAAAGAGAAGTCGCCGGCTGTGTCTCTGTGTAATGAACACAGGAGATCCATCAAGCGGGCGCCTTTGAGGAGCGCCAGGCTCATCGGCAGCTCAAGAGCTAGCCTGTGATCTTTTTCCCGTTTCAAGCAACCTTTATTCACGTTATTAAATGGAATGGTATTGAGCGAGGCAGGTGAGATTACATTTTTTTTTGCATTAGGTACGTAAAGAACATGTTTGTGTATATACTGTCGTGCCATCAGGCTTTTCACCCTCTCGGAGAATTTAGGGCCTTCAAGTAATCCAATGTGCACATTTTGGTACGAGACAAGATATGATGAGATTAATACACACCTTGCATCTTAAATATGAAATTCATAGTATCAAGTACGACAGGTCAGGAACTACTGAAAGGTTCTCGAGATGTTGAGGGCAAACAGAGACTCGGTTCAAACGTACAAGGTAAATCAGGCATCATGGGGACCAGTTTTATCATTCATGCTGGGAGTTGTCCCACTTATACACACACTGCCACTCAGGTGAACTCTCTTACGGGATCGGCCGCTCTCGCTTGATCTGATCGCGGGCCTGTGGGAAGGTTTGCAAGAGTGTTCATTCCGATTACTTTCATTCCGAAGTTGTCACCTGTACATTGAACCCGGGGTCAGTGAATTTGATTTACAAGTGGAAATACCTATATGAGTCTCACTTATTTTCCATCCCCAGAGAGCGGGCCTTTGATTTGCCTTTTCCGTAGTCAGTCATGGACTGTTGCTCCCACACTGTTGTGAGTAATTTGTTCCCGCATGTTTACAACATCAAACATGGCATCAAATGATGTATTTTGTGTTTGAAAACTAACTCCTAATGCAAAATGGAGCATGAATTCAACCACTTCATCATTTGTAAAGTGACCTCTAGACCTTGTTCATGATTGCATGGTGTGACGCGTCTGATGATCTCCCCATGGATTAAGTGTGTCACTATTCCCTTTCATATCTGAAATTATCCGAATAGACACTATAGAGAGAGTCTTGCTAATCTCGAATTACTAGCTAGAGATCTTTCAAAAAAAGTAGTAAAGCGTTAACTTGCGAATGTTAACCTCAGCAATTGTTGTTCTGGACTGAAATCAACTCCACCAACTGATAATTGCTAATAACGTGTTACAATTTTAATGAGAGAAATTGATCACCATTCCAATATATATAAAATATAATGAAAGAGAGAATGTAAAGAACAACTGGGTTCGTCTGCATGGAAGCATCTAAGCATGAATTGTGGCCTGCAGTGCTTCCTGCAAGTCTTTTCATTTTATATTTTTGTGTTTGACTGCTTGTCACATTCAATAAATGAGCTAATAGTGCACCAACCCAGAAAGGATTCATAACTCAAAGAACTGTGCAAAGGAAAAGTGCCATCAAGTTTGTAAATTCAATACGCTCTTTGGTAAATTTGACATTCGTACTGAATGGGAAAGCTTGATGAGATTTTGGAGAAGCTTTTAGTTTGGAGCTTGCAACGCAAACATTCATTGTGATGCCATTTACCGGTGCCGGCCATGCTTTGTGGCAAACATTCGCTTGTCGGCGCTGGCTCGTGGATGTTGTGGGTCACCTTTGTGACAGAGACGACACGCCTGATCAAAGGCTGGCCATTTGCCGCTGGGAGGCCTCGGATTCCCGCATCCAGCTGCGCGTGTACGCTTGTCTGACCTTGGCGTCGCCATGCGGAGGTTCGTGCGGCAAATAATAGCTAATCTGACCCGGCTAATGCTCCTTCGGTGTCCCCTTCATCCGTCGTTTCATCTCAGCGTTCTGTTTCTTCGGGCTACGTGGGGGAGCCCTGATGAGGCTTGCCAAATAGCGAGAATATTATCACAGTTGTGAGCAGATAAAAATAAAATGTGGCTCAGACTGTATCCATGCATTTCTGGTGCACTTTGCTCAAAAGGGGGCAACTCTGTAGCGCCGCCATCTGCCTGTGACGGCTGGACATACCGCCAACATTAGCAACAAATCTCACACCAGCTGCCTTCAACTGCAGCGTTTTGTCTCTTTGTTAGTGTAGAAAAACATTTTACTTCCTGAATTGAGTATAAACAACTTGTAGCAGAGAGAAAAGGTTCCGCTTGTATGATCCCGCTTTTATGTGTCGAGACAATTGTTCCTATGAAAAGCACCGGTGTTATTTTTTTGTTTTTCAAAAAAAAAAAAGAAATCGACAAGTGATTCATTTGTAAAACCTCCTGCTGCAAATGGCAAATGTTTCTTCCCATGTAAACCACTCAGCCGCTTTTATCGGGGATCATTGCACTGGCAGTAACTTTCGGCTAAACATCAGCATTGGCATTCAAATGTTGAAATTGATTCCACTGTCAGAGTTAAGAGGTGAACAGTCATAACACACTGTGTTTTCACATTTATTGCCAAGTTCACTTTTGGAATGAGGGGGGGAAAATGCATTAATGCATAAGTCAGGGCAACTTGGTTCATTGAAAAGTGTATAGCAAAGCAAGGCATTCAAAAGATCATTGACTTCTACCAAGGCCAAACTCTGAACAACTGGAGTGGCAAGAAGGTGAAGTGTCGAAGTTGTGCTCGATGCTGAGATAGTGTAAAAGCTGCTTTCCAAATTGGTGCTAGAAAAAAAAATCATATCTAAAAGAATTATCTCAGTTTATAGATTATTGTCCACATATAGGCTACATTTACTTAGTGAGCTGATTTAAACTCTGTTGCTTACCAAAACAGCAACACCAAGGTACCTAAATGAGCAAATATGACGTGTGCTTCACAGTTATGATGAGTGATGGACATTAGATTTTTCTTTTTTACCGTGAGCTCAGCAACAGACAGCTTCAAAAGGGATATCGTGAAAAAATCATGAAAGAGTCTGACAAGCCCATGACACATGAGGGATATTTCTCTTTCTAGAGATCAGTGAGGCTGGACAAAAAAAGAAACACGGAGACTCAGTCGGGGAAAGTGTAACAAAAGCCCAGATGCAGAAAGAGACATTCAAAGGCAGCCCCATGATGAAGCTCATGCATTGGGATCGTCGCTCCCGACGACTCGCTCTGATGGAAGGATTTCATCTGTTTTATCTCCTTTGTCTTCTTTTTTTTTCCCCTTCATGTTATTCAGACCATGTCCCTCCTTTTTTTCACCCCCTCCCTTCCCTTTTCTTTGCTTCAGTGAGGCAAAAGATCTTAATCGCGCCTGACCATAATCTAGCTGAGTGGAACGCTTTTCTTCAATAGAGTAAGGGTTATTGTCTGACAAAAAAAAAAAAGTGGAAAGTCATGTGATGATTGTGACTTGGAGGCACATTTTTACATCTATTTCCAAATCTCTCAGGGAGAGTCAAATTTGGAGGTTTCAATGTGTTTTCGAAAGTATTCAGCTGGCACCCGTGATAGATTCAAAGTGACAAGACAACAATAAAATGAAATCATCATCTTCGGCTTCAAGTTTGACTTTCTCCTGTGACGGCAGATGCCTCCTTTTTTCCCCTCCACATTTCTCCTTTTGTCTCTGTCACCTCATTTTCTTCTTGTTGCCTTTTGTCACTTTGCCTCTCGCTCTTTGGCATCTTTCTTGTTCTCTTGTGTCGTTGTCACTTCTCATCTTGGCTGCCTCATTTGTCATTTCATTCTCGGAGCTTGTCTTTTGTAGACAAACATCGGGAAAATCCTCGTTTTTATTTTTTTTTCAGTCTGATGTCAGAAAGCTAATAAGGACATGCTAATATGAGCCGACAACGCATCACTCATATGTGTTGACTTACGATGTTTCATGAAAAGAGTCTTATCGGGCGTAAATAATGGCATCTATCTATACAGAGGCGCGGAGCAAAGGTTGGAGCAACAGATACCTTTCTCCCCTTCACTGAGTCTGCTCGCTAAATTCTGCCACTCACATACTTGGCTCCCATTCACACTCATTTGTATTAATTCAGTGCATATAAAAGGAAGAAAGGATGAATGAGGATGTTGATACAGGAAATGAAAATATACCCCGCTGAGCAAAGGTTCAATGTGTTCCTTAGGGCCTATGCAGTTTGTGGCAGATCAGTGAAGCATGATGGGAGTTGACGTTTACGCATTCATCCATTCAGCCCGTCTTTGCAAATCCATCCAAATGATCAGGCAAAGGCAATTGAGAAGAATGAAAATGAAAATTAAAAAAAAACAGCCTTGCGTCTCTTGTGTTTTTTTTCCCAAAGACGGTAACTCTGCTCTTCCATAAAAGCATCTGTTAAAAGCTTGCAATTACTTCTCCCTTCAACCACATTTAAACTTGGGTCCACATCGAAGCTCTCACAAAATGATGACAGCTCCATCCAAGCCTCGTTTCCACTAACTAGTACAAGTTGCTATATATTATGACAATAAAGGAATGACATCATGAGATGTTAATTGCTTTCATTGCAAAACTACAAGAGAAAGAAATACTTTTTATTTTTAGTCTTATTATAACAAGAGTAATACTTTTAGGAAAATTAGCAGAATTATACAAGAAAAGTTTAAAAAATTACAGTTGCTCACGGGAATGCAAGCATTTTTAAATACCATTCAATGAGAATAAAAATGTTGATTTGCAAGAATATTGCAATCCGAATAAAATTGTGATATAAGGGAAAAAAACACTAGCACAAACTAATGAGGTCTAATAATCATCTCAAAAGAATTTAAAAAAAAATCTACAAAAGACATGTACAGAGCTAACCAATGGAACCGATGCAAGCTTTGATTTATGTGCAACAGCCCGGTGTGACATTGTGCACGTGTTCCGTCAACAACAAACAGCCCAGTGAGCTACGGCACCGTCCGCCGTGCACCTGGCGTATTCGTCAATAGCCTGAATAAAAGCCAACGCTTCCCCTGCGTCCGCCGAGCCTCGTATCCTCGCATTGATTTCTCCCCGGCCGTTTGCTCTCCCCCCACAGCCGAACCCCGGATGCAATTTAAGTGCCGTGCGGGGACGCGTTTGCAGCATAGAGGCCGACACGGTGCGGTCAATAGCCCGGGGCGGCCAACAAACTGGAGTGGCGTACGAGCCGCTCGGCAGACTTCCTCTTTCAAGCTCACCTCACGCCTCTTTGTCAAATTAAATGATGGAGGCTTGATGGCTTTCCAAGAGGCCTCCGGCGGGCTTCCGTCTCCGAGTGGACGAGGCGGGACCGTGACAAACACTTCAATTGTTCCGTTTGATACGGCGTTGGATTCCAACGAGCTACTTCAGGAAGTTGAGTTTTGCAAACAGATTCTGTTTGGATTGACACAACGAGTCACTTGATGCTGATGGTTGCTTTTAATTTACAAGATTTTATACGACTGCTTAAATTTTAACCAGAATTTGTTCAGCCCAAAATCGATCCGGTAGCGCCCACTGGAAAGCTTCAAAAGTTGCACCCCAAAAGTTTGTTTTCAGATCGCAACCAGAAGTTTGGTAGCCACGTCTATCATGAGTTGACTCGAAAAGCCGTGCCTGAAAATTCCAGGTAATCGCCCATTTTGGTTTGAAGATGCCATTTTAAGTCTATTGTTCTCAATTACAGGTTTCCTTAGATATGAGCTTGCCCAGAAGCTTTTTCCAAATTCTATCCTGGCCTTAAAGAACAAAGCGTTTCGTCATACATAGCTACCAAGTTTGCTTACTCCAAAACTCCAGTTACTCCACTCATAAATGATTTAGTGTATAACGACATTCCCACTTTTAAGAAAAGCATACACATCCACCACTGTCATGAACGTATAGATGAAATACTTCTACTTCACTTTACAAAATTCACTTTTGTCTGGTGTACCTTCAGCCAGAGGAGAGGCTGTTTGTATTCGGGAAGAACAGAACAACCGGCCGTGTGGATAATGTAAACATAAATTCATGAATGCCGGCGTAATAGGGTAGCCGCTCTACATCTTTCTTCTACGTTTATTATATATTTGCAAACCATTGGCAAAGAAAAACAAATTTATCTGGGCGAGGATGAAGCCATTACTTTGTCTATTACTCATTCACGTGAGCCTCCGGGCCGATGGAGGGAAAAGAAAATGGAAATAGTAAAATACGCCGGCTACGAATACTGTTCATTTGATGCTGCCTCTTGGATACATTGTGTGGTGGCGACACTGTTTATTTTATTCCTTGACATGAGCGCGCAACACCGCTCATGCGTGTGTGCTATAAACATTGCACTCCAATGTGCAACCATGCTTGTCTTGTCCGTGTACTTGCATGACCCCCCCCCCCCCCACACACACACACACACCGACACCAGAGCTTTTTTTCCTCCACACATGCCGTATCAGAAAGCTTCTGCGATTATACACTCCACAGTAAAATTATTCAGTTGGCATCGACGCCACATCGCAATTCTACACGCAACAACCGCCTCCCCCTCCCTCCCCTGAAATCTCAAAGGGAAATAAAGCAAAACCATTTAGATGGGTTTGGAGCTCAACCTTTTGTTTGTCACACCTGGGGAGCACAAATGGATTCTGCTTGTACAGAAGATTGAAATTGTATGCTTATTTACACCTCTCTGCTTTATTTAAAAAAAACATGACAGCAACCCCCCTCCCCCTGTTAGTCCACATTGTCCTCACTCTTCTAAGACAGTTGAATGTTTTTCAACCTTTCAGAAACTTAGGATGGTCCTCAGAGGACTTTCTAAAACTGAAACTATTGTTCAGAAAAAAATGTTAGAAGGTAACAAAAGGACGCAAATCCTCCGGTTTTAGCCTGTTCAAATAATTGGCGGTCTTGACCTGGGCCCTCTCTGTCGGCCCATTAGTAATCTTGGAGAAAGAAAGAGTGCTGCACGGTTGCTCATTTTGTTTTGACACTCACAAACACCCGCCAAGAATCAACATAAACAATCCCAGGACGATGCTAACACACCCTCGCACACACATACTGTACAGGCACAGAACCAAGGCAAGAGCGGGATTGATTTTATGATGATGCCCCTGGCTGCTTCCAGCCATGGAGGAATTGGAGGCGGCAAAGCTTTTGTGCACGTGTGGATTTTTTCTTGTGTTTTGCTTTTTGGGAGATGAGGAGTGCCGCTGTTTGCTTTTTTGGCAGCAGTCTGCCGGACAGGCCAGGCTGTGCTACTGCTGCTGAATGCACAGCTTGTGCAACATGGATGATGTTGGGAAGTGTGTGTGTGTGTGGCGGGGGTGGGGCATGCCCCCCACCGCAGACAAGCCGCCCTCCTCAGCGCACGCACACACACACGCACACACACACACACAGGCAGACCTGCAACTGCCAATCAAAGGCGCCTCGGGCGCCGCCACTGCCATGTATGCATAAATTAGCATTCATTTGCATGAGCAGCCACTCGGTTAGCAGGCCCACTTGGACCCCCATTCCTCCCTCCCGAAACGCAAATGGCATTTTCTCCCCCCCCCCCGTTCCCTTCTCCTCAATTGCTCACTTTTGCTCTCCTTATCCCATTACAAGCATCGACAAGAGCTAGAAAATAGTAAGTTAACCCTTTTTCTACCAAACAGCTCTCGACATGAATTACAGTACAGGATTTTGAATTTGCATGCTTGTTTGTTTGTAAACTTACAAATGCGCCAACAAAGAAAAAGAAAGCAAACAGAGGGCTAACACAATCTAATGAGCACTGGCAGAGCTAGGATTTTTTTTCTGGTGGGAGTGGCCAAGGATAAAAAAATTACAAAAAAGTTCTTCAGGAAAACATCCAAAATTCTATTATCTATCCTGGCCTCTTAGGGGAGTTTTGAGGACAACATCTGTGAACTTTGTTTCATTTTGGTTACTTTAAATTAGAAGTACAAACTATCGGCTTTTATCGCTAAATACCAAAATACGGTGTTAACATTGTCATTTCTGACAATGTCAGTGAAAACTGACCATTATTAAAGTTGCTTGTCACAACTCTTGTATGGGATCTCATTAGATAGCCTATGACTTACTTTGCCAATAAAATAAAAAAGCGCTCACATAAGACTTTAACTTTCCACCGCCGAGCTGCACAAGCACCAAAAACAGGCACGGACCAAGCTTCATTATCCCCTGAACTCTCAAGTCTTGTTTTGCTCCGGGAGCAGCAGTGCATGCATGGCTGTCTAAATTACATTTTCTCCCAACAAGAAAATTCAGCATAACGCTCAGCAACAGTTACACAGCCAAGGTGAGCCAGTCAGATCGGGGAATACAGCGGATAAAATGACATGAATTTTTCACCACGAACACTCAAACCTGACACTATACAGTGTTGGCCTGCATGGGGATTAATAAGTAAAGAACAGAGAGGGCTTATAGCTGCCCTGAGCACAAGTTTTGGGATGTAGTAATTGGCCGAGATTGTGCATTCCAAGTCGAGTAGGAGCAGCGCGCGTGAGCCTAACGAAAGTTTCCTCTGCTGCTTTGTTGACCTTTTTCTCACCCGTTGCACATATTTTCAAAGTTCGCAATGATATTGAAAGTGTTCTTTGGTCCATAAAACTGCATTCGATTGCATTTTTCTTCAATGTATTCGTAAAAAAAAAAAAAAAAGCCCCAATTAACAACAGCATTTGTAAACATTTTAGGGGGTGGCATCCACTATTCTGGATTTTTTTTTACTTTTTGCTGTACAGTTCATTTCCTAGTGGATAGTGGGGAATTATGGTATTCTGCTCACTGGGTTTAACAGAGGGCATGTAACTAGCACATATTAGCATAAAAGTGCATATGGAGCATGTATAGTGCTGTGTATACATTGTCAGAAACTAATCTGGGTTGTGTACCACACGGGGTGCTCGCATCTGCAAGCCTTGACGACGCAAAGTAAATTGCAGATAGTCTCAAGTGCCCACTGTTGGCTGTGTTTCCTGTCCTCAACCTCTCTGTGACCCTTCAGTTGAATACGAGTCACGAGAACTCAAAGAAGCACTGCCAAGGCAACAGAGCCGCATGCTGTCTCATCCGATTTCCGCATCACCTCGCCTGAAACACATCACGCCCTTTTCGTGTGCACTTTCTATTTATGTTGTTTGTGTCTCCTGGGAGTAAAACTGAGCTATAGTTAAGGCATCAGAGTTGTAAAGATAGTAGGTTAAAATATCTTTAAGGGGTCGACAAGTTTCTGTTATGTCGTGCCACATTCAAAGGTTTGATAAAGGTCATTTGTGCATTTTGAAATTTCACCCGAAATTTGAATATCCCGTTTTTAGAGTCGCATATGAGAAGACTCGGCATGATCAAGAAAGTGTTAATGCTCACAAACAACTGCTGCCGCCTCTTGTTACGAGTGCTAATGATGTCAGCGGAGGGGCCCCTGCTTGTTGATTAGCCTAAATGAAGGGCTAATAGAAGTTGCCCGAGCGTAATTAATGACTGAAGGGTCGCCTAACGAAGACGAGAGCGTGCAGACATGGCGTGCGGGGTAGTCCCGGGGTTAAGTGCGCCAATAGACAACACGGCAGGGCAAACCTCATCAGCTCGGCCATGCTAGCTAACCCGGGATGCCCTGCCACCGTGAGCTACGCCAATGCCCAAGACAGGCCTGCCATCTTGACCGGGTTCTAATTAGCTGTCACCACAGGTGGACCAATGCCACTGTGTGGTCTTGTATCTCTGACAGTGTGGGACCCCACCGAGCTTCCCCTTGACACCCGGCACCACTGCAGAGAATGTGCGTGTGTGTCTGAACATAGAATACATTAATTTTAGAGATGGGCACACAATAGTCCTTTACTGATAGTTTTGCAGCCAAATATCCACTTTTGGTTCAATCTAAGGCCATTTTTTAATATTCATGTTGTGTTTGCCACTTCATTTATAGGCAGTGTAGAATAGATAATGTAGATTAATAAGATAAATGAAATATACAATAATCGTGGCAACTTGGACAACAGAAAGTAACTTGGGTCCATCACACGGTTACTGCATGTTATACTATAAATGAAAACTTTTCTTGTCTAGTTTTTCACTCCAAATCAACAGAATGTCATCAAATAATCCACACAGTCAAGAATTCCCATGGCGGCAACCTGCACACACATGTGCATAATTTATATATGTACCGTACTTAATAATCACTCATAGTCTCAGGCACTCAAGTACGCCCTCAATTTACATTTTCTATACTGTAATTAATGCAATTGTCCTTCTTGCCAGTTATTCATGATAACCGGCAAGCGTGATCAATACAAATCATCAGATCAAATATCAATATTGCACTGGGAAAAAAGAAGTCCACAGCACTCTGTTACTCTGCCTGTCATATAATCAATGAGATTGTGCATCTTGTCAACTATTCATAAAAGCTGCCACCTTGCACAGTATACTGAACCTAAACTAGAACTGCTCAAAATAATCAACAAAGTTAAGAAGGGGCACAATTTGTTTATGATGTGATTTCTGCCCTTGCCGGTTTTTCATGAGAACCGATACCATCCCTCCTCTTGCCTTTCACAATATAAATAAACACAAGGACTAGAAATAATCCATGAAGTGAAAGAATGCCCAGGCACTATAAAGAATGTAAAGTCAGGCACGATGCAATACAGCCTATTGTATAAAATCAAATGGCCTTGTGTGAGTACATACAGTAAGTAAGTACCGGTACTAAACTAATTCCAAGCGATATATCATTGTTACCATCAATTTCAACACAGCATTCCATCATTACGCCTGCGTGTTGTGTTTGTCTACCCTTCATCATTTCTACCGAACATAACATTCTTAGACACCGTGTCAAGTGTTAAACACACATACACACAACGGCGTGCACGGTGATGTATGGCTCATTTGCGGCGTGATATGTTCTACACGCGGTCACTATACATCAGCCACTGATGTTGCGCAAACGGGTCCATTTGATCCTCTTTGGCAGATGGATCCAATCGGCCGTATTGGCCTGTGACAGAAAGCAATCTAACGGCAGCCTCATTGATGATGATGAGTTCTGTTCCATTGCGCCCGAGATCCAGTCCAATTTCAAAAACAAATTCAGCCATTCATCTTCCAAATAATTGTGGCACTTTATCAATTGCTCCCGGCTCTTTTATCTATCATTTCGATTGATGTGATCATTTTCCAAAATAGCCGTCTGTACCGAGTCTGGTCTTCAGACACACTTGCGTGGCTTTGCCGGTGTGTGAGTTCTTTGGCTTTGAGAGATATTAGTGAATGGAAAATGTGCTTTGATAAAGATTTCAGTTGACTCACAAAATTTTATAAAATGGTGACTCGGGAATATTTTCACAATTTATTACAATCTATCCATTTTGTACACGTTTCAAATTTCATACAATTTTGCTTTTTGAAGGACAATGAATGGTCAAAATGATCCTTAAATGGACTCCAACTTGTGCATTTTTGGGTTTTTGAGACTTTTTCTCTGTGAACTCATGATAAACCTGCCTGCCAAATTTCACGCTGCCAAATGAAACTGGCCTCGGGGGGCTAAATGGACATGGTCTGGATTATTATTCATGGCTGTGTGTGTTAAGTCAATTTTACTTTAGTGAGTGACATGTAATGTTGTGAGACCACTATTTTTTTTTTCTTAGGATCTTTTCATTGGTTCATAACAGAAAAATACTTGGATGCAGGTGTGTGCGAAAAGTAGTCCAATCAAGTAGCTTAATCTCAAACAATATTGTTGTTAATATTAAATGTTTTCTTATTCTATAACTGGAATTTAGACGAAGCAAAGAAATTAGACTGACGTGTATATTTAAATGTTGAAGATTGGCCTGACTTTAATTTAAATTCCACCTGTCTTTGACCATCCTAAGCTAATTTGCATGCACATGTACGTTTTTCTTCAGTCAACACTTTCTTTGATTTCGTGCCTTCCTTTATTAAGATATTACATGGGCGCCGCGATCTGACAGATCCAATTTTTGCGTCGTTGTCAGCACCCAAACTACTTAGCATTCTAAGTGAATGCACGCGGGCGAAGATGAAACAGATGCGGTATTATATGACAGCTCTGTCATAAACTCCACTTTGAATAGGTGGAGGCGGAGGGGGGCGGGGTCACAAGAGTTAAGTATTCTGTTTGAGAGAGATGTTAAATGTTATAGTGGGAGTTTTGATGTAATATCACATATTTGGTATATTAATTACAATTGATGTACACTTGTTTTGCTAATTCCATTGCCAAAGAGGGTGTATTTAGTGTTTGTTCCATCAACATGGCCGCATGCATGGGTGATAAAATCACTCCGTTTTCAGGACTTATGCATGTTCACGTGACGGATCCGTGATCCATCATTGCTTTACATTTATTACTCTCGACATTCTCTTTAAACTACTCGGGTCGTTTCACAAAGCCTGGCTTGAAAATATTTGCACTGTGGCCTTGCGGAGTGATTGATGCACCCGGGGAGGTACCGGGTTATTGTTATGGCTTTGCGTTTATGTGCAGGGGCTTGTGTCTGTTAAGCTAACCTTCTGTGATATGGAAGTATTCACTGGAGTGCATGTTTATTGATTTCATCTTCTTGATTAGTATGCATGCTGAATAGTTGTACAGTACATATATGTATGCCGGATCTGCACTCTGCTATTGCTCTTACTCTGATAAAACAATGTTTAATGTGTTATCTTCATCCTAACTTGCAATGTTGTGTTTGTAAAAGAAATCTCAGAATATTGTGCCTTTGCACATTCAGATAAATGCCAGCAGTTTGAGACAAGTAAACAAAGTCTCTTTTCTGAAGTAATGAGTAATAAGAGTTAAAAAAAATACCTATTTGCATTCCTGCAAAGACAATGTTGTCACAGATACAATACCATCTGCATGGTCCAGCTCTGATCAAACTGCAGTCAAGGCAAAGTCCAAGCTAATACCCCTTGTGGTCCTTCCTTGCCCAAGAAATATTATCACATCCGACAATTTGGAATTTGGCAAGACAGAGTGCATATCATACCGCAGTAAATTGGCTACCTTACACAGCTGTGGAAACGTATTACAAGAAGAGAAAAAAGTATGCACTTGGTCCCACACCTATTATGCAAACTAATTTACTCATTTCACTTCAGTATGCTAATGCTAAACAGAAGCGAGAACTTGCTTCCAAAGTTGAACTTTTCCATTGTTGCCTGATCCCCAAGCTTCTCGTATCCGTGATTTCTTCCACTAATCTCGCATCTTTAATCTTACTTCCTTGCGTTTGGTTCTCTCTCTCTCTATCCCCCTTTGCCCCGCCGCCACTTTTACTTCCTTTTCCGAATACTTTCTCCACACGCCCTGGCGAGGCGAACATCCCTCGAGAATGAGCCAGAGACGGCGAAGGGAGAACGGTCGCCTCAAAGAAGCAGACCTCATAAAACTCTCTGTCACTTTGACTAATTTGTTAGTCTTATCGCTCTGTGTCCAATCGTCACCCCTCCGCTAGAGAGGGAGGGGGGGAGGGGGAGGTAAAAATGGGGCAGTAAAGGTAATATAGCAGCAGCCTGACCATTGGGTGCATGGACCTCCATGGCAATCTATCTCCAGTCCAAGAAAGAAAAGAGGCTTTATGGAGCAGAGGATAACATGATGGCTCAATTTCTCATTCGTTTTCTGTCTCAGGGCCTCCCCCCTCGACTCCTCCCGCTTCAAGTCCAACCAAAATTAAGCGAAGATAGGACCATTATGAGCACGGGTCCACAGTCCCGGAATTGGATGGCATGACACTGCCAAAAGCAGGCGGAGCCTCTCGGAGGAGCCAGCACAGATAGAGAGAGATAAATAAATGTCAACGCTCCTGCCTGGTGGGCAATTACGGGGAATGAGAGGAGGGATTACGGAGACATAACCAAAAGGAAAACAAAACGCATAAGGAGATGCGGTGAGGGAATAGTGTGAGTCTGATGTGACATTTTTCGACATGCGTGACCTTAAAGCAAAAGTGTCATATAGATACCACGCTGGCTGGTATGAAATAGGCATCGAGGTTCTTGCCATGACATTCTCGAATGCCACAAAACTTTCTCAGTGTCTAACTAACCCAGTTACTTCTTGGATTGTGATTCTTGTGGGTCTCGCAGTTCTTGGTTAGCATAGTTGTTGACTTCCATGTACTCGGTGTCAAATGGATTCCCACTCTCTGTGTCAGACCAATCCAGGGTTGACTACAACCTGGCTAACAAGGCTAAGTACAAATTTGGATAGATGAACTGTCACATTTCCTTTCTGTGAGTTTTGAGTGCAGATGACTTCACCCGATAGAACCCGTCCCAAACACAATTAAATAGCAGGAGGGGTTCAGAGCTAAGAATAGGCCAAATCTTCCCGCTGTCCACGCATGTAGCAAGCTGTCAGAGCCTATTCCCTCTCAGTGCGACTCCACACTGAGCTCCGCTCGTGGGTTTCCCATCACTCGGATTCTAACCCCGTCTGCTCCAACAAACTCCGCCGACTGAAACTCTCCTGACTTCCTGGCCTGGTGGGGAGGCGACGGTGAACACACGCTCCAATTTGAGAGAGAGCGCCGTTCCCGCTGCGCTGGCCCTGTTTCTTCTTTCACGTCGGAATAAGGGGCAGGGTGTCCTGATGTGTGAGTGATGGGTGATGGAAGGTGTAATTTGGGACGGTACAGCAAGGCTTCTGCTCAATCTAGGAGCTTACCTGTCAGGGAAATAGGTCCTGAGGGAGGTACTTGTATTTTAAACCGGGTGGGTTTTTACGAACGACATATCTGAATAGATCCTGAAAGCCTTTTTTTGTGGAGTAGCATACATTTACTCAAGATTTTCTATGCTAATTTAAAAATGTTCCTCATTGTCATCAAGAAGAGAAGGGACTTGACCTGGATTTGCATACAAGCTGTACTTTTTAGTATTTCGCCAAAACCTTTACAAAAAGCAAATAAAGTTAAGCCCTGCAGCTTGCTCATACCCTGGCCACATTTTGAGTGAAATTTTGTAATGGATATCTTTTAGCCGATAATGACAAAGGAAATCTATGAAAGATTAAGTACCCCCTTTTGTTTACATTTTGACCAAAATGATTCATCGTCTTATTACTTGCAAAACGTTTTCGTTTTAAGACCTACATATTACAAAACTTTATCATGCACTGCCAAAACATGGACAGCATATACAATAGAAAAATAATGCTAAACATGTTATTGAATCAAAAGCCATTTATCAAGAAAACATATGTCTACTATCATAAGCTTGGAAAATGCTGCTGTAGATTATTGTAAAAGTCACCAAGGTTATTAAAAATGGTGCAAAAGATCGGAGCATCTCTCCAAACATTTGCAAGACATCAATCATTTTCTAAATGCAAAAATTATGTAATTTGAGAATATTAATTTCATGAATATCTCGTTGTTACTATTTTGATGTGCCATCATAATGTTATGAAATCATGTAAAGAATAATATTGTGCTTGCAAAAACTATGTTTTCCTTTTTTTCCCCAAAAATGTTCAAATATGAATTATACAACTGTGTCGTTAGACTAACGAAAGATTTATTCCCTTTAATACTTCATTTAGACAGAATATATTCACATTTCTATGAACAATCACCATAATTATCAACTATCAATAAACAGAAAAAGATTGAGCGATAGTCTCATGCAGTATTTTGCCTTCACAAGGATGGATTCTCCATCTTATCAAGTGCCATCAGCTCTTTGTTAGCTTTCTAAGAAAAGTCAGTCAGCATTAAACACCTTTAATGAGTGTCGAAGGCTATAAACGGAACCAGCAGCTAAAATGAAATCACAGCCGAGCGGCAGGAATCATAATAAGACGGATCAAACAGATGTTGGCTTATCAAGGTGGAAATCTGTGATGGCCCTAAAAAAGACAAAGAAATTAAATCGCTATGTGATCAAATGAGAAAAGTCAGTTTTCTCCATCGAGTAGGTTTTGTTTCCACTCCAGTTTGTTTGCCTGTCTGGCGGTTGGATTGCACTGAAACGACCACTGTGGTTTTCAATTTTCCATGGACATTGACACAAAATAGAGTTTTATTGGAAATTTCAGTGCTCAGCGGTAGTGCGCCGCGGCGGTATTTGTTTTGCTAGCCGCTGTTGAGCAAGTTCAACAGGACAGGAAAACCAAGTAAATAAAATTTTTCAAGCCGTTTTCTGTGTAAGAACATCCTTTTGCATTGTTTCGACTGTGACTTGGGGACTTGGCGGGATAGATGAAGGGCCGCCATTTTCAAGCAAGTTACACACAGTTACAATACATTTTGTTGGCTACACAGATTAGCAGCATTAGCGTCTGAAAATGGGCATATCCTTAATTGCTTGGTGCTCAATGGAAAGTCTTAAAGTATTTCTTAGTAATTATTCTTCCCCCTTTATATTTTCAAGTTGCTACCGGGAAGTGACACACTTTGAAAGCTGCTGTTTGGGAATGATTAATTATACTTTTCAGTCTCGTGCATTTGCATATGGTTAATCAATTGATCAGTCGGGCTTTGTATTATTGATGACTCTAACAATCTGAATTGATGAATGCACCTCAGAGAGGCTCATTATCTGATATCGGCACTGCATCAACATGTACTTTTTCTTCACTTTGTATGCCAGGTGACATTTTTCCTTATGGAGAACTTTTATATTTGTCATCCAGCGCCATGATTGGTGGAGCTGTTTAAGACTAAAGTGACTAATGTGACTGGCTGAGAAGATTTATCATGGTTCCTTTAGATAAATACAACAGTTCACAAAAAGATAGTTTAGGGTATGCATGAAGAAGAATCACTGGTGTGCCGATAACCTAAGAATACATTTGCCTATTAATGAAAGACGAGCTATTTCCCAGCAACCAATCAGAGAGCGTCTCCATTGCAAGGTTTTCTGGGGCAGTTCAATTGTGATTCACTTTCTTGGTAGAATACATTTGCATCCACTCTTTTGGAACATTTTGTTTTGAAAACATTTATTTTGATAAATTTATATTTAACTTAGATGCACATACAAGTTTTTTGAATCATTAAGGGGAGGGTTTATTTTAATTGTGCTATATTCAAGCACAGTTTTTATATTGAAAATATCCACTGTTAGAGTGGCGTAGAATAAATAATATTGAATCCATAAATAAATCAAATTCAGATTTCAGGAGTAAATCTCTGCCTTGTTTTAATTAACTCTTGGGCCTACTACGCTACTGTATTTTACTATTGGCTATTGGTGATTCTTCAGCTGTACAAATTTTGAGACTGTCCTGTCCACAGTGCTTGGTTAACATTTTTCATGTTTTCAGACTGTCGTGCAACATGGAAAATATATATAAATAATCTGTCCTTGTTGACTTTTTGTCTCCCTTTAGACAAAGCATGGTCAAGCATGGTCAAAGGCCAGCACTGACCTTGTCTCACTTCTCTCTGTTGCACTTGTTATCAATCAGACACGCTAAGACTGAAGCATCTGCATGCAAACACACACTCACACACACACACACACACCACACACAGGCAGTAAAGTCCTTCAGTAGAATAATGCAAGCGAGCTCCACTCTTCCGCACTATAGTTTTCCCAACCCTCCATGTCTTAAACACACTTTTATTCATCATAAAATAATGAAAAATATAGATTCAATGCCGCAGAGTGGAGAGGAAAAAAAGACAAAAAGTGAATGTATAGACATAAAGCAAATAGAGCATGAAGGAGGGGAAATGTAGAGGGAGGAAGGGAGGGTTGAATGTTAAAAAAAAAGTGGAAAAATAGCAGGGATGAGGAGAACGAGAGATGGCCTCTCTAACTGCGCCTGCGTAGGCGCAGAACTACGCGTTCCCAGGCAGGACAGCATGAGCTGCCTATTTGTCAGCATTGATCAAGCCATTAAGGGGCTGTGGAGGGAAGCATATTGGTTTTGGAGGCCAAAAGGGCACTGAGAGACAAATATAAAGCAAGACATGGACAGGGGGGGGGCTTTGGTTAGGTGGGGGAGCTTCTATCCCCCGCAGCAAGACCTCTGCCAGATGAATAAGCCGGATGTCTTTCTTCCGAATGTTGATGCAGCTTATTTTGTATAGGCCCGGCGGGAAAATGCTAGAAATCATTTCACTGAGACTGGTTTTCACTGGTAAGTCTGATTTCATGTCTATATCTGATAACCGGTGTGTCTCCTGTGTGGGATGTGTGAAAGGGACTGACATGGAACATGGACAAAAGCCACACACACATTACTTTAGAGCAGTGGTGTCAAACTCATTTTTGTCGCGGGCTGCATCATAGTCATAGTTTCCTTCGGAGGGCCATTACGACCGTCAACAAACTAATGAATAACTAAGTTTGAAACCGGAGACTAGTAAAAACTGTTCAAATATTTTGAAAACATCAATGGTAACAAAAATTGCTATCAATATATTTTTTATGGTGAAGCCAATTTGTAACTTTAGTTTTGACAGATGAAGTTGATACACAATTTGTCTTCGGGGACCACATAAAATGATGTGGCGGGCCGTATCTGGACCCTGGCCTTTACTTGGACACCTATGCTTTAACAAGACAACGGTGACTGTGTAAAAGCCAACGGGGCAAAGGCGGGACCAGGGATAGAAATTTTTGCTTGGTCGGATAAGGCCACTTTATTTTGATCTCCATTCACAGTAGTCATCTGAGATGGCCACATTGGAAGGTACCAATGTAGGATGGCGACAAGAGCAAAAATCGGTGTCACTTGGACTATGTAGTGTAAATCCATCTTTAGGCAGCACTGCGCCACTGCGACACTAAAATCCTTATTAGCTAGCTACCCCGGATAGACCAAATGTGACTCGTCTGGATTTTGTGTGAGCAAGGGTTAGTGGTTGGTGGATGCTTGGCCCAAGGGGAAGACAGGCTGCCTTTTCGCCCATTCTCTGATGAATTCATATAATTAACTCAGCCTTGATCTGTTGGCTAATCCTGCACTCTGTAATAAGGGATTAAAATGTCACCTAAGACACCTGCTGTTATTGAGCCCAAAGACTTTTTGTGATACTGTCAGGGAGGGTTTGTAATATTCGCAAGGGGACAGTACTAGGAGACGGAGCTACTGCTATAAGCATGTGCATGCTAGCAGTGACTCAATAGTTGGCCCAGAAATTGCAGCAGCAGACTTGCTCTGAAAAGTCCCGGTCAGAGTCAGTGAAAAGGGACAAGAAAGTAGGACATGCTGGAAGGTGTGGGAGTTTACAGACTCTTTCTTGCGCACACTCGCTATGACCTCCTTGGACCTAGCCAAGGAAAAAAAAAAGGAAAAAAAGAACCAAGTGCCAATTGGTTGGCAAACTGCCCGAGGACCGACAGGCTCGCTCGCTTTGTCTGCCTGCCGGGCACCTCCACTCTGTTGCCTAGCAACCCCAAATGTACTTTTGGTACGACTAATGACTCTTGTTGTAGAGCGTTAGGACTCAAGGCCACTAATAGTTGGCCAATCGTTGGCTCTTAAAAGTCCCAGAAGCTGACTGATCTCAAAAAGAAGCGATCTTCCAAGCTTCAGGCTGTCCTTAACTTCTCATGCCAGACAAACTGTGACACTTTTATATTTAAAGTAAGTACCGTACATTTAACACTTTGAGTGCTACAGTTGACCTACATTAGTCCTGATGCTTGCATACAACAAAGACCTTTATCCAAGGAAGTTTAGACTGTGGACTTCCAGCAACCAGCCATAGCTGTTTTTGTGAATGAAAATGTATCAGTAGCAAGTAGAGACGATCTAATGAGGTTTAATATCAACTTTTATTGAAATTTGTCTTAGGAAACATTTATAGCCTTCATTAATATCCCTGGGCGAGTAAATTGTGTTCCCTGGGTGTCGCCATGTACTTTGGATCTGAGTCGATACATGCCAACCAGACTCAAATCTATATTTAGCTCTACGGTCCCGGCTCATGTCAACCACTGTCAAGTGCTGCACTGCCTCGAGGCTCGACACCCACCGTGTTGCCCGAGCTGAGTGATCTGAGCGGGCAGCGCCTTGTGCCGTTCATATGTCATCGGTGAGACGGACCCACAAGTGACAAAAGAAAAAGTAAGGAATATGACGCATGTGACCTGGATATGCAAGGAGCTGCAAGAAAAACTCCAGCTCAGGAAGAACAAGTAGACCTTAAGTGCTATTGTGTTTCTGAGTCTAGAGCCATGAGAGGAACAGGAAGAGTGAGCAGGCCAGAAAGGACCTCTGCCTGGAGGTGCGGGAGTGGCTGATGTAATAGCATTAATCTCCGAGTGCCATCTGACACCCGGTGTGGTGCCGTCATTGAAAAGTGCGAACTCTGCTGAACTGTGAGGGGAATTTGGGCATCTCTCGAGGCGGCGCCCTGCATTAATTAAACCCACTGGCTGGGATTTTTGTGTTTAGCAAACAAAGTACTCATTACACACCAGGGACTACCTTTCGCATCTTCAGGCTCTTGATGAAATAAGTTGGCCTCATTGTTACACGCTAACAATTACTTCTTTTTTTTCTCTCTCTCCAGATGAATCGTCCCATCCAGGTGAAGCCAGCAGACAGCGAAGGACGGGGAGGTATATAACTTCAAAAAACAAAAAAACAAAACACTGACACACACAGTGGTAAAAGCACAATCCTTAATATTCTCCTCTCACTTGAGACGCACTGGGAGTTAGCAGCACGGTCCGTAATATAGGTCACTTGCTTCTATTGACTTCCCATCTGTGCCAGCAAAAAGGGGGCTGTCGCGGTTCACAGTCACCGCGAGCGGGTCAAAGACAAGCGAGAGGAACACGGCGGAAAGACGAAAGAAGATGGAGCGCAATAAGTAGACACACTGAACCGTCTGCTTGAGGCTTCGGGGGGAAAGGCGAGACAAAAAAAACGAGAAGACAAACAAAATTGAAGGGAGAAAAAAACACTGAGCTAGACAATTTCAAGACGCTATCTTGAGTTTTGTGATTGAATTGAAAAAACATAAGAATAATAAAATAGCAGATTCCATTGTACACAAGAGAAGAACGTTTGGAGGGAATGTGCAGGTGTTGCTAACCTTAAATTCGTCATCACAAATCTATTTTCCTCTCGATATCTGGCCACGACCCTCACAATAAGGCCCGATGACTGACTGCATCATTTCCGTGACGACCATCACAGGAGGTTAATGCAGATGTAGCCAGTTAAACATGCGCACACTGGGTGGCATTGGCTCTAATTGAACCAGTCAGCGTCTGCTTAAATTTCAGACCGAGCCACGTCTGTGATTTATCCGCCCCGAGTGTGAATCAAATGGCTAATTCCCATCGGCGGGGTAGACCCCCAAAGCGAGTCTTATTTTTGTCATGGCGGCACTTTAATTAACGGACATCTAAAAAAAACGGGCAAAGTCTGACCGACAAGGCTTGTGTGAGAGCCATTTGGCATTCTCACTGAGATAAATTAGATCTCTAGCCTTAAGAGGGGAGGATGGATGGATCCCAATATCAATCACTACTCCTCTTTCAGCGAACGGAGACGTACAGGCGTGAATGATACGGAATACAGACGGCTCTTTGGCCGGCACATCTGTCGCTCGTCTGTTAGATGAAGTTTCTATATGGGAGGACAGGCTCGCTAACAGAACGGATTGAAATAAGACCAAGCCGACAGGCCCCAACAGAGATATTGAGCTTTAATGGCAACAGGAAGTCGGCTGGCCGGCAAGGGAAGTAAACCACAGTCACGGCTGACAATGAAATGAGATTTACTATGAAGCTGTGCGGTTAAAGGGAAATAGACAGCCCGGGCTGACAAAGAGAAAGAGGAGCAAGGATTCATTTGTGAAAGGACCAGTCAGGTATAATTAACAGTGAGAGACACTAGATTGTCATTTGGAACATTTGCACCTTCAGTATGAAGTCACAGTTTTTTGGAATACGTCACACGGCAAAGAATAGAAATGGGTCTTCAAATGAGTTCTAAAACTGTGGGTTTACCTAACATTTAAGCAAGGGGGGGGGGGGGGGTCATCCCCCTCTTTTATCAATTTTCTCTCTCTTTGCTTGAACCTGTCTGATCTGAACAAGTGAAGAATGGAACCCGTACTTACTCGCACTACTGACAGCCCATGGGCGAACAAGCTATACATCTCTATTCAAAAGCTTTATTCCAAAATGGGGCAAGAATCAGAAAATGTCAACTCCTCTATCTATACTCTGCCCCTTTCTCTCGCTATTGGTTTTCTTCTTACGCCATCTTATTGGTACGCCGATGCGAGGAGAAAGATGAAGCAAGCGATAGTGAGGCCTGCTGTGTCCGTGGAGGAATTTGAGAGATAGAAGGCGGGATGAGCAAAAGGGGCCACGACAACAGGATGAAAAAGTTAACGGAGAGTGATAGAGGCAGCTGAGTGAATCTCAGTAGTAAATCATGCGAGAGCCGCCCCCATTCCCTATCGCCCTTCTTGCCTCGCCCGGGAATCTTCTCCCCCTGACCTTGTCTGTGGAGAAAAAGATGGGAGCCAGATTATCTATGATTGGAGATGGCTATTATCTAAACACAATCTCTGAGACAGGGTCCCACTACTGTCAGTTAGGAGAAAGCTTCATGATGAGGAGACTCGAGATGGCTCAGTATCTACTCTTGTCTGTCAATATGGACTTTTTCTTCGTGTGCCATTTTGGCTACAGATACTAAAGTCATTAAACATGTGCCAGTACAGTTGATCCTTGCCCTCACATTTTTCTGTGTTCCAACTGATGCATTCAATCTGGAATGTTTTCTATTGCACAAAGTGGAAAACCAATCGTCGGCAATGAAAACGAAGCATAAGTCAGCTGGGAAAGCTTCAGGCTAACCCCAAACAGGATAAGCGCTCTAGAAAATGGATGGATGGATGTCCTCGTTGTTTATTAGCTCCCCCATCCGTTGGCTTTATTGGATGCTTATACAGTGCCGAGAGCACGGCGGCGCCTGGATTCTATTCCCAGCGGTCCGAGTGTGAGTCTTTTTAATATCTCCACGCCTTTTGTCTATCTCGCTGAAGGGGAAGAGTCTGCAAAGGGCTCACGTTTGTCCTTGCAAAGCCGTTCTTCACAAGAGTGACCCCAGTCAGGGCAGTCGGCAGATTGACGGGACCTTAAGATGTCGCGCCGTGTGCTGTCATAGCCGAGCCCAGCGGGCATGGGATAAGTGAGGGTCCGCTGGCTGGCACAGTCTGGCAGGCAACACGGGAGCGGCTGTCTGGAGGCACCTCATGCCGTCAGAGGACCGTGTTCCACTTTACATGCAAATGAAGCCAAAGTATCCCTCTGTGCACCGAAACTACCGCCCAGCAAAACGCAACTGCAGCGGGCAGTTTTGAGTATGAGCAGAACAAAGCAGAGATTGCACTACATCAATTAAAGCTTTGTTAACCGTTAATTTATCGAGCTTTGGGCGAGGGCCTTTGCACAAAAACAACGACAGGCAATTGGTTTCTGTCAACTATTTTGCATGCAGACCAGAAGGTTGCAAGCCGTTGTCGGTATACAAGTGTGTCAGCTCTGCTTGTGAGAGTAATGCATTTGCATGTAAACAACGTGTTGTTGCATCACAACACTGACAACTGAAATGTTTGTTTTTGTGCGATTATTTCCAGTCTGTATCCACGTAGAAAAAACATTAAGCAGGATGTTACTTTCATTACACTCATAATTAACCAATTAATTACTATACTTGAATCAGACACCGACTCAATGCAAGTTGTGACAAAGAGAAAAAAAATTCAAAACTCCATCAAGCGTTAATAATTATTGAAATGAAAAATAATGATTCCATCCAACGGAAAAGTTCCTTTTGCTTATCTGTGATTCAACACTGCTTTTCCCAGCGAACAACCTTATCGACTAGAACACCTCTAGAGAAATTTCTCTGGAAGATTGCTCATTCAAGAGAGCAGGCGTGGCAACCTTGGAAAACTGATTGTCCCTCACTCACATTGGCATAAGCAGATTTCTTTTTAAATTCTTTGTGACCTGGATGCTGGTTGACATCCAATTTGTTTTAATTTACAAGCAGTTATTCCCAAAGGAAATAATAGAAACTGTTGTAAAAAGCATTTTAACCTTCATGACTGTGATGAAAGTATAAAAATGTAGGGAGTTGATGGATAAAAAATAAAATAAACCAAAAGCTGACATTTTGTTGACGCACAACAAGCATTTGACTTTAATGAAAGTGCAGGGTGCTGAATTTAACTTTTGTGGTAGCAGCTTTGAATGTATGGGGGGGTAGGTCTTGGAAGGTGACTCGCTAAATTAAAAGATAACTGATAAAATAAATTATTTTTGCTTATTCGTTGTTTTCAGCATTTACTACAGGTCATTTTAGCTCGGGCAGAGTTCTGTGGACATAATCATAATTTTATTTTTTTTCCATCACTTGTACCCTTCTGTGGTGTCATCACACACACAAAAAAGATCTCCCTCCAGAAAGTCAAAGAAAGAAGCTTTCAAAATCCCTTTTGACGCTCATTCATCCAAAGTCTCACGAGGTATGCCGATGTCTCGCGGGATTTACTCAAGTTTTGAGGTATATCTCATCCGTGACAGCAGTTCGACTTCGGAAGTTTCCCGAGGAACTTTCTAGAAGTGTAGTCAGAACCATCTCAGACATTTTTTAGAGTAAAAAATCTGAATCTGCCAATGATATTATGCAATGGAGCAACTATTATTATTATTAAAAAAAATATTTGATATCCCCTATGAAAGTCAATATAAGCCTGTTTAAGCCGTAAATGGATTGTTTGGCTTTTGCAGGGTCATTTTTGTAAGCAGGCTATTTTAGTGTGTTCTGTTCTTTTATTTAAAAACTTCACTTGCAGCCTTTTTTTTATCACTAGGTGGAAGCATACGGAATGTTCATTACACCCCCAAAATGGACTTGACTAAAAGGCAAATGGTGCGATTTAATTCCAAAACTGATTCCCATGGCCGTCACGCAATCCGGACACCTAGTAGATGACGCGAAACATAGCCCGACTCGCTATTCAAATAAACATTTTTTAACATTTTATACAGCCATTCTGCGTACTTTCATGTACCAACGCATCCGTTGGCGAGCCTCGCAGGCACACCAAAATAATTAAGTAAATAACAAATTAAATAAATAAATAAAAATCATGCTTCGCTAATGAGTCCATAAGAAGTGCAACTTCTCTGATATGCTGCCCGGAACATTACGCCGCGTTCGAAAATGCACCCGGCGGCCTGGTAGGCATCTTTTATTGTCGGGTGCAGCTGTCCATGCTTTGTGAACACTTGCTACTACCAAGCCGCCTCGACAAAAGCCAGCAGGCATGATGGAATGGTGAAAACAAAAGATATTTACCACAGCACAGTTATTCTTTTCAAAAACAGTCTTACCATAGACACAAATTGAAATATAGACTTTGTAGCAACTAGCTATTTGGCAAGAAAGAGAGAAGAGAAAGAGAAGGATTATGATAGAATACAAGTTGAATATAATAGAGGGAAGGTGTGTGTGTAAAAAATCTCATAATATATACATATATATATTTATTTAGATAATTATTTATAGATTATATATATAATCTTGTGTAAAAAATGTATACTTATATTTATAGATTATATATAATCTTATACAAATATAACATATAATTTATAATATTTAATTCATAATATTTTATTATAATAATATTTATATATTTTATGATATTTAACATTTTATAAAAAGTCTTATAATAAGAAAATAATAATATAATACTAAGTACAGTTTTCAAAATGTTTCTGGATGTTTACAGTTTAGCAGAGAAGTGTTGTTGATTTTTCAATTCATTTCTTGTTGCTT
The DNA here is from genome assembly GCF_033458585.1 of Syngnathus typhle. Classification (NCBI taxonomy): domain Eukaryota; kingdom Metazoa; phylum Chordata; class Actinopteri; order Syngnathiformes; family Syngnathidae; genus Syngnathus; species Syngnathus typhle. Next base: position 19,132,916 of record NC_083741.1, read on the forward strand.
CTATATGAAGAGCCTCAAGCTTCTTAATGCAAATATACGGGTGCACATAAGGGCTCTCCATTTTTTTGCTCCTCTTCACTTTTAATGGATTACTCTTTAAAGTCGTGGTGTCATCCCCTTACGCAGAGGGTGCATTACATGATATTCATATTCATAAAACGCCAATTTAAAGTGCGCAAGTGGCCATGGGAAATGTGTGGGTGGGGGGTGAACTTGTAAAAATCCACTGCGAGCAGCTTCACAGACAGGTGCAAAGAGGACTAATTAATAGCAATCAATACTCGGGGCCAGGGCAGGCGGCTGGCCGGCGGAGACTCTCTCAGGTCAGGCAATGAAAAGATAGCAAGCACCAAATTCATTCTGCTCTCCCGGAGGATGGCTCTGAAGTACACTCACACTTCCTTTAATGCCTTCGCAGGGGTGTCATTTATTTTTGCGTTTGCCAGCACATTTGGAAAGTTCATTACCTCGCTCATGGCTTGTTAATTAGCCTTGTAAAGCCACCATTAGATCTCCTCAGGCCAGGACCAAGATGAGACTTTTTTTTTTGGTCCCACAACATTAGCACACAGTGTGTGTGTGGGGGGGGGGGGTTGTAAAACTGCACTCTGCCCATTTAACAGGGACCCCTCAGTGGAAATCTGAAGGATAGAGGAGCTTTCATGGCAAATTAGGTCACATGTTGGCTGGACAGGCTGCGGCCTTCTTTCATATTTCCTCTTCGCTTCCTTGAACAGAGGTCAGCTTCATTTACCTCAACACATGTTCAAGCCCAACGTCCCGGGATTGGCATTCGACTACATTTTCTTGATCGACTAATAATTTAAAGGGGACATTATATGGAAAATTGACTTTTTAATTGCTTGTATAGAAACAGATCTCTGGAGTGCCTTTCCAACCCTCAAGTGTGAAATTAAACAACCAACTCATTTTTTTCTGGATGGTAGTGAGCTTTTTTTGTACTTTTGGCCCACTGTAACACAACGGTGGAGCTCATTTCCATTCTAACCACCCACACACAGTTTTTCTGAATGTGTAGTTCAGAGAGTAGTTCACTAAATTATTATGATAAAACATAATAAATATACTATTAAATGTAGAGTCTGCCTTCCTTCATCCCTGTTTGTAAACAGGATACGCTATACAATATGGACGCATGTATAATATATTTTTAATAGAAAATGTACATACTATATAATAAAATACACATGATATAATATAATACACATGATATAATATAATATAATATAATATAATATAATATAATATAATATAATATAATATAATATAATATAATATAATATAATATAATATAATATAATATAATATAATATAATATAATATAATATAATATAATATAATATAATATAATATAATAGAGTAGAATAGAATAGAATAGAATAGAATAATTCTTCTACTATACTACTATAAAACTTAAAATCATTAAATAAAATATGGCATTTAACTGTTTGATAAATATACCCCCAATCCACATGCAATCCACATCTACAACCCAGCTAGACACCAGCAGTACAACAGCAGCAGCCGAGCCCATCAGGCGCCGGAGCCTTATTGATTATGCAGGTGGTCATTTGTGTGGCCAAGCGGGTATCGCGCACGTGTCTCATTTGAACTTTACAGAGATGGAGCACGATCGGAATACCTCGCCGCAAAGGCGGAGGCTTTATTTTTTGACCAGATGCATCTAATGGGGCCTGGCAGGTACAGGAGGCGTCACATCTGTTGAGGCCCGGGTGACGGTCTCGCCATCCTCACCTCCGCACCAACAGCGCACCTCAACGCTCCGTACCAGTCAAATGACTCATGTGGAAGATCAACAGTGTCATCCGCAATAAAGTTCTCTCCCCCTCGCTGCCGCTTTCTATCAGTGCTGTGGACGGGCTCTTGCTTGTAACCATTTTCTTCCACAACTCAGCCGAATTGGAGATGAATAATGCAAAAGATGTAAAATAAGATGAACGCTCTGTCTATACCAGGATAGATTGGGAAAATTAATCTCTCCGACTTTTCAAAATGATAGTGGAGCACAACTTTTATCTTGCTCTTGAAAAGAACACATTTATTAACAAGCTGGATTAATTTTAAAATAATAATAAAATAACAACAACAAACCCTTTTAATTTTGTTGGAAACCTGTTGTCCAATGACAATAAAGGCATTTCAATTCACCGTGCTTGTGATGATTGTAACTCTTACAATAAGTGAATAGACTCAGAACGTGTTTACAAAACTGATTATTTCTTGGTGCTTTTGTTATCCAGCCTTACTCATAATTATACGCAATAACAGAAGAATGTTATTCAGTGTTACTGCACATTCCAATAGCTCAGTGTTTATTCTTTCTTCCACTCCAATTGTCTTGTTGGTGAGAAGTTTTCCAAAGTTGTCTCGCACAAGCAATAACATTACTTTTAATAATAGCAGCAACAATAACATCAGCACAATAAAAAAATATTTGCTGGGCTAATGAAAAAGAAAAACAACAATTTGGCCGACGACTTGGCAACCTTGACATATTTGGCTACTTACACTTCCAAATTGCGATTTTTAATTAGGCGATTAAAACAATATGTGAATTGGACAAAAAAAGTTTATTAACGTCCTACTGGTTACCATCAGTCAGAATTACCCTAATTTCTGGATTATAAACCGTACCTAAATGTAAGATGCACTAGCTAAAATTCTGTTTTGTTCACATATAAACCGCACTGGACTATAAGCCGCAGGTGTTTAATTTCCATATAAGAATATGCACAAATTATACTATATTGTCAAAATCATGAAAAATCAATTGATAAGCCGCACTGGACTATAAACCGCAAGGTAAAAACTAGCTGCTTATAGTCCAGTATTTAGGCACTACTGAAAAAAATTAAACTGGTAGATAGTAAATGAAAAAGTTGTCCTGTCCTTGGTTGAAATGCACAGCTCAGCACACTAGACATGACTAACATCGGGGGCAGTGTGGGGGTGGGGGGTTGCACGAGCACCTCTCGGCTCAGCAGAATGCTACCATCAGCCGTTGTTTTTCCCTCTCTTCTGATCCAGAAGACAGGAAGCTGTTTGTGGGGATGCTCGGCAAGCAACAGAGCGAGGATGACGTCCGGCGGCTCTTCGAGACCTTTGGCCAAATCGAGGAGTGCACCGTCCTGCGGGGTCCTGATGGGGCCAGTAAGGGTCAGAGCACACACACGTGGTCCCTTGTCATTCCTTTCGCGTTTCAGCCGCCTCCGCTCGAGCATCCTTGAGGCAGTGCAACTCGCTCGCTCGCTCATTGTCACGGTGCTCCAACACGTCCTTCCTTTTCCGCACTACTCCATTTTCACTCACGTCTTACAAAATCATCAGCTCATATCTTCCCCTTCCCCACCTGTTATCTGAAACAACGTGTTTTTGTTCCCCACATCGCCATCATCCCTCCCCGGGCGACCATTATGCCCTGCTGTAAATAAACCAGCCATGCTCTGTGTTTAGCTGCACTCACTCTCGATATAGCAGAAAACATATCGTATTACATCAGGGGGATTTTTTTCCCAAGTTTCCACCTTTTTTAAACCACTAAAATCCATTTGGCAAAGGATTTGGAGTCGCATCTTTAGGGACGTGGGTTTCGGGGTTACTTTTTAAATCCTTCTATGACCATAGAAGACGTCATGAGAACTGACATCTGGTTTAGTCAGGATATTCCGATTATTCCGTAATTTGACCTTAAACCTCTTCATTAAGTGAGAATACATCAATGAATTGAGTCTTCAACCATGCATGCACAAACGTCTCAAATATTTGCTACCTTTGACAAGATGTCATACGGCAACAAAGTGAACTACACGTCCAGTGCAAGCGGCTCGATAAGTATCTGTAAGCCGTGACGTGTCCGTCTATACGATGACGTGTGACGGCAAGGCAGCGTGAGAAAACGCATGCGTTCTCTTGTTAAATCAATAAAAAAGGCTTGCTGGTATCGAACGGCGGGTCTTTCAGCGTCGACATCGCTTGCCCTCGCTGTTAATCCCAGCTCTTTTTCTTTGTGTCCCCCAACCACATTCATCCACCCCGTCAACTGCTTGCTTCCTATTTTTCCATGCCTCGCTTTTTTTCCTTTCTGTCTGCTCAGATGCCTCGGGCTGATTGACAGCACATAAAATGAAATCGGGCCGGTGCCGGCGTGTTCGACAGGAGCAATACTTTGGCTCCTTTTCACCCTCCTCGCAAGTCCTCTCTTTCCTTGTGCGCCATATGTTTCCTCTAGCGGCGTTCGTCTCGCACTCGTTACTTCCCTCTCACTTGTTCTTCACTCCTTCCATAGCGACAAAAAACAACAACTGAATATTAGCAGTACAGTGTAACCTCCAAATGTCGAATGGCTCAAAGTCATACAAAAGTTCAGCTAACACGTTTCAAAAACTTGAATGTGACATCAGCAAATGTCATGAGAGTTCAACACACCGAGCATCAAATGAAGTCCTTTAATGGTTTTTTTGCAATTTATTTTACCTAGCAACAAGCTCTAGATGAACCTAATTCAAATGAAACTGACTTTTGAAATTGACTGTGCTATCTCCTCCAAGATGCTGCTATGTTGATGTCAATGTGCACTTCTCAGAAGCCTTTCAGCACCGCCCTCCTCGCCCGATAGAAAGACCGAGAATTTCAAACCCTCCTCACCCTCGCCATCGCCGCAGCGATTCTCTAAAGTACTGGCAGCGTTTGCCGCCAGAATTGAATAGAGCCCCGGGTTGTCAGGAATAATAGAGAGACGGCTTTTAGCTCTATAATTAAGTTGTGTTATAAATGTCACCCATCCAGCCAGATGGAATTCATGCATACATATTACTACCCAGGGAATTCAAAAGGTACTGGCGAGATCCCTTCACTTGAAAGCAATGCAATCTCCTCGCTGCGTTTGGCCCGACTCATTCGGAGATGTCAAATATGAAAAAAAAAAAAAAGAATCAACACGTATGCTATAATTCATGAGATTCTGGCACTTCCATTTAATTGGAGATGTTTTTGTGCGGCATTCTTCCTGGGCTGCACATAGGGACAAAAGTCAGTGGATGTTTGATATGACAATGAAACTTTAGAACATGAGTGGGAATCTTTATTCAGAATTCAATTCAACCAAGGCTCAAGGATTTACCGTATTTTCTGGACTATAAGCCGCTACTTTTTTGGACAAGCTTTGAAACTTGTGCGTCTTATCTATGGATTTTTATGATATTGTATGATTTTCGCATATTCTCTCTCTTATATATAGAAATTAAACATAAAAACACCTGCGGCTTATAGTCCAGTGCGGTTTATATATAAACAAAACAAGAGTTTTCCCTAATTTTAGTTTATATTCGGGTGCAGTTTATAGTTCAGAAATTACGGTACATACAACATACCGGAATAACAGAACTCAGTTGAAAACTGAGTTCCATCGCCTGTATTTGTTCCTAAGAATCGCCTGGTCAGCCAGACCAAATTTTCTGACGGGCCTCACTGGCATTGAGGTCCACCCAACCCTTTGTTGGAGAAACAACCAGACTCTATCTTGCCCTTCAAAACCACACTGAACCTAATTTTTTTTTCAATTCTTTTCCTACTAAAAGTCAAATTTGTTTGCTCTTTCAAAGGCAGACTTCAAGTCACAAACATCTTTCAGTCAAACAAATAAAGACCCTTCCTGCCTTGAACCCCCTCGAGAACATTTCAAATGAAGTAAAAAAACGGGAGAACGGAATCAAAGTGTTCTTTGACGTTAGCAGTTCCCCTCTGTAGATCTATTCAGCTTTAAGGACATTTGACACAACAACAAAACACACATAGCCTTTTGCTGCTCACTTGAATGTCTCCACACAAACAGTTTACGCTGCTTTTGTAGTGGATGGAAAGCCTCAGGTGAAAGTGGATTTTGTCATCTATTGATTGGGGACACAGTGCTAGAGTCCTAAAGTTTTGAAAGTTTTGATTTGGTTAAGTTAGAGAAACGATTACCTCCAAAGTCGGACACAATATTTTTTCAGGGATGCTGTCATACCTCGAATACGTGCGGATTTAATAACACTCATCCATCCATTTTTCTAGCATATATTCTTCATAGGGATAAACTGGAGGCCATTACAGATGACTTGAAACACGAAGCGTGGTAAACTCTTTCGTACATTCCCATAAATTGCATTTCAGGTTGTACAGTTCTCATTGCATTTGTTCACTTTCGAGAGAGAGAAAACAAACAGTAAACCCTTTTAGCTGACATCTCGCATGTCTTATGTGATGTCACACATAATGACAGTTTGAGTGAATTTAGCTTTTAGTGGTCTGTTTTTATAAATCGGATGCGGCCATTTTGAATATTGGAGATTTCCATGCATCCATTTTCTCTACGACCTATCCTTATTAGGGTTACTGGTGAGCTGGAAACTCCTCAAGTTGACTTTAGGGTACCACAATCAAATCATGAAGTGACTCAAAACAAACCATTTCAAATCCGATTTCCAGACATCTCCCGGGTGATCAGCTCAGGAAGCGTGCGCCCGGTTCTGTGAGCACCGCTGTTGCTCGATTAATGAAAAGCAGCTGAATAAATCCTCTAGGTTGTTAATTAGATAGCCTTCTAAAGTTAAAACATGAACGACCTGAGGCCAAGGATAAAAATAGGATAGAACAGAGTAGTCAATGATGGTAACGCTGATTAATTCAATGCCGTTTCCAAATGAACCATTCACATTCATTTTTATTTTAGTGCACTACATGTTGTAAAAGTGCCGCACAGGATGTATGTGTGGTTTAGGACAAGCATGTGGAGGTCTGGATGTGCCAAAAAAGGTAAAATGTCATCTTAGCGCACTTTGACCTCATTTCAGCCGACATCGAATGCTGAACGAGCAGTACCGTATTTTCCGGATTATAAATTGCTACTACTTTGCACAAGCTTTGAACCCTGTTCAAGTCCAGTGCGGCTTATCTATGAATGTTTCATGATTTCTATGATATTGTATGATTTGTGGATATTCTCTTACATATGGAAATTAAACATTAAAACACCTGCGGCTTATAGTCCAGTGCGACTAATATATAGGAACAAAACAGCATCTTCCCTGAATTTTACCTGGTGCGGCTTATAGTCCTGAAATTAGTCATTAGTTTCTTGTTGATCAGAGATGATCATCAGCAGTTATGAGGTTGACTTCTATTCAGTGTTTTAAGTTATCTTATAACTCAGTGCACCAATTTACCAAAGCAGACCTGTTTATTGAGACTGAGCCTGATCGTCCAAAAAGTACCGTCAGAAGATTATATGATGATCTCAGTGGGAATTTTCGTGGATCAAAAGTCCACACAATTTTGAAGCAACACTTGATCACGTGACTAGCATATCTAAACCTCACATGCATTCATATTATCCACTTGAATCACCCTTAATATCGTTTGGAACATTGATCCAGCAAAGCTCTCCGACACTGCTGCCGACACTCATTTCTCTTGTGTTCTGGCCAACTTCTCATGTTGACTCTTCCTTCCTGAGCCTTAACCACACAACAGATTTGAAATGATTCCAACGTCCTCCGAGGCAGAAGAAAAAGAGCCGTCCCTGCCCAGATTGCTTCCTCCAGCATCACCGCCCAACGTCTTAAATTTGAGGCGAATGACGATTACGTCGGATAGGCCGATTATAAGAGCGTGCTATTGTCGCGCTAATCTCCTTTATGAGTGACTGCACACAAATCACAATGTGTAAATATTAAACAGATTAATATTCACAAACAAGTCTGTGGAATTAGTGCTGCCGGGGCGAGGGACATGATGTTCCAGGCCGCTAATGCCTTTAGCGACGATCCCAACACACAAGTGACCAGAATATATTTATAGATTAGATAACGTGAAGACAATAACTGGTGATTTTACTTTAATTACTTGATAAATCCAAAGACCGTCTGCCTGATGCTGTTTTGCCTTTTTGTGTGTGTGTTTACAGGCTGTGCTTTTGTCAAATTCTCCAGCCACGGAGAAGCACAGGCTGCCATCAACAGCTTGCATGGTGGACAGACCATGCCTGTGAGTAAAACAATCTCTCAACACGTAAACAACAGAATTAGCTCAAGTACTGTTACAAATACATGAAATTTTAATGTAGGTCACATTAAACTTTCACCTGCTACTAGGGCTTTTTATATCGCCCCCGATGCTCAGCTTTCCTTCAGAGAGTTGCGGTATGAGTCCGGAGGGAATATTGTATGTGTGTTCACATCGATTGTGAAGGCAGACAAATCGAGAACCAGAGGCGGGTTGGTCCCCTTGGCAGAGGGCCACTCCTGTCGGCTTCCCTTATAAAATTACTCTTGGCAGGCAGCGGCGGCATCCATCAGACATAAAGTGACCCGGCCCAGCAGAGAGGAAATGAGTGGGAAAATGGAGTATGAATCAGGAGTTTTGGGACACTTTCTGCTCACTTTTGTTGAAATGTTAAATAACCGGATGAGGGAAATTTTGGGGAGAGAGGTTGTACGTTATGAACCGAGAAAGTTAAGTATCCAAGTCATGAAGTCAAACCGGATTGGTAGAAAAAGGTAAATTGTAAAGAAAAGATTATGTTGTTTATGATATATGTCTAAAGAACTTAAAATACAAAAATTGTCAACAGATACGACATCGACATTTTTCACTGTTAGCATAAACAAAAGATACTAACAGTCAGCATTGGCCTCCTTACAGTGCATGTCTTTACACTTGATCCGCTCTTTCTGCATCTATTCAAACTAGCTTCTCAGCAAACATATCGTCTTTCCATTCGCGTCGTACAGAAGATACGATGACTGCACACACGCCGCCGTATGCAGCCTTAAATGCCTCCCAGAGAGACGCTGTGACGCAAATGTCTTGTACAGGATGTTATTTACGGGTAACGGTTCAATCGGCGGTCAAAGGATGATGCTGAGGCTAATGTGAAACACTTCTTATATAATTCATGCAAATGACAAGGATGAGACTTTGATCGGAGGGAAGTTGAAGCGGACATATTGCGAGAAACGTATAACGTCATTTAACCGATAAACAAGTATATCCTTTTAATTTGCACAAAAATGACATGTTTGATTAGTATGCTTCACAAGAAGGGACAAACTGCTTCCTTGAAATGACTGCGAAACTGAAGTGCAAATAAAATATGAAGAGCATTAATGAGCCTCAAGCATCCGATTTCAAATGACAACAAAATCACATTTTTAGGGCTGGCATATGTATGAAATGAGTGACGTTCATGTCAGTTCACCCTCCAACTAAATATGCTGTTTAACCTTTAGTGGGATTTTGTACTTAATTGTCATAAGGGCTTGTTGATCTACCAAGTGCAAAGCGGCGTGCGTGGGGGCGGCAAGAGAAAACAGTGCGTGCAAAAGCATGCGTAAGGATTCTCTTATCACAAGGAGATAGGACTGTTTTTCCATGCGGGCTAAGAGGCCTTCGTCATAAGATAAATGCCGCTCTTAACCTCCTCCTGAAAATGTAAATGAGTGTATAATTTGGGGCTTTATGTTGAAGAGTGTGTCGAGCAACACATTTTGGAAGATTGGCTATGCAGGTCATGCTTGCGATCGAGGATGTAAAAAAAAAGTTTTTCTAACGTCAGGTTTTTGTGAAATAAAATAAGAGAACGAGACAAATCATTCCAATCTAAACAAAAAAAATACTGTGACCTATAAACGGTATAACCACCTCCACAAGAAACATGTGGTGGGGGGTCTAGCATAATTCAGGAGGTCTGCAAAACCTCCCAAAAAAATAACAAACCCCAAAGTTCTTCAGAAAACACTAAAATAGAAATAAAAAAATCCCGAAAAATCTGAAAATACAGAAAATGTGATTATCTAGCCTGGCACCTGCGGGTCTAAGCATATTTCAGAGGTGGGCAGCGCCCCCGTGTCCGCAAGTGACTATGAGGAAATACCACACCATTTATTTTTCAGTATTTACTAATATAAACAAAAATCTCATTTGGTTGGTTGGACAATAGAGATGCTCAAAAAGCAGTATGATAAACCCTTGGGACCAATCCATTTTTTGTTTGAAGAAAAAACATTAATTAACCCTGGTGGCAGTGATAGATGAAAGATACAAGTGCAGTTATTGACTACTTAATAGCACAAGAACACGTGGAAAGGTAAAAGGCTTCACACAAGATGTAGCACCGACGGAAAAATGGCCCGCAAAAGGACCATCACGGCTGAATTATGACTTCAGTTTTGCCAATGTCACCGAGCGTATATTAAATATTTAAAACACTTATCAAGCGGGGTTTCAAGGCGGCGACTAGACGGGTTGGTTAACAAGTACGTCAATAATGTTGACAAGCACTCTCCGGAGTTGAGATTGATCTGCAAAACAAGGTCAGGTTATTAAGGTGGCCTACCTAAACTGTTTCGCTAATATTTTTGCCCGGCTCTTATGAACCCATTAGGCCTTCATAATAGTGTCGGACTCATGCCATTTATCAGTCTACCTCCACCGCTGGCCACAATATTAAGTCGTTACAACAAAGCAAGGACAAGGCTGTTGAAGTGGGCTGCGCTGTGCAAAACATTAGTTGTCCATTTGCTTTTCTTTCAGTAGGGTTTAGCAGCAAATGCATTTTAATAGGAACTGTGAAGTTAGAAGGTGTTTTTCTTTACTTCAACGTGATAAACTGCACCGCACTGGATGGTGTTTATTTGGGAATTGGAAAATGGGGCCACGAGAACCGGAAGCTGTCGTCAAGCGGCAGTTAATTATGAATCCGATATGCTTCCAACTCGCTCAAACAAGGCCGTGTAAGTATAAGAAATGATGTACGGCCTGACAAGCATACACACACACACACACAATCTCTGGCAAACACTCACTCTTCACACACTTTACTGATGTGCTGCGATAAATATTTACGAATGCTTCCTGGCAGCCATGAAACCAGATGTGATTTACATTTCATTTTTGAAATACACTGAAAGAGTGAGGGAGAGAAATAAGTCTGCTTAACTTTGTGCACAGTTGTCCTCTAGAGGTTTCCTACTCATGTAAACCGTGACGACTAAATAATGATTATACTAATTAGAATTAAATTGATTGCCATAGTTAAAAAAATAAATACATTTACAATGACCTACATGATTCATCCATCCTCCCTTGCCGTGAGTGTCGAGAATCTTTTCCAGGCTTCTGTACAGTTCTGTCGTACATCTGCAGCCTTGGCAATGCTCGCGTTAGCTCGAGCCAGTCAGCTGCTTGAGCTGTGCAGCAGATGAACTCTCCACGGCAGCAAATGGCTGCACAAACAGACTTTGGGCTGATGGACAGCAGCGATCCAAAAAGTTCAGTAATACACTTTATTAACTAAATCTCCCGCCTCTATCCCTGCACCTGTTATCCTCTCTGCACCCCGAATCCAGACTTGCTCCCAGATTAATAGGCACCCAACTACGAGTATGCCTCAGATGAATAGGGAATTCGGTTAATTTGGATAATATCGCCGCCACATGTCGTCAGCAACCGTCCAGCAGGACCCATGATTCGGTGTGCCGCTGCCAGCTGTGAGGTCTGCATGAACATTGAACAAAGAATCTCTTAATGTTTTCTGTCGCATCTGCGTTACCTGGCACTGGAGTACAAAACCATGAATAAGCGTGACGCCAAATAATGGCACAAAATATATTATATGGAAAAATATGCAAACTCTGTGTGTGCTGTAACAGAAGATGCAAAAAAAAAAAAGATTAAAAAAGAAATCGACTTGGTACTTTCGACCACTGCCAAAATGAAGTCCCACTTTTAATTTACGTCTACACCAGACTGCAGGTGTTTCCGGAATTAACTCAAATGACAGTCAGTCTCGGTTGAGTCATGCTAAAGAGACACGCGTGTGGCAGAACTTCAAGATAGAACGCGCCAAGGGTAAGGCAACCGGGCGGCGAGCAAATTGTCGCCATTGTCATGTTAGCTGTCACGGCACGGCTGACAGGCCCCATGGAGCCTTAGCGGCGTTGGCAGCGACAAGAGCGTACAGGTGTGTGTGTGATAGCCGACTCGTGGATTAATGAGAGATAAGACCGAGCCAGCGAGCATGGTCGTGGCAACGTGTAGGGCAGCAAACGTCATGCCGAGGTGTTGTGGAATTTCAAGCTGTGACATACTACATGAGATTTTGGATGTCCTCAGTTTGAATAGAGCCAACCATAACACACACTTCGACATAGAGGCAACATTTTGGATTAGTTCAGACTTTTTCGGATGGGCATTGGACAAAATATTGTTGGCGGGGAACAAAAAACGATTAATCGATTAATCTTTTTTTAGGTAAATGGGATTGGAGGAAGGACACTAAACATGTCTGCTTCTAGTGTTTTCTAATCTTCAGTGAATCAAGACCTGAGTAACATTAGAAAAATCTTTATCATGTTTCTGTGTTGAAATGAATGGTCCCTCCCAATCAATCAGTTTACAGGATTAATATTTTTCCTCAATCACCACTGTATCGGAAATGTTGACCTTGTATATTGTCAAAGAAATCACAGGCAAATGACCGATCTTATTTCATGGCAGTATTCCTATTGCTTTGTGTTTCTGGGCTTTATGCAGCTTTACTCAGCAGCTGCAGCAGTCTTTGGGGGGTAGAGCAGAAAGGCCAAACCGAGACAGCAACATGCACCGCTAATGAGCGACAACCTTCCCGAGTGGTTTTACCAGCCGTGCAACACTGGGCCCAGTGGGAGTTAACTCATTTACCAAAGAACTCGCTATCATATATTCAATTAATTCATTACACATGCTCCATTCACACCCTGAGACTTTAAATGTGTCAACAAACTTTTGATTATCTTTTAAAAGTATTTTGCTTCGCGGAGAGGTAAAACTTTATTATTGATAATTCCTCTGCTTATTTTCTCCCCGGAGAACGTCTAGCTGTAATATTACATAATGTTTCTCATGATAGATGAAAATGAGGCTGTTTACCTGTTTGCACATATTTTACACACAATTGAGTCGCAAAAACTGCAGCGATAAGGACTAATGCCATTCCACGGGCGTAGTCGAGTTCTAATCCCTCAATTACCGCCACGTATTGTTCCGTTACCGCGTTGCCCGGCCCTATATAAGATCCAATATGGGGAGATTTTCACAAGTCAAGTGTGTTATTTAAGAAATTAGATTAGTTTTTGAACCCGTCGCAAATTCCTTCGTTGTACCTGTCAAAAGTGACGGCTCCCCGTTGGCCCTTATCAAATTCAGCAAATTCATTTTCTCTCCAGGTATGAAGACTTGTGCTGCGGGAGGTTATTATCCTGTTTGTTTGTCAGCTCGGGATTTTCTGCATCCAGTAGGGGGAATTTCTTTTTTTTTGTCGTCGGCTGCCACCTGTTCCTTCATTACCCGGATACATATCGCTTGGCCTTTTTTGTTAATGGAAACTGTCGATCCACGAGATGAAGCCCCCATCCTATCGGAATGCATCAGAAGCTTCACAAGGGTGAAATTTAAGCTTGAGACAGCGAGAGCCTGTTTTTTTCTTTCCTTTTTTTGTCAACGGCACAGACCGCCTTAGGCTTTGACTGTTCCAATTGTCACAAGCCATTTTTGCAAGGTATTAAATGAATATGAGAATGTAGACGGCGAAGGGTGTGAGCTAAATGCCAGGCGTCGTCGCCACGGTAGGCAGCCTTCACTGGCAGCGACGCAGACGGACAATGTTTGCTCATCATCAGCCTCATTAAACCAAACCGCCTGGCGCCTTCAAATGGCCACCAAAGTTGAGGAAGAAGTGTAAAAAGGTCAGGAAGTGCAGTGGAATCAAATTAGAAATGGGGGGGAAGAAACAATTCCTTAATGCCGCCATGTCAGAGTATTGATTTAACTAATTGAAATGGCACACAAGGAAAGGAATCAGAAGGCTGTCGTGTGTCTTCAGGAGGAACGCTCCCTGCCAATATAAGAGCCAATATGCAGCGAAATGGCCCCTCGGGGCCACGCTGATGCCCCTCAGTGTGCCGTACATTTGTCCGCAGATAGTAAAAAAAGCTGAGTTCTAGTAATACAAGTAAGTAGATTCTCAATCACAGCCAATTTCCGATAAGGACTGAATAAGGGCTAAAATCAAGTTTAATCCGACGTGATTGTAAAATAAACATGGTGGTAGGAGAAGGGTTTGACAGCTCCCGGCTGCTCCCACGGCATTTTGAGTAATTTCTGACTTTTTTTCATCACTGTGTCGAAGATCACGTTATGAATGATGTTTTTGCACACACACCTGCGGTGCATGTTACTAGCATTCGTTTAGCATTAGCATTCCGAGCTAAACAACAGCTGAACGCTCGTCATCTTGATTAGTCCTGACCTTTGATAACATTTTGAAATAAAAGCTATTCACAAGGACTTAAGTGAACCACTAATGACTCAGGCTTTATATAAACCGTGACTGCATCAATCTTAAGCTTTAGCTGTCCACCACAGGCAACTAAGTAGGACACTTGCGCCGTTGCATTATTTGGTTGGAGGGAGCAAGGTCTTCCTTGCTTCTGTGCTTTTCCACTGATATAAAAACTAGTACTCATGCAATCTGACATGGGGAGCATCTGGGCGTAGCTTTCTCAATTTCACTTCATTCATGCGCGAGAAACAGGTGTATGGCACACTGGTCACTTTGCTCCCAGTTTTAAAGTCCACACTCCAGGAGACTATAGAAATCTGAACCAAAGCCTCAATTTGTACTGACCCTGTCACCATGAGACATTTACTAACAGAATCCCAAGATTTTGATCCTTTCTCGTCATGTCTTTGCTTTTATGTTCTTACTAATCATTTCCTGGCTCATCCCCTGGGGTTCCTGTGTCCTACCGTCCTGGTTCTTTTTCCGAGCTCTTTTATTTGGACTGCAGTCCTGTCACAGTGAACTTTCCCCTCCCTAGATGTCATGCTAGCGACTGACACTAGTCTCTATATGTGAAATGATCTAATTGGATGCAAACTCAGCAGTGCGGACATCAATACGGAACTATATATGCCATAAGGTAAATCTATTAGTCAATACTTCACCCTTCATACGCTCAAGGCTCGGGGCCAGATCTAATTACCCGCAAGTGTATGCAGCAGAGCTTCACAGCCCAACGACTGGGACTCCAGCGGGATCTGGTTAGGATCACAATTCTGTTGGAGTTTGAAAGTTTGCATCAATCACCACCGTCTTCCATTTAATGCTGACAGCTAAATGACTGCACCCATAATGGTTGCATATTCAGTTCCACTGGCTTCCTTGATGGATGTCAAGACACCCGTTGAAGAAAAAAAAAAACGGTGCTCTCCTCTTTTATATCGACGGTCATGAAGAATGTATGCTCGGATTTTTTCAGATTGTATCAAAGAGAAGGCAATTCCGTGGGGAGATAAAGCACACACCAGACAATTATAACTGGGCTTGGAAACCCAAAGTACGATTCATTTGACGAGAGCCCGAGTCCAGTCTTAAGCATATTCTAGTTTGGTGTCACTTTGTATATATGGACAATGGTATTAAAAAAACATGCTTGTGTTTTGCTTCGAAAGCCACTTTACACATGAACCCCCACCCAAAATAATACTTGTAGGAAAATCTAACATAACATATTCCTACCTTTAGGGCGCCTCGTCCAGCTTGGTGGTCAAATTCGCAGACACCGACAAGGAGCGGACTTTGCGCCGGATGCACCAGATGGCGGGTCAGCTCGGCATCTTCAGTCCCATGACTATCCAGTTTGGGGCCTATGGCGCCTACTCTCATGCTGTAAGTCTCAGCCCGGCGGGGGAGGAGACGGTGAGCTTGAAAACAGAAAACAAAACGCTTGTCATTGAAGGTTTGACCTCACTTCTCTTTCTCACTAGGAATGTGATGATATCCACTTGTATAACCTCATTGGCCATGACATTGGCTACACAGGCACAGTCAAATATAACGCAAGATGAAGTAGCAAATTTTTCAAGTTTTATTATTGTGGTAGAGCTTTTGGTGGTGTGAAATTGCTCTACACTCATTTTTACTGTGACCCTCTCTTGCAGCTAAATTCACAGAGCAAACACGACGTTAACTGGAAATACTGTACAATGTTGTAAAAGATCACAATGTACTCCACCAGACATCTACATTACAAAGAGCTAACATATCTTTTTGATCATAAACAGCAGGAGTGGGCAAATTATGGTGCTCAAGAGCTATATTGGATTTTTAAAAGACTGGCCTGCAGGTCATTTATTTGTGAAGTAAAATATGAATAAATAAACACTGTAAATGTGATGAATCATCGGTTATTTTGATTTAATTATTTTATATTAGAATATAATTAACTAGAATTTCCACATTTTACAGAATGATACACCGTTTTTTTGATACTGTGTCTATTCACCTGATTTATTGATGCAATGTTTTTATCCTGTGTGCGCATTGCTGTGTTTTGGCATCTACTTTCCATTCAAGTCACTTTTGTTAGGACTACAGTACTTCATTGAATTCCAGCCGCCAACACATTTTACCTTGCACTCCAAACTCAAGTGTATGTCATTACCGAGAACCAACACCGGCTACCCCTCCCCCCCTCGCCAGCCCCTCCCCCCCTCGCACCACCATCACCACCGTTTCATATTCACACATGAAAGTCACAGCCCGAGTTAAAAGTCTGTGAGATTTTGCACTCACACGGTAGCTAACAACTCATCTTGACAGGTGAGAATCGCCCACTCGCACATTCCCTCCCTAATTCCAGCACATGTATAATGCTTATAAATGTATGAAATCATCAGCAAATAGTTTTGATTATGAGGCAGTACAATGAGGACAGAAGTGTGTTATGGACTGGTGAGTGGAAAGTGATGCTGAGGGGGTGATGCGGTCCAAGAACAAGGCGCGAGCCAAGTAAACAGAGATGTGAGAGTAAACACGTTCTGCTCCCGCGGCTATTTCAACCCTCCTCTCTGTCCTTCCCCTCCTTCCCCCGCCCGCTGATCTCTAATCCTACAGCAGATGATGCAACAGCAAGCAGCCCTGATGGCGGCAACACAAGGGTCCTACCTGAACCCCATGGCGGCCATTGCTGCCGCGCAAATGCAGCAAATGGCGGCGTTCAATGTCAACGGCCTGGTGGCGACTCCGATGACACCATCTTCAGGTAAGGGGGGGACGGGGTTATTGTCTCAATTTTATTTGCTAAAGCCCGTTTTTATCATCAACCATACATGCTTATTCAGGTCAAATTTGAAAATGTCTTTGGCAGAAAAGCTAGCATGAAATATTCCAGCCTTGAAAAAAAAAGATGTTGAAAAATTCAAAGACTTTCAAGAACTCCAAGAGGCGGTTGGAATTTTGATTTTTACAAGCAAGATCATGAGAAGCAGCGGTAACAAATTCATCCAAGGTCTCTCTACATATGCCCTTGTTGCATTTTTTAAGATTCCACTTTCCGTGCTGATAGAAGCCCGCGTTGAAGCGAGGCCGTGATGGTAGAACACGTGCGGTATTCCCGCCACTTTTGTTGGCAGCCGCATTACACACTTCTCGCTCTCATTATCTCTCACTGCCTTGCTGTCACTCGCTCTTCGCAACGGTGTTTTTTTTTCTCCCCCGGGAACGCCGCCAATCCTCATGACTTTGGATTCTGAGTCCGTGGTTTAGCAAATATAAGAGCGATGTCTCAAAGGCGATAA
Source organism: Syngnathus typhle (assembly GCF_033458585.1). NCBI lineage: Eukaryota > Metazoa > Chordata > Actinopteri > Syngnathiformes > Syngnathidae > Syngnathus > Syngnathus typhle. The sequence continues at coordinate 19,150,613 of NC_083741.1, forward strand.
TCCCGGACCTCGGTCTGAACTACCTTCTCGGTCGTTGTCACGAAAGACTTTTCTGACGGCTTGACACTAAGTAGGCAGACGGCCTGAGAGGCAGGGTCATCGCAAATACATTAAATGAAGTGCCTTGACGCCATATAGAGCAATTGTAATCCAGAAGGTATACACGTACCAGGTAATGCTTATAAAACGTAATCCCACATGTTATAAATGCCCTTCGCCTTGGATTAAAAACTAATAATAAAAATCCATCAGTTCAAAGGTGACATGAGCAGCGTATGACATCCAAAAGCTGCATTACAACTTTTTTTCTGAGACTCATATTTGGATCATTGGATGTTTATCATCTTCAAATATGCTCATTTGCCAATTGTTTGAACTGGATATTATGCTAATCCGAGTTTTTCATGTTATGAGGGGAGTTTGATCTGTTAGTTCAAGAATAGTTTGATAGGTTTAGAAATGTTAAGAATTTTAAGCAGGCTGATTAAAAGGCATAGAGAGGCACTAAATTACTGTAACTGCACATAAAATATATCGAAAGTCTAAATTCTGATTAAATGAGTGTTCTCAAGAGAATTAAGTAGGATTTCCTAAACAAAGCATTAATGGCAGTGGCGTTAAAAGATGGAAATGGGTGGGACAATCCGTTTTGAGTCTGCAGCATGCGGATTCCCTCTTTTTGTGCATTTTTAAAACAAGTTGTATATATTTGCAGGCACCAGCACACCCCCAGGCATCACTGCAACCGTCCCCAGCATAGCCACGCCCATCGGGGTCAACGGCTTTAGTGCCCTCGCGCCACAAACCAACGGGCAGCCCACGTCCGAGCCAATTTACAGTAACGGCATTCACCCTTACCCAGGTGAGCTGAAAACGTCGTTTGCGCTGAGGATTTCTTGTCTTTAACCACAAGTGTCACCTGATGAACAACAACGATGAACGTCGTCGCATTTTACGAGTAAAAAGTTGACAGGTCCTTTTTTTCCGTTTATCCTCCTGTGACATGTCTTTTTTGATTTGAAGTCTTTTAAGCTCCGGGACCAGTCAGCCGGATCTTTGGCAGATTTCAGAGCGGCCAACTTCCATATGATGATGAATCAATCATTTCAGCTTTCTATCCTTTCTGTTTAATTTGACGTGCGTCGGCCTGTCCTGAGCTCCTTGATGCTGTCTGGGAATGATTCCTGGGGAAGTGACAGGACTCAAGCTCCCTTGCGTGTGTTTTATGCAAAGAGAGCGGCAGTTGTAATGAACTACAAAGTGGTTTGTTTGGCACGTTATTAATATTTGATGCAAACATCTGGGTCGAACAGGCAATTTTGAAGAACTGAGGGGAATGACAACCCAAATATCTGCCATCTCTCAGTGTGATCTTGCCCCCTGATGGCTCTCCACAGTTAGTTAAGCCAGCTTTCCTCAAAGCGCTACAGTTCGCATTAGCTCACTCCAAATAATTTTCAGGAAGTGGCTTGCATGAAGGTTTGTCATAGCTGCCTTAGTTCCATACAAACAGTGACATCATAGCAATGTGATGACACAGTTTAACTTGTCAATACATTACAAAAAAGGGTCACAACATTGTTGGTTTCTAAAAAAAAATAGAATCTTTAAGCAGCACCCAATTGGCATCATCCGCAACCTAACCTTAACCCGCCAATCTACAAAGATATTCTTGTATGTTGTTTTTTTTGTCGTATCTTAACACCTTACAATGATTTGCTAGCTGACAGCCGATCAGAGTCACCGGCAGCCGACACCATTTTGAGTAGAAAGCCAGACACTCGTATCACATCTTTGGTCTTTGTCTTGGAGCCTCTCTTGACCGCTCTCCATCCTCTCTCTGCTCTCCACCTCCCCCTTCTTCCACCCCACTGCCTCTCTTGCAGCACAGAGTCCGACAGTGACCGACCCTCTCCAGCAGGCTTACGCCGGCGTCCAACACTACGCAGGTGATCCGTCTGTCGTCTAAAGTCTCTCGTTCACTCCATCTGCACCTCCCTGTCTGTTTGTCACACGGGTAGACACTGACAAGTAAAGATAGCAGGCACAACCGGCTAATTTCCATCAGGATTAGGCTGTTTTACATTAGGATTCCAAAAGGATTTGGAATTGACTTGATAGTACGCCCACATACACGAAAAAAATGTCTTCGTTCCAAAAATACACAAAGAGCTGAGGTTCTGAACTTGTCATAGTCTACAAGAGAGATGACATAGGCCTCTCACTGTTGCCTGACATCGACTCTCATTAATGAGACGTAAGATTTCATGCACGGGTGAGTTGCTGGTTATTAACTCCCGCGACGCTTTAGACTCTAAAGTTTAGTACTGTGGTACCTCAAAACGAGACCACAATGACATTGGTCAAACTTAGAAAAAAAAGTATATATACACATATATATATATATATATATATATATATATATATATATATATATATATATATATATATATAATACATTTGGTCCAGAGTCAGTAAATAAATGACAAACCATGAGCTCAAGGTAATGCCATATTTGTTCCACCAATCTTGAAAACAGAGAAACGATTATTGCCCCCTTCTTGCTTTCTCCCCCTTTTGCAACAGCAGCCTACCCTGCCGCCTATGCGCCAATCAGCCAAGCATTCCCCCAGCAGCCGACCATCATTCCCCAGCAACAGCGGGAAGGTAAGAGCGAGTGAACGCGCCCACCCAAGATAAAAGGTGATAATTGCTGTGTTCCATTCTAATGTTGCCGCACCGCTTTGAATTAGAAAAAGCAAGGAGGGAGGGGGCCTCGGAGCCGTCTCGGAGTATGAAGAATAAAAATAAAGTGAGAAAAAGGCTCTAAAAAGCATTAGTGACGAGACGAAAGTTACTCTGTCATTATTCAAAAAGTGAACTAATTCACACTCGGATTGCTTAATCAGTCCATTACAATGTATTTAAGTGGTTATAAATATTCATCAGATTAATTATCTGCATGCATAATCATTTACGCCATTACTAGAAGGAGCGTTCACATGCAAACCACATAGACACACCTGCACGGGCCTTGCCATCATTTATAATAAAAGAAAGGATGTACGCTTATATTAAATTACTATTTTTGACATAATTCCTCTGTCTCAATTATTCACCTGTATGATGATTGTATGTAGGAGACATTTTAGAGCGGCATGAATATTCGATGTAAGAGGTATGAAATGAAGTGCTTTCATAACCGTCTTGCAAAAAAACTTTGTTTACCACAGCAGGAGTGCGTGTAAGACTCTGTGTCCGGAAATTGAATCGGAGTGCTCTAATCGTCTACAAGCAGCTATTGAAACAGTCTCGATGAGTTTGCGGTCTAAAGAAAATGAGACAGTTTTGATTGGTTAAAAAAAAAGTGAAAATAACAACTAATAATAGATAGAAAAAATATATTTAAAATGTATCAAATTGTGACATATTTGGCCCAACGTCAGCAACTGTTTACTCCTTGTCTGAAAGTCTCCTTCGGATGTCACTCGTCTTGTCTGTGCTGTCTCCTCCCTTCACCAGGGCCGGAGGGCTGCAACCTGTTTATTTATCACCTGCCCCAGGAATTTGGTGACGCGGAGCTCATGCAAATGTTTCTCCCTTTTGGCAATGTCATCTCGGCGAAAGTCTTTGTGGACAGAGCGACCAATCAGAGCAAATGTTTCGGTGAGTTCAAAATCAACAGTGGGATGTGATGTGGGTAGGGGAGCAGTTTGGAATTATGTGCTTGGGTTTTGAAATCTTCTCATGCCCCTCGCTGCTTTCATGCAATTAGCATTTGCCTTTTATTTTCTTAATTCCCACTGTCTATCCTAATCAAGCTTCAATTAACATTTGAAAGGTAGTTTAAAGGGAGTGTTTAAAGCCATTGAGCGGGGGGTGGCTTCGTTGTCAATCCACCCAATCGGAGAAAGTTACAATGAGTAGACCTAATTACATTTGCTTTGACATCATAGTAGACGTCACGGTAGAGTTCTGGGTGTCCTAGCTGGGCCTCCAATATTATAGATTAGTGTAATGTATGTTTTTTGATCATTAATTGTCTAGAAGTTGTCGATTTGTTGTTAGTCGCTGTGGAAATGAAGCTACAGTGACTCTCCAAATGTGGCATTAGTACCATTAGTGGCAGCTCCCTCTGGTGGTATGCGAAAGAATCACTGCTTAAGTACCGATCACTTGTATTTAACTTTTTTGGTACGTATTTAATTTGTTTGTTTTTATTTCTGTATGCAATGCAATATATCTTTTTATTTGAACATTTCGGTCATTTTTTCTTGTTGTATATTTAAGTGTACCGTTTAAACTGCATAATATTTGACTGTCTTACAATTATAGTAAAAATACTTTAAGGTATAAACCCTGTGTGTTGTTTTTGATTAACACAGTATCTTTTAAATGGTTTAGTCCATACAACTACAGATTCTCCCAATAAAAATAACCATTAAAAAAAAAAAGTTTTCTTTTTAATCTGGTAAATCTGCTCAAATGCTAATCACTATTATAGTAGGTGATACTCGGTCACCAAAGTAACAATAGGAATGCTTTCCTACTTAATAGAAGCCTGTGAGCCCTTTGTGGTATTTTTATTTTTTTTTTAAATAAATCATCCAGTCCTATTCTACCACCCCTAATTAACAGCATCCCTCCCCGATTGCAACCCTTTTATCAGGGTGGAGCCCTTGCAGGTGGACTCCAAAAGCTTAAAGCGATAATAATAGACTAGTGTGGACCTTACTGTTGATTTAGTGGGACAGCCGCACCCAGGAGAGCGCACGGAAGACTCTCGGCATTGGCTTTCTTTCAGCATCTCTCCGACACGCTTGTCTGTGAGCCGCTCGGCAACCCCCACTCTCACTGTCCGTCACGCCGCGGGAGAAGATGAACTGTGGGGGGAAAACAAAACTGTGAATCTCAGGCAGTAATTAAAATAATGACAATCTAAAATAATAATAATATTAATGATAATAATAATAATAAATAACCAGGCTATTTTGTTGTATGTGAAGGTTTCCATGTTTTGATACTGTGGTTACAAGCTGTAGGCTAAGTCATGAACAAAGTAGACAAAAACTGTTTCCAAGAATATTTCTGCTTGAAATGTTGAAGTGCTTGAAGGGCAAAGTGTTAACACGAACGGCTATTACGTTCAACGGTACGCGCGCGTCACAATGAATAGTAAAGTGAAGTAGAAAAGTTTAAGAAAACTGACGAGAGTGAAGCTAAGTATTTCCATTCAAGTCTGAAAGCAGGTGCAGTCTTTCTTTAAAAAAAAAAGAGAAACTTTGTATTTCTATTTCTTTTTTTCCCAGAACATAATCTTGTCTCAACTATTTAAGTATACCAATTTCTATAGTGCTCATTTTTGGCATATAAATAAACTAAACAAAAGGTACTTTTCAAAAATTCTAAAAACATTAAAATTTTGGTTTTAATATATCACAGTAAAGCAAATTTCATATGGGTAAAATTGATTGAAGCAAGTGAATGCATTTGGGAAAATGAGCCAAAAGCCCCTTCACACTTCCTACGGCATCAATTCAACAAACTTTTGATATTCTGATTCCTTTCAAAGATCCCTTCTCAAACATGCACCAAATCAGCCCCCAAACTGTCTGGTGAAAACAGCCAATTAAATGATGTCCAGAAATTTCCCAGTAGCTTTTCTGACGTCCTCTAACAACACTTTGGCTCCTTTCTCCCCAACTTCCTATCACCCTTTTTTGGCATAATGTGAGGTATGGCGATTCATTAAATCCTGTGGGTAGGATCACAAATGTGTGAGTGTGTGTGTCGAGGGGGGATTTTTTTTTTTTTGGGTGGGGGGATCACTGCCAACTGACAGGCCCTTGCCTGCTCCGTTTGTTTAAAAGGTTTGTAAAAGCAGCAGCCTTATCTCATTCGCACTGACAAAAGCCTGCCCTCTACCCCCAAATTAAATTGGACCCGTAGCAGAGCGATGAAATCAGATGGCAGGCGGAAAATGCGCGCCGTCAATCACAGCCGTGTCTGATAAGAACGGGCACGGAGTCCCGGTGTGGAAACCTGTGCTCTCATTGCGCTGTGACACCCAGGTGATAACTCAGTGCTGCAGGCGTCTACATCCCGTAGCCCCCCCTCCCCCACCTGCCCGGATCACATCTCATCCCAACCTGATGCCCTTTACTTGCCTGCACGCTTTGTCACGTACGTTCAACATTCGCACGACAATAACGGATTTGCCGACAACATTGTCAAAAGCGTTCATGCCAACCTAGAAAAAATGACTGTTGACTCTAATGTGGACACCGCGGCTGTGGTTGCCGATAATATTTACGCTGTGAAGCAACACGAGTTAATGTGTCAACTACCGGGCCTCTTCTTTGGACGACAGCAGGTGCTCGATTTATAACATAGCTCCGGTGGTGACATGAAGCAAATACGTATGTACACAAGTCTGAATATGCCACAATCTATCATTACAAACAAACAAAACAAGCCCCACCGTCTTAGCCCAGGGGGAAAAAAAATGCTGGTGCTGGCGTTACACGCGAGCCATTTGTAACCTTATCGACTAAGATTCCACAAGATGCCACCAAAGCTCTGGATAATAAAATAAAAGTATTGGCGTCAAGGAAGTATCAGCTCTTTTGAGATCATTTGGAAAGCTTTGCCCAGGTTGTTAGCTAAAGTTGCAAACTCAACCCTTTGTGCTAAAATGAAGGGACGCTTGGTAAAAATGTGATTTTAAACCAAGTGTTACTTCTTTCAGATCTCTTTTCTATTTTCAAACCTTTTTATCTTTTTTTTTTTTCTGGGTTTACTATCACAGTTCCACTTTGAGTTTCCTATGCGGTCTTCTGTTTCATTGTATTATCTGCCTTATTAGCCTTTGTGCTATTTTATGTAATCTTTTCTTAATTCCCAAATTTTCAATTAATGTGCTGAAAAGACAAAACAAAGAGCTATTGTCATCTCATTGTTGCCAGTTAAAAGGGGCCTCCTTTCAAACGCCGTCTCATCTCGTCTTCCTCCTGTCAACCCTCTCCATCCCTGCCGATATTCCTTTTTCTTCCACTCTCCCATTCCCTTTTCTCCCCCCCCCCCCCCCCACCCCACCCTGCTACTCTGTGTTCTCGTCTCAGGCTTTGTGAGTTTTGATAACCCCTCGAGCGCCCAAGCTGCCATTCAGGCCATGAACGGCTTTCAAATAGGCATGAAGAGGCTGAAGGTGCAGCTAAAGCGGCCAAAGGACGCCAACCGACCTTACTGACTGGTCTACAGGCCTGATCAAGGTATGGTGACAGCTTAATATTAAAATGGTCAACTTTAAAAAAAAGATAAACACTCACAAAAGACATCAATACATCTTTTTCCATGAGCAACTAAATGTGTGGTGAATTTTTTCCCCTAAAAAGAAGGTTGAGAATCCCATTAGTAACTGCGGGATTTGTCAGTGTGAAATTGATGACATCATCAATATTCAACTGTGCATAATTACCTGACAACTGGAGACAGCGTTCACGATCAATGCGGGTTGTCGAGCGGACAAATCCACAAAAGCCGAACAGCCTTCAGAGACCATGTTGGCTTACAGGAACTACATTACAATGATGAAGCCACATCTCACACTTAAAAAAAAAAAGAGACCATGTTGGCTTACAGCAACTACATTACAATGATGAAACCACATCTCACAAACAACAACAAAAAAAAATGTCAGTAGAGTATCCAAACTGCACATTTTCAATAATTTCTAGATTCGACAATTGTTTTCTGAGCTTTGGGGTATTTTCCTGTCTATAATAATAAATAATAAATACAAGGTTCAAAGGTTCACACCTTAACCAAAATAGGCATTTGGTCCAAAATGCCACATTTTAAAAATCGATTCCAACCTTCTATTAACTTTATCAAAGTTTTGCAGCAACTGCTGCATTTTTGGCCTTCAATACAATCTCCATAATAATGAAAAAATCTATAATTCAACTTCAATATTGTTTCTCTCTGGTTTAAAAAGAAATAAAGAAAACTTTAAAAAAAAACTTTTATATGCTGATAAATTCCAAGACCCATTGTATTCCTCTCTAATACCTCATTTTGGTTGGGCAATTTTTAATAAGAAAAAAAGATCAAGCAGAGTTCTCTTCCAACGGAAAGAAGCCACTCATAAATTGTGTTTCTGTGCAGAAAAGATAAAAATGAAATAAATAAAGCAAGAAAGAAAGGGAAAAAAGTGCAGCCCTCACCGTGTGGCCGACCTCATCGCAAACAATGCAAGGCAAATCCAATTACTGTAGACAGGAGGGTTTCTGAAATATGCATTTCTGCCTTCAGGGTTATCTTTGTGTATATACAAAAAAAGAGCAAAAAAACATCAATTCATCCTTTTCAGTTTTCACAAGTTTTCGATGAATCTTTCTCCGCCATCACAAAGGGAAGCAAGAAACAACTTTCTATGGTGGCATGCTGATAATTATTTGTCCTTTCTATTTAACATGTCAATCCTGTTCTTTTGTGTTTTTGTTTTGCCAATCATTGTGATGCATAACAATAATAATAAGAGAAGCAGGTGCCTTTTTACCCACCAACCAAAAAGTCATTTTAATGCTCACTGTGTTAAAACCTCACAAAATGCAGACAGTGTAGTACGACTTTTGAAGCTTCATATTTGCTTCATGAACCAGCTTTCTTTTTTTTACTCTTCTTGCTGTCACCGTTGATTCAAAGAAAGATATGGAAAAATTGAATGTGTTTTCATCTCCATTGAACAGGGAGTGCCATCTAGAGGGCTTAGCAAACACAACAAGTGCTTCATGAATCATTTTTGAGCTTCATTTGCCTGTCACATTGGTGCTTTCACTTGTATCCATTTTTCTGGGTCACTATTTCCTCACATTCACAGTGTTTCCTCAAGCAAGCTATTATTTGTGTTTTTACATGAAAGTCTTTGCAAAAAGGACCTTTTTCCAAATGCAATCAACAGTTGTTTAGCGGCAAGATGGGTTGACGCGGAGATGACCCTCCCGTGTTTGCGGCCAATTAAATCTTGCTGAGAGCGCGGGCAAATGTTGACACTCCACTTCTCTGTGGATTTCCATCTGCACAGGCCTCACTCATGCAAGATTGTTTTGTTTGCCCAACACCAGAATCACTTCTCATTTATTTATTTATGAGGCTGCAAACCGATTACATTGTGGCAACAGAGCAGCTAGCGGCACCACCTAGTCCAAAAATATTAACACCATACCCGAGCCATATTGAACGCATCCTGTTGGCAACAGGATAATCCTGTTATTTTTGGGGGCGGGGCATGAAGTGTTTGCATGCCTGGATCAGATTTGCTGTGAAAAAAGGTTCTTTCTTTTCAAGTTTCCAGTCTGGCCAGGTCAAAACATGATAAGGCTAAGTCAATTTCAGTGAGATCTCTCAAAGGCAGGTGACTCTGCCCTTTCTTTTGTCTAGCCAGATGCACCCACGGGACCGTCTGCGCTGGGTGGGGAGGGCACCACAGGCGCCTTTGTGGCTCAAAGTACTCTTAGTCACCTTTTATGGAGGTGTTTACGAAATGTGAGGTGAGGGAATCTGCAACAAATGCAGTAGGAGCACAAAGGTCAAATGCAATCCACTCTAGATCATGTTCCAACTCTGGCTCTTTGTGTTTTGAAGCAAAAATACCAATAGAAAGTCAGGGGAATAGATAAGAAAATAACCTTGACGCTAATTTCTATTGTAACAAAGTTTTGGTGGCTTCTTGTGGAATCGCGCAACGGGCTCTATTTTAGTGGAGAATGTAAGTCGTGCCCGGCAGAGGCAGTTTTGACCAATTGTTCCGCAGGTCGGCATACTGAGAGAGGGAAGTCTGCGCTACTCTGGGAGTTGTCGCTGCAGACTTCAACCCCTTTAAATGTTTGGCACTAGCCACGCAATAGAGTATCATTACGGTGACCGTGCATTTGCGTCGTGATTTGGGTACTTGGAGACCCACCTGTGCCAAAGCCATGGCACAATCTTGAGAAGTTATCTATGAGTAGAAATCTTGATTTGAGGAAAAAGACCTCACAAAAAGTCCAATACAAAACATGACACAAACCCTTCGACCCAATTTCAGACATATTTAGTTAGAACTGTACAAACTTTAGAACAATAAACTTTAGAGGTAACATGAACAAAAGTTATTCCCGGATGTTGTTAGCATAGAAAATAAAACAAAACCCCATTAAATACATTGATCTTGTGCTTTGGTAGACATAGAGCTCAAGCCACAGCTTGCCTCCAGATCAGAATCCATAATCAGAACCGTTGGTCGTTTGTATGCCACTAATGGCAGGCCTGGATTTGACTAACATCTAAAAATTAGATCTATTATGAACGATAACAAGCTCATTTTACTGGAGGCAGACGGTAGAACAAAGAATGTCTGGCCGCGAGTTTGCATCGGCGAGTTGCGGCCTTTCATGTTCGCTCTTTCGCAGAGCAATTTGCTGTGATATCGCAGCCTTTCTTCACCCACATCATAGCTCCCAACATATTAGAGATAAACTAGATATTTTATGTCCAAATCTCCCGCGCATGGATACATTATCTGTAATGTCTCAACACAAAGGCAAGAGCGGTGTCTCATGGGCTGTCTCTTGCCAACAAATAACTGAAATAACTAAAAAAGATGTGCCAGATGTATCGTCCGCACAAAGGCATCGCTAACTAGCAAGGAGAAAAGATGGTTGAAAATAACTAAGAAGGTGATACAAATCTTTGGTACATAAACCCAGTTAATAACTTTGACGTCTATAACCGTCTTTGGCACTGAATGAGTTAAGCAGTTCATAATTATACTAATTTGATTTTACCCCCTCCCATTTGTGTGTCATGTCATGCTCGTCAATCGGTCTGTGCGATCAATTTTTCGCTCTGTGTGTCGTAGGATGAAGGGCCCACAACACCTTATTTCCACAAGTGCAGTCAAAGACTCCTTGCTCTTCTACATATCACGACGGACAGGTGGTCCCTTAATCCCACTGGAATCCCACTGGAAGATTGGGTGACTGAGTGAAGAATCCCAATTTTTTATTTTCCTCCATTTTTTGGCAAATGCCTTTTTTTTTGTCTTATCAATCCCTGTTTCTTTTATTTATGAATTAATTTATTTTTGGCTTAGGCATCCGCAGGAAGCAGATTTTTTGCAAAGACCAACTTTTTGCTGCTCTTTTTTAGACATGATGAGTTGAAAAGAAGGAAAAAAACATTCATAGACTCATTATGCTCAAAGCATGCATACCATCAACACGCATACAAACAAGATGCTATAGCTAACGAAAATTACAAAAAAAAACATTGTAAATAAGTGCAAATGCCAATTCAAGTACTGAAGCAAATACACACACATACATGCAAGCAAACACGTACACACACCAGCCTGCTGCCATTTTGGTTTTTGTGCCTACACAGACGTTGTGTGCTCTGTGACAGGGCCGAGCACTGGATGGATGATGATGACAAAGAAGAGGAAGAATCCAGGATAATTTACATGCATCATTCCTTAGGAAATAGGGACCAAAGGACTAAAAAAAAAAAAAAACGCTTTTTAAACAAATATATAAATATATAAATATATATTTAAAAAAACTCATACCTTGTAGCTACAACTATTACTCTTAGTCAAAAAAGTAACAAAAAAAAATCATTAAATCAATATCCAGTGGCCTACTGTAATAAAAGAAAATGGACTTTATGTATTGAAGAAAAAAAACATGGAATTGTAGTGTAGGGGCTGTTTTTTTTGTTTGCTCTGGATGCTAATCGGGCACCAAGTTGTATCATAGTGAAGTGGGTAAAGAAAAAAAAAATGTAGATTTGCTCATTTTTCCTGTTGTTAAAAAAATACTTGAAGTTGCAATGGTGAAGGACAAGAAGAAATGAACAATGGACAGTGCTGTTTACGACACTGGATACTGCGCTCATCACGATGTCCAAGGCACCGCAAAAAGGAGAGACCGATTCCCGGAAAGGGCAAAAGAATGAACTAACTCGTGCCTGCGGTGGACAGAGTGCAGACACTCAAGGCTCCTCCTTAGCCGATACGTTCAAGCGACAATCCACTGTAAAAGACCAAGCAACACGGACCCCCGGGCGCCTTTTGGATTTTTTTTTTTCTGTTCCTTTTTGTATTGCGCAACGTGAAAAGCAAAGTGGTTCAATGAAGGGCGGCAAATAATACAAGGATTTTGAGGGAACAGGAAAGCTACTGAAACTGCCAGAAGAATGAAAACAAAATTTCCACCAAGTGGTATAGTTCAGTTTGCCACGGTATGGTTCTGTAAACACTGACGGCCATGAGGCAGCCACAATTAATTAACTAATTAATAATTAAATAAATTAGGGCCCAGTTCTGTGTGCAAACAGTATCTATAAATAAATCTGATTTGCAAGCCATATTTTTTCCTGTTCTATCTTCTGTATAAACAAAATGGACATGTAATGGGACGACTAATAAACATCTTTTCTAAATTGAGCTTTGAGGATGCGAGGAAATAAATTTCGGAAAGCTACGAACCTGAAATTCATGTCTCCCGCTGCTGTTTGCTGAAAGAATGTTGGGTTGCATTCATAAAAACTCACACAATAATTTCCCATCCATACCGAACTGAACTGAACAATACTGCTTGGTGGATACATAAAATAAGTTGTATAGTTGTGTCCAACGTCCCGTCAAAAAGAACCAATAATGTTATTATATGAACTACCTATAAATGTTAAGACATAATAAGACCAACAGAATTACACATCCGAAACATTCCACTGTGAACATGCTTCTCGACCTACTTTCTTGGTAACAATCCATGTCAATTCCCCCAAAAAGCTGAAGACACGTCATAAAATGCCAACTTGTAAATTAGCTCTGGCTCTGAACGTTCCCCAATTTGCTCAGTTGGAACGTCGCAACGATTCGATCAACAGTGGAGGATGGCAGGCAGTAAGAGGAACGGAGGTGGGAGGGGGGGAGTGAGTAAACATCCTTCAAAGTAATGCTGCGAGGATGAAGCCCAAACACTATAAAAATAGAAGGTGTAACCAAGCTCCTGGTGACAAGCACCATATATCTGTTCTGCGGGTCCTACAAAAAGAAAATAGGATTAAAGCGTTCAGAAAGCTTGGTCCAAAACAGTTGGAGTATTAAATCCCATTGTCTCTCAAGAATATAAGACCAAAACCAGATTTATTGCAAACAACTGATAATGTGCTACAGATTTGTAGATTCATTGTGATAAAGCACAAGTTGCCAAGATAGTGTCAAAACCCCTTTGCTCAGTTCTGCTCATATCAATTATCCCCTGTCCTCCTTATTGCACTGTAATCACCAGCTTTTATCCAGCAACAGTTTAAAAAGAGAAATATCACCAGGATATTTACAGGGACCAAATGATGAGTAGTGGCGGATATTTCCTTGGATGACACAGGAAAGATTAGCCAAAATGACGTTTGTGCCTACCCTTACATTTGAGAGTTGGCCCGAGATTAGCAACACTGCCAAAATATCCCCAAAGACAAGATAGCTGATGTGGTATAAAATATTTTCATGTCCTAGCTCAAACTGTTTTATATTATTGATGGACCAAAATTTCAGCAAAAGTTAATCCACGATTGTAGTGCATCAATAATAATTTTTGAATTGTGGAGAATCCATAATATTTTTCATTTGACATTTTATAGAGTCAGACAAAGATAACATAACTATGAGGCCAATTTTCCTTCTAATTCAAAATGATTGAGGAACAAAACATTGATTAATAGACACCCTGACACAATCATTGCAAAAATGTGGCATCTAATTGAAAAACTAAACCTGAAATGGACACCTCATATAATCCCAGGGCTGACACAATTTCCCCACAACACACCTATAAAGCAGACAGCATCTGTATATATTTATGATTGAGTTTAAAAAGAAAGTTCTTCCAGTAGCAATAGTTGTCAACACTGATACTGAGGAAATTACAGACTAGGAAAAAAAAACAGCCTAACAAACAAAAGCCACCTCTAAAAAAAAAAATCAATTCCTTGTACTCTCTGCAGTTGAAAGAATAAACATCCCCTGCCACAATATGAGAAAATGCGGTCCTATTTCTCCGTCTTTGATTTGCTATCATGAAGCAGGGAGTCAAACAAAGCAGTGCTCTGCAAAGTGTTTCTTGTTCATAAGAGGCAGAACTAATTGATGGCAAATCTAATGCTCCATAAGCAATGAAATTTCCCGTGCTTGCTTTGGCCTCACATCGCAGCGATCACGAAACCTCACAAGACGACTCTCGCAGGATGCCGTTGTAGTTCCCAGTGGCAGGTTGTGCACCCGAGTGAGCTGACACCCACGCTAGCCTATCACGTTGCTGACTAACCAGTGCTGAATTTACGATATGTAATATCCTACAGCGAGGTGAAATGAAAGCGTTACATAGGCAGCTGGAAACTTTCAACAAAGATAGTCTGTATTACTTTTTACTCCCTTGAGGACACACTTTTTAAAGTGATGGGTAGTAAAAACAGAAAAAGCCGGGTAGGTTTTTTTTTTCCCACCGAAAAGTACATCTACCTGTATGATGGAATATTCATACTCTGAGTCTGAGTCACTCAAAATGACAAAAGATGTGTCCATGTCTACACAGGTATAAAAACAAAAAAACAAAAAACAAAAAAAAGTAACCATTATAGATATTTTCAAACTTCAACCTAAAAGAGCATTTCATGATTATGACAAGGCAACAGAGATCATTATTCCCAATTAGAAATGAAAATGCCAAACTAATAACAATGGCCAAATTGAGTAAGTAATTAGTGTATCCTTCTAATGAGGCAAAGTAATTCTTTAATTAATGGAACATGCATCAATCTGATGTAAAGTACAGAAACCAGCACCACAGTAGAAAGCACACTTCTGCCATTTAGCATATCCAAGTAACTTTGTGGACACTCAGGAGGGTCCAGCTAAACAAAAAATAATGACTAACCCAAACTATTCTTCAGAAAATGCTGAAATATGGGAAATAATTTCCTGGAAAATCGGGGAATACCAAAAAGTCATTTATTTCGCCTGGCACCAGGGTGGTCCAGACAGATTTCAGTGGGGCAACGCCCCAGTAGCCCCACCTCTAGCTCCACCAGTGAATAGAACACCTATAGTTGGAACTTCTCTTATATGGATCATCACCAACATTATTCAGGTTGTTATTCATCAGATTAATTACCCTACAAAAAATAAAATAATTTTATCAAGCCCATTTAGCTCATAAAGATAAATATCCAGGTCCATGTGGACACAACCTAAAGTATTGCCTATTTTATATATCTTTTAGTTAGAAGTGCACCTTTAACTGTTGAGATCTTCTCTAACCAATGTCGGCCATATCAACCAGTCTCCAACACTCACCCTAAAATAGTAGAGATTGTCAAGGAAAGGAAGTGAAATGTAATTGACTGAAAGTCTAGCGATGATTAAAGTCACCTATTGGGACAGAAGGGAAAAATGAATGCTTCTCATTTAAGAGCTGCTTCCAGACTGATCTTTTCAGTCATCTCACTCCAGTTGTTACTGGTGTGGAAATGAGATTTTTTAGATGGAAATAGGCACAGGGTGGTGGTCGTCGAGAGGGGGGGGGGCTGAAACCTGAAAACTCCAAATCACTCCTGATACTCAGGGCATCAGGCGCGATGATGTCATGATTAGTGGAGAGGTTCCGAGCCTCGCCTCACCGCCTCACCCTGAGATGGGAGATCGCATCCCATTACTGTGATGGCGATGAACTATCTAATTCCTATCAAGCAGTCACGAGTTTAACAATAAACGAGATTACAGTATAGTTTAAGACAATAATGCACAAAGTCACGAGGGATGTACGATCGATCATGCTTGACTCTGTACGATAACGAGTGGTTTTTGTGTTATTTCTTCATGTAAATAGCCTATAAAATACAAAATTAGAGAGATTGTACAGTAGTGTGCTCTGAAAAGCTCCACTCTCTGGTACAACGATGTCATTTGATACACCACAGCAGTGCTGGGATCTGCGGGTCATTTTTCAGTCCCTCAACTTTTGTTGTCTTACTTTTCCAAATGCTGGCATAAGTAACACAAGAGGTTAAGTCCACCCTAGTTTGGATATGGTTGCAGTGAATCATGGGGACGTGTTGTACATTTGTGGAAATTGATACCAGAACTCCAGCTCATGTTCTTAATCTGCTTTGAAACATTATAAAGCAGTAATGGACCTAAGAAGAAGAAGGGGACAAGGAAGTGACAAATTATTGAAGAAATATGTCGCCTTCCATGACTCTTGACCACACTGCTGCTACATCTCTCTTGTACATACAATATAGCTTATTTTTCAATTTTGTTCAGCCTTCTTTATGGGCTTACGTACAATATCTCATGTTGAAAAGGTAAAAAAAAAAAACTAAAAAAAAACCAACTAAATAATGTATTTCAGTCAAATAAAGAGAAGGAACCTATGGAGTAATTTTAACAAAAAAATGAATAGATAATACAATAATTTTATTTCTTGTACAGTGTTTCACAAGGATTTTATACTCATGTTGGAAAATCGGTGATTTCTCCAATGTTTTCCTGAGCTAGGATGGATTAATTATCATGAAGTTTATTATGATTATGATTTTTTTATTTATTTATATTTTTCAGGCTGCATATGTATTTAGGAAAAAAATCTTTAAGAGATTCCGCATGCTAACAGCTCTTGGATCAATAATAAACTGGACAAAATGCACTTATGGTTACTGGTCAAGTGGAATCAAGGAGGAAACACACTCTTTCTTGCTTATGTCACTTTTGGGGACCTGCAGACTTCTCACCCCCATAAGCCGGCCTTTATTAAAAAAAAAAAATGTTTAGCATTTTTACCCTTGTTAGATGTTTCCATTTGTCCTCTTTGGAAAAGGAGTCCACGAAAGACAGCAAAATCAACAAAAACCCACCAACATCAAAACCTATGCTGTAACCTTGGAATTACCCTATGGATGAATTGTCTTTGTTTGATTCTGTTTCATTTCTTAAGGGCTGGTGGTTTGTCACATCTCATCTATTCGGTGTTTACATTCTTGATTTCTCATATGTTGTGGCGAGGGTTTTGCCTCCCAACCGCAATACACTGGAGATGTTGATTTGCCAATGTGACGAGGGAGTTCTGCCTTAAACCTAGCTTATTCCCCACTGTTCTTTCTCTCTCTCTCCCTCTCTCTCTCTCCTACCTTCTCACCCTCTTTGTCTATCTCTCAGTCTCTCGCGGTACTACCTGTGAACACTGCTTGGACACCCTGTATTGTAAAAATGGGGAGACACCAAATCCCAAAAGTCAAAGAAACCTGCTGTTTAATTTACCTCAAGCCCATCCGTTGCATGAATGAGAACATCTCCATCACCATTGGTTACCAGGACCAAAATATAGAACTCAGAAGGCTGAGCAGTTTGCGCCAACTGAGAATCCAATCAGAGCCTTCAAAGAACTCAAACTGAGACACTAGTAGTTTTTGCCTCATGGGTTTTTCTATCATGAGTCATTCCCATTTTTGCTAATCCTATTCATACATTTTCATGCATTTATACAAATTAGCAATGAATGAAATTGTAAAATTCCATGACTCGAACGAATAGCATTTTTTGATTTATTTTTGAAACAGAGATGTAATTTGAATCAATGTTGGCTCTGGTCCGATTCCCCTGGTTTTGGAGTGATATCCTCCCCATAGTGCTCCTGAACGCTGTAGTTCTCTAGTTCATTATATTCTGCTTAGACTAAAATAAAGCACAGACCTGTAGAAAAATGATCACCCGCTTTGTCCTTTTTATTCCTTCATATTGCAGAGGTTGATGTCATATTTAAGAATGAAATCGGATCCACCACGCATCTGCTTCGATCAAAGCCACCAAAATCGCCTTACACCACCTGCGCCACAACTTAGACCTGATTTTCTGGTCTAAAGTCTAGTCTAATTATTGTCAGCCAATTGTTAGGTGTGCCAAAATCTCCTTACACCACCTGCGCCACAACTTCGACCTGATCTTACTTAGCTGGTCTAAAGTCTGATTATTGTCACACGCAAACACTTACACTTACGTCACTTGTCTTGCATGTCAGACATGTCATTGACTAACACGGCAGAATACTAAATCAGATGAATTAGTCAGTGGAAAGTTATTGGAAAAAAAGGGGCGAATAAAGCATAATAAATGTGAGGGAGATTGGAAGGAGGGCAGAATGAATTGATTAAAGGGAAATGGATCGTCATCTCTCGTTATTGTGGCATTACCGCAGAACGGGGAACCAGGTGCAATAGGTCCCCGCCTACATAACAAGTGGGAGGTCAATTGATTAATCATGCTGCATTTTATTGATGTAGACTGCATGGCAAAGGAGAAGAAAGGTCACATTGAAAGCTTTTGTTTAGTTTCCTTTTAATGGCCCTTTGTCTCCACCTTACTCAATAATCCCAATATTTAACATTTAAAGTAGAGGTCAGGCTAGGCCGGCAGGTTCCTGATTTTCCAGTTAGAATTGATTGTGAATCTAAATCACGGTTGGCGTAAATGCTTTGTCTCAAGCAAGTCACTCAAGAACAGGAGAAACCTTCCAAAAAGGCCTGAGTCTTGGAGCTAATCTAATGTATCACAAGGTTGGTAGGTAGGATTTGCTGGTTCTTGGCGAAATATAAATCAACCAGTTCCTTCAGCCACAACTGCCCCATCACGGTGGAAACATCTAAACTCCCTTCGACAGTTATTGTTCCCTGAATGGGGCGTTCCACCCCAGGGGACATCAATGACCAAAGCATGCCTGAGACACTGCTCATAATTTCTTGTTTATGGCCCTCCGTGGTGTATCTGTGCCATAGCATTGGTGTGGAAACAGATTTACGGTTGCTAAATTTGCAGGTGATAAAAAAAGGGGAAAAAAAGGCCAAAGACGAGGCCACTAACTCCCGGCTATTCACGTCTCGATTCCCGCGCTCCAGTCTCTGGAGAGCCTCTCCATTGTGAGGGAAGGCGATCCATGATTCCACACGACAAACTGGATTTTTCCTCGAGTGAGTCTTGCTGAATTATTTTGGTCCCTTCGATTGAATCTGCAACCCCGGGAGAATTTCCCTCCACTGTTGCTTTTGAGCCGTAAGCCTCAATGGCCAACCGATGTCGATACTCAATCTACGGCGTGGCCCCTGAAGCTGAATGAGAAATACTAACAGGGGCGGTTTGTTTGTCTCCAGGAGGGAGGGGGGGGGTACACAGAACAAGACCCTTTTGACAGCTCCATTTTTCCAATCTTTGGGAGTTGGGGATAATCAAGGAGTATGGATTGGACAGAAGAACAGAGTGCTGTCTTTATCCGTGTTTGACTTGTAACAAAAAGGAGTGACGGATTTTTTCTATGGCTTATTTTGGAGAGCTGGCTTTACGTAGTCGCTTTGTGACGACTGTCATTGTGATGCTATTCATCGTTTTGATTCCAATGCAATTTTCTGAATTTACAATCGGCCTCTTACCAATTATAAAATAATACGATTCGATTCACTCCATTCATGATGCAATTTTCTTCAATTGTGGTACAATTCACACCGGTTCTGATACAGTAAGAGTCAGTGTAATTTGAAGGAGGTACAGTTGCCGAAATTTAATAACATCATGAATTGATGCACTTGGGTTTCACGGTGTTCACTTTTTAACTTTCCATGTTTCCTTTTTTCTCGATAAATCGACAACACAGACGAAGTTGCTAGGTTTCGAAATGTAACAGAGGACGAAAAAACGGATGGGATATTTGTATTTGGACAGATGGTCTTCAATTTTAATTAGACCATCCAAGTTGTTCCACATATGAAGGAGATGAGATATTTGAAAAAGTGTCCCTTGAACCGTGTCATTTAAATTCAGCCTTTGTGCCGATTCTGGGAAAGTTAGTTTTGCATCCTGTAGAAATCAAAATGAAGTTATCTAGTGTCAGATAGAACCGTCATCATTTAAATCTTTGAGCAGCATTACGAGCAAAAATGCTTTATGATACCGCAGGTGAAATCGTCATCCATTTATGATTTGTTTGAGGCCCATGCTAATGTCAATATAAGCCAAATGTGCCCAAGAGCATTTCTTTGAAATTCATTCCCCGTGTTTCATTACAGCGTCGGATCGCTCGTCTCAAGGTAATCCTGAATAACGACCTTTCAACTTCTTAACTATATCCGATGCAAATATTTACCACATTGACTTATCACTTGTCACTTATGGCGCATTTAGCGCTTGACTTTTATCGTCCATTAATCCATCAGTGCATCCATTAGGGACACTCAAGCACTCGGAAGCCTGTGCACTTTCCAGAAGGCCCTCTTTACTATTCTCCTCTTTAACGGCGAAGCAGCTCGCAACAAGTGAAGCATAAACCCAGCCACGGTCAGAACTTAAGTTGGAGATGATGCATAGATGAGACTCCCGCATGCATTGCAAAGTGCTCCCAAGAGGCTTTTCTGCACGGCGAGGTCCCCGGGCGGAGAAAACTCTCAGAAAATGGGTGACAAATTCCAATTTCATTACATGCAGATTCACAGAGTAACAAAGGATTATAACTAAATGAAAGCATGCGCAAGACGTCGGTAAGCAAAGGCAGCAGAATCCCCGGGATCCCATTATGTATTACAAAAGCTTAATCAATATCTAATCAAGGGGAATACAGAGCGCCCGCGTCTTATGGAGGTCTTTGTTGTCGGAGGTGAGGGTTGCCATGGCGATTGGACGGGTGCGGGGGACCTTAGTGCTGCAGAGGTATTGATGGAAATTAAGAAGCATTGATGAGACCTGACGAGGGCAGGATGGAAAAGGGAGATAATTAAACAGAGATGCAGGAGGGGGAGGGTGGACGCAGAAGAGACTCAGCTGGGGCCGACCTGGGAAAATGTGGACGTATTCAGATCAAGAATATTGTGCTAACGCACAAGCCCATCTATAATTTTGTCCTCATTGGGGTCACAGGTAAAAGGAGCCTGACAATGTTGCATGTATTGTGACTATTTTACTGATCAATAACGCCAAGCTTCCCGTTACAACTCATCAGAAATGATGCAGACCGTAGTTTCTATCCTTTCAGGGAAAAGAAATGCACAGAAACATTCGTCTGGACCTTTAAAGGTGAGTTTGGCTTCCAATCAGTGTTCCCAATTTTACAAGCGGTTGAGATGAAAAATCAGGTCTTAGGGATTCAAAGGATGGTTCTGGCTTGCACGGAGGGTCCTGATTAATTTGAGTAATTAGAATTCAAATGTCATAATGAAATTGAAAATGAAGGTTCAAAGTTGGGTTTAAAAATAACATGACAAACATTTGACTCAGTCCATTTTTAATCATTTCAATATAATAATTATATATATATATATAGTAATTTCAAATAATTTCATATATATATAATTATTATATTGAAATTATTCGAATTTTGTAAACCTTTGGACTGAGTCAAATCTTTGACAACTCTGAATTACCTTCCGGCGCAAACTAGAGTCCCCCATTCCTATTCTCAACAAAACTCCCGAAGGGTAATATTTTTCAAGGTTAAAATGGCCTCTAAATTTATGAAAGTTGCGCGCAACCTATACGAACATACAAAATGACTCTACGTTTGTTCGTTGTTCACTCCTATGTAATTCATCGGGTGATAAAACTGGAAGAGAAGATTGAAAAGAAGCCTCCCATTAAAAAAGAAAAACTCTGCAAGGCTGAGTGGGTGCTCATCCTGCAGGCTTTTGCCCGCATGTACTGTAAGCGCGTGTCCAGTCTGTCGGCACCTGATTAACACTTGAGATAATACGGTCATTAAAGTTGCCCCTCAATCAATACGTCCGATAGAGTAATCAAGGTAGAGATTGAATGAACTCGGACCACCGTGGAGCACAACGCGGACCTTTTAATCAGAGACGCTGAGGCGTTACACTAGATTGTTTCCTTTTGTTTAATTGACAATATACGGTACGTGATTTATTTACAGTCGAGTAATGAATGAAAAATAAGTAGTAATTGGACCATGAAATAACATCTTCACAAAAGAATTAATGGATAGACTGGCTTGTATTAAGGATCTCCGTCACTGTCATAGTGAACTCAGATGACCTTCTTTCCGTGTGACACAAAGTAAATAAAATATGACATTATTGGGAAGACAAAATGTCACACGACTTCTGCTCAGTATCCATTTAGAGGGTTACTGCATTTTCTTTGGCTTTGTGGCTACTTTTGTGATGTCGTAACAGAAGATCACAAGGGGATAACAAAAACCAATAAATAAGAATCATTTTTATCGCTCAAATATATTAAAAACACAAAGAATTGGTCTCCGATAGATTTTGCACTCCAATCATTCATTCCACAAGAGGGCACCAGAGAAATACCAGACATACCTTTGGCCCGATAACAAAAGCAGCATATAGATGAGTTTTTAGCCCAAAAATGTAAATTTCTAAATTCCGAAAGTGCAGAAATGCAGAGGTTCGAAAAACATCCATTTTAATGTGCATGACCGAAACTCGAGACACGAGTAGGAACAAACTCAGTCATAAAAGGAGCACAGCTCCAAAGAACTTTCTTTCATTGCTTACTCTGGTGTCAAGTTGGTGCACCAGAATAAAAGTTCACCGGAGAAGACGACGGCAACAACAAATAGTCACCGTCATTACTTTTACCTACGGCTGTCCTTAATATCCGATTTCACGTCTCTCGGAGGAATGAATGAAGCCAGCTGTGCTATTGCATCACCTTACAAGCAACAAAGAGATCCGCAAAAGCATCTCTCCTGGCGATTTAACAGTGGTTTGCCCCTGCAGGAGCTGGCACGCACGATGCCAGTGTGGTTCATAAAAAGGCCCATCACTGCGGGGAAGTGAGGCTAATTCTTCTCCGAGAGAGCGGCTCTCGTAAAGAGACATTGCGGCGGGCCCCCACTTTAATGGAGCTGATGCAACTCGGAGGCAACACTTGGGTTGTTTCCGCCCTCGGTTTCCCCGCGCACGCGTGGGGAAAACGGGCCGCCGCCGATTGGCCGGCGCTGCTCTCGAGATGGGCCAACCCGCTTGTGAGGTCGTCGGATTTGGACAATCTGTTGTCATCCCTCTACCAGCATGGTACGTGCGGTCGCTTGTCTTGCTTTTCAACTCATTTCACATTACTGCGTAAGTTTAAAGTTCATTTTCATCAAAAAAGGTTGTTTGAGGATCGGCCCGCCGGGTGCAAGATGCTGCTGGTATCTTAGCAACCTGCGCGGCAACTGAGGTGGGGGGAAAAAAAATCTTATTAACCTGTTGCTATGACAACAGTGATAGACAATAAGTCTCCTTGAGCAGCATGATCAGAATAGCTTGTAAAGGAAATATGTTTTCTGCCGTATATGACTCTGCTGGATGGCCATTGCATTATCTTTGCTCAGTAAACTGATGCAAACCGCAGCCAACCAACTCAGTGAAAACAAAAGAACGGAAAAAAACCAACAACAACCAAGCCTTTTGTGTCCCTCCTCCGCATGGTTTGCAATTAACGCTTCACAGTGTAAATGCAGCATCCGATCAAGGTTGATTTGAATTGACGCTATTCCGAGAAAGGAGAAAAGAAAAGAAAATTGATGTATTTGTTTTCTTTTTTTCTTTTTTGCAATTACGCCCCTCGCGTCAATTCATCAAGAGATTTGCATGAGGTAAGTGTCGCTTCGCTGTCTACTGATGCATTTTTATTATGTTTCAATTAGGGTTGGAATCCAATTAGGGCTGTCATTCCCATCAACCAACAAGGGGTCACTTGTCCTTTGTCAAGGACTCTTATGTAAAGAATATCAATGCAGTCCAATAAATAAATATATCAATTAATTAAATGGGTCTGGTATTGTTTTGAAAGTGGATAACCGAGACAGGAAGGATATTGATTGATTGATTGAATATTTATTGATCTCCAGGGGTGGGGAAATTCAGGCCCTAGCAGTATCCATACCACAGAGTGGGTATACAAAAGACACACAGATGGCATGAGCACAACTCAATAGGCTATCATAAAGCTGCCACACAACGGCGCCACAAAGAAAGCCAGAAAGTGCTCAAGAGAAAAGCCATCAAAGCTAAAAGACAAAGGAGAAAAAGTAACAGCGGCCAACCAGCACCCCTCAATACAAGAGAACACCCCAAAACACACAAAATAGCCTCCACGGGGTCCATAGACAGGTGTAAGGGCAGTCCAGTTCAATGGCGCCCAATGGACCGTGGTCGTGAATCGGTGAAAACATCACAAAGCAGGCAAACGTGTGAGCAGCATCCTGGGCACCCAGTCCGGTGGAGATGCAGATGACCACGTGCAGATGGTCACCACGGGGCTAGCATGGCGAAAGTCGTTGGTTCCGACGAGCACGAGGGAGCAGACTCCCCACAGGGGTTGCGGCTGCAAGGCCAAGGCAAGGGACCCGGTCGTCACTGGCCGGAAAAGCAGGAAGCCGTCGTAGAGTTACACCGGTCCCGACCGATGATCCCGGTCCCAGGAAGAAAAAAAAAAATATCCGAACCGAAAAGATACCGAGGTGCGGTAGAAGGCACCAGCATCGCCAAATGGACAAAAAGACAGAAAGGACAAAAGAAGGCAATAAAGAGGAAAAGAGAGAACACTGCTGGGAGGCAGCCACTCACGGCGCCATACCAAAGAAGAAGACAGTGCAGTCATCTTTCTCTGTGAAGAACACAACACTGTTGATATTGATACATTTCAAATGTGAAAGTTAATTCTTCAAAGACAAAACTCTATACGTCGAGCGGGTGTTAATGCGAAATCGTTTTTATAAAGCTCAGCACATGAAAGCACTCACCTCAAACCAACCCCGACATGTTCCATTCCCTCGCCAGATGACACAATACCAGCGAAATATGCTAACAATCAGCCAACCTGAGAGGCAAATCCACACTGGGTGTTTAGTTTTTTTTTTTTGGTGTGTGTGTTTGTTCGCATGTGAATTAACATCATAATAATAATGTCAGACGCGGGAAAAAGAAAAAGAAATGGACGCCATTCAAAGTGAGCCTTTTGGAGGTCGGCCTCTCATCCTGTGACATTGTGTTGAAGTCTTTTTTCCATCAGAACAGAAAAAAACTGTAGAAAGTAGTCTTGAACTAGATGGGAGATGTGTGTACTTAGGGAAGCAGTCGAAAAGACTTGGACAGAATTTGAGAACTGTCATACTGCCCTCTAGGGATCAGATGAAGAATTACAACCCGATGCTTCAGCACCAAAACACAAGGACAGTGCATGAAGGAGCGCTCCCTTGGGTGTCTATCATCAACACACTAATTGGATCTGCCATAAGAAAGTAATGATAAGGGGGACAAAAAGAAAAGGGAAAAAAATGGTGGCAGCTTGTCTAACTGTTTACGTGGCTAAAAGCGATGAAACGGTGGAAATCCCCAAAGGCTTTACAGTATGTTTAAAATATATTTGAGGAAAAGTTTTGGGACATACTTCTTTTATAAATTAATCTTCTCCAACGTATGATAACATAATGGATATATTACTCAATTCCAAGTTGCCTTTAGTTTATAGCGCTTTTATCCAAGTGTAGCAACCACAGCTGTGCTCATTGAAGGGAGGACAGCAAGCTATGCCACAAAGTTCCTTACCAACATTTAACTTTTTTTTTTCACAAAACCTACTGAGGAAAACCCACAAAGGACGAAGTCGTCTACACCTTCATTGAACATTATAGCAACGTTATTTTTCATTTCTTTAGGCATATTTATTAGGCTCTGGTTCGGAGTAAGTCTAGTAAAAATATTACACAACAAAATGCAGCAGTTAGCAGATTGCCCACTTTGCCTGTTGTATTATCCTTCACTAACTCTTTCTCAAGCATGCATTTTTGCACCACTGTCCTGCCTCTTTTCATTCTTTCACCCGTCCCCTCATCTCGCGACGCCATCGGTGAAGACCCTGCGGCCTCCTACGTAGCGCCGGCGGCAAAGTGAGGGGCCGGTAGCTCGGCAACGCACCTAGCAACCGCTCCTTGTAACTATGGATGATAACCTGTTGCCAAGGGAGACAGAGATGGAGGATTGATTTTTTTTTTCTTCACTAAAGCTTCAAGTTCAAAGTGAATGAGAATTTATTAATAAACAATCCAGCAACACACCACCATTCATGAAGTTATTAGTATTGTATTAGTCGTAGTAGTCAGAAAGTAAATTACATTTTAATAATTCACCGTTTAGCGAGCTCAAAAGTGCTACACATTCTGTTATTGCTAAAGAAATATAGGATTTTTTTTTCTATTTATAGTTAAGAAAACACACCAGATTTTTTTTTTAACTTAGTAATAGTAGTAACCAGTAATATTGTTTTTTTTTTTATATTTATATTTATTTACATTTCTATAATTTAATTTTAATTTAATTCATTTTTTATTTAATTTTGAGAATGTGACATATTAAGCCTTGATTCATGTGTTTAATTACTTGTGGGGGTAATTGATAAGACATACTGGCTAAAAAATAAACGTTTAATTTGTGCTTAAAAAGCAGTATAATTGTTCTTATTGTTTTTACTCTTCACTTGACAACTTGATTTTCAGAATTCCTTCAATAACTGATCATGTTCCTTGATATTTTGGGTATATTTACCATTTTTAGTACTTTTATGACAGATTGAAAAAGAAATATGGGGGGCTTAAGGGACACACTGATTTAAGCTCAGCTTTGATCTATTTGTTGTATGGCAGCCCCCCTCACCGACAGACGCTTTTGCTGTGGACACAACAACTTGTCATTTAAACTAGGCCACCATTTTCCACAACCTCGCCTGGCCTCCCGCAGACTGGCTTTTGTGGACGTGAAAGCCCGCAATTGCCCAAACGCTGTGGCATCTCGCAGGCCCCGGGTAATGATAGGCTGCCACCAGAGAGCAGGCTGGAACGGAGCCGGCACGTCCTTGGAAAGTGCAAGCTGGTGAAGCCACCTGCTCTGTGTCATGCTCGCTCGCTCACCATTTAAACTCTCTCTCGTGTCCATATGAATAGGGATCTTCTCCCGCTAGGCTTCACTGGGTATTAGAACACACACTTTACAGTTTGCATATTCAGTTTGCATTATGACTTCTACCAATGACTCTTATTAGAGAATAGAAAGGTAAAATTAGTAGGTATCTTGATTCGACTCATCTTGCAATATGGTTTTGTTTTAGTGGGGAGTGCACTTAGCTGAAGTAGAGGATGGCGCTTGAAAATTCAAAAAATGTATATGCGGTTCAGAAAACGGATGGATGAATTACTTTTAGAAAACTTCAACAAAACAATAATTTCATACTGTAAAATATTACAAGTATCACCCTGTGACCCTTGTGAGGACAAGCGGTTCAGAAAATGTATGGATATACTTTTATTTATTTGTTTGTTTGTTTGTTTGTTTGTAGGGCTGGTAGAAGGGATGTTGATTTGTTTGTCTATGCTGTAAGAAAAAAAGTATTTTGGCACCATCTTGTGGTTTTTCGTGTATGTCCACAACTAATTTTATTGTCATTCAGTATATTTTATGTCAATTAATATTTGGGAAATTAGATAATTTGAGAATGTGTCGAAAATTCTGAAAATAATACGAACGTAAATAAAATATATCATGATGTGCATTACTTTTAAGAATCTACACAATGTTTGTCAATATCGTAAAACATTTGACAGATAAGATTACGGAATGTTGTATCATATTGTATTGTGGTGTATTAAATATATCAGATTTTTATGGAATTTACAGCTGACTCATACATAGGTACACTGGCATGTAGTGCCTTTTTCTGTCACATGAGGGTAGTCTAAGTCTGTTCCAGTAGAGCTTCTGGAACAAAGGCGAGTTAGCGTATGTAAATTGTGTGAAGGGTTTATGCCAGTCTAATTTCATGGCCAGTCAATCCACTGGGAATTGGACCTTGGGCCAAGAAGGCATTGTTGGAAAGTGATTGGTGAGCATAGCATTGTAAAAACAAAGTGGAATTTTTCCGCATTGAAATAGTTTTATCTCATCATCTGTCTTTGTCACTGTTTTGTTTGTATGCTTGTGTGTGTTTGTATGTGTGTGTTTGTTAATGCAAGCAGGTAAAAGTCGATGAGGCACTCTATTTTTTGGGTGTGATGGGTCACATGAGGACATACATCTTGTGCAATGTGTTTGGAATGAATTTGGAAGAGGAGCAACGGACACATGTAAATATTGGCACTGCTAAACACATAAGGGGAGGGGCTGAGGAGGCTAATCTACACCGCTAATTGATTAATTTGGTAAACAGAGGCCTCTTCTGGATGGGGAGGGGGGGGCGTGGAGGTGCGGTGGGATCGGGGGAAATTTGTGGGTGATAACGCTAAAGTCCTAATGATTCATCTGTAGCTAAATGGAGTCAGGAGATGAGAAGGCAGCAGAGGAGCAAAGCAGCTGGTGGTCAGTGTGGAAGGAGAATGTGCCAAAAGGCTTAGGTAGGAAAAAAAATAGATTCAGGGCATGCTTGGAATATCAAATTGGCAACCACAACATTAGGAACACCAGAGTAATACAGTGAACCCCTGCATGTTTCTGATTCAACATTTGCAGATTTGCCTAATTCCTAACCCTAACCCTAACCCTAATCCTAACCCTAACCGTAATTTTGACTGTTCACAATTGTTGTGGCCTAACTGGTTGAAATGAGCAACACTCAACCACTGACCTCCACGAAGGGCGTCAACCAAACATTAACCAAAGGGTTAAAAAGGTCAAACACAAAATAGACATTTTTAAATTTAAATTGGTTAATCTGGGGTCCTCATGATGCCCTAGTGGAAAAACACGGAAAATAATGTTCACATGTATCCAGATTTTCCAGTGGCTCAAACCGACTAACAACATTTTAATGAACTTTTTCTTAATCCTGCTGACTAGCTTTGCAATTATTAATGGTTTCATCATGTCAAAATGGCTGATGTAAAAGAGCTCATTAAAACGTCCGAAATGGCTTCGCGACTTACGCACGTAAGGTGTGATATTGGCTAATTCCTTCATAATGTGGTTCAGTCAATTTGGTGCATTGTCGCCTCGCAGGGGTGGGTGGGGACAATGTACGTGGGGTGGTAATTCACTGACAAGAAGCGCTGTGATGTTCTCAATGTGCCAAGTAAGTGGTGCTGAACGAGACGAGCTGGGTGCCTGACAACCAGGTGGATTGGGTCCCCACCCTCATTCCCACCGTCTTTCATTTGAATAATGCATGCTAATTACCTACTTGCCGCCGCACAACTGTCACCCCACCAGGCCCCAGGAGACATTCTCGCACACACACACACACACGTTGCATGTATGGCGGACACACGCTTCAGAATATGCAATCACTGGCACACACTTGCCTAAGCGTTGGCACGTTCACCACCGGAACTTCAAGAGAACCCAACAAAAGCCGCTGTCAGGTTAGCTGGTAGGCTAATGATAGCGTACGTCCACCCCTTTGCTGGAAGAGCTAAACGAGCTGAACGTTAAACACCGCTAGTCTATTGTACTTTATTTACTGTATTTAGTGGATTTATTTCTTTACTATTAAAGTATTGTACAGTGAAACACTTCTTTAGCCATTTTCAGCAGTAAAAAAGTTAACATTTTTTTCATAAATGATAATCACAAATAAGTTCATAATGACGTTTAAAAACATATTTTTCCACTTGCTGTTAAATGCAAATGACATCACTTGAGGTGAGGGCTCAGGTAAGCAACAAAACACGACTCAGCTTGCGAAAGTCACATGATCAAACAGAAAAAAGGTGAGCCGTAATCGTAGCTGGGCCCTCAGCACATGTGATGTCATTTTTAGTCAACAGCACATTGCTAAAAGCGATTTTAAAGATATTAAATGTACAGTACATAAAAAACAATAGCTGCTAGTCTATTGTGAGACTTCCATTGTGCCAGTTTGTTTTTGTTGTTTTTTTAATCCCCAAATTTGAGCTTTACTTCCCCTGAAAAATTGTTTTGGCACAACCTGCGCTTCCACTGATTAGCTCTCTGCCTACAATATGCTGAGGTAAAACTTGGCCAACTGCATGCCCGTGTGTACGTGTTGCTCAACTTCCAACTTCTGCAGTGGCCATGATTTGCGGATCATTTGCCGCCCCCACTTTTTGTCCGCTGGTGAAAGTCCTGCCATTGGTATGCAAAGCGTGGCGTGTCCTCAACAATAATTTGAGGATAAAATCAATGACGCCGTCAGTGAACGCTCTGTGGTTTTTACGGCCGCCATCAGTGACTTTGAGGAGGGCGACTGCGCCTCTCCACCGACGCGGGGCCGAGGCTTTTTGACGGATCTTCAACAGCTGTGTTGGCGGGTGCAAGCATGTTGACAAGGCTGCCCATTAACACTACACCTGACACATGCGAGATGCACTACGGCCCGTCTGTGCCATTTGGGTCATTATGTCACCGTTTCGCAACTGCGGAGGGCCGTGCTCCGCCATAATGGACCCCCCACCCCAACCCCACGTGATCCCATCTCTCTCAGATCTCCATTAAGATGTCAAAGCAGCCGTTCATATTTTTGAGACAGCCCTCTCACCGCCACCCCTCGGCCTGCTAAAGCGTTATTTATGACGCTTATTAGCAAGTGTAACCCAGCCATCAATTAATGTCCTGCGGGCATGCTCAGCAATCGGTTCCGTTGGCGTCGGACCAAATGTACTGGAAAGTCCATTAATACAGAAATCTACACTTAAGTACTCATTTCTAAGAACGCGTTGAGAGAAACACAAATGCGGAGCTTTAGGGTGCAACTGACACATCCAATAACTATCTAATATATTTTTTTACAGTATACAGTAGCTAGCTATCCATCCATCTATTTACAGGGCTGTCAAACTAATTTTTGTTGCGTAGTTATGATTTCCCTCATGGGACCATTATTGACTATCTCATACGACTAATATATAATACTATATGAGACACATTACAAATAATAATACTCACTATCACAGACATACAAAAGAATTCAGTAATAAAAAAAAAATTTCAACAATTTTAAAAATAATTTTGAAAGTGAGGTTTTAACAAAAATATCTCACTGTTATTAAAAAGGATGAAAATTTACTTTTTGGTATTTTAACAAGTAACATTGAGTTGACACACATGATTTGCCTTTACAGGCTACATAAAATGATGTGATGGGCTTGATCTGACCCCCGGGCCTCGAGTTTGACACCAGTGATCTATCATTAAACATTGTCAGGGTCACACCTCCCTTAACACAGAAGATGCATTGTGCGTAGGGCCTCATTTTCCGTGGCAGGCGAGATTTGCTTTGCTTTCCTTTTAGCCTTGACATGATTGCAGGCATGTCAAACTCTTTTTTTTTTTATATGACAGTGCTCGTGCACGATAATGCTCCGACGTGCAATATTGTTTTGTCATTTTAAATATGTTGGCTCTTATTTATTATTTATTCATCACTCTTATTTATTCATTGTTTGTGCCTTCTTGTTTTTACTTTTTGTGTTGTTTACTTGTATGTATATTGTGTACTATGTCTTGTCACCGTGGGAGAGTGGGAACGTAATTTCGATCTCTTTGTGTGTCTTGACATGTGAAGAAATTGACAATAAAGCCGACTTTGACTTTGACTTTGCAAGAAATGAAGACAGTTTCTGCAAAATCTCAATTATTTCAATGCAATTCACTTTATTATGGTAAATGGGCTGAGCTGTTGCGAGTCTGAAAATTGCAGTCTACCTTTGTTATTATGTGACCGTTTTTCCCCGAGCAGACAACAAAACAATTATGAAATCACAAAATGTGATGCCGCCATTGCTCATACGAGATGGCCAATTAGTCAAACGCTGTGTGCAGGATGTTATCAGCACAATTCCATAACCTCGGAGATGAAGGACAGGAGTAAACACACTCCGTTGTATTGAGCAAATTTTGTTTTCTCATTACGTGTGTGTGTGTCTGTGTGTGTGTGTGCGTGCGTGCGTGTGTGTCTGTGTCTGTGTGTAGTGTCACAAGTCTTTGTGTAGCTAAATTGGGGTGTCTACAAAGTCTGTAAATCTAAAAGAAAAAAATCTTTCAAGTTTTGTTTGGTATTTAAATGCAGGGTCACAAGCTGGAATACAAAAGAAAGTTTCTCATAAATCTTAATGACAAAAATGTAATGTTACTTACAAAGAAACTATCAAATATTGTTCAAGCTTTGATGGATTGGGTTGCAAAAGTTTGAAGCAGATTTTGTGTACAACCTAATTGAAATCAAACATTTTGACAATTTTGACAACAATTTGCATAGGTGTGCACACCCTCTTATAACTACAGTGTTGCTGTTTTCAGATTTACGCCTAACCGGTATGATTTTTAACTGTACAGTATGATTGAGGAAGCCGGGTGTCAAAAGTCATATAGAAGGGATACAACAGATCCCGCCTTGATATTTATCACCGGAATACAACTCCCAGCAAACAGTTCCACCGATTAGGCCGGGCCATACCAATCCTGAGGAGACAAATCACATCAGGAACGGTCAAACTTAGTTTCAAAAGGACAGACTTGCGGGAGCAGGCCTGCATTTCAAATTGAAGCAGCATGGGAACCCCTGAAGGATTATTTAGGGCATGCTGGTCTGTTTGCAAAAGACAGATAGAGTAGCAGACGTCTGTAGAGGACATAACAATAACAAATGACAGACTCGTGAGTATTGCTAAATGCATCCCAGGCTCAATACCAGCCTATAAACTAGCCATTGTTACTACTGAACAAATGAAAAATAATGTATTTTTATTTTTTAGAAATAATGCTTACTTAATTGTTTACAGTTATCAAGCATGCTCAAAATTACCATTAAATTAAATGATATGGGATTTTTTCTGTGTCTTGAAATGTTTCGAGAGAAAATGAGGTGCATTACTTGGCCGGGACCAATAGAGGCGCTATTGATTCAGTCATAATGTTTTCTTTGAAACAATTGGTTTCCCATCTTTGAGTCACAAGAGAGTTCCATTTTTAACTTGTCGTCGCTGACCTACACTAACACAATAGTTGTTGACATACTTTCAAAAAATATTTGTATGAAAACGCTTCTCGTCTGAAAAATTTAACTAATTAGAATATGCCGCGCGATGCATTATGATGCCGTTTGTAAGATTCGAAATGTTTTATGTCTGGGCCCGGCGAAGGTCTTTTACCACTCAAGTGTAGAGCTTTTTTTTTTCCTTTTTCTAAGGCAACAGTTCACCCCTGAAAGTAATAACAGCTTGTCTTTGCTCCTTTTTTGTGAGGTGACATTTGCCGCCTATGATTACCGCCGAGCATCTGCAGCCACTTTCAAAGTCAAACTGTTGGTGCAGAATAACAACGCCATTCAAAAAAATAAGCCTGGTTATTTTACATTTGACATTGGGCATGGCGATGTAGGTCAATACACAGCGGGAGGACGCATGTTCAATTCTTTGGAAGCAGCTGAAAAATAGATGAATAGACCGAATGTTTTAAATTACTTTATATTGTTGTTCACAAGAACACAAAATGATGCTATAATAATAGAGCTTTGAAAAGTGACATGCTTTGACAATTTTCTTTTTGGGTCCAAAAATTGTTGCAGTTCTTGCTTTTGACACATTTCAACAGACCCACTTGGCATCACGGTCGACTTGGTACGATGAAGAAAGCGTATCGGAAAATGTGTCTTGTGACCAATATGCTTGACTGTAAGATCCAACTTTTTAATTAAACAGATCACAAATTAACTGGTTTTAGATGTAGTTTTATATAATGACCACGGCTAGCTGCAGTTTATTCCCCACGGTATCATTGTTTCACTATAAATAAACACACTCGTCTATTGCCAAGTCGCCATCTTTTGTAATTAAGCCTTTTAAAGCCGAGATAAAGACCCCTGTGTTGGAAAAGTTCTCCACTTCAGATGATAAGGCTAATTACTTTCTTTCAAATGAAGGTGGTGCCCCTTCTCGCAGCTCATTTAAATTCAAATGCACACGCGTATCGCTGTTAAGCTGGATTCATTTAGGACCACACAGAGACGCTATTTTAATGTAAAGTATGTTTTTAATCGACTGGGAGCTGCTCAATACAGAAGTTGGGGATAATTAATATTTATTTTTCTCTGCTTTTATCATGTAGTGATGTAAAATAAAATAAAATAATGAACATTTTTTAAATGTGATAAAAATTCTGGGGTTTATACTATTATACTAATTGCGATTACCCCAATATTTTGGATTTTATTGACATCCTAAAAAAAAAGTCCAACTGGGAAAAGGGCATATGTCTATAAAAATAGGGTGGGGGGGTGGGGGGGGCTCAGAACAGATCGACCGTCTTCTGGAATGGATCGAGGTCAACCATTTTCCAGATGGTTTATCTCTAGCCGATGCAATTTAGTCTCTAATGTTAGCCGTTTGCAGCTTTAGGTCATTTAAAATACAGCGTAAACATGTTTGACTGATAGTGTATGTTTATGGCCCGTGGGAAGTTGCTTCGGTGCTAGTGTGTATATGTACGCATCTGTGTATATGTCTGTGTGTGTGTGTGTGTGTGTGTGTGTGTATACAGTGGCCTGTGGGATAGAGGCTTCTGTCAGACACGTGTGAGTGATGATGTGTCTTGTACGAAGACCCCAGCACCAACTATCAGTGTATGTGTGTGAATGCGTAAGGGAAAAACTGAACACAATGCTAATATTAAGCAAGCATGATTATTTTAAATGTAGAGAATGGGCAACTGTATGTGAGATTGAACAATGCTAAAAACAATAAATATCTATTTTTTTTACTGGTCCTTGAGACTTTTTGTTCACTATTTGATGAGAGACATGCATACAAAGTTTGGAAAACTCACCAGGACTAAGACAATTTTTAGGGTTCAGACTTGCAATTAGTTTTTTTTAACTGAAGAAAATCCCTCAAAATGGCAACTTAATTCATAAAGATGACAATCAACTAATTAATTTCAAGACGGCGCACCGGATGCTTGGCCCCCAAATCCACATTCCGACGCAGTAAATCAATGTTCAAAAAGTTGCACGATAGAAACGGTACCTGAGAGGACAACCCCCCCCCCCCCGTTGTAACGCTTAGAAGTGCATAAAAAAAAAAACAGGCGTACAAACAAGCGCCCATACTCGTGCACTATTCTTACAGCGTGGCGAGATAATGCTTCTCCCCTTTCTCATCTGCCTCATCCTCGCTCATCCTGACAACCCCCACCCCCCCATGCCCTCTCCGTCACACTGCTGCTTCTCATCACAAACCTAATCGTCTCACCCCCTCGGCAAGTACGTGCTGTGCGAATTAAAGTGCCCTTGCCCTCTTTTCTGTGTTTCTTCATCCTCTTTGTCTTTTCTCGTCTCCTCCTCCTCCTCCTCCTCCTTGTGTTCCTCTTTCTAATAATTTGCTGATTTTGTATGGAACGGGGTGTCCAACTTTTAAGTGGACACAGCATTTAAATAATGCGTTTACTTATCTCCATTTAAGCTATTGAGCTCCTGACAATTTCAATTTATGTTTACAAATTGCCAGCATTAACATGTAAATGTGGTGGCGGGGAGCCTCACGGGGCTTGGCGTGCGCGGGCGAGGAAGGGTCATAGAGTAGGACAACAAACCAGTAATGGCACAGTTTGTTGCGAAGCATTGGCACTAATGGAATCTGATGTGCACTCACAAGATCACATGAGCGCTGTGTAATTTGTTAAGTCCTGTTTTTATATGAAATGTATACAATTAGAGGTGACATTAGATGCAGAGGAGAGCGACAATGCTTTCAGAGGGTATGCAAGGGCCAC
The DNA here is from genome assembly GCF_033458585.1 of Syngnathus typhle. Lineage (NCBI taxonomy): Eukaryota > Metazoa > Chordata > Actinopteri > Syngnathiformes > Syngnathidae > Syngnathus > Syngnathus typhle. Next base: position 19,186,424 of record NC_083741.1, read on the forward strand.
TGTTGTTGTATTATCATAATATTTATGCCTGGATGAGTTGTGGATGTATAGCACAGCGTGTCGCATAGATGTCATGTCTTCTTCAGAACAAGCAGATGTAAACGTCAGATTTTATTTTCCACAATTCATAGTTTCCAGTTTCATAACAAGTCTGTCATTATTGGGCCTACTGGTTGCTATTAATTATTTTTAGAATCGGCTATTCAATCGATTAATCGAGTCACGGATAAAATGTTTGTGTATTTAATGAAAACATTTTGCCCACAAGTTATTGTTGTTTATTTGGATGTGTTCAAGGTTTAAAAAAACAACTAAACAATTGATGTACTCCCCAACCTTTTTGAAACAGATCAATGTGTTTTTTCCACATGAAATGTGTTATTTTGATTACACGCAAACAATAATCAGGTTTTCATGAAGGACTCCAGAAATCAGAAAACAGTTACCTTTAAGAAGCTGCAATCAGAGCATTTGTACAATTTTGACTTAAACAACAGCTCTACATGTATACTGCATTATAAAAATAAATCAATTTGATAATCAATTTTGTTGTTGATTAATCGATTAACTTTGACACCCCTGGACATTATTTTATCCAACTATCCGATGGACCGAGAATTATCTACAGTACACTTTAGACACCCTTTTTCTTGTCTTGTTGAAATTAATTTGGCTGGCTCCGTCTTAAACAAGCGACTGTATGGCCCGCCCGACTTCTGTCTTGTTTCTCAACTCCTAAACAAAAGTATACGTATATAGACACTGGAATGTTGAGTTTGAACCTAAATGAGCCACACAGCATTCAGCCCATGCGACAACAGCGTATAATCCAAGGAGAATGGCTATCATGAAGCGGCAAGCAGCACTCTCTCAGAAGGCTTTTCAATCAAGCCAGACGCGCTAATTCACTTTCTCCTCCAAAGCGCAGCAGGTCGCGCTTGAAAGTTGAATTACACGGACAGACAGAAGGACTAAATGTTCATGAGAGGGATAAAGCCAGGCAAGCAAAGTCTATATTCTGGGACTTCAAACTGCGCTAAGAGAGGAGGCCGCCTGGAGCTGAGGGGGGAGTACAGCGGGAGTCATCTATAACTGAGAGGCTCGTAATGAGAAAGATGTGCCAGCCGTCTGCTCGCTGTGATAAGATGCCCAAGTTCCCTCGAGACCTAAAGCATCGCTGACCCCGACAACAAAAAGACAACAAACGGGTGACTGCCCAAGCCGTTCCCTCTTATGTATTTCCATCCACCGTTTACATTCTCTCTTCTTCCTCTCGTAAGCACTTTTTGTCTCCGGCTCGACGTCCTTCTGCCAGCTTGGCACGAAGACCCGCCGCCATTTAATCGGTTTCATCAGCGTTTTTTTTTTTATAAGCTAAAGAAGAATACACGGTAATTAAGGGATGGGCTGCAAAGCGTGACGGTGGGGAGAGAAGCTTCACTCGGCCGCTGATGTGGAACAAGACGGGAAGAAAAGGAGGAGGTGCGGGACCAAGGGCAGGAGAAAACCAGCAAAGACAGCAGCTGAAAGGGCAAGAGCGAGCGATAAGGCTGGCTTGAATGGTAACAGGAAATGAAAGGCTCGGAGCATGAGGGTCACAATGATTTTTCGCTCTTGTGGCCAGCGCGGAGGCTGCACGTCGGCGGAATGGAAATGAGTCCTAATGTCCTGTTAATGCGGTCCGAGAAGAGTCACACCGCTGTCGTCCGCCTAATCCCCTGTGTCCACTCCAATGGCCCATTCCGGAGGAGTGCGCAGCGAGGGCGCTATCAGAGCGTTGTTTTCATGCTAGGTGCGGTTTTATGGTCTTCACACCCTCCGAGCGATACTAATGAAGTGGACAAGAGAAGCTGCCGGCACCCGAGGAGCTACAGGGACTGATGAGATCTGACTTAGATTCCCCCTGATGCACTTGACATCTTAAAACGCAACATCGTTGCGAGGGCCATTAAACATGCAATTAGAAAGAAACTAACCTCGCAAGGCTGCGAAATTGCAGAAAATACAGCAGGTACATTATCAGGGCAAAAGTCTTGATCGGGAGTTGGCAGGAGTTGCTCATTCTTATTCCATATGTGTGCCATCTATGTACATGACTTTTTACAATTTTGCTGTAAAACTATTGCGGTATTAATATAAGGCAAAAACCAAACTTGGAGTAAATACAGTAATCGCCAAGCTGTGCTAAAATTAATTTTCTGCTGAAACAGCCAGTGGCCAGCAAGTGGAAGTTTGCCTAGAGCTGAAATATCAATTATAGTTTTCTCCTTGGTAGAGAGTGCAACACTTTAATCTTCGCACGGCCAATCAAAACATTGCCTCGTCGGAACTGCACGGGAAATGCGTAGTATGGCAAGGGGTGGGGGGCCCTCAGCGGTCGTGGAGCTGTTGCCACCTAAAAAAAGAGTTTCAACCATTTTGTGTCTCATAAAGTCACTCATGCAAATTAGGAAAATGTACAGTTAAAAAAAATGGAAATTGAAACCAACGTACTTTCTTGGACTATGACCAAATTACTGATATTTGCTCATGCCTTCGGGAAATTATTGCTTTTGTAACAAGTCATTGAAGTTGAGGTTGATCCAAACTGTTCTCAATCCAAATGCTTGAACTTATACAGACATAGATATATAGAAATAGTAGCTGTAAGGTTTGGACCGCGTCATTATGCATCAAAACATGGGCTTGTTCTATTTCAAACGAATTAACATTCAAGACTTAATTTCACACTAACGCCTTCAAAATGAAGAATAATGTGGCAAAAGGATGTGCACACTCCACACGTACATGATACGATAAAATGTGCGCCCGATTCCTTAGCTGGGAAGCACAGCAAGCTTCCTGGCTGGCATGTGAAGACTGTAATTTTCCGCCACGCTTCCCCTGTTCTTTCTTCCGCGCTACGGGCCGGGGTGTGGAGATAGCGAGGAAAGAACAAGGTGTGGACGTCGCTAGCTACACTCTCGCCTCTTCTTGTGATCGTTAATGCAGCGGCAGCCAACATGGCCGACAGGTTAAAGCGGCAATCTGCTGGCGCGCTAAATAAGATCATTCACGGCCTCTTTTGAAGACAGATGCAGAGTCGCGTGGCATTCACACATAAACATTTTCATGAACGTGCCTCTGAGTGGGTGCAGTGCACACATAAGACTCAATGCCTACTATGGTAAACATAACCCGAGAGGGGGGTTATGTTTTCGTTGTAAAGACAAATGGGGAATAAAAATGCTTCAAAAGTCAAATGTTAGCTCTGTGAGCTTTTTTTCTTAACAGTATTTTGAAATGAGACATTGTGGTAAATTGTAGCATGCAAATGAGATGAGATTTAGTGAGGAAAATATTTGCAACCAAAATGCGAATAAATCTATTTCATAAAAAATGTAAAGTCTATATATGTTTTATTTCACAGTTTGGTATAATTATATATTCAAATTAAACTACCTGTACATTTAAAGGTTTCAGGTTTCATGAAGGTCACGGTTTGTGACCCAGAAGGCATTAGTTCACATAACTTCGTTTTCCTAAATTACTTTGCAATGAGAACAAGTTGGACTTGAACCAAATATTAAGGTTTAGAATTCTGGTGGTGATCCAGATTGGAATTGTTCAGCCTTGAATGGGTTTGCTCTTCAACTCTGTGCAAAACTACGCAACAAATGCATCATAAACACGCAGCAAATTATAAAAGTCCCGGAGAAGTCGATATTTTTTTTCCATGGGGCCATTTAAAAGGAAAGAGCTATCAGTGCACCCGCAACTAATTAAATCAAGTGAAGTTAATTAGCATTAAGTGTGTGAGTTGCCAAAAGATAAACATAAAATGCTCTTTGTAAATAGAGTTTGCACTACTTGTTGATATGAGGAAAACAATTCAACCTTTATTTTCCAATTACGCAAACATTGCTCAACAAATGAGTTACGTCAACAATGTTAGCTTTATGTTACAGTTGCAATACTAATGCTAACCAGTAAAGGTTATTCTTCATCAACCGCTTTTCTAATATCTATTTTTAATTGCACGGGGACATTGTCGACACCTTGTATTGCCCTAAAACAATATAACATGTATAATGCTCATATTTGTTTCGCTCCAAATGTCTCAAAACTAAGCCCGAGCTTGTGATGCACTGCGCCAAAGGAAATCAATGTGAAGTGTGGGGCTGTTGTGTAAACAGATTATTAACACGGTGTTGTGTGCCCATTCCACTGTATTAAATGCCGCTATGAGTCTCAATAGACGCCCCTTACCACTGAAAACACAATGGATTTTGAGGCACAGGCTCGTGAAAGAAATCCATTGGTAATTTCAGTCTGATCAATTATCCGCTCGAGCTCGTCACATTCTCCAACAGGGCTTGTACCCATGTGCGACAATGGGAAAGCCACTTACTCCGGCTGAACGGAGAATTATGGAGAAATTGTATTTTCTTTTTTCGCAACTCTACCGTCCATATATATGGATTGTATGCTCTCACATGCGCGTTGACAAATATCGGCTGGGTTAGAATTTTTAAAGGCTAAGTAAACATGCCCAAAAAAAACACTCTTCTTTTATTCTATACAACAGATTCAGTATCTAAATATAGTCTGGCACCACATAAATAAATATATACATTATATAAATATATAAATAACTTTTATAAATGATATATAAATTATATAAATTGTATAAATATATAATACTGACATAAACTATCAATACATTATGATTATATAAACAATAAATAGGAACTTTGGGCAATTTTTAACTTTACATCGCCCTTCACCTCAACACTAGGCCTTCAGGCAGCCTGCCTTGGCAGTGACTGATTATCATCTCTCCTCACGCCTTCGGGAGCCTTTAAAAAGTGGTCGCGATTGCCCAAGCTTAAACTCCGCCTGAGGCGAAAAGCATCGAAATGATTTTGAAGCCGATTTTTTTCTAAACCACAACAGATAAGAGAAAAAGCACAATGGGGATTTAATCGATTAATCGGGTAATTGATTGTTTGGAATATGGTCGATTGTTTGGAAAGACTTGTTGGTTAATCACATCTCAAAGCAGTTCTACTCAAATGGAGCACGTTTCTTGGCTGCAACCTTGCAGAGATGCCGTTTACTCATCCTCAACTAGTTTGCGGTCTAAAGCAGCACAACTTGCCACATATCACCACACATTACCACAATATAGTGACCACTGAGATAGCACCAAAGGTTTGGGCTGACCAGGAGGAAGCATTCACTGTATTCACACATCGTATTAAAAAAAGAACATCTCTCCAAAACCAACTGATTTGGTCACGGATATTCATGACTATTCTTCATCGTTTTGTATCATTTTTGTTTTGAGTAAACAGCAATGGCGAACAATTTTAAAATATGAACAATGTACAAGTGCAAGCAATACCTCGTGTGTATTTATTTATAACTGAGAGAGTCATGACTACGCTGGCAAGATCACTGCCTTTGGCAGCAGAGGCAAGTCAAGAAAAGCAAGGGGATAGGATTGTGGATGAGTGTGTGCGTGCGCATGCGTGTGTGTTTGCAGAATTGTCCAAGTGTGGCGGTAGTGGTCCTCAGTCACTTTATCAGTGCCACAGCAGCACTTTTTCCTTTCATCCGTCTGCCCGGCGACGACTCTCCCGCCTTAACGGAGTGTGGAGAGAAAAAAAAAAAGAACGCTCCCTCCCTCAGCAGAGGTGGCGCAAACACCAGCCCAAAACCACTCTTTGTCTAAACACACACACCCTTTTTCTCGCCGCTCAATCCCATATTTGTGGATTTGCCAAGAACTGAAGAATTACCACACCTGACTTGCTCTCCACATGCTCTATCTACTCGCTTAGATATAAATATCACACGACGCTTGGTTTATTCTCAGAAAAGCATTTCAACAATGTTTCTAATGTGTAATTCTTACAGTGGTGTTGTACTATATATATATATATGTATGTTGACTGGTTTATAGACCTCTGATATTTCAATATCATAATAAAATGGTCATGAGTAACCGCCAAACCACAAATTATAAAAGAGAAAACTATTGAGCCATCATGAGAGCCTTGTGCACTACGTAGGACTTTGTGAGTTTACATCCAGAATTGAGAGGTGTTATGTCAGAGTAGTTTGTCCATGTTCCCTCAGCCAAAGTCAGTATTTCATCCATTCTTCTCCTGACAATACATCACTGGTAGGCATTTACTTTGTCGATCCACTCAGAGGTGGAACGATCAATAAGACTCACTTGAATTAACAACCCTGTTTATGGATGGCTGCGATCACCAGGCCGCCGACTTGACTGTCGCGTTTGTATGCCTTCACATAAACAAGATGGATCTCATGCCACAAACAGGGACACAACTTGTAAGGAGTCATATTGGTTGTGTGGAGAATATATTCAAGCTATCTATATATACAAGCAAACTGTTATAGAAACATAATTGCCCCCCCCTCCAAAAAGCAATGCAATGCATCAAGAGGGTCAATAATTTGAGTCTAATAACATAATGAGTCTCATTTGCTTCATGGCGGTTTTCTCTATAAATTGCACTGACATGCACAGGGCGAAGTGGCGCTCAGGCCTGAAGCTGTCCCAGGATGGAATACTCCATCTTTGGACTTAGTATCAGAATCAGACATCCCTCCTCTTGCATTCCATCTGATACACCCACCATGCGTGGAATACTATTTAATTATTTGTCAATACTGCACTTTAATCTACAAACTCTGCTAACTTAAAAAAATGGAGTGTCTCGAATGGCACATGACTGGGATGTAAAAAAATAAATAAAATAAGTACGACAAGCCCAGTCAAAGGAAGGGTGAGAGGGGAGGGTAAAAAAAGACATTAACACAAAAAGCTTCACAGTTGACGGCTTGCAGATTCGCTGACGCCTGTAATAAAATAAGGCTAGCCGGGTGTGCAAGAGTTGACATTGCGTGCAGGTGTACAGTCAGGCATCTGCATAAAGAGCCTACGCTTCTGCCAGCAGCCATCATGGCCTCGACAGATTAGAAATTGTGCGCCCGTGTGTACGGATTCGCGGCAAATAATGAGAAATGAGTTTTAAATTGTGGCTCCGGCAGCAATGGGGGAAAAATGGGCCTTGTCAATACGAGATGCAGCCGGTGAGCGGGAGGATTTAAGGGCGAGTGAGATTTGGGGGGGGACAGACAAAGAGAGAGAGAGAGTGAAGGGGAGGGAATCAGGGGATGACTTTGTTTTGGTTTACTGCTTATTACCATCATAATCCTTTGTCCCATTTCCCCACTCTGCAGTCCGGGCACACCTCTCTCGCCTCGCCGTCAGTCGTTGTGATTGCCTTGTATTTAAGAAGCCTTCTGTGAGCCTCTGTTCCGACAAATGCCTTTCCAATACCAATCACAGCTGAGTGCGCCTCATTTGAATGTGTGAAAGGGGTTTTGATTCCATCAGCGGAATGCTCCTCCAAGCGCAACGTCGACTATTCAATACCGGCAAATATTCTCACCTAGTGTATATATACACAGTATATAAATGCAGGTGTATTGCAAAGGCTCTTCAAATATTTTTCATTTATCCCTCTTTTATTCTTGACATACGGCTTCATTAGCTCTTCTCCTTTTATGGCATTTGGATCTTGTAACCGGCGCACCAAACGTGCGATGAAACAAGTGGCGGAGTGATCGTAAACCCAGACGAAGAGGGAAAACAGACTAATTGTGCTCAGCGTTTTGCTCTTTGGAAATGTTATCGCCACCTGGTCACCGGCTAATGCGAATACGCACTCGACTTTGCAAGATTGATACCGAGTAGGGGGAGTGCGGATAGCTCCGCCTAAGCAGCTGGTTGACCTTCATACTTATCGGTGCGTATCGTTCGCCTGCTTCTTGGGGGTCTATGAGGGGTTGGGATAATGCATCCCAATTAAAATCTTACACAAACCCCATTGCTTGATTACTCAGAGCCACGGAGAGTTAGCTAACTTTAATGTTGAGGAGGTTCTTAAAACCCAAAGTAATTTCCTTCCACCGTATTGGAGACGCACAATTAATCCTACACTTGGGCATTGCAGATCTTGGTTTGGTCCTTATGGTCGGTCATGTAGAATCCAATAAAACGTTCTAAGCTTGTAAATAAAAGGCACAGGTTGGTCGCATCCACCGTAAAGTGTTTTTTGTCCATGGCTGGTCAGTCAAAAGCAGAGTGCTTCGTCGAGAGGCCATTCTTGGTGTGGCTAATGAAAACGATCAAAAACAAAACAAGCAGTTTTCGGATTTTACATTGCCAATTGGAAATCAATTATACATGGTCCATTCTGTCTCTTCAGAATGTTATTTTCATACTTCAAATATCACGGCCAATAAAGGTTTTACCAGGGCGACAGTGTCGCCGTGGGATACAGCTGACCAGTGTGATGGAACAGATTGTTTGACCTCCGAGTGCGGTGTTGTGTAATTTCACTAGAACAGTCATGACCTGTGAGCAGTCCAAACTTCTCTTTAGACTTGATGAACTGCAGCCAAAAACGTTGTTCTTTCCGCCCAGTACTTTTCTGCTGAGTATTAAAGAAAGCATAAATGAACACTGAATCCCAGTGTTTGAGATTAGTGAGTTTGTTTAATCTCCAAACGTGCGGATGTTAAACAGCATCTTTTGTTGGGATTTTGCAGAATACACATTTTGCTTAGCTTGAGGCAAAGATAAAAATATGTGGCAAACAGCTGAGACTTTGTTTTATTGATTTGTATAATGTCCAAATGTATTAAAAGTATGCAAAGTGCATTTGCTGTGCCAATGTTTGCCTTCTTAAAATAAATCTTTGGTTGTACGCTTAACAAATACTGGACGAATAATATGGAGTACAACCTCATACATGACAATGAAAATCCAGTGCTAGTGAGGCATAAATGAATCCACCGTTTGCTGTTACATCAACCCCAATTTCATGGACGACGTGGTGAAAAAGGATTACCACCCGATTTATATACGTTTAAAGGGAAACACGGGGCTGCGGAGGAGCTCGCGGTTAATCCTCGGAATACTCCAAGGTTGGATGTTCTGCGAACCTGTTGGTCTGTCCTGATGACTGAGGTTACAGAAGCAGTGGGAAAGGCTAGAGTGGTTGCACCCAAAGTGATGACGATGTCAAAGGATTATGTGTGGGGCTAACAATACTAATGGCACTTCTTTTGCATTATGATAATTGCCAAGACAAAATTGCTGCCTAATTTTTCCCTGTTTCTAATTATTGGGCTCTTCAATGCTAGCGGGCTGTGGGAGCAGAGCATTGGCAGGCAATTAAACTCCCGCAATTATGCCTCTATTGTAAAAAAACGGCTTTACCAAGGATTTGTAGGGCACGGGATGATTGCTTGGTGACGCAGGTGAGAAGATCCTTTAAGATGACTGCTACCGTTCTGTCACCAAAGCCAGAAAAAAACAAAATCTGAAAAAGTAGCCGGCCACCTAAGGCAGATATCAGCTCGTTCAGTATTATGCTGATTTATTTATTGTATTTTCCAGACTGTAAACCGCTACTTTTTGCACAAGCTTTGAATGCTGCGGCTTATAGTCCGGTGCGGCGTATTTATGGATTTTTCATGATTTTTATGATATTGTATAATTCACGCATATTCTCTAACAAATGGAAATTAAACATTGAAACACCTGCGGCTTATAGTCCAGTGCATCTTATTTATGAACAAAACTGGATTTTCCCCGGATTTTAGCTGGTGCGTCTTATAGTCCAGAAATTATGGTATTTCACAATTTACTTTTGGGAATTGTCAGAGTCAGAGTCAGTTTTATTGTCAATTCCTTCATGCCAAGACACACAAAGAAATCGAAATTACGTTTCCCCTATCCAACGGTGACGAGACACAGTAGTAATATTATCAAAGCAGAATGTACACTCGAATATATGCCGTGTTCAATATGAAGTCATCTATGTCTTTGTTTAAGACGATCAGTCCAATATGGCTACTGGAAGTCAGTCATAGTGATCAATAATAGAAAAATAAGTAGAAGGATGACAATTACAGTTAAAATTGTATGAGTTACAACAATTTTGATCCTAGAAGTGTGATACTGCTGAATTTCCCCCGACACCCCCCGCCCTCCTCCCATGGTTCTGAAACGTGAACAAATGGAAAAGGTTGACCGATTCCCTGGAACGGATTGTGATCGACCTCCCGCTGTACTTGCAAAGAGAGCATTTTCAGGGTGGCGAGCTCGGCAGGATTATAGCATTCGCGGAAGCGAGCAGTGACCTGATGCAAATGTGTGTTTTGGGGAGTTCCAAGTGAGGAACGGTGGGATGTAGAAGGGGTGAGGCCATCTGGAAAACTACAAAAACAGGAGGATGTTGATGAGAGACTAGACCCAGCATAGCAGAAAAAGAGACCACCTACTTTGTCTCTATTTGTCTTACACAAGTCACTGATCCGGCGCAGCGTAGTCGAAAGGCTTCGGGAGAGCCGGGGGTTGAAAAGCTTACACTGGGGCTTGAGTGGGGGAAAAAAAATCAATATCCAAGTAAATGATATGGTGTCTAAACTCAGATGAAAGACAAAAACATGGACACGGATGATTGGGCCAGCAGTCAGAATCAGTGAGAGTATAGAATGGAGTTTTTAAAAAAGTAGCAGGAGGTTTGTGTTTTTGAAGGTTTTATGACATGCATAATTTTTTAGGATGATTTTCTACTAAATCAAACCGTGAGTCAGATCAAGGTCTCATATACCGCAGAGCAATCAAAAATCAGCCAGGGTTGTTTCAAAATTTAACTTCCTGCCTGAAGAAGAAGGGATTGATTGGAGAGGAAACGTCGACGTAATTACAGATAAGAAAATGTATTTCTGATGAGTTCGAAGCCACAAAATTTCAAAGCCAAATTGAGGCCAACGAATGATTTGTAAGATAACATTTTCATTTTCCCAACACGTCTCGCTTCAGGCTACAAGTGCGCGGAATTTTTTCCATTCGTCACCTCGATTGTTGATCTTTCCATTCAGGTGTAGCAATATTTGTCCGCACATGTACAGTAGAGAGGCACGACGCTTCCAAATAGAAAAGTAGAGATGGTGGATTGTGGCTCCGAGGCTTTCATTATGCCTTCCAAATTTCCCGCCGTACGGTCTATTAATTCACAATATAATTGATCAACATTTTTCTATAGCGTCCATTAACTGTTAGCCTGGGGGGGCCAGTCAAAATAGACGCAGACACAAAAGGCCATTATCAGCTGCTGCGGTTCTTGTCAATTTAAATGGATGTCATTCATCAAACTGCCTGCAAAAACAAATAAACATATCTGCAACAGGTTTCTGCTTGGGGGAAAAAAATCCGGGCTGAATCAGATATAACATCTTTCAAAATTGAATGACAGTGAGGCCCTCGAAAGTTGTCGAAATCTTTGCCGTATCTAAATAAAGCAGATAACGATTTTATAATGGAGACAATTTTGACCCCGGACCAGCTTATTGCCATCCCCATTATTACAATCAAACAAAATGGAAAGCAGACAAGCATCTATCTCTCCATCTCTTTCAAGCTGTGTCATGTTGCGTGTGTCTTCAGTGAAACTTCCAGCTCACTGTGAGACGCATCTGCAATGCAGTGCCGAGGGAATGGTTGCACCCGAGGGAACAGGAAATCGTGTGTGTCTGTGTCCGTGTGTGCGTGAACAGTAGGAGAAGACAAGCAAAGGCGAGAAGAAGAAAGAAGATGCAAGTGTTGTCAACCAACAAGATGGATGCCTGGGGGACAGGGATAGCTCACACATCATTCAAGGATTTTATATAATACATATGGCAAAGACAGTCGCCTTTACACGACTAGCTTCTAGAATTAAATCTTTACAGTTGCAACCCGTCAGCTGGAGGATTTTTTTGCTGTGTTATGGGGGAAAGTTTGAGTTCTGAATGAGCTGCTGTTTGAAAAAAAAAAGAGAAAGCGCTAAAGTCGCTGATGCATTTTCTGCCGTTAATTGAACAAACAAAAACACAAATGGAGGAGTTGCTAATAGTGAGCTAACGCTGTAGTGAATGGACAACGTGACACACTGAGTTTATATCACTTGATTGGTCACACTTGGAAAAGGCAGTCATAAACATATGTCTGTTTTATGAACCAGCTTAAATTCTCTTTTATTATATTTTCTGTTTTAAAATGTATACATTACAATACAATGTTATTTTCACGTTTTGTTGGGTGACATTATGATTCCTGTTAATAGTTAGAAAATATTTGCAATACAACTAAATTGAGTTAAGAGCTTGGTCATGGAATGAATTCAACCCCCAAGTCAAAATAGCACTGTTTCGTTATTTTCTGCCATTACTGCAGAAACATGGCCCATTTTAGAGTGTCAAAAAATCAAACACACCGACCATTTGTACCTCAAAGTGCTGTCACATAGAAATGGCGGGGAGGGAGGGTCATCCACCCTGCCTCCCGCAAACATTATTAATGGCGTCATCATTTTTCCCTCGCTCACTCTATTTCCCCTCTGATAGCGCGGCCCCGCTCGCTCCTGTTCTGCCATGTTTTTGTAATTGCTCCAACAGCCTTCCTTATGCTGAGCATATACGTTTTTTTTGTGTGTGTCCCTATCCAGAGGCTGTGTGCATATGCATGTGTGTGTGTGTACGTCGTGACTCCCACAATTTTGCCAACCGGGGGGCCGGCTGTGAATTTGTGGGGCAGAACCAAGCTGCAGGGCAAGCGCCACACGAAGCGAAAATGAGCGCCTGCAGGCCACCGTTGTTTGATGACCGTGAAAACACTTGCGGTTAACGCAAAGTGAGTGACCGGCTGTCAAGGGGGAGGCCACGCGTATGTGTGCGTGTGTATGCGTAGCCCTGACTATGCACCACAAGACCTCATTCTATTGTATGTCGCCTTGACGAGCTTTGATGCGTCCAGCGGAACTTCATATTGCTGCTTTCAAGTCTATGAGCAGTTCTATTTAATGAAAAACAATCAACGTTTTTTTGTCGCTTCAAATCCAATCGCAATTAAAAACATCAGGGAAGCAAAGGATAACTAAAAAATATTAATGAACAAACAAGCTTTAGAATCGCTTTACTATAGGTCCTCTAACAACTAACACATGCTAAAAGTAGCTCATGATTAATAGAGGTCATAACAATTCTTTTTTAGGAAGTTTATGAGGAAAGAAAAACATCCTTATTACTGCTTTCAATTGCAGCTGAGGTGAGTGAAACGGTTTGGTCTGGCTTTCCCTGAGGACTGAAAGTCACAGATATGAACCAAGGTTAGATCAAGTGAAGTGTAAGTGCAGAGAAATTGCAAAGGAGCAAGTGACCAAGCGTGAGTGCCCGTTACCGCCGAAACAGCCGCCGTCCCCGACACGGCTGCCGCCTTTTCCCGTTGTTAAATGAAGGCACTTACAATGCAGGGAGGGACGTGTGAAAGGGAAGTGAAAGGGAAAAAAAACACTCTTCTCAAAAAGGTTATTTCATACCACTTCAGAGCCCAAGACTTTAGTTTTAGAAAAGTATGTGAAGAAGAATATGATGGAAATTGTAAAGACAACCAAGTGAGCAAAGATGTGAACTGCTTTTCTAGTTTCTCTCATAAGTAGCCTGGTTCGGTGTCAGGTTTGTCACTGATTTTTCTCGACAGGGTTATTTCATACCACTTTAGAGGCCAAGATTGTGTTTTTACAAAACTAAGTGAAGAATATGATGGAAAATTGTAACGACGACCAAGAGAATAAAGACGTAAACTGCTTTGCTAGCTTTTATTAGCCGTAGCCTGGTTAGCTGTCAGGTTTGTCACCATCTCTTCTCAAAAAAGTTATTTCAGAGGCCTAGATTTTAGTTTTACAAAACCAATTGACGAACAATACGATGGAAATTGTAACGACAACCAAGATAGCAAAGGCGTAAACTGCTATGCTAGTTTCTCTTATTAGCCGTAGCCTGGTTAGCTGTCAGGTTTGTCAAACATGATCAAACGTTATCTGCGTTTTGGAAGTCTCTTGGCCAATATTTTCAGAGCAAATGACATCTGTTCTGTTTTAACAAAAGAAACACCAAGCAAAAGGTGTAGCTGATGCTATATAAGCTTCCCGTATGTCTTTTCCTCTTAAAACCACAGCGGGCTCTCTCTAATGCAGCGAGTTTGTTCATCAATAATGTCGACGCCAGACGCCACAAGCAGTAAACTACGCGCCGTGATGATGTGGTAAATACAGATGATTACAGAGCAGTTTTCATCATCAATTTAAAGCTCTCTGTGGTTAAATTAGACTCCTCTCACCCGCTGCCCTCCTACATTTGCACCCCCCGCCGAACCAAACCCCCTTACCCTCCCGCCACTGCTATTCTCATGCACACACACACGCTTTATTACGCAGTGACATTACCACATCCCTGTAGGCAGCTGTGCATCTCCGTATGACTGATGAGCGTAATTTCTCCCAAACAACAGAATGATCACTTTGGTGGCGAGCGCTTAAAATCGCTCCCTCTCCCTTCCTTCCTCCTCCTGTCCTTGCTCTTGTGTCTTCTTTTCAGCCAGGAAAAACAAAACGACACAAAAGAAAGATTTCTTTTCTCCTCTAATGGAAACACATTGATGTGAAATTACTCCTCATGTTCTTATAATGCCGAGAGCCCCATTAAACACATTTGGTACGAATAACAGCATTTAAAGCCACTCAACTTTTATGTTTGTTTATGGGCAACAGTTGGATAATAATACCCATATATGAATACTACATAGGGGTCTAAGGTACAATGGAAACCTTTGAAGGTGACAAGATGGAAGTTCTCGGAAGAAGGTCAAGGCCAGGGATTCCCTTATTAGCATAAATCGTGCACAACCCACAGGCCTGTATATTAGCCCCATATACCTGTCTGGGCACTACTGTTTACCGGGAGATATACTGAGTGAAAGGCTAGTTACGACTCGTCGGTCTCTCTCCCGGCCTTATAGGTTCAGCCTCAGTGGGCTGTCCTCACGCATTCTCCCATCTGTCAGTCACATGGAGAAAAAAACAAATCCACCTGTCCGCTTAGCTGATTAGGTGGACGCCACCCTGTCGGGGCCTGTCGAGGGTGTGAGAAGTGAGTCGGGCAGCGCCACCCACTGGTGATGGGAGGCTCGTTAAGATTGCTCTACACCTTTCATTATTAATCCATCTAGTATCCATCCAAATAAGAGGATGAAGAACGACTGTCACTGAAGTGTTGCTTTCTGTGCGTAATGAGTCTTTGATCACTAAAGCGAAAGACCTATTTTTTTGTGGCTCAGAGCTATAGCCAAAATTAGTATAGGCGTTAAAAAGTAGTGTATTAAAGTGGCAGTACAGATTCTTGTCTAAACGAGACTTTAGTAGTAAAAGTTGAAATACTGATTAAATTCCTTCAAAAGTCAAAAAGTGAATACATATGTAAACAGTTATTTTGTTGTCATTTTAGTTCTATTTATTTATTCAGACTATCATGTGTGCAAATCTCATAAGCGTGTATGTCCGTCTCGAGTTCTCAAAAGTCGCCATTTGGTTTGTTGGATAAGGGAGACATCTAAAACATCAGCGTCCCTCGAGGACCAGGATTGGACCTCGCTGAGTTAAAGTGTGCCACAATATAATGCAGCTGCATTTCAGCCGACCCTTTTGAAGGATGTTTGCAATTACAATGCAGCTAATTTATTCCATATCGGCCAATTACTTTTTTTTACAATTTTCAGAGCTGCTATTCGGGTGCTCAGATTTAATCAGTCGTGTACGTTCAAAAGTGCCATGTCCTCTAAAGAGATTGACAAAGTTGCTGGGGACATACGTGAAATTCCTTAAAGGGAAACGGCGAGCTGATGTAGCAGAGGAAAGGACGTGTTCTGGATGCTCGACAAAATGCCATGTGCCTTTAAGAGGGTTACCCTCCCACCCCCTCTTCCAAATGCCCCCCCCCCCTCCCACCACCACCTTCCTCACTCAGCCACACAGACCTTCCTTCTGTGAGCATTGCCGAGGCAGCTCCGGTCCCTCATGTCTCTTTGCGAGGAGCATCAACATACTTCCCACGGCATCACTGGAGACGATCCAGACCAACGCGTTGGGGAACTCCACGCAACTCCACAAACGGACTTGTGCCGGAGTAGAAATGGGCAAAAGTGTCAATTTTGATGGCGGAACTTCTAAGTGGGACTGAAATGAGAGGTCACTTCTGAGTGGAGCGACACCCGAATGGACCGGACTTCTTGAGGAAAGGTCACATCTTAAAGTTACAGGCAAAGTACTTGTTATATTCGGTAGCTTCTTCAGGAAAAAGTGAAGTGAAAGTAACAATATAGGCTGTTTTCATTATCGTTATCTGTCCCTGAAGCGCTTTCCAAATGCTATGAAATGGAGACACTCTTTAAAGAATGTCTTGAATGGTCCCGGCAGTGCTTTTGATTCACTAGCCGGGCGTTTATCTTAATTCTTCAGCTCTTTCAGAGAGTCTGCATTAAAGACTGCGTTCATATCGCTATCGGGGGAGAAGAGAAGAGGGTAATGTTTCTTTTATGAAGTCTGTTTGTAAAACTTTACAGCTGTCAGCAGGAGGAAGAGTCGAGTGGCTTGCCATGGCCGGGAAGTAAATAAATCTGGACTTGAAGTGAGGCTTTTGAGGACGGGAGTCATGTTCACGGGGGACAGCGTGGTCAGTGGCCACCTCCTGACTGGGGGTGCGTTCAAGCCCCATCAGGGACTGGAAGTAAATGCGTCACTTCAAATGGAGAATGGACAACACTTTGGGACTTTTCCTCCATACCAGGGTCAGAACGTCACGAATGCCAGCTTGCCCAACGTGGAGAACAACGATATTACAACCGCATTTAAACCGACACCTCAACCGGGGCCTCCCGCTGCACTCAAACTAGGGCAGGAAGGCTTTAAGAAAGTCTGCAGGACCGAGGAGCACGGCCCCAGTCCCTTCCCCGGACTGGCCTCGGGGGTACTGGAGATGCGCGTTAAAGAAGGGAGTAAGATCCGCAACTTGATGGGCTTCGCAATGGCGCGGATGCAAGGCGACCAAGGACTCTGTGGTGCCAGAGAAGGCGGACTCAGACAGGTGGTCTTCACCGGCTCGGGCCGCGCCGTCACCAAGACCATCACGTGTGCCGAGATCATGAAGCGGAAAGTGGGCTCGCTGCACCAGCTGACCAAACTGCAGTATAAGGTGGTCAAGGAGGTGTGGGAGAACACTGAGGGGGGCACGTCAGAGATGACCGTGCACAGAACCGTGCCCTCCATCAGCATCCTGCTATCTAAAGACCCACTGGACCCTCAGGAGCCGGGCTACCAACCCCCAGAGACTCTCGGCGCACTGTGGGAGGACAGTGTCGAGCGCGCCACGGCGTCGGCAATCAAGAGACCCCCGGACACTTTGCCGTTCAGAGGTTTACAGCACTGTAAGCGTGTGTGCTCGGGCGAAGGGGTCTCCGTGACCCCCCTCTTGCACTGACTGGATGTCAGAGTCCACTTGAGCACAACTCTGAGACAATCAGAAGAGCCACTGAGACGGAGCAGCGCATTGGGACGAGACCTAACTACCAATTGCAGCCTAACTGGGAGGTTCTGAGCTTGCCTTCTGTACAGACAGACATCATAATTGTGTCAATTATGTACCCGCTGTGAAACCTTAAACCTGATGACGATACTTTTAAGACTGAAAATAAGCCATGAACTGCAAAGACATTTTTTCTTGTTTGTTTCAAGCAAAGGTTACGAAAAAAATTAACTGCTGAAAACTGCTGATGACAAATGAAAATCTTGACATTGACCATTTTTTTTGTATTACATGTTTTCTTTCCGCTATGATTTTTTTTGGGCTGTGTTGAATGTCAAACTTGCCAGAAGATATTTATTAAAAATGGTGAAATTGCCTATTTATTTAATAATGCATTTAATCAACTAATCCACCCTAAAAAAACTTTTGTGTTAAAGTTTCATTTTAGACTCCTGGCTGAACCTAGTTACCGACTACTATTTATCCACCAGATGGCGCTACATTTCCTCATTTAAAGCATGCAGCAAAATGTGACACATCATAATGTGTGTGTGTGTGTGAGTGTGTGTGTGTGTCTGCCTGCCTCTCTGTTGACAAATGCAAATCACACCATTGTCCATTTTTAATTTGTCCCACTATTAAACACAATTTCCGCCCTTTATGGAAACGCCTATGCTGTATTTTATCTCCGCCCGGCTGAATGCGCAAAGCTGTGATTGAAAAGAAAACCGACTTGCCGATCCTTTCTGATAAGAGCGACGGCGGTAAACTTTTTGGACGTCGCGTAGAAAAAGCTGATTTAATGACAAAGCTGTTGATAAGGCTCATCTCCTCACCCCGCCCCAGCCTGGCAGAGGAGCCCGGCGGCTGGTGGGGATGGGGGGGCACAGAAAATACAGGCAGCGATTATCATTAAGATAACAACATAACATCGCACAACACAGCAGAGGGACGGATTAAAACTAGGGTTGACAGTGGCTCACACTGCACTCTTCCTCAAAAGTATGTAACACATTATGTCCCCCCCACTACTACCGTCACTTTTAGCCTTGGGGCCTGCACGCATATTTTCTGAACAAGGTGTATTCTAATTATATTTCTCAAAATGGCCTTAAACAAAAACAATTGATTCTGAAAGGGAGATTTTATCCTAATCAACGAGTTATTTTTCTACTTAATCTACCGTGCCTTTTGGGGATAATAGCCTAGACAAGTGGAAGCGTGTCTGAAGCCGTTTGCCATTGATCTTAATGAAAATCTGCAAACGCAGATGTCAGCATCCTTAAGTAAATTAATCAAAGTGACTCCGCGTAACCACAGCGACAAATCGACTCTGCACACAGAAAGAAAGAAAGAAAGAAGTCGCTGCATTTTCCTTGGGATCGTTTTTTCGTAGCCTTTCATCACATTTCAACCGGTGATCGGCGGTCACCTGGACAGTCAAAGAGCCGAACTTAATGATTAACCTCGTAGCAAATCCCATTTGGGGGAAAAAAAAATTGTCACAAGGCTGAATAAGAAATGCTGCGACTGCAAGCGCTCAGGTGGGAAGCAAAACGGCGTGTCCTCGAAACTAGCCCGAAGGTTATCGCTCCAGGGTCGCCCGTTATCAAGCAGGTAACAGCTTTCATCCCGGAACCGATAGGACAATCGTTGCGCAATGCAGGTCAAAAAGATATTCCCTAATCGACCTGCATCTGCTATCTGGGAATTCTGGTGGGGCCGAGCGTAAAATGCAGCGGCGAGGTGGGGGTAATTAGGGGTAACAGCGGAGTGAGAGCGCAGATAAAAGATTGTGACAAAAGTATTATCCCGGAGCCAAATCCAATGTGGCTGTGGAGGAATAGCAGAGGAGTCAAGCAAGTAGCAATACGGACAAGGTTATTCACACAACCTGAGAGTTGATTACAGTTATATTATTTGTTTGCAAACAGTCAACATGGATTTGGGGGAGATGCAGGCCCTCGCCCAAAACAAAACACATTTATACGTGATGCACGCAGTATATTTAACCCTCATACATTCTTATCTCTATTCTTTATAGGAGCCTAAGAAGGCAAACCTCCAAAAATTACGTTTAAATTTAACTATTGAAAACCATGTAAACTAATAAAGTCCTTTATTATCCCATTTTGATTGACTGCCATATTTTTCCCATTCAAAGCATGCAGCAAATAAATTGGAACTTATATTGTTTTCTGCAAGAATGCATGATTTCAACAGAAATAAGCACACCTCAAGCTGGATATTAGTTTCTGTGTATTTTATTTTACCACCAGATGGTGCTACTTTTTCCCGATTTGTACATTTGTGAAAAGCATGCGGCAAAACACCACGTTTTTCAGTTTAATGCAGTGCTTCTCAAATAGTGGGGCGCGCCCCCGAAGGGCGGTGCTATACCTGGGGGGGCGCGTGTGACCCTGGGGAACAGGCTTTTTTTTTGGCAGTACTAGAATAATGTGTAATTGGGCATCTACTACAGCAGGGGGCAGTGGCGCTCTCATTGTTACTTCTGTCACGTTTGCGACAGTCCAACATTTTACGACTTACAAGACAAGTTAGGATAGTCACGGTGGGGAGGGGGGGGGCGCGAATAGTTTTCTTCTTGCTGGGGGGGGGCGTAACAGAAAATAATTGAGAAGCACTGGTTTAATGCAAGCATGCTCTGCTTTTGAAATCTTGGGATGATGTGTTACTGATGTCGGTATGAGTGGCCTAGCTTATTTCGTTCACCAGATGGCACGACTTTTCCTATTCAAAGCATGCAGCAAAAATTCACACCTTACTGTATTATTCATAGTGTGGCTGTAAAAAGTGTTTCAGGCCCCACTCTGTCTAGTGTCCACACATCGATTCAACGAGTTTGAAAACATTTTTCCCATGTTTCTTATTTGCTTGGGCTTAGAAATGCAATCCATCTCATTGACGGCTATTTCTTATGTAAAGCAAAATATTACCAAAACGTAAACACGACACCCTCGTAATAAACATTAGTTTTAAGACTGACGCGTTGGCGATTTCTTATGAGGGGACGCAAGAGTAACATTGTGTTTACTAAGGGTGGGAAAAGGAGCATGTGCTTTGAATGTCAATGAGTTCATTTTGAAAGTTAACATAATGAAAGTGTTGGTGCTTATTCGTTCGGCCGCCGCCTCGGATGAGAGTGAGGTCTCGCGGATGGCGTGGGAGTTCGCTATCTGGCAGCCTCCAGATGGCTCCGTCTTCTCTTATCTAGAAGAATGGGGTGCTGCCTCAATTTTTCAAGCCGTCTTATCTGGGAATCCTTTTAAATTTAATATTTACAGAGGCCTATGTTTTGTGCCGGAGTGGAGTCGACATTGCTTCAGTCGGTTGCGTAGCTGCTGTTGTTGTTTTTTTCGTTTAACTCTTCAAGTGAGGGTTGGGGGGTGATGACTGATTACGTGACAGAGACGAGAGAATAGGAGTGGAAGAAATGCCAAACAAAATGAAGAAGGCTACAAAAGGAAACATTTCATTTGCGATTTTGCATTGAACGCAAAAAGAGGGGGAGCATGATGACTATGTAATTACAAAAATAAAGCTCATACTTGAAGATACCGTATACAAACAAACTGGGCTTTGTCACTTTTTACGCACAAGAATACACGTTATACAAAATATACTTAAAATTATAAAACAAAAATCTTACTATGAAACATCAGAATGCATATTAAAAGTGTCTGAGATTATATTGGAGACATGAAGAGAGACAGACCAGACACTCCACAGGCCTCATTTGTAATTTTACCACTAGATGCTGCTTTGCTATTTCAACTTTTTTTTTTTTGTTAAGTTTTTTTGCGCGGACCACTCACCAGCGCCTCCAACCCTGAGGCTGGAATTACGAAGAAGAGCGTGTCATGGCCGCCACAACATCAATACCAAAAGTTCAAAACCAAGATTTTTTTTCCCCAGAGAATTGACATTTTAAATTGCATGAGGATTTAGGAAATTCGTATCCTCCAAAACATGAATATATTCAAAGCTTAATAGTACGGTGGCTTAAGTACAGCAAGAGACTAAGAAACGTTCGTTAGTTAAACACGCCATTGTGTGAACCTCCATTACATTAAATCCCTCCTTTATTGAAGATTTTAGGAGAACACTTAAGCAGCCATTGAAATGTCTTATTGTAACATAAGGACTATGGCGCAAACGAGCAGCTACTCCTTGGCAAAGTGTCCGCTTATGTTCTTTTCATTTTGAAGGAAAAATAAATAAATAAAACAATAAAGCCTCCGCGTTGGATTAATCAGTGCGTCCGAGGATGTAATTGCAGTGCTGGAGTCAAAAGCTGGAATTGCAGATAATGAACACATGGCCGTGAGGCTGCCAACATCCAGGGCAGAAGAAATGACAAGTTACAAAACTGTGACTTCAGCATCATTTAAAGCCTCACTAGGAAATGAGGGCACTTTGTAATTGCTTTCGACAGCAGGCCTTTTTTTTTTTTTAGCAAATGTTACTTCCGTCTCACTAGTGACCACACGAAAACTCTCCAATATGTTAAAACTTCAATTAGGAGTATTGACTTCAATATTTTAATTAGTATACATATATTTTTACGGTCAAAGGAGGGTGCAAAATATTAAATTATTTACTGTAAAGGCTGAGTTGCTACTGTGTGAAGAGTGTGTAGCATCGGAAGAACATGATTCCTTCCTGACGTGTCTTTTCAATTAAGTCCCATATGTGTTGACCTAAACCTCCACCTCAATAAATAAATAAATGAATAAATAAATAAATTAATAAATACTACAAAGCACTAGCTTGTGGATGTGTAGCATTACGGAAACTGCACTATCAAATGTAAACCATCCTTTGCAATATGCTTATTTTACAAATACAAAAAATGGATGATAGATAAACAGTTTTAACGATCACAATTATAAAAATGACAGTTGTACATTGCTGCCCTCTGGTGGCGACACTTCAAAGAACCCACAACTGAGATTTAGCGAACGGTAAGCTTGAAATGCCATTAAATCATCATACTGCAATATACAATGTATTGTGATTATTATAGATAAAATTAAAGAATTGCCATATAATGAATTAAATGGTAAAAATGGAGATGTAAATAGGTTGTGGCGCTGTTTGAGGTTATGCTCATCCATATGTGCCTCAGCCACTGGGAAATGTGTCCTATTTAAGATCTGCTATTAAGTGTGATAATTCATATTAATATAATGAGTTTTGTTTATTTTAACTATACAAAGTACAAAGCACAAGTGCAAAAATACTGTATAGTAAAATAATTTATTGAAGGGAATCAAATCATAGAAATGTATACTTTTTTGATGTGATAAGTTTTGTAATTTAGTAAAAAAAATCTATCAAAGTTAGTACTGCCGACATGAATTTACAATATAAAAGTAACTACTGTACAAAGGTGGATATTCCTTGACATTTATACAAACCAGTTTGGTGTTGGGGCAGAACACAACAAAGCAAAAATATAATTACTGAACTCAATGGAATTAAATTTAACTGACTTAAAAGTAAATCTATTTCGGGATTTTTGGCATTTTTCTGTCATTGCACTACTTTTCATTCATCCTCCCTTTAAAAAACAAACTGCTCACTTCATCTGAGAACAAAAACTATGAACATATAAGTTATAACAAAACAAAAAAAACTTTGCATGCAAGTTGAATACTTAAGTCTTACACTCAGTAGAGCCTCTTACCTTATAAACGTGAAAAACTAAAAGAGTCAAATAAATAAATAAATAAAGTGCATGCCCCTCCCCCTCGGAATCCCGCAAAATCCAAATCCTCCTTGACCTTGTGTACACTACATAGCCAGTCGTCCTGCTTCTACTATACATTGCATCAGGGTGGGGAACCCATGTGTCATGTGATCCAGTCCACCATCGGAGAACTGAAATGACCCACAGTAGGAAAAAGATCCTTTCCCCCTTAACTGCTCAAAATAAATGTTCTGATAATCTACTGGACGTTATACATTATCTTATGTATAAAGACACCCTATTCTAATGTGAACAGCTAACCCTTGAGGAGGAATGTTGAAGCACCTCCGTGGTCCGTTCTGATTGGTCACGAGTAGATGGTGATGACCTCGCGTCCGCCACCTCGCACGAGCAGCACCCTCTCCATACCTTCCGTCAAAACCTCTAAAAACTCCATATCTGAAGTGGGCGCAAAAGTGAAGGGAACAACGGCAAAAAATTGCTCTTGTGGTGCGTCCCTTGCCGAGGCGATAAAAGGATACAATTCTCGTCTCCGTCCGTGTCACGGGGCGGTCCCGGCATGTTAAGGAGCACTAACCGAGCGTCGTGGGACCTGTTGACGATCACCTCGTTCAGCTTCACGGCTGTGTGCATGCGCCGCACGTTGGACTGGTCCCTGGAGTTGAAAATGTATACTTGTGTATATTTTCTTAAAAAATTAAAAAATGTTTTGTTCTGTGTCGCGTGGTTTGGCGGGCTAGTTTAGCTCATTAGCATGTAACTCTATACTATACTTCTGAAGTAAACCAACTAAATAAAACACAATGATAAAGAATACAAATATAATTGACATTCTAACCACTTACCATACTGTAGCTACACTTGTGAGAAAATTCTTAACAAGTATCATATTTTCACACACTATAAGGCACTTTGGGTTAAACGGCGCAGACTCAATTACGGCGGCTATTTCTGTAAATCGACGGTGCACCGCGTCATACGGCTAGAACATACGGAATACAAAAAAGTCAGCTAACCAAAGAGTTCGGTAATACTTCATTCTTCTATTTAATATACTGTACTCACATTATTGTTAATCAATCTTCATCCACAAATCCATCAAAGTCCTCATCTTCTGTTTCCCAAATAAACAGCTGGGAAAGTTCGCCATTAAATACGTCGAGTTGCCGGAGTCAGTCTCGTAGTAACGTTGCTCTTCAGCAATGAGCCCAATTTCCCAGAGAGCTCGGACAAGGGTTAAAGCCGATACTTTTGCGCAGGCATCCACGATCTTTCTCTTCCGTACTCTACATATTAAACCTTATTAAAAGGCGGCCCTTCGATTTTTGAGAAACTTAAAGTCTTTTAACTGCGCATCATAGTGCAGAAAATACGGTACAGCAAATCTTAGATACTTTTCCCCAAGTAACATTCAAGAAAACTCCCGTGCCTGGTTCCGGACATACTACAAGTGTGAGCAAACCACATACAAGGACTTTGGCACCATTGCGAGTATTTCAATGTTAAGAAAATGCGACTCACGGTTTGAGGCTCATGAGCTCTCTGAAGTTTTCGGGTGCATTGTTTCGGATTCTCCTCTCAGCTTCGCATTTCTCCTTCGTCCACGTCATGTGAACGTTCTCCGGCAGAGGACTGTCCAATGTGTCGTCCTCCTCGTCCGAGTACAAACTTCCCATTCGCACCAGTGAATGTCTGTCCTTAATAAGTTGGGCCTGTGAGGAGAAAGAATGTTCGTCAGAATTCCAGGCGTTGCCATTTTGATGAGACTTGTGTGTTACCTCTCTCTTCCTCTCTGCGCCGGACAGTCTCATCTGCCTCAGCATCTGAGATCTCTGCTCCATCATCAGCGTGCGCTCGTAAGTGTACGCCGAGATGTCGCTATCGTGCTGAAATGGATCGGTGGATTCTTACTCAATAACAACAATCAAAAACTTCTTGATTATCATCTCTGCTCACAGTGGGGCTTCTCATCTCACTGCATGAGATCATTTCTTACCATCTCCACCACTTCCACTTCTGCCTCTATCCTCAACTGGTAGAGGAATGTGGCTAAATCCTTCTTCATCTGGATGCTGTTGTCATCCATCTGGGCGACAGTGAAGATACGCATTCGGCATTTTCTCCACACCTGAGAAAAAAAAAATTGCCAGAGTTTACTAATCAAACTTTCACCCAAATAGTTTTCTCCATTTGATTAGCGCCATCATACTTTATGTTGCTTAAGCAGGAAAGGCAGCAGCATGAGCATCCCCCCATCGTGGACGATCCACCACACGTCAATGCTGCCGTCGGTGAAGCGCTCGTGGTTGCTCGGGTAGAACGACACGTTTTTGGGCACCATTAGAGCCAGGTGGGCCGCAGTGGTGCAACGGACTGTGTCTGTGCGGAGATGAGAACACGAAGACCATTTAGGGCTTAATTGAATCGTAGCGGCCCAGGACGTGAGGATGCTTATAGTCTTAATGTTCCAATATACAATATGTCAGGGGGCAATTATAGTTGGATGTTCACTTGGCAGTTCACAATTCAAGCGCAGCCAATTATTCAGTCAATTATTAAGTTTAGGACTTTAAAGGTTACACAAAGGAGAGTCCAGGCTGGATATGTATATACAACTAGCAAAATGTACTTTGATTTAAAATAAATCAGTAAAAATTTAACAGCAGGCTCTGAAATGGAAGTTTTAAGTAAAAAAAAAAAAATTCTGCTTTTAAATCCAGTTAATTTTATATTTAATTCATAACTGAGGTCTTTAAATGCATTTTTTAAATAAAGTTTCCACTATCTTTTTCTTGCACAGTCTGTTCTTTTAGTCATTTTACTAGGCTACTATTTTTTTTTTTTTTTTAATGTCTCAAGTTCTTTGGTTTTTAAATGCTCTTGAATATTATGTACTTTTAACAATGTGAAGCACATTAAGTTAGCTTGTCTATAAAATGTCCTATCTACTGTTAAAAAAAAAAACTGAACTCTGACATTTGACCTAAAGGTAATCTAGGCCTCTATCTACAGCAGTGTCTCAAAGGCTTACTGATAAAAGTCTTCCAAGCTCGAGGATCCTCGCTTTGCCTCCAGCCGTACGGCCATCCCATCATCACCGTGTTGTGCTTCATGCCCCCAAGACCGCAGGACTGGATCAAATGGACGATCCCCTCCCGCACCTTGCTTGCCACCACCACCTGACAGAAACCCTTGACCCTCTCAATGTCCATCATGTTCTTGATGGTCTGGCGGGATAAATTTAAAAAAATAAATAAACAAGATAATGATCATACACAATGCGCAACTGTTGAGAACCACCTTCATGTACCTGTTCTGCTGCTTGCAGTTCTCCATACCCTTCCAGGAAATTTCCCTGGATGACAGATCCCACAATGGTAAGACCCTTCCCGGCCTTTAGCTGCGAGGCAAAAGTCAGCAGTCGGGGATATTTAATGTGGAGATCCTCATCCAGCTTTGACAGAACCAACAGCTGAGGTCTGTTGGGCAACAGAGACATCATTATTTTCAAGATGATGTACACGGAGATGGTTTGGTCTGACATAAATAATTTGCAGGAAAACTTCAGCGTACCTCCAGTTCTTGGTATGCGGGGGTCCCACTTCTAACCTTAACAGGGCATAGCGTGCAGCACTTAGGGAAAGTCCTCTGATGCCATCTCCCCACTCCTTCTCTGCTCTGTATGGAAAAACACAATACGCTAAGCAGACATAAGAGCCAAACAACATTAAAGCTATGAACACACCCCTGGTACTCGATGTACTTGTAGATCATCCCTGCAATGCCCATGGCCACAATAGCGTAATACCAGGAGGAGATGAACATCAGGGCCAAGCACATGCTCATTCCGAGGAAGGATAGAGTCCTTTGTGAGATAAAACATGAAATGTTCATTCCTTCAGATACAGGGATACACTCTAGTCTAGCAAAAAAAAAAACTTGTCAAGCTTATCCAAGTGGAATGGAGCAGTTTAAGGTTGTTCTCACCAGTGGTAGTATCTGAACCTCGGCCTCCAGTTGGGGGTGCGAAGGAGTGTTTGCACGGCACAGGCCAGGTTGACAAAGAGGTAGCACATCAGGAAAAACCTGCAAGAAAAACAAACACATGGATCTTATTTTATTGGGTTTGGTGATTGGATCTACACAAGCACACATCATTTCTTATACTAGCTACCATGGCCAAAACAAAACCAACAACCAAACAAATAGATTAAATATTTTTTTTAACATCAAGACATCCTAAAAAATTCAAATCATTTAAAGTGGGACCTTATTAAAAATATCTACAATAGTATTGATTTAAAAAAAAAAACTGCTACCTTTTCACTCTCGGTTAAAATATGTTTAATTGGCTACAACAAAAGGTGCAAAGTCGAGGCAACACAAAGCAAGTCAACTTACATGGAAAGAATAGGTGCCACCATATCCAATGAGGCGATCAGGATACCAAGCTCAGCTATGAGAACAGTCAGCAATAGGGCCCATGTTGGCTCACCATTAGCCTTCCCATGACCAAAAACCTGAAACAAAAAAATAAAAATCAGCAAAGCAAAAATCGTACATTGCTTCTCTCTTCTGATTAAACAGGGTTGGTCTTCAGGCTCTGTTCTGAAATCCATAACGTGATTTTTTTTCTCACTCTGAGGAACGGGATGATATTGTCCGTAGCGATAGCCTGAAGAAGTCTAGGCGCTCCAGTGAGTGTCTGCAGACCTGCCCCCACCGTGGAGAAGAAGGAACCGATGACAATAACCCAAGGGGATGGCCAGGACAGAGTTCCTACGACCAAATTGTTCCTAACGGCATCACCAAACCTGAAGGCACAAACGAGTTGAATTTAACAAAGTATAGAAGCAAATATGACAGTTTACAAAAAGATGACTTACTTGTCTCTTAGGACCACACCTTCCACACAGGCCCCAAACAAAATCACAGATGTTAGATCTTAAAGCAAAAAGTCAAGGGATTTACAGTGGCATCAGGTGAATTTCCAACAAAGAGATTCAATTTGATATCGTCACCCAAATAAGGATACAGACAAGAGTCGTGGTGGTAATAGCTAAGATGGTTCCAATGGGAATGGATTTCTGAGCATCCCGGAGATCTCCAGACCGGTTGGAGCCTGCCATAATGCCTACAAAGCACAACATAATGGTTAATACTAATTCATCCACCAGCAGCTCAGTTCAAATAGATATTCGTCGATGGCAGTGAATGAGTTAATGCTAAAATGTCTTTTCAAATTCACAAGAAATCCAAACAGCACAAAGGTGGAAATGTCCTACCCAGTATACGACACTTACCTGTGGCCGAGGGGAAGAAGATGCCCACCAGCAGCATAAAGGACGTGGCGATGTCTGCAGAGACATACATGCCAAAGTGCTCCATGGTGCTGTGGGAGTCCACCGACGCGAGGCCATCCTTCTCCAGTACCTCGCCTTTCTGCAGGTAGTCGCCCCATAAGTTGTCTACCAGAAACAGAAAACACGAGTCAGTCCTGTTTTTTTTTTTTATTACATTTGCCACAGGTTTTATTTTATTATATTTTGCTTTATTTTATTTTATTAGGTATGCCATTCGTGAACCTTGAAAAAAACATTCCACAAAAGGGCTCTCATCAATACCTTTAAATATTCCACTAGCCAATCCGGGAATGCCCTGGATTTCTGTGACGTTATTCTGCAGGAAATAGTCATCACACTGTGCGCTGCTCGCGTTCCCCGGAAGGCAGAACATGTCCCACAGCTGACTGGGTGCTGTGACGTTGCCAATGGTGACGGTCTTTGCGCACACATCAAAACGATCTCTGACCAAGGTCCTGTTGCCAAGCATGCAAATCCTAACGCAATAAAAAAAAACAATCAAAGTCACCAAACGATTTCAAACAGCTCTCAGTAGGATGCTCTACACAAACTTACGGGAATTCTGGCGGATGAGAGGCGGACTTGATCGCGCCGGCGTAGATGGAGATGATTGAAATAATGACGCAGGCGAGGAAGAGCGAGGCCAACTTATTGACATATTTGACCCCCACGAAAACCACCACGGCCATAAGGCTGAGGCAGATGGTGCCGTAGACGCGCATGTTGTTCAGCATCGCGCTGTCGGTGCCGTGGTGGTCCGCAGCATGAAAGACGGCGGCCTGAGGCACCAGGTATTGCTAAGAAAGAAAGAAAATACATAAATAATTTAGATCTTCCCCCATTTATGAAATACTACGAGAAAATGTATCTTAAATATTAAACGTTTTATTATATGACCATTTTTTTATTTTAACATTATATGCATACAAATGCGGTTCCTGTGCTAAAAAACTAACCAAGAATATTTCAATGGCTCCGAGGATGTACATGGCGGAAGCAAAGGTGGTGCCAAGGTAGAAGCACAGGCCCACAGCTCCTCCAAATTCTGGACCCAGAGAGCGTGAGATCATAAAGTAGGCCCCGCCGGCTAGAAAAAGGAAACACATTGTTACAAACCAGATGCTCCAAAATGCAGTTTTACACCATTTTAATGACAAATAAGACTATTATCTGTAGACGCAGCGATTCAAACATTACCTGGAACGACACCATTTGTTGCAATGGCACTCATTGATATGGCCGTGAGCATGGTCTGCAAAAAGGAAAAGGGACAGTGCAATTAAAATAAAATAAAAAAGGGGTTGGCACGGATATCGAGTGGGGACATCTGTGTGGCATGCTAACATCCACCCATCAAAATGATGCCTGGGCACATCATCTTCCAACTGACTAAGCATAATCCCTCCTGAAATAATTACTAGCGTTTATTATTGCTTTATCCTGGAAATACAGTTCATTCGACTACAACGCTGATTACGTAAGACGGTGGTAGTAACGGCGGCTCGCTCTGCAGAAATAAAAGTCTAAGTGGCCACTATTGACGACAGCAAAACCAGATATGCTAATGTTGCGGCTCGTTTAGATTCTATTGACCGGTACCCGGTGGGCACAGGATGATGACCCACATTGGGCTTGAAATCCAGTCGGCATATTAGCCCAGTTTGTGTGGGCGAGTGCGTACTTACACACGTGCAGCACATGATAACAATTAACAGGGACTGCATGATGCCAGCCACCCCGACGATCCACGTCAGTCGCAGGAAGAGGATGACCCCGAAAATGTTCTGGAGGCACGGTAAGTAGACGCCCATCAGAGTACCCATGTTGGGGGACTAAGGGGGAGGCAAAGAGAGAGAGGGGGGGGGGGATTATCGAATAATTCCGGGAACAGCGGTATTGATGATCATTATTGATTGGTGTACTCTTTAAAAGGTCACTGCAGAGTGTTACTGCTCTTACATGAACAGTAGACGCTACCCAAGCCAAGCTTGCCGGACAATCTGTCAGCAAGTTTTCATATAAAAGCTGGCCAGGAAAGCCCTGTTGTTTCATTTTACCCTTTGGACCGTCGCACTGACCTTGGGAGTCTTTCGGCGCGAAGCCTCCGCGCTCTCCTCTTCCTCATGCTCCTTGGCTCCCTGGGTGATGTTTGTGTAGCTGACCAAGCGACTGAGCAGAGAAGACACTTTGGGTCGGATGTCCAGCTCTTCCTGAATGAAGGGCAACAGGGATATAAAATCTTGAAAAACTATTTTTTAAAAAAAGAGCTAAGTTTGTTGATTTTGATAAACAACGCAGTAAATACCTCGAACAAGGCCAAGTTCCTATCGTAGAAGTCCTTCTTCTCATCAGGACTGTTGAGAAATGGGTGGTCTTCTTTGTGATTGCCATGTCCTGTCATTGGGACCAAATGATACAAATTAGAACTACATTGATATAAGGATCTGCTTGGAACATTTTGCAGACATACCTCAGACAATGATGCTATTTCAGTACAATAATTTGCGCACACACATTTTCTATAGAGTTGTTCTTAGTAGGGTTTGCAAGTCGACCATTGGGCACAAAGACAAACAAGCATTCAACACAGATGATGATCAGGAACGCTTTTATAGTCTGAAAAATATTTATTTTTATTTTATTCACACTCGTATTCACACATATGGACGTTTTAGATGAATTCAATTTACCTAACATGTATGATTTGGGAATATATTGAACATGCAAACTCCACAAAGTAGGGCCAAATTTTAAATTTGAGGGAGAAATGCAGACGATAAAGCCATCGTGCTGCCCACTGAAACAACTACTGGAGGTTTTTTTTGGCCCAGAGTGTTCGACCTGTCTCAGGTTTCAAGTGCATCCTCTACAAAGTCTTTCGGCTCCCTTCTTCAAAATGAGATACATCACATATTGTACAGTCTTATCGTAAGGACTCAAGTTACTATATAAGGGTCCTTGCCAAATACAAATTCACGACATCCCATCTAATTCAAGTAACACACAGGATGGCGGCAAACTAGAAATGTATGCATGCAAATGTACGAGCCCAAAATGAAACCAGCAACAAACCTTGCATCACTTTTTTTGGGTGTTAAAAATGTGTTTCAAGAAATAATCACCTGCAGCACCACTGGTTAATAATAAATATGTCTCCCCACTCACCTGTGCTCAGTGTGGCAATGTAGCTGCTGCGGGTGGTGTCACTGAGGCTCAGCATAGTTATGAGCGTCAGTGTTGTGCACGCTGCACTCACATCACCAACTACTGTCCAGGACGCCCGCTCACCCTGGGTCAACACCCACTGCGGGGCCTGATCCAAACACGTGCGATGCCACAAGAGGCCGGGCTCATTGATGCAGCACAGAACCTTGTGTTATCGGACGTGAATGTAATCGTCTCTCGCTGAGGTGCATATTTAAGTAGAGGGCAGAATTAGCAAATAAATGTATGTATTTTGTTTAATCACCATCAAAACGCTTCACAGATGAGTTGCAGTAAGGTGGGGAAATTAAAAAGAACACAACACTCCCATCTAGTGTTTGGGTGGAGTCAATACATTAAACACAATTTTAAATAGACTATCAGGTTCTTTCACGTGTTGTTGAGGAATAAATCTCTCATTTACCTATTTATACTTGCGAGAAGAATTTTTTTTTTGCACTTTTAAAATGTTTATTTTATTTTATTTCTCATTTATTTTTATTTTATTGACAGCACAAAATGTGATAAAAAAAAAAAGATTTTAACTACACTACATAATACCAAACTTCTTAGAACAAAATATTTTGAGTACAAAACAAGCTTTTCATCTGCAGTGCAGCTCCATCAGCTCCATATTGGAAAAGCAGCTTACCTGCTAAAGTTCCCCAATAATGATTGCATTAGAGATTTAGCACTGAGAAGCTGATTAGCGCAATCTATTTCCAATTTAATATTGTTTCTACTCCACCGCATAAATTCTCTGATATCCTAACAATCATACAAGATTGTCAAATTCTACAAATGTCGATGTTTATGATGGCATCCCTCTCACCAGTACATTCGTGATGAACTTTATTTTTAATGGCTGTTTGAATGGCTGTCTTAAGGGAAGGACTTTTTCCATGCGGAACGACATCTTAAGCATGCTAGCAGCAAAATATTTTAGTGCTGATCAGCGCTAATAATGAGCCAATGTTCTTTCTTTGCCATCACAAAACGGGAATACAAAGCAACACATTGGGTGAGGAAGCATAGCCAGAGGTTGCTGGCAGTCACATTGCACAACTGTAAACTATCCGCCCAAACCGGTGAATGTATGGGAGTACTCTTTTGGCTCGACCACAATGACGGCAATGTTATGGCGGGGCGGCCGGTTTCTGGGCCAGACAGAGCTGAGTTTTGTCATTTCCTCCCTGGTTACATTACTAAAATAGAACAAAAAACTACATTAGACCCAAATATGTCATTTACTTCATCTATTTTTTCCTACACTGCTTGTGAAAACTCAAATCTGGTTTCTGCAATGACCTAAAGTTAAAATAAAATAAAAAAAGCAAGACAAACGTCAAGCACAAAAACAATGACAACTGCAGAATGATGATGCCATTGTTGTTGTACATCTCCATGGCCATGAAGCAAACTTTCCTTATTATAGCACACGCCTGTTCTCCTCCTCATTCACCACAGTCTCACTTCCTTTTTTGACACCATGTAGTCAACATGGCAGCTGCCCGCGAACTAGGATGTCATTGCTTCAGACAAACTATTATTTACGCCTTTAAGAAAATATTAGTTCATTATTTCTTGTTGTTGTTTTGCACGGCATTAATGTTTTTTGCAGTATGAAATCTAACTCAATCTTTAACATTTGACATTTTGTTTAAGCCATTCTTTATGAAAGGACCTGATGTGCAAAAAAACAAGAATGTGTTGATGTCATCGTTTTTATGTGAGAAATGTGAACTGGCCAAGTGGGGGCCGGTGTCAGTGAACTTCAGATGGCTCAACACAGTCACGTACCAGCCCCGTCCGGGTCAATGGGCCATTGTAAAAGCCTTTAAATGTCTGTATTTACTGTCTGTTATGTTTTATTTATGCAACACAATGTTTAAAATCCGTGACAAGAGAAATAATAGAAAGTTGGTACCAATGTGAGCAAACGGATTCTGTGAAAGTGTTTAATGAAATATAACTCAAGGTAGAGAATTTATTTGGACTTAAGCTGAGTCTTTAACCTGTCACAGTAAGCACATTCTTCACTTTGAAATAAAATTTAAAATGCAGCTCAGTAAGCGTGTGGCTTTGAACAAAATCAAGCCTTTGGTTCAGTCCGATTCATTTCAAAGACCGCACCCAGTGTGAGTCTGTTATTCCAAAACATGTTTCTTTCCTAGAGCCCATGTACAAATCCCACATAATCACACTCTTTGCCTTTTGCTTGCTCTTCTTGTTTTGAATCCTCCCCCTCTTCTTTCTTGTGCAAACACGGTAGAAACACGTGAGTGACAAGCTGAGGCAGAAATGTGCTGCAACCCATTTTGGGGAAAGCAAATCCTCCCAGACGGGAGCACCATCTTTTGTGGCAGGCGGCCTTTAGAGGCCTTTTTTAGGTGTGTGCTATCAATGCAGCCCTCCCTTCCCCCTCCACATGCCCAGTTGTGTATCCCTTCATTAAGTCAACTTTTGAAACTTGTAAAGCGATTTGCATACTCCAAAGACCTTGCAAAACGTGTTTGTGGCCTTGTTAGAATTTCCATGGGAACCACACAACCAGCTGTTGAGCAGAGGTGCTCGCCACTAGCCACGCTGAGCTAATTCCAAACTTTTCAAAAAGATGTGCGGCTTACCGTCGGAGCTGACCGTGTCTTGATTATCCAGTGGGACACCATCGCTGTGGTCCACAGAGTTGATCCCCTCCAGACTGTCATATCCAGACTGGGCTCGATCCCTCACGGGTACCACCGTAAAGTGAGGCATGATTTCATCCCCAACTCCAGCTGAGCATAACAGGCTAGCTTGTTAGCTCCTCTTCCCACTAATGGCAACTGCATTCCACTATCCTGCTCTCACTTCCCCCAGGGCCGGCTATGATTGCAATCCACGCCCACTGACCGGCCCCGATTCTGAGGTGGAGTTCTTAACTGGGAAAGACCATGAGAAGACATTTGGGTTCGCTGACAAAGCAGGAGGAGTTTCCCGATGTGAGGGTTGGCTTATGTGAAGTCATCCTCCCTTTGGAAAGGTTACGCTGATCCCTCAGCTTTGCGTGTGTCCATCCTGACTTTTGTCAACAGCTTTGTGTTCAAGGTCCGGACTTTGTGGGCCTTTTGACTGCTACGTGGCAGTCTGGGAAAACAAGGCAGAATCAATGAGAGCTGCACGTAAAATTTGAAAGAGTTTGCAGATGTTTGCATAAGTATTACCTCTCTCTCTCTCTGCCCCCGCTTTTCAAGAGTAGTCCTAAAACCATAAAATTGGCAGATCAAAGCAGAACGTCTGTCAGAAGGCACTCGAAGAGCTTGCTAACGACACTTTTTGGGTGCCACTTTATGAGCTGTCTTACTTTTATTGTTAGGATCGCATGATAAATGGTCTTTGGAACATAGTTGAGGCTGGATTATGATTGTGTTTGGAGAACAGAGGACATAAAATAACCTCCATGTGCACCAAGGCCGGCTCTACGCAGGGGCAAGAGGGGGCAACGCCCCCTCAAACAGATGTCCTGCCCCCTCTAATCAAACTTTTAGAAGTGAAAAATCCGCTGATAGAATCACACGTTAATCAGCCCCCTCTCTTCTCTCATGTCGGTGCAGTGTGTGTCCTCACACAGCCTGCTGTCAGGACCCCCCGCCCCTCCGTAAACATCCAATCACTGTGAGTATGCAAATGAGGCAAGACACAGCCAGAGAGTGTCAGGTTACAGTTAGCGCCGTAGGAGTTGGAAGAAGCAGTAAGAACTCCACCAAACTCGTCGTAATGACCCGTGATATAACTAATAATTAACAACAACTCAAATAATAGTTAATATAACATTCATATATCTGAGAGATTGCCACTTTATTGTAGTCAGGGGGTTTGCGTGCCTCAGTGACCCTAAGAGCAATACCAGCAGAAGCTTTAATCTTCAGGTGGGACACCCAAGCTGGACAGGTTTTAGTGTAGAGGCCTGACAGAGTGCAACCCACTTCTCCAGGTTGAGATCTGGACACACAGCTAACAACTGCCGTGAAGAAAACACTAACGGTGTTAAAAATGTGTAAAAAAAAAAAAAAAGAACATGCCCCCTTCACATTTCTGACTGCCCCCTCTTACGTGCATTCCTAGAACCGGCCCTGATGTGCACACATGCCAAATTCTGCAAGTCGTGACAATACAGACATAAGTAATACGTAAGACTCGTAAAAATAATAAAAAGCCTCATATGTTCACTATTATTATTATTAGTCGCATTATGGTACCAATCGGATACGAATCAAATTTTTAGCCACATTTGAAAACGGCTTGTTTTTCGATCTGACTTTGACTTTTGACTTTGATTCTGCCATGTTGCTTATTTTTTGTTGGTAATAATAATAGTAATAATAATTCATTAAATTTGTATAGCGCTTTTCAAAAACCCAAAGACGCTTACAGGGAACGAGGCAAAGACATACATGAGGGGAGGGGGACGGGGATGAAACAATCGGATAAACTCAAGAAGTAGTGGTAGTATTTTTAAATGTTTGACTTGTAATGAATGCTGTCAACCACTAGATGCCGACATTGAATCGCTTCACGTACCCTCACCGCTGCTTGTTGTACTGCATAGTTATGAACACTAGAGGTCAGATTTGTGATAGAAAATACAGTATGAGCTGCAGCCAAACCATTAGGAACGCCTACTAAATGTAATTAGTTTCCACTGAAATTAATACAACAAAATTTGTCATTATCATTTTAAATTTACATTATTTGTTGTATTTAGTATGATCTGATACGACAGATGTTTCTAATTAAATTTATATTATGTGTATTTTGGTTTGAAAAAGAATTGTGAAATTAATTCTCTACAGTCTACATTATTGTTTTACGACGCACTACTCGACAAACTGTCCCTCTTAATATCCTCTTGTATGTTGATTGTGCAGAAATGTAATACAAAACAACTGTTTGGCAGCATTTCCCCGACAAGGCATCATTTTCCCACAGTCGCTCATGTCTACTTTTCAAACTGTCATAAGATAAAGAACAAGTAAATGCTACTTCATGGCTCAGTCTAATTGGGAGTGAAGGCTATAAGCTCCTCTTGCCTCCGTCAGCCAGTAACATTGATTTGGATTTTCTAATACAGAGCCCGAGGGGGCTTAAATCAATCCAATTAACTTTGGCTGCCATCAATAGCTTGACATGGCTACTTCGCAATGGTCACACAATGGCCGCTTGTGGCAGCTTTAATGCAGTACCCAAGAGCAGGCTGTGTTTTTCCAAATGCCTCTGGGAAAAAATCCAACTTTAAAGTGGTACAAAACTTCTCGGTTTGAATCATGCGTGACGTCACGCAAGAGCTCAGCATAACTCTGGAGACCTCAGTTCAGCAAGCTGCCTTACATTTCTTTTTCTTTAACTACTTTTTAAGATTTCTGCCTAAAAAGAAAGGTTATTTCTCATCAAATTTATTCCTATGGGAAAAAAAATTCAGTTAAAAATCTAAATGAATATGATTGGTCCACTAAGTGGTGTCAAAAATCCCCCCCTACACACACACACTTTTTTTGGCCTGCCTTTGATGTGATCCCTCCCGTCTCCTATCATGTATGTTTTCACACCCCATTTACTTCACCGGGTGGTGCTTATCTGAGCATAATTACATGTAGCAACCCCTCAAAGTTATGTGTACCGTAATTTTCGGACTTTAAGTGTCGTTTTTTTTTCATAGTTTGGGGGGGGGGCGACTTATACTCAGGAGCGATTTATATACATATATATGGGTTTTTTTTCACTTTTTGGGGCATTTTATGGCTGGTGCGACTTATACTCCGGTGTGATTTATAGTCCGAAAATTACGGTAGTTAATTTTTTAGCATAGTTGCCCTCTTAGTTAGAAGCACCACTTGAGGACTGTGATTAAATCAGTTGTGAAATTCTACCTTGGAAAATATATAAAAGACGATATGTAAACGTTGAATAGAAAAAGCTACTCTATATGTAATAATTTCAGAAGTAAAAGACACGCTAGCATGGTATAAATCGATCAAAAACAATTGTACAAGCATCGACTATTTGACTTCATTGGATTTGTCAGTCAAATGATTTAGGTCAATCTGAACAAAACATTTGTAAAGTAACCACACCAAAGATTACACCCGTGAAAGCACAAAATTAAAGCAATGTATCTTTTTTAACATACAATAATATGAGAGGTTGAAGATGAATTGCAGGGCTGCGCTATTTCACACCTTTAAGTCTTTATGAAGAACTGCCGAGTTCATTGATAAATGACAGAATACTTTCCATATTGCCTTCAGTCAGCCTGTCAAAACCTTGTTTATTGTCTCCATACTATATTTAATACCCTCAATGTTCCCATCAATCCCTCCATCCAAAGACCACCAGACGCCTAAGGTCACTTTTGATTTTATCTGACTGGAAAGTAACTGGGATGAAGTCTAACCTTGCGGCGCATCTGACGGAGCACAAAAACCGAAGATAATGCAAAAAGTTGCTTTACTGCGTAAAAGCCAAAGACGCATATACTAATTTCTGAACCAATTGCTATTTGTGAGAGAAAAAAAACATGTTTTTGTATCGTAGTGATGCTTTTATGTCTTCATATTAAAAGCTGTTTACTTATTTTTACACTTCTATGACAGTAAATAATATGGAAAAATGTCATTTGCCTGTCCTATTAAAAAGTTTTATGTTGGGATAAAAACGATGTCCCATAGGGAAAATCGTAAATCAAAGGTTCAATATTGCTTATTCTTTCCGCTATGCCTTGACTTAAAAACAACATTGCAGAGGATATGTTTTAAATCATCATATACGAAAAGCAGTTGCGTGCACAAGCTGTCCTCCAGAAAATAAATGGACAACCTAACAAGACAGTTATTGTGTGACCAAGTGCAGATGAAGAACCAGCTCAAATGTAATTAGACTCTACAGTAGAACATTAACGTAGAAGGTAGGAAATTGCAGAAGAAAAGGAGGGACAGAAATTCAAAGAACTACTTGGTGGGGCTAATGAGTCAGATCATGTCCAACGTTTCACAACGTCTTCCATGTCTTTCTTAAATATCTTTGTGTATACATCCCACATCATTAGAACTTCCTCAATGTATTTAGTGACAAATAGATCTGAATTCATTTGAGGGGTTAAGTCCCATCTGGCTTGAATTAATGATAAATGGTCCAGATTGTGAAGGCAGGGACCTGCCTAATGTAAAT
The DNA here is from genome assembly GCF_033458585.1 of Syngnathus typhle. NCBI lineage: Eukaryota > Metazoa > Chordata > Actinopteri > Syngnathiformes > Syngnathidae > Syngnathus > Syngnathus typhle. The sequence continues at coordinate 19,225,412 of NC_083741.1, forward strand.
AACAATGTGAAGGTCAATATCACTATAAAGTACTTTTGATGTCCATACCAGAGTTTGGAGCAGGATAATGAAACTGCTAGTCGAATGTACCTAGTACAGATACTTACAAATCGACATCAGTACACACACCAAGTACCCTAATTGTACTGCATTATTTACCTCCACCGGTTCTCCCTATACTGTGCAAGCGCACGGCATGCTTGACCGCACTGACATTATCCACCACTTACATTGTTTCTCTGTGCATGTTTCCTATTTTCTGCAAATTAATTTCCTCGACAAGAGGTCAAAAGGGACAAGCGATAAGCTTTTGCCATGTATGGCCGTATCTTTTGTTGCCATCAGAATGTGGCCTCTATTAGATTTGTGTCTCCAAGGCAGGAAATAGGCCTTAATTTTTCTTTTTATGGATAAAAGGGGATGGAATGAAGGTGGTAGAAGGGTTTACGAACATAGTGTTTACAAATTGCAGGAGATCCTCATTGGTGGTGTGTATGGGCGAGGTGGCAGGAAGTGTATGGCCTCTGGCCATTAGTACATAAAGTGTTCCTAAGTTGCTATTACGTCCTCAAGCCAATGAGTTGCCAAGAATAGCAATGTTATCTCGAATCGCCAACAACACATGGAGTACATATGATTATAACTGCAGTGAAAACAAGTAGTTACTTGAGTGCTATTTTGAAAACATTGGCATGGATTTTGGTTATTCAAATATTTTTTTATAAATGTCATTTGTTCCATGTATTTTGGTTGTTCAAAGTAATTATATATTTTATTGTTGTTATTAAACTTTAAATGTGTCTTCTATTTATTATATACGATCTCGTCTAGTCTATTATCGTATTGCATCGTATCATATCGTGTTCTGTGGTTACCATAAAAAAAAATCCTTACTGGTAAACTCCACTGAGCTTGAGTTTTGCTGACACAGCAACCAGCAGAAGGCACCACAATGAGAGAGATGAGTTCCTGAAAATTGGATCAATCGGATGGAACAAGCGGTCACAATGGAGAAGGATGTTAAAGAACAAGCCTGCTTTGGCCCAATCACATTAGGCTGCCAATTAAGACTGGCTGCGCATCGACTTCGATCGGCTTAACACATTTGGCTAAAGTTGAAGCTGTTTTGACCTTTGTGAAGCCAAACGGCGACATCAAGAAAATGATTGGCCAATCAGAAGGCTTCAAAGTTTCTATATGGATATGCATTCTGCTTTTATTTTTCATGACAAATTTAGAAATATCTTGAAAATTCTTCTACCTGTGTACAATCACGACTTTATATTATACGTCTTCAGTGAATTTTACGACAAAGCTGAGGTGCGTCAATTAAAGAATAAATGTGCGGGAGTGGAGATTGTAAGCCTTATAATAGTAGGAAAAGGTCAGTCTGATGAAAGCCCACACAGAAGTGCAGCGAACTGAAAAAAAGGAGGCACAGCACAGTCATCCGTTACGAAAGGCCCAGTCAGCAACAGAACAAAACATCATGGCAAGTTCCTGTTGCCGGGAATGAGGTGACTGGACCTTTTATTAAGTATATAAAAACAACCTAAAATGGCAGTCAGGTGAGTGTAGAAGAAATACTTTATTATGATCGTGTGACTATGTCTTCATAGATATTTGCAACTCACGTTCAACAGGACATCATAGGATATTTTTATTATTATTATACACACTATTTTTGTAAACATAGTCCAGGAAAGTCCATATTCCATAGTCCAGGATTACGCTGAAGAATAGTTTTGATTTTTTTTTTAAATATTAGCTACACATCAAACACACATGATATGATATTTAGGACATTTGAAATACTTTACATTCACATTTTGTTATAAACCATTTTGATTAATAGAAGATTAGATATAACAAAAGAATATATCTTTATATCTTATGTATTCCACATATAATTGGATTTTTATACATATATTTTTTTTTTTTACTCTGTGGCTTCAGTTTTTTTCATAAAGTCAGCTTTAAAAAAATAAATCAAAATAATAAAACAAGCAGATTAAATTTCATCATGGCACTTGTATGGCAGTTAAAAGAAGAAATTGAAGATGCGTGTGACGATCCAGCATACTAATAACAGGGTCTTCAAACTACGGATCGGGGGTCCAAAATGGGCATTTTTTTGGGTGGGATTTGGATACTTTTTCAAAATTATTTTATTAATCACACAGTTTTTGATTCATGGTGACTAATGACGATGAACAGTACAGTAGTGTTACGGTTATACTTGATCTGACAATTTATGCACATTTCGGTACGGTCGCCTATGTTTGGTGGTCAACCCTGCTTGACGGGAACTTAAAAAGCCCAACGTACATTCGCCTCTCTCTTGTACAGCCTCACAGGCGTGGAACAACACACAAAAGCATTACAAGTACAAAGATGTGTTGGAGCCTCAATGAAAAATCAATAATTATGTTACAAGAATCAAGTCCGTATTGCAAGTTTTGGGGGGGGGGGGAAAGGGCTAACTAGAATGAGATGTTATATATATTTTTTATGTATGAGAATATTATTCCATTTCCGGAGAATAAAATTTAATTTTGTTTAGAATAAAATGTCCCGGCAAAGGGAAAAATATGGGAAATCAAAATTCATAATTTGGGAATGATCAAGAAATGTTTTTCTTCATGTCCTTCATCTTGCAATCTTACAACTATTTATCATAGACAATTTGTATTCTTGTAGCATAAATATATATATATATTTATTTTCAGAGAGGCCTTAAGACTCCTTTATTGAAATTTTTTTTAAACAGATATCACCATTTATTAATTTATTCTGCTAAGTCTTCACCTTCTTTTTTTTTACTCTTTGGAGTTCCGCATGTATATTACCTACGTATATGTATACATGTATATCAAACCGCTCCCAAAAAGCACAAACAATAGTTTCCTACTCGAATAAGGCACAGATAAGCCCCCCCACCACAAAAAAAAATGCAAATATGGTAACTTAAATAAGAACAACAATAACATTCATGAGGCCGAAAAAGGCAACAAAAAGCGTGTCGTCTGTCAACTTTTGGTTTTGATTCAGTGTCTTGCAGGAGATAACAGTCAAGATTCCTGAAGTTGATTCGAATGATACTAAACATTGTCTACAAGTACGTGTTTAATGACGTGAAACTACTTTTGGACTACTTTCATATTAAGTGCTTGACAAAAAAAACAAAAAAAAACTAGCTGAGTAACAGGAGTGATACAACTGGGTTTAAAAAAAAGGCCCCTCTTGTCTTGCGATGGCGAGAATCCACAAATGATTCTCAGGGTATTCATCAAATGGCCAACCAGTGCCTGAGCTGGGAAACGGAAAAAAAAACAATTCGTTGGGGATGTTTGCGGGAGAATTCCAAACAATGGCAGATATTTCCAGGCAAAAAAACTACTTACTTTAAACTGCCGTATGTTTCCCTCTGCTACCAAGTGATGTTCGTGTTCGGGAGTGATGCAATAGGCTATTTTCTGCAAAACAATCACAATGTATAGTGGCTGCTCAAGCTGTCAGCATCACAGAAACATTTATTTTTGATACGTGTCACTAAAATTTCATTTACCTCTAATATTACAAGGAAGAAAATACAGTATGCTAAAATTACAATTATATTCTCCATCATTTCTTATGTAGAAATTGTATTTGAAATCCAATAAAAGTGAGGTCTAAACAGACTTCTGAAGATTATTTTACTGGCTCAAAAGGAATGCAATCAATCCTTCTCGTGCAACATTTGTGCTGGGATCTTCAAACATTCTCATTATCGCGAATGGTGGATGCATTTGAAAGCTGATTGGTGGGTTGATAGGGAGAGGAAATGACACCTCAGAGAAGCAGAGAAGCAACGTTTTCAGTGCAGAATGACAACAGGAAGTGCCAATGAGGATGCCGGCCGCATTTACGGCAGTGTGACGCTGACACAGAACGGATGAAGACAACTTTCCGGTACTTTGATGATTGCCATCGTCAATTTTTGAAGGCTTCAATCCGAAAGCGAACTAAAATCATTTGGACGTATTTTTCAACGGGGAACATCCCCAGCAGCTTCAAAGCGTAGGCGCAAGAGCAATTAAGCTTGCTTCCGTGATGTAACATCTTTTGTAAACGGGTTTTATCACTATCTAAATATCACACTAATTGCCCCCATATGTGTTTATGACTATTTAGCTTGATGAAATGAGTTTCACTGACCTCTCTGAAGGTTCCTGGCACACTGCAAAACTTGTACACAGCGTAGATGGGTACACACAGCATGGAGGACATGGCCACGCCCCATCCCAACACGTTGGACCAATGGGGGAAGACATAATCGTCATACTTGAGGCCTGATGAGTTCACCGCGCTGGCTATGACTACAAACTGCAGAGGGAATGACGAGAATTTGTCAAGTGTTGTCACCAGTGGAAATATGACTACATTTTTCAAATCCCGCCATGCTGAGCTTTGATAACACCCTAAATCGAATTAAATTCCATATCGGCTGCCGTATTGACTGCCATATGGCTGTTAATCATGGACCGGGAGCTCATTCCTGGCGTTAGCTGACAGTCACAAGTGCATATTTCAAGGGAAAAGAAACTAAAGTGAAGACAAAGATTGGCACATTCTGTATTTACTGATTTATGTAACTTAGTAATTGAAGTTAAAAAGATGCCAGTCATGTTAGCTCCCACAGCAATTGTTGCGGTGGAGTGCTACCGGCCAACTCCAGAGTAAAAGTCCAGAGTAAACACAACAAAAATAAGATAAAATAAAATAATATCGGCTATACAGTCATTAAAAAGTACAGTATCTGTGTAAAGCATGCTTCAGGTAGCTGAGTTCATATGACCCTTTTTTCAGTGCTTCAACAATCGTGTCCACTTGTTGCGAAGAGCTTTTGTCTTCTACCGCGTTTTTGGACCTTTGAAGGTCGAGGGGGATAAATGAGTTATGAACGCGCTGGAGCTGCACTGTGTCTGCCTGAGCCAAGTTGGCTCGGGGACAGAGGTGGGGGCTGTAATACTGTTGTGTGTTTACCTGGGCATTGTCAAGGTGTTAAGTGCATTAGACAGAAGACTGGCCAGAGCTGTCCTGGTGTGTACATTAGTGTCGGCTGTGGTTTGATTCCAATGACGTTCTTCATATACAACAGCGTGACTTGGAAAATCATTGAATCACTGAAGAATGTACCAAACCATCTACCCAAGGTCTTCAAAGGGATAGCGGTACATAGTAATACGTAGATTAGTATTACCCAGTGGCTAATATATTACCCGTATATTAGCTAAAGTAAACGCGCGCAATAGCGTTAGCTTAAACGGCGTCGGAGCTAAATAGTCTTTGGTCTAAATAAATGGAGTATGTTCCCAATTCTCGGGGGGATTTGTTTGAACCCTTTTTCTTCGTCTCTCCAAAGAAGAGTTAGGGGAAGGGGGAAGATACATTTTTAGGGTTAAGAGGAAGGAATTGGATAGGGCCATAGTGACAACCATCAGTCGACCTGCTTCTGATTGGGACGATTACTACTTTCTTGAATGAGTTTTGGCAGGTTATGTTTAGGACGCCTGAAAAACAATTTTCAGTTAAAGTAGTGGCTTATAGTCCAGAAATTGCGGTACATTCAATATTTATAATAACAGGAATGTTATTTCTTTGGATTCACAATGGAGTGCTGAGTTTTGATTCAGACTTTAATGGAACCATTTTGATTTATCTTCATAGCAATTCTTGCTATCTATTTTGGATATATAACTTTCTCATGGCTGGCTTTGCATGAACTTTTCTTTGTTGGAAAAGACATTCTTCTAAAACCTCCCCGGAGGGAATAAATACTTAGGGGATACGATATCTGTTGATATTCTTTTGATATGATGAACAACACAACACAAAGAAAAACTAAACACCAGTTTATTTTGGTGTGGGGTTGTTACATTTGGAGTCCAATCGGTGCCAGGAAAAGTTTTCGTGAAGTACAAAAACGATGGGTGGTAGTTGGGGGGACAAAGAAAACTAAATATTGAAGTTATCATAGCATTCATTTCTGGACAAAGTGTTGTTTTACCGAAGGAGGCAACGTGATGTGAGCTTCACTTTTTAATGTGCTACAATGCTTTCATTATTGTCTATAAATCATTCGACAACAAGAGAAGAGTTTACGCGTCGTCTTCTTGAGAGTCAAGAGACTCTCTGGGCACCAACAAATGAAACAGTAGTTATATAGTTCTCATAATTCCTACAGTCATCCACTTTCTACAGCACTTGTCCTCACTAGGCTGGAGCCATATTTTGGTCGATTCCACGTATCTTGAAAAGTATTCATCTCAGTGTTTTGCCCTGTTTCCGCCCTAAAATGTAAAATTTTGAGGCTAGCTAAAACAGGAAAGTTCAGTTTCTCTCCTCGCTGCTCATTGCAATATGGCTTCAATATTACAGTAGTGATAAGAATCGCAGTGAGACATCTCAACTGTAGCTATAAAATAAATTAAATTTGAAAATTTTGGGTTAGGTTTCAAAATGATAAACGACCAGATCTCACTGAAATTGAACGAGTTCTCTTACCAACAGAAAAGCAGGGCTGACAAACTTCCAGCACAGTCTCCAGTAAAGTCCCGGCTTGAAGCCCATCATCCGCTCAATATCTTCACTGAAGCGGTCCACGCCTGAAAGAAGATGATACTTTATTGTCCTAGCTAACTTCTGTGCTCCCAGCAGGCAACCCTCAAAGCCACCCCAGATGTGATCTAAGCTGACATGATGGATTTGGCACATGGTTGCTAATAATCAAGTCCTTATAAAATATTCTTTGTTCTGATTTTACTTGGCTTTACCGCCCATCTCCTACTTCTAGATTTGAACATCTCACCTGGTAATCATCATAGCCATGAAAAATATGATAATCTATAACCTGTGGAACTCTATTTGAAAATAATATTTTGGGATATTGTCTAAGTCAAACTAAACAACTGAGATATTTTGGTTTCACAACAGTATACATCCTGTTATGACTGGAGATGTGTCATGTGGCTGTGTGTTCGGAATTAACTTTACTTGGAAAGCCCTCCCTATGTGTCCATTATTAAAACTCGTTCAAGGTCCAATTTTTATCCTTTGGTTTTCGACTGACTTTACTGATATTAACACTTAATACATAATTTGTGGTTTAATTGACTGTTTTCACTGTCTTTTTTGTTGTCCCATTATTATATGTAAAGTGCTATGTTACAGCTCCAGCTGTTGTTGAATGTGCACCATAAATAAAATTGTATCATATTGTATTTTGCTATACAGACCGAAATGTCAGGAAAAGCTTACAAGAACATGAGAGATTTACTTTGTTTAGTTAGTTAGATGTTTTTTTTTCTGACAACTGTGTGCTGAGTCACTTTTAACACGAGTTGGAACATGATTGTTTAATTTGGAACACAGCCAAATTATCTTTAATAATTTATGTACACTTATGCAATCACGTCTCAGTCGTTTTGCTTATCTTTGACTTCTTGAATTTTTTTCCCACAAATGAGTAGTCGTAATTTTCATATCATAAAACTCTGACATTTGAATGGGTGTGTGTTGACTTCATAGCCACTGGGTACGGTTTATTAATTCACACTTTATGTCTGGTATTTTGACTTGCATTCTTTCATCTACTTGGAGGATCGAAGAACTGAAAATAAATAAATAAATGAAATAACTGAAATTTACTGTTACATCTGCATCAAAATCGACAATTTCCAAACCCAATTAAAGAACAAGGATTTGTAATCAGGCAATAGAAAATGGCAATTTCCTTTCTAATTTCTATTAAGGACCCCCATTAAATCTTTTGTTGTGTATTGCTAGGCCACACCTGAAGGGTCACGCAAAGGTGAACAACTCAATATAAAAAAGCTGATTATAGCTAATTGGAAAAAAGCAAGAGTAGCAAATTTAAAACAGCTTATTGGATTAGATTGTTATGTAATTATAGAATCAACACAAATTGACGAGTAATATTTCTGACATCATTCACAGCAGTTCTTGACAACCCGCATCAAATCATCGCAATCAAGTCTATTCATTTACAGGTAAACACAATTTGTGCAGCTCTTGAACGTCACCTTTCATTAAAAGGATAAAACACTTTGTTGTTGTTTCCATCGGCACTCGCGGTCGGAATTTCCGCCCGTTTTAATTAACAAGACAGATGACGCGGTGAGGTCGTTCTTAAAGCGGGGCGACAACACAATTCCATACCGTAAAACCACGACACGCCGATGGCCTCGATCAGCACAGCGAAGAGAATGGATGTCCCGGCGGCATACTTATCCAAAAGAGTCAGCACGTAGATTCCCCCCTAAAGGGATAAAGAATATATATTCAGTCTTTTTCTTTAAAGATCAAATTATTATTATTATCATTTACAAGCGAGTCCTCAGTGGTGCTTGTCAGAAGTCGTTTTAGTGAGTGGGGACTTTATCTGTATCTTACTTTCCAAATCTTATGTGAATGAAGAAGCAGGAGGAATATATTAGCTTACTTTTCTAATCATTTGACTGATTTCTTTAACAGAAGCCAAATAATTAATTTTGTTACCATTGGAAGGCTTACAGAAGTCGGTGTGGGGGGGAATGGGAAAACTGATCTTGCATCCTGAATGCCTTTTTCATTAAACACTCACCGGTTCATCAGAGTTCGTCTTTTGATCGCTCCCTTGAAGGAGCTCCTTTGACATTTCTAGTTCTCAAGAGATATGCCGAGTTTTTATTCAAGTCGCCATGACAAGTTTGGTTTTCCGTGTTTTGATACATGGCTGAAGCCAGCAAATTCTCATGGATAATCAATAACAAATGGGTAAATGTTGATATATTAATCTTAAAAAAAAAGCATTTTGGCTGCTCTCAGAATATTAACAGGGATTGACACTATTCATTTCCTCACTTTCGGGTTTCCATTGAGGTTTCAAAATGGGGTGAGAGCTTCAAGTCTGGGCAGAATTTTTTAAAATTATTATTATTATCATACATTTTATTATCCCTTTAGGAATCTCAAAGTGCTAAAAGAAATTCCAAAATCAAAGATGAGGTATGGTTTCATATTCGGGTTCTGAATTGAAACATTGTTAGGTTCCACTGAAAGCAACAGCAACAATACATTTTGTTTATTTAGGTGATGATGAACCTTGTGATACTCACGTTAGTGACGCAAAGCAGCGCAAACAGGAAAGTGCAAAAGACCGTGGCGAAGGTGAACAGCTTCCTGTGCCTTTTGAGGATCTTGTGGTCATCTGTCAGGCCCGTGATGACGGCCTCCATGCCACCCATCTGATGAATAAAACACGCAGCACTTTATACTTTGACCTGAACTTAATGCAGGCGAAGGGTAGGGACAAAAAAACAGATCCTGGGTCAGTATTTACTTGTGTTGCCGATCGTCCAGAGCAAAAAAATGAAGAAAACAATGAACAGTTTACTTTAAATCTAATATGAGTTGCATGCATGCTTTTATTATTATATTAGCTAAACTAGCTAAACTATGCATGCTTTTATTATTACATTAGCTAAACTAGCTAAAGCTGAATCAACAGTGCACCTAAAACATTTTCTTGACCGTCTCCAGACATTAAAAGTGAATTTCACACCATTCTTTCAAATATTAAAGATTATTTGACAGACTAATTAATTATTATGCCCATCCCAAATGCTCTTGACATTTTGAGATCAAAAAACAAACAAGACATTCCACCAACTTTGACATTTAAATGAAGTGCTGGAATGATGGATGAATTATCAAAAGTGTTTCCACAGCTGCTTTGGGTTAGTTTTATCAGTCATTTCGTAGTAAACAAGATTTGCTTCCTTCCAGATAGCCTTTAATACACATAACTGAGATACAGATTTACAGGGCTGCAACAATTATTCTTATAACTGCTTAATTTGTTCACATCACATCCATTTTGAGTTCTTGGTCGGGACTCACCGAACTGTCGATGCCAAGAGTCAGCAGCATGATGAAGAACACAATAGCCCAAAACGTTGAGCCTGGGAGGGTAGAAATGGCCTCTGGGTAGATGATGAACACCAATCCTGCACCTGTTTGTGCACAAGCAAACATGTGAAAACACGATGCATAGACTAAGGCGCATCCCCTCTGATAATACAGCTTGATGCATTTATTCACCCTCGGTCGCCACGTCCTCTATTTTCACCCCGTGTTTGAACGCCATGTAGCCCAACACCGAGAAAATAGCAAACCCTGAGAAGAAACTGGTGACGCAGTTGACAGTGCTGGTCAACAGAGCATCCCTGGAGAGACAAAACATCCATAAATATTATTATAAATAAAGTCCAAACAATGTCAATCTGTTTTAAACTTTCTACTTTAAAAGTGTCTTTCATTCCAATGGTTAGGTGTCTCCAATCAAGTCCGTTTATTTTGGAAAAGTAAAATTATATCTTCATAAATAATTTTGACCCGCAGCTGGGAACACAGATTGGTTCCAAGAGCAATGTTGGCTGCAATGCCGACACACCCATCAAACGGAGGTTTAAAAAATGTAAATTTATCAAAAAGAGGTCTCCCCTGAAATCTCCCCCTTACACTATTAGCAAGGCAAAATAAAAAAAACGCAAAGGAGAGGGGGGGGGGGGGGAGGCAGTCGCTCATTTGCATAAAACAAGCTCAAAACCATGATTTCAACCAGAGTGTTAAAAAATGAAGTGTTTAATAATTCGTCTATTTTGAAATTGTGATTTAGGGTGAGAGGCCGGTCGCCTGTCAATCGCAGCAAACAACTATTGGCACGTCTATTCACACCTTTGGGTGATTTAAGCGTCATCAAGCCAATCTAAAATATTTTTTTGGCATGTGGGAGGAAATACAGGGAGAACATAAAAACATTTGACAGGCTGACCTGAGACCAGATTCAAACCCAGAACCTCACGCCTGTGAGGCAGTTGTGCTTCCCGCTATTGTGCTTACCTGTAACAGTTATTGTCAAATTTGTTGTAGCTAGCAAAGGCAATGAGCACCCCGAATCCTGCGCCGAGGGAGTAAAATATCTGCGTGGCTGCATCGATCCACACCTAATGGAAAATGAAAACAACGCAAGACAGCTTTTTATTGGCTCGCCAATTTAAATAAATAACACATTCCATCAAAAAATAAAAACACACAGAAAATAATCCTCAAAAATATTTCTATTATTTCTGGTGAAAAGAAAATCAATTTGAAATTTGAACCAATGAAAACATATTTGGGTGACAAAACAAAAAGTATTTTTCTGCTTACAAAGATTCATGTGGTAATGAGTATCACTGTCCCACAAGTCAATTCAATTTTTCCAAGAAAAGTTTTTTTTTTCTCTAGTCAGCCCAGCGAGCGAGAGATTTTATCTGCAGTATTTAATTGGAGATTTCGCTTTTATTATCCCCGAGGTCTTGATTCAGGACCAAACAACTTTGATTAAGTCAGAAGGAAAGGGTCTCTACAGACTGTACTCAACAAATAGGAATACATAAGAAAATACAATCAAATTTTGTGGGAAAAAAAAAACAATTATGCAATAAATTTTCTGTAGAGACTTTTTAATGGTTTTCTAAATTTGTGTCTTAGACCACCTGTAAATATTGTGCCATGATGAATGAAGATATACTTTTTGTTTGTTTGCATAGCTTCGCTGTTTCTCTAGACTACCAGCTCGCCGATCAAGGGTAAAATCAAACCACAAGTAAATCTTTTATCTGCCTAATTTGGGTAATCTGTCTTTGAATGAGCTGTCTGAATGTCTGGCCCCACTGTTACGTAACTTTGGGTTTGCCGGTAGTTATACAGTATATGCTGGCTGGCTTGATGTTTGTCACTATTGGTCAAAATATTTGTCATTAAGGTTGAGAACATGTCAAATCTGGCCCTTTTTAAAACTGTCCCACCACGCATTTATGTTATCAAGACTGCTGAGATAATTGTTGCATTAAGTTTTTTTCCAAATGCATTTAGTATTTTCAAATTCCTTTTCAATACATATATTAAATAATTGTTTTATTAATTAGATTTCTATTCATTTTATAAGATCTTAAAAATAAAATAAACATCTTAATCCAATTTGCCTGTGCCACCAATAAAGATTTCAGATTTGTCTTTTTTTGCTGACCTCCAGATTGTTGAGCCTCTTAAAGTCGATGTGCAGGTAGGCCCGAATGCCATCCATGGAGCCCGGTAAGGTTACTCCTCGAATGAGAAGCACAAACAGGACCACGTAGGGCATGGTTGCCGTTATGTACACCACCTGAAGGAAAACCAGGACATATTTTAAAACTGAACCGTGCAGTAGTACGGTAAGATTAAAATGAAGTGGGCTCGAATACCTTCCCTGAGGACTTGACGCCTTTCCATAGGCTGAAGTAGAGGATGAAAACCACCACCACCAGGCACAATGACAACTCCCAGCGAGGGAGGCCCAGATCCTCGATGCCTCTGCTCTCGTGGAGATGCAGCACGCCGCGTCTGGATTTTCAATTTTCAATGAGATGTTTCACAAGACGCCTTAAGTGGCAACAAATTGCTTCAGACACAATCCAAATCATTGTAAAATTCTTTCCAGAAGGAAGCTATCAAAACCATCTCCGGCTTCTTTCCCTTAAGTGGAAACTCCAGATTTCCTTCTTGGAAAGATTGAAACCATGCATATATGGAGAGATATAAATTTAGTCAACTATATGTGGATGATATACTGTCTGCCAAGATACTTTATGTTGTTGAATACGTATTTAACTACCACACAATATGCCTCTTAACTCATGATAAATATGAAATACTATGAAACATATGGTCTTGATTGCACAATAGCAGATACTTGGAATATATTTCAGGTATAATCTGTTTTATCCATGAGATACATTCTTGGCCAATTATAAGATTTTTAGCTGGAAATATAGCCGATTACACAGTGGGAAAAATGGGGAGATGGAATTTAGCTCCATTTTTTTTTATATACTAATATATAAGACATCAACTGTTGTAGAAGTATTGAAATGAAAGGTCATTTTGACTGCAATGTACTGAATGTATCATTATTAAATGCCGTTTGCGCCAGGAGTCATATCTCTTACGATAACATATATCTTCTAACGCTACTCGCACATCAGAAGATGTTCTGACTTGGAAAAAGACACTGAAATCAATCAATAAAGATTTTGACCCCAGTTGACACGATCGCTCTCTGTTGACATCTTTGCGTGTTTTCAAGAGGAGGGAGTCAAACTGTAGTGGAAATCTCTTCCCTTCTTTATCTCTGAAGGACAAATACCTCAAAGTATATTAAGGATTTGATAACTCCCCCAAAATAGTCTTATCATGACAGGATAACACCGGTTTCTACCCTCGACAGACAGAAACGTTCAAGATGAAGACATAACAGAAGCACGGGCGCCAAAGACGGTCCGTCGAGATGTACAGCACCGAGGCCCCGACTGTTTTTGACCTCAATATATTTTCTTCTGTTTGTTTCCCGTCCTCTAGATTTAATTGAGTCAGCATGTGATGCGGTCCTGATAACCGACGAAACCCAACACAACAACCGAGCACAAACAAGCAGAACGACATCCAGGCGGACTGTGAGTCCACTTTTATGTGGCCTTATCAGAGAGCTGATTATATATTCAAAGGGTTTTTTTGTGTTTGGGGGGGAGGAGGACTTCTGGGAGCCAGATAGCCACTAGAGGACACAGACTCATTTGGAATGATGAATGCGCAGCCTACGCTCTGACCTGGACGCAGTGTGTCGGTGTTGCAATGCCCCAAGGCCTCCTTGTCCAGCCGATAGCGTTGATAGCGTGCGGCTTGTAAACGCTCGCTGGTAACATCAATTCAAGTCCCTTTGGCCCAGTTACTCTCAGCACATTTTCTCTTATCATCACACAGTGATCCGGTTCTGCTGCTGCGCTCGCTTCTCAATGATGCCATTGAATCGGTTGTATACTGCCTTGTCTTTTGCGGTGATTACAGAACAACGGAACAAGAACGGAGTCTTCAAACGAAACGTTGGAGGGAGTTAAGCGAAAACAGAAATGAGATGTTCTAGCTAATTTGACTGAGATTAATCAATCTGATGATGGCTTTGTTGTTGCCATAAGGCTTTTTGGGGGGGGGGGGGGGGGGGGGGGAATAACAACTCTTGTCTTTCATAATCAGATCAACCTCATTTGGATGAGGGTTAACCATCTGGGTTTCATTATTAACCCAAGACAAGTGAAAATGATGACCTCTTCAGAAGGTTATTCATAAAGTATATCAGTGATATTAATATCGAGTCATTTCAGGCCAAGGCTGAGACGAATGACTAGAGAAAAAAAATGCTCGAGGCAAACAGAAGGAAGGAAGTTGTATTACAAAATGTCTTGATAAAATTGATGATAGCAACGCATCCAGGCTCTAAAGTAGCAAAGCAGTCCCGAAATATGATGCACCTCTCTGCCATACATCACAGTTGGCGCTGTGCTTTGCTTTCGCCACACTTAGATTTAGTTTTTTCTTTCCAAATGACACAACTTTGGTTGGAAATTTCAGATATTCATTGTGTCCTCTGATGACATCTGTTCTTGTTTAATGTTTGACTTATTATTATCCACAGAGATGTTCTGATGTGCCAAGCTTTTTTGTAAGTCTATCTGATTCTGTCTTGTTATTTTTTTTAATTTGTTAGGAAATCTGTGCTGCGCTATTTACAGGACGACAACTTATGGGGCAAGTTACGGTGCTGAATCTTTTATCTCAAGTTTACATTAAACTGTTTCTCCTCACAATTTTTAATTTTCCTTTCATTATGAGTTTTTTTGCCAATAATGTTTTTGCCATTGCATCCCGAGTATCACGATATCTAAAGTTATGTAAACATATAAGTCAGAGTCGGAGTTTTACAAGAGAACACAAATCACCTTGAGATGACACTAATTCAATTGACAGCACCATAAAATGGTGACCTCATGAAAGAAGACTGAATTGCTCCCTGCAAACGCTTGTCAAAGAACAAGCTTGTTCCAAAGAATGATTTTAGTTTCCTCAAAATAGCACAACATTAAAAAGTCACTCACTCGTAGTATTCTGCTGCCGGGGTGATCTTATACTTGGCATACGAGGTACCGTTGCCCAAGACCGAGCTGTTGAAGGCCTTGGGGTCGGTGCAGTTGGGGCTGTTCCAAGGGTTGTCGCATTTGAGCCACGGCAGCTCACGGGTCATGGAGGAGAACAGGTAGTAGAGTGACCAGGCGATGATTACGTTGTAGTAGAAGCCCACGTAAAGGGCGATGATGATCACGCTGTAGCCTACGCCTGTGGGGCAAGGTAAGTTTGTTGGATTGGTCCAAGTGTAGTTAGTTCCTTGACTTTATTTTTAGGACAAGCAAAAGTCTGGCACGAGGCACGGTCTAATCTGTGCAGGGGCAGGCTAGATTTTGTTTTGGTATTTACACAGACACACGCATCTTAGTCCGGTTTGCGTAATCGTCACATAGCCAAACTGCCAATAGATGCTGCTTGTCTCATTTTTTGTAAAATTGTTGAAAAGATGATGTAAAGTTGGCTATAGATGTTTGGTGTTATTCACACCACATTGTTTCCTGAAATATGGTATAAATATGAAACGTATTTGTTAAAAAAAAGTCTAAATGTTTTGTGAAAGAATTAAATAAAAAACAAAACAGGACTGCAAATAGATCCAAACAAGACTCAAGAGTAATTGAAGCGTTAGGCAACTTTGTGTTAAGTTCCACATCCCGTAGGATGAGGCCGTACCTGCAGATGCTCCTCATCTAAACATAGTGACTTTCCTGACGTCCGCTACTAGACATGAAGGCAAAAACACGGTGGGCTGGTTGTCACGGTTCTGATAATAACAGGAACTGAAAATAAGCAGCGGTCCCGGTCAATCCGCTGTCTGGCGTTAAGCTCAAAACACATGGCTGGAAATGAACACTGGTCACGCAACATTTACCGTATTTTCCGCCCTATAAGGCGCACCTAAAAACCTAAAATTTTATCAAAAGTCAACAGTGCGCCTTATAGTCCGGTGCGCCTTATATATAGATCAAGTGATGAATTTGTTGATCCAGACTGGTTGTACACAGTGCTCTGCCAAAATGTTTTAGTACGTTTTAGTACGACTAGTAAATTACAAGGTCGCATCGCTTCCCAGCATTACGGTAACTGTAGTCAGGGGGCGTCACCGAATAGCTGTTGTACCCGCGAGGCTATTTCATTTCAAAATAGGCTGCTCCGTTAATGTTTCGAGTAAATCTACGGATCGATATGGAAGGGAAACATAGGTAAGTGGTACCAATGCGTTAGATCGAACTTTAGTCAGTTCTGATCATTTTATAGGAGCTCGTTTGAGAGACGCGATTGTTTACATTTTGCTGAGGCTCATGGGAGATTGCGAGCTGAGGGTCATGTTTTTTTGCGGATGGCTAATGCTATAACGATAGCTGCTATGCGCGCGAGGCTATTTCAGGTCAAAATAGGCTACTCTGTTCATGTTTCGAGTAAATCTACGGATCGATATGGAAGGGAAACATAGGTAAGTAGTACCAATGCGTTAGATCGAACTTTAGTCAGTTCTGATCATTTTATAGGAGCTCGTTTGAGAAACGCGATTGGTTATTGGCTAGTGGGTGCATACCGCAACCCTAGTCAACCTCAGTTTGTTGCAGTAAAGCTTCTATTTTATGCGCCTTATAGTCCGGTGCGCCTTATATATGGACAAAGTTTTAAAATGGGCCGTTCATTGAAGGTGCGCCTTATACCCCGGTGCGCCTAATAGGGCGGAAAGTACGGTACATGTTTTTGCCATTTGTCACAAAGGAACCTTTTAAAAATGGGGGAGTCGTATTTTGTTATCCTCCGTCAACAAGGAGCCTGCTACTTGTAAAAAGATATCAAACCTGACAAGCATAAATGTATCGCTTTACAATTTTTTTTTCCCATGTTGAGCAGAAGCCTTTGCCTTTGTCAAGAGTTTAAAAAAAATGGTACAGTCCTGTTTTCTTTATGAACCAGGAAGTAACCTGATTGACAAAATGATGGCCAAAAAATGCTTTGTAAAAGTTTCACATGAGTTGATTTTTCAAAATTTTATTTTTTGCATCACAATGGAACCTTATATTTTTATCAAAGTGAAAAATATGGTGCAGCCCAGTTTGGTGGAGGTGCCTGTGTTCTCATGAGGGCAAATCTAGTTTACTCTCATTTTCTTTCTAAACTTTTGTATCATTATTATTGTCCATCTCTTTGAAAAGCAAAAGTCAAAGTAAATAACAGGACGATTATGAGTGAGCATAGTGTGTGGTGCAAATTCCAGTTCACCTTTAAAGATGGGGCAGATCTTCCACACGGTGGCCGCCCCCTCCCTTGTGTACTGGCCCAAAGCCAGTTCCATGTAGAACAATGGCATCCCCGCAATGACCAAGAAAAGAATGTAGGGGATCAAAAAAGCTCCTGAAAAAAGCAAAACAGAAATAATTGCATTGGGGGGGGAAAGACAATCAAGTGAGCATAGCACCCTGTGGATGTGTGACATAACGACGTGGAAATGTCACAGTGATTTGGTGGACAATAGAATTAAGGAAATAACGGAACAAGGCCATTCGTGATAATTAGAGGCAACAGGTTGATGTTAGAATGAGCTGGATGTGCTTGTATGTTGGAGAGGTGACCATCTTGACATTCTGGGAACGTCAACATGCGTGCGTGCAAGCAGGAAATGCACAACGCGGCACAACAAGGAAATGATCTCCAGTAATTGGATTTTCCCTCACGTTGCAAACGACACATTATGTAGAGTAATAAATAGCTTTTTGCCGCGGGCTAATATGATTGACAGTCCGGTGGCGGAGCTGAGTACTCTTGGGGGCCACACACACATCATGCTGCCCCCACCCTACCCGATGCAAAGTTGTCAATGTTGAGTCGAGGTAGAAAGAGAAGCACGACGTGTCATTAATGATGAACTTTTAATGGCTCACCCAGCAGCTTTAAGGCTCACTTTTTAACACGCCAATGACTACCTGCAATTAAATCAATAGCTGTCTGTCATTCTAGCTACTGTAGGTCCCATTGGTATCTATCTATCTATCTATCTATCTATCTATCTATCTATCTATCTATCTATCTATCTATCTATCTATCTATCTATCTATCTATCTATCTATCTATCTATCTGTCTGTCTGTCTGTCTGTCTGTCTGTCTGTCTGTCTGTCTGTCTGTCTGTCTGTCTGTCTGTCTGTCTGTCTGTCTGTCTGTCTGTCTGTCTGTCTGTCTGTCTGTCTGTCTGTCCATTTATTTACCACCCATCCATACGTAAGTCTGTCTGTCTGTCCGTACATCAGTCTGTCAAATCAAACCTCTTTATGTCCATTTTTATGCCTTCCTGTTTGCCTTTAAAGACTAAAAGCCGCTCTCTGTCCATTCATCTTTCCTCCATCTGCAGGTCTACTTGTCTGTCTGTCGATCCCAATTATTCAACATTTTTTAAACAGTCTAAGTTGTTTTTTGTCCAGAAGAAAAAAATACACCACCACGTATCTGCGCCAAACCACCATGTACGGCAACTTTTATTTTTATAGGCAAAGTTTTTGCTTTTAGTAAAAGAGATTGTGATACAAGAAAACAGTGAAGCTGTAAAGCCGTCAATCTCGCTCGCGCAGCACGGAGAAACAAATCCTCTTCAGAATTTGAAGCCAACAAAAACAAAGCTTGGTGTTCAACAGGAGGCACATGTCGCTGGTTAAAGATATTTTAAGACATAATGGCCTGAATAAAACACACGCTCAATCCTTCAAGGTGCTTCTCTCTTTCCACTATTTGTTGAGTGAACTGTTTTTATAAGGCAAGCAAAAACCTACAGCATGTACGTTATCATGAGGTGTATATTGCTTGTACGGATTCCTCTTTCCGTCTCACTGCTCATCAATGCCTGAAATGTGAAAATCAACAAGCTGATTGTGAATATTCAGCACCCACATGAGTACATGAGGGTTTGTGTCATGGCTATCACGGAAACATGGCGGGACAACAAGTCTGGTGAGGTGGGACCCCCCTCAGCGTCTCTTCCTACATTCACTTAGAAGACCCGTGGGGGCGGGGTCTGTTTGCTCATCCGGAACAAGTGGTGTCTACAGTGGGAGTGGAGGTGACTGAAATGCTGTGCGTCTCCCTTCAGCCTGCCCAAAGAGTTCCCTCGGATATCGTTCACTACTAAGCACTCAACACTTTTGCAAAAACAGACTGGCGAGAAAGACTAAAAGCATTGTATGGAATGATACACACAGCTCGGCATGTTATTTGAAACTCTTGTCGACCCCCCTGACCAAGAACAGATCCAAATTCTCTTTTGTACCGCAAGCCATGAAAGGATGATTTTTGTTTCCTACGTTATTTCTATTATTGTTATCCATGGATTTTCAATTTGAGTGTTTTACAGGGGGTTATTGTATTAAGAAAAATTACAGTTATGCATCACTAAACGGAATCATTAGTTTTAAATCACTGAAATTGAGTCAAAGTACATTTGGCAAAACGTACTGAAGCACATACTTGATAAAGATGATAAATTATTTCCACTTACATTCCTGAACGTCATTATTAGTTTTAACACACAAACCGAAAGAGTGCGTATTAATGTCAAACAGCCAGCCACGTCTCTATTTGATGACAGGTGCCCTAAGAATTTTTAAATCACTGTGTATGCAAACTCATCATTTGGAAATTAATTTCTGCACCAGATCAGCCCATGGTGCACTATTTATCAATTGCATGCATGGAAAGAGTATGTACTCACCCCCTCCGTTTTTGTAGCACAGGTAAGGGAATCTCCAAACATTCGCCAAGTCGACCGCGAAGCCAATGACCGAGAGCAGAAAGTCAATTTTCTTGCCCCACAACTCCCGCTCCTCCCCGGTGTTGGACCCTGGCAGCCCCGGGGATTGACTGGGCGCTGGAGCGATTGACGAGCTGGTGTACTGCACGCCGTTCTGGTCCTTGACCAACAAGAGCTCGACCTCCTTTTTTTCCACGTTGCATTGTTTGAGCGGGGCGACCGACGAGAGCTTGTTCTCGGGTACAACCTGGATGTTCATCTTTGGAGGGGTGCGCTCTCACGGTCCACTCGGCGCGGTGTGCGGGCGGTGTGCGAGCGGGCGGGTGCTCTCCACGGGGAAAAAAGCCGGCGACACCTTCGCGTACATGGGCTGCGAAGGGCAAAGGAGGTGGGGTAAGGTTAAATCACCGTGCGTAAAAGTTGCGCCATTACGCACGGAGAAAAATACACTTTGCGAGTCTTGTCATTTATAGCTTCTCCTACATACTTTTACAGGACACACATGAATCAATATTCAATAAAGAACTTTTTAATTGCACCAAAACAAGCTACTCAATTCATAAAATCATCCAGAAAAATGTCTCGTAAAGTTTTTGGGGTAAGCCAATAAAAGGTTCGATCGGCGTAAAAGCACGTACGTACGTACGTACTTGGTAACTTAAGTACAAGTCTCCATGACCCGGTGTCGGTCTGCTCTGGATGCGTCTGAAGGGAGCTGGCCCATCCTGAAGAAACTTTTAAGACTCGCCTTCATCCAACCAGAGACGCTAATAAAAAAGAGGGCTGTTTTTTTTTTAACCGGGTTCCCCATCCACGTGATGGGCCATAATTGGCCACTTTGTCTGCACTTTCAACTGGATGCGTTTTTTCTTGAGTTTATTTATTTTGTTGTTGTGCATGAAGAGCTCAAGTTCTCATGAATGCATCATGTGCACTCTGTCAACTCTCTACATTTATTTAGTATAATAAAAGGCCAATGGAAACAAGTCTTTCCCGCTGAACCATATCGCCCTGTCACGTGCACCCAACCTAGAAAGTCAAAAACAATTATTATTTTAAATTATGGTCTTATTAATTGGGTCCTGAACATTTCTATTTACCTTGGCCAGTCCAGGTTTCCACTCCTTGGATTCTAATCATGCCCCCCAGTGTTGACAGGAGGGGCAAATGTCGGCATAGCCCCCCCCACCACACACACACCGCCTCCCTCGCGCAACCCCAAGGACCCTCATTACTGCCCCCTACAGTGTAGGCTTTTCATGCCATTAATTCAGTATATAATTTAATCAAAAAGTAAATCAATTTATTTTGGCACGAATAGTGATCCAAAGATAACGCAACAAAAAGAAAAATGGTTGGTCATTTATTTTATAGAGTGCTTGCTTGAGAAACCAAAAGCAGGGAGGCAGGAATGCAGATTGTACTGAACCAAGATATTTATTTACACAAAAAAAAAAGAAAGAAAACTACTGAGAAAAGCTTCTTTAGGAAAAAAAAAAAAATTGTGGTTAATTTTGTGGGTAATCAAATGGTGTAACCCAATCATGGTGCACTAGCTGAAATTCTAATGATTTGGACAGTTTAAATGAAAGTTTTTTTCACGATTAATTAAGCATAAAAAAATAAATACCCATTCATTTGCTAACCGATTACCTGTTGATTAATCGTTGCCATTCTACTCTTCACAAACTCCCATAGATGCTTCCAACTTTGGTCCTAAACACGATCTTAAAATATTACAACTAAGTTTAGGTAAGGATACAAACACAAATACAGCCTTCGCAAAAAATTGTTTGTATCAGAGTTTTTACTTTGAGTTGTCATTTATCATTACACAAATTCCAACTCCAATTTTGCATGCAAGTAAACTTGCAAAAAAATAATGTTTACATTATCTGTTTCTTCTCTGCACTAAAGTGATCAAATTAGGGTTTTTCTAAGAAGCAGTAAAAGCATTGTGTTCCACACGTAATTCAATTGCACATCAGCTTTTGCCAGGGGGAATGATTTCTATTAGATATGCTTGATCAGTTCATCCCATTAAAGTCAATGACTGTCCTCTTTGCTCTTCGGGGGGTTTGTTTTATAAAAGCCTAATAGGCTCGGTTGTTGTGTTGTGTGGAGATTGATTAACTGCAGTGAAGAGGAGCAGGTAACAAGAAAAGAAGATGACTTCTGTTTGTTTGGCATATTGTGCATCTGGCAGCAGGCATCGGGGTGCAACTCCGACTGGACTGCGCTGACTGAACCCGTAACATTTTCCCGTTGCTGCTTTAAAAGTCAAGTTGATTTCAACTCATCCTTACCTCGATCGCACTCCTCGGTCTGTCTGTCCCGTTCTTAAGGTTTAGTCGCTTGGCTTGTTGACCTTCAAGATGAGAAGGTAATGAAACGAGACGTAGCCTCGCAGAAGTCACACCATGAACCTCTGGTGCATCCAGCTACAGTCACAACCTTCTGCCTTTTACCGTATTGACCCACATCGTGCGTGAGGAGTATCCTTACTTGCACGCAAAAGAGGATTTTGGAGTGTCTGTGGGATTTTATACTCCATACATGGAGAAGCTACTTCCTCTCAAGTATTGGCGTTCTTTCCCAGACTATTCAGATAATTAACTCAGAATCCTTGAGAGATGACGATTGAGAGCGAACACATTTTTCCCAATCGTTGATTGTTCTGGATATTGACTAAAAGGTGCGTTGGGAGAATTTTGTCCGCCAAACCGATCTTCCTTGGATATCTGTTGAGATCAAGTCCAGATCTTGGTCATGGTAGTCCATAAGGGGGAGTTGAAAATGTGCATTAGAATAAAGTTGTAGATAAAGAAATGTAATTTCACTTTTATGGCGGATGCGACTGGTACTCCAGAGCGACTTTTAGTCCGAAAAATACGGTACTGATTGCACCTATTATCATAAATTTGCAAATGTTAATCTAATATT
The DNA here is from genome assembly GCF_033458585.1 of Syngnathus typhle. Classification (NCBI taxonomy): domain Eukaryota; kingdom Metazoa; phylum Chordata; class Actinopteri; order Syngnathiformes; family Syngnathidae; genus Syngnathus; species Syngnathus typhle. Next base: position 19,248,187 of record NC_083741.1, read on the forward strand.
TCATTTATGTTCTATTGCATGCATTTTTGGATTCTTGGGATTTTTCATTTGAGGATTTAATGCTAACAGTCAGTAGTTGTGATTGAATTTGTGTGCCTTTTTACATAATATTTAGTTTACGTAACCTGCCAACGTTAAAAGCAAGGTAAGCCAAATTGTGATTTACCGTTTCACGCTGCCAATACACATAACCACTGATGAGTCCGTTGATGCCCTTCGTCCAAAGAACAAGTGAACCAATCAAACAATTGTGAACCACCCAAAGCACAGGGGCAAGAAAATAAACCTCTTGTGCAGCTAGCACCGTCACACCACTGACGTTTCATGCGGATCTGCCCTGCCCGAGACCTTCACTGTTTGGACAAGCCATCACGCAGGAAATGGGGAACAATCACTTCACTGAGAGAATTATGTTGGGAGAGAATCAACAAGGTGTCATCTGGCACGATAAGGAAACCTAACAATGAGGTCTGGAGGAACTCCCTGATGAGCCCTACCAAACAGTTGCCAGAGACCAAGACCTCAGGAGTAAAGGGGGATTTTCATGAGGCCTGTGTTCTAAATTGGACACAAAATAATAATATTAAAACACGGCACACTGGCTTTTGCCTTCGGGGGACAAAAAAAAGGAAACTGGCATTAATTCCAGGGAGAGATGATCCCTGGATGTCATCGACATTTATTGACAAAGCGTTGGTAAGCTAATGAGGTATGCTAAATTGCTAGGCTTGATTGTAACCTGCTAAAACAAGCACTTTGGTACCAAAGGTAGCACTAAACCAGTCAAAGTTCATTTACAATGGTGTGAACAGCTTGCCCTACAAAACCTGCTACATTTGCTTGCCATTCACAGGCTATAAACATCAAAGTTGATCAAATTTGCTAACAAGCTGCTAATCTCTGAGGTGACATGCAAACAGAAAGTAAACAATATTACCCTAAACTTGTCGGCATGTTGATACGGTTTGCATTACAAACATCAACCCAGGATTTTCCTATCATGTTTATATTACATAAAAAGATCTTTAACAACTCTATGACAATATTTTACATGCATATGCTCAGCTAATATTAGCAAAATGTTTTTATGGATTTCGTTAACGTCTGTGCGTGTTTTAGAGACTTCATCCTGTTTTCATAAAAAAGAATGATCCATTCCAAGGACATAGAGCACATATAATAACAGTTTGTTCCTGTTCCTGCAACTTTCCCTTGAAAATACCCACCCTAGTGGAATGTAATGTTTTCATGATGACATCCTGATTTTATATCATAATGCAGTTAAACCTCCCAAAATTTACTTCACACTTTTTCAGTTCACTACTAATAATAAATCTTAAACATCAGCCTTTCCTTCCCCTGCAACATCCTGACAGAGAGCTGCCACACCCACTTGAGACGTCTCACTGAGCTCAAGTCTTGATGTGAAACTTTTGAAGCCTCTTCTTACTGAATTCCAAATTGTGCCACTTTTGACATTTCATTTGAAAATCAGTATATCGTATTTTCGGGACTATAAGGCGCACCTAAAAACCTAAAATCTTCTCAAAAGCCGACAGTGCGCCTTATAGTCCAGTGCGCCTTATACATGGACTAAATTCCTAAATTCAAACTGGCCCGAAGCATTGTGTCATGAAATCAAGCATAAGTGGCCTGCTGAAGACTATGAATCATGAATCAAAAAGACTATGGATCATTATTTTGTGATTATAAAGTCATTTGTTGCATCTGAAGTTGAAATAAAAAAGATAAAATGGAGAATGATTTGATTTGGATTAAAAATCTGACATAATGCATTAATGGTGCGCCTTCTAGTCCGGTGCGCCTTATATAATGATTACGTTTTAAAATGGGCCATTCATCGAAGGTGCGCCTTACAGTCCGGTGCGCCTTATAGTCCGGAAATTACGGTTAATGAATTCTAGTGCTTAGCAAAAACTTAACAATCCCTATTTCTTCTGACCTTTACTCGCCGGGCCGGCCCATTGTCTTCGCCATGCGTTCGATACCCGTGTGCGGCGTGGGCTCCTAACTGAGGCTGCATGCTTGCTCAGCCAGGTCCTGCCACCAAATCACATTAGTGGGTGCATATCTCCCACAATCTGCTGCGACAGGATCAGCCCCCAGGCGCTGCTGAAATGGATACAGCAATATACAATGTAAGAGGGAGGATGGCTAAGGGTGTGCGTATGTGCGCCTGCATGCGTGTTAGTGAGAGGGTGGGGGTAGGGTGGGGGGGCACACAGGACCAAGTGACCAGCGTCTTTAAAAGGGACAAGAGGCACGTGCCTCCATTGATCTCATCATCTTGGATCCAAATGAAATGAGACGCTTTGAAAAGGTTAAATCCAATTGAAGGGTGGAATTCACAAGTTTGTTTTAGCGGTGGGGCTTTTAATAAAGCCGCCAGCCCCAAAATCATTTATCTCGCTGGTGCACGTGCAAAGGACATGCACAGTGAAACGTGGACCCAACGTTATGTGTAGAATCATTGGATTTTAAATGTACACTGTATTGAATATTCACAGGACATTGGTGATGTGAAAATGAAGCTTCAAATTTGCTTCATGAACCAGTTTTTGTATTTTATGACCCTTCTAGATGGCAGTCTTTTTTCATAATTGGGATATAAGGGCACTGACTTATCTTTTCTTAAATCCATTTACTTAAACCAAAGAGTTCCAACCAACTGGTTCGTGAAGCATATTTGAAGCTTCATTTCAGATGGATAAGGCATCAGATCAATAGTGATGCTTAGTTACAATCTGCAACACATCACATTACAGTGCTGCTGTCTTGATTGGGTATTCATTCTTGTTTATTTGATGGGAAAACTACATTTTTCAATATTCTTATTGATTGATGGACATTTATTGTATATCTGTTAAAATAAATGGGAAATAGGAGGAAGGGGGGGCATCAAAAAGAGGGGTGTGTTTATTTTATTATTCTCTTAAATTGTTAGGGAAAGGGAGGAGCCACAAGAAGGTATTTATTTGCTATAATCTTTATATATTGATGGATAAAAGGAGAAGTCACTCATAACTCGTTCAATGTTTTTATTTTTAGTACAATCACAATGAAATGTCACAATTGCACATTTTCATGTGTTCACAATATAAACATTTGTTGTAACATTGAAATGAAGATCGTGTCTTTCGGAGTACAGTAATATCATGTTTGAAGAGGGCTCTACAAATATAAAGAAAACCAAGCGAGATGACTGCTGCCACCGTGTGGTAACTCGTTGAATGACAGAGCTCATTAAGTCAATGTGTGCCTCATTACAAAAGTTTTTTGTGTGCAAAACATTAATTACACAAATATTCTTGTTTTACTTTCAAAATTTGCAAAGTCGACAAAACAACAGAAAACACAACTGTTTGTTCGTGTGAACGCCCTGTGGAATACACTCCTTGGCTTTTTGCTCACAAATTGCCCTATTTTATTTGCGCTGGAGTTGACTTAGTGCTGTCTCAGCAAGTCGAGCGGGGATGCAAATAAACAGAACATGCAAAGCAAAAGCTCTGGCTAATTATACAGCTGTCTTACAAAGGTCCCTGTCCCTGAGTACACACATACAACATCTGCTAGCTTGAAAATCTAATAAAGCTTCGTGTAGACTAATTACACTGAAACCCTTTGCCTCTATGTAAAACAAAGGAAGGTGTGGGCACGGTAAATTCAAAAGAAAGTCACATAAGGTGGAAAGCACACAAGGAATAATGCACAGAGCAAGCCAAAGCACAATAATTAACAGTTAAAAACACCAAACACTGATTTTTTTTTTTATTTGTTGTCTTTTGAGGGTGAACACAACAAATGGATTTATTTTATTTGTAATAATTATTTTGAATTTGCTTATCAAATTATTAGATACAATTATTCAAATCAAAATCTTTTCTATATTTATATTGGTTCCTTATTCGAGTAAAAGTCGCAGTACCAAATTTCAGGTTTCGAAGTAAAGTAGGCTAAAGGCTGAAAACAAACCTCAGTTTTGCTTAGTTTGGTAGCAAACAGTGGGAAGAAAAATGGCCAAGATAGCTAAAATACTGGCTTCAAACCAGCATGGTTCACTTTCTGTGTCTTTTCAGGATTTTGTTCTTGAGACATTTTTTTGTCTGTCTACTGGTGACTTAACTTCTTGTCTCTGCCACTTTTTGTGCCCTAAGAAATTCAAGGACAAAACAAAGCAAGTACAAGAAAAGGGGGAGTGTTGTGACCAAACACATTTTTGACAGGTGCTCCAAAACGCATGGAATTAGTGTCTGCCCTCCAAGGCACTACTAAGACTGAAAAGAAAAGCGTTTTAAAAATGTCCATTAAAAAAAAGCAAGCGACATGACCTGCGACGTGGTTCTTGCGACCAAAAGGAGCGGACCACAAATTGGGTTAGTCGTCCTTCTTGTCCGAGATGCTGTCTTCCTGATTCTCTCCCGCACCGCTCAGCTCCAGCTCGCCCGGCGTGGCCTCCTGGATTGCCTGATACCTCTGAAGCTCCAGATAGGTGGTAAAGAGCTTGGCGTACTCCGGGTGGCTTGTGGCAAAGCTTTGAAATTCACCTGAGGGATCCCCAAAAAATATTTTCTAATTTATTTGCGGACTTGTCACGAAATGCCAAATGGAAGGACTATTTTCAGAGTAAGTCAAGACTGGAAAATTTGATTTTTGGTGGACATTGCTGCCATCTGGAGGACACATTTTCACACACATTTGCACCTAAAGACAATTTTTTTAAATACATAAATCAACCCCACGTGGTCATGGGTTCTGCATTTTGTATTGTTTGAATGTCATCTGGTGACATCTTGGTGTCAGGGATCTACGTTGGAGTGAGTTGATTTATTCTTTAAAACATCAGTAGATCTTTCACACATCTTGTAGACAATTAATTAAACTTTTTGTGGGGTGTCATTTAATTGGGTTATTTTGCGACAGCGCTCAGTTTCTATCCACCGTAAAACTGCAATGATTCACTATATTGCAAAATTTTACTAAACACATTTAGTATTTAAAACAACCACCCAACTTTGTCTCGCTAGAAATAAGAAACGCCAAAGATGGGCTAAGAAATAGCATCTACGTAGCGGCGTTATGCTTTAAGTGACAGAAAATCGCACAAACGGTGCAGCAACACATATAGACAGACAATATAAAAATATTCACCTATTGCAACGAATTAAACTCATATTATATTCCAGAAGTGATAAACGTGGCGTACTCACTGAATGTGATAAACCCCGAGGCGTCGGCGTCAATTTCCTTGAAAAGTTTGACCATGTTGAGATCAGACACGCCCAAAGCGGAGCGCAGCAGTGCCGTGAACTCCTCCCGGGTGATTTTCTCATCCTCGTCAGTGTCAAACAGCTAAAACAAGACGACATATTTGAATGATACGCCTGTGCAGGTAAACATACCACAAAGTTTCTCCTGTGCAAGTTCATCTTGAAAGTGAAACTTTGTAATAGCATTCTATTGTTTTTTGCAGTCCTTTTCCGAAACCACATTTGTTGTCCTGGTCAGGGGTAAATTGACTCCGAGACTGACTCCCAAGACTCCCAAGGCGCTCGGCAGCAGACACAGATTATTACCGTGACATGATCCAAATGTCTTTGAATGCGGCTGTCTGCTTCCATTTCACAGCAGAGCCACAAACTCGGCTTTCAGTCGTCTCAGTTTATCTACGCTTCTCTAACATCAGTGGAATAACGTACAGTCGTCATTTTAGATCGCAAAATGAACATACCCGGAAAGCCATACGGAGCACTTCGTCAGTGTTAGCAGGTCGACACAAGATGGTCACGCCGATGACATATTCTCTGAAATCTATGGTGCCATCGCCATTCTGTGAAAGAACCATACACATGAAAGTAGAGATGAGCCAGTAAATTATTTTAATATCATTTACTTTATCTGGTCTGGGCAAAGCATATTTCAGGGAGACAGTGCCCCTGTGGCCCCCCCTTCTAGCTCTGCCATTGCCGCATACCAATAGATTGACTTGTCCACCTAGTGTGAAACACCAAAAATTTGACCTGCCTATTTGAGTATGATGACAAAAGCATAGGTGGAAATTGTGCCATATGTCTTGTGAATAATTCAAAATGTATTACAAAGATATGAATTGTTATACCCGGTCAAAGAGCGCAAAGAGTTCCTTCAGGGCAGGGTTAATGGGGAGCTTTAGAAAGCTGGCAAACTCCTTGATAGTGATGCGTCCGCCTTTACAGGAAGTGGCCATGGCAGCAAAACTGTCCAATTCTTTCCTCACGTTGTCCCATTTGATACTACAAAAAAAAAAAAGACAGCAGGTTCATGATGTGTCAGTTCAAAGCCAAGCTGCTAATCGTCCTACTTGAGTTTTCGACTGATTTTGGTGAATTCAACCAGGCCGGCTTCCATTGGCAGCGTCAACTCGCCGGCCGAGATCATCAGACGGCAGTCCTCGTAGGTGTGGTCCGTCACGGGAACGCCCAAAGCCCTGCAGGCGTCGTTTAGCACGATACGTACAAAAAAATCCCAGTTGGACTCACTGCATATGTTTTTTTACCCACTTGGCCATGATGTCTCTCACTTTGCTGGCGAGCAAAGCAGGGCTTTTTTTCTCTTCTTCCGTGGGAATGTGAGGAGGCAGAAACTAAAGAACACAAGATGACGGTGACACAATATCAACATTTTGACAGTAGTCATCCACATATTTATTATAGAAAACTTAATTTTGCAGGAAGTCATACAATGAATTTTTCTATTTGTTCGGCATGCTCTTTGTCTATCATGTTTAAAACAAACGTTGAAGCCTTATTTACCTCGATCTCCACCGTGGTGTACAGCTGACACAGTGTTAGAAGTAGCAATGTCCTCCTGCACACGGTTTAATCAGTAGGTGTCATGAAATGCATCAAATCAAGGAATTATTTTATGTGCACGGTTGTTATTTGATAAGGAAAGATGATTTGGTGTGATGAGCACACTTACGAACTGAAACCCTGCCAAGTCCATGTTACTGTGTCCTGGAAAAGCACACGTATGTTCAGTTGACGCACGGTTAGGGACGCACACAGATCCGTATGTCGCAACTTACTATTTTATTCGGATATCTCAGAATGATGGGCTGCACGGGTACACCTGGAATAAAGGCACCTATAGGAAAGAATGCAAGAAAAGAAAAAAAGTCAACATTTCTGGAGATTTTTTTTCATGGATTTTACATTGCCAAAATATTTTCCCTGCATACTCATAATTCACTATTTCACCATTTTGACGTATCTTGGTGCCATGGAACTATGTTGAAGTGATCTGATTAGTTATAAGTAGTGTTTAGCTGCGATCTATATTAAATAGCTTTTCAGGAGGTGTCAATTACGTACGGATTTTTACAAATTAGTCTAATCTTGGCTTCAGCCTTCCTGAATGCTTTCCTTCCCCTTCCTCTCAAATTCCAACAACAAGCATTCCTCGGTCCAATAATTATAACTTCTTATAAGTACATCTTGGGGTCTAATCCAGGGTGCATCAGAGGTTACAGCTCGCCAGTAAACTTAATGAAAACAGGAAAAAGGAGGGATGATTTGAATACTTTACCTAGTTTAAATGTGATGAGACACGAACGATTTGTACACGTCCCCTCAGGAAATATCAAAACCTGAGGAACAAATCAGTAAATCAAAAAACATATTCAACCAGCTTCTATGTCAAACTCTTAAATTGGTGTATTTTTTTTTTTCTTTGATACCTGCGGCCAGAGACCTCCTGATTTGGCTCTGCCAACAATCTCTTGGATGGTGTTCCTCCTTGAGTCAGGGTCTTTTCTGGACACCAGTACTGGCTGGAGGCAGCGTACGAACCCTGCGAGAAAAGATAAAAGAAAACAAAAGAGGTGCCATGGCTGCTCCATAAACATCTTACATCCCAAAAGCGAATATAATATAATATAATATAATATAATATAATATAATATAATATAATATAATATAATATAATATAATATAATATAATATAATATAATATAATATAATATAATATAATATAATATAATATAATATAATAAAAACAAAAGTGTCTCACTGCCAAATATGGGCGTGGCCAGGTTCTCCACACGGGACACAGTGGAAGGCAGGCCCGCCATGATGCACACTATGCCATCGAAGAAAGTGGAGTGGGGGGCCACAGCCAGAATGGGGGCCTCAGCGCTGCCCACTTGTTTGCCCTTCACGACCACCCGGAAGCCCATGCAAAAATAGTAGGCTCTCCCCAGGGCGGCCATCACGCTCTGACACATCAGCCTGCGGATGGCGCGAATTTTTGTTTAGCATCCAAAGAGTGAAGTCTACAAGGGTCTTTTTTTTTTTTTTTAATTTCCAAAGTCTTTGCAATGAGGGTTGCAAAACATTGTACAACTTAAGCCTGCAACCACTTTCGACTTCCGTCCTTCACTTCCTCATTGCTAAAGTCAACTGCTTCGACCGTTCCCATTCTGTTTGACTACGGCAATCAGATAATGGAGGAATTAAAAAATAAACAGTGCAAGAACCCAAACGGTTTATGGTACTCACTGCCCGTGTTCTAGGAAGTCAGCTAAAGTAACACTGCTGGTGCAGATATGATCTCCCCCCCCACCCCAAAAAGAAAAGCACTTAATACAAACAATGTCAATATCTATTTGTTTTGATGATACGCTGCTTTGCCTGGCGGGCATTTTTGGTTTGGAAGGCAAATCCGAGAACAAGCTCGTAAAATTCAGTACATCCTCTAATGATTAACAACACAGATTTTTTATACACTACCAAAGTTTTAAATGACCATTTGAGACTACAAAATGACTTTTTATAAATATTACAAAAGGATTATTTCAACAACTGGAATGTAATGTAATGCGAGACAGGAAGAGTTCATCACTCTTTTGATCATTTGTGTTGTCACTGATGGTGTAATGTGTCATGTATTCAGTTCCTAATCAGTGACGGTGTGAAAATAAGAGCGAAAGGCTCTCTGTCTCTCCAATACCGGGAAATACGATCAGCCCGAGGGGTGTGTCTGCTTTTTCTCAGTCAGCATGATACGCCTCAAGTTCTCATAACCCTGAACAGGAGGAGCGGTATAGAAAATGCATTTGCGTTGATATTGTTATTGTGCAGGACAGCGGTTTAAATGAGTTGCTATCATACTGAATGTTGTTTGCCTATTGCCGTAATCCTAATTTCCGTCTATAAATGTACAGTAAGCCCCTGTGTATCATCGGGGATACCTTCCAGACCTACTCTGAATAATGTGAAAAGTAATAATATAGAGACACTTCATTGGGTTATAGGTTATCCATGTCATGGTCATAGATGCTAGCTTTGTGCTGATAGCTACTGTTGGGAATATAAAGCTTCAAATTGCTTCATGAACCAATTGTTGTATTTTGGGACTCTTCTACATGGCACATTGGGCTGAAAGTACACTGACCTGCTATTTCTTAAATCACTCAATTTAAACCAACAGTGCCATGTAGAGGAGTCACTAAACTGGTTCATGAAGCAAATTTGAAGCTTCATTTTCATACCACTAATGATAACATCCACATGGTACTTTTCCTTTTTGGCCCGAATGAGTAAATTGAGTTCCAAACTTGGTCAACAAATTACATTTGTAAGTATCTGCTTTCTTTCCCTCAACCATTAACCAGGTTACCTTCTCCATCCTGTCATTGGTGCCACTGCTCCCTTCAGAGGATGCTTGAAGGTGATGATGACAGCCACTGGCCAGGTCACCATGAGGACCAATGAGATGAGGATAGCTCGGAGAGGAACCAGGATGATTCCCTGGAGGACACACTGCACAAACACAGTAATAGTTGTGTCAGGAAAGACACATTCCATATTTACATTCCATGCGTCAAATCCAGACCAATAAGCAGCACATAAGGGCTCTTATTGTTCTGGCTGTGCACGCTGCAAAGCAGATTACAGAGGCCGGAGGGGACATGCAATCAATCCCACACATGTGGCCACGCTTTTAATTCTACTTTGCATTGATACTAATGCGCCATTGTCACTCACTTTGATTATGGTGGCCTTGGACAGTTTGGTGTCCTGCACAAAAGGGTTGATGACAGCAGGCAGGAGCAGTGATTGCTGCCTCGGCAGGGCGAAGACGCGTTCAGACGGCATTGCAAGGCAGGAAAAAGATGCACGGTGCAGTTACAGGAGCAGCTTCATGTTATCATTTCACTTCCGCGTCGGAGGGCCTCATCTACCGCTTTCTTTTTTTCTTCTCCTTTTGCCTATTGCACACGGAAAACCTCAGCGTTCATGCTAGCAAAACAGACAGCCGAAGCCATCCCGGAAGTGACCCAACTCAACTCCGCCTCCTCTACTTCACCGATTTGACAGCTTGTTAAACAAATTAAAAAAGATATATATTCAATAGTTTTTTTTTTAATAATTAGTTGTAACATTTTACATTATAAACGAAAACTTAAAAATAAATTAGTAACTAGGGTGAAAGACGTTTCACGAAAAATTATTCATCAATGTTACCCTATGATACATTTAGTTTTAGGGTTAGGGTTAGGGTTAGGGTTAGGGTTAGGGTTTCTCTCTGCTTTGGAAATGCACTCGTACTCGTAAACCGTGGGAGTACATTTGCAGATTCATTGTGAATAATGTCTCATGTAACTTCGAGTATACTTTGCAGAATGTAAGTTTTGGCTTTTTAAAGTGTGACAACAAAACAAAACAACTAAAAACTAAACTAAAAACTAAAAAAAATCTCATTATAATTCTAACAAAGTCTCATATTCACAAATGTAAACTCGCAAAGGTTAAACCAATTTTTGTGCGTATATGTGCTAAAGAAATGATTACTGTTAATAAAAAAGAAAAGAAAAAGAGAAACACGTTTGTTGTACTGTACTAAAATTTCCACAAGGTGGGGCAGTTTTATGTATTTAAAAAAGTATTAAACAGCATAAATGGTTGTGGTCAAAGGTTTTGGGACAGATTTTCAGTTTCTGCCATCTTCGGTTTGGTTTATTGTATATATAAATCACATCCGTCTCACATCATTACCTTATAATGACCATCTTTATTAACGACAGTAAAAAAGTGCACAAGCATGGCAACCAAGACCAAAAAAAAACTACCACTGTATCAACAAGTTGAGTGTAAAACAAATAGATTTTTTTTGCAATACTACAGCGGTACTTTTGTCACGATTTTATCATGCAGCAAACAAGACCTAAACGGCCAACCTGTGCCTTCAGTCCCTCCGTACCAAACTAAAACCTCAAAGCTTCTACAAAGTGCTAAACAAGAGGAAATTAATGGCTGTCTAAACATATTCCTGGAAACTCCCCCACTTCAGACATTACACAGAATATAAAAATGCATGTATCTACAAACGAGTGTCAAATTAAAAGATCACAACTATTTGTTGCGTAAACATATCCTTCAGTTTGACACTCCATTGCGTGCATTTTCTTAAGAAAGTTTCTAAAGCACCATATTCGGTCACAGAGATTGTGCAAAAGTCTTTTTTTTCTTAAAATGTAGTGCACAACCACAAGCAAATCAACTATAGTCAAATACATTTCTTATAAAAACTACTTTATCTCAGCCAAAAGTGGAATCCTCATACCGTTTACAACAAGATCATCACGGTAAAAAAAAAAAAGTGTTCATTTTAGTGTGGACATACCTGATGTCGCTGTTAAAAAACTGGATTAAAACCAAATAACTATACAAAAGAAAGAGTACAAGACGTAGTAAATGTGCATGGGCTTGACAAATGAAACGTCACACATTAAAACCTAGCTGTGTTTTGCTGTATAGAAAGTCCAATGGAGGCTTCCGAGGCAGGATTAAAAGGTAGCGTGCGCCGCAGCGGCCTCGGGTCGAGTATGATAAAGTGTTTGGCATTGTCCTCATCACAGGTGATGTGCTCAACAGCCGAGCCAGTCCTTTGTGACTTCGCCCAACTTGACGATCTTCAAGCTGCTGTCCTCCAGTTTGAAATAGTGGTTGCCTTTGAAGAAGTAGCTGTAATCTAGTAAAGATGAGCAAAGAGCACAAAATACTGAAAAATGTACACACTCCATAAAGAGACTTGCTTATATTGCTCATAAACTGCATTCATTTTAAATATGAAATACAATTTAGAGCATTTAGAGCTTCAGATGGATCTGTTTTGACGTTGGCCCACTTTACTGCTTGATGCATAGTGGCCACACTTGTTAAGGCTTCTCCAAATGTTGCAGACAGGAGCTCGTCTGTCCTGCTGCACAGACTCACTTTTATAAAGATTAGCAAAGCCGCAATGGAAAAAAAACCTTGGTCACATGTCGCTGGCAAAACATTCCCATTCAGAAGGGAGGCCCATGGTGGTTTTCACCGATGTCCATTCCTGAAACTTACCCTGCCTGTATTGCTTTTATCCTGTCCTGTTAACATTACATATAGTTTAGTTGACTTCTACATTGTCTACTGCTTTAAGTACTGAATTGGTCGTGTAGTCATAATTGGGTCATCATTGCATCCAGAATGGATTTGCAGACACCATGTCTTATGTCACCTGAAGGTATTTGGTGAAAGTAGGAATATCCCCCAATTATTTTTTGGGGTAGCTTCACTTTATCTAATGACACTTAACTACACGTAAAGTAAACACCAGGGGAGAAAATCATCAATTACCAATTCCGCTGAGACTGAAGGCAGCATCAACGCCATCTGGGATGCCATTCCAAGCTTCAGCAATAACTTTGGGGAAACCGCTGTCCATCGTCTTTGTATTTTCATCATATCTGCAAGTCACAAGTTCATTTCGCAAAAACAATTAGGAAATCAAAGTCATTTGACAAATAAATTGTTCCTCACCTCCAGAATTGCTCCCCAGCGAAGAGGTAAGTCTTCTTGTTCTTCCTAAAGCTGAAAGCGGCATCAATCTGTTCCAGGTCGGCTGGCAGGCCAAGACTGTCAAGTCTCTTGGGGTAGCCTCTATCCAATTCGTCCGCCTTGTACACCCACAATTGATTGCCTGGATGACAAAAGCACAACGATAGCTAAAAAATAACCAACTATGTACATAGCCCGTTGGGCATCAACACAAAATGGATGACAACACAAGATGAGTGTAGCTTCTCCAATGAGGAGATTTAACCATCCCAAAATAATAACAATCTATATTGTTGAACAAGGAAATTGAGTCAAAATCCCTAATTAACATAAAATTCACAATATTACTTGATTGGTACCTATAGCCAGACTAGGCATGTTTTTACAGCAGACACATATTATGTAAAGGTCATCCTAGTCCAAGGACATTATTATTTCATTTAGTTTAGTCAAGCCCAAAGAATGTTTGAAGAACCACTAATAATTGGCACATGGGATATCCCCACCAACAATTCCAGAAAATGGAAATGGCTGACGATTTAAAAGCAAAGTCATCCAAGTGGTTAAGGAGCAAAGACAAGTATTTGTTTCTAATGAAAAAAAGAAAAATTCCAACAATCAGCATCTTTATTCATCAAACCTGAAAAGAAGACTGTTTTCTCCTCCACTGGGTTTTCATAGACGGCGTCTATCTTGCTGGGCAAGTCAGGCCAGTAGGTGGCCACCAGCATGGGTCCATTGGGCTTGCTTCTGAAGCTTACTGACCTGAACAGGAACCTGGCACAAAGACAAGAGGTAAAACGAGGGCGGGAGGTGAGGGTGGGCTAAGAGTACAGAGTTGAAAAAGGGGGTGGGCGGCTTGTTCGACTTGTGGTCGCATCAGCCCACAAAGGCGTGATTCACGAGCATCTGGTTCCCGTTAAGACCCGAGGCTGCGCCAGTGGAACAAGACCCTTCTTGCCCGGATTTGCAATACAGCTACGCAACAACAACGGCCGCTTAACAAACGCTTTTCCACTGACCCAGTTTTCAAAAGGAAAATGGAATGCCAGTTTTTTTTAAGCAGAGGAAGAATTACCAAATCAAAATGAGAAATACAGCCATCAATGCTGATCTAACTTTGCTCTTAATGAATCTGTCTGCAAGTTCCTAAAGATCTCCATTGTTTTTAGTGTGACAGTAATACTCTGACTTTCCAGAACTCAGTAAAAAACACAAAATACAATCCATCTATGATTTTAAATAACCTTAGAACTGTGCATGAAACAAGTATAAATTACACCAATAAAAGCAAGGGATGAGCATAAAACTAGAGAAGGAGTAAACACGGGTTGAGTGGCCAGCTAAAAAATATTTTACTGCACTTTGAATAATAAACATGTCGAAACTGCAAGAGATAAGATCTTTATATGTCTAACGGTTGCTTAGTATGAGAGAAAAATGCACAAACAGGATATGTACACTCAAGAAATAAATATGGTTAGGCTATCAGACTGTTAAACCTTAAAAAATCAGCTTGGACGTTTCAGCATTATGAGTCACAGGGAATCAGGTTTCAGCACAGCTTGATTTCCAAACAATGAGCCAACGATTTTGAGGCCTACAAAGAATTTGATCCTCTGTAAATGTAGTGAAATAAAAGCGAATTTTCCGAGTTGGATTCTGGTTTGATTCAAACTCAAGTTTGTCCAAGAGAAAAACTTAATTCCTCGGTCAGGCTGTCTTATTTTCTCCAGAGAGTAGTAGGTATCAACGTAAGTACATATCAAAGCTTGTATTCACTTTGGCATCCCCAAAATAATTCTTCGTCAGCCAAACGCTCAACCGCTAGCACAATTTTCAAGAAGACTGATGCACAAACAGCATGAGTAATTGCTTACACAGCGGTTCGTGCGTAGCAATGTACACAACTATTTGTATTGTAAGCTGTTTTTAGTTTGAACGCGTAACATAAAAAACACCAGCTTCAAGTGGTTGGACTTACCATTTCTCGTAAACAAATAGTGTTAGCATTAGATCTTCATAAGATTTTAAAGTAGCAGAGAGAACAGTAGCTGTTGAAAAGAATCATAATAGACAACAATAAAAACTCGCTCAAATCTACATATTCACAATGTTAGGCTATTAGATGGAGCAGAATGAGAAGGTGCAGTGTTTGTAGCAACTAGTGATGGCAAATGAAGCTTCAAGATGATTCATGAACCACTTGTTGTAATTTAACACTACTGGTTCATGAAGCATCTTGAAGCTTCATTTTCCCATCACCAAATCTGGTGACAGGGATCCAACTTGTACCAAAATAATGTTACATATTTTATTTCGTTTACCTGTCTTTAAAGAAGAAAGTCTCTCCTCTAATTTGGGCAACAGCATCAAAAGTAATGGGCTCCTTACAGATGTCCATGGGGGTAACGGGTCCCTGGGTTGGTGGTAGAGGCTTGTCAGTAGGAATGCCTGGAAATAGAACAGACCTTTGTCATTCCTTAGGCTGTTTTAAAATCAATTTATGATTATATGGCATTTGGTTCCCACCATATAGCTCCTGGATGCCCTTGATATCATCGTTAGAGAGTCTGAAGTCTTTGGTGTAGGTGTAAATGGGGGCCATCAGTGCACCAGTGTCTTCAGAGTGCTCCAAACCAAGGGCATGGCCAAATTCATGAGCAGCCACCAGGAATAAACTGTAACCTGAAAACAATTTGTGTGATCAAATAAGTAATATATAATATTGAGTGATACGATATGCATTGGTTGGTTACTACCTTGGGCTGGGCAGAAACCCCACTTGCGGTCATCATCGTAACTCTTGGTCGTACCGCACCACATCTTGCCATCACTGCGCCCAGACGTGGTGCAGGAGTCATAGGTGTCTCCCAGGAAGGTGAAGGGGAAGACACAGGGACCCCCTTCACTGTTGCCTCCCACGGTTGACATGGCTGCAAAAAAATTACCATTTGAATAATGCTTATGAGAACCACAAACTCGTGTGTTATGACACTAACAACGGAGAACATGACACGATGTACATGTGAAGCAGAAGAACATGTAAACAAAACACAGGAAGGTCTCGAGTTGGGATTCAAACCTGGAACTACAAAACCATGAGGCAGACTAACCACAGCTAAAAACAGATATACATAACATAACATAACATAACATAACATAACATAACATAACATAACATAACATAACATAACATAACATAACATAACATAACATAACATAACATAACATAACATAACATAACATAACATAACATAACATAACATAACATAACAAATATTTGAGTGGAGAACTTTCTCATAGCTGAAACAAGCTTGGAAACCAGAAGCCTCTCACTTCAAGTGCTAACCACACAGAATCCCAGTGGTCATACTTCTCTATCATAAAATAGAGCACATAAAAATACTTTCACATGGCTTTGGTAGACCATGAACAAGACCGGAAACCCTCAAATGAATCTTCCCTGGAGAGGAGAACACCCATCAGGGCGATCAACACTTCACAGTCCTGTAAACAAAACCGATAAAATCCAAAAGAACCACCGACCGGTTTCGGGGCAGAAGCCGTAGGTTTTGTCCTGGTCGTAGTTCTCGGTTGTGGCACACCAGCGATAGCCGTCATCTCTTCCTATGGTGGTGCAGCTGTCATACTTGTCGCCTTGGAAGGTGAATGGAAATTTGCACGGAGTGCCTTCGGCATTTCCACCCAGGGTGAAGAGCACTGCAATGTCACGGTTGAGACAAACAAAGCGTTAAACCGGGTACGGTATATTTCAACAATCAGGCACAATTTTCCCTTCATTACATGTTTGACAATTTCCTAAAGTGGAGCAAACATTTTGGAAAGAAAATGAGTCCCCTACAAAACCACATAAAAAAGTTATTTCCTGGCAAAGTCTCACATCTACTTTCTTTCAGTACATAAACAACAGATGTCATTCATTAGGTCTCTCGGGCCATGACTTACATTCGTGAGGACAGAAGCCATATTTGCCATCGTCGTCAAAGTTGTAAGTGGTAGAGCACCACAAGAATCCGTCGTCGCGGCCTTGAGATGTGCAGCTGGTGTACTCGGTCCCCTGGAACAGGAAGGGGAATTTGCAGAACTCTCCGTCCGCATTCCCGAACTTCACCTTTACCACTGTTTGAAAAAGAATCAAAGGATTCAACTGCCTGAAACTCATTCGGGTCACCTGTTTCAAAAGAGAATGCACAACTTTGGCAAAGATCTACCTTGGCCATCTCCGAGCGTCCACTGCTCGTCGTCGTCAAAGTGGGAGTCGCCGCCTATTCCTGGGCCGGGTGCGAAGGCGTGCGCCAACAGGCCGTCTTTGCCATCAAATGGGTAACCATCGCCATGCTCTGTTGATGACACAGTATGTATTTGATAAGTATCTACAGCAGGGTTGTCAAACTCTGGCTTGTGGGCCAAATCTAGCCCACAGTGTAATTATATTTGGCCCGTGAAGACAAAGCCCGTGTGCATGGACTGTGTCAATACAAAAATTGCAAATTGTCTTGACTTTTAAGATGTTACTCGCAATTTTTACTACCATTCCTCTTTTTAAACATTTTAACAGTTTTTACTAGTCAGTTTGTTGTGTAGCCTATACTGTATATAATATGACAATCATCCATTTATTTGGGTTGACAGTCAAAATGGCCTGAAGAAGAAAACTACGACTATGATGCGGCCCACGACAAAAATAAGTTCAACAATCCTGATATACAGTGTCAGGTAAAAAACTGAGTTTTTCCTTTGGGCTTATGACCAGGGGATTTTGAGAATATTCATCAATTGAAGCCATGTGAAGCTCTTCGAGAAGTTTCTGTGATTAAGGGGGACAGAAATAAACTTGACTATTAAGATTGAAGTCATGTTCAAATTCTGCTTTTGTGGTAACTGTGACGGTGATCCAGCAAAACACAGGACTGCGTTTATTGACATACCATTGCGGCCAAAATTGATCATAATGTCAGCCTCTCCGTCCATTAGGCGATTGAATGACAGCGGTGTGACATCACTCCACACTTTGAAGGCTCTGAAGAAAGCGTCATTGATGACTTCCTCATCTAGATCCGGAGTGTAGCCGAGAATTCTGTGGAGTTTAAAATAAAATGGTGACAAGAAGAAGCAACCACTATCTCAAAGCAACAGAGATTGCAGAGGAATTTGGCTGGAGGGGGGAGTGAGTGTTGTGTGTGTATGTGTGGGTGGGGGTGGGGGGATGAATCATGTTGTGAAAAAAAAAATGCTGGTCTATTTATTTGGGTCATAAAACCGCTCATCTGGAGAAACCAAACATTTTTGTAAACCTCGAAACACAACACCTGCATCGGTACTGCATAAGAATGACGGTTTTAAAAAGAAAAAAACAGTTTCACGGCCCAGTGGATGGTGGTGAGGGGGCTGTTTGGGAATGTTGAGGGAGGGGCTGTTAAAGTGGGTTGGGAGGGGGGCTAATACAGACAAAATTTTCTTTTCCAAGCCTATCTTATCCTCCCCAACATAGTGGATGAATAAATACCACCACACAATAAATTCTACATTATTTAGATGTTAGCTTATTTTAGAATTTTAACTACCCTCATATTATAAATAATCCATTTAGTTTCTTTTTTAATTTCAACAATTAAAGGAGTTAAATGAAGAATAGTTCATAGCTCTGACCTATATGTGATGTCTTTCTTCTGCCACAGTGGTTTTCTGTGGAAGAAGTTATAGTTGGCCACATCTGGCACACCGCAGCGGGGCTTCTTCATGATCTCAACAGTCTTGGCGTCAATCTCGCCAGTCTCTTGCAGGGAGAAGAACTTTTGCATTTTTTTCAAGGTGTCCTTAAGCACCATCAGGTTGCATCGGTCTTCCGGGCACCCATAGAATGTGTTCAGGTAGCGCTATAATAGAGAGGAAAATTTTGTGGAAAATTATTACAAAGTTGCACAAAAAGAGATTGCAAAAGAAAAGTAATAAAACTTACCAGTGCAACTTCTTTGTCCGTTACGGGAGTGTCATCTCCAGGAAATTTGATGATAGGAGAAGGGGCAGCAGATGTTGATTTAAAGTGGATGAAATGGAGCAAAAACACACTCACAAAAACTGACACTAAACCCATTTTGAAAGCCTTTTGAGTGTCCTGAAAACTTGCTCAAAGTTTCTCGAAGGTCCTCCTGTGTGTGCAGCTTCTGCTCTTCTGCAGTTTTTTTCTTTCTTTCTTTTTCCTTTCACCTCAAGCGCTTTCTCATTTTTTTCGCTTACACAGGCACTTTTTTTTTCTTCCTTCTTTGTGCGCAGCCTTGGAGCCGTGACGAAATCAGAGCTGAAAGTGGGAGGCATGATGATCTAAGGGGTGGATAAAGTATGTCTGGAAGGGCCACATTTGTTTATTCAATTGGCTAATGCATTTGATATTCATAATAAATGTATTTGTATTATGAAATGGTTTTGCACTATTCTTAAGCAAGTGACAAGCTCAGATGTTAAGTGCAACTAATACCAGTGATAGCATTCGTGAAAAATATGACCATAATCATAGATGAAATGTTTTCTGACTATCGTGGACTTTTGTCAAATCATTTATTTTTTAGAAATATTTGTATTCACTGTCCTGATAATGATGTGATTCAACATATGAATTAGGATTTCTTTATACTTCCTTCTTGAAACTTTTAACATCACGTAGTTGTACAGTATGAAAAGTTGAGTTGACGCTTTTATAAACCCTGAATTCAGTGCTACACGTTTTTATGAGCAACACTGACACCTGGCGGAGAAAACGAGCAAGTACGTAAATTGCTCAAAAACTGGCATCTGGTGGCGGAAAGTGGGAAAAGCCCAATTGAAAAATAATCTTGAAATGTCCACTGAAGCAAAATAAAAAAGTGTTTATATATAATTATTAATATCCATGCAACCAGTCTAAAGTTTGAACACCGTTAGTCATTCAATAGGTTGTGTGTTCACAAATTGTAACTAGTATTGAAGCTTTTGATGTCAATTTTTATGAAGCAGATGCAATTATGTGACAGTTCTGAGTTCAACCCGGGGGACAATGAAATCGAGGGCATCTTGGAACTAGATTTACTATTCATAAATAATTAAATCTAATCATATGAATTTTTTACAATACACATACATTATAAATGAAAAACTGTAACATATGTGTAACGTCAGAAACAATAAAAATATGTTTAAATTATCATAATTCAGAACATGTGGGAGAAAATAAATGCGTGAATAATAATACAGTATTTAGAGATTTACTGTAAAGTTATTTCACACGCAACTTTACTGGCCTCCAGTGGCCAACGTGTGCCTTGCACCTCTAAATCCAAGCCCCTGGAGCATCTCCGTCCCATTGAAGTCGAGATCTTTGGCATAAATTTCCAATTACGTCCATTCCCGCTTGACATCACTTTGTTTCTGCTCTTGTGGCATATTACTGCCAACACACCACAGCAAGCTCAGATTCTCTAATGAAGCACTTTGACACACGACAGGCCCCAAACAGGACTTGGTGGTTTATCACACAAAGCAATCCCCCCCCCCCCTTTCCGCTTTAGCCATGCTACATATAGTTAAATTTTCTGACCAGACAACATTCAGCCTGTCACTTATTCCATGTGTGCCAAAAGGCTTGATCCCTCGCAGAGACCGGAATTTCAAAATGGCTGCCTATGAATACACACAGGCCCTCCTGCCTCTTCCAATAAAAACTGGAAGAGAAGTTAGGCTTAACTGCAACTGAACATATCTGTGCATATGAATACTATTCTGCAGGGAGAAGATAATGTTTTGATTTGCATGTAAATTGTTTTCTTCAGGTTGGAACCAACAATCTGTTTTTAGCATACATGTGTTTAGATGTTGAATTTTATTTGTATTTATTTGCTGCACGGGTGGCAGACTCAAGTGGAGCTGAGATCTACTTATCAACACCTAATACACAATCCCAGGTAGGCATTATGCCAAATGCCTGTTCAGTATAAACGCTACCTCCTGACACTGAATGAGGTCGACTTGTCAATTTTACGCTCGCAAAGGTAATATCGGAATTGTAACAGTTCTGGCAATTTTACGCGTTCTGTGTAAAAGCCACTAGTCGGCAAATTATAACCTGTGAATTGCTCCATTCTTAAATCCCGCTCATCAACAATTTCCATAATCAAAAGTGCAATAATATTTCTTGGGTTAATTTTCCATTTTCCCTTGCAATTTGTTAGTTGAATCAATTTATTCATTTCAGCCCATTCCAATCATTTTCAGATACTGATGGGGGATTGGGGCAGAGGAGATGGGGGTCTTACATCCAGGCCTGAAGTCTGTTCAGCTGGACGGGGGTCAAACAGGCAGGGGGCATGACGATACCAAGCCAGCTGGAGCCCAATGACTTGACTCGGCATTACTTCCAGAATGTCCCATTTGTGGCCATCCTGCTGGCATTCCTGGAAGAAGCCACCCTTTCTTATTATTAATGGTGTGAATTGTTGATGTGGTGGACTGGATGACCCTGAACGAGCATATGGCATCATTCACTCATTGAATAGGACAGGACACCTCCATGGATTCCATATCAGGGCTGTCCATTCATTCTGCAGTTTGGAAAGACAACATCCACATCCCGATTCAGGATTATAAAGAACAGATGACCCCCCTCACCTCACCCAAAAAAAAATATAAAACAAAAACATTCAGTTTGCTATCAATGCAGTTTGAACAAAACAATAATATGGAGAAATTGTGTCAAATTGTTGACCTGGCCAAGCCCCTATTCAAAATTGAAAAAAAAAAAGATTTAACTTAACATGATACAAAACGGAGACAAAAAAAATGCAATGTTTTCTAGTGTCTCATGACACTGTGCGTTTATAGAGTCTAAGAGTCTCCCGGCATTGTTTGTTTCTCCATTCGCAGGAGTAATTAAGCAATGGCTGCTGAGTAAATGAACTTTGCAACAAGCTGTCAATAAATCTGTTTCATGCTAACTTAATTTGGCTAAGCGCTGTGTTACAGAACCCAGCGATACACACTATATCACTGGATGATGAATTATTGAGTATACAGTAAATCCATTATCTCGGCCATATTTTATTTATGATTCCGGCAAGACACGGGAGGAGTTTAACACTGCCGGGGTAATCGTTGTTGTGCGTTGTGTCGCCGAATCAAAGAATGGCGCCATTTGACTGACAATTTGTTTTTGTTTGCGCGTCAGGCCCGCAGTGACATTAGCCCGATTGCCTCGTTTAACGGCGTCGTTCTGTTTCCCCCTCAAGCGTGCCTTGTAAACACCGATGCAGCAAACGCACAACGTTCTGCAGAAAAGATGGAGGGAGTCTCTGATGGTATCGCAATAATAGGTCAACAGCTGCATTTAAAAAATGGATCGTATCCTTGGCTTCGGTGCTTAGGGAGGTTGATTTGGAAGCTCAACGTTGGGCCTCGGTGGAGGTGAAGGGAAGTTCCCTTTGATGAGTACAGCGTGTAAATGATTTGTGTGTGTTTGTAGGACACGGGGGCTGGCCTGCACTCGCTGCCAGGAAGTCTAGAAGTTTAACTTTATCAGGATGTCAAGTTGATCGAACACTTGGATAAGACTATTCGGAAAAAAAATAGTGAACGGTTATATTTGTGAAAATAATTCAAAATCTCAAGCTAAGCGAACAGAGTTGGTGATGAGTTTCGATTCCAGAGTCAAACCAGATTCAACCTGTTCCATTTTTGTATTTTGGTTGTACTTCCGAGATTTATTTACAGTCTAAAAAGAGGGTCGTCCCCATCGAGGACAAGCAAACAGTCTGTTCGTACGTGGTTTCCCTGAAGGGGGGGGGGGGGGGGGGTCTCATCAAGGGCTTTGCTTGTGCAATCTTTCAAGGAACTCAATTATTGATGTCTTACTCACATCATAGACAAATTAGCCTCAGAGATACTTTGTAGTGGTGAGGACATAGGCATGAAATATGAATTGCTAACTGGGATTGCTTTTAGTAATTGTGAAATATTCAAAATGCTACACCGTTTCTTTTTTTGGAGGTAATTCTATTTGGTTGTCACGTGGAATGTTTTGTCCAGGACGGAAATGGAACGCAATGTGGCGGCAAGGCGCTGACAGCAGTTAGTAGGGGGGGAAAAAAATGGGCTGGCGTCCTATTCGTCAGGGAACTCTTGTTTGTTTTTGTGAGGCTTTAATAGTTGTGCCTTGTTAATTCTTAATTGAGGAAATGTATTTGGGGTACATACATAGACAGATGGATCATTTCCGAAATGATCACCGTGCATCCGCGAGGGAAATCTTTCCCTGTCACTCATGAAAGACGACGAGCAGGCCCGAGAATATAATCCAAGCCTCCGTGGGATCTAAAAATCTTTTTCAGAGCTTGCGTTCGTCTTCCTAGACAACAATAACAACAGCTGGATTCACTTAGTTGTCCTCTTCCTAGTTTCTTTGAAAGGATCACAATCATCCTGGAAGAATAAAGCGATGCCTTCGAGGGTTGAGCGGGTCAACGGTACAGCTCAGGAAGCTTGTTGATCCGACAAATGGGGGAATTTGCTTGTCCGTGTCAACATGTTTTGTGTCGCCTCAAACTGAGAACACGGGATTCAATAACCAGATGAAGAATATATTTTTTTAAAGATGGAAAAAATTCATACTGGCAAGTGAATAATTGGAAATTGGGACAGTATTTGTTTAACTTTATCGTGCAATACATTTTGATTGAATAATTATAGTTTCTGTATTTTCTTATAATATGTAATAAGCGCAATGCTCAATCTTCCAGTGTTCAAACTGTGTATAATGTAAAGCAATCTAAAAATGGACAATAAATATAAAATAAAACCTAGTTCGAAATAAAACCTACAATGCTACTTTATTATAACAGTCATTATGGTGGCATTTGGAGAGTCAAATATTTTTTTGTACGACAGTTAGAAATGTCCAAAAGGTAAAACAACAACATATTTTATATTGTTTAAAACATTTTATAAAATGTCTCATTCAAGCAACACAAATTGATGCAAAACCCTGTTCTCGACTTTGCACTCATGCAAACGTACAGTCCGTATTCCTTCATGAAACAATATATAACATGCCAAGCGCTCCCTGAGTGCCGCACACAAATGAATTAATGCGCAAGGCTGCTTTGCTCACTAGATAGATGGCTTTCATTTAATTTACGTAATATTCCCAGAAGAATCGTTTATACGGCGCCGTGCAATAACACTGGGAATGTTTGGCCTATAAAGAAATTAACTTTGTCTCTATGCTAAGTACACCAATGCATCAAGCCATTACATCTTCGTGATAGATGAATCACACTTGGTATTACGTGGGACAAATGTATTCATATTGCATATTTTTCTAATTTTGCCTGTCTGACCATCTGTGTGTGTCTCACTGTGATTAATCCACTGATCCTGTTGATACCAAGGGCGGCTTGCGTTCCTTGCACACACAAGAGCTGATATGGAGCCATAATCCAACATATTATTATTATTATATTTGAAATATTCCTCAGTATCTGGGGCACAATGAGACCTGATTTCATTATCTCTGTGCGCGTGCGCATGTGTGGATTCATACGTGTCTTCCTGCCTTTGTTTACTTCCAGTACATAAAAAAAAGTCTGTGGCCGCCGTTGTTCGTTTAAAAAAATACAGCATTACATTAACCTAATGTCACAGCTTCAATTATTGCAAGGCAGTTTTTTAATTGGTTCAAAACCATATTATTTAATAAATCCCTTATGGGGTTACAATGTTAAAGGAAAAACTCAGTCCTTATGAGGCATGCGGTTCCTCACCCGATAAAGGTCAACTGTAAGGGTCAGGGTAGGATTTAACTCGATTGTGATTAAAGTAATTCTTCCATGTAAGACAAAATCTAATGTAATGGGTTAGGGGTGAGGTAAGGAGCAAGTTTATGTGTGTGAGGTCAAGTTTAAAACAGCAAACAACATTGTAGGATGTGGCCTTGTGTATCTAAGGGGGTCAATTTGTACTGAATCAGGGGTTAAGGTTTCTCCCCCGACATGCTCAACACTGACCCAAATTCCATCAATCCTGCCCTTACACAAAGCCCATGATTATTTCTTACACTAAATGAAGTGAGCTAAGGAGTACACTCCTATTATGATTTATCACCCATATGCAAGTAAAACTTCTACATTATTAAATTACACCATAGGAACTCCATTAATAGAAATTAAAACTGCGAGCAGCGATGAATGGGCACTCACAGATTGTCAGAGTTTGACACGATGGCAATATAAGATGGCGTAACGTTTGAGTTACATGTACCAATTACCTGGTTTCTAATTGAAGCTTGTCAAGGAATTCTGAAGAGGCTTTGAAAAAACGGCTTTAATCATCAGAAGAAAAAATAAAACTCACAGAAAGTGTGCATTAGTGATAAACATGAACTTATTCACTGCTAGCTCAGTACAACGTGATGTTTGACGTCAATGGCAGTGAATGAGTTAAGATGGTGGACTATGACTATGACTCACACTCATCAAATGAATATTTTTTCTTGACAGCTTCAGAAATGTCAATATTTAAAGCACGTGTGGCTAAAGTCAAACTAGCAGAGTTTTTACTTTGTGGAAATAGATTTGACAGCTCTGCCTACTTCATGTGTAACTCGACAGTTTGGGTGTTGTTGAGTTCTTGAAATGTCCTGAGTCTAAACTTCATTGTTTTGAATAGGAATTGGTGGAACAACTTCTCCAGAATTGTTTGGCTCATCCTTCATATCTAGCTGCTCCTCTTGTGATACGACACGGTTGTCATTTTGTGAATCATCGGATTCCTCGTGAAAATGCAACTCTTTGAGCCTTGTAGCAGCTAAACAAGTCTGAATATCAATCGCTTCCTTCTCTGCTTTAAGCTTTGCTTCTCGTCCCAATGCTGCCACTTCCAGTACTGCTGCTTTGAGCTTAGCTTCCTGTTCCAGTGTTGCTGCTTTAGCTGCTTCAAGCTCAGCTTCCCATTCCAGTGTTGCTGCTTCAAGCTTAGCTTCTTGTTCCAGTGCTGCTGCTTTAGCTGCTTCAATCTTAGCTTCCCATTCCAGAGCTGTAGCTCTAAACTTGGCCTCCTGTTCCATCTCTGCTGCTTTAGCCGCTTCAATCTTAACTTCCCATTCCAGTGCTGTGGCTTTAAACTTTGTTTCCTGTTCCATTTCAGTTGCTTGAGGTGCTACAATTCTGGCTTCCCATTCCAGTGCTGCGGCTTTAAGATTAGTTCCCTGTTTCAGTGCGGCTGCTTTAAACTTAGCTTCCTATCCTTTTTCAATTCCGCTTTAAAGCATACAGCAGATGATGTTGACGAGTTTAAAGGATGACCAGAAGTTGACTTCGATCTTTTGAGTTTAAGGCTTCGTCAATGTTGCCACTGGTACGCTATCAGAAAGAAAGACATTGTCATTGACTTCATTTGATTCTTCCATATATCTCCAGTCACTCATTGAAGTATCTCAACAAATTAGCCATTGGTTCAAAACAACACTACTGATCTTTAGTTGAGTCAGTAGATGTTTAGTTGACATCTAACACATTTTTTTAAAGTAATTTGTAATCCAACATCTTCCATACCTTCTTCTGTAGGTTCCTCTGTAGGTGTGTCTTTATCAGGCTTTATGATGAAATAAAGCCTTTCAACTTGCTAGACTTAATTACCTCCACTGCACAACACTACATAGGCCGAGAGTGCCCCTTGTAATGTTGGTACTAATATTTTTATTGTACACTTAAATTCTTGCCTCCAAAATTTCAATTCCAATGCGTTAGTTCGGAGAAACGTTACTAAGCTTAATGCAATTTACTGCGAGTTACGTCTTACGTGCAGTTACGATAAATTATCCACTTAATCCATTTGAGTCTGTCCATTCTTTGACACAACTGCTTTAATCATTAAAAGAAAAAAAATAGACATACTGACACATTAAGACTCGGTTAACAATCTGTGTCTCTGCAGCTCTACACTAACTGAACTGAGCCCTCTCCCCCACAATAACCAAGCTGAAAGCCCTTGCTGAACAAAATATGCAATTACATAAACAGAGTAAAACAATTGTCTGCCCTTTGGATGTTTTGTATTGAAACGTCGTCTTTTTCTGTTTACTAGTCAACAGCACCCTCCTGTGGACGCTCACAGTACTAGATCTGTTAACAGCGTCAGTTATACATCCGGTGGATCAGTGGCGTAGCCAAGCCGGGGTGAGCCGGGGCGGCGCCCCGGTTAGGACACCCTGCGCCCCGGTTGAAAAAAAAATCGAGCTTTTTCGATTCTTCATTTTCATGCCATTTTTTTCTTTCGGTCTTGCGCGAATGTGCTTGCGCTATTCTATGTGCGCGATGTTATCCATTCACCGTTTGCCTCCCGGACCCGGATGTTGTTTTAGTGATCAGCGAACGGCGTGGGTGATGTTCGATTTTTTTTTCCTGTGGGCGCGCGCCCCTACTGGAAAAATTCCTGGCTACGCCACTGCGGTGGATGCACAAGTTGATGTTCTTCAAAACGATTTGTCCGTAAGTCTTTTGAACTTTTTTTTTTCTGTTAGAACTTATGTAAACGATTGTATGTTAATTTTATTTACATATCGAAGTTACGTTAGCTAACATGTCTAACCCGGTGTTTCTTATTGTATTTCAGTTTTACGATGGTCTTAAGAGGGCAATGGTTTGAGGCCATTCCTCAATAAATCAGCATTAAAGACAACAAAGTCTGATTATTTGGGGCATCGTTCGTTTGCTGTCTAGCTGGTGAAAAACTAGACCCTTCGGAGTGAGTACAGCACAACATTCTTCTTAACCCTGCCTGTTTTAGGTCCTTTTTATATGTCTTGTTCTGATACAACCAGCAATTATTTATGACTATCTTTAGTAATGTTTGAGAACAGCAGGTTCTCAGGTATTTATTGAAATCTATAACAAAAACATCTCATGGGCTGGGCATTGAACCCTGAGGAACTCCAAATGGGATGCACGTGTCGTGTGCTTGTTTCCTTCTTTCTTTCGACTTTATGACTTTTGCATATTGTTCATCCTGTTGCTAACATGCTCTGAGAACGTGCCCTTTTAAACAGGCCAATGTAAAACACTTGTCTTTCCTAAGGCGTTAGACAAGCGGGAGTGCTGGCGGCTCATGAACGAGTGTTAATGATCAACGCGTCAGTAGTAATCTTAATCTGTGGCTCTTCATGTGCACCATCAAAGACATGCAAATGGAATAAAGTATTGATTTCTGCCACATTCTCCATTCCTACTCCATTCCCTGATCTTGTATTAATTGTCTCTATGTCCTCCCGAATAGAGGCACGCAATGCTTTTCTCCTTGTAAATCCCAATAATATAACATGAGAAATGTTTATTCGTTGATTTTTTTTTTTCAAATGCTTTTGTTTCAAATCTCTATATCTCATTGCAGATCCAAAACTTGTCAATGTCAGATCAGGGGATTTGAAAGGGTTTAGAGCTGTAACAGATGGTTTTTCTATCATGTGTCCTAAATGCTAATCCTGTCAATGCCAAAGCAGCTGTGATTCATGCATTATAATGTGGTCTATTGGGAGGAGGGGAAATGACAACGTATGTATCCCTCACATTTTGGAATACTGATTGGCTGTCACATAAAACATGATTTAAAATAATTTATTAAATTTAGTTGTTTTTGATAAAACCATCATAAAATGACACAAACTATTGTGGCTGTCTTATATCAAATATGTAAGTGACATTACATATTTACTTAGTATTCAAAAACACCATGACAAATAACACCTAAAACACGTTTTCATTGTTGTTGTTTTTGTTTTGTTTAGCCACGCATGATCATATCATACGTACTTTTGCGTAAAGTATAAAAACATAAAATAAAGGTTTATTCCTATTTTTGATATCAAATGCTGACAATTTAAGCAAAAGAAAGATTAGAACCTTGCAATTCTTTTAGTTGACCACTTGAGGACACAACCTACAAACAGAAGGCAATACTGCTGTCCAATTTCTCTCGCACTCTCTATCGCTCTCTCTCCCTCTCTCTCGCTCTAGATATATACAACTCATATATATATACATCTAAAAGTGTTTTCAAAAAGCCTGTGGCGTCCAAGATTCCACTTTTACTGTCCAGCCCTGCACGATTGTTTTCCAATCCATCCAAATGCCGCATGTGTTGTAAGTGAGTGGATGGCACCCTTCAGTGTTCTAATTGATGCCTACTGGGCACAGTCCGACAGAAGCCGTCTCCTGGCAGCCACATGGGAGGAAACCGCTGCCAAGGCAGCTTTCCTATCAGATTGCTCTTTGAACTGGAGGCTTATGAGCTTCTGACGAGCTCAGACTCCGCGTGGTGGCACACAGCATTGCCTCTTTGCCTTCCTTCCTCCGTTCAATCCCACAGACCGAGCAGGAATCCGCAAAGTCAACACGGTTGGCTAAAGACGGGAAATGCCCCGCCGCTTATCTGTCACAAACGTGTGCGATCTCTGGCGCGCAGTGATTCCGACTTAACTCTAAATGGAAACAGTGTTGTTTCTTTTCGTTTCACGCAGCAGAACAGCGTGTCAGAGCGTTTCCCCGCGGATAATTTCAGACACGAGAGGCCCCGCTCTTAGGCCCCCTCTTGCCCTCTCTCGCCCTCAGCGCCTGGCATTCATTAGGCCTGACTTATTGCTCGCACATGGCCCACAGTGGGCCGAGTGTTATCCTCACACGAAAGGTGCCGAGGAAATTGCAGAGTCTCGCGTCAAAAAGACAACTCCCGAGAGGGATTTCCTCGACCCGCTTCGCACGCGTGGCGTCAGCCTGGTGGCAAGTAGTTATAATGAGGTTTAAGGCGACCCGACCAACAAGAACCCTGGCAGGTCCCCATAGCCCCTCGATGAAAACTAATATCCAGAGTGGGCTTGACACCGAGCCCTGAGGGGTCCCTAATGCAGTCCTATGGGGAGATTAGCGGTGTATGTATGCTTCCTTTTTTGATAGGCTAATCATAAGCACACATGAGCGAGAAACCCAGACCCGAGCTCAAGAAATAGTTTACTCAACATTTGTCCAGACACTGGTCTGTTTTGACATTCAGGAACTACATTGCAAAGAGAGTCTTCTTACGGAGAATAGATGGACTTACGAGACAGCGTGATATGCTAACAATAGGACAGCGACAAATACGCTAGTCTTTTATTTCTGTAATTAACGCTGACTTCACTTTTACAGGACAGCATTTGATTTACGGTCGCGGTGTAGGCTATCCAAGGTTGTATATTGTGTGGTGATGTGACAATCAAAGCCCACCACACACAAAATGGAAATTCTCCTGCATGTCTTGATAGATACTGAACAGTTAAAACAGAGCACACGTCGTAATTTTCTTTTCATGCTTAATGAATCTTGACCTTCATTGGATTGATTTTAGCAGGTGAAGTATATAAAAGTAACTCCCGCACCCTTCAAGTGTTTTGTCATATGTGCACTAATATACGCAGCAATGTAGGATATTGACTTTCACGACGACATAAAGAAAACCACAAAAGGTGAAAAGTACTGTGCATCTAAAAATACGGAGCGTATTAACAAAGCCAGCAAGCGCGCATGCTATTGCTAGCTAATACTGTTATATGTCTTTGCATGCGTGCGCTCGTGCCAAGGGTGAAGATGAAAAGTTTTTTTGGACTTGTAACCCTTCTTTCCCCTGCCGGTAATCGCGGCGGAGCCCTGTAATCCGCCGCACATGCAGATGCCACGGGGGGAATATTACTGTTCATAATATTAATCTGCTCTCAAATTCCTTTCTGTTACCAAAGATGAGGAGCGTCGCGCGCCATGTTCTTACGGGTATTAAGTGTGCTACATGAGATTCGTCGAGGGGTCGGGTCTGTCTTGGCAATGGGGGCGGTTGAGCGCTATAGGAGATCAGGCCCGAAGCCCCGGGTCGAGAACGCCGTTTTCATATTCTCATAAACAGCCCGACATGAAAGGGGGTTCCTGCGTCAGGGTCTCAAATCCACGCCGTGACTCCGGCGTGAATCAATGTCAGCCCGACGAGGCGGGAAGGTTAAAGCCTCTTTAAGGTCCCCGGCTGTGATACCTGACTTAGCAGCAGGTAAAGCCGGCGTGCCGCAAGGCGTTGAGGGGCTGCGGGTTGAATTGTCTCCGCCTGGTTGATCAAAGACCTCGACGGTGCGCCATCGCCGCACGAAACCGCAGGAAGACGGATGAATAGGATCTTTTTGTGCTATTCATCACACTGGTACCTGAAATTTTGCTATCAGAGTGTCTGAGCAGCACAGCCGTCGGAAAACAACATTATTATGCTAAACCTTGGGACCTTGGGGATTGTAGCCTATTATTAAAGAAAAAAAAACAGGCTAATGACTGCAATTATAACAAAGTAGCACAGTGTGCCAACACATTTCAGCTAATGTGGACTATTAAGAGTTCTCATGACCCTCTTAATGTCTTGCTTTTATTCTAATGCTGGTTATGCACAAAATGTACTCAAATTTATTGTGATTATTGTTTCCATAATTTTGGAACAATGCTGAATGAATAAATAAAAAATATATACATATCACTGGTGCATGTCATTGTATATGTTACGAGAAGGCATGGAATTGAACGCAGCCTGTTGTGTCACAATAAACTCAGGAGGTGTGCTTTGCGGGCTGAAGGGTAGTGGCGTGTGAAGGGATGGCACCAAAATGACTGAAACCTCTAAATAACACCCACGCTGTTTGCAAAAAAAAAAAAATGCATGAAGTGAGGTCAGAAGTAAAAAGAAGAAAAAAGGAACATCCGATTATGAAGGCGGTGCTGCGTGGAAAAAGCAGTTTGAACACGTAATGGAAAGTCGCTCTATTGAAACTGAGTTTCTTATGCCCTTTCTCTTTGTCGAATTTAAAATCGACATTATTCCAAACTGATGTCAGGGGATAAAGAAAGAAGGAAGTAATGCGGCGCATTGCTCACCGGCATTCTTACATTTCTGCGCATGGGGTGTATTAGTCACCATTAGCTGTTGTTGGGGTCACCTTGCAAAAGGGGACGCCATTACATAGCATCACTCGCCATACTTGTAACATAACCTTGACTAAAGCAAGCATACCTTCTAGTCACCATACCTTTCCCACTGCTTATCCTCTTTTCCTATCAGTACGAGTGCAGAGCTCCAGTCGGGTATTAATTACTCCATTCCCAAGATAAATCTGGCACACGGTGTCGTATCCATCATGGCTGCCACCCCCCTACATTGAGACTAAACCATTTTGCTCATACGCACTTTTATATAGTCATCCATTTTGTATGGTCTGTTCATTGTTTGCGTTGACAGATGAGGTGAGCTCAATAATAGACGTCCAAGCAGCAAAGCCGCTCTTAAAACAAGAACGGCTTTCATAAACTTGAGGGTATCCATATTTTGTTTATAAGTAAGCAGTCATTTTTATTTTATAAGCTATCAAGACGTATCTTTTGTGGTTTAGTTCATAGCTAACACGTGTTCATTAATGTGCATTGTCCTTGTCAAGTAAAGGCGTTTTTCCCGTGATACAACATATATCGTGACCACTCCATTGTTTTCCCATCTTTTAGTTACAATTGAATAATTTGAAAAAAAAGAATGTGACCGTGTTCATGGGCAACTGTGGTTGCTATCCCAAATAAGCAGTGACAACCGTCAATCTTTCTCTTTCCAGGTTGATGTTTTGGCTACAAGGACAATGTCCAAAAATGTGTAGCGATCAATATTTGCAAGTGTGTCTGGTGGAGAGAAGGCCCAATAAACAAGTGTTAACAAAGGCCTCGGGTTCTAGCAACGTTGCTTTACAGCTTGTATACACCGGATATGATGTGAAAACAGCGGTTCTGTCCTTAGGAAGTCCTTAGTCGGCACTCTGATCCGTGTTCCCAAATAAATAACAAGGCTTGTCCACTCAGAGAGAACACGAAAAAAGAGATTTGCCACTCTGGGACTTGGGATGATGTTTTTATATTTTTGTGTTCTTTTTCGTGATGTGTTATTCAGGCGAACACGGGATTACGCGTGTCCCCGCCGATATGAAGCTCAAGCGCAGCTCTGGGGGATGATTAGAAGCAGAGGAGGTTATGCGATGTACATAATAAGAATATTTAGGCAATATTGGGGTTATTTTGAAGGGCTTACATTAGGACGGCAACTGAGGGGAACAAACGTTCACAGTCCCATCTGGACTGTTGAGCTTCAGTTGGATTTTTTTTGTATTTGGCTTTCAAAGTTTAGGTCCATGCATGAAAACCTTTTCTTTAGACAATTTAATTTATTTGCTCTTGTATCATTGGTCATGCTTACATTACTCTGTTGCTGATTATGAAATTGGCATTTGTGGGTTATCTTACTGATTCAAGCAAAGCTGAAAATAACTCTGCCATTTCTCATTTTTTACTTCCTGCGAGTAAATATGATACACTGATTTAACAATGAAGCTTTTGCTGATGTATCCGGTGTGGATGAACGGATGTACGCGGCGTGTATTAACTGTGAATAATGTCTGCTGATGCAACCCGGTGTGACAAAAGATGGCCGCTTTCGAGTCTGCAAACTGCAACGCGCTGATATGTCGTGTGTTACACGCTTGGCTGCTTCTGTTGCATCGACAATAATTGATTCCTTTCAATGATTGAAAAAAAAAAAGCACTGAAAGTCCTGCTGGCATTGCTGCATGTTTAAAAGGGACTACAGGCGTGTCACGCATGGCTCACCTCCACTGATATGCTTTGTGTGTATGTGTGTGTGTGTGTGTGTGTGTGTAATTCAATATGGCTTTTCTGCATCTGACCAAGATGATTAACTTCCACCAGCGTCTCCTCCACTCAATGCGTTTGCTTTTTCCTACATTCTTGCATTCTTGTCAACACCTTCTCACACACACACGCACACACACACACACGCACACACGCGCACACGCACAAACGCACACACTTTACATTGGTATCTGGTATATTTGTTTTTTTTTTCTTCTTGTCAGTATGGCCCCAAAATTCCTAATTCACGAATCCTTGAGAAAAAAAACATCCCTACAATTTAAATGCTAAACAGCATTCCATGTGAGTGGCAGCTAGTGGAATAATACCGAAACAATAAAGGAAATCAAACAGATGCATCAAATGCAATGCAGCTTCCGTGTTCCCGTTCGCTCGAGCCAGTAAACAAGCGTTGAGTTATTTTAGAAATGAAGCAATTAAGCAGATCCAAAATGAACACAACCCCCTTGTAAAGCAGCACATGGTTGTGTCATTTGCATGCCTTTGAATAACTCATATCCGAGGGGACCTCCTTCAGATACAATTCTGTGCCATACACTCTTTGTTTTAAACAAACAAAAGCATCATCACCCCCCCAAAAAAGAAAAAAAAAACACACCCTTCTCGACATCCTGTCACCTGACCTGCATCTGAGTGACAGTAACTACGACACCTCTTATGTTGGCTAAACAGACGAGCGGAGCTTTTGTTTTCATCTTAATTAGAACCTTCATCCATCATGGCCATGGCGTTTTCATTCATCCGGCTGATTGGGGACATGACAAATGAATGTGGGAATAAACGCAGTGTCGGCCTTGATGAGGGAGATGGATGTTGTCTCAGCGGGAAGTGGAGCGACAGTACAGTTAGTGCTGGCGAGTGGCCAGAGCTTCTGCTTCTCAGATTGCCTCCTGGGACCCGAGATCACGACTCCACTTTCTCCTTACCGGCCTTGTTAGGAAAACGAGTAAATCAAAAAATGCAAGGTGGAAGACAACCACGACATATGCTATCTAGCGGACTTGCTTTGTTATGGACTATGCCAATATTTGGATTTTTTTCACAAAAACTATACTAGTAAAATTTTTTCGAGTAACCTCAACTCCTTATATGTTCCTGAAACATACAAAAAAATGTTTTATCTAATATATCCCAATCAGAAACTGCACAGTAGAAGACAACCAAGACATATGCTAGCTAGCGGACTTGCTTTGTTATGGACTATGCTAGCGTTGGGATTTTCTCACAAAAACTATTCTGGTAACATTTTTTCTATAACTTCAACTTTATATTTTCCTGAAACATACATTTTTTTTTTTTTTATCCAACATATCCCATTGCCTGGATTGACCAAACAACACAACTGGGATACGTGTTTGACCTTCTTCCCCAAATTCTCTCCCATGATGTGAATATCAATCAAAACAATGAAAAAATAAAAATATTTTAAATATACTTAAAGCGAATCATCTTTAGAAATGAAGCGGTGTAGTGAGAATGTAAGACGAGTACTACTAAAAGTGGTCGAAGACACTAATCATGAAACAATTCAACATGAACAGAATAGACGGTTTTGTGCTGTCGGCGGGGGCACCGGGCGCCATTGATGTGAAGGAAAAACAGAGCGAGTTGGAATTAGACGCCATTTCAAAGCATTTGACTGACATAGTGTAAAAGCCTCCTTCTCTGCTCCTCCTCAGCTCGCCCATTATTAGCTCGCTCGCTTTGATCTTATTATACGCCGCGCTATTGTTGTGCTGGGAACGCCGAACTAAATAATAAAAAGATTATTAATGCCAGACTGCACCCGGAATCATTAAATTATTGGCTTTTCAATTATTTCAGTCTCAAAAAAAGAATCTCCAAGTTATGTATTAGCCAAATTTCTAATTTTATTGTTTTGTTCTGTATGAGACAAGAAGTGCTGAATGAATAAATTAATTACACGCTAACAAAGAAAGCTGTCACTTTGTCGCTTTTGACTATTAATCACACTGAACTTATGGATTCTTCAACAAGAAGGAGCGTGACATTTATCTTTTATACGCCTAGCAATAATTTATAATTTTACCTCCCCCGCCCAGAAAACCTTATAAAAAGCTAAAATGTCCAGCATCATTGTTTTGGCATACAAAATTTCGTAAAGTTCAAACTTGTAGTAAAAAAAAAAAAAGATTGATTAAAAGAAATATTGCCGCATAGACAATTTTAAGGTCATTTGAGTCATAACAAATTTTCTTAAAGCTGTATGATGGCCTAACAATCACACACCTGCAACATTGTGGGTCTTGGAACAACACCAAAACCTTTGTGAAAAATACATGCATTGAATATGACATCCATACATACGTACTAATAAATAATAATATAAATAATACATAAAGAATATAATATATCATAAATAAGTAAATAATCAACTTTGATTAGAAAAAAGTATGTTTTGTTTGCTGATTAAACAAACATGCATGATAAACAATAAGGCACTCGCACCAATTCAGTCAATAATAATCTTATTCCCTGACTTTAGTGAGCCACTTTCACCGCTAAACTTGCCTAAAAGGGAGCATGACAGCCATGTCATTTCCTATTTGACGACTTCAAGTGATGGAGCCGCATAAACAAATCCTGCAGAGGAAGTCGGATTTACTGTCACAGCCTGACTCGCTCTCACTTTTGGGAAACAAAAGGAGCCCGGAAAAAAGGGATTTGTGATCGCAGCTCTGTGGCATAGTGGATCAAAAGCTGAATGATTTATCTAGTTTTTTTTTTTTTTTTAGTTTTTTTTATAGCCGCCCCTCTTTGAAGAAGAGAACAGCTGTCTCCTCATCGCCTCACTACCTGGGGAAGGCCGCACCAAGGCAGGAAGCACTTGTCCTCATATTTAGAGGAGTGCACACGGAAGGGTAACAAGGCAGGGTGGGTTGGGGGTGCGTCGGTTGTGGCCCGAGGCGATCCGACGCGGTCTTCCCCGAGCTTGACAAAAGTGCGTGAGACGTTTTTCGAAAACACACGTGCATTTTGTCGGGGGAGAAAAGACAAGAGATGTAATGGCAAACTCATTAAAATTGAAAATGAGCGCAAAGCTTTCATGCAATTGGACCAGTTTCTTTTTGTGTGAGATCCGACATTGCCAAGAACAGCCAAGAGGCGGCGCTAAAAAGGCAATTATTTACAAATCTGTCTCAAATCAGCCTCTTGGGTAATTTATTTTGTTTCGTTTTATTTTCTATTGTTGCTCACTTGGTGTTTGGTTATTTTCATCAACACTGAAAGATTTTCATATTTGTAGTTTGTCTCTAAATTAGTTTTTTAATTTTAGGTGTGAC
Source organism: Syngnathus typhle (assembly GCF_033458585.1). Taxonomy (NCBI): domain Eukaryota; kingdom Metazoa; phylum Chordata; class Actinopteri; order Syngnathiformes; family Syngnathidae; genus Syngnathus; species Syngnathus typhle. The sequence goes on from NC_083741.1 coordinate 19,285,168, forward strand.
TGATCGTTTATACGTATTCCATGATTGGCCTGTAACCCATCCAGGGTGTTATGAAGTAAGAGAGAATACTTTTGGTATGTAGTCCACTTAACAGAGACATTTGGTATTTATATAGTTATATACCCCCCCCCCCCCTCTTTTTTTTAACTGAAATTATGATCAACGTTGTCATTGCATGGCTGCGCCCACAACTTCATTAACATTGGTGAGATGTCGGGCTCCTTTTGTCTGCTGCGTTGTTCATCGCAAGCGCTCAGGAATATTTCCTCCGGTGAAGCGACGACCTTCCTCTTGAGAATTAGCCTACTTTACTTCTCCCGCACTGACAGAAATGGGTTGTCTCCAATCTGCCACTTCATTAAAGAAATCAACAATAAATAAAAAGGAACAAACAAACAAGCCGAGTTCGACCCCACCCTTTTGAAATGTGTCACACATCCCAAGCAATCTGTACCGTCGGACTCCGGGGAGGTTAATTGCCTGTCGTGGCTTCAAAGAGGAGTTTTGATGTTTGTCTTTAGCCAAGCTTGGAAGTGCAAGGAGCTAGAAGAGGGATGCTGGGAGACAGAGGAAGAGGAGGAGGGGATTGTGTCTCCTCAGGTAATCCTTCCTCTCAAAGGCATTTTTGAATTTTCCCTTTATTCTTTCTTGAGGCAGAAAGAGGAAAAGGGAATAAGTGGAAGAAGACGGGCTTGTGGATTTGTGAAGGGTTTGCAGATGTCTCTTGATGCACCTCATTCACCTTTGAATTCCACAACACAGCCAGACCTTTTAAGGAGCTCTCATGTGAGCCTCAAACACAAACTGAAGTCCATATGCCCGGCTCGAAAAATATTTAGGCCCTTTTTTAAGATTCCCATGGACCACCTTGGACCTTTGGTCAGTACAGTCCCCACACAATGACAAGTGAATTAAGTATTGAGATTTGATACATGATGCGAATGTCGACATTTGCATATTTTGGTCATAACACTATTTTGAATGGACTTTGGGGTACGGGTCAATCGAGCACAATTAACCTCACAATGTGTCGAAGCCGCTTATTTTATTGTAATCCGACTTGATTGGAAGCAAACAAGGCCACGCGCCTCCTAATCCTCACCAAGCGTTGTTCTTAGGCCCCCCTGTTTTACCTCCTCAAAAAAAAAACATCCCCTCCACCCCCTCGTCAAGACAGACGGGAGAGAGTGCTTCGCTTGAGTTTTAGGGCCGCTAATCCCCCAAGCTTGTCTTGTCCCTTTCTCCTCTTATCCTCATCATTGCACATTTGTCTTTTGGAGGGGGTTGACTGCTATTTTGGTTGCTGGAAAGTGAAAATAGCCCGGAGGGGCTCGTGTAAACATTGTAGCTTAGCATCAACAAGAGAGGCTGAGAGACTCGGAGAAAGTCAAACAAATCCGTGTTGTTGCGCGCTTAGCTTGTCGTCAGAGGGTTTGTCTAAGCAGGTATCACAGGTGCGAGCTGTCGTATCAGCGCGTATCATCGCCGTCTTCTGAACTTCCTGTCAGCTCGTCGTTCTCCCCCCGTAGCGTCGTTTTAGCATCTCTTCCGAGGCGAGATGAACCTCAAACAATCATTTGCGTTTAGGCGCGTGCTACTTAGCATCTTTTGGGGTGCTTACGTGTCACTGTGGTCTTTAAATGTGCTTGCTTTGGCATCTCACTTCAATGAAGGGAAGATGTCAGGAGGCGGCAACGCCTTTGGAGAGGCGAAGGGATCAACTTCCTGTCACTGTCAGTCTCCGATGACTTCCTGTTTGTGTACTAAAGACAACTTGCAACCTCTTGAGTTGGTTATGTTTGTTATCTCTCTCAGCAACTTGAACACGATAAAGGAAAAATTGTCAAAGCAGCAGTGAATTTATTGTCCCGCCAGTTATAAATTGTCAAAGCTCAACCCCGTGTCCTACTTCGATGCCGTTTTGGTATTTGCTATCATTAAATAGTATTGTAGTTGTAATCGTATCGTCTTACGTGTTCACACGAGTTCAAGCGCTCCCCTTTTTGATGCTTTTTAAATTTGATCCAGTCCCTTTTTTTTCTCCGTCCATCAGCACCACAGTTCTAGCTTTTTATTGCTTAAGCATGTTGACAAATGGCCCTTTGTCCATTTTGCAAGCTATAGCGACAAAGTTGTCATCGGAGCCGACCCTTCTTTCAGGTTGGCGAGCCCACCCATGATGGAGGGGCTTCCACGAAGGAGCTTATTTATAATTACCACTCATTAAGGAGAGGTCCCTTAAAAGCATTTTCTCTTTAATGAAGTTTACTGGCACCAGTCAGTCGCTTTGAGGCCAAATGTATTCTTTGGTTACACGTTAATATGATTTGTCTTGGCACGTAAAGACAAAAACTGGCACCCAAAATCCCCGTAGGTTGCAATGCCAAATTTTTCCATGTGTAGTTTTACTTTGAGGTTAGCAGGGAAGAAAAATGGAATTAAAGCCATTGTTGCTGTACTCTGCGGGGAAGCTTTTAGCTTGCAATTATGAACAATATCCTATTTGGCCTAATTTACGTCACAATAAATTGGATTTGTTCCGCTCAACCTTGTAAAAGGCGGGATACTTTTTGCATCGTTGTCACCTGCGTCTGTTTTCCATCTTGGCTGAGTTTAAATGCAAACGTAATAAAAATATTGCTGAATGGGAAAAAAAAGATTACTTTTTTGTTGTTTAAAGAATAAACTTTAAATATATAAATTAATATCGAAACAATTTTTTTGTTATTTTTTAACAGGTTCAACTTGGTGCATGTCCAAGTAATAACAAACTACATATATAAATATATAGAATGAATATATAAAACAAATATATAAAATGCATATTACATATATTAATAATCGAAATATATACGCCCCCAGAGCACCGGCTGGAGCTTCGCTGGAAGCTCCATGATCCGGTAAAAATGCTTAGTCGGGTCCCTGGAAGCCTCCTCGGGCGTAAAAAGTTAGGCGGAGCGGCCCTGGAGCACCGTCTGGAAGTCCGCATGTATATTTAACATCAAAATAAGTAACTATGCCATCACGGTAATAACAAAAAAAAGGGCCCCTGCCCCCTCCGCCGCTCTGTCTGCAGCGAGTGATCCTCCCATCCGTGTTGGGTTACCTGGCTGCTGTACCTGCTGAGAAATTGCAAGGTGGGGGAAAACAGGAGGGAGGTGGGCTTTGGGGGGTTGACCCCTGACAGTGTGAAGGCTCCTCCAGGCCTGACTGCTCCCTCTCAGCGGGTGTCTCGCCTGACTTAAGCGCCGCCACAGAGCTCGCTTTCATTCCACCCGACGTGGCGTCCTCGTGAGGCGAGCATTTGATCCCCTTGAATTACTAAATCGCAGCCCCCTCCCCTTTGATTCCCTCTTAACTGGTCCTGCGTCGCCATCACTTTGTTCTGAACAGAGGTTAATGTTTCACTACTCAGTGCTTTGCGGTGTTTGGAGAGTTGTGTCAAGCTGTCCGTGTATTTGTGTATATGTGTGTGTGTGGTTTGCAGCCTGTCTCCATATATTAGCCTTCATGGATGTGATGGTCTCTGAAAACTTGTGACTTGTATCGGTACCAATCGTGTTATTTTAGGCTCTCAGTTTATTCAACCCATGACATATGTCTTTAAAATACCACAGCTAACAGAAAAGCTTGTTCAACACAAAAGTTAGGCACGTAAATTATTGTAGTTGGCCAAATAGTGGATCAGAATAGACAAAGCATCGCCTGCCTTAGGATTTAATATCAATAGTATTGTTCGAAGCATTCATTTATTGATGCTTTTGCCAATTAAACTTGGTGCAGGTTTTGTCATTACCAGTGAATGTTTAATGAACGTTTAATGAATGTTTAATGGTCGACCATTAAGGGAAGAAAGGGAGACGCGTGTTTTACGGGCTTTAATGCATGTTAACACGTATGCACGCCATGTTAGCTAGCTCGGGAGCAATATCTCGCATTTTTTATTATTAGGTACAACTAAATGTATTCTATACATTTAAGTCGAAATGCATGGTTGGAGACTTTTTTTCAATGTTGTATGTTCACATACTGTTTCATAGAGGATGAAATGATAGCTAGCGTGGTCTTGTTCTATCCAGTGTTGACACTGGAATTGCAATTCACGGATGTGGGGGGGTTTTTTGCACAACAATCAGAAAATGAAAGTGAAATAAATCAAGTGATTTTAAATAGTATTAATTTAATGATGCAAACTTTTTATATTACACTACTATACTTTTAAACTTTAAAATGTAAAACAATTTAAATTCAAATCAGATTGAATTTGAGTGGCATAAATGCAAAATTATAATAAAACAAATGGGGCAATGAAATTTGAAGGAATATATTGCGCATTAATATATTTTGTCTTTTGTATGAAATAGCTTTCTCCGTAGTTGCAAATTGAATATGAGTGTCTAGAGAATTTGCAAAAGTCTCTTGAGAATTCTCAGTAGCTTCCATGTTGTCGCTGTCCAAAGTGTCACGAGAGCATCAACTGAGCTCAGATCTTACAGAAAATATTTCCTAACATGTGTTGTGGTACCTCGGCTTGTATGGCTGCCCATCGCGCTGTGTGTTTAGGGAAATGAAATGAAAAGCGCTCTTATGCCAGTGCCAGTCACAGATGCCCAGCACCAACCACCCGCCCTGGTCACCGCCTGTGCTGTCTGTGTCCCCACCAACCCTCCACTCATGACAGGGGCTTGATGGTCCCCCTTGCGAGGGCCCACAGGAGCCCCCATCAACCGGCAAAGTATGTCAGGAGTGAATGATGCAGGCTGTTCCTCAAATCTGGCTTGTCGGGAAACACAACCAAATGACAATCAGCAAAGGGAGGTTGCTCATTTGGTAGTATGAGAATATTATTTCTAAAATGTTGTGCTGCAGTGATCAATGATCAATATACTGTAGCAGAAGAAAACTATACAGAGTGGCTATTTTCTCCTCTTTTGTAGAGTACCCCAGGGGTCAATTCTTGGTACTTTACTTTTCATTGTATATTTTATCGCCGTGAGCCGTCCTACGTAAATACAATGTGTCTTTCCATTGCTGTACAGATGACTGGAAAATTTGCGTCACTCTGAGACAGTAAAAAATGCTACTCGGGTGTTTGGATGAGGTCAAAGCAAGGTTGAAGGCTGTAAATTGTCCACAGCTGTGAATATGTACAATGCCCTGCAAATGACTGGCAAGCAGTCCACGGTTTGTCCGTCTCCCATCCTAAATGATACGTTCCAGTTCCCTGACCCTAATGAGGACAAACCCAATAGAAAAATGGAAGGATGGATGGAGTCAGATGGATATGTATAGAGTTTTTTTTTTTTACCTTGGGTGGCTATCCTTGGTCTGAAAGCATATTGTATCAGAGTCTATCTATGGCGCCATCAAACCACACTGCAACATTTAAGCTGGTCTCCAATGGTGACTCATGAGGGTCATCAATCAAGCAGTTAGCTAATGTCACATCCAGCCCCGTGAATCTTTCAGCTGCCTCCCAGCCGACCACCATCCACGTGCTCAGCAGATGCCTTTCAGAGAGCGCTGAGTCGGACATGCCAGCACCACAACTTTGATGTGAGCTTGCGGAGCAGATCGGCGTGAGGCCCGGCCGCAGATCTGTCCAGGATGTCTGGCTGAGGCATGGCATGGTGGCACTAAAGAACACACAACCCACCCTCCAATTCCACTCCAATGCTTGTGGCTGCCTTTTCATCAAGCACACATCCACTTTGTAATGAGATCCAGCAAAAGAACGATATAAAAATCTATACTCATAAAAGATAATGCCTTGTCCGACAAGTGCTATTTCTTTCCATAACGTGAGACACACATAATAGGTTCAAATAAAAATATAATTGATACAAATAATTAAAAATAAGTATGTAAAATATAAATAAAATATATATGTAATATAAAAACATCATTGATACAAATAATTAGAAATAAGTATGTATGTATGTAAAATTGTTATGAAAAACAAATACAAAATATAATAAATACACTTCATACAAAACTTCAGAAAAGCTGAGTATACTAATTTATTCACCTTTTTAATAAAAGGGGCTCTTGAGGCAAGCGAGGTGGTGCACCCCCTCGGCCGTCTGTGAGGGTGCAGTTGTTAATTAGGCCTGGGAATTCCACTGTTTTTCTTTTTTTTGAAGGGGGAGCAAAAGTAGCAGATGGACTCGGGCTGGGGTGTAGAGGTAAAATTGTAAAATAAAAATGGACAGAACAGGGACTGATAGGCAGGGAGCGCACCCTCTTGTCGTCCCTTGAAAAAGAGACAAAGCACCCAAGCAATTACAGAGCTGTCAAAGTTGTCACAGAAGAGAAGCCAATCTTCTACGGCCGAGTAAGATTTTCACTTTGAAATGCCGTACAAGGTTATGAAACCAACTATGAATGAAAAATGTGATATAATCTCACAACCTAAACCTAACCCTAACTCTGCACTTTCTCACTTCTACTGTGAAAAGTCCAAAAAGAGCTAAAAGACAAACCGCTGCGATGAATTTGCTGCTCATGAATAATGTACTGTAAATGTTTTTAACATTTCGTATGTTGCTTGATTTGACTTTCTGTTGGTATTTCAGTTTTATAATCTTGGAAAAAAAAAACTGGTTCATGAAGCAAATTTGAAGCTTCATTTTCCCATTGTTAGTTAACCCTGGACTTGTATGCATTTTGGGTTCTCCATCTTACTCCCAAGTTTGAACAATGTCTTTCTTAGGTTGAAGATATTATTATTGTAACAAAAGTAGTATGCATGATATAGTATATGAAAATCAATACTCAATCAATCAATACTCCAGCATTATACATAACAGCATTATAACTTCCTGGCAGAGAACCCCAACCGCATTCACTTCTCGAATTTTCCATTTGATTTTACCGAAAAAGACCAAGAACAGCGAAAGATGCTACGACGATAAAAAACAAGGAGGCAAAAAATGATGGTAACTCCAGGAAATGCAATAAAAAAGAAAAATCTCATTTCCATTCTTGCAGGGCAAAACAGATAAAGAAGATTGATTTAGCGGATGAACCATAAAAACAAGCAGCCCTCGAAATATTCTGCGGGGAGAAAAATTGCTCATGACGGGTGAGTGGAGTGGATAAGAAGCGGTGATCGCTGGATGGATAAAGAGCAAGGGAGAGGAAACGCTCAGTTACTGCCAGACTGGAGCACTTTTGACAGCATGCAACCATAAGGCCTGTCTCGTCTGCTAACATGCCAGCTGCACATACATACATGGGTGGGAGGAGTTTCACGGGGGGTGATGTCCCTGGGCATGACATCTTGACACGGGCGCCACATTGACAAATAGCTGCAGTTTTCACCTCCTGCTACACTGTCTGCTTTCTGCTACGGCGGCCCTCGTCGACTGAACGTGGGGGTTGACAGATATGCTGTCGGGACGTGAGGGTGGTGGGAAGCTAGGTGAGTGGGTAGAAGAGTCGAATCCCCGAAGGACGAGCGGGTGGCACCGGCCTTTGTCGCCTCACAACTGTGTCATCGCAACATGGCGGTGAATTGAGATCTCAGATATGAAGCTAATCCGTGCGGGAAGCAGACAATTGAAATTGTTCGCAAAAGTACAGAGATGGCTGGTCTGGTTTTGTGTCTCGCATAATCTAGTTGGAGGAATTCAGATCAACAAGTATGTAAGGGAGACGAATATGTGGATATTCTATGATATTGTATGATTTGTGCATATTATCTTTTTTGTATGGAAATTAAACATTGAAACACGTGCGGTTTATAGCCCTGTGCGGCTTATATATTAACAAAAGTGGTTCCGAAAATGGATGGATGGATGGATGGATGGATGGATGGATGGACAACACTGTATTGCTTCAAAAGTGAGAAAGTAAATACTATACAGCATCTATGTGTAAATTGCGGTACATCATGAACTACTTCTGAACTGTTTCTCTGTGACTACTCGAGCGCCAGTCCCGCCTCAGCGTGCTCACGTGATGCCTGGCGTACCACGGGGGGGCCCGTTTAAGTGCTGCCGGTGCGCCCCGGTGATGGGCCCGTATTGATTAATCCTCGCCCGTGTAACCTCCAGCTCACTTTGAGGCGTCCCCGGTGTGCCCGAGCTCTCGCTGTGATTAATGCCCATCCCGCGAGCCTTACTTGCAAACGCGCCGTCGTGTCAGGCCAGATTTGTCAGCTCACAACTTATAGATTAGTCCAGCTCAACTTCAGGGGGCCCCTTTGGTGTAAATCTGTCCCTTTTTCAAGCTTAGGCGCATCCCTCGGGCGAGGGGCAGATGCATTAAACAATCGTCCTAATAGATAAGCTACATTGGGTTTGACTTTCTATCCGTACGTCCTTCCTCACATCTCTCGTTGCTGAAATAGAATTGCGTGAAAGAGGAGGAGGAGGGGGGGGGGTATCCTCACCGGGGCTTTTGTTAAAATATTTATAGGTCAGGGTTGACTGGTTAAATTGAATATCTATGCCGATCTCATCCGCCTGTTTAACTTGCGTCTGGGCAAATATGTTTCCTAGGTGATAACCTTTTATGTACCGGTCTTCAGACTTCATTGAAATGCATGGAGATAAAAATGTGTCACACTCGGCAGTGGAGCGCGCCGATACTCGATTATTCAAATGATAATTGACCGCCACCTGTAGACGCCGCACATCCATTCATGAGTCAATCACTTTCCAGTGTTAAGATTTTATCCCATCCCCCCTCCCCCCTCCAATGTCATTTACATTACAAACCCACACTGAATGTCAAGTATCCGGGGCAGAGAAGAATGGCGGTGTGAAATATACGGCAAATTATGATTTTCCATCTTTTTAATAATTTAATCGCTGTTGATGTGTGAATTACTGGTCGTGCTCCCGTTCTAACAAATGACTTGAAATGACTCGAACAAATAACGAATCTTCATCTATAATTTGTTTGATATAATGGCTTCTAGTGGCTTGCTGTCGAAGGCTAGATAAATTGACTATCTCCCGCAACGTCTTTTGCGGCTTTTTCTTCCAGACAGGATGTAGAATGAATATATATTCATAAATTTATACACATTCAATCATCTGATATTTCGGTGACTCCTCATTGTAAGAAATACAGAAATGCAGGTCGGTTCTCTGCCAATCTGTTTTGCTAACAATGCCAGTATAAATAAATCAGCGTTTTTAGCTTTTTTCATAAACAGCACCATTGATGAATATCTTCATAAATTAAGTCCAATATTTAAATTCTGATATTTTTGCAAGGCCTCATAGTGAGGAACATAAAATCGCTAGTGATTTACATTTTGACGATAACGCCGGTATGTTTACGTTACTGCAGTCTCGCTGCTGAATGGTTCATTCAACATAATTTTTTTTTTCGGTTTTTCCGTATGCACTAGCACAATCATGCTGACAAATGTATGCTTATCGATATACGAATCAATGAAATTATCTGATATTCGTGCAAAGTGTTTGGCACAAGTGGGCTCTTAATTCAATTCACAGTAACATGGAGAATCGTCGTTATAGTGAAAGAAAACATCGAGACAAACGTAGTTATTGGGAAATTTGACGTCTGTCGTGTCAGGAATTGTACCGATTTCCGTCTCCTGGAAAAAACGGTGACGGTTGACATCTGCACCAATGTCACACCATTTGCATAGATCTCCTAATTGAAGGCGTGAAAAGCAGCCAGTGTTTGTTTAAAGTCAACCGAAGCTCTATAATTAGCAGTGTTTAATTATGGAAATGGCTCACCGAGGAGAATTTCAAACGCATTCCCCCTTTCCTCGAGATCATTAGTCACCGAGCCACAAAAAAAAAATAAAAAATGAAATGCTCTCAGCTATGAAGGGTTCATATTTCAAGCTTATAGCTGCTAAAAGGCTGTACTCGGAAAATCAATTTTATGAAAGTCCGTTCAGCACTAAAGGGAGTTCTATGCAACTAAGCAATTTTCAAATAATGTCAGCGGGTGGCCTGATTCATGGACACTAACAAGACTTTGCTCTCCTTTGCCTGGAACATTATCCTTCAAGCTCGGTTCAAAGATTAGCCTCTGGTTAGCGTAGCTCCGATTTCAAGGCAGCGAATACTAAATGAGTAGTCCTCTATAACATTCCACCCAAAAGCATTACAATGATGTCCTGCCCTTGACCTTGCGCACTGTAAACACGAACATATGCTCGCCATCCACGCCGTAAATCCCATCGCTTCCTTTACCGCGGCCCACATCGTGAAGGATGAGGACATATGTGCGAGGGGTGTTGCATCGGGAGACCACATCACCCGACGGGAGCATCCCACCCACTGTGCTAATAGCGTCTTATGGGGGATTCTTTGGTGTCTTTTTGGGGATGCCAAGAGGGGGTGGTGGGTCACGTATAAAAGCGTCTGCAGCTGCGTGATGCGAGGGGGGGACGGCAGGCCCGCGCTCCTCGCAGGGCATTCCCATTAGGCAGATTGATTGTTTCCTCTCCTCTCCCACTTTGATTCATGTCTTCCCTCGCAGCTCTAATGAACCATCAGCCGTATGGCACCACTCAGGGCATCTGTGCATCGACCCCGCTACTGTACGCTATAGGGTGGGGGTGGGGGGTGGGGGCATAGCACGTCATCACCTTTTTGGCAGGATCACCTACTTGACCCATTGCATGAATAAATATTTACCTACTTAACAATGATTTTGTAATTCAGGTAGTTCATTTCAGGACGACTCGCTGTGGTGCGTGATTAAGTAGAGTTTGGGAAGGTAGGTAAAACTATGTCAATAGAAATAATAACAAAAATGTGACGGTTCTGTCAAGCGAACCATACCTGCTGTGATCTGGAAGAAAAAGAAGAGCTTCCATAAAATTCTTTTTTCGTAGCATTGGGGCAAATTTAACCTGACATTTAATCATGACATCCAATTTTAGTGTGTTTTGGGTTTAATTTACAAAAAGTCATCACATTTCAGGATGATAACAACACATTTGGGGAATTTTTAATTGCTGTCAAATGTCAACATGGATTAAATTTGACCTCAACTTGGGTTGGGGATATGTTGTTTGTTTTTCATACATAAATGCCACTTGAGGAGACAAGAATGAGGTCTCCAGCTTGCTCGCTGTAAGTTTGCCCTGGGTGACATGAACGGACTGACGTCCCCACACCTCACCTTATGGGTGTAACAACGCCTCAGCAGGCCTGCTCACTGTATGTGGAGGGAGCTGTCTCTAGAGGTCACTGCAGTTCCATGGGTGACACGTTCAACAACATTCACTTCCATTCACCTCTGAAGTGTGTGTTCGTGCAATTTTATGTGTGTGCGCGTGTCATCAGAGGCTGCAGATTAAAATCCACATGCGTCTGTGTTGGACGCTAATAGCAGTGATTTCACACTGGTCACAAACACACCACAAAATCTCTGTGGATGATCTAGGTGGGAAATGAAAGGTGTCCATGAGAACAGGATGTTGTTTTATGATTATTTTACACCTCAAAAGGCAAGGGCATTGCTAGACTATGTGTTGAATCTGTTTTGTTTTTTTAAAGCGTTGGAAAAGTGAGTAAAGTTGCATGAGAGTAACCTTGGAAATAAAAGTTAAGTATCTATCGCTCGATTGATCCGTCCGTCCGTCCGCCTGGTATGTACCTTTCGTGATGTGATTTGTTTTTAGAAAAAGCTGTATAAGGCTGCACTATATGTTTCCCAAACCTCAAAAACATGCAGTGGGGCGCCTCATGGCCACTAATTCTATTACACAGAGTTATTTTGAAAAAGTCTAAACATTTACAGTGCGCCGTACACTGAAAGCCGCTCTTACACATGCTTTGTTTGTGTTGTGGTCGGTGGCAGCAGTAGCGGCGGCAGTTCAACGGGCACCGATGCCAAGTTCAAAATTAGTAACAAATTTAATATGCGCTCCGCTGGCATCCGGTGCAAAGGGCCCGATATAGAAACCTCACAGAAAATTCGGAGCAGATGCAGAAAATGACGAGTGCGATGAGGCTAAGCGAGCTGAAGTGCTAACACGAGCGCTAAAATGTCTTTGGCAGCATTCTTTTATTGTTGCAAAGCCTCAACGGCAAACCGCAAACTATGAGCATGAGTTAAAGCAGGGGTTGAAAACTGATGGCAAGGGGGCCTAAACGGGGCCCTAAAAGGAACATATGAACCGGTCCAGCATTAAATTTTACAACTGGATGCACAGTAGTATATTCCAATGCAATATTTTTACTTAGTTTTGAAAATTGTTTATTGCATTGTATATTTGAGAAATTCTTAACCCATTATTTTATAATTGTTTTATCAGCTATATCTGAAAAGACTCCTCCATGCATTAGTTTACTAATTAAACATTTTATAATGTGTATTGGTAAATAATATACAGTATTTACATTTATAGATACTGCAGAACAAAATAGTAACCACTATTTGATGGCAATTTATTTAATTGATAAGTGCACACAAATGAAAATTACATCTTTTTTTACAACTGTGGATTGACTTGAATGTAGTTTTCCCTCGGACCAGCAGAGGGAAGTCATTGCTCTTGCTTGTGTATCCTGATGATGATGACTGATAGCCAAAGCAATGCGTCACTTATTATATTTAGATAATGTGAGCACGGTGGGCCTTTTTGAAGTCTCATTTATTAGCATCAAGGAGATAAAGGGTCCAGATTCCTTCGGAACAGGTCAGCGAGGGCTTAAGTATCAGTCAGTGCACACGAAAGTGTGAAAGGGAACACTTACAGGCATCAGTCATAGCTGAAATAAGATGGGCCAATAAAAATAATCATGATGTGCCATCTTTCGCTGTAGCTCCGGGCTGCAGGAGACATAATAGAGGCTTTTGTTTTTATGAGCCTTTATAAATGGAGGAAAGTGGAGAATGTGTGGTCTTTGTATGCCCCCTCTCCTCCTCCTCCTGCTCATTGTTTACCTTTGCTGCGGCAGAATGTAGAGCAAGTCGGGACTGCCCCGTGGCCGCCGCCTCTGTCAAAATCACGTCAAGCGCTGGCACGCGAGAGCCGCAAACAAGCATTTTTAGCTCGTCTACTAGTTGCAGCCTATGTCTTGATGGCGCTTATGCCGGCCCATTTATTTTGTTTGTTTGCCATAAACAAAGCCATTTTGTTTCCACAGACACACGACAGCCGCCATGCATCAAATTTAAAAGGAGGGCCCGTTTGATTTACTGGCAGGGAAGCTCGGCCGCGTGTCGTAAATTACGTTTGTTTGTGTTCGACACGGGCCGCTTGTGATTTGAGTCGTTGTGAGGTCATCACTCAGTGCATTTCCATGAACATCTAAGTAGCTTTGACGACGATAGTGTCAAAGTGTAGCGCAACCTGACAACCAGGATGCTGTCTAAACAAGTTTTACCAAATACAATTCCTTTCAAATATATTTGAATATGTTACATTCAAATGTATTTGTTTCCCCCAGCAGAATGTATTATTACATTCCGTCAAAGTGTTTGTGCTGATTTTACATTTCCTTGGCACGTTTGCTGCAGTAACAGTAAGCAGAGTCGATACAGCCATCAAGCAGGTGTGGCGACTCCATTAGGGACTCCGGAACACCGATGAGAGCAAGAAACCCAAAACAGTGCGGAAGAAAAGTGCTGTCGACAACCATACTGTCATGTGTAAGCTTTCCTTCTGCCTGCGGTGATCCCAATGAAGCTAATACAACGGGAGTCGCGGGTAGTCCAGGCAGTTCGTTATAGGTGCCACCGCCGAGTCGTTTCGGAGGAGTGGAGGAAAACGCAGCTCTGCGGCCATCAAATGTGCGCTGGTGGTGTTGGCACGGGATCAGGAAATTGGAGACATAAATTGGAGACAATTGTGAGGCTTTTGCCGTCTGCTCGCCAAATGGCGTTCTCAGCAGATTCTCACTTATCAAAACTATGACAATGAGTAAAGACATTGTGACGCTGTTTTTCCCCCCCACTCTTGTCCTCAAGATAACTTTATTATTTATCGTGGTACCCAGATTTACAAGTTTGATTCACTCAATGAGTGACCAAGCTTGTCTCACTTTATCAAATCAGTAGTCCCCATTGAAATGAATTGCAATGCCGTTAATTCGTCCCAGCCCTCTTAAATCATCACCATATTTTGTAACATGTTTTTAATAAATATAGAATTTATAGAAACTCTTAAATTACCACTATTAAAATTGACTTTTGACCGAGGTTGAACCTTAACAGTTAAGTCATACTACTATAAAATGGTCTGACCGACATTTGGCGCTGGACAATTTTACTTATTATGTTATGTTTCCCCGGTTGCAAAAGCAGATGACCAACATCGAGGGAAAGAAAAACAGAAGGAGCGATTGAGATTAAAAAGATGTGTGTGTGGAGCAGGGATTATGAAAAGGCATTAAAATGACACAGAAGATTATGCTGATGCCCATGACAGCATCCTCGCTAAGGTCAACGGCAGCAAAACGGACAAACATAACCCAACAAACAAGATAACAGGAGTTTAACACTAAATAGAGAAATGAAAGCCTCTTTGGCGCTGAGATTTATGATTGTTTGCTTTTTACTGTGTGAGAGGTTTGTTTACCTCCACCAGCGAATACATACAAAAACCGTATAGCTGATTTTTTTTTTCAAGGCATACAGTCATGGAAAAACATATTTGGGCGTATTCCTGTGCATTTCTAAAGCATCTTTTCACTTCTTCACCAGTTCCACAAGAAATGTTACACAGACTTCTTTAAAAAAAAAATTACCGTGAACGTTAGACGAGGGCTCCTGCAGGGGAAGGAACTATATTTTCATAAGGGAGTGATCTTAGCTCTATTGGCTCCCGCCAGCGGTCTGAACTCGCCGAGTGTCTGCAAGCGAGCCGCTGTGTGTGTTTTTAGAGAAAACACGACAATCCAAACTTGCAGCGTCCCCGGAGAACCATTTGCACTCCTTCCAGTAGTTACACAGTCCGAGCAGCGTAAATGACCTCTCGCTGCATTTCGCTGCTTCCACTGACAACAAGGAAAGTGTGTGACAGGCTAAAATCCACTAAAAAGCTGTCTAGAAAACAATATATAGCATAATTTTGGATAAAAAGAAATGGTTAGAGGCTGTCCGAAAATAATTGGAGATACAAGCTTCAGTTACCACTTCTTTACGAGTCTTGAGTTTGGCCACTTTGCTGGTATTCCACCTGATCCAAACTAAGAAATAAATTAGACGTTTGCTTAACTTATGAACCTGCTTACAAATATCTTGTCAGTGATCTGAATTGCTGGTGGAGGTCAGATAGCGGGCCAAAGGAGAACGACGCCCCGCAGAGCGGACCGGGGGCTGGGGTTTAAACGCGAATCACAGTCCCTGGGAAATAGCGGCACACCAGCATTAATTTGTGCCACGCTCAATTTGCGTCACATCGATGGACAAATGTGGCAAAGACAAAGGTGTTGGAGTAGATCAGAGGCCGGCGCTACTTCTGGAATGAAGGCCGGGATGTTTTGGGACACGAGGAGCGGGTCAAAGACGGGCTAGAAAACATCCAACCCCGGAAAGCGTACAAAGCCAGCTTTTCATTCCGACGGGCTCGTAATTGTCTTTGACAAAACTCATTAGCGGGGACCTTGTAGCGACATCGTCAATCTGAAATTCCACGGAGAGAGACATGAACCCAAACAATATGGCATCCTCGTTGCATTGAACAAATGTAATGAAGGGTACGCATTGAACTCCAGAGAGCCCGAGCTGCCCGGCGTGGGACACATCAAATGGCACCTCCCGGTTGGCACTTCAACCGAAACGATTGTTTCCGAGGTTGTTGTTGTTGTTGTTACGCAGGCTTACTATTTAGACCGAGAGGCCGCCGCTGTCGAGTCACAATGATTCTGATTCTTTTTACACGGCGGCTACCGGCTCATTAGGAGCAAGACTTCAATGGGTCATGATGGATGCCACTGAGAGCACTTTGTCAGAAGTTAACCCATAGTGGACATGAATCATTTCTCCACACAATGTAAACAGTCATTGTGTAAGTGCCCACGACCCCTCTGTGACCCTGCTCACGGGAGCAAGACAAATGCGTCAATAGTTTACTCTTGTTCCCACATTATGCTCCGCTCCGGACCTTTATTTCACATTTTGGCCGGGACTGTATTATGAGGTTGTCAATTACAAATTTGTGATTTTTATAGAGTAGTTTCTGAGCAATAAAAAAAAAAAACCTTTTATTTAAAAAAAAATCTTATTTTATTCTTTTAAAAATAGTAATGAATAAAAAAGTTAATGAAAAATAAATAAAATCAATAGAAAATATGAATTTATCTGTAATTTATCTAATTATATTTGATTAATCATATCAAAAATCCCTGATCTATATTGGACCCCATCAGTGACCTTTGCAGAATATTGAACAGAGAAGTCTTAATGTTCCATCAAATAAGTGTACAATGGTTCTAACCTGCTTAATCCAACTATATGATTTGTGACACTGGAAAAGAGCAAAGTTTATGACCCCCCCCCCCCCAAAAGATCAATGACTTCAGCAGAATGGGCGACGCTGTGACGCCCTATTTACCGCCATCACATTTCACGAGAGATGTCACAGATTAATAATTCTGTCAAACCTATTTAAGCATTGATGTTTACCCTCACTTGTTTTTCTTTTTGCACATTTGTGCCTCATTCTCAGATTATGGTAAATCTGTTTTGGATTATGAAGAGTGGACACCCCCCTCCCTCTGACCCACCATTCTTCTCCCCCCTCCCCTCCCATAAGAAAAATGTAATTTACCAAGATGAACGTGCAATGGGGAGATTTGCCCATCCGCATTGAAGCTACCTAAGGAACTTATTAAGGCGAAACATGGAAGTTTACCACAGATTTCATGTCTGACCTCAGATTAGACATGTAGGACAAATAATACGCCCCCCTCACCCCATTCCCCAATACCCCATACTCAAAAATGTGCTTAAGATACTGCATCTCAATCCTGTCTTATTTTTTCTTCCAATGCAATAAAATGAAATATCCCGTGTATGTGTTTATCTACATATGTGTGCCTTCAATCAAGATCATGTAGTTTGTTTAATTTTAAAATACCACCAGACCCATTGAGCTGTCACAGTGGCTTGTGTTTGTTGTATTTTGTTATTTTTATGGACCACCCAGGACACCTATTTAGCATTAGCATCCGGGCTAACAAGTGTGATATAAGTACATAAAAACTTTATTTTTTATTTTATTTTTTAACATCCTTCTACTAATCATGATCTTTTATTCGTTAGCCATAATGAGACGGACTGAAAGCAAAAGAGTCGAATCAAAGCAACTCTGATGGGCCGTGTGAACGGTTTGATGCTACAAATGACCTTTTAATGAACACAATGCCAAGTTAGCTCAGCACACGAGGGACGCGCCATCATTCAGCATGCGTTGCCACGCTTTGGCTACAAAGCGCTCGACGCCACCGGTGATTAAACCGTGCCGACGACGCCTTTCTTGTACGACTTGTAGATTCGGCTCACGCACGTCGAGCGGAGGCGGTCAACTTTGATCAAATGTGCATCTCCCATGTTTGAATGCACGTCCCCTCAATGCAATTGACTATTGCTATTGAAATAACCACAACACACAGTAAAGTCTTTGAAAAAATTACTTTTTTTTTACATAATAAGAAAAAAATACACAGTTCACATTTTAACACAATGACAACATTTAACGTAATATTTTTTTCCCGTCACAAGACACATTTCTTAAAAGAACATTTAAAGGGGACACAGAATAATCAATGAAAAACAAATAAATAAATAAATTAGTTCGCAATGAGACAAGATTGCTACAAATTTCCATACTATTTTACATGTATGATTTTTGCATAAAGTCTTCACCACCATATAAAAAACAAAAAGTTGTGCAAAATGTTCCACAGTTTGTTTGCTCCGACTACAACACTCAGCGCTCATAATTGTCCCACTGAGGCCTTTACGCCCATTAGTGCATAATTACCCTCCTATTTGTCGTACGGCCTCCATTCACCTAAAGGGGGATAAAGAAATAGATC
Organism: Syngnathus typhle; assembly: GCF_033458585.1. Lineage (NCBI taxonomy): Eukaryota > Metazoa > Chordata > Actinopteri > Syngnathiformes > Syngnathidae > Syngnathus > Syngnathus typhle. The sequence goes on from NC_083741.1 coordinate 19,303,161, forward strand.
ATTAAAATCACTACAATTAAAAGTAAAAAAGTATGTGTTAGGATTGGATGACCTAGGACTGATCTGAAAGTCCTGACTTGGAAATTTAGCCTTTGCAAAGATAATAATGCTGATATTCGTGTGCAGAAGAGTGTATTTTTCCATTTTTGGAACTATAAAAACTTCACCTCTTCATCACAGGCCTGAATGCAGTGACCTTGTCGTCCTGCAAGATCACACACGCTTGACTGAGGTCTGACGACGCCTCCGCTGCTTTGGCGCTGGAGAATCCTGCACAACCAAGAAAAAAAAAGCATTTAAGCAATGTGGTTTTTTTTTTTTTGAGTGCTGTATTCAAAATGTCGTTCACCTTCAGTTGTGGAATATTGGCATGTGTCTGTGAGGGCAGCGTAGGACGGACCGTGCAGCTGGAGGCCTTTGTGATTGAAGCTGCCTGGGCCATAGATTTTTGAGTGCAAAGGGGGGCCCTCAGGAAAAGGGGTCACAGCACCGGAGACACTATTTGCTTCCTGGAGGCCTCTCATGAGCCCGCATTGTCCTCCGGGAACAGCGGGGGCGCACGCTAACCTTTGGAGCTGGCAGTCCCCGCTCGAGTTGCTCGTCCTGAGCTCGGAGGCGTGCTGCGGGCTCAGAATGATCCCCGCCGCCGCCGTACGAGCCAAGGACCAAATCCGAGGCTTGTCCGACGCTTCAAAGTGAGACAGAGTTAAGGTTCCTGTGGTGGACGGAGTCTTGGACACCACGGGATCGAGGAAGTCGGCAGGAAGAGGAGGGAGCGGTGGTTTGATGGCGCAGGGGAAGGTGTGGTGGAAGCTGTTGGACACATTCAAGTGAAGCTCGGAGGTGCAGTCTCTTTTGTGGGGTGAAATGGAAAGTGCCACAGCCTCGTCCGGGACTCCCTTTTCGCATTCGCCATCCAGCTTGTCGCACTCGTCCATGTCCTCCAAATCGCTTAGATGTAACTCTTTCTCTTCCTTGCACTCATTTGAATCTACAAGAAATGAAAACTCCTAAACACACTTCAACATCATCCATGAGGGGTGGCAAAGCACTACGTTTAGAAGTTCCTCAAAGCACTTCAACATTGCTCTCGAGACTCTACCATGACCATTCTGGAGAGGGTTCCATTAAAAAAAAAAAAAAAAATCATGCAACTAAATTTTGACCAAGTTAACAAAAAGTGACCAGATGTAACTGATATGGGACAAACCTTTGGTGAGACAGTCATGGTCGCTCTTGCTGATGTCGTCCTTCTTGTCATCGCCGGCCTTGTTTTTGGGCGACCATGTCATCTTGTTCTCCTTCTTGAGCCTCCGCCGAGCGTTGGCAAACCAAGTGGAAACCTGGGTGAGGGTCATCTTGGTGATGATAGCCAGCATGATTTTCTCCCCCTTGGTGGGGTACGGGTTCTTGCGGTGCTCATAGAGCCACGTTTTCAAGGTGCTGGTGGTCTCTCGGGTGGCGTTCTTCCGCCTGGCCGTGCTGTTAAAATCCATCGTCCCGTATCTGCACACACAAGGATTCGGCTGAATGATAGCACACTACTACCCTCTCATGTTGGAAATCGATATACACCAAGACACGAAGCCAAGTATCCGAGTACCACCCTGACCGTTGACCTCAGTGCGGTTCGCTAATGAAAAGTGGAAGTGTAGCAGGTTTTGGCAAGCGAGCCCGTCTGAGCTCGAATGACACAAAGTGGACAGAAAGCGGAGCATAAACCTCACCTGTCATATTGATACTGGCCCAGCGATGAATCGTATGGATAGTACGCGGCCGTTTGACTGATTCCCGAGTGTAAAGTGCCTGCGGTCTCCTTCATGTCGTACTGTGGATTCTGACACACACAAAATATATATATATATAATTCAATGTTGCGCAACCTTTTAAATGTTTCCATTTGAAAAAAATATTAAAACTGTCCTCTGGGGGTTTCTATAGTCATTCTTCAAAACACATAGGCCTACTTAAAAGGATTTTTTTAATTAAATTGTTCTTTGCAGTATATTTAGACAAAATCATTTTGTGTAAGAGTGAAACTTTTAATTATTCATGCAGTTCTTTCAGTTTTGTTACCTTAATACAACCTGATGATAGATAGATCTAATAGATACTTTATTGATCCCCCAGGGGAAATTCAATATAATGTATCACAATATTAAAATTGTGCACTCAGTATGACTGCTTTAAAGAATATAAACACATCAATGTATTCATTAAGTACAAGTTGGAGCAAACCTTTGCACACATTTATTCACGGCATCTTCTTTTACTTCTGAAAGTTGGACCCCTATATCGTTACTTCTTGTATTTATTGGATCATAAAATTAAGAAAATCTATATATAACATAAATGTTCCTACTGTTAGCATGATACAATTGAATCATAATGAGTCTGGTTGTTTTTTGTTTATTGGATAAATGAAGACAACTATGGTTACATGAAAGAAAAATATTGACTTTTCTATTTATATTTTTTACACCCCCTCCAGAATGTTTTGTTATGTCATTTTTCAGACATTTATTTGATCCTTTTTTTCTATATTTCTACTAACTTTCCTGAGAGGTGTAAAAACCTAGTCGGTTGCATTTAAGAGTTTGTCATCACATTTTCCCTAATGGATCGATTCAGCCAAGCAAAGCCACCCTCTCTCTTTCCCTTCCTCCCCCTCTCCCCCTCAACAAGCAGAGGTGAGCCCACCAGAGAGGAGTAGATAGCGGCGGAGGGTTCGGTTCCATAGGGGAAGTAGTTGGCGTAGTTCTGGCTGGCTGCAGCCGCCGCCGCGTAGGGGGAGCCGTACACCCCCAGAGCAGCCGCATTGAGCTCGCTGCGGCTCCCAGCCAGCAGCCGGTTCTCGTAAGGCGCGGGACAGCAGAAGGTTGCGGCGGCGGCTGTGGCGGCCGCCGCTACGGCTGCGGGCGTCTGAGCTCCTCCGGTGGAGCCTTCGGGCGGCACCGACCTGGAAATCGAATCGCAGCAAGTCGTACTGGGGTTTGCCGACACGAAAAACTGCACAGAGAGAATGATGGACAGAACAGTCGGATAAAAGTCTTGAAATGAATAAAAAAAAACAAAAGTAACTGAAGCAAAATGAGGGTCAATTCGATTGTGACAAAAAGTAAATTCTCTTTATTGGAGGTAAGTCACTTTTATGACCATTCCTGATTTATTGCCAAGTTTAGTTTGTACCGTGTAATTGACAATTTTATTAATAAATGACATTATTTGTTGGTTAAACTTGATGCATTTTGGGTAATATATATAGCGGCTGTAAACTTGTGTCTTGAAATTATTATTTTTTTCTATTATTATTAAACTATATAAACTAACCGACACTTTTCTGTTCAAATTTCAGTATTAAACTCGTATTTGACGTTCAATTGAGACCTCAAAACTTTCCACTGACTAACTTTTCGCATCAAAAATCCAAATACAAACATACAAACGAGAGTTTTGGTCACAGTGAGCACTCTTGAATCATTTTGAAGTTCATCCAAAAGATGCGTAATTACGCGTGGCGCGCGTGGTGACATCAATCTCCCTTTTGTCACCAGAAAAAAAAACGACAACACGTGAGTTCATTCATAATTCAGTGTTATTGGACAAGGGTGCGTATGTCAATATGGCACAACAAGAACCACGCAAATGGTGAAAAAAGTCAATAAAAATCTCACATTTCAGACAAGAGGAGTTTTCGAGTGGAGGAAATCATTTTAAGGTTATTTTTTTAAAAAGCGAGGAAAAAGTCTTACCTGTGAACTTGCATTGTAAGGATATCCAAACTGGGAGAAAGACATCGCGCCTTCTATTGTAACCATCAGCAATAACTCTTCCTCATGCAGCCGGGATCGATTGCTCCCAATTCCACTTCAAATCCGCACACTTCCACGCATTTCCACGCGCGCACGGCCCTGCTCTTCGCCCCTCTCAATAATACATGACTTTCGCCCATATAGGAGGGGAGACTTTGCCGCGGATTGTTTTATACGAATGAATAATCCCCTCCGAGGATCTGATGAGAAATGAAATTAAGCGTCATTAGTTTGAAAAAAAAAAAAATTATGTTAGGCGAAGGAGGCTTAAAGGATAACGTAAGACTTGCAAGATATGGACTGTGCTTGTTCTATTATTTGTGCCTCTATAGTTCTTTAGCATCCATCCATGCAAGGGTAGCAGCGTGACGTCACTGTAATCCCGAAACGCCACGGTGGTGTACCACGGATGCGGATCAAATCTTTGCCATTCGCGTGCGATATAAAGATGCGCTTTTCTCTCCCTCCTTAAAGTGCACACACGTACAAATGGACAATTAATCGCCATGGCAACATATTACTCACTCTTTATGCTTGGAAAAGCTTCTAAATTAGAAAAACATGGATTATTTTTTCAAGAACTTTCATTTGTGAATACATTTTTTTAATGCATTTTTTCTCTTTTAATTTATCAGTGGGAATCAAGTAGCAACAGCATAAGTATAAATACTATTAAATATGTTCTTTATGATGAAGTAAAAAAAATAACCCTACACTGATTTCAATAGTTAGAGTTAAATCACACAATCAATGTCCTCTTTTAGAGGAGACAACCCCTACCCTTTCTCAAATAATGTAAGGTATAATGCTTTACCTCTATAAACCATAACGCTTATTTTGAAATCATTATTAAACAAAATTTGCATGCCTTTTGTTGTAGTTTACAGAAATGTACACTTCATGCCATGGCACTCTTATACGTCTAACACTCCATACAGAAATTATTAAAACACGACTCTTAAAAAAATATTTAAAATATTTCCCATTTCCCCCTTCTTGGCTCTCTTATAGTGAGGGTAACCCCCTTAGTAGGATTATTATTTGTATTTATTTATTTTTTTGACAGGTCAATAGAGCTGTGATTGATGCGCTCCCTGAAACCAGCGTGACCATTACGCGGTGCGTGCGTAATTGTATCAATTAACAAATGACTCCAAGCACCTTGTTTAACCAACGAGTGAGAGTGAAAAGATACCTTGGGGGTGAAATCTGAGGTGGCGCTTAAAGAAAAAAAGAGACAATCTAATTAAATAAAAGGTGGGGGTGGATGAAAATGTATTTTAATTGAATGATGCTCACATGATGAAAGGAGAAATCATTGAAACCTTTTTTAAACATCGCCAGTAAACAAACAACTTTGTTCCGTCGCACAGAGTTGGAATCACGTGAGCCACAATTGTGAGAGACTGAGTGGACTTGTCAAAAAAAAAAAAGGTCCCATGGGCATGACTGTGACTGACGTGTGTTGCCCCCTCCTTTTTCCCTGAGCCTGCAGTTACAGAGTTTCTCTTCGGGGGGCACTGAAGAGTCACCTCGAGAAGGGAATAAAGATCTCCTTTGATAAGTGCACAGATAGAGACAAGACGAAATGCTTATTGGTGTAGATTCATCATCCAGGTCGTGGTGATCCATAAAGGCTGTGTATGAAAATACTTGTCTGCTTTACGTGGTGTAACATAGCAATTAGGCAGTGAGAAAAAATTGCAGCAACCGAAATGTGATTGCTCGCTATGTTGGTTGATGCACTTGGTTCGACAAGGACATACTCAAGAGTGCCCGGGTGCATATGGACTCATGGACACTTATGCATAATGCATGCCCAGCAGTCAACGTACATCTCCCTGAATCTGGCTGAAATGAACACTAATTGTATTGGCAGATTGACCACGGTGACCTTGCCTTCCGTCACATCTTCACAATGACAAAAAATTCTCAAACGTCTGTGTCTGTGGACTTGATGACTTAATAATCACAAAAGAGACCATTTTTAGATTCATAGTAAACTGTGGAAATGTGGATTCACGTTAAGTTTGATTTTAACCACTGGCGGATCTAGGATTTATTTCCTGGGGAGGGGGGCATGGGGTGGCCAATGAAATCGCAGGGAGGTTGGAAAACCTTCCTTTTTACAAACTCCAAAAATTCTCCCAGAAGTGCTGATGAACATTCATCATATGTTCCGTACCGGGGACTGTGGAAATGTGGGATAAAATTCCCAAAAGTCAACCTCGCCTGGCACCTTGCGGGGTAGTGCCCCTGTAGCCCCAAGCTCCGCCAGAGACAACACATTTACACTGACTTGCTGAGAAGAAAGTGGCACATATCAGCTGTATCTTCATCTTTTTTTAGTAAGAAAAATTCAGCATGCAATTACATTTTTAAGTACACAGCATGCATGTTTAAGGTTGACCAACTGTGTTCCTCAATCATTATTAACAGAGAAGGCCTTGATCATCTATACAGTCATGTTCCCTGAATGTGACCTACTCGTCTATTTCCATCTGGAGCTGACTAATGAGGTTGAGCGATGGGTCCATCTTTCAATCAAAGCATCACTCTGTAGAAACGCAAATACTGGAAAGGTTAAGTCAACACTCAATAGCACTTGGTCCTCCTATTTCATACATTTCCTCTGCTGACTTTGTCAACTACAAATCTTTTTTCAGGAGTTTTTTAATCAAGTAGAAGGGGTGGCAGGATGAAATGGTAATAAGTGCACAGAAGAGAAGAAGCATGAACCAAGCAGGGGAAGGAGCGGCACCTACCTGGAGGTGTGTGATCTCATTACATCCTAAATTGCTATGTGCCAATAAATCCAAAGGCCCCTCGTCATGTGGAATTATTACACACACGGAGCGGACTCGTGAAGATTAGCTCTAAATTAGCCAATGTGGAAAGAGAAGTAATAAATACTGTAATGAGAAATAATAACACAAAGATCGCACGTTAGTGGCCTGTTAATGCTTCAATAAACAGTCAGCGGGGTGTGTCAATAATTATTAAAAGTACCGTAATTTTCGGACTATAAGTCGCACCGGAGTATAAGTCGCACCAGCCATAAAATGCCCAAAAAAGTGAAAAAAACATATATGTATTCAAGTCGCTCATGAGTATAAGTCGCCCCCCCACCCAAACTATGAAAAAAAAAACGCGACTTATAGTCCAAAAATTACGGTAAGTCATCAACTGAGAAACAAAGGGGCACTGATACCACTGTCTCCATCAATCTGACAGAAGGGAAGAAAAATAATCACGCAAGTTAAAGTTGGACACAATAATGGTTGACTTCCAATCGGTTACAATTTCAAAAGAACATAAATCTTGAGCCCCCAACAAATTGTATGACTTGACAAATTCCTCTGTTGCTCGCTTTGATCGGACACTAAACAGACAAGGAAGTACATTGTGAAAGCGTACAATTAAATGCATTTTTTTTTCGTTTCTCCAAACAATACGTGGATGAGACGCATAATCCGTGTTTCATGTGTAGCACCGTCATTGTGACGGCTTGTATTCTCGTGTTTAACTCAAACAAACCCAAGGCATTTTGTGTTGCATCCCAGAGGCCCCCAGGGGCTCTTGGGAAAAGGTGACAACCACAAACACAGAGGGAGGTGTGTGTGTTTGTGTGTGACTATAGCTTGTTTTTGTGTGTGTGTGCTAGCTGGCTGGCACAGTCCCCTTTAGGCTCTACTGTAAAGCCATCATCAGTGGTGGTGTCAAGGATTTGTCACACACAAAGACACACACAGTAACTGTGGGAAATAGCTTCTCAGGCAGTGTGGGTGTGTGTTTGTGTGTGTGTGTGTGTGTGTTGGAGAGAGAAGTCTCCACTGCCTGTGTCAGTTGATCATGTGCTGGCTTTTATCCCAAGGCCTTGGGGTTCTTTGTTTAGTGAATTGTGAGTCAATGCTGAGTACGGCATTTTGGTTTTGCAAATGTATATTCTGTGTTGTACACCACCTGCACAATAACACCATAGTGGTGAAAATGATTTTTTTCGACTGCAATAAGGATTGTTACATACTTTAAATTGTGTGTTTTCAGTATCTATGAGAGTGTGACACTGACAATTTCAAAAGCAGCAGAGTAACCGTGCATCATCTATCTACAAGCAAACTAACTTATATGTCACATTGTCACTCTCTGAAGAAGGTGGAAGTTGCTGCCAAAACTGTCTGAAAGGTTTAAGGTAAGACCTGCTCAATTTGTCTGAACAAAGGAATACAATGGCTACCATCAATGGAGACATAATGAACACAATTCAACTATAAACACTAGCATAAACAAACTTGACGAGTAGACAAGGCGTGACATCGACAACACATTGAACACATGAAAATGACCAAACAGAGTGAACAGAAAGGAAGGAACTAAATATCAACAGACAGACGATACAACGAGGAACTCCTGGACAAGACACAAGTGGTTGAGGAATCCGATTGGATGACACAAGGCTAACGAGAATAGGTGGAAACAATCATCTAAAGAGACACAAAAACATAACGAAGAAAAACAAACTAAAGTCCAAATTAGAACCAAACAAACTCACAACATGACAATTTTCCTACCATGCAAATGTCTTTGATAGAGAAAGTAACATTTTAACACTCTTTGAAAGTGCAAAACAAAAGCAATGTTTTTTTTTTTTTTTAACAAAGTATTTTGAAAGGCTTCACTATAAATTTATGGTGTAGATTTCAAAACGAAGGAGCTCTGAGCTCACACTTTGATATATTGAATTATTTTTTTAAAGAAAGTCTATTGTTTGGTATTTATTCCCCTGTTTGGTATTTATTCCCCTCCGTGCCTCATACATGTGAATTTGAACAATGTGATTCATTTTTTGTTTGTTCCTGCTTTATGGCATCCATTTTAATTAGATTAGAGTAACATTTAACACATGCTCAAAGTGCCACTAAAAGTTCAGAGTCTTGATGTTTGTGCCATACAGTTGTTGGACGTTAGACCAAAAGCAAGAGAAAGCACATTTATGCTGCAAAGTAAATCAGGTTTGACAGGACAAATCAGTAAAATCTGCACAAAGTGCTACGTTCCGTGTCAATATGTAACGAAAGCACACTATGAACAAAAGAGCTAAGCATTTGAAGGGAAAACAAACATTAATCCTCACAATCCTTGACGATCATAAAATTTGATTTTAGGCTCTCCAAAAGAAATCCCAAACAGTCTTGAAATTTTCAACATCGTAATGTTAATATGCCACTTTTTCCACAGACTCAGTTTTGTACCTTGACGATGACCTGACGGATTTTCTACAATTTTGCCTGGCAGGTGATTACTGTATCCGGAAAGTTTTAACTTTTAGTGGTAACCAAGGACAAGATTATCATCCCCAAATTGGAGTCGGATCTATGACTAATGCAGTTTAGCCCTCTGTCCTTTATTTACTGATGAGTCTTCGTTGTAAAACAGATCCATGTGTGTGTGATATGTTACGCATATGTCGAAATGACAAGGCGAGCTCATTTGTAATTTTTGCGACCAACTAGAAATGAACCTTGGTATTTATTTTTGTAGAATTAAAAAAAAGACTCAGACTAGACTCACACTGCATGTATGTGCAGTGAAATAATGTCTTCATACTGCATCGGAAGACTGATCTTTTTCCACAAGGAGAAAAAAAACCCCTATATCTTATAAACACAACATCTCAGACAAATCCTCTGTCTGGTCCATACATACTTGGCAATAAGATGACTGGCCGGGGGTCATCGGGGAATGTGGTCGGACGGAGCACTGAGGCTAAAGCCTTGTAGCCCCGAGTCCTCCCTGAGGGTGCTGGGCTCTTTGCCGCGGGCTTATCACTACATTGTCATTTCCTACAGTCTCTTTCCTGCTCCTCCTTCGCCACGGCCGCTTCCTTCCTTCCTTCCTTCCTTCCTTCCTTCCTTCCTTCCTTCCTTCCTTCCTTCCTTCCTTCCTTCCGCCTCGCTCCGGTTTCTCTCTTCTTAACACCCCTCTCGAGCCGTCGTCACAGCGGCCCACAGAATTTCCTACAGGAAGGGGAGGATTGTGTTTTGGAGTGAAATGGTGATAGAGGGAGGCTGATAGGTGAGTGTTACACTGCCAACTGACATGAGGCGGCCAACCCCTGACCTCTGTTTCTTCAGGGATGGGACAAGCCATGTGCTGAGAGGGGTTCATGTCTGAAGAGCACCTCTGCCATGGCCTTGTACTTCACACTGTTAGTTTTTTTACTTCAGGATATTTTTGCTAAAAATAAGACCTGATGGTGTCCAAGTTCTCACTTCTCAGTGTGTTCTGTGATCACTCAGGCACTGTGAATAATATTTTATGATGATATCAGTTTCACACTGGACCATATTATTTTTATTTGATGTTTTGCGATGGGCCCTTATTTTTGTGCCCAGCACAAATTTGAGTACTTTATTTTTTTTTTTTCAGACAGACGTAGCTGGAAAAGGGCGTTTGCGTCGTTGTGGGAGGAAACCCAGCTAACCAAATCAAGAAAAACTGAAAATTGTGATTATGTTATATTGAGAGAGCAAATCCCAACAAGATCTACAGTTTTGCATGAAGTGCAGAATGTTGGTATTTGATGTAATACGTACATGAGCCAGAGTAAAGGTGTCACTCTGGTCACTCTCTTGGGGAGTGAGGCCTCGATTTGGGCCAGCACGGCGGTGACCCAATGACTTCATTACCATTGAAAAGCGGTGGTGAGAAGACTTGTAGCGGTGCATTCCCAGTCCGACTCATCTCATCATCCGGAGATGGCACGGGGAGGGAAGCGGGGGTTGTTTGTAGACTGCCGGACCCCCTCCCCACCCCTCACGCCAATACACACACTTTCGTTTCCTCTCGGGAGATATGCGACCTCTGCTTTCTGTCAGGGCGCCTTCGGCGGCAGACTCTGTGGGAATTTCTCTCCCACACACACACTTCACAAAAAACAGGATCTGAGTGAGATGCTGCCCGTCCTTTTCCCGTGCCGTGTTTCCCCTTTGCCCCGCACTCATCTTCTCCTTTCTTCTTGTCCCGCGGGTCGATAGCATTAATTGGCCCACTCAGTCACAGGTACATTGATTGCAGTCACTAATAAAAGGGCTATTGATTGCTACTTTGTATAACAGCGCTCTATGCAAGTAAGAGCTGCCCTCTCATACTATCCTGACAGCAACCTTTTCCTGTTTGCCCGTCTGCTATTGTCATAAATCATGTCGCTCGATGAAGGGGATGTTTTTTTTTTACCCCTCCCTTCACATTCAGATGAGGAGGCTCTTGAGAGAAATTACATTCTTGCAGATAACAAGGCTACATTTGCCATTAAACAATTGGAATCAATACGGAAGATGTTCAAAGCAAAAAAAGTTGACGGATTTAGAGAGCTCAGAACATAGAACATTTTACACTACATTTATTTTTTAAAACGTTATCTAAAATGATCCTTTATTCATAATCATATTGTATGTTAATGCGATGTAATAAATGTTTAAAAAAATTAATCAGGATATGATAGCTAGCCACAAAAAAATCTATAATATGCGCACCACTTTGACTTCAACAGACTTTATTTCTGTTTTTAACTCAATTATCTGTTATTCCTAATTGAGCGCCATACTGAATCTTAAGTGTGTCTGAGGCAGGTGTCGGGTTGTGAGGCTGAAAATGGCCTCTAAGTACTTCCATGAGAGATTTAATTATCCCTATCAAATATTCACTGATCAATGGAATTTGTTTTAGCCGATCAATAGGTGGCGAGGCTTGAGAAGGACGTTGAGCATAAGATAATTTGCATTTCAAAGCAACCCGTGTCACGTGGCCTCATTGGAAATCCATACCATTTTGTTAGGTTGTATTTCATATTTAGCTGCTTTAGGCCCTTATCACTGACTGTTATTGATTTCCCTCGCTTTATTTACTGCCTTGTGTAACCACAATATAGACCTGCAAGGATAGTATGAGGACTTGATAACTATGGATGACAATAACAATTCAGTCCGACCATAATATTCTGGAAGCGGATTTATTTTGAGATCTCCTCTGGGGAGTCGAACTGGATCAGTTCGTCATCTGTAAATATGGACAATGTATGAGCATTGGACCTAATGTATGTAATGTATAGTCACAGAAAATTGGAATCTGTGAGTGTTCACTGGACTGTGTAACAGCAAACCTTGATCAAAAAACTAAATGTCTGCTAAAAAATGTGAGAAGTTTGGGAAAGTAACGAACCGAGATAATGTCCTAAACAGGGGATGAAGCAGGTGGCTGTCTTGTGTTTTAACATTCGGTATTGCCTCAGGATTCATTTGCAGACCTGTCTATCCATCAGAGTGGTCCTCAAGCCGGCAGCCAGCACAGAGGTCATAGGACTTGACTGCGTGACGCATCATCAGTGCCATCAGGATACATGAGCTTGGGCGCTGATGCACAGCGGGGACGACCAAACGACTTCAAATGTGTCTGTGTGTATTTGTATATACACAGTCATGTCTATAAACCTTCCAACTTCAATACATGATAAATATAAGTCAAAAGTAGATATTTCGTAACTATATTTTATAGAACTTCAATATAATGACTTTATTCTTTGGGTCAGTATGGTAAACAATAACGAGGAACAAATGCTAATGCTAAATTAGCCTTTAGTTTTTTCAGCCGAGCCACCAAGATAATTTAAACTAGTTATAGTTAGACATGTTTTATTATAATTAGACTCATTATTTTAACATTATTATAATTTTAGCCGAGACATTTATGTAATTGAAAATAACAAGCCCTCAGTGGAAAGCAAAGCTGTGTTTTTAACGTTTCTTAATGTACCTTTACACACATTTGTACACACTTTACAAGCATTGGCACAGATTTATCGTCTCTCTGCCGTCATGTCAATCGTAAAGGTATTTTAAAGGCTTTATGCATCCTAGGAACCAGCCTACATTCGAGATTATTCATGCTACCATGTTCATCCCTGGGATTTTAATTGCTCCCTGCAGTATGCTTAATCTGCGAGGAAATCAATAGAGCTTTTACTCTCGCGATGGATGGATGGTGACCACTTATTGACGTTCAGGTGTCATTTCAGTGGGGGGATTGGATGTTTGCCTCTACTTCTCTACAATGAGATGGCATCAGAGGTCAAGTGGTGCGGTGCACTCGAATTAAAGATGGAAACTTCGGTGCGTTTAAGATTTAGGGATATATCTATTGACTATTTTTTTTAATTAAATAGTGATATTGTAATACGATTATCAGCTTTAAAGGAAAGGATAAGGAATGTACGATGCACACAGAAGAGCTAGTAAATAGATTTTTGGCTATAGATTCATTTTGACTGTGTTCACATTTTGTGTGTCTATACTTGACAACAAAGCATAGATCTAAAATAGAAATTATATCTTGGGTTTTTAGACAAATTCAAGGTTGAGCAACTACAACGTCAATTTGAACTTGTGGTTATCAAAGACCTTTAATGTCTTGTCTTTGATATCCTTGAGAACCCTTTCGCCATGTCTTCTTATCAATAGATTTATCGCCCATCCTTACTAGTCCTTGCATCTCCCTCAAGGGGGTCTCGCCGGCGAGCCCCAAAGTCACATTTCAGGCTCGGCTGCTACTTAAAGGCCCATAATCTGTTGGCGCGTTGGCCTTAGCGGAAGCGAATGATTCACTTTAAGGACTCCTGCTGCTGTGGGACCCGCAGCTAGTGGCTGGTTAACGTTAGCGCATGCGGCGCGCGAGTCGTCATTATTTATTTAACCCGTTAAGTGTTTAAAGTGGAAAGGGCCCACCGGGACGTGGCGTCATTGATGAAATTATTCCACACATATATATGGTGGACTCCTTTAGGGATATGGGGGGGAGACACATAGAGATGAAGACTTTTGAAAATGCTAGGTCACATGAGTTTGGAACGACAGAAACCACCATTTTTCGAGTCATGTTATGTTCATGTTTGTGCCTGTCAGACAAGAATAAAGCACATGCATTGATGTTGTTGGACCGTGTCGGCGGTTTCACACAAAACCGCCTCGGTCATGTGGCTTAAGACAGTTATTGACGTTTCGTCTTCAACATCGATTCTGCTTTTAGTGTTTCTGTTTTTGGTGGTAGAGTGGTTAAAATGTGACATTATGGTGTCTGCCTCACAGCTGGAGATTCAAGATGTCATTACTGTGTGTGTGAGTGAGTGTGTGTGTGGGGTTTACTACAGCTAGCCTACTCTGTATAAATTAAAGAATCCTAATGACCAACACAGTGAGTGTTATGTTTTTCTGCAGTTGACAGAGCAGCAGTCTAGATCGGGTCTTCCCAAAGTCATCTGGGATTGAGAATGCAGAGAAAATGGATGGATGTTTTGTGTTTGGTCAGAGCGGTTGTGGCTCTTTTGTTATGATGCGATGTACGTGTTGAATAGTGGTTGTTAATAATTCAACAGTGCGTGTCGGCCCTCCCATAACATGTTGGTCGAGGCTCTCGTCCCATGTAACAGCACAATAACACATCTCCAAGTAGCCAGCACTTGTTTACCTCTGGGAAGTCCCTCTTCTGTCTCACCTTTTCCTCACCCCATCACAAAAAATACTTCAAGCCCGTTTGTTGTAATGTCAAAATGGAACAGATTTGTTTTTTTAAAGATTTTAAAATTGTCAAGACTGATGTTATACACCTACAATGGAGAAATAATTGTCATCCTATCAACATTTGCTGAACTCTGCTTTAAAGTATTTTTCCTTGCACAAACAACTCCCACCTGTTTCCTGAATGAGAGCCAAGTAACTGTCATAAAAATAAACATTGGAATTGTGACATTTCATGGCAGCCATTGTGGGACGACCTGCAGGTTGCTGAAATGGCTACTTTAGGTACCGGTACGTCAAACCTCAACAAACAAATCGGACGACATTAGGAGGATCCATCTTGTAAAAATAAAGACAAGTCACCAAAGAGCTTATTTAAACGACGGTGATGGCTAACACGTGCCGAGAGAGAGATGAAGCCGGAAGAGTGAGTGAGGGGAGAGTGAACAGATTGAATGGCTAATGAAATGGCTACCTCCAGGCCTGAATAAATTCTCTGGTCTGGCGATCCCCTCAGGATGCCGGCCTCCCGGGGAGATTAATGACCACTGGGCCATGCCATAATGAAGTAGTTTGCCTTGGCAATGTGCTCGCCAATTCATCACGGCGTCCACAAGTGGGCCGGCCGAGCGCGACGTCTTTATAAATCCCGACTTGCTCTTCGTTCCTGCTGTTTCTGATTTATGGTTACTTCCACATCCAGCCCAAACAGTTTGGCCCTTTCACCAGAACCCACCTGGGCTGACCATCTCCACCCTTCCTCATCCAGGTCACTTAATTTGACAGGTTGGAAAATGATTCATTTCCCTCTGCATAGAAATATGCTTACATCGGGAAGACGTTACGGGAGTGGCCGCTGTTGCTCGACTTGTTTTAATCAAATTTTTCAATCTAGTTAATTTAAAACCAAGAAAGCAGTTCATTTTCAGCATACAAGTGACATTTCCATTTTGTGAACACATTTTTAATGCGTCATTGCCGATGAAGGGCATGCGCATGTGTACTTTTCTGCACATTTTTAATCCTGTTTACCACTCGGTGCTAATGACGCTTGAATCCCTCCAGCTAATAGCGCGTACGTATAGTCTTAAATACACTCTCACCAGAAATCCCCGGCATTTGTTCCGGGCCCTTGCCCTCGTTACCAAGCCATTCATCTCTGGCGTATTAATGGCTAAAGACTGATGAGCTGCAGTGTTTCACAAGTCATAAAGTCTGCTTCTTTGATAACCGGCAGCTCCATATGGAATAGCGGGCGAGGAAATTACAGGAGACCAATAAAGCATATTGAGGCATATTTAGATTAAAATGCATTTAATTGGACTCAGGCCTAATGCGGTTGAGATGTGTTCTCGTGTCGCCTCATTGTTCTGCTGCTAGCACTAAACGATGCTCCTGTCGCGACGATTGTCGGCTAACCCGCTAGAGTGTATTCATGATTTTCGAAATTGCATAGTTCCAGGAAACATCTGCTTCCTGGAATTTCGGGCTCGAACTTCAATTCTTGTCTTTCACAGCGTTCGACCTTGGAGGTCTTTATCAGCGTCACTCTGTATCCATCTTAATTATCAAAGGCTTTGCGTCGCCGTTTTTCCTCGAGTTGCTTCATCTTAATCTACATTTTTCTCGCAGAAGGGACGCATGCGTAATTGTACAGTTGACATCGGCTTAGACGGCATCATCTCCTTTAGTCCCCAGCTAATCCTACACGCTGATAACAATAATGGGAAGAAATGAATTGAAATATTTTTTTTTTTTCAAAACAAAAGAAGATATGCAGTCTCATTCATAATTAGCTGCAGAGGTCAAATACGCCATCCGGTTTCGGAAGGTTAATGAGTTTTTTCTTTGTTTTTAACCCTCCCTTTTCTCCTTACTCGTCAACCTTTGATTCAGACTGTGACCTTGTGCGCCGTTAATTGTGTGCATCGGTGTGTGTTGATAAAAAAAACAGGCATATTTACCCTCCGGATTTCTTGACAGTTTGGCAAAGAGCGTGCCGCATTTGTGTGCACGACTGGAAGTGTAATTTATTTCAGAGAGGGTGGAGGAGGTTGCGACCCCCGGACCCTCAAAGGCCCCCCCTGCCCCATCTGCCTGCCATCAGACATCTCCGCATGGTCCCAAGGGGGAGCCTGTGAAGTAGCAGAGGTGTAGAAAAGCAGACCCTTTACATGTGTGTTTTAACATGTGTGGGTCTATGCTGGTATTGATCCCCCCTCCTCTCCCTCCCTCCCCAGTCTTTCCCATAATGAAGTGGAACTACATCTCCATTATGAGCCGCATCGCCATTGGCTGGAGCTAATATGTAATTAGCTAGCGTGCCATAAGCCTGTCACTATTGATTTCACTATCCAGATTACTTGTTACAAAAGAATAGAGCTGTCTGCAGCATAATTGAACAAGTTAACTCCTTGTCTCATAAAATGGAGACCTGTATTGATTGTAACCGAGCGCGGGGGAAAGAGAAACTTAGTTGTGTGCGAAAGAGGAGGTGCTGATGCGTTCGTTTTTCCTCACCGCGGTGTCATCCCGACATGTCGGATTGTGGCTTTTCCTGCTGAGTTGCAGGACGCCGCACCTTAAATGACTTGCGTTGTCCATGAGCTTCACGTTACAACATGCGCATGTCTTGTTTTTATTCTCCTGTTGTCGTTTTCTCATTTCGAGTGGATGCATTTGTCCTGTTTTTGCTATTTATTAACATTTGTGAAAAGAAGCCGTAACATGGAGCTTAAAACAAAAATACACCAGTCAAGACAATTTGTAATTTATAATATATTAAGAGAAATGGTAGAATATATTACATGCAAAGGAGTAAAAAAGACAAATCAGGCGACATTGACATAACTCCATCTTAAATTATTTTTAGTTTTTTCTTTAATTTTTTTTTTTTTTGGTGAATTAAACCAGAAAACAACCCATATTAAAATCTGACCAGTCTCTAGCCGTCATAAAAATTTTTAACAAAAAAAATCTTATTAAATACACTGCGTTTGATGTTAAATATATAGCTACAAGCGCCCGTACTTTTTTGGGTAATTTCCTTCTTAGCCATTGAAAGACTACCAGGTAATTGTAGCGCTGTGCTTCACCTCAACAGCCTTTTTAAGCTTAACCCGAGTAAGTGGCGAGTTAGCCGATCATTTCCGCACCATTCAGATTCACGGCAGAACACCAGCTGTGGGATGTAATCAGGCAGCAAAGAGAACGACATGGCGATAAATTGTTTGATGTTGTTGTTCCTAAAACAGACATGGAAGCTACAGCGGTGTTTCCCCGCCCCCGTCGACAGGGTGAGAGGTTAATCAAACGGGATTTCCGGCACTCCACTGCTGAGTGATAAGTAGCTAACCAACGGAGCCTGTAATTACAATCTTACAGAAAGCGGCCTGATCTGTATATAAATCTCACCATCCAATTACAAGATGTAATAATTCTGCACTCAGCCTGGTAATGAGGTCTAATACCGGCGCATGTGATAATCCCCTCTGGATGCGGCCGTGATCAGATGTTGGCTTTGTAATTAGACTGGCAGAAAATCATTATTTGGTGTTTAGAGAAAAAATGAGGTTGGCGGGAAGTTAATTTTCGCCCCATTCTCCCAATCATAGACAAGAATTTAATGATTTAATCATGATTGTTAGCTATTTTGCAATCAATTTGTAATGATTGTTTTGTAACAGCTGTTGTCAGGGAGCGAAAGATTGAAGGTGTCATTGATTTTTCATGGACCGTGTGGCTTTGCTATAGGCTATACTGTAAAAATGTGGTTATAGAATTAAAGCGTAAACATCTATTCTCTTTGGTCACCATATTAGGTGTTGAGTCTTAGAAATAAAAAACGAGTGGTGTCGGTGTTACTGTGATGTTGAAATACCTTCACTTTGATCAAGTTGAAGCTCGTGAGTCTTCTCTCAGCTTTAGCTCATCTCTCTAATCTCTTGGCCATGGAGAACTCCATTGACAGAGAATTGACTTCAAGCTTTCAAGACGATTTCTATAATTGATAGTTTTAACTTGCGCCTGCATGTCCGAGGGTTCAAAGGCGGCCTGCTGTTTTGATGTGTTAATGGTAGAAAAAGACTAAAGTGCCGAAAAATGGACCGTATCTAATATCTGTTAAGAGTATGATAAATTAACCACGTTTGGGTTTCGTAATGGACGCACTTTAAGTTTGACTGTGAGTTTTCCACAAATGGGAGACTGTCAAGTCTTGGACTATGAAAGAAATGTCTCACTCAATAAGTTTAGTCATTAAGGTTTTTTTATAGAAAATGGATGGATGGTAACACCTTCAATCAATTCTTTGTCTACGCATGAGTTTTTATAGGTTTTCAAAATATGAACAAACCAGGGTTGTGGGACTAATTGTTTTCCACTGGAACGAGTTCATATATTGGAAATAGTCTTGTCATTTTATTTTAGCTATCGGGTTGTAGGGTTAGGGTTAGTTAGGGTCAGGATATTGATTAGGTTAAGGAAAGGCGAATGTCCCTGTTGAAATGTAAATAAAGATCTGATTTATTATTTCAGTTCAGTTAGCTGCATTGTTTTTTGATGTCATCTTCAGTTTCTTCTCATCCTAACTAAAGAATCCTGAGCGATGTCTGGTAGTATAGTCACTGTGGACCTCTGCTCGAGTGGACCTTTGGGTTTTTCAAGAGGCAGCCATTTTACACTCCCCTGCCCTGCTTCTCCATATTGCTCACCTCAGAAAGACTTTCAAGTGCTCTTTCAAAGGCATAAAAGCAAAAGTTGAAGAACTCAAACTTGTTTTTCACAAGCCCAAGATAATAACCTCTCACTACCCCTGATAACAGTTTTCGTTGTATCCTTCAGTGGTTTTTAGTTCCGATTCATCTGTTCTATGCCGGCCTTGTGTCCAATATAGCCGCCATTTCATTTGACACTTTTTCAGGTCAACTGCATTCTTGAAAAAGGCTACTCGTAATTTATATCGTCTATAAAATACTTCCTCTGTGCCAGACAAATCAACGAGTGTTAATCCACAACCCTGGAGCTGATTTCAATATTTTATGACTAGTTATACACTATGTGATCGATTTTTTGAACTTATCAATTATGAATAGGCTCGAGGAAGCTTAGGGGTTTCCAGGTTCGGACTTCCTATTCCTTGTGTGTTTATGACCGACCCAAGACGGGTGTGAGAGTAGAGAAAACATATGTAAGTATATTGATTGACAGCATGAGTGGCTTTACTATGGCCAACACGAAAAAACATATCGTGTTGTCGCTTTGGAAGTCCACAGTGATGAGCTGGACAGCCACTCTAAGTGGTATTTGCCAATCCTTTAAACATTTTCAAGGTTTAAAGTGAACGTGTTCTTGGGAAAAGTCATTTGAAGACCGCTGCTGCAAGCTCATCATTTCCCTTCCCCAATGATATTGAGACAAATGATGAAGTCCCACTCGCTGTAGCGCTCTTCTTATCTGTGCCTGGCGCTTGAATGGACTCTGTCAAGCCGTAATAAGACAGGCTGGGACTTTTTATTCCTCCATGAAACATATGTCCAATTTTTAATAGGGGCAAACGTAATTATAGACTGGGACGGAACAGATAATACATAGTTGTGCCGATTGTCGCCATTGATTGGTGATTGATGTATACGTGCTGGATTTATCTAGTTTTAATTCTTCTCAAGACACATTTTACTCATCCTTGTAGTGTAAAATCAACCAACCCAAACAATGGTTTATGCCCACACTGCTCTAGACGGAAGAAAATTAGATATACTTATAGTGAATGACAAAATGTTGCATCCTTCAGCCGTGAAGCCCTTGAGATGAAGAGCAGGTGAACCAAAAGTCTAGACAGACATAAAGTTCACCCGGCAATCTTGCCTCCATTAGCAGTGTACATGTTTACCGTGGGCATACGCCAGGGATTTAGTTTGTGGCATATGTTGAAGCCCCCTGGCAGACTTGTGACAAAGCACTTACCGAGGAGATGGCAGGCCAAGTTGTGGTGAGGTCCCACCCAGAGGCTGTGTGTGTCCCGAGGCAATGCTACTGGGCTGTGCTGGACATAGAGGATGATTGGCTGCTGGGTTTTCATCCAAATCAACTTAAAATATTTTTGCCATTTTTTTTGTGATGCCGTTCGGATTGGTTTCAGCAAGGCCCTTAAAACATCGTTTTTAGGAAAATGTATAGTTTGGGTATTTTTTTATACACCTAATCGTAAGCTCCCGTTAGTACCTCCAATCGCTCTGAAGTAGACGGCTACGTTTTCCCAGTCATTTTCAACGGTTACCTTTGCTAACCAAAACAGCAGCACATACAGAACGTATATAATTATTATAATAATGTAAACTTTTTTTATGTTTTCAATTTTCATGTACAGTCAATGACCTTGCATGTTAGATTTGAAACACTTTACATACTTTTTATACTTATCCCATTCCAACTACTATACTGTTAAATGTTTATGTAGTTGTTAATGACTTTTTCTGAGTCAAATCTTTCAGCATTTTATTTCTGCACTAGTGTGAAGCTGTCTTCATTAGAACCCCGTTAGACCTAATTTCACCAGACTGACAGACAGACTGTGATGAGGCCCCATTAGACCAACATTCTATTCTCTCTGGAGTCCAGAGTCTGGACCATCTATTTACTGTTCCTCTTCCTCTCATCCTTCCTCTCACTTGTCTCGTACTTGTTCTGTCTGACCACTCTAACCCCAGGAGCCCCCTTAACGCACAATGTTCGAGAGTCCAGTCAATCACACGCAATGATGTTAAACTCTCCTCCAATGAAGAGCCTTCACAGCTCTTCAGAGCTGGCCTGAGTCAGCCGGCTGATTAAGGGCTCCTATCAACGAGGTTGATCTTAATTTGCAGCCTTTCTGAAGTCCACGTTTCTTTAGGGTTTCAACCTCAACATGGCTGGTCTACCTTGGATCACCTGTAATGAGGTAAAATCACGTCTTACCAGTATATTAGGGTGGCTTTCTCTGAAGTTATCTTATGGTTATCTTTCAGTGCAGTACTCGAGACCAAGGTAAAAAAAGAAAGATACACAGAGAGCCCTTTACAAGGAAATCCTTTTAAGCATAGCAACAACAACAAAATGAAAAAACGTTTTTTTCTTTATCTTTCCCTTAAATCACTCATTATTTAGAACTTCTCAAATTAACAGTTAACAGTTTGCCTGAAATGAAAAAGTAAAGTGGAGCTCGAGATGGAAAAATTCAGTAAACTCAAAAAGTGAAAGCAGACGGTCAAACATGGGCAGCAGTTGAGGCTTTTGTTTTGTGTAGTTTGAATGCTTTGGGACTCAGCTTGCAAGACGCTCCTGGATATTCTCTTAACAGGCTTATACCAGACTCTTTTATGTGGAAAGCAGCGACCGTAAAATCCCATCCAGTACATCACAAACAAGGGAAATTGAGACTATATATACATATATATATATATATATATATATATATATATATATATATATATATATATATATATATATATATAAAATAAATAAATTACATATATATTTTTGTTACTAGCCTCAGATGTGCTTTCAAAAGACTTCTTTCATCTGCGTAAGGATTCCAATTTAAAAGTGCGTCATCACTAGACGTCATGGCTCTGTTGTGCTCAAAAACACGGTGCAAGAGATCTAAGTAGGCATCCTACTGGCCTTTTAGTACCTTTCGCTCCTCAGGGAGCTTTCGCCACATCAGTATTCCAGTCCACAACTTCAACCCTTCTCATTCCATCCACCCCTCGATTTATTTTCATACTATGAGGGTATGATAGCCCCTTAATAATTCATATTTAGAGTGTATACCCATGCACTGAAAATTCTGATTCATCCTCCTGAGTAGCTGCCCACCCTCCTGCATGATTTAAGTATCTGAGTTCTTGTTGCGGCTCACTCGTACTGTCTGTGCGATGCTTTCTCCAGTAGAGCTGTCAAATCTTTTTGGACTCTAAGAGGAAAGTTTGTGCAGGTGGACAAGAGTGTCTTTTCTTTTAGCCGACATGCTTCTTTTACGAGCGGTAAGAATCTAGGCGGACCTAGCCTCAGATCAACTTCAAAAAAGAAGACAGGGCCTTCCGTAGACATACAGTACAATAGAGGTGAGCAGCGTAGTCATTTGAAATTCACACGTCTGACGATTTCTTTTCCAGCAGGATGTTCTCAAAGGAAACATTGTTTCAGAAGCCCCAAACGTGAACTAAACCAAAAGCCAATTTTGAAATCAAGCGGAAAGTCAAGCACAATCCATTCCAGGACTGTGGTCAACCATTGATTTTTTTTTTCCAGATTTTCCTATGGGTAATAATGGAAGCCATTATAAATAAAATCTTAACTTAGTTTTTTCTGCCTATTCCAATATGTGTTGTGTTGTAATTTTTTTTTTTGCCTTAATCATTTGGTTTCACAAACCATAATCCCTGTCCGTATGGTTCACTTTTGGGTGCGGTCATGTGATGTTCTCATGCTTTTGTTTTTAACACAACCTTTCCTCCAAACAAGTGCCCTCCATCCACACTTCAGTCTGAGTGTGCTGGAAGAGGAAAAGGAAAGGATGGTGGTTCTCCCTAGAGAGCGCTGCCCGGAGGAGGCACGATTAGGAGGTGAAGCAGTCAAACACTCGGACCAAATGTGCCAGTACATCATGATAACCTCAGGCTGTTCTGGGCCAGCAGGACTGACAGGCAAACTCTGCCTATGGCCGACTACAACTATATTATTTATCCTCTATAGCCGTTCGACTGCACTGTAGCTCATTTGGAGCCCAAATCTGTGTGCAGTGTGCACTGACACACGGATTTGTCATAAGGCCCGAAAACCCAAAGGCTTTCCCATTTCCAAAGCTGGTTTACTGAGTGATTCCAGTGATGTGCAAATCAGTAAATATCTGCTCATTCTCAACTGATAAAGGTGAATTTATATTTCAATATATGATTTGCACACGATTTATGAAATTTGCCTGTCTAATAACATCTCTGATGTCAAAATATCCAAAAATCAAGAATTACAGCATACTTTACAAACATTTGCTGAAATTAGCCTGTTCTCAGAGCCAATAAATTTTTACTTGTTGAGTCAACATTGTATCACCTAACCACTGAATTAAGGAAGATAATTAGGAGGAGGAAAATGTGCTTTTCATCGCCGCCAAATTCAACAGTAATTTTTTTGTTGCTTTGCACGTGCTTGGAAGAAGCACCTGGTAGCCTGCGGTCGTTATCTTTCATTTTGTTCAGCTGCTGGTGTCAGCCCACATGATGGCCGTCACTATGAAAGCAGCTCCGGTATTACTGCCGGTGAAATGCTTGATCTGTTTTTGCATTCTTCTGTTGTGTGAGCACTATTATGGTTTCCTTGGCTGATAATTGCCAAAGCAATGTTGTTTTAGGACCTGACACAAATGCCTGCTGGGCCTCTAACCTTTTTGGGACTTGACTGTAATAGTTCCTGACACTCGTTTTAGTACCTCTCAGGCACAAAAGCAACATTTTTGGCTCTGCGCAGGAAGAACAATCATCTTGGCACAAATGCCGAGGTGTAGTCTTTTGTTCTCCCGGAGATAATTTGAAGCGGGTCAGAAACGAGAGCGTCTTAATATGATTGCCAGGTGAATGAAACAAGGTCCATGGGCCTGACGAGTGAAGTAGAGGGTTCTTTGTTTTTGCAGTGGCTGTGAGCACTTGACGGCTTTTAATTGAACACACATTTATTATGCTAAGTTCAGCTGGAGTGTGACGGGTATGATGAGGCCTCAATTAGAGCCATTAACAAGATGATTGCACTCAAAGTCAACAAGGAAGATTTTTTTTTCCCCATCCCCGCCGAATCGCATCCTGTTGTCAGATTGCCCAATGGCCTTGTGGGAAAATGTTCTCATGCTTTGAAGAAAATGATGATGGAGGCTCCATTCGTCATCTGTCCCCAAACTACAATGCAATCTCAATCCATTTACCCGATGAAAGCCACATGTCAGGATGTGTGATACCGTTCAATCCGTGAGGAAAGCGCCCTCCAAGGTACGTCGTCTTGATTTTACTTCTGCTCCGTCGCAAAATCTGTTAGCTAGCAAGAGTGTCACATCCACTATGGCTTCTTTTAATCCCAAGAGCACAATGTGACCATCTGAGTCGCAGCTGATATGTTTGAGTGTGTCTAACCCTGTGATCTGTGTGCTAACATTGGCCTACTGAGCTAAGATCAGTTCGTCAACCCTGTCTTTGTTACCCCGTGAAGGAAGGCTTACCCTAGGACCTCCCTGTTTACTCTGGCCTCCACAATGGCAAACTCTAAACTCCCTTTGTTGCCAGGATTTAGGCTAGATTTACTTCAATTTTATCTGTGAGGGTCCCCTTTCATCATCTTGGAGGTCTAATGCCCTTAACTGGCTTAACCTGGCTCCCCTTGTGATCCTCACGCCCCGGTACCCACGCTGTCTTTGGCCTCCTCAGCGTTCCTACTTATCCTCAGCTCTCTGCCGGCCCTTTAAGTCGCCTGCGAATCCCGAGCATTGTGTAGGGTGCTCAGTGACACCTGAAAGTCATGTTTAACATGCCATAAGCGTGTTGTGTGTCAGTAAAACAATCTCAATGCACAGTAGTCCAGTAGAAATCAAAACAAATCCTCAGCGGATTGTCCATTATTATGTTCATCCCTCAGTTTGGGTTTTGAATTACTTCTTTCCATCCAAATAATGGGAAAACAGGTATGCTGTTAATGGTAAAACATAACTTTGTCACAATTTTTCTAAATTGTCTCTGAAATAGAATTACCATATTTTTCAGATTATGAGGCACATCGGATTATAAAGTGCAGTCTAAATTAACTGGGATATAAAGTGCATTATTATTGCACATTAAGGGAAACAAATCAGGATATCAAATGATTCCGAATTTGCTCAACTTCAATTCGACATCTGACTGCCAAACTTTAGTTCAGTTGCTTCACTATACTTGACGGTCTTACAAAAAAAAAAAGATTGTTGACTCCATTCCAGCACTTCTCAGGATAGACAAACTGCAGTGGCTTTGCTCATAAATAAAGATGAGCTGTCATTCCATATTTTTATCAACCTAATCTTTACTGTGAGAGTAATGTTCTCCCTTCGTGAGGAGGGGAATCATATTTTCCAGATATAGTTGGAAAGCGATAAAAGTATTTTAGCCTTGCCTTGTTTTATCACCGAGCACTGTGTGCAACCTGTCCTCCTATGACCAGACCACTTAAAACTTTTTCTACCGTGGGAAGCATTCAGAAAATTTATATTTATATATTTTTATATAATTTTATTTTTAAAATATAAACTAGGCCAAAAAATACCTCGCCAAATTGTCTTGGTGTGATTTAAATCCCGCCGTCCTTCCCGGCAATCCCGTATTCATGAGATGAGAAATATTCTTTTTTTTTTTTCTTTTCTTAAAAAGTCATTTTGAATTGCAAATATTCCCAAATCGGCAGTAAAGTAAATGCAGGGTTGGTGTGGCGCTTATCCCTGCACCGCGTAAAATGGCTGCCACATGTGCCCAAATTGTCATGGCATCATTATGTAACCTAGACCATCCAGATTATTCAAATTCCGCTTGAAAGTGTCATCAATGGTGCTAGTGTTCCTTTTTTTTTTGAGACCTGTCACCTTTTTTTTTTTTTTTTTCTCGGGGATGGGTCTCTCTTTCTTGCTAATTCCGCCCACTCGCCCTTCTCAAAATCGGCCTAATCCAGAGAGCGTCAGCATCAGTGCTACCTTTGATGGGCCCCGGATTAAAGCAAATCTCCATCTCTTTGGTGGATTTCAAATGCAGCGTGAACAATGATGCCAGCCAGGGACGAGCTAATGAGGCCTGCGGTGGACTGGCAACTTTCAAAATCGACCTGATTAAAGGCGAAGCCGTTATCGCCGTACCTCCCCACATGAAGCATGTCACTCCTTTTTTTTTTCTTTCAAAATTGAGTTTTTCTATATCTCTTCATTTTTCTCCGCCTTACCTCTTCTCTGTTCTCTCGTGGGTGAGGCCTGACTTAATTAGTGGGCTGGAGTGTGAGTTTACCTTTCACAGGGCGCTAATGAAAAGCTTTGCGCATTTCTTTTCACTAAATTAGCGAGTGAGTCTGCCTTCCTCCCTCCTCCGTCCCACTCAGCCCCTTCTGAACGGGAGGGAGGCGTTATTACAGGGACTGTTGACTTTGCGGCTTTAGCGTTCCGCACGTCTCCGTGGTACAGCTCTGATAGCTTAATTAAACATGCAAATCGGATCTATCGAACACGTCTCAGCCGTACCGTTGTGTCATGTCAGATGGTCCTTCTTTGTGTCGGGGCTCTGGTTTTCAAATCTAATTAAGCAATACCAGCTTGTGTGGGGAAAAAAAATAATACATGGCCCATCTTAACGTGAATTAAATTAAGTGTTGTAATGTGATTGATTTCCGTGACACAGTATGTAGGTTGTTGTTCTGTTGAATGGCGCAAAAAAAAATCGGGTTGTTTGGATTGGGGATTGAAATTATGCATGTTGGTAAAAATATTTATGTTTTGAATATATTCTCATGATGGCTCAGAACTCCCATTTCCATAGCAGTGCCATATTGAATAGTTGAATCCTGCCTGGAAGACTAATGGGAAAAAAAAAACTGTGCGCTGTACATATGACAACAAATTCATTAATATTCAGGTGAAAATCGTACCTTACATCATTTGCTACTGTCACCATAACAATGTGTAATGGCTGTTGTCTCGGCATAGTGAGAAGTATTTTACACGGGTTTAAGCAAGCAAAGTTGATTGACGGATTAATGCCTCTTGACAACTGATGTGGTATCACCATGCACGTAAGGGTAAATTGGGGAAAACCTCGTCCTCCTTTTTTCCACAGCCCTCGGGCAAGCCATGGCTCAGTAATGCTACTTTTAATACAAATAGTCAGCTTCAACAGGTTTGTTTGGCTCTATAAGCTTTCTTAGTAATGTAAAGAGGATGTACTACTCAGACACGGCGGACAGGGACCTACCAATCTGTTTTTCGAGTATATCCTTATTTTTTTATTACTCAGACCTAAAAGACATACTTTAACAAACCGTCGTAGCGAGACTTAGATGCCCATGAACATCTTTGCCTTCCAACGTTATTTCCGTGTAAGGTTGTTGCTGAACTGAAATCTACTGAGAAATGTTTAAATGAACAAGCAGTTTGTTTACAAAATGACAAAATCCAGTTAAGTTCTAGGCAGATCAATGTGACGTTTTGCTTCCGTTCTATTTTTCCATTTACTCACTTTTTATTTACACCAATGGCAAAGGTTGGTTATCATTATATCATAAACTGTCCCTTCATATTTCATCTCTTGCGATAATCTATCAGTCAGTAAATTATGCCTAATGAAGCCGTTGTTGCCTCTGACTTCCACGTGGCAGGTCCAGGCCAGAAAGCGAGTTAATCTCATTGTTGCATGGATGTATAATGATATCCCAAGGCACCATAGGATGTCGCTCTCTGTATGGCGCCGTCTTCTTGAGCCTCTGGTATTATTCTTTATGGATCAGGGCCCAACCCTTAGCCTTGAGGCAGGGGTCCGCCTTGTCCCACTCCCCGACACAAAACTTGGTTTTGGCTCATCACGGGCTACTTCAAACATCTTTGGGGTCTTGACATGGGTTGGTAGTTGCATTGTGAAAGAAACTTAAGTGTTTGTGCTAGCTTCCATTTCGTCATGCGTATGTAGCCGAGGTTTGTGCGCGAGATAATCCTAGCCAGTCTCTTTCTTTGAGGGGGAACAGATGTAGATTTACATATGTGGAGAGTCCCCAGCCTGTGATGAGATTAGCCGGTCTGGGATCTTTCTTCATAGCAACTGGAAGGTGCATATTTAATAAATGCCTGGAGCTAGGCAGGCCGATGCGGGGTCTCGGACCTCAGAGATCCGCGGGACAAAGGCAGACAAGGCCCGTGACAGGCTGGCCCATATGGGAACAGGGTTAGGTACAGATTGCACTTGCCTTTCATTGGGTGCGGGACAAGGCTTTAAGAGATTTTAGACAGCGAGCGAAAGCACTTGGCCGGCCACTTCTGCAGCCTCTTCACAAAGAGAGCTAATAAAGGGATTTGGAGCTTGGAGAGGCTCATCTGTTTGCTTGTGTGAGAGACCAGGTTGTGTGTAGGTGTGGGTAGAATGTGTGTCAACAACAAGGGGCATGACTGTGTGGAATCCCCAAAACATGAGAATAATAATAAATGGGAATTAAGGAGCAAGATTGCACATTAGTTGTACTACTGCTGGGCGTTTGAGTCAAGCATGCGAAACTATAAAATGTACAATGCAGTTGCTATGGTGACTATTATTAGGGAGGTATCAACCTTCTATTATCTTTTTTATTAAGAATTAAGGTGACCCGAAATAATGCGGAACGTATGGATGAATGTGGTATTTGCAAGACAATTTTGAACGCCAAAATATCATTGATACATTTCAGATTCCCATATATACTATATCTAATTAATGAGTAACCAATCCATTAATTGTGATTTTGTTTATTTTTGTACGGTATGGGGGACTCGACCAGGATATTCTGAACTCCTCTTTCCATACTATCATATTGTTAGACAAGCTTCCCATTTTTGTTTTGGACAGTTCAGACGGAATCAACTGATAAAATTCTAATGCTTACAGCACAGAAAAAATATAATTACTGCATCATGGTATTGCAGATGGGCAAAGCAAAAATATTGACAAAATACGTTCTTTGACTCCCACTTGGAATAATCCCATACGGAGGTAACAGATTCTAGATAAATACAGGTAGCGTGATGTAACATAAGTCCTCAAGCAAGGACGACAATGCTCATTTGCAATTCTCATCTCCTCACTATTTGTCTTATAATAAACCCTCTCCATTGGCTTTTTGCGGTCATGGTAGCGTAGCGTAGCGCTCTTCCAGCAGGTAAGGTTGTCAAGAATTGTTTACACCGAAAACAAGTTGAACATGTGTCCCCCGCATTTCCCTGGCTTCCCACTGGACCACTACAAGCCATTTGAACAAGAATAGCAGCGAATGCCAACAAAGCTCAGTGGATGCACATAAACCACAACAGACTTTGCAGCTTGTGTACATCTGTTCGGGATTCCAACCTAATAATCCACAAGACTTGCACATGTTTCTCACAAAGAGAAAAAAAAGGATAATTTACTGAATCTGATTGCTTCTATTTATCTCCTTGCTGTTTTATTTTTGTGGCATCAAGTCAGCAGGAGTCATAGAATCGATTGTCTTGGTTATGTTACTGATTGTTGATTAATTGTGACTTAAGTGTGGTAATTTCCCCTTTAGGTGATCAATAAAATTGATCAAATACCATAAAAATATATATTTAAAAATCTGAAACAGTCTTCAGTCTCTGTCTTCTTTCAGGACAATCCTAATGAACCTTCCTCACAAGGGACTAGTTTGGGCAAATATTTGGAGCAAGCTCGGAATTTTCATTCCTTTCTTTGACTTTCCGAGGGACTGCGTCCACTCAGTACGGTTTGATCGTTTGTGTCTCACGGGGAAACGGTGAGCTCAGATGAAAAGATGTGAGGACGCAACCTGGTCTTTCCCTGCGGAACAATCTTCCCCCTGTGCAATCCAAAGACTTGCGAATACGAAGCATTTTACCTCTCCAAAGCAGTCACCAAGGGTAAAAGTCGAGAGTAGCGCATCTCAGTCTTTTAGGTTTCGGGTTTGTTTACTTCATGTTCTAAGGTTGAGTAGAGACATTCTTAACATCCTCATGGGTCAGCACCAGATAGAACATGTGTAATAGTGGAAGGAAGGTAAACAGAACCGAACAACTGAAAGTTGGAAGAGAATAATGAAAGTGGTGGACGATCATAGACAGAGAGAGAGACAAGAAGAATTTTTAGGACTATTTGATTGAAAGAGTGTGTTTGAGTTGGGGGAGCCAAGAGGGAGGGGGAGAGCAACGAGGTAATCTCGGAGGATGTGGCAGTCCTCTGCGGACCTCCTCGCAGACACCTCGGCTAATGAATCAGACCTGGTTTTTTAACGTCTCCTCGCTCGCCAGAACAAAGCAAGCCAGCATTAATATTTTAGCGTTTCTTTTTATCTCAATGCTCAACAGCATTCCAAACAATTTTTGCCAGGAAGAGGAAGAGCTGGGAAAGAGAGTGGGAGAAAGTGAAAGAATGAGCTACAAGGACAAACTGTTCTCAGGATTTGAAACCTGTCTTAGGTAATTGTCTCAGGTACAAAAAAAAAGATTCGATTTGGTTTTCGATACGTAAGGCGTGGAACGATTCAAGGACAGTTCGATCGGAAAGTGGAATGATTACATTTGGTTTAACTTGATGGGATTCCGTCCGATTCAATGTTCAGTTTGAGAGGGTATGATGCAATTACTTTTTTGTTGTCATACATTTGAATGGACTTTTTCCTTTTAAGATAAGGAATAAAACGATACGATAAATTTACGTCCATAAGTGGTATAAGTGATTTAATATATGTGGAATGATTCGATTCGCTTCGATTCAATGTATCTTTTAAAAGAAGAAACAACTTTTTAGCTTAAACCGTTTTTCAATTCCATCCATATTGTTGCGAGACTAAAAAAGGTCATTATTGGTTTTGTAACTAGATTTAAGTTTACACAGTAAACTTAAACAGTAACACAGTAACATTTTCATTTTTATTTTCTTAACCACAGTTACAGCTCACCCGAATTCATCCAATTGAATTATCATGATGTTTTCCCAACATAGCGGGCAAAGTAATCAATAAACTATTAGGACTGGCAAAGGAGACAATTAACCAGGCCTATTACAACCACAGACGTTTACCACACTTGATGTACAAGTCAATGAAATCAAGTTCAGGACAGAATCTATCACCCCATGGTATCACTATCCCCACCCCCACCCCCATTAGAAGTGCAATTTTACACATAATCTGCACATTGTAGTAATTACAGGGGCAACAATAGAAGCGTGAAAGAGAAGCACAGACATAAAAGCGTGACGACATGTCTCAGCCGCGTTCGATTGATTGCTTCTTTGTAGCCTGAAATGGAGCAGCAGCATCTTTACCTGAATGTATCCAAAAATGGGAGGGACTGGCGAGCTGTTTGAGGGTCTTGTATTGAGCCCAGGGAAGTGGGGGGCGGGGGGAGTGGAGGACACTGCCGTCAGGAGATCCCGGGGCAAGCGGGCGTGGGCATTCAACTGTGAAAAGTCATTCAGAAGGAAAACGCCGCGCATCCTTTATTTATTTGTGTCTGAAATATTTATCTGTCACACGGGCCGTCTCATAATGGTACTGTCAGTCTCCTCTGCCCACTCAAGGGTGCGGGCATGTTGCCCTGAGCGCCCGCTGCGGATCTCCTGTGAATAATTGCTGGAATTCCACTTTTGGGAACGTTGCACTCTGACCCTGCAGGTTGTTGTTTTTCAAGTTGAAGGGAGAATGTTTTAAAGTATTTACCTCCGTCTGGGCTTTTACGCCCACGTACACACAAATACACACACATCTATACGCGTGCACACAAATCCAAGTCTGAAAATAAATAATTCATCCCTTTACTTTGAGACCAGAACCCAATCAAGCTGAAAATCCCTGTCTTGCTGCACCTTTGAGCTGCCACTTGCTCACTGTTCTAATGTCCGCACTGGAAAGAAATACTACTTCCGTCGTACGAATGCACTCTATTAAGCCGTTGAAAGCACTTTTAATCTGCTGTCATCGCCTAAATTACACATAATGCTGCCTCTTAAGGGAAATTTAAAATCCAATTTGTTTTTTGTTTTGTGAATTATGATGACATGGGCTGAACTTCAATGACTCATATAGTAAATAAATAGTAATCAAATAGTAAAATGAGCAGTCATGCAACAGCCACTAATATAAAATGTCAAAATATATGTAACACTACAGTGTAAACACTTCACTCTGCAGAGACTATCACAGATATCCATCTTCACTTATTCAGTGTCGTGCAACCATCTAGTCATTTTCCCCGACAACATGATTGTTCTTTAGATAACCGCTGACAATTAAACACCTGGGTACAAAATGCACCATTGCACGGATAGTCACACACATGCGCACACACTCGAATGCATTGCCGGTAGTCTATGCATGCATAATTAAGAAGTGCCTTGTTTGGAGAGAGTGCATGTCGCCTCCCCATGTGCATCGTGCATCCTGAGAAGGAAGCTTTGAATAATGAAAAGTGCCACCTATGCAAAATGCAGGAGATGAGCAAAAGTGACGGCGAGTGTGTGCCTTTTGGGATTGGCACGTATGTACAGTATTCTGGTGATTGTGTGTGTGCATCTACAGACGTGCACAACCGTCAACGCCGAGGCAGGGAGGGCTGGTTGTCATTTAGCACGGTGCCACTCGGACACTGAAGCATATGTGATGTCACAGAGTTGACAGCTGAGACACGGTCCTCAGCGGTCCACCTCCGCAACTTCGACCCTCCAGAGCTAGCATCCCCCCGCCCCTCCCACCTCCCCTCTCACTGACACCTCCTAGTTTGCTTTATCGTGAAACAGTTGGCGTCAAGATGAGAGGACTTTCACACTGCCCATAAAAGCTGCATCAAACATTTTATTGTAAAGATGAGTTTTGACTTGACTTCCCCTTTAATGCATTTATTTTTATGCTGACTTTTTACTTTTACTCCCTTCAACTGAATACAGATATCTGTCCTGCAGTCATTTTTTTTCCAGTTGGTATTACCTAATTTTTGTCTTATTAATGTCCACATAGGTGTGAGCCAAAAACTGAAATTCAAAGAGACAAAATCTGCTTCTACTTAATAAACCGCCAACATCTAGATGCCCCATCGTAAATCCACAATGAAACGTTCCTCCTCTCACCTTGTGAAGTACAAACCTAACCCCCCTACCTACCCACCGACAACATCTACCTTACAACCCCGCCCCATAGGCACGGATAAAACATAATATCTAATTAAGTTTCAGCGCCGCATTTTCATTTGTTAATCACTTAAGTGCTCGGAGGAGTAGCTGATATCCAAAGGTCTGGTCCCAGTAGCCCAAAATGTCAAAATGCAATTATATGCATGATTAGCCTGACCTGCTTCTATAGCGCACACCCTCCCTCCTTGCCCGCGAAAGCTGACAACCGCTGCCATGTTTATTTGGATGAGATTAGTCCCCACCCCACACTCCCCCATCCCATTGTATGCAGCAGCAGCTATGGCTCCCCCATCTGGTCATTTTCGATACTGACTATCAACACTGCTGGCAAGTGAGGAGAGCGTTTGGCCCAGGTGCGGGAGATAATCTTTCAATCTCTCTTAGCCTTAGGAACTATGAGGGGGGTAAAACACACACACACAAATGGAAAATAAATGAATAAGAATAAAACAATTTATGCTTCTTAAAGGATAAAACTATCCCAAATTATTAATCAAATCATCTTGATCCTTTTTTTTTCTTTTTTTGGTGGTGCTTAGCGGAGCAAGCAATCCGCTCTAATCTGATTGTGTGGAGATAAAGCGGATTTAGTCTTGCTATTGTGTTGCTCTGATTAAAGGGCCAGGTGAAGTGCACACACTCAATAGCGAGAAGGCACGCAAAATGTATGTTACTTCAATGACACGCAGAGAGGATGCACGTGCATGTAGGAAGACAGCTGGGTGTCTTCAGTTTAGGTTGGCAAAGTTCATCCGTCATTATTATTTTTTCATCAAGTGAGAACACATTGGCTAATTGTATCTTCTACCATCTAGTTAAAGGAACCCTTAATGGTCCTCAGTAGTTTGGAAATCTCAATTTGGGACTCTTGACAGTTGAGATTGTTTCAACAGCACCTCTGCTGGTTGCATTCATGTATTGCACTTCAATTTGTCCCAACTAAGAGACGTGGTTAATTAACACCCAATTCCGCACAATCAACATCTACTTCAATTCATCACAAATGTTACGTCCTTGATTACTCTCCGCCAGAACCTAAACCATCTGTCTGTGATCGAGCTCATACAAAGTTGGGCCGCTTTGCCTAATTGCATGTGGCTTTGTGTTTGGACTTAATGGAATTGAAAAGGAATATTTGAGGAAGTGTTCGTTTTGACAAAGGCTGCCGGTTCGCAATGTATGGAGCCCAAGTGCCTCAAGGGAGTCGTGTCAGGTCCCCTGGTAGCCCATTAGAGCGCGTACCCCTACCCACACCTTACGTCCCGACCACCACCCCCAACTCGAGCTACAAGGCGTGTCGTGCCGAGGGAGACTCTTGCAAAATATTCATGGTACACCACCTTGTGTGTTTGTGTGTGTTATACACACATTCACGTGTGGGGAAACACAATGCTTATATGCAGTCAGATAATTATGAACACTTGAGAACGGTTAAAAAAAGAAAAGAAAAACAAACTTAACAGACTTCGGTCAAAGTAATCTTTGGCTCTAAATAACAAACGTGGTTGGCTTTTACTCACTGACTCTCAAGAACCAAAAAATACAACCCTTATGTGTTCCACATGGATAACATCCCACCATTACTTCATTATGTAGTCATGTCTTATTATAAAAAAATAGATATCAAAGTACTTGAAAGTGAGGCAGTTCAGATTAGTCATCGTCTGTCTTGTGTTCACTGAATGTTTTTTTTTTTTTGGCAGTTTGAGGTGGGGTGGGGCTTTAAGTGTGACCTCATGTTCCATTCTGTGTCTGCGTTCGCCGTCCTCCTGTGCAGACGTTTGCGTTCGGCCATAAATCGGACAACTGCTGTGGGACGGTGAACATCTGTACATCGTGCGCAGCTGCTCTTACCCTGGTCACCGGGACAGCTGCTGTTGCTTTGGGTGTAGCTTCATTGCTTTTTCGGCATATATTTGCACTGGTCACATTTGCTTATGAGTGTTGTGAGTGAGTCACCGTTTGCGTGTGAGACTGTTAGTGTTTGTGTGTGTGTGCGTGTATGTTTATATGTGTTTGTGTGTGTGTATTCGTAGACAATGATATTCAGGGATTCACACGTCTCCAATAAAAGGTGAAAAGTGGGGACCGAGGTTGGCTTATTTTAAGGTGAATGGATTCGATTCTGTTCAATTCGATGTGAGTTTTGTGTGTATTCATAGACAAGTGGACAATTCCCCTAAAAATGATATTCTGGGATTCACACGTCTCCAATAAAAGGTGAAAAATGGAGACCAAGGTTCGCTTATTTCAAAGTGAATCGATTCGAGTCTGTTTGATTCTGTTATTTTCCGACATATATACATAGCGAGAGGAGATAATCTTCCTGATCTTTCATACCTACACTATATTTTAGTTCCTTGTCTTGCCCTCATATCTCCAATTAGTGGACAACGTCGGATTCTTGTCAGCTAGTTTTCACCTGATCTTTTTGTTGTGCTGTTTGACAGGGAAACTGCGCCAACCTCTGCGCTGTACTCGACGCTAAAACTAAATGTTTTATCAAACGCCTTATGTTTATTGACTTCCCTTTCATGTCGCTTCTTTTGTTGTGCCTTTGTAGTGGCAAAAGATCCCCGTGCGTCATCATTTGCGAGCAATCAGAGGTGTCAGAGGTATCGTTTGATGTGGAGTCGGTCCTCCCGCGCGAGGCGCCACCTGTATCGTTCTCTCGCCAACTTATGTTCAAATGGCGCCGCGTGGGCGTAGCTTTTTGTGCGACTGCATCTTTGCGAGAGCGTCATTATGCATCCCGAGAAACTCCAGCGGAATCATCAACCTCCGGCTTGTGTTCCGGAGGGAGAAAAATGGCCTTGAAAGACGAACGTAATGATTGCAGCAGTCTGATTCGCATCGACAGCTTCTGTAGTGCTTCCTTTTGATGAAGGCTTACCTTAATGATGGCACGCACAAGTTCAGTAAACACAGTTTCTGACAGTTTTACGCAAACATAGTTGCCTTGGCGCCATTTTGGTAAGCATGGTTGAAAGTGCAATAACATACATAAGAATATTGATATTTTTAACTGGCAACTCTCCCCTGACAAGATGGCCGCCACAAAGGCATTCTAGACAGACCGTATATCTGGCTTTTTGAGTGCACTAGGCACATTTTTCCTTCCGTTAAATCAAAATTTTCCACATTTTTGGTGTTCTATGTTCCAAGTCATGGTCAACGGAGAGATGTTTGTGCTCATGTATCATAAAAGTGTGACAGCAGCTGCTGTGCTAGAAAGAAAAGAAATATAGTTCTGCACAAGCGCCAAAGTTTATTACGGTAGTTTAGTTATGTTGCCACAACAATCGTCCTCTGGAACAAGCCCTCTTTTGTTCTCCAGCCCAAGTTCTGCCATACTTGCTGTCAAGTGACAAACTACTGTTTGGTCCAAAGACTAAAATGGAAATCATACACATATTATGATGTGCCTGGTTTATTTCTCTGGCACGCCTTTAAGTGTCAGAGAAAAAAGCCACAAGGCGACAGATTTTCCCCTCACTTATTAATGCCGGCTAACTAATTACTCAGATTATTAAAAAAGAAAAACTTGACAAAGTAGAACACTCATATTTTCGTAAAATGTTTGTGACGTCCATGTTTACTCAAATGCAAACAAACCCTAACAAACACAAACCGTGCCCGGACATTTGAAATGAGGCCGTCTTGTTTGTGTTGTACAAGTGCTCCATTAAACAGGCCATTGATAGAACCCGTCTAAAGTGCGTCCAGTAAACAACTCGAGAGAGCCTACCAGGGGACGACAATTCCTCGAGTGTTGCTAATGAATAGAAGACGTGTGGCGACAAGCATCTTTAATTTTCCGGCTGTTTGGCTGTTTGATAGAAGATGTATGCGCAGACCTCTTGTGGTTTTGTGCTGCTCAGATGAGAGAGTATAAATAGAGCAGTTCTCCCACGACAAGCTTTTGCTTTAAAATGGATGCCAAAGTAACACAAAGTCCATGACACATATATTCAATGTTGGATTACCATGGTAACAAAAAATGTTTTTAAAGTGATAAGAACAAGATTTGATTGTCGTTCCCTGTCGTGTGGCTCAGTAGCGGCAACATCCGACAATTATTGGGTTCTCTGGAAATGGCGGAAAAATGCTTGTTACTGCTCCAAAGGGACAATTTAGCGGAAAGTCTGAGGAATAAAGACTCATTCACTCGTCCAGCGCAGACAAAAGGTCTTGCTGATTAGAACGTTGGCGAGCGCCATCCATCATTCATCACCTACCGTCCCCCCTCCTCTGATTACTCTGTCACACACATACACTACATAACACAATATCTGAAAAGTTCCCATTGATTGAATGAGGATTAATTAGCTATGAGGTAATCATTGGCTCCAAACAAGGCCGTATGTCAGGAGAGTTGACATTTTGTCGACAAGGGAAGTGTGCGCGCGTGTGTTGCTATAGAGAGCAAATCGTAACACACACGAGTCACAATTGAGGTCTGTTTAGTGACAGCTTTGTTAACAAGTCTGAGCAGATCAGAGGGATTATTTTATTTCCATGGCATGAGGAGAGTGTTGAGTAGTGCTACCGAGTTGTTCACTTGTGATTTCTTGTCATTTTGGAATATGTGGCCTCCTTTACCATTAGCAACAGAGTAATATTAGCTCGGATTCATTTGGTTCAGGGCTTAAAAAATTCTAATATTCAAATTATTTGCCATGAGGCCATTTCGTTAAATGCGAGGTTAATGATTGGATATTGTACATCGTGCAGCTTAGTTGTCTATTTTCAAAGCATTCTCGGTACGGAAATGTCTCCAGGTTGTTTTTGAAATAGCTAATGATGTCATCAATTATTCATCTGTGTTTGAGCTGCCAAAGCTGATAGACTTATGGTTTTCTAAATACACAACGTTCCCACAAGGCTGGCTCTCAATGTCCACCCTATGTACATCGCAAGCCATCAATATTTCAGACTTCATTATGACGGCAATGTCACCAGTTTGTTCGTCGTATTTCTGGAGAACCGATTTGCGCCCTGTCTCGTCTTATTATTGTGGTTATACTGAGTGAATTAATAAGTCAACCTGTTTTTACAATTGCAATATTGAACTTTCATATTTAAAGTGCCCACGCACCAAGAGCAGCTTCTCATTATAACACACTATATAGATTACGACATCAGAACAGCTTGAACCAAATGACATAAAAATTGGTGACTGAACAAAAAGATGGGGAAAATTATGCATCAAATGTCATCACTCACTTTGTCTTTCATTTGCAACACTAAAAAAAATAATTTCCACAAGCTTACATCATGTTGCGTTGGGGTCATCCCCAATCACAAAACACACAATGATTTATCAAAGTTTTTGTGTTTCATTTTTTGGTGTAGTCTGTTATCTACCATTTTGGACCAATGTGATCGAAGAAGCTTATTAATCAGTTCTATGAATACATCCCTCCCTTCCATAAGCTCAACATCCAACTGTGACTCTGTCATTGTGTGTTTGTGCCCTGCACCTGCACCTGACTCCACCGCTCACCCTGTAGGCTTTGGTATATTTGGGAATGGGCCATGTTAGTTTTATTCCCGCCTCTGGGACTAATCACCTAATGAGGGCATTAGGAGAGTGTGAGGGTCACAGTGATTTCTGTGAGTGTGTTTGGGGCAGGTGGTGTCCCTTGACGTCTCGAAAGCCCCCCCGCCTCCCCCCAGGGAGATACTCAGGGGGACAGAGAGGGCTCGAGGGCCTGGCCAGTCACACACTGCTTGGATGGTGATGGATACCTCGCCCCAGGGAGGACGACCGTAAGAGCACTTAAGCGTAAACTCACACACAAACACACACACACACAAAGGACGAAATGAGTGAGATGCAAAGCGCCAGACAACGGAGGAAACAAAAGCGCACAGCGAGATAGAAGCGTCATGTTTAGCCTGATGATGCATGACATGTGTAATGCATTCTAATTCTCCCCATCAGAGCACAAGTCTTTAAGAATGATGGATGATGTTGTTTCGGCGTCTCAGTAAACACAGCTTAATAGATGACGACCCCGACCCACCAGCCTTGAACGGAACCCCCCTATTTCAGCGATTGCCCTAAATCCACAATGGCGTGTTGATTTCACTCATTTTTCATCACATTTGGGATTTTCGGTAACATAATTCAATAAGGTGTCATTTATTCACTGATTACATTTGTTGTGATATAATTATCGTTATTGTCAATTAACCCCGGTGATCTAGATCGAGGATAAACCTTTTAAATAATTAATCCTAATGTCATCAAAATATCCCACTCCAATTATTCCTACTTTAATTTGGCAAGCAGTATATATATATTTATAATATTATATAAAATATAATATTCATACACCATTGTTGTGCAGTTCAGTCACTAGCGTGTATGTCGCTACCCTAAGACACGAGCTGACATGCAGACGTGTGCAGTGAGCTACTGTAATTCCCCAAGGAGCAAGGAAGTGAATACATAACTCCACAAAGCTTCTGAGGTCTCTCTGTAGGGAGTCTCCTCCTCACTCGCAGGACTCGTGAAGATTAGAGTCAGGGTGTATCCTCCAGAGTAGGCACTAGGTTGGTTTAAGATTATTTAAAAAACAACCAAGTCAGTTTGGAGAGATGACACTGTTAAAATCAACGAGTTAGTATGGTGATTAATGTTTAAACAAGATATATTAAGAAGAAAGAAAGCATGTCACGGATGGAACCATCTATCAGATAGAAAAAAAATATCCAAAAGAACACTACATGATACATGGCGTGGTTCACACTAACAAATTAAAGCACCACGGCGTCAGTGTGCCGGTGAAATTTTTTTTGGACCCCAGCCCAAAAATGAGGAACCTGGTGAAAGCTACGCATAACATTAAAGTTCAGATTTCGTCAAACAGTGGGTAGCTTATTAAATCCCCTTTGATCGGACCCGTCTTTGATTTCTCGGCACTCATAAAGAATTCACTTTCACTGGTAAATATAGGTAGTTCAGAACGATAACGTGACACACGGCCCTCGTTCCACCTCTCGCTGATTTTTTTTTTTTTCATAACACAACTTTACGAACTTGGCAAGTGTTGTAAAAATACAGCAACGGATAAATACTATTTTACTGAAACTGATAATTGGTGTAAGAATAAAAATTGCACCATTACAATAATATTGAACATTGATGTGATGTGGTTGAAAATATTTACACTCTAAAAAAACACAAGTTTGGTGGGCCAAATTTATAAGTTACATTGGGACAACTTTGAAATAATTGACATTTATGGCAATGATGTTAGCACAACAAAACAAGCTAACATTTAGCTGAGTTAATTTTATTTATATGTTCAAGATAGGGAACAACAAAAGGGACAATTGGGTCTGTAAAATCTTATCTTTATTGAAAATAGTTGAAAGCCAATTTTCACATGAGCTAAACTCTTCAGTTGCCAAACTTAAAATGTTATTGAGGTTTGCCGCCTTGAATTTTGGAGTTGTCACCTGTGACCTGCATTTCATTTGAACACAACTATAGTTGTCAATGTCAAAAGCCTTCTCGCCCTTAAACACATACCAGTTGCCATGGCATCTCTGTTTGCCCCAGTTTTCCGAGGCAAAAATAATGAGCAGCATATCTCTGAGGCCTGCCAACTCGCTCTCATGTCCCGGGCTACAACCTGACCTGGCAATGCCACCCGACAAGACCCATTTTGCCCCGGGGGCCAGGCATGATTGTTTGCCCTGCCCAGAAGATGACACCCTGCTACGGAAAAGGAGAGGTCGTATCGGGGCCCCTGACCTGACCCTCTCACCCCTCATTCTGCTTCATGCCAGGGTGTTGGGGGTGTCATGACGGCATTTAATCCAAGCATAGACGCACACACTACAAATCAGTTGAGCAGGACTTTAATTCTTGTCATGAATAAAACTTTTGACTAAAACGTCACTCCACAGATTGCTTTAATTACCCGTATCCTCATTCCAATTGACCACCAAGTTTCCATATTATCTTCTGTCATCGTTCTTCGCTGGCTAAGCACAGAATCCATCTTCACAGTGCATTGCGGCTACCTTAAAGTGGATAAAAAAAAAAAAGTGCCAAATTATTTAGAAGAATCCCACTAACACAAAGAGAATCCTTAACTTACGTACTAACAATGTGGAATGTCTCAAAGAGAGCCCACTGACTAGTTCCCAGGAATCCAGCTACCAATAATTTGATTGGGATTTGAATTTGTATTTATAATTCAAAAACACAAAGCCATTAAATTATAAATAAATAAATAAATAAATAAATAAATAAATAAATAAATAAATAAATAAATAAATAAATAAATAAATAAATAAATAAATAAATCTAGGGCAGTCCACAACAATCTAGTAAAATTAGAAATGAAAACTTTGTTTGATAGAGAATTAAATGTGTAACAGGGTTTTTGCCACCATGAACCGTTGTGGTGGTCCTGTCCATTAAATTTTAGTTATGATACGATGCATG
This sequence comes from Syngnathus typhle, assembly GCF_033458585.1. Lineage (NCBI taxonomy): Eukaryota > Metazoa > Chordata > Actinopteri > Syngnathiformes > Syngnathidae > Syngnathus > Syngnathus typhle. Next base: position 19,344,934 of record NC_083741.1, read on the forward strand.
ACACTGGTGTTTTTCTTCTTTAGGTTTTCACTCGTCACTTTAATTTCTCTGATGTAATAATAGTTCTCCTTCGTCCTCTGTGGTCTCTTTACTCGCCAACTTCAGCCATCTAATGGGCATCAGGAAGCTACGAAGGCGAAGATTCACCTTATTAAGGCCACTTACTTCCATGTCGCTCGGCGATGAAATATCATCTCCACGCACGATTTGAGCTCACAATTTGCCTCGTGAGCAACCATTTTGTGCAGAGCTCCTCAGGGGCCATTTCATGTGTCCACTCGTTTTAGCCAAAATGAGGCACAATGATAATGGGCCTTCCCGTGTCTGTTACACCACATTGGATAGTATTTTAGAATTGATTATCTTTCTGGGTAAAAAAAAAAAAACTTGAATAGTCTTCAGAGGCAAGGGCTAAAAATCTAAATTTACACTTGGGCCCACACACAAACATCACATCATGATTATGGCGTTCAAAGGAGAATCGTATTAATCTTGGACATTTTTTCTTTCTCATCTGGAGGCAGCTCATGAACAATTCAGCCCATGCCTGCTAATAGTGTTTCACAAGGCTCTGTGGGATATCTTTTATACATCATCGAGGGCAATTATCAACTTAACTGAGGAGGCAGTGTCGCCAGCTCAGCCCTGCCCTTTTCTCTCTCGCTCTGTCTCATTCTCACACTCTCTTCGCCTTGCTATACCTTTTATCATGGCGGTCTGCATGTAAAGCTGGAGTTGATACATTTTTATTATAAATTTAATATAGATTTGTTTTTGCTGTAAGGCTGTAGACTAAAGCTGAACATACTTATTTTGCGTTAGTAAATTCCAACAATTTTGAACAAAAAAAATAAAGCCTATGAGTTACTGTACAGTAAAGTAATCCGTGAATATAATTGAGCCTGAAAAGGACATAAGCATGAAAACTATAAAATATTTTACAATTGGATCTGTGATACCAATGTTATCATCAAACAGGAAATGTATGCAGTTACTATTTCTCATGGCCATAGTCCTTCAAAACTATCAAATGACTTGGCACAAGAGGGCACCACAGTCCGGCTTACCCCCCAGGGATGCCACCTCACCCCGCCCAAACTGCCCTGCCCCCTGATGTTGCTCCCTTTTTCTTTAATCCACCGCCGCGGTTTTTAGAGGGAGTAGCCGAGCACAGCTGGCGGCATTAGTCGCTTTAAGCCTCCATGCTAATGCTAATATAAGGTTGGACATTATGAGCCATATGATGGGCACAGATTGAGAAAGTGGATGAGGGCCACCCGTGGCGTGATGATGATGATCCAAGATGGATGAGTGAGCAACATGGCAGAGTTGACGGGAGAGAGTTACCACATTTTTTTTTTCAACCACTTACCCTCTAATTAGATTAAGCTTGTATGTGCTCTTTAGTTGCTCATGCTGTTCAGAGATGTTGTGAGCTGTGGCCTATCCTGCCCGTTTATCACAGGGTGCATACAATATCTATTTTTTTGCTTAAAATTAGATTTTGAATTGTTTAATATAAAATGATTCCATGCTTCTTGAGGTCAGACTGTCTTGTAAAACCATGTGAACATCTCAACAGCAGATCTACAAAGTCAACTTGATTCGATGCCCGATGGCTTGTTTCCATCTGACAGTTTTTCCAGGCTTTATATCACTTCCTCAATCAATCTTCCTCCATGCCAGCAGTTCTTTACGTGCGCTCGTGTTCTCCAGTTCCACAGCCTAATGATCCTCCTCTGGCAAGAGAGCCAACAGCTGGCCGCACAAACCCAAGGCGCTGCCTCTTTGCCCTCAGAGGCCAACGAGGCCTTTGTGCTGTGTTCCCACAGCAGCGGGGAAACCTCTGTTTAGGAACAACAGCCATCACGTCGGGGCTTATATTTATAACCGCCATAGCATGACTGCTGTTGACCCTTGCGGTAATCACCAGTGTGCATTGAGCCCGAGCGAGGCAGAAATTTGGCCCGCTCCAGATGGGCACCGGCCAGCTTTGCCCTGGCGAGCTCCGTGTTGAAATCATAGACGAGCTTTTGTCCATGCCAACACAAAACTGGCAGAGCAGTTGTTCTGATCCTGTGCGGGGAATACAAAAAATATACACAGGACATGGGAACATGATGATAATGTTTGAGCTTAATCATTGGAAAGGTCACTTTGCTTTGAACGCCGTTGCTCTTTGTACGCTCGTTTGCAAACGGATGGTTTCAAATTGCTGGATTAATGTTGTCGCGGAGTGTCTATGTCACCGTGATTTTGTTTTAGACTGATAAATTTAAATGACAAAGATTAGATGGCTTTGTGCTGCTCAGCTGTTTTGTTTTATTGCAACGTTGACAACCGAGTCTCACCATTGTTTTGGCGCAACAGTCTGTCCATTCCTTTCCAAATCTAAACACCGCTTTAACGATTGGCTCCTCCCACAAGTCACTAGCGTTACTTTTTTGGGGGTGCACTATTTATTCCAGTGTCCCACTTCCCTTTTCCTTAAATAAAGAAGTTAGTGTCGCACATGGTCGTCCTACCCTCGTTCGTGACAGGATCAGTCATACGGCACAGTTTACCACAACAACCCCGCAACGTTGCACTTCCACATTAAGCCGACGAAACTCGTACAAGCATCCCTTAATCCGATATCCAGCAAAAGGATCCATTCTGCTTTGCCAGCTAAGCCCGCACCGACATGTCCATTTGAGGTTTTAAGATGCATTTCACTAGGTTTTCTCTAGATGCCTTCAAGGACCCATGGGGAGAATTAATGGCAGTGCTGGCAGCACAGTAAAGCCACAAGTAGGTGAAAGGAAAACACGGGCCACAGACTGCTGGTGTCATCCTCAGTGCACCGAGCTTCATGCTGGGTTGAGATGGCTGCGTATAATATATAACTACTAGTAAGATGACAGTTTATTTGCTAGAAGCATGGGAATAAGCGGTATAATGACTCATTTCAAACGCTCTGAAGCTTACGCCGATGCCAAGAGCAAAGTGCAAAGCGCGAGATCGTGTAACTACTGTTCATCCTACTCCTCTTTTAATTTGATATTTAAAAAATTACAACAGAAGTGATTAGTATCATTCTTTACTGGATTTCACTGACCAGATTGGGTTGATGTGGATAGAGGAGCAGCAGTTGTATTTTTACACTTGTCGGTATGTAAAGATATTACTTGGTACAATGGTCGGTTTTGCATTAACGGCTGTTTAAAAGGTCTAGACAGGCAAGTGGCTGCGAATCCAATCAATTACTATGTGGGAGCGCGTGTCGTTGATGACAATAGTCTCGATTTTGAGCGAGCCGCATCATTGCCTGTCTGGGAATGACAAAAGCACGCGCACCAACGCGGGCCAAGGTTGCCTCGTCATTTGTCTGCCGTGTGTGTTGAAATGTGTGTGCATTGCAAGCCTGTAGCTCCCGTGTGTGTGTATGTGTGTGTGTGTGTTGCCGTGCAAGAGAATGAGATCATGTTGCGTTGAGGATAATCCCCCCAGTCTAAATCACTGGATATTACCCGAGCCATAAGTGATTTTAATTGGCTGTCTCAAATAACACACACTCCTGCTTAACACAAATGCCACCCTGTAATTGGCTGAAGGCTCCTCCCACTACCCCTCCCCCGCCCCGCCTGTTAAGTTCATGAGACAATAATGGTTTAGGCGACAACGTTAGCGCCTATTGAACCTAATCAACGGATCAGACGTTGGTTGTCTGGCTCTGGAGCTGTTTTTAGGGCCTGTCATGCGAGGGTGTGTTCAGTTCATGTTTTGAGCATAAAGTCCTCGTGTCCATTCTCTAATTTGGGCGAGCCTGAAGATAGCACACGCAGAGATCTTTCCTTCCACAACCTCTAATTGAAGACTTAGCCATCAGGATAATTCTGGATCTTTTAATCACTGTCACGATCAAGGAGGGCTTTAGAACTTTGCTTGTCATGCTCGGAGTCTTGCTGGGTCAACTGACCCCAGATTGGCCAGTCCTTTGGGGTCCTTGCTAGTTGTTTTTTGGCACTTTGCTCTCATGGAACATAATCTGTTGCCTGATGCTCGTTGACTTTAAAATATATAGTATAGTACAGAGTAGCTATTTTGTTTAAGATCAAACTGTCACTTTTCTTATCCATTTATTTAATTGTACAAGCAAATTGGATATTTTAGAAAGCATTTCTTCCTAATTTCATCACTACTTAATTTTCGTTGAACAAGGCAAATTTCTCCCATGACGATCCCAAGTGGTCCGACCCCCCCCCTCCTCTTTGCACAGGATAATCAATTTATCTTTAATCCACCACTTTATTTTTGTGCAGCCACTTGTTCCACACAGTGTTCACTAATAGGCTCAGTGGAAGCACTTGCACATGCTAGCATTGCCGCGAGCACTACACAGGTGCACGGCTTGACCTTGGGATCATTGCAGAGCTTGTCTTTATGAGGCTTTGAGGCATGGCATTTGTGGCATTTAACCCCTGCATCACTTTGTGACCCCCATTCATCTGCCCCTCCTGTTTTTCTCTCTCTCTCTGTACTGTCCCTCTACCCGCATATTATGCCCTCCCTTCTTCCTTTTTCAAAATCCCCTTCTGTCACTGACTTTACCCCTTTAACCTGCCTGGAGAAGCGCAATGTTGCAGGTATTTGTGTGTCCATGCATGCGTGTGTGTGTGTGTGTGTCATGGGCATCCAGACAAACCACAGAATGTACCCCACCCCCCTCCCCTGCCAAACACTCCTGTTGCCGGAAAGGGCAGGGGGATCTTGACAAGGTCACTGAGCTTTGTAGCTCATAATTACCCAGTCTGGGTCTACAGTAGATCTGTCAAAACAGCTGGACCATAGAAGGCCCACACAATGTATTGGAGTTGATAAAGATGAAGCTGAAGTAGTTGATAAAATGGTGGATATTAATTATAAAAATATATATATGTAGTATATGACCCTAACCTGAACCCTAAATACAAAAAAAGAAAAACATAATATACGCGCACTGACTCATTGAAGTTTTCTTTGGGGAGAAGTTAAGCTTGCATTAAGATTTCCCCTCGCTGGTAAAGGTTAATGTCTCCACAGTGCTACTTCTACTTTCCACGGTGTTTTATCCAAGATGCATATTTGATTATTTGGCGCGGCTCCTCTCGCTGAGCTCCTTTGTAGATTTTTTTTCGAGCAGCTCTCACTCACCTACGGATGATTAACAAGATTTGCACCTGTGGAAAACACATGGGGCTTCATTAGCATAGTAAATACATATCCCACTGTTCCATTTTTACAATTTCTCCCCTTTCTGTCTTATACTATGAAGAAAGAGGCGGTAGAAAGCTGGCAGAGGGGGGGTTGACTGTTTGGGGACTGCAAACCTTTCATTCGCTTCCTCCTTTCCCCTAAAGTTTGGTTCCCAAGATGTTGGATTTCCCTCCTCCTTAGGTCCCTATGTAGGTCTCGCGAAGTCCCCCCCCCCTGGATCTCGACTTCCTAGATAACTTTCCCTGGGCTCCCGTTCAAGTTCTTAAGCTCCTTCGATTGTAGTCTTCTTCCAAAAAACCAAACACTAATGAGGACTCTGAAGGTAATGGAGGAAAAACAGCTGCAAGTGTTCAAACACCTCCAAAGCGGAAGCACCCAAAAGTGGTACGATATGGAGTTCAACCAATACAAACAAACGGTGGAGTTCAAACTTTTCATTTCGTGAGGAGTCAAAGAATATCTCTTTACCATAGTAAGCTCATAAGGGTGCTTTGTTTTTCCTTTGGCAATCAGAGGAGTTGTCTTGCTGTTTTTACGCCCACAACGGCAAAATTTGCTCCGGCCCATATTGTTCAAATCTCACCTTTGACCACCTCCAAGAACTAATTCAGCCAGTTAACTTTCTAATTGGGCCAATACCAAATGTTACCTAAACTTTTATCTGCTCAGTTAATGAAAATTGTAACAAATTGACTTTTCATTGTTTCCTGTGAGCGTCATTCAGTTTGACATTTTAGGCTTAGAGTTTGCGAGTTGGAGGAACAATAACACAAATACAATAGCAACTTTCTTAAACCAGCAACTATCATGTATGGATTGAATGAGGACACAAAACTCAATTTCCCTTCCACTTACTTCCACTTCTGACAACATATAGCACAAAACCTTGAGCACACTGATACGGGATGGAAAAAAAAAACAGCTAGGCGGAACAACGAGATGTAATACACACTCCGCCGACTTTGTGTGTGATTTCACAAGATGCAAGTTGTTTGCTTTTCAAAGAGAATACCAGAAACGGATATATCAGGATAAATCAAGACAAAGCTACGACACGACTGCTGTATCCAGTGCACCACATCCCTCCCTCTCGTTTTTTATCTGCACTTGCAAATAGAATAAAATACATATGTGGTATGTTTAATCATGGTTACCCATAGATTCAACTGACAAGGCTTAGTAAAGAAATCCTTTGAGTTCCAGAACATGGATTTCTTTGCTTGATATTGATGGGACTGTAACTCTAAAGTTACAGGTTTTTCTTTCCGGGCTACTGAGTACAATGTTTTGTTTTTGAGACTAAAATAAAACAAAAGTACTCACCATTGGAAAATAGATGGCTGGGTGGAAGGACGGTTCAAATGTACCATGGTTGGGAAGTTTGGGGACATTCACATTCTGAATATCTAAGTCTTTAAATAGTATATAAAGGTGGATAATTTCTAAATTTAATCAGATGATAGAATCGCACATCATGATTGTTAAAACTAAAGCAATCATTCAGTTTATGTGCTGTTGTTGTGGAGCGTGTTGAAGTAAATACCCTCTCTTCTGTGATTGTAGTGCAGAGCAAACACGGCGGCTCTTTTGGGGATACGGTGCCTAAGGCTTCATCCTGTTTTGGCAGCTTTTCTGGCACTCTGCCTTCTGGGGGAAGAGGCCGGGGGACAGGTGGGGACCGACTGGCCCATGCCAGCTGACCTGTCAGCTTCAGACCCTTGTGTATTTTAAATAAAAGAAGGGGAAGGGGGCTCTCCGAGGCAGAGATGTGGCTCGGTTAGCTTATGCATGTAGAGTGTGTGTATGAGGAGTAAAAATAAAAGTAGACGGAGGAGCAAAAGGGGGATGACAGAACAGAGAGGAGATCGAATGTGACACTTCCTGTGTGATTCATTGAGATCAGGTCACTTCTGTATATCTGGACAGGAATGTTGTGCTGTTCCAGGACTGGTATCACAAAATGTACATTTTAAGTTGTCCAGCAACCAGCACAGAGTTCCCGTGGCGTTTGAAGAAAGGATGAGAGTTGTGGGAGGACAATCCATGGATAACACACTTGCTCATAATGCCTTGAGCATCTGACAATTCCTGACCGGGAAATATGTGTACTTGTCTTATGTACTTACATCACATAAAATGTATACTGGTTAAAATCACTTGTTAATAAAGCATTCTGTGATCGTGACAATCCCTCGACATGATTTGCTATGCGAGGAAGTCGTTGCAAAATTTAGCGCAACGAGAACGAAGCGTACAGTACGGTGTTCAACATTGGAAGCTCAGCCGCACCGTCAATATTTTAAGTTGTGCTTCTCGTCCAAGTTGTTGTCGATGTACTAGTAGAGCTTGTTGGTCTCCTTGTCGTATGCAGGTACAACTTTTCTTTTTCCCCCGCTACGGTTTTTCTTTTACACATTTTCCTTGTGCTGGAACAAATATATGTGCTTGACAAGAGTCACAACTAAGAAAGTGGTTGTCGAAGCTGAAGTTCCTGTGTTACCTTTTGCAAACTCTCTCTCAAAGCCCCCCTGTTTGAGAGGAGTGGATATAAGATGGCAACCCAGCGGAAGGCGCAGATACTAAGGAGACACACGGCGCTGAATAATTTATGGCGCAGCAAAATACAGACAGCCACTTGAAGTCCTGAGTAAGTAGAAGATATAGACAGTGGTGACATATCAAGCCACAATAAAGACACAGTGGAGAAAGCAGTGGAAGAGGATGGGGTGGGCACGCGGCGGTGGTGGGGGGCGGGCTGGCGCATTCTGTGAATTTCTCGAGTTAAGTTTGTTTTGGTTCGGCTGCACTCACTTGCCTGTTTGTTTCAAAGTTGCTCACTGCTCTTCCTTGTTTGTCGAGTCCTCTCGAGCTGTCACACCAGGGAGAGTACCCAGGTGAGCTCAAGGAATAGAGAAGCCCGTGGCCCCCTTTTCATGTCCTCGGATTAGCTATTCCCTCTGTACACCCTGACGAATTCCACGCCGGGGTAACCGGGGGAGACACTTCCATCCCCATCCGGTGACAGCATGATGAAGGCTGCCCGAATGGCCCGGTGTCTGGTTGGTGGACTGCCAGGTAGTGAACTTGTAATCTAGGTGGCTGTGACATTTAAGACCCACGGCCCCGCTTCGTCAAGACGGACGGCCGCTTGAGCTTCGTCTCTCTCCATTAAACCTCAACGGCAGGTCACGACGGACTCACCGTCCTCACGTTGCCCCGTCGCATCCCCGACACTTTCATCCCCCCTGCTTTTGCTTTACAAGTGACATCTGTCATCGCTTTAAAAGCTTTGGAAGTTCCGCGTCCTCGCCATGAGCTCCTTTGATGGTGATTCGGCCTCGGGCGTTTGTCATACATAACTTAGGTAGAGAACAATGTGAAATCAGACTGGAGGATTTCATATAAAAGTCTTAAGTATGCTACGGGCGGGTAAAAATCAAAATGTCTCTAACCGCTGGAGGGAGCGAATCAAAGTGCAGCAAGGAGATGACTTGAAGAATCCTAAGTTGCTTGTATCACAGTCTTGTCACTTTGCTTCTTGTTCGCCTCGTTAGCGTGGCAGGCAGTCACCGTCAGTGACTTAGCCTGCTAGCATCACATGTAAGAGTTAATAAATCTGCTGCGAATAGCAGAAATATGCAGGTAATTGAGGCCCACGCAAAAAAGTCATGTGCCAAGATAATGGCATAATACTTTTTTAAAACTATAAAATAAGGTTATGACTTGACTAAGTAAAGCTCCTCCCCCTTACTTTAACATAGATGAAAACAAGATGGCACAAAAGCAATTTAGTAGACATGGCATTTGTCTGAACGGAAAGAAAAACTGGGTACTGCCGAAAAATACAAAAACAAAAAGTAGTAGTAGATGAAATTATAAAATAGAGGGATTACTATTCTCTATTTTCATTTGACCCATCGCGTAGCCAGATGTCATTAGATTTTTATCCCAAATGGAAGCAGGCTGATTCCAATGTGAATATATCAAATTCCAATTTTATTTGTTTTCATTAACACTGCCATTACCCGTTTCTGAACTGCGAGGGGGGGGGGGGGGGAATCTGAATTTTGTCAACTAAATTTATGAAGCGTAAATTCATCAAATGCCTTTTTGGAGAACTTTGTGACAAGAGTTTGGAGCGTATATCCACAGTCATCTGCAGGCAACAATGTTATTAGGAACAACAGAATAGCTGCGTGCAAACAAGATTCCGGAGGTAGTGGTTGCAGTCAGTCATACCACAACTCTTCTGTTAAGTGTGTTCAGCTGTGTTTTCGGAATGCCGATTGGAGCTCATGTTTGCGTGTGACAAGCAACACGACTTAGATTACATCCGTCTCCACATGCATGCACCCAAAACGTATGCGTCTTCTGGTTCTGCGTTTTCTAGCTCTTTTGTCGCTTGATTGTCCCTCGTTCGGAAGTTAACCCAAAATTCAGCCGTCCCTTTTTCTCACCACATCATGGCTGACAGGCATGTCTTCCAGATGGCTGCCAGATTCCCCAGCTTCTTGTCAGTTCACATTAAGCGGAGTTTGATTAATGCAACATTTAAAGGCCGGTTAAACGTCCCCCCGCAAGTATATGCGTGTTCAATTAGAGTCGTCGAGCAAATGTTAATAATGATTTGTTTTGTTTGTATTTTCTGCCTATTGTACATTGTTTTACTCTCGAGCACAACTAATTAGTTATTTTCCTCCCTTTGATAAGCTTTATTGTTTAAACTCGTTGTGCATGATTTGATTTGTTGAGCATTGCTATGGTCAACATCAGGGTGACATTGTGTGAGAAAAAGAACAAAGTAAAAAAGCCATCGCAAGTCAACATGCACAACACAGCAGCTGTTGAGAACATCTTCTGGTTGCGAGGAAAAAAAAAGTCAGTAAGGGAACCAAAAGCTTGGCCGACAACAGACACTGTGCCCCTGGGCTGACAACACACCTGCTAGCTTGTTAGGACACAGCAACCTGCAGGTAGTAGCAGGGAACAAAAACACGATCACACAACACAGTCACAGTCAGTAAGATGTTTTTCATCTTTTCTATTTAGTTGTAATACAAAAAATACATTGGCAACCAGACCTTAATTGTTGAATCTATCAAAATTAATTTACAGTGGAGCATCATCTATTATCTTAGGTTAGCTAAGATTGCGCATGTGTGTGTGAGGGTTAGGGGTTAGGTTTAGGGTTAGGGGGGTTAAAGATTTATATTTACCCCTTGTGGGTGACTACCTGAATTTGGGGTGAGATCCAAACACGCTTAGTCGAGCCACTTTGCCCCATTGATCCACCTTTCCAAAACGAATTAGAAGCCAAGCTCTCCCATGTAGCCACTCGATACCACAGTGTTGCCACCATGAATCATATCGTGAGAATTTAACCGCGCTCATGCCAAAATTAATTTTACACCGGGCACTCATATGACAGACTTGTAATACCCTATCAAGTTCCTGCAGTCGAAAAATAAACACACGTCCTTGAATGGAAATGTCACATTCCCAGGTATTATCTCATCACGTCCGGCGTTGCTACACTTCAAACGCTGATCAAGGCGACGGTGTGATGGCGCACGCCACAACTTTCATTTGTGTCACACATCCATCAGTCATAAATAACCTGAGCTGAAAAGAGGACAGAAATTAGAAAAGAAGATGGGGATTATGGGGGTAGATTATTGTTTTATGATGGTATTATGCTTTTTATTAAAATAGAACCACTGCTTTTCAGTGCTGGAACTGATCATTGCGATGCATCTTGCAGTTTATCTCTTTAGTGATGATGTTTTTGATGAAATGTTTGATTATTTGGTAAATTTACCAATTAATCAAACAATATTTGTTGTACAGCCTAGAGTTTATGAACTCATTCACTGCCAAAGTGATGTTTGACGTCCATGCTCGTTATTGGCAGTGAACGAGTTAAAGTAGAGGTCACTAAATAAGGATTAAGGATTGGGTGCGCTGATATTATCCATTATTCAGCTCGCTGGATATCCATGTTAGCAACACAGCAAAGGGAATGATGATGACATCATTAGCGCTCATCACCAATTTTATGTTTCATTGACTCCGATACCGACACTCGCTTTTATTTGAGCAGCATTGTTGCAGGTGCCTCGTGGTCCTCTGAGCTGCCGACACTTGTACGCTGATTGTTTCATGTTTTCAGGGCCGGGGCAACCCTACGCCTACGGTGCTTTTGAACCTTCATCCTTTTGTGCCCTCCGCTAGCGCTTTTGTTCTACATGAAACAGACTATGTATGGTCAGCAGCAGCGAGATCCTGTAGCAGCAAGTGTCAGTTCCGCCACGGGTTCACACGGACGCATTTTGAAGATGAAGGCGGCTGTGCGCAAACATCCCGCAGGTCAGGTGACACGCTTTTTTTTTTACGCGAGCACAGCATCCTGCAAGATCAATCCCAATTACAAGGAAGATATTAAAGTTTCATCTGACTGCAAGAGCAATGTTTGCTCTTTCATTCTCCCACTCTCTCTCCGAAGGATTCACTTTTATTTAGAGTGAAACCGAAAGTAGAAAGCCGCTTTCTTAATATACGATGCAGTTGTTCTTGTAAACCACCGGACCTGTTTGTGATGTTACTCCGAAAGCTACATTTGCTTTATTTTACAGAGTCTCTCATGCAAAGCAAAATCAAATGACTACAACGGTAGACTGACTTTTAATTTGTTCACTACCGAATAGGAAAGAATGTTCAGCACTAAAACAAGTACACGGTGCTACAAATTTGAATATTAAGAAAAAAAACAAAAGGGAACATTTGCGTCGGGGGAAAACATTTGACGGAATTGCAGTGTGAAAGTGAGACTGTCCTCTTGGGCTCTCTCTTGAGTACCATACTTAACTCAACCCTCTGAAACGTGTTTGTTGACCCAAAAATGATCTTCCCCAAACCCGAAAACCTCAGTCAAGACAGCCTGTGATCAATTCTCGCTCTTTTCTCGATTCTTGTTCCGCTGTTGCCCAAACAAAAGCCAACACCAGTCGTCTTTTGTGTCTGAGCATGTTCAAAACCCAAAGAGAAAACCAGGCCATTCCCATTTCCTCGCCCCAAATACATATTGCGGGAAATCTCGCGCAGCTTCCAAACTCGGAGTCCTTTCCGAAATGCCCCGTGACTGATGTTTCCCAAAAGTGGCAACACGTGTCCCTCTTACCCGACGACTGCAGCCTTCTCGTCTACAGATGTTGTCGCTTGATGTAGCCGTCGCGTGGCACGGCACAACTTAATAAAATATCACTTGCGGCTTTGACAGGAGAAGGCCTTAATTGAGTCCCTTGTCAGTTTTATCAAACTGCGTGTTATAGGCGTTTGAAACTCTTCGCCGCGCTCATCCTTTGCGTTCTCTTAAAGAATAGGATAGCAGCCAAAAGAGAAGGGGAGGTGATGCCGAATAGAAGAAAGTCAAGAAGGGGAGAGCAGTGCTTGGAAAGAGCCGTCAGAGTCCGTGTTGTCATTGGATTCATAATACAGAGACATGATTTTAATTTCCTTCTGTTGTGATCAAAAGCCGACAGCGGAGCCTGGTCGTTAGGATGCGGATATACGCGCATACCAGATGAACCGCCCATCCTCATCGCAATGGTCTGGACAACGCAACGCAAGATGAGTGGAAAATGCGCCAAAAAGATGAGAAAAGGAAAAAGTACTCGCTGGAAAAGCCGACAAAGCTTGGCGTTGTTTACAGACCCCTTTTTGACACCATTTTGCTTTTTCTTCAAAGAGCGATACAAATCCCTCTTTGCCCGAACAACATTCGATCACACAGAGAAACGATCGAAAGCTGCACAGACACACAAACCGTAAAAAGAAAGATGCTATTGGAAAAAATTACAAGCATCATTATTTTCATTTAAGGAGCACTTCATCTCTAAGCCACCAAATAACAATTGTCAGGCATGCGGTAGATAAACTACCAATAACAAATGTTATAATAATGTGGCGTGCCATCTGACATGACTTGTTAGAATACTGAAGTTGTCACAACAAAGCCAAAGAAAAAAAAAGCTAATTAGGTCTTGACACCCCACAAACACTCAGTTCAACCTTTCATGCAAGGCAAACTGAGCTCCAGTGAGGAACACAGACGAGTATAAAGTAAAACATAAAATTAGTCATTCAATGCATCTTGAAGTGAGCTCAGTCTTGCATGATATAATTTAGTCTTGCGTGGCCAGTCGAAACTCTCGAGCTTTAACCGTATACAAGTGTAAAGTTTCACCAAGCCCACATATCCTATAAGTAGTATTTCTCCCATTCTGTTTGTGTTAAATCAATCTTCACACTTTTCCCCCCATCCATCCCAGCACTTGTGGTCTGCTGGGGCGTTTTTTTTTTTTTTAAGACAGAGACTTCCTGAACTATTTTGGTATCAAAGCTCAGAGGCTGCGAAAGGCATGCTCTCTGAAGTTGACATGTAAGGGGAGGGAGCCCCCCCCCCCCCTCTCGACTCGCTCCAGCCCAGCCAGGATGGATCTCGACGGGGGGATACGAGCCTCAACCGCTCCCCTTCAAGAACCAAATCCTCCCCAGACATTGGGAAGGCTTTGCCCACTGCGTCTCGAATAAAACACTCGGGCTATTTTCTTGGTGAACATTTGAAAACATTCCTCGCTGATGATTTAACGCGGATATAAGCAAATCCAACCCTGCAGGGGAGGACTGTCGTCCAGGTGACCATTTGAGTCGTCTATTGCTTGTGACCTGGCTACACTCTGACCCCCGCCCCTCTCCCAACACCCGCCTTCCCGACTTCCAACAGTCTGCTCCCCGACTCATCTACTGCCAACTGCTTCAAGTTATTCATCTGGAAGAAATATGCATTCATCATTGTATTTTTAATCACACCAAATAGATAGACAAAGGGAAAGCCTTCGGGAGAGGGAAAGCAATCTGCAATTCCCAGAGCTCACATGCATTGTATTCCTGCCCCGCGTTGGCAAACATTCACCAAATTAACTCTGAATGAATTTATTTTCTAATGTGTGTAAAATATTCTACCATGGAGAATAGAGATGCTCTTTGTGTGCTTATGTGTGTGCGTGTTTTGGTGCATTTGTATTCTTGTGCATAAAAGACTCTACGTGCCTTCAAGTTTTAACTTTAGATCGACAGCACAAACGGTCACTGTCCAAAAACGACGAAAAATCTCCAAATGTCTTTTCTTCCACGTTTTTATCATAATTGTTCTGAAATATTTTTGAGCTAGTAGGTTGCAACAAAGCCAATGTAAAGATAAATATCGGGAGCACGGATGATGACCAGAAAAAATAAATAGTATTTTCACTTACGGAGGCAGCCCTTCATCCACAAGTGATGCGCCGCATGTAGTGCACACATTCCTAATAACAAATTTTGTAACTATCATAGGAATAAAAAACAAAAATTAAATATTTTCCACTGTACATTAATTCATATAATCACACATTTGTTGTCAAGTCAAGAACTCAACATTCAGAATTCAAACAGTCGCCGAAGACGCCCGATGCTCTCTGCAATTAAGTAATAGAAACTCCTCCGTTGCATAACCACTTCCCCAATCATCCGAACATTATTTTGCCGTGGAGCCGTTTGGCCTGGCCAACCCCAAAACAAACGAGCGAGCCCATCCCTCTGTGCTCCCCTTTCCCATTGTCTTCATTAATACTGTACATTCATTTAACAACTCATCTTGCCTGCCGTCTAATTGAGTCACATCGCAGGCCTCGAAGTAGGACACGTACACATCTGACAAATGGAAAGCTATCTGGCCCTCTTGTCCTCTGGGATCTGCCTTGCCCCCACTTCTTACAGCACATCTACTTTGTTATAGCTCTGTCGCCGTGCGTGTGTGTGTGTGTGTCGAGATCTGATGCCTCTTTCATCTGCTTTGAGCTATCTGTTGATTATCTCTGCAGACCTCGGTCGGAGTCTACGTTAGCTGCCGCAGATTGGAAGGTGGGGGTCGCTCAGAAAAGACCAGGGGGGATTCCTTTTTCCCTATCAGAAGCAAACTCCCTTCGTATTGTCCCTGCACACGCACACACATCACAAACAGATGTGGGCTCACGGGAAAGGGAGGGTCGGCTATAACTTAATGCCATTACATTAAATTTTAAATAATATTATGCAAATCAGAAATGACAGGAGATTATCTCCTTGGGACCTTGGAAGGGATTCGTCAGTTCTTATTCCAATAGCCCTGGAAAATAGCCCAGACATCCCGAGCGACGTGGGGGAAATATGGCAGGGCGTGACGGAGCCTGCCACTGTTTGAAAAAGAACGTGAGAAAAAAAAAAAGGAGGACCATCGCGTTGGCTATTAAATCAATTTAGCCGAGAAGTCGATGAAGAGAAATCCGTCAGGGAAGGCACCTCCCGGGACAGTTCAGGGGTCCTGGCAAAGAAGATGCTGCCACTGCCTGATGCCAAGGAGGTGGAAGCAATCTGTTTGTCAAAGTGAAGCCGAAGAAGGACGCTTCCGATCCGTCAATTTATAACATCCATCCTGCAACTTCTTCCTCCTCGCTGAACTGATGTGTGATATAACGTGGTCAGGTTTTTGTTCAACATCAAAACATGGTGTTATTACTTAATGTTTAACACTTAGTGCTCCGCCCCCTCGACTCAACCACCCCCAACCACTTTTCTCCAAGGTCCCCGTAGGCCCAGAGTGCACCTTCCGTGCTCATAGACGACAGTCAAACTCAATATTGTGTCCGGGACACAACCTTCCATTACTGAGCAAAACAAAGTCGTGTCTGTCTCCAACGCTTTGGGCCAACAATTAAAGACATCACGCATCAGGAGCAGAAGCTCCGGAGGGGAGAGGAAGAGGAGGCGGCGGAAAGGGAAACAGGTAACGGTGCAGCCATTCCATCAAATATTGATGGAGCTAATTGAGGTTTTTAGGTAGCGCATTGCATCTTGTAGACGGGTATCGTGTTCCTCCTTGCAGACGATTGTCCTGTGTATAAATTCCTTGTTATTGTGAAAATATTTTCTCTCTTTGGAAATAATGCTGTATTTCAAAAATAAATATTTGACCATGCATTCAAAATGTAAAACGGTTTTATGAAGTTTAATTACGGTACATATTATAGTATCTATGTGTTGTGCTCTTAAGGGGCATGGCCTTTAGTGTGACATCACAAGTTTGAGTCAGGTTGGCCAGTAAGTGTGTTTGAGCATCCGAGCTTGAGTTGTGTTCTGTTTGAGAGCTGGTCGAGGCGCTAGTGTGCCACTAGCATGCCAAATTTAAACGGAATGGCACGAGCCACTTTGATTGGATCATAGGTGTAGTGACCACTCCCACAGTTGCGCAGCCCTCCCACTCGAAGATAGATGTCTGTGAAACTAAATCCTGAAAATAAAGCCCAGTATGTTTCGTCTTATAATTGGATATGTTATACCTTATTTGCCACCCCAAATCCTGGAGACGGAAATAAGGCATTCCCGGTCAAAAAGTGAAAGTATGTCAACTGGAAGTTAGGGTGACACACTTTCAAATTGTTATATTATAAAGATAAATGTATGATAAACACAGGAAAAATTGAAATTGTAATCATGTCATGATATTTTTATTCACTATCATTTTGAATATTCTTACCGGTTCTGACAGAAAACAGGAATAGCATCCACCGCTCCCTTCTGGTGTATATATTTTCACCATCTAGATAATGCCGGATTAGGTTTCCGCCCTCCCCCTCGCCGCCCCCACCACTTGCTTGAAATCTAAAACTCAACGCTGCAGTCTGTCTCTCAGTGCTAGTCCCTAGTGTGAGGGGCCTTTACAATGGCAGCTTTAATTTGTTGGAAAACAAGTTGACAATATTGATTTCAAAAAAGTGCTCCCTTTTCACTCCTCTGAGGAAAAAAAAATGCATTGAATGTGAAAAGCTGTAGCCTTCAATTAAGCAGAGGTTTGTAGGTGTTTTCATTTGGGCACGGTGTTGACTGGAAATGATACATTTAAAAGGCCTTGTTTTACTTCAATCCCACTCTGATAATATACACGCAGACGCCGAGTGTCTCCTGAAGGACCCAAGTGTTGGCACTGGATCATGCCGTACAACACAAGACAGATGGGGCGTATTTATCACGGAATGAGAATCGTGTTCTCATGCTCAGAGAAAGAAAGAGGAAGGAAAATTCTGCCGCTAGAGAAGGCGACACGTGTGCTGTGACATTCACACTTGTCCCGCTTCCCTATGTTGCTATCTTTGTTTGACAAAAGCCACACTTTGTTTTCCTTTACCACAGTGTGACTATTTTAATTTACTCACGTATCACACGGGGATGGGTTAAATGCAGAGGACAAATTTCACCACACCCAGATGTATGTGTGACGATCATTGGGACTTTAACTTAACTTTAACTTTAACTCACTTATAGTGAACCAGAGATTTATTCAAGGTAGGGCATTTGTTATTAATTATGGCCACATCTAACCAATTCTATTTGTCAATCCAGTCAGTCCTCCTTGCAAAACAAACAAGGCATTCTATTATTTTGATTTTAACTCAGTTTTCATCTTCATCATATGTGTTCAACTCAAGGCCCGGGGGCCCAGAAATGGCCCACCACATTATTTTATATGGCCCATGAAGACAAATTTTGTAATGACTTTGTGTCATTACTAAAATTACAAATTGTCTTCACTTTTTAAAAATAGATATTGCTAGCAATTTTAATTACCATTAATCTTTTTAAACTATTTGAACAGTTTTTACTCCTCTGATTTCAAAACTAGTTCTGTTCTGTATGTTGTGTAGTCTATACTATCATAGTGAATGAATGAATGAATGAATGAATGAATGAATGAATGAATGAATGAATGAATGTCATAATGGCCCTCTGAGTTGAAACTATGACCACAATGCGGCCTGCGGCAAAAATTTGTTTGACACCCCTGATCGACACCATTCCCTCTCTTATTGTGAGATATCCTGTAATCTGGCCATTGAACTTTGAACTTTCTCCACTTTGAACTTTCTACACCTCTTAAGACTACACTGGTTTACTTTTTGTTATCATATATTTTGTTAATTGAGCGATTTATTTCCAGAATGAAAAGAAACTCTATAGTTTACCATCGAGAGACCAATTAAATAGCGCTTCCCTGCGGTAAGGCCATTTTTAATGCGAGGCCTATTTGGGGCTCTCATCTGGCGCTTAAGGCCCAGACAGAATTGGGTGTCAACACGGCGAGTGACTGGAGCTACAGGGCTTGTAACACGGGCTTTTGGAAGTCATCCCGCTTAATACAGACACGACTAAAGCTCCCTATCATCCCCCACAGAATGACACGGCGCGGCTCCGAGTCTTACCCGCGCACAAAGAGCTTAAATATCTTAATGTGTAATGCATAAAGGAGGTCCTCTTATTACGAACCCACGAAGTACTCTTGAGGCTTGTTCGTCAACGGGCTTACCACCTGATAGCGGGAAAGTAAGAAGTCAAATGAAGTTGTGAGCTCATATTTTCTTTCTTTTGTTTCTCTTTTTGTGTCACCGACAAGCCTTTGCTCGTACTGCATGTTCAAGTTTTAGCAGGAATGGGAAAAAAGGGGGCGAGAAGCTCCCCTAGTGGTCTCTCCTGAGACTTACCTCGGAGAGTTGTGCTCAGCTCAGCAGCAAGCAAACAGATTAATAGAACCAAGAAATAGCAAACGTGTTACTTTTTTTGTTATTGTTTTCATAACAGCAGGCTATTTTTTGTTTGCTTACATATATATATATTTGTGGAGAAAAGCTTTGTTTGCAGTAAGCTTCAATACTGTGTCACAATTTAGTAACTACAATGTTCTCATCATGCACTACTAAATAAAATACAAGCGTTGAGGGAGATATACGTGTACACAAATTTTAAGTGTGAACATTGATTCTTATGCTCGCTTTTCCCACTGCAATTCCACTGAGCAGCTTTTTTTTGCTTTGTTAACTGAGAAAGCGATTTGCAGTCTGTATGCTTTGAAGATTGCATTTA
The DNA here is from genome assembly GCF_033458585.1 of Syngnathus typhle. NCBI lineage: Eukaryota > Metazoa > Chordata > Actinopteri > Syngnathiformes > Syngnathidae > Syngnathus > Syngnathus typhle. The sequence continues at coordinate 19,364,155 of NC_083741.1, forward strand.
TTGTTGTTGTCGGTAGTGCAATAAAATCACTGAAAGATTAAATGCATCAGTGAATAGGAGACACTAATAATATTTCATTAGATTCACTGAAAACAGAGCAAGAATGGGCCGATTCCATTTTTTTACGCAATTGAGATTGTAGTATGTGTTTTGCTCTTGTACTAAAAATAGGCTTATTAAAATGTATTATAAAATAAATATATTTGGATACTTAGTCGGTCTATTTGTTGTTAAAAAAGGATAGAGTTAACAAACATATTTTATTAAATATTTAATTGTAGATAACTATTAGAGAATTATAATAATTAATAATAATTATAATAATTATTACCTATTATGGAACCGCTTTGGTCAAAACCAGCTTATGGACTCAATTTTCATTATTTTGTTGTTTTGCTGGGAAAAGAAATACACGGTATGACTTGGCAAATTAATCATTGCATCAATAAAAATAGATTTGCAGCATCGAAAACAATTATTTCCTTTCATCGGTCTCTTTAAACGCTGTGTGGACATTGTTGAAGCACGGAGATGCTTTGACCTAAATTGATTACCCGCTTCCTTTTTTCATCATCCCACCCCCCTCAATGCAAGTGCCAGGTTGCTGACTGGCCAGCTGATGGTATCAGGAAGTGTCACAGGATATTTGAATTTCATTGGATTTCAAGTGAACGAAGGCGAGGAAGGGCGTACACATTAGCGCCCTGATACAATCACATTTGTCAGCATGATCCGTTTTAAGTGCATTTCAATCAGGACGTGATTTGTTGATGTTGTTACATTCCAGCCCTTTGCTGACAGACTGCTATCTAATGTGCACAATTGAATTTTCTTAACGCTGCTTTTCATACGGCGGGTTCCTCAGATGCTCTTTGGTTGCGATACAGCAGGCTTTTAATGGAACGAGGTAAGCTGGGAAACATCTGTCGCATATCAACATAACATCTGTATTTATGAGGTGGCCTGGCCCTTTATCACTTCTGGGCCATTATCTCGTGCCGATGCAATAATACAAGATGCTCGTGGAGATGTGTTGGTGCTGACTGACTTCTATCAGCTATCTGTGTTCACTAATCTAATTCATAATGTTACAGATAACTCATCACTTGATTCTCAGCATTTCGGAAGTAGGCTACCTGTGGAGTTCACATCCGTAAACAATCGATGTGTTCATTATCATGAACTTAAAAAATCTTAGGCTATGAGAAGTGGCCATCAAAACGCGTACAGCAGGTTTTTGGTTTATGACGGAATTCTATTGATTATGTTGCCCCAATTTATATGAAAGTCGGAATAAAATGGTCTCCAAATCTTTTTCTCACTATTTGACAAAGATGATGCTGCCATCTTCAGTTGGCTCACTTCCTGGTTTCGTGTTACAATCACAGAACCTTGACCCTTTTTTATTATTTGTCTTTGTCCCCTTTCCTTAGACACACACGTTCCGATACAAGGACTGTCCCTACTTACGTTCACATTAGTGGAGATTTTTATTTTTCTAACACTGAGCTCATCCTGAATTTTACTGCCTTAGATGTATTTTCTTTCTGATGAGTGGCTTTTATTCAGGACACACAGAAGCCTCACAGCCAAATAGAAATCAATAAAGTGAGCTTGAAATTCAGAGAAGGGTGCCGCAATGTCACATCAAGGTTGGAGGGTATCTTCGGTTGAAACAACATATCATTCACAGGAAATCCTCTCTAAGTCTTTTCCACTCTTCAGTGGTCGCTTGGCTACACTGATATGTTGCTGTGGTATAGGAAAGCCGCCATAAATCAATACAGAGACTGAGAATTTGGGGTGATGTGACCGGGTCAAGACCAAAACTGAAGTAATGCTCGGGCAAGTAAAGACCACGAAAAAGGCAGGTCAAAGCCAAGATCAAGTCTTTGAGGATTTGATACCAGGTCAAATTCAATCCAGAGGCAATGGGAGAGCAGGTCAAGGCCAAAACAGATCTAGAGCAAGTCAGCAAGTTTGAGGCAGGTCGAGACCAAGTTAAAGTAAAAACCAAACCTATGCATGATCAAGTCAGACTCTTTGGGGAGTTCAGACTTAGTCAAGACCAGTACCTGAAAACCAACCAAAATTGATGCCAAGACCGACTTGACCCAAGTAGTGAGACTAAGCTCAAGACCAAGACCCAACTCAATACTTTTGTTGGGTCTACAGTATGTGCTTAATTGACCAGGACCAAACCTGCCAAAACTTCTTGCCTACAAACTCACTGAAAAGGAAGTTCCCAGCTTTCGCCAGTGTTTTCCCAACAGACAAATATCAGAGCCAGCTTGCGTAGACACTGCTCAGACCCTTGACCCCGGCCTCCCTCCTGGCAGTAATCTGCGTTGGCCCACTTCAGGCTGACACCACAGAGTCCCCTCTGTTGTGCTATTATCGGCCGAGTGTTATTACCCCTCTTTGCGGTGCCAAATCTGCCTTGATTTCCATCGACCGTCTCCTGAATCAATGCTTTTAAAAATCTTTTACTTAAGAGCAAAAGCATGCATTTTATGTTTTGACATGACTGTATTGATTGGGGACGTTGGGGTGGGAGTAGTTTTGCAGGGTGGTGGCGGTGGGGGGAGCTTGTTGACCTCTTTATCATTCTTTCTGCTGCTTCTCCAATCTTTACGCTCTTCTCTCTTTGCACTCTGCCAGTGTCTGGTAACACTGCCATCCTTAATGGCTTTCTCGTGCTCCGTCTTTGCCTCTCCGCCTCCGAGCACACCACCACCATCCTTTATGTCTCTCCGGATCCCTCCTTCCTTCCTACCCCCCTCCACTAATCAATACTCCCCTCAATCCACACCCCACGTCACTCACATTTGGCCAGCCAATAAATTATGGATGTAGGCCTCTCACATCTCACATCTAAAATTTCTATTGTGTTTGTCAATGGATGATCGATACACCACCTCATCTCATCCTCAAATCTCCTCGCACCTCCACATGCCTCGCTCTTCCACTGTTTTTTGTTTGTTTGTTTTTGTTAGTTGGATTTTTGTTTTGTTTGGAAGAAGTGCTTCATTTCTGCTGCCTGAGTCTCCCGAGGCTGAAAATAACAAAAAGGCAATCATCAAATAAAAGCCCTTGCTTCCTCTTCTCCAGCACCTCGCTCTGACACTTACAACCTTTTGTTTGATTTTTCTTTTAAAATGTCATTAAATTTGTCTTGTTGGAGAATATGCCACAGTTTGCGGCTGTGGAATGCAGGGACCTCATGGGTGAAAAGGGTTTACTTTTTATTGCTGCACAGTTAAGGTTTAAGCCAATTGGAATTTTGGCATGAATTTATTGAAGTAGCATTATACGGTGTCCTTGGTTTACGACTGTGGTCAGTTGCTTCGCCAATGACTGAATCCAAATTTGTACGTATAAGTCAGCATGCATCTTAGCTAGTCACTAACTTATGCTAAGGGGGTTGATAAATCATGATTGCAGTACTATTTTGGTAATAAAATCTAGTCTGTAAGTTTGACTCAATCGGGACACCTTATAAATTAATTTTACACATGTGATTCTAAATCTCAATATGTTCCCATTTTTTAAACGGGGGGCTGAATTAAGCATAATTTTGAACGACTCTTTTTTTTGTTCAGGAATTCAAATAATAATAGTTGGAAACCTTAATCAACAAATAATAATGCACTTTACCATTTCTATTTGAATCGGAATGACAACTTTATTAAAAATGTCGTTTAGGTGCAAGTTTTTCCATACTGGTGCATTAACAATGACAGACTCAAATATTTGGTTATTAACTCTGCTGTTAGTTTAGGGCAGCTGCTGCTCTGATTCATTTTGTTAACTCACCATATGTACATTAAATAGATACTCAACCGTTTGCCTTTGGGGTGGACAAAAACAACAACATTCTCATACACTCACGTGCCAGATTGAGTTTCTCACACCCACAAATTCAACTCTCATTTTCTGCACGCCAAGCCTGCAGGGTCACATCAGTGCGGTGGTGTAATTTTAGTGCCCCCCCCCCCCCCCCCTTCACCACCCACCCAAGTTGCACCTGCTCCTTACACCACATCTCACCTCCCACCTGCTGATGACGGAGACTTTGCCGCCTCGTAACTTCAGCTGTGACTTTTCGGCCTCCCGTTTCCATGACCACTTAACCCCCGGACACTGGCTTTTAAGTGAAGGTCTGCTATGTGTCTGCCAGCCTCCACTTGGCAGCTACAGCTTTGTGCCATTACCTAAAGTAACACGCAAACCCCAGTCGGTGAGGAAGGGGGGGCAGGGGGTGGGCGTGCAGTCCTTTCAATTGGCTGGACTCACACGAATGTTTGACGTGTTGGCGTCTGTTTTCTCATATTATGATTGGTGGATATTATTGACTCAACTACTTGCAATCTTGTCAGAATTTTTTTTAATAAACTAAAAAGAAATAAACATAAAATAGTGAAACAATGTTGAGGTTAGAACAAGTTTATGAACAAAATGTGATATTGCGGAAAAAAATGTAAATGTAAATTTGAAAGGAATAATCCTTCAATCAACACTCCTTCTCATAGAGGAGCTCTAAAAAGGCTGAGCCTGTTTTGGCTCCATCTCTCAGTGTTATCTGCTTCCTGTCTGTCTGCACCTTTGTGCCCCCCACTCACCCGCCCATAACCTCAACACCCACCCACCCCTGCTCACCCCAAGATCACTGGCAGAGAACCAGACCAGTTTCTCTACACCCACTTGTCCAATCCCTTCGCCCTGTCATTCCATCCTTTCCCAAAAAAGCAGGCCAGGTGAAAAACAGACCGTCTCGGACACGCCTTATTGGTTCATTAAAGAAGCCCCCCACCCTGCTCATGTCCTGCCACCCAGAGAGACACGCACGCATGATCATATGCAGGCCCGTGTGCACTGACACATTGCCACTCTGACAGGCTACAGAGCAACAAAGGCAGCCAGGCACGATAAGTCCTCCCCATCAGCAAGGGTCAACAGCCTTATCGTTCCCGTGTCTGAACCTCACTGGTGTGTTTCGCTTCACTTGATAGTCTCCCGTACAAGTCCAATCATGGCAATGTATTTCTGTGACATAAATATCATTTTAACCAGAGTACATTTGAAGGCATCATGAACTGCTCCATTAGGTTAAGGCTCAAAAGCCAAAGGTCAAAGTCGTGCTCTTGTCAAAGTGGGTCAGAATGTGACTGAAGGTCCACTGGTGACACGTGTGGGCTACTAAGGTCACTCCATTTCCAGAAATTCCAAGGAAGGTGGTCTCCGCCTCGATATTGATAAGCATACACATGTACGTATAAAAACGACTGGCGCAGCTAAGGGGGGGCACTGCTCCCTTTAGTGAAGCAAAAAAATACCAAGTTTCACGTCACTTCTGATTATTTGCGGTATGGCTTTCAAAAAATCTTATATTCCTTCTCTCTTCATGAGTTTCCATCCTAATACTCATACATGCACACGATAGCACACACTCATTCATCCCAGAGTCGAAGTGTACAAGCCAGGCTGCTGTCAACTCCGAGACGTCGCTTCGGATTTGCCTGCGAGAGCAACGAGACTTCGCTGATTTGTGTGACAAACACAAATGCTTTTAAATTCCCAGAGCCCCGGCTCCTTACCAGCCTCATACCTTGTAATGCATTATTCACGTCCTTCTCCTGCAATTCCCTCACCCACCCCAACACTCGCTCGCCCAACCCTCTCGCATCACTGGAGGAACAGCCGCAGACTACTCAGCAGGCAGGAAATCCATACGGCCTTGACATTTTTGCTTCAAGCGGCCAATTAACCAAAGGCGGATATTTTGTCTCTTGTACTTAACGGCAAGGACATAATGATGTACTCAAATTTCAGCTGGCCTATCATGATTGCGAGTGGATCTCAACGACTCAGATTGTATGCATCTGTTTTATTTCCTCGAATCATGGCCCTTAATCTGGACCCAGGTACCGTTTTGAATAAATACCTGTCCTCAACTAAGTTTTACCTCTTAGGTGAGTCTTTATGCAGGATTGGACTCATGAGGTGAGCCATGCAAAGGGTTAGGATTAGGGTTAGCTCTGGTGAGCTCTGTGTTTGTTTTCATTTTGATTGCTGAATTTACGAATTGTTTTTTTTGCTAACGTGAAAATGTAGCATTTTGTATAACTTTATTTGCCTTGCAGAGCGGAAGCAATTAATGATAGATATCCTCTCTTGGATCCACTCAGGAATTGTCTCTCTGCCTGACACGTAAAGGCATATGGCGAATCTTTGTCCGACCTCCTTTTGAAACTCGTCACACTTTCTCTTTGTTCTCGGGCATGTCAGTTTACTTACAAAATAGGTTGTGTCACCCGCCTCTGATGAATAATGCATGGACAGCAGCCATCTTATTTTCCCTTTAATAATACTGAAATCTTCTGTAATATTAAGTGATATTTGCATGGATCTCTGTGACAGAATGGAAGCGATGCTGAGATGATCAAACGCCTTTCGGGTCACGTCATCTATCCATCTAAAGCTTCTCTTCAAACCACTGGAGGGAATCCCTCACCCCCTCCCAAATAACACCAAATCACTCACTTTTCCGGCTCTTCGTCTCCTCCCCATCCCCCGCCGGAAGACGTGTCAGGAACCGACGTCTGTCACACTGTCCCACGGCGGCCTCTTGATCCAACAAGTGAGTGGCGCCTCATGTCTTGTCACCTGTTATCTCCGCCGTGTCTCGTGCTTCTGCATCTGATCACTCGCAGCTTTCTTTTACAATTCTTGAGCGCTTTGACGTTTGTTCATAACAATTAGAATTGATGAGTTTGGATGAAGAAGAAAGATTGGATTAGCGGTTGGCATCCCAGAGTCACAGTTCTGAGTTTTTTGGGTGTGAATCTCGGTTTGGACTGGGGACATGAGTCAAATCCATATTTAAACTATTAAAATATACCATAAAATTAGAAACCAAAAACTGTTCCAGAGTTTTCCACAGGGAAGGAGTCATCTTTGTCCCTCATTTTCCCCATGGCGCCTTCCTCTCTCTGGCTTTGGCGGTGCCAGTCGGATTAGGGCGACCTGTACAAAACTGTTGTAGGTACAAGCATGCAGCATGTACTTTGGATTAATATGAGGCGATAATATATGTGTAAAGACTTGAGTGCTACCTACAACCCCCGAGAAGTCCCGTGGTGAGTGTGCAGCACCGGAGCTGAGTATTAACCAAGAACTCGTGGCGACATCTGTTTCAGGTGTGCAATGAGCTGCGGAAAAATCAACATGACATGTCGGTAACTCTAAATAGCATTAATATGCTGTTGCATCATCTTTTATCATCCAAGAGAAACTGTACTCGATTGGCTTATTCCTACCTAGCTACTTGGGTTTTAGGTGATGTGAGGGATGGGCAAGTACCAATACCAGGTATTGGTATAGGTGGTAATATCAAACTTTTTTCAAGGTATTGTGACTCACGACTCTTGTGGCCATTTTATAACCAGTAACTAGAAATTAGAAGAATAGAAAATCTGCAATATCTTCATGCAAATTTCGGCCCATATTTTTTCCATTCTTATAAAAGTTTTTTTTTGTAAAGTGTAGTATTTTATTTATTTATTTATTTTTTTCTTATGCTTTTTATCCCATGAAGCCAGTTAAGTAGCAAAGAGGAAATGTCTAAAGATAACCACTGATTCAGACAGAAACAGGTCTAGCTAAGTGCTAACATGCCTTTAAAATGACAAACACTCCGTTTTTGTTTGTTTTTAGTTCTGTGTGAGATTGTGCATATTTTGGTAGCTGTCAGCTTGTCAGCAAGACTTTTTCCCTAATATCACATTCCTCAGCTTGTCACACACAGCGTCCACAGTGAGGTAGAAGGCATGAGGAAAAAAGCCACAGGGCATACCAGCGAGCTTAGACACACCACAAATATCCACCCTGAGATATGACACAGGCTCGAAGTTGTGAAACATCACCACAGAGCGATAGCATTCTCCTTTATTATCTCTCACTCTACTTTTGTTTCTCCTTTTTTCCACTTCCTTTATCCCAGTGTTCCCACAGATTTCCCTGCTGTCGGCTCAAATCACGAACCCCCACTAGCCACCCCCAAATCTGTTAGCCAGTTAGCGATAGGGGGGCCAGACTTAAAAGGAAAGTCTTAAGGACGAGAGCTTATACAGTGTGCCATATTTTGTTAAATAACTATGAGACGACGCTGGTGCCAATTCGTCAGTAATTGTCCCTTCTGGCGGAGTCGTGTTGAAGAGTGCCGGTGGAAGCCTAAGCTCGAGATCACCGCAAGTGTTAATCTTCTTATACTTAAGGTATCAGGTTTTTTCTTTTGATGTCGCTAAACATGTTGACTCCTATCTGGGGCGCAGAAGGCAATCCAGACATAGCTATGAGCCAGATGGGGGTTTGTCTGTCTTCTCCTTCCAAAAATCTGCAGCTTTACGTGTGTTCTTGCACCAGCCGTCATTATGCTGCTAAAATAAAGCAACAACAAGACAAGAAAAGGAGGGGGAAAAGGGATTGATTTTGCGCTAATTGTTCTTTTCTTGGCTTGATCTTTCCTGGTTGTGATTCATATTTAATGACGTACAATCTTACTTCGCAAGCAGTACCACAGTTTGTTTCTGTGGGACCTGTTGAGTCAATTTGACACTTCGAAGCAAATAAATGTGGCGATCAATTAACTTAGTGACGTGTGAAACTTATGCTCCAATTTTCATTGTATACCTGCTGTACAATAACAATAAAGGCCTTCTATCCTATCCTAGCCTAACCTATGCTATGCTAGTTTATCCTATGCTATTCTATCCTATGCTAGCCCATTTTGTCCTATCCTATGCTATCCAGTGCTATCATACTCTATGCTATCCTATCCAATGCTATCAGTTTTTACACCAGTCACTTTCTCCATTGAAACAGCAGTAGTCAAAACATTGCCTCCCAGACGGACGCCTCAAAGTCAAAGGTAAAATTACAGTCAAAGACATGCCTCACACTAACAGTCGATTCGATAGAAAGTCTTTCTGAGAAGTCCTCACTTGTCTTTTTCTTAACACAGACCTGAACAGTTAAGTTGTCCACATAAATCTTTCAACATACGGTATATATTTGAAAAAAGAAATTCCCTCAGGCATTGAGACATTTTTGTTTAATTGCAGCATGAGGAGAAAGTAACAGAACAGTGTTTTGGTTTGCAAGTTTGTATGATTGAATAATTGCTTTGCACGCTAATTTAGAAGGTGAGATTAGCGCATGTTGACACATGTACATAGATATACAATGATAGATGTTTAGAAGGCTAATTTTAGGGATTTTGAGTGATTCCCAACACAAGTGTGTCCTGAGACAAATTAAGAAATTGTCTTAACATACTTAACTCAGTCACGCAAGTGTAAGATAAAATAACTAATCTAGTTAAAAATATATCTGCATCCAGATCTTTTTTTTATTATTTCAAACACGACAAAACAAAATACAGTAAATTCAAACCCCTTTTTTTCCAGCGTGAAAAGCTGTCACACGTTTTTAAATATAAAATTGGTACACTTATTTACAGTTATCACACTGAAATTATCCATTTTTTACTGTTTCTGATAACAGCAAGCTCAAATGTAAACAGTTTCCCCCCTTCCAACTGCTTAGCTCCAGCTTGTTGGATCAATATTAGCATGTTTCAAAAACACAAGATGAAGTGGCCCTCAGTAGAAAAAGTTTGGACTTTCTGTTCCACACGATCATTACACTGGGAGAACAATCAAAGCAACACTGTGTACTTGCCTTTCAATCCCAACTGAGCTTCAAGCAGCCCTTGACAAATCTTCACCTGCGCAAAGGATCAGTGTTGTTGTCGTACATGCGGGAACTCGCCTTGATCCCTCAGCCTCCTCACCCGAGGCTCTCCTATCAACCAACTCACTGACTGACAGATTGATGGGAGAAGCTCACCTAACGCTAAGGAATCAAGTGATTGATCACGGAGGCTCACCTGAGCACTCGAGGCTGCGCCGTTGCAACAAATGCAACGCCGGACCCCAGAGAGGGATTCTCTCTTTCTCGGCGAGTCCACCTGAGTCCCTGGGGCGGATTCTCCATTGCAGGCACTTGCGTGGTCACCTGCACTGCACGTATTCCAACATCCATCAACAAATGCCTAAAACAGTCAACCTTTAGTTCAAGTGATAATAAGTAAAACTAAACTCAGTCCGTTTTTTTTCCCACAGTGAAAAATGTAATTCATTTGTTCAAGGCTTAAACTGTCTCCAAGATAAAAACAGAATTCAAGCTTGAGATCTTTTTTATCACATTTTGACATTCCTAACTGTTATATAAGTGTACAGAAAGAGAGGTTAACCACAGTAAAATAAAAGAAAATTAAAATACTAATAAGCTATTCACTTTGAATTTTATACGGCTTATTTTTACACTTGTTTGAATTTTTAAAAACACTTTAAGGATGAATTGTTTTTGTCACTCCCCTCTGTTGTCTTACTTTTTTAATGTCACTACTAGTTCAGGTGATTTTTACTTTTATTTTAGTTTTCTAGAGTCCCATTTGTAGTGTCACGCTTAAAAATGTTTTTAATAAAGAGAGGAAAAACAAACACCAACAAACTAGGCTGGCTCTACATGCGTCATATCACCAAGATTAATTTATTGCGTTTTTGCTTTATTGTCTCTCATTGTGACATTGTTAACTAATTGTCGTGCTTGTAAGACTAGGAACAATCCCAAAATGTTGCATGAAAGCAATAAGTCAATATTTTAATGACGATGATGATTGTAAAATTAGTCAATTAGATTTCATAGAACATTTTGTGACTCCAAACAAACGAAATGCTCGTTTTGAAGTCGAGAGGCTCCAGTCTTCTGTGACTTGGCATCGTACGTTTCAACGTAGCACATGATGAGTTCATAAATGTAATCGTCCTTAAACGCTTTGCTTTAAAAATGTGCCAACATAATTTGCTAATTTGAAGCTTGGAAAACATCAAACCACGTCTCTGTCTTTTTTCCCAAAGCCATAAAACGTGTTGCCATACACATAAATGGCCACAGGACCCCCCCTTAAGCCCGGGCAGGTTCTAACAGAGCCGGACCCAAAGCTTATTATTACATTATTGCCGAGATGACGCGTGGCGGGTATAGACTGGCATCAGTCAAAGCCACAATCTGGCCCCTGCGGGGGTCACGCCAAAGCTGGCACTTTAAAGACAGCACTCACATCATCCAGTTAATGATGGAATTACAGCACTGACTCACCGTGTAGCTACATGTAAGCACCGGGAGGACGGCAATAGATTATAGTCTGAGGGGAGGGAACAAGCGAGAGAGAGAGAAAAAGTAGTTCCCGAGAAACGCAGCTGTCAGTGGGGAAGAAAGATGGAGAGAAGGAAAGAAAGGTGGAGGAGGACATAAACTTCCCGAGAATGAAAGCTTAGATTATCGTAATTATGGCCCTCTTTAAAACGCTCAATACTGTAATTATCATTGAGTCATACATTCAGCAGAAGGGGGCCGTGTAAAGGGGACATGTCATCATTGTCTGCGGCTAAAAAATAAATATATATTTTTTTTAAAACGGCCTTTAAGGTATACGCACGTCTTTTTAAAAATGGGTACGGTCAATAAACAAGAATGGGACGTAATAGATTATGTCTGGCTGTGGGTTTGTTTTCAGCGCTGGTTGCTATTTGTTATTACACTTCTCATGAATATGTGGATATGTTTAAGGTTTGAGGCATGCCCACTCATTTGGAGCATCTGAACTGCCTTCAGAACGCCTTAATGCCAAAAGGCTTGTAAGTGCAAGCGTGGCCACTGTTCGCCTCTGTTGTGGCAGCTCTGTGTAAATGCTGTGGTCGCTCTGTTTTCTTACTTTGCTTTTATTCGTTTTTTGTTTTTATGGTCTGCTTTGAGGAGGGAAAATTACATCCGTATTTATAACCTCCTGTCATGATTCAAGTTCCAGAGGACACATATGGAGTTGGGTGGTAGGATATGGGCCTCCGTGGTGGTTCTGGGACAACTCTACGAGACATAACGCCACTTGTGGAGGAAATAGCCTGTGAAGACTTGACTCAAAGTTAACAGTGCGGCCACAGACGTTTGTCGGGTTTTCCCAAACGCAACCCAATTAATGTCCAGAAAGTTTTCAAGAAGGAGTTGGGTTTTAATGTTAAATAATGTTAAAATGGCAACAGTTTCGGTTTCTATCTGTGCAATTATCCATCAGACAAGTCTCCACAAAATTGTCCAGGTACCCTTTCCAAATGTGGAGTCGCTGTGTCCAGACAAGCGCCCCTCTTAACTGGCCCATTATGGTAACACACACCTTGTAAGAGAATTCAGACACCTGAGACCTGAAGTCAGGCGGCTGGAGGGAACAAGAGCGCAGTTTCCATCTGCTTGAACCCTCTTGTACTTGACTTTTGTCAAACTCTTTGTGATGATTGTGGGAGTCGCAGGGAGATTATCTACTGGCACTGTTTGTGGCTTTAGGCTCTTGTAATGAATAGACACAAAACAAGATTTAAAGGGCAAACTTGGTCCACGGTGTACAGATATGATACCAGTACTCTTCTTTGGGGAAATGAAAATGTGACGTCATAAGGTTTCAGGTTCAATGACTGCTCTAATTATCCATTTGTATATAATTTGCTAGCTAGCTAGCTAGCAATTAAAGATTGATGGACGGTATTACAATGCCTATCGTATGTTGTGACGACCGTTACCTATAGAAACCCCACGCAAACAATTAATGTGGCATGAACAAACTCTACAAGCAACTTCATATTATTTCTTGAACGTTTAGCTGAACTCGTAGCTTCGGCATTATGTCAATATACCCACGTAACCTTCTTTTCCTACTGTGACTGAGGATCGTCTTCACCGCAGTTCGATCACTGGTGGCGGCGGCAACGCTGGAACCGACCCTGTTAAAACTTGAAAACATTCCCTCGTCAAACCACCGTGACTGAGTCGATTAGGCCCACATCCACAGGCATACACTCTTATTTCCTGCAGATATTTGGGGCGTTTAATACTAAAACAATGCCGCTTGGCGCACTGAGCCCTCCCGTTTGCTGCATGCTCTATTATCCCCATTCTTGGAGTTAACTGAAATAAAGCAAACAAACGCTTGGGTGTATAAAACAAACGCAGCCGTGCCAGGCTTAATCATTCCCCCCGATGAGCCGTTTCATATGTCTACAGCCATTAAAGTCACGGGAGTCGAAACAGAAACAAGCGTTCCCTGCCTATGTGGTCTAGCCTTTGTAGAAAGCGTGTCATTGATGACACACGGCTGTATGCATATTTCATCGGGACATGCATATTTTACAGTGTAATCCTTGGCACACCGCTGCTTTGTTCACTGTGTGTGAAAAGGGGGGGGGGGGTCCTGAAGAGTCGGAGGCTTTTCTTTGTGCGGTTTGTGTTGGATCAAGAAAAACGAGAAAATTGACATTCACAACCGTCTAACTTTTACCGAGAAACCTTTGATAATAATAGAAGGGTTTGACGGGTTTTTCCCCTCTTTTTATTTACTGTAATTTACCAAATGAGCTGGAATCATATTTAACAAACGATTGGAAGCTGTGAGAGACTGAATAGGAACGTGATTGCACGTGACGGTTTCCTGTGTTTTGTCTTGCTCGGTCGGCATTGCGGTTGAGGGAGAGATTATACCGTGCCAAAGGAATGCTTGCTTGTGAGAGAGGCAGCATCCATTCGACATTACAACAACAAACAAAAGTTAGCATAGCGGCGATATGGTTTGCTCCAGGTGTGTCGACTTCCTCCCGCATTCCAAAAACATGCATGTTAAATTCAGTTCAGACTCAAAATGATATTAAACTGGCGGTTTTCTACATACATGATAGCATAGCATTTACTTTGTCCAACTTTGATGCAAAACCTGAAATGTGTCTTAACATGATTAGAAGATCCAATATTTTTCCAGTTTTTTGGGTTGTATTTTGAGGTGGTCAATCTGACTATCGCCTTCTGTAAAAACACGAAAGCAGACCTTTCTCCCCATTTAAACACTGTTGCTCTTTCATTGAGGACGAGATCGCATGTCACGTTTGTCTGTTGCCAAAACGTTTCTCAAGATTCCAGCAACCGATAACTTATCTTAACATTGTGTTACTGTAGAAAGGTATTTTGTTTATGCCACTCAAGCTTAGTGTCGAATCTGTAGAATATGTTTCTCTGGACGGACGGACGGACGGACGGATGTTGAACGAAAACGTTCAACATTACTGCGAGAAATTTATTGTTGGTATGCACATTCCTTTGTCCTCCAGCATCCGTGCGCCTTTTGGATAATATCCCCAAGAACGAGACAAGGTCAAATGCGTAAAGGATCACGCCACGCTTTCGATGGTCACTGACTTACAAATCATAAGTATTGATCACGGCAAGGATGTTCCTGAATGTAGGGCAGACGGTAAAATCATACCCACTTAGACTTAATAGCCCACATTAAAGCAATTATGCACACAGACTGGGACTGTCTAACCGTAAGCATATTAAGCCAATCCATATATTTTCTTTTTTTTCCTTCTACCCTTTTACTTTGCATTTTTTGCCCATGCAATTTTGATAATGAATCAGTGTTTTACTCGGTATTGACTTGCTCGGGGTGGAACAGTTCTAATTGGTGGAGTGACCCCACGTCTGCTCGTGGCTGTGCAGTCTTGTAGATAAAACTGTTTAAGTCAATGACATAATGCGCATAAGATTTTTATATGTGTGTGTCAATACTCTTGTATTTACTAATGACAGAGCAAGCACCCAAGCGGTTGACCCGCTAATGAAGTCGGCACATCAGAGAGTCTGTCCAACAGGTCAAGGACTCCAAAGAGGTGCTTGGCAACTGCGACGGGACAATTGAGGACTTTTGAGCAGTTGAAATGAAAAGGAAGAAAGTGAAATTAGAAACTGACAAAAAAAAAAAACATCAGCATTGTTTTTATGTTATGCAGCTAGTGAAAACCTTCACAGAAACTTAAATGGTTTAAACTCGAGAACTCACACAGGCGACAGTGTGATTCTAACTTACTGGTGATTGGCCTACATGCTCGGGAACCTGCTGACCGTCGGGTCAATGTGTTTCAAAAAGGAGGAGCACACACAAAAAAAAAAATCCATCCCCTGTGAGCTTATCATAGCCAAGGCAGCCGCTAAAAGAGAACACTTAACGCAGCAGGCCATTCCTATAGCTTCTAATTTTGACTCCCACTTGGGGCTTATGATATATGGGCATGTTATTTAAGGATTTTTGAGGCTGAGATGAGATAGTGCGTACATCCACAAAAGAATACTGGTCGCGTTCTCAGTCAAAAATAAACACGTACGAAACAGCCCAGAGAAAAAAAGCCAAATAGGCAAAGAGAGTAGTTTATGTATGTAATGGAATTATATTAGTGAGCAGTTAATTTCCAAATTTTGCTGTATGGTTATCATCATTCCACTTTTGTTAAATGTATATATTATGTTATCCATTCCATTCATTTTCTGTACCGCTCAGTCCCCACGGGGGTCGCGGGCGTGCTGGAGCCTATCCCAGCCGTCATCGGGCAGGAGGTGGGGGACACCCTGAACCGGTTGCCAGCCAACCGCAGGGCACACAGAGACAAACAACCATTCACACTCGCACTCACACCTAGGGACAATTTGGAGTCCTCAATCGGCCTACCAAGCATGTTTTTGGGTTGTGGGAGGAAACTGGAGTGCCCGGAGAAATGATGGATGCTTGGTACTCTGCAGGTGAGTAACTAGCCCTAGCCATTTGCTCTTCCTTGCCCCTCGTGTAATTTCAGGCTCCATATGGCTTCTAATTTTGACTCGTAAATTCAGGGCTCATGATTTGCGGCCGTGTTATTTTGAAACTACGGCTGCACGCATACATCCGAGTATAGGCTGCTTTCTCGGAAATAAAAATCCCACGTCATCAAACTCTTTCATTATCTAATGTTAACACTCCAGAGATGAGTGCCTGGAAGATATGGGTTTATAATTGCTTTTATTGGTTTATTGTGCCAGCCGAGCAGCTCTTTGAAGTATTTAAGGGAGCATCCTAATGAACGAAGAAAGGGATTTCATCTCTAAGGGGGATGATGATGATGGGGAGTGTGTGTGCATGTGGTGGCGAGGGGGAAAGTGAGGTTGGGGTGTGTGCGTCGTTTCCATGCGTTCTTTTGTGGAGCTTAAACAAGTGCGGACTTAATCAAGCACATTTGAACACAGGGCAGGTGAGTCTGTGTAATCGGGTAGAAACTCCTCCAATGCATCGGACGATCCTTATCGGGGCAGGAGGGGCTTATTACGTAAATATTCAAAGACAAAAAAGTTCATTTAGGACTTTTGACCTCATTGATTGACCATGAATCAGCATGAGCACATCCGAGAAGGAGTGTGTTTTGTTTTTTCAGCTGGGCTTATTGATATTTTGTTGGATTTAGACTTTGACTCAACTTTATTCATCCCTTGGGATTGCTTCCTCAGGAAATTTTGGTTCCAGTAGCTCACACAGAAATAGTACAAAGGAGAACATTGCAAGGTTGCTCAGGAAATGTACTTATCTCGTAAGTCAAGGTGCTTGGCTATCTAGCAGCTAACATTAGCGCGCTGTTGTTGGGTGGGCGAAGTACCGCGGATCTGGTTCCACGAAAAAATGATTCGAATTGAAGCAAATTGAGAGTACTCATGTTTTCAGTCTCAAACTGCAAATTGTTACCCACATTCTCATGCCCGTCGGATCAGTCAGGTTAACAGCCGTTAAAGAGGAGGAGGAGCCGGGCGACATTATCTCACGTCTGGCCTTTCGTGCCCTGGCGAGCCACATTAGCAAGTCCAAAGAAAAAGCGCATTAGTGTATATACTACAAGCGTTTGATGAGCGGCGAGGCAATAAATTCATTAATCATCATTATATGCCTCATCAAACCCTTTGCCAGCCTCTCCATGGGAGTTACACAAATTAGCCAGCGAGAAAGCAGTCACTTCAGAGGAGTCGGGTAAGTGCTTTTTGATTGCTTTTGTCGACAATGCTTTCCGTGACAAGCTCATAAATCACACCTTTCTGTACTTAAAAGTGCTTTTACCGTGAACCCCGATCACACACACAATCACACACAAATAACAAAAAGGAGGAGGTTTTTACTAGCGTCGAGTCTCTTTCACCAGTTTATTGAGGATTCTTCCTCGCTGAAGCACAAAAGAGGCCCGAGCACAAAGCCCAGAGGGCAGAATGAACTGCTTTCACTGAGAATAAACTCATGTTTGACTTAAGTCATAGTCATTGGTGACCATTTGGAGAACAATTTAATTAATTGAGGCCTCTGCTGGAGTAAATGCCGGGCCTCACTTAATCACCGGGTGTGTTGCCACTTTCAATACTAAGAAAATAAATACGTAATGAAATAATAAAAATAATTGAAAAAGAATCATAAAATTTAATTCAAAAAGTAGTGCCAGTATTTTGTATTATATGAAGTTTACTATTACAACCATGTGTCACATTGCGATAACCAAAACAGCAGCACCTACCAAAGCTCTGGCACATTATCATTATTTGTATTGGCTGGTACGTTAACATCCCTAACGAAGACTGTAGATATGTGTTCTGTGATTTAACCCACCTCTCACCCAAAGATCCATTGCATCTTCACAAGGAGGAGTTGAGCCGGCAGGTGATGCTTACCTACTGCAGCGATCGCATCCTTCCATCCAGATGGCCTTTCCATGCAAGACCAACAAATAAGCCATCGGACCAGAAACGTCTCTTTTTATTGAAAAAGGAGGTCAATAGATGATTCGGCCCGAACCGTGGTGAACCTCCTTCCGGGCTTCTCCGTGTGCTGGACTCATCAGGGAAGGGTGGCAGGGCAGGATGTTGGGGGGCTTGCAAGTGAGGGGTGGTCTTTATCTGTTTAAAGGCACGCTCTGATGAGATTACCTATTGGCTGCAAAGCACACCATTAATCTGGGTGCAGCAAGCCAACACACTCCCACTGGCTTGGAGCCACTCTTTTTGAAGACGTTGGAGCCACCACTTCAATTTTCTTTTGGAATCATCGGGGGGACTTAATGAAAGGCATGTGCATTAATATATCTCATTTCAATTTGGCTGTGTTTTATAGTGGAATCACTACAATTAATTTTCTGTCCAATTTTTTTCAACATTTTTATTCCCATGGGACATATGATTTATAATAATCCTTGCCAGAGTCCAACTGTTGCCATCATGAAAGCTTTATTAACTATACAGGTGGCTTTTAGATAACATTACTACTGCTATGTAAGTGTAAAAAGTGTTTAAAAATGTAAAAATAATTTAACAATTATTTGGTTGTATAGTCTCAGCTAACAGCTGCTAACTGGTGAGTAAGTGCAAGAAAGTCATGTGCAAATAACATGAGGAAGAGGCACAGGCGAAATAAGAGACTGGGGAAAAACGAATTTTTTTATTGTTCATGTCAATTTTACTGAAATGCCATTAAACAAAAATAATTGATTCAGCAAAGCAGTTATTAGCTTCTGAAGGTTCAAATGGTGTCATGGACTGATTACATTTAGTTTTGTTTCATATTTTGTTTCATATGCCTTTTTTTCTGTCCTGCTCTTTAGGACATCACTTTCCGCCTGTGCTCGTCAACCTGGTCCCTCGCGTTAACCAATCACCATCCCTCCAACCATTTGTGTCTTGTACAGGTGTTTCTGGTTTTCTTGTCAGTTTGCTTGTATTTAGTTCTTGGGTTTCTTTCACTTCTCTTTTGACTGTTGTCACTATCACGTTGGTTTGCTCCTGATGATTTGTTTGTTTGAGTTTAGGTTTCTCCAGATCTTTGTTAGTGCTTTTTGTTCAGAGTTTTCCCGAAGTATACCTGCTGGTGTTTTTGTTAATAAACACTCTTGAGTACCCCTTGCTACTCCTGGGTTGTTGATCCCACCATGCAATTTTAGCAAACCTGTCACAAGATGGAGTCATACCAGATCACCCAAGACAAAACCTAATTCAAGTCATTTCCTCGCATGATAACATGTGGTGCACAGTGTTGAGCAGAATGGGCACAAACATCCAATTGCCTTATTGCCTCTTCCACTTCCAAATCCCTTCAAATTTTAGCCCTTGAATGCTTTCCCAAATTTTCATGGTGAAAGCCATCAAAGCTAACTAAAGCACAAAACCTTTCATTTGGTGTCTTAGAATTCTATTTTTCTACTACTATCAACCACCAGGAACAGGTTGTAATGCTTTTGATTGAGCAGCATATGAGTGACATCTCACGACAGCACATTACCAAATTGCTATTGGGACACCATTACACTTATGGGGCCCCTTAATGCCTTCATGCATCCCTCTCTCCACTCATTGTGTGGGAGTGAAGGACTGGCCTGGACCCCCACCCATCTAACACAGGCATAGACTAACACACACTGAGCAGAAAATAACTTTGAAAGAGGACAGTTTAAAAAAAAAATGTGTTGCCCTGTTTATCTCCATCTTGGGAGCTAATCCAATTACACACGTGGCCATTTGCATCCATCAGGCTACAACCAACAGAGAAGGTCCACTAGTGTACAACATGGCGGAGGGAGAAGCGTGCAGCAACGTCCCAGAAGAATTGTGTGTGTTATGGTACCGTAACACACAGTCGATGTGTGTTTGTGTGCGTGTCAGGCTTTATTATGGCGGTCATTAGGACTCATATCTGTGTGCTAATGTCGAGCAGATGTTGAGAAGAAAGGGATCATTTGAAAAGGGCAAATGTAAATAAACATCCCTCCCTCACCGGACCCCCTCTGAAGGGGGGCTGAAAGAAAACACTTAATCAATCTCCATCAGCGGCGTTAATATTGTCATCTTTAGGGGTCTCGTCTGAATGGCCTTGTTAATGATTTCCTCACAAATTATATTTATAATGACACTTTTTGTTCTGGGAATCAAATTAAGTCAGAAACCCTAATTTTCTAATCTATAAAAATCATATTTATGCCATTTTTCAAAATGTGTATTCAAAAACAAAAAATAAAATATGTAGATATTTAAATAAATATTTTTGTGGTGCCTGCAATGCAAGTGCATTCACGAGATGGCTAAGAGGAGTGTCATTCATTCATTCATTCATTCATTCATTCATTCATTCATTCATTCTCCAGACTGCTCATGCCCTTTGACTTGTATTCCTTGGCCACCAGGAGGCAGTATAATGCAGCCATTCATAATAAACAAAGAAGAATTGTGAAAGTAGTCATTTTTATTTAATTAATAATATTGTTATATTGTCTGTGTGTTGCTGCACAAATCATGTTGCTAAAATAATTGTAACCATGGCGACACTGATGCGAGTTTCATTTGGCCTTCTGTTGGCATTTGTTACACTGTTGCAGGCTAATTTGAAATTGGAAGGATGGAAACAACAATGTAAAAAAATAAAAGGTTAACCACTTGTGTGTATACTTGCGTGTTTTGGAATTGGCCTCTTCTTCCCACTGGTCCTCGTTCTCCTCTAGGGTAGGGCAGAGACCCTCGGCTTGGATCAGGGGACGATGCCGATATGGAGGCAGGGAAGCTAATAATCGTCATTGCTAAAAAGCAGCTACTATTACTCAGCACTGCAACTAAATCCGTCAGTTTTCACAACCTGAATCGGCCCTTTGGCCTCCTAAAGGACTTCATAGCTCATCACTCTCACTTAATGTTTTCCTCCCCCTTCTTCTCCTTCTTTCTCCTCATACAAATGTTTTATTTATGTAGGGGGAGGTCACTTAAAACATCTCGCTGCAGAAAATTACACGTGTAATCTCTCCCCAGAGGAACTCTCTCGGCTGAAATAAGAAAAACAGTCGGTGAAGCGAGTGAGCGGCCGCGAGAGAAAGCAGCGAAAAAATAAAAAAGTGCTAAATAACTCTTTCCCCTGCCGCCACCTTATCTGAAGTGGCTTTACAGTATGTCTGAGAGGCTTTTAGAACCCACGCTTAACACGGCCGCACCTTGACATGTTTATTCTTTCTCCCCTAGTTTAAGTGTGGAGTTATTTTAGGTTTTGGGGTGTGCAAAATCTGGCTCGGGGACCTAAATTGAACCTACATGAAATTAACTGCTGTAATTTTCGGACTATAAGTCTCGTTTTTTTTCATCGTTTGGGTGGGGGGGCGACTTATACTCAGGAGCGACTTATATACATATATATGGGGGTTTTTTTTCACTTTTTTGGGCATTTTATGGTTGGTGCGACTTATACTCTGGTGCGACTTATACTCCGAAAATTACGGTACATGGTAATCAACAAAATTTGAAGGCTATCAAAGAAGCTAGCGGAATAATGGCTGCCACATCACCCTCACAGTTCCATTTTTTTTCTGTTTGGAGTTTGCAAGCTTGCATTTCTTGAAGACTCAAAATTGTGTAATATTGTGCTTGAATGTGGATGTGTGCCCCTGACCAGTTTAATGTGTAACCCAACCTTTCATCTCCAACTCACCTGTGACCCAGAATGAGGACAAGCGCTAACGGCCCAAAACACGCTGCAATTCCATAATCCTTAATCCAACTTGTCCTTTTACGCAGCAGCTCTGATACAATACATAGAAACGAAAAAATGTGACTGTTAAGATGTTGAAACTCAATTCAACTGAAGACTTTCCATGACATACTATTGCATTCCTCATTTGGCAACTCTTGAGTCAATGAGTAATCCGTCATGTCATTTCGCCTGCATTTCACCCCAGCGTGCATGCTTGCGTTTGCCTTTTGTCATAGTTACAAACACGGCCCATCAACAGGTTTCATGGTTGCTTTAAAAGGCAAGGCAGTACGTTTGGTAATTTTTAAATTGAGCCTAAATGGACGCAAATTAAGGCTGCGTGATTTAATCATGGAGGAAAAAGCAATTAAAGTGATAAAATAATAAAGCCCTAAAGGTTACGAGTGAGCTGCCATTTTGGTGAAACTAGCGGGTTACACCCGTGACTGGTCAGCCATCAATCAGAGGGCACATACGAACAACCACTAACATTCACAACTATGGAAAATGGAAAGTTTTGAATGAATCTACTGTGTACATTTGTGGCACGTGGGAGAAAACACAACTAAGCACATGCAAACTGAAGGCCACAGGCAAGATTTGAACACTGAGAAGCAAGCAAACCGCCACAATTATAAATGATAATGAAGTAAAAAAAAAATAGTGTCACACTAATTTTCCAAGGTTACAATTTTCACTTGCCAATCATTTTGATGAGTGCCGTATATAAAGGGTTAATTTTACTCAAATAGTGAACCATTGTGAATTATTGGTGGCATTTAAAACATGTTAACACAGTTCATAGATGGTGTTATAGTAATAAAGAACATTGTGTGCACTTCAAAGATAATAACACCAGCTAATAAGACTTAAGGCTATACGGAGGGCAACATTTAACATTCCACTTCTTGGATCCTCCCCCCTTTTTCATTATGAATGTCAATCCATATACTAACATTTCATCTTGTTTTAATCTTCACTTTAAATTAGAGAGTGACCATATTGGCTTGATTTTTATTATATTCTACAGCTGGAGAATATATTTTAGGTGTAAAAAAATGAATTCAAATGATTAATAAATGTACACTCTGCACTGAATCTGCACAAAACGAGAAAAGGGGAAATTTGCACTGACTAATTATAATCATGCATATTTTGCGCACACGTTCACGCCAACCAATTTGACATGTAAACGTCATGCTGTCTCCCTCCACCCCTCTCGTCATGTGATTTACACCTCACAGAGGGCGTGGAGATAACCCTCTGCGAAGCACAATTTGTCACAGAAAAAAAAAAAGCAGCAGTTTCGGCCCTCCAATAATAAAAACGGTAGGTAATCATAACCGTAATAACGATGACAATAAATTAGAGCACATGACACAGAGCAGTTGAAGCCCCTGGGAATAGACAGAAGAATACACACATCATTGCGCGTTGGTGAGTGTGTGTGCGCGCACGCGAGCCAATCTGTGACATGTTAAGCCTGGAGGGAATTTCAATCAAATATTTTTTTTTTAATAATGATGATCATAATACTGGTTGCGTCCTTTAAATATTTACAGACATAACGAATTTATTAACGGGTGCGTTCGCGCTCAAGGCCTTGCTGCTGAGGCTGTGCCTGCACAAAAACAAGAACTAAAATAAGTAAATAATTTATTTAAATTTTCTTCTTAGAGTTGTCTTAATCCATGTAATAATCGTCAAGATTATTATGATCATAGGAGAACTTTTAGTCCCATGCATGGCATCGTGACCAAAATCTTATGAGAAATCAGATCAGTGAGCATCTACGATTATAACTTCAAAAACTGAATGCGTTTTGCTATTTCCTTGTCCTTTTTTTGGGGTGGGGGGTTGATCCGATAGCAGGAGCAGTGATTGTCTACAAATTTTTATAGAAAAAAAATAACAAATCGTAGAAATTAAAAAGCAGTATTTTTAACAACAAATGTATAATTAATTATTTTTTTATGTTGTTTGGTATTTATTTGCTCAATCATATAGTCATTATTAAAATGATGGACATTCGAAATTACTGAAATTATTTTAGAGTTATCACCATTCATAAACGATATTATAAGATATTGTCCTGACAACGTTATCACAATGATAATAATAATTTTATTATTATTATTATCATTGCAATAATAATATGTTTAAATTATTATTATAACATTACTGTGTGTAAGCCCAATGGCATAGCAAGCAGCACCAACAGAACCAGAACCAGAGGGACCTCCTGTTGTGAAATCAGGGGCAAGTGTGACACCTACCTGCAGGAGTTGGAAGAGTTTCCACGACACGCGTGACAAACAAGAACCCACCCACCTATTTTTTCCTTTCTGTGTGTGTGTGTGTGTGTGTGTGTGTGTGTGTGTGTGTGTGTGTGTGTGTGTGTGTGTGCGTGCGTGCGTGCGCGTGTGTGTCCAAACAGCCATTAAAAATAGCGAGTGTGTCCCTCGCTTTGCATTAATGGAGCCACTATTCACGGTTTCACTCTCTCTCTCTCTCTCTCTCTCTCTCTCTCTCTCTCTCTCTCTCTCTCTCTCTCTCTCTCTCTCTCTCTCTCTCTCTCTCTCTCTCTCTCTCTCTCTCTCTCTCTCTCTCTCTCTCTCTCTCTCTCTCTCTCTTAAAACAGCCTCCCTTTGCAATAGTAATGAGGTCTAAATTCGGCATAAAATCGAGCTCATTACCTTGGCCCGCCACCTGATTGCACCGCGTAAAACACGCGAGGTAATTGGCTTTATACGGTTTATTATTTTGGAAACTTTTAATAAGAATAAATGTGATTCGTTTGAAGTGATTAAAGAAATCTTGACCAACGCGCAGTCGTTAAATGTTATTTTTTATCTTTAAATTAGGTCTCTTTCTGTGCAATAGAATTTGACGCGCTCGTCAGGTGCACACCCCATCCCCTTTTTTTTGGATAGAAACACATTTGCACCCACAAAATAACTGCTGCACAAATATATTTATATAGTTTTTCCTCTCTCCATAATTTACTTCAAAGATAGCGTGTCGTCCATTTTTTTTTAAATACAAAAAAATGCTACATTAAATATACATGTTTAATACAAATAACTTGGGCTGCAGCCTTAAGACCATTCTCGTTTACACTCGTTGAGAAACTAAACAGTTTTTCTTCAATGAATGGGAGCGAATATAATGTTCAGACGTAACTGTTTTTTTTTTCTTTTGTTCTGTGTTTTTTTTGTTGGAAATAAATTAAAAAGAACTATTTTTTGGGGGAGCTGTTAAATGTTTGACATACCTTTCTTCAGTTCGTAAGGAGGGTCTTTACAAAGCTCTACCTGCGTTTGGCCTCTCACTCTGTGGCTCTCCCTCACCAAAGCCTCAGCCCTACTTAATACAGTCTGGTTTAATCCATTGAAGTGCGCCGTGGAGGAGGGAGTGCTGCTGGGGCCGGAGCCGTGGAGGTGTCCGAAAGTAGCCCCGTGGTAGTTCGTGTAGCCCGGGTAGAAGGGCGACGCGTAATAAAGGGGCCGCGAAAGAACGCCGGGGGAGGATCGGGAAGGGGAGCCTGACGCGGGCCGCATGACGACCGGGCAAGGCTGCTGCTCGCTCCGCTGCAGTTGCTGCGCGTCTCCGCTGCTTTTGCAGCGATCCGACGAGGTGGCGATTTCAGCAAGGGACCACAGTTTGGGTTTGGGGGCCGAAGGGGGCGAGTGGATGACGGAGGTGGGCGCGTGGCTTAGGTCCGACGAAGGAGCCCCCACCGCGCGTGGGGACGAAGTGGTAGGCTTGCCGCTGCAGGCGGAAGAGGAAGAAGAATCCAACAACAAGTCAGTAGTCCGCTCCTGCGGGTCCTCCGGTTCTTTAGACTCGGAGTCGCTCAGAAGGGGGTCCGCGTCCTTGGGGTGCAGGGGGTCCTCCTTGAAGCGATCGCAGCCTACGTCCCCTGGGTGCAGTGCTTTGGCATCTGCGAGGGCATGACGCAAACAACCTTCAGATGCGTAATAAAAGCATTTAAATATTCAGTCTAAGCTATTTAAAAAAAACGACTAAACAAACGACAATAATCATAATTCTGCTTTTAATGAGGCCAATCCACCGTTATTATGCATTTGGAGATAAATGGCGTGCTAAACACTTTGCATGAGCAGCACTTTCATGCGCTGGCAAGTCAAACGAGGGCAGTTCAAGGTGATTATTATTTAAAGCGATTGTCCCATTATAAATAATACACTGCCATTAACCAGCAATCAATTTTGCACCCTGAGTAGAAACGACTGCGATGAAAAATTGATGTTTTCTTTTTTTTTTTTCTCCCCCCCTCTCTCTCCCACTGCGTGCATGTGCACCACCAACCTGCTTCAGTATCCGAGGATTCTTGAGTCTTGTCTCCGGTGGGTTTGAAGTTATTATTATTTAGGGTCACATCGTCGTCGTCGTTCTTCTCCAGGTCGATATTCTCGTCCTCCTCCTCGTCCTCGCTGCGATTGCGCGGCGTCCACGTCATCTTGTTCTCCTTCTTGAGCCTCCTCCGGGCGTTGGCGAACCAGGTGGAGACCTGGGTCAGTGTCATCTTGGTGATGATGGCCAGCATGATCTTTTCACCCTTGGTCGGGTACGGGTTCTTGCGGTGCTCGTTGAGCCAGGCCTTGAGCGTGGCGGTGGCGTCACGCGTGGCGTTTTTGCGGTAGGCCGGGTCGCCGTACGGGTAAGAGCCCAGGGGCGCTGCGTACGGGTGGTACCCGATTGAGCCGGCCATACCCGTCGAATGGTCGTAGGGGGAACTCTGCATAGCACAATGCAGAAATATTCATGCACTTCCTTAATGCGCTATAACGCTGATTTGAATGACTTTAATATCCGCTGGATATGGTTTTATTTGTGTTTTTAAAAAATCAATATGCAAACTATGGTCTTCTCAAAAACTATATGACGTGTCAGCTTTTGTTTTTAAGCAGGCCAACATGCTGGGTGAACGCTCAAAAAAAGAGGCAAAATAATTTTAAAAAAAGAACTATTTTCTTGTGCAAGAAAATTTTAGAATAAAAAAATGAGCATAATGATGCTAAAAAATGCATGCATCCCTTTCGCCCATTAAAAAGCACTAATCAACGCCCTCCCTCCAAAAATACACCACACGTTTAAATGACAACTTTTCTCTATGATGACTTCCTAATCGATCACTTCCAATTGAAACTTTTTTTTTTTTTTGAAAGATAAAAATCGTGTACTCACCACGTACGAGGTAAAAGTGGCCGCCGCAGCCGCTGCCGCGTCTGCGCCGTATGGCAAGTGGTGCGAGTTGTAGCCGGGCGAAGCGCCGCTGAAGGCGGCTGCGGCTGCAGCGGCGGCGGCCGCCGCGGAGGAGGCGGTGGTGGATCCGGCGTAGGGTGCAAACGCAGACCCTGACGACGAGCGGCCGATCTCCTCTGTCCTGGGTCCCGAGATGACGCTGGTGCCGTAGGCTGCCGGGCACGAGTAGAGAGCCAGGGAGGCGGACGGCTGGTACAAGTAGCCCTGAGGGTAAGCCATAGCTTCGGCAAGTTTAACACTGTCTCCCCTCCACTTTTGAGCTTTTTTTCCTGGCTTGTTTCCCCCCCTCCTCAGCCTCTCATGGGCGCATAGAGACAGCCGTATGTGGAGACCTGCTGCCTCCTTCTCCTGCTCCTCCCCCTGAAAAAAATCTCCAGTTGTCTCTTTTTCTTTTTGGGTGAAAGTTCTTGCAGATCCTCTCTTCTGGTGTCTGCAAAGCTATTTTACTTTCAGCCGTCAAGCAGACTTTTTAGGGGGGCTTCGCCTGCCCTGCATGGGAAAATCTAGTCGCGTATGCCAAGATGCTAAGTTGGAAATTGAGGAGCCTACTTCGCTGCACAGCACGCTCCTCCTCCCCGTGCTCCTCCGCCTCCCTCCTCTTGAGGGGTGTAGTCACTGCAAAGTGGAGCGAGCGCTCGCTCAAAGCGCCCCCCCCCCTCTCTCTCTCTCTCTCTCTCTCTCTCTCTCTCTCTCTCTCTCTCTCTCTCTCTCTCTCTCTCTCTCTCTCTCTCTCTCTCTCTCTCTCTCTCTCTCTCTCTCTCTCTCTCTCTTTCTCTCTCTTTCTCTCTCTTTCTCTCTCTTTCTCTCTCTCTCTTTCTCTCTCTTTCTCTCTCTCTCTTTCTCTCTCTCTCTCTCTCTCTCTTTCTCTCTCTTTCTCTTCTCTCTCCAACATCTCTCGCGTTAACGAACATTATTTCATTTCTCACTTATATATATATATATATATTTATTGGTCTTCACACGCTCCCTCCCCAAGTGGAACAATGCAACGGCTCATTTCTGATGGCGACATCATACCTGTCTTGGCAACTTTTTTGTTTCCTCTTCCATATATATTATTTTTTCTGCACACTCCACTCGACTGCTTTCGAGAGAAAGTCACAACCAGGATTTATTTTTTAATGTACTTTAATAATTTTTTTTATCTGATTCGTTTTTGTACTTTCTGTGTGTTTTTGCGCGTAGAAAAACAGCTTGAGATTCTGCAACGATGCGTATTCAGGTGGATTGCTTAAAAATATATCTTATTTTATTTGTGCGCGGTGTTTTTGCCTGTGCTCAAGTGGAAGTACAAGCGTGCGTCTTCGTGAGTGTGATCGTGTGCCAGTAATTACCAAAGTGTGTGTCAGGGTGTGTGAGAGCGGTGCGTCGCATTTAAACAGATTGCGCACATTCGTAAGGGTCCATTTATGCTTTAAAACAAAATAGCCCCTTTTATTTTTTTCTGCAATTTTATTTTCAATTGTTATATATCTGCCTGTTAGTTTGGAAATGCTATGCTACGTATTGTTAGATTTATTCTTATTTTATTTGTTAAATTGTCTTGATTATTGCACATGCATGATTATTATCATTCCGTTCATTTTTAAATAATTTATTGTTTGTCAGATTGGCCACACAACTAATTTGGCAATGAGAAATAGTATATGCATCTTAATATACTTTATTAAAAAATATTGTGCATTCATCAGATTTACTTAAATATTTTTTTCGGAGGTTGGACTGTATTATCTTTAATATAATATGGACATATATTATGATTCAAAGCAGTGTATTTTCTCCGCTTGTGTGGATTGCCTCTGCCGTCTAGTTCAAGTCCCCGTTAAGCCGAAAGGGATCGCTGTAGGCGCTCTAAAGAGTGTGTGCGCGCGACTGGTAATCACGTGGTGAAAAAAAAATCTACAGCGCAAATAAAGGGGGGAAAGAGTGATGACGCAGGAACAGGGAGGAATGGAGGCAGCCTTTTCAAAAAGAAGGAAAAAGCGGAGAGAGGAGCAGGGGAGGGCTAAACAAAAGCGAGTGGAGCGCCTAATGATCAGATGACAGCGCGGCACAGCAGCATGATGCTGACACCAATACAAGACTCATCGGAATAGGACCTTTTATTTATTTAGTTTTGTTGCATAAATGCTAATTGCATTAATCATACAGTGGGGAGACATTGTGACAACTGCACACACACAGGTGAGTGTGTATTTTTGTTTTCTAAATTGATAGCTTATATGTTTGAGTAGTCTATATTTAATTCATTACTTTGTGCACCCTTGAAAACTTTTTTCTTGCATCAGAAGCCATTATGAACGTGATTTTTTTTAAGTGGTGCACAAAAAAATGCTTGAAGTATTCATGGGATTTTGTCCTAAACCGATTAGTTGACACCAATTTTTCTTTGATGTATTAGCTGAGGGCTTTTTGCCATTTGGAAGTCAATTGAAATTCAAAACAGTTCCCATCAGCCCCCCCCCCCCCCTTAAATGCCCCTCCCTCAATCCAAAATAATGCTTTGGGGGATCTAAATTGATGTGACTTATTTTTGCTTTGAATACTCATTTGTATTATGTTTATCATTAATAATTTTGACCATTGAAATGCTAGAGGGAGGATTAATATTATTCAATGATTATATTATATATATATTTGATATAAAATCAGATCTATTAAGATGAATTTGACTCACACATACTGTTTTGTGAATTACAATGAAAGAGTGTGCTTTTCTGATCTGCTTTTCCTTTCCTTTACTGACCTGGATGAAGATGTATGGCGTTCATCAGATGGCGCCGCCCTCCCTCATGGGGCTGAATGGCAGACTGCTGGATGCACTAAGTGATGAAATGATGACCCCATTATGAGAAGCGGCTCCAAAATTAGGGGGTATCGGCCAAAGATTGCAGACCGCCGCCATCCTCCTCCTCCTCCTCTTGCTCGCCCTGCTGCACACACGATGATTGATTCGCTTGAGATGGATCACAGGAAGCAGCTATTGATTTTTCTTCTCCCTGCCTATAGTGTTTTATGAAGAAAATACTTATTTACACTTGGGTGTTATCCAGACTTACTCAATATCCACTTTTTAGGGGAAGGATAAAGGATCTAATTGTCCTTGCTCGGTGACGTGACAAATGACCTGTAATATTATTTCGGTAGGGAGTCAATAGGTGGGCTGACTAAATGAATATTGATTGGTTATAATGAAGCCCAAGTGTGAATGGGAGCGCCTTCCCGGGATCTTGCAGTCAGCATTCATATGTGATGATGCCAGACGTACATGACAGAGACAAAATACAGTTAAAAAAGGGACGTTTTGCAAAATAATTATTTTGTAATTGTGAAAATAGAATAATCATATTGTACCCATCATAAAAGCTTTGCTAACTGTAAAATCAATATTTTACCATGTATATGATACGTGTAAAAATAAAGCTACACTAAAACCAAACCAAAATATGGCACCACATAGCAGCAGTACCCTAAAAAGGTTTTTTTTGTTTTATAATAAATTCAGAAGTAGGTTAATGGTATTGTTGCCAGCAAGTCAATAATCTGAATCGTGATTTTTCCCATTCTTAACTGTCATACAAATGAAAAAAACAAGTTAACCATCGTTGAGCAAGACTAAAGTGCCAACTAAAATGATGTGATTCAGTCATGATGGAAATGTAGTTTCCACAAAATTGTCAGTAAGACATTTCTGAAGGTGAGCCAGCATTCTGCACTGTATATTTAACTTTCTTAACTTGCATACAAATGTAAAAAAAAAAAGTTAAAACCTGTGTTGTGAAACATGTGTGTGAATGTGTCCATGGATGTGAATGTGAATTGTTGTTCGAGATGCTAACAACCACCGCACTGCAATCATTTGCACCAACTGGAATCGGAAAAAAGGAGAGTAACTGTACGTGAGGCATAATGAAATTTGACGAGGTTGGTGATAGATCACAGCCCAGGTAATGTAAACACATTAATCCCTCGGGGTTCACCCACTCTTCCTCTCTCTTTAGCCCTCCCCACCCCAGACCCCTGATCTCTACTCCATGCTCATCATCTTCCCTAAATGTGTTATTGGAGCACAAAACCAGAAGCAGCCTTAATCTGTCAACATGGCCTTTAATTGGACCACCGGAAGAAAAAAAAAAGAAGAAAATCGGTGCCACTCCTAAGTGCACACATGCCATACGAAGGAAGTTCATCTGGTGAGAGCTCGGGAGGCATAATTAAAAGTAGCTTTTAATAGGCTTGTAATGCAGAGCTGACTTTAAGTAGAGGCCAGACATGTGAGGGGGCTTGTAAACGATATGCCACCGCCATCTGACATCATGCCACCCCCCACCACCACTACGGTCACCAAAAACAACGCTGGGAAAAACCTTCACACATTCCATTTTTGTCATTTAAACAGGCCACTGACACCTTCAAGAGTATTTCTAATTTTGTTCTTTTGTCTGTTGTGTTCAAGGTAGAACTCTGACATCACCCCGCCACCATTTCTCCTATCTTGGATATGGCGAGATGTCGTCACTGGGACCCAATTGAACGTTTTCAAATTAGATCTTCATCATTATGATTTTTTTCAAGTTGCATTTTACATTTAATTTAGCTGTCACAAATAAAAATCATTTTTTAAATTTAATTTAATTTAATTTGGATACAGTAAAATGTTTAAAAGAATCTCAAAACTATAATAGCGCTATACCTACAATATATGCAAAGGGAGTTTTATGGAACATGAGTTTAAATTCAGGATTGATTTTTATTATTTTAAACTGTGGTTTGCTGGGCTTGGAGGAGGTGTGGTGTCATGTTCTCTTTTGCATTCCACAGCAGCCGCATTGTTGTTGTTTATTTTGCTCAGGACACTCTTTGATACGGTGTCGTCTTACCATTTTGCTTGATGCCAGCTGTGTTTCATAATGCCATTAGAAATTCAAATAGGCACGCTTTTCATTCTCCTGAGTCAGCAACTTTCATTAACTCCTTGTGGTGCTAAAACTATAATCCCTCAAAACTTTGAACAAAACAAAACAATTCACAAACAATGCCTTTTCACTGGAGTGTTATGCATGACTGTTGGCAAAATTGTCAACATGGCGCCCCATTTTAGTTTTAACAGTAATTGAGGCACAAAATATGATCCATAACACTTTAATATTAGTTTAAAGACATTTTATTTTGGAAAGGAACGGCACTTAACGTGTGTGTGTATGTGTCCATGTGATGAAGACTCTCCACCAACAAACCAGGCTGGACTTGGCACATCACCCACATACAAAGATACCACACAGTTCCTTGACACCAATTACTTTCCTATTATCCAGGGCTTTGGCGCCATCTTGTGGATTCTTGGATTATTACAGAAAGGTTGGTAGGTTGGTAGGTAAAAACCAATCATCACACCAAAACATACCACCGAATGTTATTCCAAATTTTTAATTTATTAATCTTTCACCGCTTGATATTTTACCGTCTTTGCCATAAACTTTCAATTCCAAGAGCTAATTGCGGGTGTAAGTGAATATTTAAAAGTCAAACATGTCGAAATAATGTCAGATGAATTTGGACAAGGCGCAGATGTTCCTCTCATGCATTGCCAAGTCTTCCTCGAAAGAGTGAAAATTGTTTTTGTCCGACATCCAAAGCAGAAAATTCCTGACACCTGGTCCATATTTAGTTGGTGTTTTAAGATATTTCCCCTAACATTTCATGTCTCTTTCCACTCAGCTGTGCCACTCAAAGATTTACAATCCCAAATACATTGGAACCTCAAAAGTGGTATTATTTGGAGTACAGTGGGGTTAGCTGGGTAAAGTAAATGAAAAGCCAATCAAGATTTGAAATTCATAACATGATTATCGTGTGAGACTTAGTCAGCTCACTGAGTATGTGAAGCAGGGGTGTCAATCTCATTTCGGTCACCACATTTAAGTTCCTTAGGTGGCTGTTGTGACAGTGAAACCGTAAAGATGTGTAATCACATGATTGCAAATCCACAACAAATTGATTTGCTTGCACTATTTTGACAGATTAAAAGTCAAGACAATTTAGCAACAAATTTGAGCAATAGACTTATGCTTTAGTGGGCCACAAAAAATGATGTAATGGGCCAGATATGACCCCCGGGCCACGGGTTTAACACCTGTAAACTGAATGATGTTTATTATTATTAATTTGCAATTCTGAAGGAGTTTAGTTGTCCTAATCATTAGCTTACCCCTCTCTTCATATACTTTTTCAAAGCGGTATGAATGCTTAAATGACCTTCGAATCAAACGCTTCTTGTAAGTCTCAGGACCGATTTTGATGGCCTACGTAATTATTGGCAGCTGTTTCAAAGGCAGCAAGCTCAAGAAAAACATTATTTTGTTTTGTTGTTGCTGTAATCAAGTGCATGCAATGTCGACGTGAATTTGGAACATCAAATAAACATCTGCTACACGGATAAACTAAAGGATTTATGCTCTTCTTCGCAATCATTTCATCTCATTCTGTTATCAACTTGAATTTATCACTGTGTGCCATTACATCGGACGTACAGTAATAGGGTACATACTAATAAAATAACTATAGAAATAAAATATAAATACATATAAACAAAGTTAATTGATTAATTTTTGTATTTTTTTAACAAATAGATACACTTAAATAATTTTGTTGATTAATACTTACATAAATGTATATATAAAGGCCTATAGATTAGTCATTCGACGATACTTTGCCTTTTTTGTTTGCTAATTGTATTTCCAAGTAAAAAGCTTGGTGGAACTTAAATATTGTGATAGCTCCTCCATAAAAACACATTGCATGTTTCAGGTCGAGTGAGCTCACACTATTTATGTTGACACATGCAACTCCTTCGCCGGTCTCCTGATGCAAATGCAATGGAGACGTTAGCAAAGCAAGGCAAGCGTGGCCCCATAAAGGCTGCGAGCTGCAAACAGTCGGCACAGACAACTATCACTAATCACTCCCAGAGCAGTGCGGCGTGTAATTACTCCGCCAAACGTTTTTGCCTTTTCACAGCTTAGCACCGGGAGCCCTGACCCCCCGCGCTTCCTCGTCTTTCCTCGCCACGCTACATGTGGAAGGGGAGGATGCCCCCCCCCCACCACCCCCAACCTCTTTTTCCATTTTATTTTTTATTCTTCACCAAGGGACTGAGCAAGCGGAGCTTCTCAGCATTGAAGGGCTGTTGACTTAAGGCCATTTTTATCTGCAAGTGTATTTTACCCTTTGAGGTACGCTCCAGGAGACATGCCCAAAACTGTGGCTTGGTACGTAGGTCGATTGAAAGGTCACGGCTCAGCTTACATCGGGTACAGTAACTAAACAAACAACAGCTTTTCTGGGGTGTAAATGGGGATGGATTTGAAACCAAATGAAAACTTGCTTCTATTTGAAACTCTACAAACTGTACTCTCTGAAAATGGAGCTCTGGCTTTGTTTGACTGTATGATCACGTGACAAAAATGCAGCATCTAGCCCAGGGGTTGGGAACCTATGGCTCGCGAGCCAGGTATGGCTCTTTTGATGATTGCATCTTGCTCGCAGATTTAGGCCCTTCAGACAAAACATATTACAACATGTTTTAATCCTGCCATCAATTTTCACGGCTAAATCCTGTTCAGGGCTGCAGGAGCAACTGTCCATTGTTTTAATAGTATAATAGCCTACGGGTAAACGCCCTCTTTAGAATTGCTCAGAAGCTGAAGAGCAACTGTCCATTGTTTTAGTTTGATAATAGCCTCCAGGTAAACGCCCACTTTTGAATCCCTTCGACAAGGAAGATGGCGAAAAAAAAAAGACGATTATTGTACATTTCAGAATGAATGGACCTAAGAATTCGCCTTTGTGGAGGGAGCAGGTTCTGCGGTGTGTCTAATTTGCAATGACAAAATTGCATCGATGAAACGGTGCAATGTAAAGCCGCACTTCGATACGCGCCATGCTACCTTTGCATCAAAAAACCCTGCAGGAGACAGCGGAAAGAAAGCGTGCTAAGAGCTACTGAGCAAGGTGCAAGCAAGCCAGCAGCAATTCCGCGTATGGACCCAGCAAGGTGATCATAATACCGCAAGCTTTGCTGGATCTTTAGTAATAATGAGGAACGGAAAACCATTCACAGATAGCGAGTATGCTTAAACGTTCATGAAAAAACTTCAACCCGAAGATCAGCTGATTCTCAAAACTTGGAACGCGCCTCCTGTTACATGTCGAGTATTGGTGCATTGACCATGTTTGGATCTACGTATGCATGTGAGCAGCCATTCTCACATCTTAAAAACATCAAGAACAATCCACGATCACATTTAACGGATGAAAGTCTCAACGATTACATGAAGCTTAACTTCACCAAGTACCAACCAGACTACAAAGACATCTGTAAATCCATGCAGCACCAAAAGTCGCATTAATGGTGAGTAATATAACATTATTTTAAAAAATAAATTCAGAGGCTTATTATACTGACATTTAGTTGAATTTATTTTTAAAATATAGTATATATATATTATATTTTATTATATATATATCATATTTTATTATATGTATATTATATTTTATTATATATATTCTGACTGAAACAAATTTCCAAATATTTTGCTTTTATCGCTCTCTTAGTCAAAAAGATTCCAGACATTGTTGAGCGACGAGCAGTCGCCATCATTAACCAGTTCGAATGTCACAAAAAGATGAATTGTTTGATTTTTTTTGGGGCATGTTTTTACCAAAAGTTCAATTTAATGCCAAATTGCTTGTTGAGACGTCAAGGCGCCGCAATAGTTTGATGCTCATATTTTAAATATGTCATTGTGAGTTTCCATGTGTCTTACTGTGCTCATGAAATATTTCATCAAAACAGCCAAGTATTGTTCGAGCACGTTTCCACCTAAGCCTGTCCAAAAATATGTCAGTTTTGTAATGCCAAAGCTGAGTTTGGTGTCCGTTACCATGACGACTACTTGTTCAGCCCAAGTCTCAAATAGCAAAATTTGAAATGAATAGGTATTTTTTCAAAATGACAGTGTCACCTAGTGGACTGGCATGTATATGACAGATTTTCTACTTTTTTGCATCTTGTCTGTACGTAAAATCTTTCCAAAAAAAGCAAACAGAAAAAGACACAAAACAGCATGAGGTAAAGAGGAGAATTCCGATCGGTGCTTCCGGCTTTGTGGAAGCCCATTTTGAAACCACTTTGAAACCTTAGCCACCCGGAGATCAGAAATAGAATTATTGACGGCATGAGTTCTTAGAGCTCACACATAAGCGACAGAGGGGGGCATCCCCAAGCTGTGTGCTCATTAATTTTACATCAGGAGAAAAATCACATTCTGCCGGCTCTTTTTAGTGTTACCGGGTCGTGCTGTTGTTGTATAATAATTCTTTTCATGTGTCGCCAAGTGCAGGACACGTAATTCCCCGTCTTCCTTCCCTCCTATTTACTCGCATTAGCCATGCGGCTGATCCCGTCGGCAGTCTGCTCGTTAAATGACACCATGCAAATGTACGAAGGCGTCGAGCGACTCCGCCTTGGCAAGCAGGTAGGCTTCGGGGAGCGCCGGCATCCCATAATGACTATTAGCTGGATTTCACAGCTTGCTTGTGATCTGCTGCAACGACAGGAGGGGGGAAGCCCCAAGAAGGATGGGTGTGCCAGCATCCCTTCTTTAATAAGTCACATGTGGGCCACAAACACAAAAGAAGATCAGGCATTGTCAGGAAGTTTGAAAAGGCGCCATTCAAGTCCAGTTTGCCCTTCGAAAAGTGCCCTCACGAGTTCTTCCAATGGTTTGTTGGAAGGATTTTGTCATTGCTGAGGTTCTAACTAGCTGGAAGCACACGTACATGCTTATAGTGTCATTTTTCCCCCAGAAACAAACCAATACATAACATGCCATTTAAATGTATTTACATTGTCCAAAACATACTTGGCGTACAAAATATTTCATTTTATTCTTTATTTGCAATTGTATTCTAGAGCCTTTAGTTCATTACAGTACTGGAAAATACTTGCTTTTTAGAATTTAGTCACAATCTGTGGGTGAAAGAATGAATAAATAAATAAACAAGCAGGGCAGAGAAACTTTAATCAATTTAAACTTTAATTAATTTAGAAATAATGCTCAAACCCCAGATTATTTTAATTCTTGATTTAAACCTTTTATCAATTTTGACATTCGTGATATAGATAATGCTTTATTTTGATAATGCGAAAATTATATACAAACCAATTTTAGACACTTGAATCCCCACACCATCCTAATGAACTCAACAGCTTTTTAATTTTTTTTTCAATAAGTACATTTTATTTAAATATGCATATCATATATTGAATTTGAATGTATTTTACATTTTGTTTTTCATTTATCATTGTATTAATTGCCACTAATAATAAATATATGGAACACATTCAAAACATTGCTATATATACAGGAATGATTTCACTTGTGCAATGAGAGGGAAAGCCTGAGAACAAACACAAAGCAAGGACATGGCGTCAACAGAAAGTTGGAGTCCATCTTGCCCTTGAAAAAAATGCCCAGACTTAGAATGACTAAAAACCCTGATTAGATTTGCCTCGTTATTCCTTCCGCTGATTGAGTTATGTCTAACTGAATGGAGGACCTGTTTTCATATTCCGGTGGCCCGCCGGCACAATGGAAACGGACATTTTATAGCCGAAATGATCATTTCGGCGTATTATGAACGCATAATATATCCTTATCTCCGCTTCACCTCGGAGTCATCTCGGACGTATTGTGGCACTGCTCGCTGCTGTCGTACAAGTTCATTTAGATTGCAGCTACAGCGTTAAAGAGCGATCTTGTAAAAGCTTTTCACAAAGAACCACCCCGTTTTTTTTTTTATCACTGATATAGTAATTTCACTTCATCAGTCACTTGTGACTAAAAATACATCAGGGATTAGCTCCTCGGCCGAGGCGGCTTTGATAACATAATGGCAGCCGCTTGCAGTCATCTGATATGTGCAGAGTACACATGCAGTAATACCACGGGGCAGAGAGTGCGATCCGTCTCGTGAAAATGACGTGTCTTGGCTTTTTAATTCCTTTGTCGGAGCGTTTTGCAAAGATGAAAACACACGCGCCCGCGTTTCCACTTATTAGCTCTGGTCCTTGAGGGCAAAATGACAAGAGGTTACTGGAAGACTATGTGTTTAATTAATTGAAAAAATGCTTAAATTGCTTTTACAGTTGTTATTGGGGGGTGGTAGGGAATAAAAATGTGAATCTGTGTTGCCAGTGCTCTGTAATTAGCACCCGCGGGAATTAAATATTTAGCATTAGCTACGTTGTAGCGCGCGGGACACAGATTCCTTGTTTTAACTCTGAAAATCGAGCCTGTGTGTGTGTCTGTGTGTGTATGTGTGCGTGTGTGTGTGTGGACAGCTGTGCAAAAGAGGGGAACGGTGAGACTTCCCCCCCTAGCGCCATCCGGGGGTCCTTCCACATCACATGTGTAAGAGATATGGCAGTTGTACTCCCGAGGGCCGCGGCGTTACTCCTGACTATTTAGTTTTCTAATTAGGCTGAAGGCCTTCGTCCACGCCTGCCACCGCCGCGGCAGCCAAAAGGGAATTTCCTCTCATACGTGTCAAAAGGCAAAGAGAGAGCCAAAGACAAAAAATTAGAGAGGAATGTGCAGTGAGAGGACTCGAGGGCTTTTGTTTACAGACTTTAATTACATGTTTGCTCAATATAGCGACTCCACTGCAGTGTTAACGATGTGTGACGGCGGATGGCAAACTTTTGGAAATGACTTTTTTTATTTTTTTTAAGCCTCTTTGGTCAAGCAGACCGCTCGGAGACGTCAGCTGTTGGTTTTGTCGGCTTGCGTCAGGTTACCCACTAATGAGCCAAAATAAGGGTTATCCCAACTTTGTAAGACCCTGATCTTTTGTCCACGCTCGGGGATTTAGGCTCAAAGTTAAACGGGAAGGTGTGTTATTGGACTTCAACTCCATTCCAAAGAGCGTTGAAAGTCATTAAAAGCTCTCGTTTCAATTTTAAACCCCATAGAGCCGCCATTGAAATGGACACCATGGATTAGTCACTCAAGAGAGAGACGATAAACAAAATCACCTATTTAAGGGGGTGCCTATTATGGAGATTGACTGCCTCCACCAGTGAAAATAAAAAAAATATATATATTTTCTTAGTTGTGGTTTGCGTCTGCTTCGTAGTTTACTTCAATTAATGCAACATTTTTTACATGTGACCCCAATAAGCTAAACCTGAGCCAAAGTCTCTGTCTCTTAAAATTCGAAAGGAATAATTCAATTAACATAACAACATGGTTGCACTGTGTTACTTGTTTTGACACAACGTTGTCTGGCATGGCTCAAGCACTTCAGAGTGTTTCAAATCCATGTTTCAGGGGATTATTTAAAGCTCAGAGAATTGGGATGGGAGGTGGCAATGAAAAAAAAATCCAAGCGGAAAATTAGCGCCCATTCAACTTCAGGCAATATTTTTCTCCAGAGGCCAATATGTTAATTAAAGGAGCTCAATCCCCAGATTATTTTTTCCATCTAAAGTCTGCGCTGAATTTTCAGCAATTCGAAGCCACTCAAGGTGGCCACTGAGGGGGAAAATGGGCAACTATTGAAAATATTTCAAAATAAACCATGCAATGAAATATTTTTCAGTACTAAATCACACTTCTTGGTCTCCCTGACAGTCACTAGCGTCATGTCGCTGTCATAAAAAGCACCTTGGCTGGACGCAGCGCGTCCCGGGGAAATTTTGCGGCTTGACGCCGACCATCCTGGTCCGTCTCGTCAGCGACAACAATAACCTCCATTCCTTCTAACTTGTCTTTACATTCCCAAGCAAAACAAAATAAGAAGCTTCGACACTGTTGAGTAATTTGCGTTCCCAAGATGATGCAGCTCATCTGGCCTCAATGTGGCCTCGACAGGCTGATTTTCAGACACAAGTGTCTATTTAAAAAAGCACTGGCACACTACTTGCATCATGCAACAGAACCTCCTC
The DNA here is from genome assembly GCF_033458585.1 of Syngnathus typhle. Taxonomy (NCBI): domain Eukaryota; kingdom Metazoa; phylum Chordata; class Actinopteri; order Syngnathiformes; family Syngnathidae; genus Syngnathus; species Syngnathus typhle. The sequence continues at coordinate 19,403,949 of NC_083741.1, forward strand.
TGTAAAATTTTACAATTAGTAAAAACAAAATCAAAAAAATTCAGTGATAACTTCTAAAAAAGGGAATAGCTTATGTTAGTTTCATGAAATTAATAATGTGAACAAGTGCAACCAATAGTTTAAATAGTCTGAATGCATTTGTTATATCTTTTGACTCTGTTAGCCAGATGCTGAGCTGCACTGTAGTTGTTTACAGAGTACCTGTGTGGCTACAAGGCAAGAAACTCTACAATACTGAAAGTCCCATACTGAAAAACAACAACAATTGCAGCGTGTTTGAGGGCCTTTGTGCGGCTAGCAAAACTGCACAAGCTATAGTTAAAAAAATCAAATACCGAATAAAACAGTGGGGCTCTGCTTAAATTGCCGTAAATTTATAATCGGAACTGGGATCCACATGGCAAGAAATGTTTTATAGCAGCAACGGTCTTTTCATTTTTAGATTTCCTATTGGAGCACCTGTCATCTATTTTTCTTGGCAAGGGCACACCCCAGTGCCAGGTCTACTTTCTTGTGTGTGTGCGTTGTCCATGTGTATATGTGTGTGTGTTTCTTTTTACATGTGTGTATAAGATGAAACAGCCGACAAGGAGCCAGAGTGATCACACAGACAGACAGGGTGAGTGACAGACAATACCTGCTGTAAAATTCCCTCACATCTCCCCCTGATCTGTATTCACATAGCTCGCCTGTTTCCGCCGCCGCAAAACCTGAGCCCACACCGCCGCCTAGATCTTTTTGGCGCGCCGCCCCGTTTACTTTCATTCGTTTTATTTCTCTCGGCTTTGCACCCGTGAAAACATATTTGCTAGCTTTTCTTCCTAAGCGACGGAAAAGGCTCATTTATGCTCATTTTTCTGTCACGCTCCTTACGGATGCATCGCAAGTGTTGCAGTATCACCAGAAAACCATAGGGGCAGTGTTGACGTTTGAGGTGAGGTAATTTTACAGAAATGATAGATACCACTGAAAAAGATGGCGGTAGTTAACAAGTCATACAGATCACCACCACTTTATTTTTGAGACACTTTTTATGACAGTGCTCTCTATTTTCACATTTTATTGGGCCAGTAAAAATTACTGCCATTGGCCCAGCAGTAATGTTGGCATGAGAAAGGCCTGTCTCCCTAAACAGGGTAATTTTGGGTAGGGAAAAAAAAAAAAAAAACACCAACAATCAGGACACACCAGATGATGAGAAATTTTCAAAATTCCAGCTTCACTGACTTCTGTGTGAAAGGCAAAGCCAATGGCCAGAAATTAGCTTTAGCACTGATGCTAACTGTTTAACAATGTTAACTATGATGAGCCATTTTTGGAACCTGTACGAAAAAGACTTTTGTTCTCTCTTTTGCACTATTTATACAGAACACTTAAAAGTGTGGCCAAGACAGCTCATTTCTCGATTTTTGCCTTCCCTCCTACATGACTGACTCTTGTCCTAAAACTTCTCGAAAACCCAGGCGGTGTGACGAGACACCCGAAGGACACCGCGACACAGCAGTGGCTCAAAGTAGATTAGGTTTGTTGTGCTAGATCTGGGTTTCAGGTTTGACTTCAGTAATGTGTCGTTTAATTTCTCCGGGAATTGTTTTGACAAAACAAGTTAACGTTAAAACAACAAGGAAAAAGAAATCTCTGCGTGTGTTTCTTCCCATGCTCATGTGAAGCGCATGTCAGTCATCAGCGAGGTGTTACAGCAAATGTGACATCAGAACCCTGGAGGGCTTGCACTCTGTGAGAGGCTTTTTGATATGATTTCTGTGAACTGAGAGTTTAACGGAAAAAGAAAGGCAGCTGCCGGCGTCTCTGTTGTCGGAGAGAACGGAGGAAGAATAAACTCTACACAAACACTGGAGGTGAAACAAAAGGTGCTTTCAGCGAATCGCTATCACGGTGGCTGTCAGTTGAGGTAAAAGCCGGGACGGCTGACGGTAAATTACACTTTTACTGTGACAAAGGTAATTACGCCGACATTGGGGAACACGGATGAAGACGTGTTTGTCTGCCATGATTACACTCGCAATCATTCTGTGATTGTAAAACGGAGCCGTGTTTTTGTTTGATTGACCTAACCTGTTGAAACCGATTTGCGATGTCGCGCCGTGAACGCAACCTCATCAACTGCTGTTGTGCAATCATTGAAATCATTTACAAATCTTCTGAAAATGTTTTCACAAACATTTGAAATGATTTCTTCAGAAATTATTCATCTTTTGTTGCCTGCCTATTTCTGACATTGCCCGCCATGCTGCATGCTAGCATCCGTGCCGGAGGATCTGCTTTAAGACACGAGGCCCGACAATGAAAGAAATCGAGCCGATCTTTAAACTGGCTCATCTCAGGAAGGAGGCGATGATGCCCACAGCGGCCAGAGATTGATGGATTCAGGGGCAACCCAAGTGGCCCGGTCTTTGAAGTCATCCACGCGAGCGGGAATTGATATATCAGTTTAAGCCCTGGAACCCCTGATGAGGTTAATGTGATAGCCTCGATGTTAGCCGCACACGCATCCAGGTCAACCCCGGGCTTTGCAGCAATGGAGTTTTTGTTGCCCATCAAACAGTGGATTTAAACCTTAAGGCTGCACCTTCATCACCAGTCGGAGATTTATTTGGAAAGGTTTGTGAAAGTCTCAACCCCTCCTCCCAAAATGTCTCCGTGCCTCGTCTCCAGGAGGTGTTCATTCATTTTTAATGAAATGCAGAAATACATTTACATTAAATATGCAGAGTGGCATCTCTAATTCAGACATATTTATTATTAAACCATTGTCTTGGAGGTCAGATCACGAGGAGCCTGCCCATCAGATGAACGCGGGACATCCGGATCGTTGCCGTAGATCGTTGCCGTAGTTTTACGTCTGTTATTCACTTTGATTCGCTTTCCGTGTCACAAGTCATCAGGCCAGTCTGAGGCATCAGAGAGAAGAGGAGTGGGACCAGAATTAAACATGAATAGAGGGAGGGGTGTGTTTCAAAGAGACAGATGACAGTGGTCAGAGTAGAATTATACATTCGCGGGCAACTGATGCGGTCCTCATCAAGCGGAAGAGTTTGGCCCTGGACATCTGTGCTTTGGTCCCATGTTCCCCATCACACACAAGCCTGTTGGATTTTCTTTTTAGCGACTTGAGACATTAACTTGCCTGATGGATAAGAACTAATCTCAGAATGAGTCCCAGATATTTGAACAGGGTTCTGATGGTCTTTGCCTTTTTGTCAAAAAGGAATTAAATAGGATTTATTTTTTATCAGATGACACTTCTGTTCGACAAAGCCTTGTTGTGCGGACAACAAATGGGGCAATGGTCAACCTCCAATTTGTTTGGAGATGATGATGATTTTTTTTCTGCCAAGTCAAAGACTATAGAACACCACTAATGTGTATTGAATGAGAAGAGCTGCTTTGATTGGCTGTGATTAAAGTCGGCTGTGTTCATGCCCACTACGGCGCAGGACCCCCTTTCTTTTTAAGTCAACACGCTGCACCATCTTGTACAAATACCAAAACTTAGTCCAGCCCGCCCATACATAGATTTAGACCACAACTTGCGCCAGACGTAGGCACAAAAAGAGAAAAAAAATGAAGACAATCGTGCACACATACACTACTGCGTTGTTTGTACTGGCTTACAAGATTGCATGGCGTACTTTCTACCTTAGCACAATATTCCTAACTTCCATGTAAGATGGAAGGGAAATAAAGAGGAATCTCTCAAACAAATGACTTTATGACAATGTCTTTTCACATCTACGCATCTGTGCATATTTTCCCCGGCTGGTGTCGAGATGAATCCCGTGTCGTTCCTATTATTGGCCTCTCCTGAGACTCGGCGACGTGAATGACTGTCGAAGCGCCATCAGATCCGTCAATTGCATTCAAAGAAATGCTAACCATTGCTCTCGCCCAACCTAGCAGATGTTCACATTTTTTTTTTGGTAAGTGGAATTCCTTTATTATGTTAATAGCACTGTTTTGTCACATGCGCCATTTCCATCTGAGTGGTCTAAAGGAAAAAGGAGAAAGGGGGGGAATCATCAGATGGATTGTGCTCCTTCTATAAGAGATGTTTGACATTTAGCGTGGAAAGAAGAAAAAAAAACATTTGAATGGCAAGTGGCATATGACAATCATGAATGAACATAAGATCACAAAAGAAGCTTGGCATCCTGCCTTTTTTCTTTTTTTGTGTAAATTTTGCCATCAAAAACATTGTTCAGGAGCATAAATGGTATGGAAGATAAGAACATTAAACTGAGCTTTCATACAAGAAACACTTTTTAGTGATAGTTTATGGTGTCAGCCATTTTGAACTGAAGTAGGTAATCGCATTGATTTTGAAGGTGGTGGTCTTCTCTACTGTAGACATTTTTCACTTTATAGACACATTTTTCAATAAAATCACAGATGTAAGTCACGTCTGAGAAGAGTCGTTACGCAACTAAATAAGTCTTTCCAGTTTTAAAAGCAAATGTTTGAGTTGAAAACAAACTTCAGTGTCTTCCCCAAGGACGCTTGGACATGATCACTAGGTTTGAGGAATGAACCTCAACATTGATCACGCTATAATCGAGCTGTGAAAGAATTTTTGGTTAGCTAGGAATCAGCGTTGTCTAGAAACTGTTGGCTCGGAATCTAAAAATTCTCACAGGTTGACATACCAAAGTGAAATACTGAATAAGTACAACAGAAACGTTTCATTTTTCGAGAATAAATGCAACATAAATGTGAAGCAGTTCATTGTAACAGTGGCTTTACAAGTAAATATGAGTTTCGCAATTCAGAGGCTCGTAAAATTGTCAAAAATTATACAACACAAATAGAAACATTTTTCTTAATATATTCACTACATTGTGTTCATAATAGCTAAGTAATAAAATTATATTGCAACTGTAAATGTGATTAAGATGAACATAAGAGTGTTTTGTACACACACTTTGTGAGCGTGTGTGCCCGGCAACTTGCTCAAGGGAGCGTGGCTGAGTAGCGATAGGCCCTCACGCACGGTGCACTGAAGCCTTTCGCATATATATGGAATTTTTGAATATCTAAACCATTATTTAGCATTGGAATCAGTTCTGCTTGTCTGACTGATGGACAATTTTAGTGTGACCTGGTTCTTTTTTGCATGTGACCTATACTGTGGGGCTGCCTTGCATATATTGTTCGATGCGCTCAACATGGACGCCGATCCCTCCCTCCACTCCTGCCACCCCCCTTCCTTCCTCTTTGATCCTTTTAGCATGCTCTTTGTGTCGGAATTCATGCAATATTCATGGCTGGACTGTGGTTCCTTCGTATCTTTACGTACAATTATTGGCAGGCGTCCTGTTATGTCAAGCCATCTTAATAGTCACTATTGGGCGCACTTAAGTGTGACTTGAGATTTTTCTGACAGTTTAGCAGGCCGGGGCCTGTGCTATGAATTGATAAGGCGGGGGGCATTATATTTGCAGATTGTGCCAGCGTGGCTTCCTTCTTAGCCTGACATTAATATTGATAAAGGTAAATAGCGTGTGTCACGTCACAGATGGAAGATCAGCTCTGGAAAATGACATATTGTATGAACCATTTTTATTGGTATTATTTGGGACAATAGTTCTTACATTTAAATATTATTTTGATATTCTTTGCATCTTGTAAATGATGTAAAACAATATTACCTAAAGGTAACAATTTATATTTTACATTAGATAGAGGAAATGTTATTTTTCATGTCCTTAATAGCTTAATAGTTTGTTAGTAGGTTACTTTGTTAAAATATTCCAAAAATTAAAGCACACTATATACAATATTTTGAAGATCTCCCTGAAAACTTCACTTTGTGCCGCGTACAAATAAACCACTGTCCACTGTTCACAATTTTGTTTCGTGGCAATGGGATGATAAGTCAGAATCTTAAAACAAAAAGCGATGCACGCATGGATTGTATTTTCACTTAAGGATGCAGCACTTCTCCACTAAGCTAACAAATTACACTATCAGTTAATATAGCCCAATGTTTTCCAAACTTGATAGCCAAGGCACCTTAAACTGTAATTAAACACAGTACGAGGTTGTATATATTATTCCCCACCACTGAGCAAAGCTCCAACAGATAAATGGCGAAAACACAACCTTCTGGGACGTAACGATCTTGTGCCATCTGTATTTTTTTTCTCCCTGCAAAAGCAGGAGCCTTTCTATGTTGAACATGATTCTTGAAAGTGTGTATGCGAGGGAGAGAAAAGTGCATTTCAGAAAGCGGTCTGTTTGCGCTTCAACGTCTTCGGGATGCCTGTCACCGTCACACGACTTCACCTGGAATGCAACACCGTTGTGCTCCGACGAGCCGGGGAAACATCACAACAGTATCGGGGTGGGAGGGGAAAGAATAGAGCCGCTTTTAACTTTACGAACTCCTCAAGTTCTCCAAGCGACGTCTGTGCGCCCGCAGCTTTTTATTATTTTATTTCAACGACTGTGCCCCCGCCTGCCGTGAATGAAGAAGGGCTGGCGAGAAAGGAACAAGGTAGTCATTACCAGTCACTTTTGTGTCACTTTGGCAGGCAGCAGTCTTCCCCGCTGCTCGGCTTGTGATGCGTACCCCGGATCACGCCTCCGCCGTGCGGCCTCGGCGCCTGCTCTGCGAGATACGTAAACAAAATGAGAAAAACAAAACTGAACACAGACGGCAATTTAGTCTCTGACAATGCGTTCCCGTATTTCAGTGCGAATTGATGCGACAAAGTAATTCATCAAAGTTTACTCACTTCTCGGCTACACAACAACCTGCGCAAGAGCTTAACTATGCGATTGAGTCGTTAAAACCACGCCCCCAAAACGCAGATTGACCAATCACAACAAATCATCTGACACTTTTTAAAGCACTGGATAAATCTAAAAAAATGCAGTGCAAGCCTATTTAAGTGAAGCCTAATTTTCAATACTAGCCATTTAAGCTAACGTGCAAAAATGACATGATATTTTTACCCGTCAGTGACGACCACATCAAGGAACTTTGGCAATTCCTGTTTATACACTTTGCAACCAAGAAAAAATAACCAATTACGCTACTAATAAGCTGTTTTTTTTTCCTGCCCTTCCTATGGGGACAATAAATAAACATGCCCAAGCGTTTTCGCTATTAAAGCCATCACTGAGTTATTTGCCTTGATTAGCTGCAGGAGGCTCAGACGTCCTCGCCCGGTTCGAGTCATCGGAGGCGTTCAAAATGAAATTATGCGGCATCTCGTGCAGATATTAGTGTTAAAGAGCGACTGGCCCGCGGCTACAATAATCCCCTGTTAATCCTGACCTAATGAGACCAAGCAGAAGAGGAAGGTTCAAACTGTGGTACATGAGCTGATACAGTGCACTTGGCCAATTTAATCACATCCAATAAAAGAACTGCATCAAAAATTCTGCCTTCATAAAGATAATAATGCTCGGTTCGGTTTGATTATAGACTCAGAGAGGTTTTCATTTTGTACTTTTTAATATTTTATTCACCACGTGGAGCTGCATAATTGCCATTAAGTGTGAAATGGTTGCCATCGTGATCCATTTTTTTAGTTTTAATTTGGAACTATTTCTTTTGTATGTGGCCGTCACCTATGCTCGATTACCTGATCCCTTGTGTTACCCAATCAGCTTCCTCCAACTCGTGTCCTGTTCAGGTGTTCTTGGTTATCCAACCTTCCACAAACTTTACATTAAGGATGACCCATGGTTATAATCTCCTCACATCAGTTGTACTCATCCAAACATGACATCGAGATCATTATACAACTTTCAGTTTGTGCTTTTTTTTTATGGACAGAAATCAGGTCTTGGAGGAAGACAGGAAGATTTTAAATCATATTGAAACTCCTTGCATTTCTATGCAGACTTGAAAGCTATTTTTCCAAAAGCGTGTATGTGTGTGTAGGCAGAGGTATATCATCAAACTGGTAATTAAGGTTGGAGCTCAACACACATGCACGTACATACACACATAAAGTCCACAGACGCACACAAGACTTCCAGGACTGTCAGATTAGAGCAGGTCTTTAATTTGTGTGACTTTCTGGAGTTTCACTCGCTAATGAGATGGGGCTAATTGCCATCGTTACTGTAATCTCCCGAGGCACAGCCAGCAGGGGAGGGCAGCACATTTAAAACATACACTCAAGTGATCACACTTAAAAACTGCCGGCACAGCTAAAGGTCATTAGCAGCAATGTGATGTCGAGGCGGGCGCGTTCAACGCTGCCGAGGTTCACCGAGGTTAAAACATTCATTTGCTAATTCTAGGTATGCACGTTGCGAAAGAAAAACACGCTGTAATTACAAGAGATAGGAGGGGCTAAAAGGACCAAGGGCCCCCTTTAAAAACACAATGAATAAGAACAGAACAAGAATCCAATGGAAATTTACATGGAACCAATTTTCCTGGCAAATTAATAACACTTCATACGAACAACATATTCTTAATCAAATATCTTGAACTATACTTGCACATTTTATTACGAGTATAAACAGTATGACTAATATTACTACAGTACATAAAAATAACCAAGTTATCAAATGAATTATTGACAAAATATCAACTTTTATTGCCCATTTAACAGTAATACGATTAGTAACCCGTTCCTCATACGTATGCTTTTTTTTTTAACTTGGGGATCTTTGTCGCCATTTTCCAGGTCGTAAACAACCACAATGTTGCCCACCTGGCACTCTCGTGTCAGCTGTTGATGATACTGTGCATTCTGCAATTAACATAATACGGTCAGTCATATCACACTAAGCTAGGTCATCATCGTGAGAATGCTATCGACTCTCAACTCTGGCCTTCATCCGAGGCGGTGGAATGAGAACAGTAGCTGATGTTATCGCTAATGTTAGCATTAGCGTTAGTATTTGCACCGAAGATGGACGGATCAGCCGGAGCTCGTCTGTCCACGTCAAGAGACAGGTGGGGCCGCCGAAGCGGTGGCGTTGAGTTACCAGAAGCGAGCGGCCATGTGCGTCATGCCAATATTAAAATACACAAAACACAACTTAAGTCGGTTGGATTGACGGTGTGTTTTTCTTAAGGCTGCGTCAATACAATAATATTGCCTCTGTTGCTACTACAACACATGTAAACAACATATGGTGTTCCCGTTTTCACTGATATCCATAGGGGCAAAAGTGCTAACACTGCACTTAAGAAGAAGCAGATACTAGAGGTCATTCTCATTATGTGGGGAAAAAAAAATCTTTCACAGGATCTAAAACTGAAGAATCAATACCTGAAAATATACCTTAGTCACATCTCCTTATTTCCCAACATAGCCAATATCCCCTAACCCTAACCTTCATATAAAAAAACAAATATGCACCCCAAGGACACTTGTGCATTACACAGCAGAAAAGAGGAGCACTTTTTTTTTTTAGTCACGGGTTGAGTTTGCTTTGTGATGCTAAAATATGGTCGGGGAAGTTTGCTTTAGTACCACACGGGCCAGCTAAGCCCTGCCACCTGTTCACCGGATCCAAAAGCTTTATTAAATATTGGTATAAAAGCTTGAAAAAAAACCCAAAAGAAAACAAAACACTTCCTGTGCGCATGTGGCACAGCATCTGAAGACCTGTCCTATTTTTAGGCCACAGAGGCCCCTGTGTCTTTTAACCTCAAAGCTGGTGTTTCCAGGACTATAAAAACATATTTATATTATATATTTTATCTGCAATGCAACAATGTCAATGACAAAAAAGGGACACCAGAACCCCATTTTAAAACTACAATATAATGTAGATGTTAACCCATCTTCCCCACTGCAGGCAATGTTTACAAAAGGATCCCCGGGAAAAGATGCCATGTTTGCCTTGCAATCATATGTGTGAAGTCCTACAGCCACGAACCTCCCAAATGACGCTCCCTTACGGGCAAAGAGACGGAGCAACAGCTCTAAATAACGCGCGGGTGCCATCGAGCCAAGATGGCAGCCGTCCATCATACGCGGGGCAAAAATAGAGACCCCGCATAGTTAGATCGAGTTCACACGGACGCGTAGGCTAGCTTGTCTCCTCATAAATTCAAATAGCTTGTAGTGACAGTGTCAAAACACATTGGAGACCCCCATATGCCAGTTACACGCCACCCTCTCCTTAAGCAACCACACATTGATTTAGGAATAAAAGTACACTGGCTCAGAATGAGGAGAGCAACATTTAGCATTGTCATGGCACACCTTTGGCCACGTGTTTAAGTGGTTTGTAATACTGCTGGACAAGCCGGCAGTTGTCATGTTTGATAGCAGCACGTCTTTAGTAGCTATTTACTAGTGTGTGCCAACCTGGTGGCTATTTCTTAATTTTACTAACAAAAGCCGCTGTTTGAATTACAGTCTAGGGAGTTTTAATGAGGATGGGTGCCAAAATGTATTTATATTTATTTGTATTTATTTATATATATTTTTGTATTTATTTATTTACATTTTCACAGAATTCCACTTTCAGGTTATTTCATTGACCTACAGAATATGAGGATTTCTTTTTTTCCCCCATACAAACTGCACAGTGTACCTACTGTTAAACATGAAAGAGAATTGAATTTGCTTTGGAGCAAGTAGTCTTAAAACTGTGCACGTTAAAATGAAGTCTCTTGACTGTCAAGGTATTTGGAGTGAAATATGTCAGGAAGATTAGTCTCAGGCACAGATGATGGGAAAAGAAGAAAACATACAAAAAGTCAGACTGTTTTGAAAGACCCTCAAATGATTACTGATCTGAACCCATTAGAACATTTCTGGAAGGAGCACAAACATGTGAAGGCACCCTTCACAATTATTCCAGCGAACATTCCTGTTTTTCTTTTTTTAACAGAAGGTTCCAAAATGGACCGTCTGCCTACTTGATGGAAACGAGACTTCCTCCAAATCAGACAAGAAAGCAACGAAACGTCAACTTCTATTCATCGCGATCAGCGATCATTGAGAGGTTATCGACACAGAGGTCCTGACTGCACTCAATATTCTGTTAAACCTGACACAGTTTGAAACAACATTCTTTTTATTCATCCAGATCAGTCGGTTTAAACGCTTGTTGAAATCAACCCAAAAACAAAGAGAGGAAACAATTTCATAAAACGGAAATTCCTTTAACACCACATCAAGCCAATCAACTGTTTCACTCCACACGGGTAGATCAAACTAATATTAACTGGAAGGTGGGTTGGTGGTTGGGGGGGGTGATAAAGCGAACCACTCGTCCTTCTGTGCTCCAGAAGAACGTCCTCCATTTTTGATTGTGTGTCGACTTTGTCACTTTAATCCTGTTTGCATTCACAGGAAGACACTTGAATAATTGGAATACCTTAAGTTTTGTATACGGATTTACGGACAATTCGTCCTTCTGAAAAAAAAATTACCGCATGTTTTTGAAAGATATGTGATTATCCTGCGATGGTCATCATGGCTCACCTAATCTCTACCAGTGTAACCTGATTTACTGCCATACATAATGGCAGGTTGAGCAAGTAATGAACTCATTGCAAACACATTGACCGAGAGAGGGAAAAGAATTAAGCACTTCCACTGGTTCCCCTGGTGGAAAACGGAGTGAGAGAGAACAAGAGCCACGGGCTTATAGCTCCACGCCGACTGATTTGTGAATCTTTTCTCTTTAAACAGCTCTGCGCCACTGTGCACGTTTGGGTAAGGAGGGGGCGCTTCCCTCCATTTGCGCATTAATAAACCTCCCGAAACATTTATTAAACGCTAGGGGGTGGGGGGGTGGCTTGTATTTACACTCAAAGATCTCCAATACGCACGAAAGCGTGTTTGTTTGGCTATTTGCAAACGCTCGGCCGCACGGAAGGGAGGTAATGACGTCCTCCATCCAATTAACACTACTGAGTGCCAATAACAGGCGATGATGGAGGGGAACACACCATTAACCCTGTTACTGTTAATCGACATGAGGCGCTCACGCTAGACCTTTGTTAAGATGATTAGATCATCCGATATTCAATTTTAGGTTGTTGTATTTTGGGAAACAACTAAAATGGAGTTGATTTGGAAATTGTATGTTAGGCTGCTGTTGACTTTTACAAGAAGCAAATTACAGTGGAGATATTCCTTTCAATGATCCAGTTTGCGGATATTGGGGCACATTTGATTTTTAGGATGAACACAAGATCCATTACAGATGAGGTTAAAATAAGAAATCTGAAAATTTAACCAATTACATTATCACTCATTCTTATTTTTGTGGCCACTGCAAGTCTCACATGACGTTTGGAATTTTGTACGACACGAGGCATTTTTTTTTTCATTTTTCATTCAGATAAATTTTGAAACGACTTTTGTGGATTATTGACACAAATGATCTACTTTTGCTTATGCCACTTAGCTGCGAGCATTGAATAAATACAGTATGTGTTAGTGAATTTGTTTTTAAAAGGTCATCCTCACCCCATTAAAATGGACGACAACAGACGCTTTTCATGCGACACACACACACACTTAAAACCGCGCCACCCCACGCCAGCCCACGCCAGCCCACTCCATCCGCCGTGTGGGAGGTGTGTGTGTGTGTGGGTGGGGGTGCTGTCCATACGGAGGCTGTGGTCCTCTCAGTGTGCCACATCAAACTCTATAAAGGGAATCATTTATGTGCCACTCCCCATTACCGAACAGCATGGAGACGGCTAATGAGGGCCGAGGCAAAAGGAATATATCCACCACTTTGCTGGCAGGGGAAGAAAACTGGCGGTCTTTGGGGAGTCATTGTTTTCAAGGAGGTTTGGGGAGGGGGGGGGGACAAAAGGAATTTGTGTGTGTGTGCGCGTATGTGTGTGTACTCGCTTCATCTTGCCTTTTATTTATTTATTTTATTTATTTATTTATTTATTTATTTATTTGCCGCCTCAACAGCTTGAGGTGAAGAGTCTGCAAAACACACATCGTTTTGTGAATGGGTATTTGCTTCTGTGTGTGTGCGCATTTGTGTGTGTGTTTCTGTGGTAATGTGTAAATAAAATACCCCAGTGGTGAGCGTGTGTGAGCTAATGGACACCTCCGTGCGTCGGCAGTGCATGCTGGGACACACACACACACACACGAAGAGGTCTAGCGGTCCTGATATATATAAAAAAAAAGTAGGTAGCTGTGACATTTCCAATTTGCCATGCACCAGCCCACTCCATTTTCTTCCCTGCTGCCTCTTACATGCTAGAGTAAGCCTCCAGGATTGACAATAATTACAGCCCGCATAAAATGAAGAGGGTAATATGAACACAGCTTTGCCATAATTGCCTTTTCATTATTTGCTAACAGTGAGCTATTCAGTCATAAGAAAGAGATTGCATAGTAATTGGCTGACAAAGGGAGGCTGCGGCTCTTTTCACAAGTCTCTCTTTTTTTTTAAGGGGGGCGTTCGTGTGTGTTGCTGTGAAGGATTTCTTCTCTTTTTTTTATATGATTATTAAAAATCTCTAGCATTAATGTGTAATTTAAAACTACAATTTTCATCCGTGAATGGAAATCTGGGTATTAACATGAGCCTCCTATTTAGAGTGGAACATCCTATTAGCTGTATTAGCACTATTTTTGGTAACTTTCCATATCGGAGCCGCCTTTCAGCCCAAATAGGATTTGGAGACAGCTTTGTTTCTGATCAACAACCACACAGTCTTGTTTATATGCCGTTACTGGTAATTTATTGGCAAACGTGCTTATTCAGTGTTAAGTGAGCATTTGGCAGTGGAAACGCTGCCTCGGTGCACAAAAGGAACACGTGACGTTTAGTGCGGGTTGATCGCAAATGGTAATGGTAAAATTTTTATATATACCGTAATTTTCGGACTATAAGTCGCGTTTTTTTTCATAGTTTGGGTGGGGGGGCGACTTATACTCAGGAGCGACTTATATACATATATATGTTTTTTTTTCACTTTTTTGGGCATTTTATGGCTGGTGCAATTTATACTCCGGTGCGAATTACGGTATATATATATATATATACATTTATATATGAATAACCCTTGACTCCAAATAGATAACCTCTCTGAAAAACATTCATCTTGTTAGTTGAAGTAGCCCCGCCCCCATCATTGAATCAAAACCTCCAAGCCAATCAATATGTATCTCATACAGTACAGAGCGCTCTTGACTTGCTCGCCATAATCGTTTAGCTCGAGTGCTCGCCTGAGTGCTGAATAAATTACATTTGCAGATTTACAATGATATCATTGGTTGCCTGGTGTTGCCCGGGCATTAGCGCATATTTAGCTGCGGCCGCACATTAAAGAAGAGGTCGATAGAGACGAGCAAACAAGCACATGTAAGAGAGTAAGTGGAGGTTAATGTGATTGCACCACTTGAGAATTATCCTCTCTTTAACTTCATATTGACTCTTATGTTTTTATTGTGTCGATTAACACAGGGTAGCAGGCACGTGTTTAAGCCAAAGCAACATTTGGGTAAAATCTTTTGTGCTGACCCTTGACCACAGCAGAAAATATATTCTTTTGATAGTTTGCAGCAACATTGTAATTCAAATTACCACCACCTTCAGGTCTCTAGGGGAATTTTGTACTGGTAGCGTAAAGTGGGAAAGTAAATTGCCATACATTCTTTAGTTGAAGGAGTCACTCTGTGCTCTGTGTCCAATAACACCAATATTGTCAACATACTCCAAGGATAATAATAATAATAATAATAATAATAATGTTTTGGATTTATATAGCACTTTTTTGCAGAAAATAAAAAAAAAACGGATAATGCATTTAGCTAATGTGCTAACATTGCAGTTCTCTAAACCAGTGGTGTCCAAACTGTGGCATGGGGCCATCTGCGGTGCACCGTCCATTTCTCAACGGCCAATACTAAAAGTGAGATTCGACACAACTGATTTTAAAAATAAATAAATAAATAAATAAATAAATAAATAAATAAATAAATAAATAAATAAATAAATAAATAAATAAATAAATAAATAAATAAATAAATAAATAAATAAATAAATAAATAAATAAATAAATAAATAAATAAATAAATAAATAAATAAATAAGGGTGGAGGTTGTGTAGGTGTTGAACTCGACCCATGGAGTTAGACCATGCGCCCAAAAGAATGGATGATAATGTTTTTGTGTGTTTTGTTTATTTTCCACTCTGGGTTCTGCTATATTTTTGCGAATCATGCCAAAGTTTTGACTGTTTTGTTTAATATCTTGTTTAATGTCCAATTACTGTGGTCGTCTCTTCTCTGCTGTCCATGTGACACTACCCCTTCCTCACCTCCACCTCGCACCCACTAACACACCCCAGCAAGGCAGCCTTGAGTCTTGTGTGTTGTTTGAGGTGAGATATGGTGTCATAATTATCTAACACAACAAGGTTGCTGCTCTTATTAGTAATTAGCTCCCACCAAAACTGATTGCTACGCACCCCCCCATTTCGTTCTCTGCTCATCCCTTTTAATGTTCAAACATTTACTTTGTGCTTGAAGGATTTGTTTGTATATATCTCGTGTGTGATGAGCGCTTTTCAAGTAATTGGCTCCTAGGGGACGCCACTTTCCCAACAGTTAAAGAATAATTACAGCCCCTATGAAATGTTAAACTGCCCCGACTGTCTTTTTCACTGGCGCTTAATTGCGTGCAACAAGTTCGAAGGCAGCCTTTTCATTTTGTTCCAGTGCTACGATGGACGGGACTGAACTCTAGTGGGAAAAAAAATGCATGCTTTTCTTTTGCAGACTTGTAAATAGACTCTCATATGGTAATTTAACAGGACACCAAAGCAGTTTGAAAGTCAAAGCGCTCATTGAAAGTGATGCTGGTAACTTGTTTTTTTGTTTGTTTATGTTTTAATCATGTTGTGGAAAATGAAGGCTTGGTGTTGTCTGTCTTTTTCTGTTCTAATGGACTTTTGCATTTATTTTGTAGTTCTTAAAGGGGAACAACAGATTAAAATGCCCAAAATAGTGACGGTTTGATGCTTTTTGAAACATTGAGTAACATGTATGTTTAAATTCATAATTTGACATTATATACGTATATATACATATTTAGTTTCAAAGTTAAAATAATACATTTTAAATCAGTTTTGCTGTAGGAAATTATGGAAAAAAACTAATGTTACCAGAAACAACAAAAATTCATTAACCAAGCAGGGAATACTCTACATAATATTTTAACACTTTACAAGTCTTCTAATGCTTGACAATTATTTTTTCTCAACCCACTATTAATAAGTACATAGTATTCATTTAAGATTTTTTTTGTAGGGCACATTTGTAATCAAAACACCATTAAATGTCTGAATGTCCTCACCGATGCCACACTGCCATGGCATCGCGTAGATATTAGAATGAGAGATTATCACGCGTCGGTGGTGAGACTCAATCAGCCTGGTGAATGCCACGCTTCCTTTCAAAGTGATTAAGAGAAGAACGCACCATGCAGAACTCTCCTGCAGGTTCCCGCTCACGGATTTTAGGTGTTGATAATCTGTTATTTGGCTTAATTAGCAGATAGGCGTGCCGTGCATTCAGGTATGTGTTGTACCGACAGAGATGTAACATTCTGGAAAATGTGTTCGCCTTTAATTGTTTTCCCCGTTGTTGTTGTTTTCCAACCTGTTAAGCAAAATTAGGAGGAACAATTTTATTGTGTGACTGTTTTACTTTAGGAGGCAGTAGGCCATGTCTGATATTATGAAAAATCTCGAGAAAAGGATAGTCATGGGTAGATTAGCTACTGGATACTTTTGCAAAGAAAATCATTTGCAAATTTTCATTTGGGATCTGAAGAGATTTGTTGCATCTCACTTTATTTTTTTGAATGTTTGCTCGATGGATAAAAGAAGTTTGTAAGTTGGGAAAAGTGAGTAGCCTTAGCTTTGTTGCAACACTTTAGCTCGATTTGTGGTTGCCATGGAAACAAAAGAAGAAGCGCGTTGGATTCTCTTGTTCTTGCTGACTTGAATAGTCAGCATGTTTTCACAATTTTTTTGGTCACACAGGAGTACAAACTTTATTTGTATTACTTTATTAATAAAAAATATAATAATTGGTCATTGATATCCATTTACCCTATAATTAGTGTTTCATTTACCTGTATTCCAACTAACCGCGACCAAACCCAAAACAATCATGACTCCTAATTGTTTTCCTTTCACTTAATGATTCATTTCGAGGCTCAGAGTGCACCACATTTAAAACACAAATCCAAACTCCATTTTGTTTTGTAATCCAATTTGATCGAGGGCATTTCTGTTGAACCGGGGCTGCTCGTGCTAACTCGATGGAGCCCTGTGATCCAGATGGTAAGCAACACAGCCCTTGGCTAAACAAATCCTCCTTTGTTTTGTGTGTGTGTCTGTGTGTGTGTTGAGTGATCTCCATTGAGAGGAGGGGACGAGTAAACACTGCGAGCTCTATGGAGCTACACATTGTAAACACACAGCGCTCATTAACTATAATGAGATGTTATGAGCAGCCCTTGAGCTCATTGTGTGTCTTCCACTGAAGAACTTGCTTTGCTATTGTTGTTGTTGTTTATGCAAAGTGAGTCGTGGGTTTTTTAAGCAAAGGGGGGAAGGCAAAAAAAAAAACAACAACAAAAGAAACAGTGCATTCCTCTTGTAGTTTTCATGCACTAATCAGCAACATCAGGGGAGCTAGTTTAGAAACACCTCACTTGCTCTCCACTGCTACCTTTCATGCCCTCTCTTTGGCCCCTTTCAAGTCGTATTCGCTGCTATTCATGTATCCTAATTCCCGACTTGGTCTTGAAAGCAAGAGTTCTGCGGTTGAGAACATCGCCTCCTCCTCGCTAACGGTTAATTAGAGCGAGTTTTTTTTTTAATGAGGATGACACCGACCTACGCTGGGTCACTGTGACCTTTCTTTGGATCTCCCAACCCTGGTGGCATTCCAGTCGATCATGCCCGCTTATAATATTTCCTCAAATAGCGGCCGGGAGGGGAGGGGAGGGTGGGTATTAGATACTCAACAGCATAGAGGTGTTCATTTGAAGCCTGCATTTTGAGAGGAGGCCTTTATTACGGAAGAATGATTTTCATTCTAGTCTCAGTTCTTATCAATAACAAAGTGCAGTTAATAAGACCATACCAACATTAATTAGTTAGATTTTTCTCTTCAACACAGTCCTTATGGGCTGTTCTACCCAAAGAATAAAAAAAAAAATACTCACCTATAACTTGGCGGAATAACCACGATACTAACCAATTAAAAGTATCAAATGACATCACCTGTTACTTTTTAATGGGTGTGAGGAGTCTGCAACTTTCTGTCAAAGCAGTTTTGCTTTTTGTGTCCCTGTTTTGTGTGAAAGACAAATACAGGGCATGAAGGCGATGCCAACTCAACAATTTCCTGGCTTAGGAGGGTAGTATCAAAGTCAAAATAAAAGAGTAATAGTCTGTTTGAAAGGGGAAAATGTACAATTAGAATACCTGAAACTGTTAGCCAGAAACTGCTGTCTGCCACAGCTCACACCCAGACACTTACACGTACTGTTCATCACACGCGGTTACTACAATGCATACACAATTTTCTTCAATATTATTATTTTTTTTATATTTTATACCAGCAATCTTTTTGTTTATATACACTTAGTACATATAATGCCTTTAGAAAGTATTTTGATAAGTTCACGATAAACAGAAGTATGTTATTTGAGGCTGGGTGTTTATTTATTCAAGTCGCCAATGCTCCCCACCATTAATTGAGATATGAATGCTATTTGAGAATATATTGAGACCCTTTTGGTAATGACACCTTTGCCAGCATGCTCTCCGGCGTGCGTCAGTTAAAGCGACTGCGGGGGGGCTCTCCACAGTTGCCTAATTACCCCAAAAGTGCTACAGGACATTCGCACGTAACAGGGAGGGGTCCGAGTATCACCACGGATGGCTGGCCAACGATTGTCTGCACCTTAGGCCGTTAATTGAACACCCCTCCTACCCACCCCAGCGACTGGACCCCCTCCCCTCCCAGACTGATTGGGAGCGATCTGAATCGGCTGACAGTTGGCTACGATTCCTCAGCCACATGCAGCCTGACGCCCCCTAATTAGACTCTCCTATAGGGTGGTTTACATTAGACAAACATTTGTGCAAGACCTTGGGAGATGCCAGCTTTTGTTTGGAGAGCTCGCCATACACCAATACCAAATGAGACATTTCCAGACTTTGCGTGTGTGTTCTGTCTGGATTTGTATATCTGTGCACATAATGAATTTTAAATCCTGTCCCAGAGACGGATCATTGGAAAGAAAAGCGCCTCAAAGTTAATTTCCTTTCCTGAACATCATTAACATATTCAGACTTATTGGTCTTGTGTACCGTCACCAAGCATGTGCCATGCGATTTGCTGCGGTATAGTAAATAAATGGATGGATGTTTTGGAGCACAACCTTGGTTTGTGCTCTATTCAGTGACTTTAGTATGTTTTTTTTCTACACAAAAAGCTATGGTGATGTATGGATCGACCACACCTCTGATGCTCACATGATAAGTGTCCTATAACAATACGCTTCACACCAGCGGGGCCATACTTCTATCAGGCTAGCCTTTTATTTCCTATTTAATTTTCTGAATAAAAGCACCCCCCCCCCCCCTCTTCGCACTTTTTCTTATCACCTCAACCATCATGAGCCCTTTCAAAGCCAACAAACCCGGTTTCAAATGGGCTTGTTCGGCAGGTGACAAGATGTAGCTCATTTCACTCATAGACCGGCAGCAAGGTCACCACTCTCTCAGGTTCATTTTGTGGGAGGTGGGAGGGAGCCAGAGGGGAGGGGGGAGCAACCAGAGAATAAGTCCTCGTCCTCTTGCCTGGAGGTCATTCCCAAAGCCAGTCATCATATTCAGTCGGATAAGAGAATTGCTGAGATAAGTGTGTCTATGTGTTTCAAACTATATATAGACACTGCGGTTTCAAATGAATCGACTTCCTCAAGTTTGCCTGATTTAGTCGGCTAGCATTTCTGTAATTGCGATGCCCGCATGGAGAGCCTGATAGAGAGACGGTGAATTATTAGCATATCCCCACCGTTGGCTATTCTGGGGGATTTTCTGTAATAAGAGGCCCCTTTGTACTTTAGCCTGTCCTCTTGTGTGGCTGCCGGGCTTGTCAGCCTGATAGTTTAATCAGCCCACATGTCACAACCGGTGCTGGAGTGGGACTCCGGCCCTGTAAATGCAGATTTATATCTAAGTTACATCATTGAATTACATTTTCTGTCTAAATAGCGGGCAGGGTGAGGTGGGGGGTGGAATAAAACTAATCTACATACAGCTCTGGGTGGATAATCACATCTAATAAGTGGGTACTCACGCCTCTATTAGCAGGCAAACAGTGGGGAGATGACGGAGGACAATTTTAAGAGTCAGCTGTGCTGGCTAATTATCTCCTTCGCCCGATGCCCGAGTGTGTTAACGTGAGGGCCGTGCGACATGAAGATGTTCCGCCACATGTGTGCATGCCTTACTCATTTGTCAGATCAATAAGTTTGATTTATTAGCGGTGAAGTTGCGCCCACTCCCAGTTTTCAGTCCATACTGAGAGCTTGGACTAATTCATTTCTGAGTGACTCATTCTTCAAAAAACACAAATGGATGGAAAAGTTTGGGACGAATGAATATTTTCCAAAATGTTTGTTTTTACCAGTTTACAGTTCAAAGTAGTGGAGGAGAAAATAGACCCTAACACGTCCAAGCTGGACAGCAGTAGCAGCTGGATGATAAATGTGTCTCCTACGCCCTAAATATCTAAATTCTTGACACAGCTGTCGACGTACAGGCTTTCGCTCACAACAGCACATGCGTGTCTTCACCTTAAGCCTTGCTAGCTATCTCAATTTCCTCTTTTTCTTCATTCCCTGACAGCAAGGCGGTGAAAAGAGGAAAGGGAAATGGGACCATGTGAGGCCTTTGGGGTGACCAGAATCTTCGGTGGTTCTCAATATGCATGCCTAATAACCAAGATCATCAGAGAGGGTCTAAGAAAATGACTTTAGAAAAACTGCCGTTTGCTTTGAATATTGGCCTTGTGTCTTGTGTGTCTGAACGGAAGGGTAAGACTTCACCTTCTTAATCTGCCCGGACCTCCAGGTACCACGATCTCGACCTGGCGTCAAACCCGAGCCTGTGGCAACCTCTCCTCTGGTGTTAGACATGATTAGGGACAATTGGACGCCATGTAAAAATTGATTAATAATAATAAATGTGGGTGGCGCACTAGCTAGCATGTCCGCCTCACAGTAAGGAGGGTGCAGGTTCGGTTCCACCTCCGGCCCTCCCTGTGTGGAGTTTGCATGTTCTCCCCGTGTCCGCGTGGGTTTTCTCCGGGCACTCCGGTTTCCTCCCACATCCCCAAAAACTTGCTTGGTAGGCCGATTGAGCGCTTCAAATTGCCCCAAGGTGTGAGTGCGTGTGCGGATGGTTGTTCGTCTCTGTGTGCCCTGCGATTGGCTGGCAACCAGTTCAGGGTGTCCCCCGCCTATTGCCCGATGACAGATGGGATAGGCTCCGGCAAGCTCGTGACCCCCGTGGGGATAAAGCGGTACAGAAAATGGATGGATGGATGGATGGATAATAAATGTTTCAATAGAAGAGTGACAGATGTCCCAATTTAAGCTGAAATTATTTTACAATCATATTCAAGTTTTCCAAAGAAGCAATTTATGATCAATATTTCTCACTCACTGGCCCTTGATGATGTAATAGAAAATGTAATCCTGTCCTGTGACCGAGTTTCACATACAACATCACACATGAAACACTGAATTATTCAGCGGCCGACTTGTGTCGTTTTATATTAACGACAATATGATAGGAAATTAATGAGGCAGTCACCATTTATGATTTTTTTTTCCACCTGACTTATTAATACCACACCCACCAGGTAAAAGTTGGCTTTTTAATTGGCGGACAAGCATTAGGAACATGATCTTCATGGCCAGTTAATCACTGCTCGTCATCAATTATTGACTGTAAATGTTTCCACTGAGCACTGCAGCCCCTCACACACACAGACACACACACATGAACAACGCAGGCTCCCGTGCTTCAAAATGATACGTTTGGGTGAAATTCACAGCGACATTATCATCATCTCAGCTAAGTGGGCAATCTCCAGGCTCCGTAGTGCCGTTAACGCAGTTTTTTTTTTTTTTTTTACCCCGATTGAACTGTCGAGTAGCGATGCGAGGCGTGGCGAGGCGATGTGAGGCCCCCCGGGCTCGCTGTCGCCGCATTACCTCGCTAACTGGAGACTCCTGTTTCACCAGAGAGCTATCACATTTCATAACATGGAAAAATAACACTTTAGCAAGCAAGGAGGGGGTCAGGTGGGAAAATGGCACCTCTAAATGAGGGTTAAGGCCGTATCATTGTCTTGCTCGCCACCGCTCAGTGCCGCCTCCAATAATTCCGCTGACCTTCGGTGCCATGCGGCTGGTTCGACATGGAGGGGTGAGCTGCCGGGGAGGCGATCCTTTTCACGCCGCCCCGCTCCCCTCAAAATGGCTTTTTTTCTCTTTTCACAGACAATCATCTGATACGCGAGTTGAATGAAATCACAGATTACATAAGAAAAGGTCCTCGTCGTCGCACAGCGCCAACGATAAGGCCGCACCTGAACTGACTGCTCTCGCTGCTCTGCCATCATCTTTCTTATCTATTCTCGTTGCTTCCTTCTTCCTTTTCTTCCGCCTATTAACCTCCGCTCTTGATTTAAAACACCGTGATGGTGCCCGGCCAAGCAGATTAATATGTAAATGTCTGTAAAGCTTTATAATTACAGAAGATTAACTGTATTGTAATATAATACTGGAGAGAGATGCTAAATTCCATCCATTCTCAGGTACATAATGGTCTTTTTACCATCTTTTTTTTTTATTTTTACAAATAATAGAAACGTTTTGTTTTTCTTCAGAACAAAGCATTAAATAATAAATGCTATCCATTATACATTCATTTATAATTTTTAGATATATATAAAATGTATTTATTTATTTCTGGTTTCTGTGGTGGAGTGATTGTAATGGAACCAGAAAAATATGCCACGACAATGGAGCATAATTAAACCCTCGCACACTTTTGATGGTGTGTAAAACAGAAGGAAGGGAGGGAGGGAGGTGGCTCAGAAAAGAAAAGACAGTGAGAGTCAGAGTGCCACACTGTGGGTTGGAGGAAGAATAGTAATATTAAACACTAATATGTACTATTCAAATACATAATTGAGTGAAAGTGGATGAACTGAATGTAAAAAAGAAACAAAATGATTATTATACTGACACATACAGAATTTAATTCAAAAGGTTTTATTGTAATGGATGGAGCCAAACAAACACTAGCTGTTGAACATCTTTGGTCTCGGCCACCAGCTCCTAAGAAGAACCA
This sequence comes from Syngnathus typhle, assembly GCF_033458585.1. NCBI lineage: Eukaryota > Metazoa > Chordata > Actinopteri > Syngnathiformes > Syngnathidae > Syngnathus > Syngnathus typhle. The sequence continues at coordinate 19,427,337 of NC_083741.1, forward strand.
TGCGATCAATCCAAAATCCACTCTGAAGTTGGCACCATTGACGACGAATCTATAAAATACTTTCTCAGTACTTGAATACCAAATTCAAAATTTTTATAACTCAATGAAATTTATCGAATTCTGATCTTTCTACCACTTTATACATGAATTTAACACATTCTCCTCTCCTTTTATGCAGCAGAGATTATCCTTGAGGGGTTTACTGATATTAAAATCAGAAATCAGTAATTAAACGTGAATCCGGCCTATGTAGCCTCAGGATGTAACATGAACAGTACATATTTTCATGCTGTAGGTGGAGAGGGCATAAAATGGGGAGGGGGGGGCTTAAATCTTCTGCATAGATTACTCAAGTGCAGTTTTGGCTATTAATATTAAGGTTATTGTTCATAATAAGCTCCCCCTCAAATCAAATGATGACAATAGTTTAGCATACATTAGAACGCCGCAGCTGACTGATCACAAGCTAGCACAGCAACATTGTTTACAAAAGGGCGGCGGAAGTTTTGCCGTGTCGCAACGTATCGGATGCGTTTTGCAATCTCCGAAAGACTTCCCGTCGACTTCCCCGGTATCAAATGTGTTCACCAGATAAGACGAGGAAATCAGGTCTTGTCGGGTGCTTCACTTATCTGGGCGAGACGCGAGAGGCAGATTGCATTTCAATCCACGTGTATTATCTCAAACGCTTTGAGGTATTTTGTCAAAGAGCAACTCAGCTACTTAGAAGGCTTTCAATGTTCATCTGGGCATGCATTTGAGAAAGTTTTTTTTTTTTCTCATAAAAAAACACATCTGCACGGATTAAAAAATTAAAAGATTTCAGCAGCGAGAGACTGACCTGGATATTTAATCTACAGACAATGCTCACTGACAATTTCATTTTATTTACTCACAATCTTATTGTCTCCTATAAGTACAAATAGTAAAGTCAACTATCCAAAACAGCATCTGGTATAAAAAAAAGAGAAGAAAATGAATCCTGTCCCGCAAGAGCTTAGTTCACTTCTCCACATTCTTTGTGTAAGAAAGTGTCTAAATCAAACACGGTTATCTTAAGCAGCTCCCTTCTGATTACGGAATGAGTTTGCGAAACTCTTTCCAACTTATTTAGCCTGATTTGTTTATCTCAGAGTATTTCACCCCCTCCCTTCTTGAAATCCTCTTTAATTTATTGGTTAAAAAGGCACAAAGGGAATACAGAAGGGGGGCTTTAATGCCGGGACAAACCAGAGTGCACATCCAAGACAATCCCGGTGCTACCTGTGCCATGAAGATTAAACCATTGTGCGGGGCGCAATGTTATCGTGCCAAGTGAAGACTGTGCCCGGAAAGTCGCCAGTAAGGTGCTTAAGATATGCAGTTTTGTCACGGGATTTATTGATACGGTTACAGGGAGAAAAGGTGACCTGGTATCTCGAATAAAGTCCTCGCTAGAGACACTTTGGGGATTTTTATGATGGTATATATATTTTTACACCTCCTTGGCAGTGTTTTGAGGGGTGTTTGCGCCTTGGTAACATTTCAACGACTTGGAACAGGAATTGAAATCCTCAGCGGACTAACGCGACATAGGCCGGAAGCCGTACCTCTCTAGGCATTCCCCTATGCACCGCTAACAATATTCTTAGCTAACAATATTCCTAACCAACAATATTCCTAACCTTACAAAGACTACCTTAACCCTTAACTATCCTAATCTAAACCCTATCAACAATCTAACTGTGACCATCCAAGATCTGAAGTTCTAACCCTTTGAAACATTTCTGGTTATCCTAACATGGGCGGACATTTTGAAACCACTCCTGTCCACTCCTGGTTGTAAATCCTAATCAATCAAAAATAAAATCAACTTAAAAGACTTTGTAGTTGGTGTGTTAAAACATAACAGAGCAAATGTAATGGCTCGAGAGACTATTAAAAAACGACGGGATCATTTAACAATAGAAATATATCTCGACGAGAGTCTATTAAAAGGACAATCTAATCCTGGAGCGAGGCTACGCTCGAGGACGCTTAGGTGGACTCCGGGCTGGAGCAATAAACAAATGAACAGAATGGCGTCGGAAGTGGCACAGTGTTCCGTATCAGAGCTCTGCTGTGTCGGCACTCTGATTCCGTTTGTGCTCTTACATAATTAAATTTGGACTTGGACGGCGCTTTTTAAAGAGATTATGTGAGCATATGTCGCTTGAACACATGCCAGCCTGTGAAGTGAGCCTCCTTTTCATGAGCGCGTATTAGCTTTGGAGAGTTTATTGAAAATTAGAACGAAGTTTGCTGCCAACAGTTAATGAATTAGCCTTATGATGTGAGTCAAAAAAGGATGAGAGTGTGCTGGAACTCACTTGATGGCAGGATGCAGGCAAAGGTCTATTAAAGAGACTGTATTTTGTTTTTAATTCCACTTTAACTCAACAGTAAAGATGTTTCATATACTTCACTTTCGAATTGTGCTTTTTCATGGAGACAATACCATTGTAGATTCTGTACTTGAGAAATTTGTCCATGAAGTGGATGTGAGTAGTTCTTAGTGATTGACTGGCAAGCAGTTCAGGGTTACTTTGCCATTTGGTGTGATTTTGTGAGTGCTTCAAATTATTTAAAAAAAACGTTTTATTACATAAATAAAAACATTTTTAGTAATCATTTTGATTATTTTTAGTTGTCATTGTATTAATTTGTAACTTGTCACAAATATGGATTCATTTCATGTATTTAATTATTTAATTATTTTATTTTGAATCGATTTTTTTTCACCCTGGTTATGTGTAGGTATAAATTCCCACAGGAAAATATATTGCCTTGACTCTACATCATTTCATCACTGTGAAAGTTACAACATATGCATGGAACAGTGACCTGCAATTTTTCTTAGTAAATTCTCATTAGGCCTCACTGCATCTAACCTACTCCAAAACAAATACACAAATTCACATTTAGACGGAATTCAGCACCTCGTCTAAACTTAACGGCGCACTTTCCGTGTTATTTTGTTTACTCTCCGCCATCATTCCTGTCTTCACGCTCAGCCCACGTCCCCCTGCCACGCATTCATCAGGAATGGGAGCGGACAAGCCAGTTGGCTCCACTTAAACGTGCGCACATATCAGGCTGCGCTCCCCTCCCGCATCTGTCATTTTCTCTTTGCTTGAAACATGGCCGCTGTCAGCGCAGCGGCTGAATATATCACTCAGGCTCTCGCTTGCCTTTTATTCCCGTCTTGCTCCGCCGTCACCACTCCAGAGTGCTGTGAGGGTCCGTAAAGGTTTAAGCGGTTATTCCAGTCATTATTGGCTGTTAAATCTGGTGATGGTCGTAAAGGCCCAGCCTGTTCTCCCCCCTCTGTGCCTCAGAGGTCAGCCGATGGTCTGGTTTATGGGCTCGCGGCACCGTGCATCATGACCGGGGCCGCCGTTTCATTCCCGACCCCTCCTCTCCAGCCACTTTCCATCCCGTGGGCAGGATGGATGGGTAGGCAGGCTATCTATTTTTCCCGTGTCGGCCAGGTTAACCCAAAGCGACGAAAGGCCGCCCAAGTGCCATATTACTCCTCGTGGGCTGATGGGAGGGCCCCGCTGTGATTTGTGATACCGCACGATATGAATTGACTAGACTTGCAAGAGTGGAGGCAACCGTTACGGGTGGCGCCAACGTCAAGAGCAATCCAGTAAATTTATAGCGCATTTCAAGAAATTGTCATTTTATTACAATCCCATAAGCGTGAAAGTGAGTTACGTGCGCTCGTAAGTTGGCAACGTTTCCCCTTTACGTTTGCCGGGAATTCCCGAGATCACCGTTGAGTTTCAAAATAAAAGTGAACAACATAAATTTTATTTGACATATTCAAAAAGAGCTTTGCCTCACGATAACTATTGTTATATGAGACCACATCAGTTATGACTCAAGGAGAGTGGAGGACGACTACTGGGCGCTTGTTCATCACATTGACACATTATTAACACACCGGTAAAAAGTTTTCCAACTTTGGATTCAAAGCAGCCATTTTATTTTGTATTCAATAATCCCTTTTAGCCACATGAAACTGCTGTTCTTTGAAAGAAAAGTTACATTTAATGGCAATTCTGCCAGAAAAGGACTGTGTTCTCTCTGTCGCTACCGTGTGCTAATAATTCATTGACCTGCCAATTATCATCTGGCAAAATAGCAAGCAGGGAGGAGAAAAAAAAGGTTCCACTGTGCCCGAGCCAAAGATACTTGGATGTTTTCCTCTTCTTTTGTATGCCTCATTCTTTTTTGAAGGCTTTTTTTTGCTTAGCTGCACACCAAGTGAGCTGTCGTTACTGTGAAGTGCAGGCGCCTTTATTGCCAGTGCCTCTGGTGACCTCACCCTGCTGAATGAAGTCATTGACTGGGCTGCAGGAAGACAAACCGGCATTCGGGGGAATTAATCAGGTCAGTCAGCGGCAAAGTGGCAGAACGTTGAACGGCCATACCACCGCCGGCCCCAGGGAGTTGACAGCCGGCTGATAGACCCGCAGCCTTCATATTAAAGTACATGAAAGGCCGGCATCTCAGATAAGCTGTGACAGTGGGAAGGGGGGAGAGGAATGACCTCATCCCTAAAGCCACCACAGAATAACTTCTTTAACCTGTCAAGAGGTTAGCAAAAATGTGTGACTCCCTGGAAATGCTGTCGAAAACATTTTTCAATTCTCTCAGTAAAAGATGCGAGTGAATTTTAGTGCTTCACAAACTTGACTCGCATGCAGGCAGCATGGGTTCAGTTCCCACTCAATGACTTGGATGAAGTGGCTGGGGAGATTGAAGTCCGCACTTCCCTGCCAACCTATCCTCGGAGGGATTTTGTACCGCACGATTACGTAATCTCGTTCTAAATCTGGTTTATTACACTTGGAATTTGCCCTGTGTAAACTCTGCGATTGACATTGTGGTTTTCAGTATCTGAAAGAGAAAGTGAGTTTCACAGATTTATGAGTGCCATGGTGGTTGAAAAGCCAGCAAGGCACTTGTCGAAGATGAGGAGCCATTAGCTCACAGACTTGAAGCTTTGTTATGTTAACTGTTCCGCACTCTATGTGGAAAGTTACACCCCATATGATCCCTTTTCAACCAAATAGACCTTATTTTACCATTTTATAGCTGAAAGGCGGTCATTCTACAATGTTTGACAGTGCAAGCGTGTTTGTGTATGAGCCTCCAAGGTGGGGGCATCTGAATTCCTGAGCTGTGTGAAAAGGATCGCCTTCTTTTGGAGGCGGAATTAAATGAGATGATCAACGACCCTCAAGATTCACAACACAGAGAGAAGAATGAGCGCGACTTGGACTCAATGGGTTAACCACGATTGTGTTCGAGGGCCTCTCTTGGAAATTGTTTTAGAAATCTCTTTTCGATTGCAGACCTTTTCTTTTTATGTCGCTGCGAGGCAGACACAAACAAGTCGAGAATTATTTTTCAAGTTCCCGTAATCGACGTGTGTCTGTTTAGCCAATAGCTATTTTCTAGCTATTTTTGCTAGTTTGACTCGGGGATTGTCCTGATTGGGTCATTCCTCCGGCACAAAAACGGACTGACATGTCACAGCCGTCCAACAATTTGTTCTGACTGATTTTCTGCTTATTGCTCTCACCTTCGTCTCTCCTTTGCTTTGAACTGCAAATGGTAGGACGGCAGAGAGAAAGGTAGCTTGGAAACAGTACTGACAGAGAGCAGCAAATTCTCACTTTGAATTAACGGGCACATGAGCCCTTGTCGGATCATGTTGGCGATCACACAACGATATTTTCATGTAGTTGTTGTGCATATGAATGAGACTGTACTCTTTATGAAGAACAGTGAACCCTGCTAGACCTAGACCTATTCCGATTTTTTATCTTTTCCAATTTAAAATGTGAGCTCTGCCACACATCACGAGAATGTGTTTTTCCCTCGTGTTCTTAGTTTAGTGGACTCAAGATAACCAACACATACCAATATCGCCACCAATAACTGTTAGGCTACTAGATATCTGTCGTAGATCCAAGACCATGAGAGGGAGCGTGGTTCTACAAGGCAAAATTTGTCCTGACAGTTGATATGTGTGTACCCTACACCTTCCACTACTGTTGTGGGTCACATCATGACAAAGGAAAGTCACTGTCCTGTGGTGTGCCCACCCCCTCCCCACAATTTGCCTATTGTGAGAGTGAAGTGGAGGCGGTGAAGAGCAATGACATCATGCAGCAGCCAATGTTTGAAGTGCCAGTCCTGAAGGAACCACTTACAGCAATTAGGATATCCTTGAACAAGCGTTTGCGCAACATTGGCTGGTTTTTGGCATTTGCCTCCCCGTCCCTGCCTACTAACTAGCGAGGTTTGATCTCCCGTAATTATCCACCCAACCGGCTCCTCACTCCTGACAGCTCCCTCCCCGGAGAGGGCTGAATGCCGCGGCTACTCGCTGATTGCATCAAAGTGTCAGAAATTGCAACATCAAAAATAATAACTGATATTCCGGCAAGCAGGCGGCGCTTTGAATATTTCCTTTAAAATGTCCTCTTATTTGTGTCTCGTTTGGTGCCAGCCAGCCAGCCAGCGTGTGACTGCGGCGGGCTTAAAGCAAAATAAAAGCAGAGGAAGTGCATTCATTATTGAACTGCTATTTACATATGGCAGACTATTTTATCTGAAGTGGCATGAAGTAGATAAACGTTCATTCTGGTGGTGCTTCAACACCATCCTGCGCTTCTTTCAGGACTTGTTCAACGTCTGCATTCTTGGCCACCTTCCTCACGGCGTGCCTCATCATTCTTAAGTCTTTGTTATCCCCACTCAGCAAAGCTAATAGAAAGACAGGTGGCGCGCAAGCTAAGATAGCAATCTGCTAAAATTGTGAAAACAACACCAAGGAGACCCCGTTTTCCCTTGCAGGATTAATATTATCTGCTATCAAGCTATTTATCTATTGTCATTTTCTCACACTGTTTACCTTTCATACTCGCAAGTGCTCACATTTCACACCAATCAGTAAGATTGGTTTCAGTTAAAGCAGATATTATGCATTTTACAATTTAAAACATTCCTTATGGAGCTTAGTCACATGCTTTCTTCAAAATAAACAAAGAAACTTTCCAATTAACTAGCCACTGCTGACTCCAACTCCCTATGGTACAAGGTCAATAAAGGGGCGGAGCTCCAATATCTGTATTTGGTGAGGCAAGAGTTGACAAAACTGTTGGATGTCAGCGTTGTCATGGTGAAGGAGCCATAACCTGTCCTCTTGCCGCAATTCTCGTCTCTTCTTTTGCACTGAACTAAGTAAACTTGATTACTTTGTGGAAGTGCTCCGGTTGATCATCTGGCCCACATTGAAGGGGAAAGTTTGAAACGGTACGAACTTGAAACTAAGTGAGCTGTCCTTTTCATGTCAGGCACCTTTTATTAAAGTTGCTTAGTACTTCCTACCTTTGTTCCATTGCTGCTAAAATCCTCAACTGGCATTTGACAGCTGTTCACTCTGGAAGTACATCGCTCCTTTTTGGGATCACTAAGTGGTGCTAGCATTAGCATTGTTGCCTTTTGCATTAGCATTGGCTACACTGTCCACAGAAACTACGCTGAAAAAAACCCCATATCAATATTCTATCACTTGTGTGTCCAGAGGGTCCACTTGCAGCAATGTTAGCCTCCTCTTTGAGGGTGACATCCATATTTCAACACACATCTTGACTTTGCCGACCTTGCCGAGTTGTGCATTAATAACACATTCATAATACATCATCCTCCCCCTTGTTCCCGGCGTGTACCCCCGTTCGGTTCAACACGGGTGTAATCCGTTTTTAATTGTGGACATCAGAGGAATCATTTGCAAATGCTTCACACGCTTAAGTGTTGCACAAAAAGGCCATTTGCATCACATGCCCGCCGTCTGCCGACGGGCTTGGTAGACACGCTCGTGGTTAGTATCACTTCCACCAATTGAAAGGGACAATTGTGTGTTCAAGCATTGAATCGAGGGAGACAGTTGGCCAAGGTTTTTTTTCGCAGGAGTGAAATTAAAATCAGCGCGGCGGCGAATGGGGCCGCTTCAGCGGCATAAATTAATGCCAGACGAAGGAGAAGAGGCAGGTTTGCTTTGCGATGACAAATGTTGATTTCCCCCGAGGTATTTAGAGTGATTTGACCCAGTCATTCTTTTAAATCACAGACAGGAGATGATAAATGTGCTACTAATGAGGCCTCTGCATTTTATCTGTGCTCTTCCTCTTGCAGTAGTGTCCAGCATCCATGGTGTTACTTGGTGTTTTCCCTCTGCAGTTTGTTTATAGTTTTGCCACTATTGTAAAAGAACCACAATGAGACGCATTGACAAAAAAGAAAATTGAGGATGTCCACTATTTACTTTTTGATAAATAACTCAAACACATCAACTAGAACATCCAGTACTAAGGCACAGCGACACATCTTGAAGATGAGCTCAGCAGACTTTGAATCCCAACAATGCACACGTCGGCAAAAACATCCTGTCCTTGCTGCGAAAAATTGTCGGAAAATTAAAAATCAAACACGTAAATCGCATTGTTCTGCAAATACACTTTATTTCCCCTCTGAAAAAAAAAGCCTCGCTAATCTCAAAACGAGTGAGTGGAATTCAACCCTGTCAGCGTTTGTAGACATTATGCTAATCTTCCTAGCATAGGCCGCTCTGTTCTTTTTTTCCTTCTCCCACCTCACATCTCAAAGCTAAGCACTTTGCCTTATATACACATGACAAAAAAGCAGCTCCAGGAGCTGTTAACAGCGCGGCTCTCATTATCTGTGTCGGCGAAGGAAACGAGGGGCTCCTTTCAGGTGCAGATGTAGAGCATCATTGATAGGCTCCTCCTTTATAGCCGCGGCACCCCTCTGATCAATCAGTGCTGACAAGGCGCTGGCTTTTGTGCGTGGCACACGGTGGGGACAAACGTCTGCCATGGAGCGGGGGGCACACCTGAAAAGAAGATTAAACCCGCAGCCCGCTTTGATGGATTAGCATGTGGAGAAATTGCTTGATTATTGATATGAAAATGTTTTAAATGTTTTTTGGCAAGGGAGGGGTTGGGGCGGGAAAAAATGTCCCAGTCTCGTACGTTTCTCTCCCCGGTGATTATCTACCTCATTTCCCCTTGGTCTCACTGAACCCTGTTAAACGTCTTTAGAGAAAAATTGTGATATAAAGGAAGGACATGGGGAGGAGACATGCCGCCACCCCCTCCTCAAGGCGTGACATGTCGAACCGCCCTTCTCGAAATATTGTTCATCATCATATTAACAGCGCTGAACGTGCAAAGATAAGACACAAAAAAGTAAGCAGAATGTCCCAGTGAGATATTTCAATTCCCATCTCATCACCTGTCCTCCCATTTACACCCCTCCCTCATTCATCCATTCATTCCGACTGATTATAGCCTTTTCCTCAGCCTGGAAAATGATGACATCATCTTCTCACCTTTTAATTGCCTGATTTGTCCTTCCATCTTCTCACGCTCAACTATCTCTCACACTGACAGCGCTAACATTAGCTTTGGCTAGTACAAAATCATGTTGATAGTTAGACACTTTAATTGATGAAATTATTGTAGATATTGTATTAATCTAACATCAACTGTTTAATATCATCATTAGTCTTGGTTGTCCTGCTTCCAGACGTTTTATCACTGTCAGCGTCTGTGTAAGTAAATGTAATCGGATTAAGGCCTTCACAATAGCAATTGCGAGCATCAGCCGCCATCTTGGACAAACACCCACAAAATTATCAACAAAAGCCAATCAACACACTTCGAATGTCCTTTTATGAGAACTAGCGTGTCTTTGGTGTCTGGCAAAGTAACACATTAAAGTATCACGCAATGAGCCAGAGCAAGAAAATATTTGCCGAGCTTCAAGGGTCAATTCAGATGACCACCAATGTCAACCTCTGTCCATCTCTCAGCACATCTCAGATTTTTTTGGGGGTGGGGTTGTGTGGTTAGCGCTGTAGCAATCTCAGAAAATCGTTGCCCCTGCCTGTCGAACGTCAAGTGCGAAGTGACGGACGGGACAAGGGCTCTCTCACGGTCCAGACGGTGGCCCCCTCGAAGGAGCAGCGCCTGACTAATGGAAACAGTGTGTGCTCAGTCTGAACCCCCCCCCCAGAACATCGGTGACAAACACGGTCAACGTAAGGAAAAGAAAAAAGTTCGTGTTTTACAGCCTTCCTCGTAAAGTTCCAGTCGTAAAGGGGGAAATTTACCTCTTCATTAGTGGTAATACAATGCACATAAGTTTCACGTACAACAATTGGGAATAGCTGTAAAGTTAGCGTTTTATACCTTCTCAATCTGTGACTTGTTGGTGACCTCGGCGGAGGCAAGCCAAGGGCGACTTGATTTACTTCCACTTTTCACGTCCTCTGATTGGCCGGCCTGTTTGGGGAATTAAAAAGGTGCTAAAAGACCAAATAAGTGAAGCGACTGCCCAGTGTCAGGATTATGAATCTCCAAAGAATCATTTACAACTTGTAACTGGAGTTTTTGTTCAAGGAGATTTCACAATAACTCATGTCCAACTTTGCTTTTTATGGCCAGTCGGGGACGGATAGAAACCTATTGCTCTTTTCCTGCTTGTTTTACCCTCCCAGCCAAGTAATATGAGGTTATTAGTGTTAGCATTGCGAGTAGCCGTTTCTACGTCTCGTGTCGTACGATGTGAAAAAAACGGTCATAAGTCGTCAAGGTGGGAACATTTGTACTTGGCAAACTTGGAGTTCTACTGTAAATCTGAAACTATAGGCTGCAGGTTCAAATATCTGGATAAGGAATTACCTTTAGGGTTGTGGTTTTTGTAGGCAAGTCACCAAAACCAAACTGACCATTTTTAGACAATCAACTACCGTAATTTCTGGGCTATAAACCGCACCAGCTAAAATCTAGGGAAAATCCAGTTTTGTTTGTATATAAGATGCACTGGACTATAAGACACAGATGTTTTAATGTTTAATTTTCATAAATAAGAGAACAAATCATACAATATCATAAATATCATGAAGAATTCATAGATAAAACCCACTAGACTATAAGCAGTGGGGTTCAAAGCTTGTCCAAAACAGTAGCAGCTTATAGTCTGGAAAATATGGTTTGTTTTTTAGACATAACTGAAAAACTGTGGCTTGTTTACGTTTCCTTCGGGTTCCCTCTCCTGGAGCCGTGAGCTGGAGAGTATCCTGCGCACTACTCAATCACTCGGCCGCCAACGCTGTCACAAACTGGCACGCACTGAGCAGGCGGGACATCCAGAGTGGAAGTACGGCGGCCATCGATGAGATGAAACAGGTTGACTTCTCCCTCGTCGGAGTGGAATGAAAAACAAATGTCACGCAGGGGTGACGGAGTGCGTCTGCGTCTTATCAGCGTGGCCGATGTGAGTGATGGCTCTTATCTGACCCCCCTCCCCGCCTTCTCCCTGGACCCCTTCCTCCGAGGCTGTTTATTATCCTAAGGTGGCAGGATGGTGCTGGGCCCTTTGCGATCCATCTCTCTGGAGGACTCCCCCCCCTCCTTTCTTATCTGACCGCTACATGATAGTCGCAGCTCTTGTTTACAGATGCCAACCCATTTGAATGAGTAGAAGGCTGAAGGATATGACTCCTTTGCTCTTTCACTTCCTGCTGTAGAGGATCCAGGTGAGTTATAGGGAGGAGGGGGTGCACATACATCATCCTTTTAGCACGGCACTGCATCATCACGTCCTATTTTTCTCCTCCGGGGGAAATAAATGGCGAGTGTATAGGAGGGAAAAACAGCACACACATACACGCGTGAGAGATTAAGCTTTGCTTCTTGTGAGTTACATTCATTTCTGTTATCATGTCTTTTTTATTCTCTGGGTTATCTGAGCCGGCATGTGTCGTCGGTGTATACATGAGTCAGTTGATATGAGAAGAAAGAAGCCATCTACGCCTGTGGTTGGCGAGAGGGTACTCCATTGAGGTTAGTGAATGGAGAAGGGTCGCTCCGATATTTGCTGGTGTTTTTTGAAAGGAAACCCTCAATAAAGACGGCTGTTTTTTGCCCCCACCTTCTCCCCCTCGCTTGTTCCATTTCCTTTCACCGTCCATCCCTACCGGGATATTCCTGGTGCCTCCCTGGCAGGGCAGAATGCACCGGTTTCCATTTCAAACGCGGCGCTCGTGTCCATCACATCACCGGGGGTCTCTCCCAAAATACATACCTTCTGTTAAAGCCAAGGGAGGGAGGGCAGTGAACGGAGAGGTGTTTTGAGGCTACCACTCGTCTGTTTCTTCCCCCCTCTTGGGGATTGCTGGACTGGCGGGCTTTCACTTCACATCCCAGTCAGCTTTCAACTAAAGCAGAGATTGAACGTACAGCCCCCCCTTCTCACTCTTTTACCGACATCGGCAACTAGCATTAAAAGCAATACTTTCAATTATATAGGACAAGCAGTGAGATCAACGCCACTGTAGACTTCTTGTGGACTCAAAAAAAAAAAACAATCATTAAAACCAAAACAAAGGTCTGGTGTTTAAAGAAAATGATGCTACAAATAATAAAATGGACTAACCTTCACATCTTGCAGAAGAATCTTCCAGATAAAATGTATCCTTTTCATATTCTGGGACCATTGTTCCGATTTCAAAAAAAGATGTGACATTATTTATATTTCCCACCATAAAACATCTCGTAACGGAACCGGTGATGTTTTAAGTATCACTAACTTGTCACGCAAGTGAAAGAAATAACTTCACCAGCCCTCAATAACTCATGTGCAACTTTACTTTTTACAGCCAGCCGGGGACCGATCGAATCCTATTGGTCCTTTCCTGCTTGTTTTTCCAACCCTTTCTCAACTATGATTTATATCTTGAATTGTGAGTAATGTTTTTCCATCTTTTTTGTATGACCATAAACACAAGTACAGAAACAGAGGTTCTCAAGGTGGAAGTTGCAGCTGTATATTTGTAACCGTAACTGTGTTGGAGCAGCTATGAATCAGTGGTTTCGGGTGCGACACAAAACCGACTGGTGCTGGGATTTACTTTCTATTTTCACAGCTGTCCATGACTCGTATATTAAATGTAAAGAAAATGTACGTCAAAGGTTTGCAAGAATCCAACGCACAAATGAAAGCGATTGAAATTGCAGTCACATGACTCAAGGTTCATTCTTCTCAGTCCAAGATTAAGATCGCCAAAGTTTGATCCTCACCAGAATGTGCTCTGCGATATCTCTCATTCCACCTCACCAAGCTGACACATCCAACAAATCCAACTTTATTGCTGTGTCATTGTTCAAAGTGGATCTAATGAGCAAACAATTGCCTGTGGTTCTTTCCAATACTTTGCCAGTTAATTTCTATTGTTAAAGTACCGTCTCTAAACGGACGTGATCCACCTCCAGGCTCAACACCGCTAATTATTCACAGGGCATGATGGCTTGCTGTCAAAATAATGCCGTTTTAATAACACGACACATATCGTAAAGTGCATTACCCGGCGTTTCCAAATGTCATGGGCTTGCCTGTAATACACAATGACAGGCAAACGGCTGCGTGAGCCGCCTCCATGTAACGTAACAAATGCATGGTCCACATAGAGGCTAGAAATAACTGTGATAATCACACCACAATGGCTTCATTTGTCAGCATGTGCGGTGCGACGACATTAGCGCGATTAGCCCGTGTCTTTATCTCCGCTTGACAATGATGTCACAGGTGTCTCTATACTGTCCCGTGACCTTTCTTTGCTTGGGTGTGGGAGTTAATGATAGTTTGCTTGCCAGATGGTATTTCTTCTGATTACTAATATTTAGGGGTGTAAATCGCGGGTTTTTTCACGATACGATATAATATCGATATAAAGAACTACGATACGATATTTGCCGATATCTTAAAGCCTGCTGCGATTCATTCACGATATATCGCGATATAGTGCTCTACGATCGATTTTTTTTTTTTTAATAAAAAATATAGAACAATATCCTGATTTATAACAATCCATACGCAAAATCAACAAGGTACTGCAAACTCTTTATTTAGGAAATTACAAGAGTATTGTAGTATACAAAGTGCTTATTTTAACACTGAACTTTGATGTCGTGTTTTTTCTTTAAATGTGCGGCGAGATTTGTGCTCCCTGAATATTTGATCACCGCATGGCAGGATTTACAAACTGCACGTGTCTTGTCCGTTGAGCCATCTTTTCTTTGGAATCCATAGTGCTTCCAAACGAATGACTTGAAGCCTAAAGGGGAGCAAATTTCCTCGTCTCTTTGGACACTAGCCATAGCACCAGCCCAGGAGCCGCGTACTAGTTGTCGCCTCCCCTTTCACGCGCGTGCTCTGCTCACAACACAACACGCGCAGTGCGCTCCCGAAAAGAGGAAGCAAGCAACAATGAACTGGATTTCAAAATAAAGTCGCGTCTAATGTCCGAGGTCAAACACGGCGATATAAATCGATGTTTACCTTTAGCATCGATGCCAATAAATCGTAGAGCATTATATCGATTAATCGATGTGTATCGATGCATCGTTACACCCCTACTAATATTGTATCTAAGTTGTATGATGAACAAAAGATTGTCAGCCTGTGTAACAACTTCCTGGCATTTTCAAAATTATATACATTTTTTTATTATGGCAATCAAAATTTGTGAGCGCAAACAATATGGACAGGTGAAAAAATATATATAATGATGTAATTATTTTGAGGAAAATAATAGTTTTTAAGAATATTAAAGCCAGGGGAATGAATGAATAAATATATGTATATATATATATATATATATATATATATATATATATATATATATATATATATATATATATATATATATATATATATATATATATATGCAAAGACAATATAGGTTGATATATATATACATACATATATTTGTTCATTCATTCCCCTGGCTTTAATATTCTTAAAAACTATTATTATTTTCCTCAAAAAAATTACATCATTCTGGGACATCATTCAAATAACAACAAAGACCAAAGTCAAAGCAAGAATATTAATATTCTAATGAGACAAACGACAAACAGATGAAGCAGGAGGGGGGGGGACTGATTGGGAAGAACAGGAAGTCGCCAGCAAAGAGAAGCAGTCTTGTCCAGGGTAGACTCAGGAAATAAACACACAAACAAAAGAAAATAGTGGATCCCAATACAAAATAAAATTACTACAAAGTCAGACTATGAATAAAAATACAGGCTCTGGATTACACACCGTCTGCATAACCGATTGAATTTGTCAAACATCAACAGGAGCACCATTGCCTGCAAAACGGTGAGTTTCTTTATTTCATCTGGAAATAAAATAATCCAAATGAAATTGTGATGTTGGCCAGCCACATGGTTAGATTACTCAGAAATCATTAGGCACACCTTAGTCTTTCTCCAAGGTATGCAGTTCGTCTAAACTGCAAAAGGGTGAGTTTCTTTATTTCATCTGGAAATAAAATAATACAAATGAAATTGTGATGTTGGCCACATGGTTAGATTCCTCAGAAATCATTAGGCACACCTTAGTCTTTCTCCAAGGTATGCAGTTTGTCTGAACTGCAAAATATAGCTCTGTTGTTGTTGTTGCTGTTGCTAGCTTGTCAAACAAAATGATAAAATGAGGCCATTAGTGAGGTGTTTTTTTGCGTGTGACTTAACATTAATGGTCATGGTTGAACCAACAACTTGCCAGAAATTGTGGACGATATCTCAGTATTTTTTTCAAAACACACCAACAGTTGTTGGTTTGCAAAATACAATGTGAGCATTTATTCAACGCTCGTTTAAAAAAAAAAGTCAACAGTCAACACCTCAAAACCTGATGGTCTTCCAATAGGCCGCAAGTTGGATATGGAGTTGTTCAAAAGTGATTTTCATAGCGTTCATCAGTCGCATTATTCGCCTGCACCCGAGTGCAATGTTAACACACCGAGTAACTGTGTAGACAGCTGATGGGAAGATAGATGAGCTATGGGAATGCGATCTCTTTGTTGGGGGGGTTGCGGCACTCTGTTGTAGCTTAGTAAAAGAGTGAGATGGATAGGTTGACAAATGAACAGAGAGCAAGGGAGAGAGGGAGACTGAAGCGGGGGCGGAGGCCGCTCAGTGGGGATCTGAGAGGAAGGAGGTAGCGGTGGAGCTGACCACCGTTGGGACCAGAGAAAGGTCACGGTGAAATGGAAACTGATTCTCCAGTCCGACTCCCTGGGTAATATCCAGTGACTGTGCCGTTCCCTCAGCACTATGACGGCATCGAGGTGCCGCCGCAACCCAAAATGTGTTCAGGCCCGGCAGAGCAGGTCACCGAGTCTGTTGGGCTACATCCTTGATCATACCCGGAGGGGTTGTGTCGGGTTGGTGGGGGTCTGCGTTTGCTGAGCAAAGTTTCTGACAGCCTTTGAGTTTCCAATGGAGACTCAGCCGGAGGTTCTGACCCAAGTTCCTTTCCTGCGCGATTCTTTGAAACGTACAGATCCCTCGCTTCAATTACCATAACGGAAACCAACCAGGCGTCTGACAGTGTGGGTTGTAGAGTGATGTTCATTAGGGATTAACGCTTGACTATATTTCCTTAAATTAACAATTTATTTAAATAAAAATAGTATAATATATTTAAAATATAAATAAACTAAAATATTGATAATAAAATATTATTAGATATTATCTAGAAATAGTCCTACTATTCTGCATTAATCCCCTTCCATGACCTCACCTTCCACCACATAGTTTAACTCAAGTAAATACAAACAGTCAACATTCATGTTTGTTTGATAGTCACATTACGACCTGACCCTTGAATAAAAACTAAAAACAAAACACAACCACAAGCAAGTTTGTGCTAGTTTTTTTTCCACCCGCTAACATCTCACGCTCGGAATAACGCAAGACAGATTGGAGGGCCAGCTGTAGGAAATTCAATGAACTGTACCCGACGGCGAGATTACTTTTGTGAGACATTTAGAGGGCTAGCCTTTTAGCGCGATAACGCTGTGGTAAATAGCCATTATAATGTCAAGTGTTCAACCAAATTGCTTCTCATTTTCACTTTCACGGATGGTTTAAGGATCTCCTCCAGTTAAGAGCGAGGAGCGCGGATTTTGTCAGATGTTAATCAGTGATGGCGATTGTTGTGGAGAAGTAAAACATTATGAAACAAGTGTAAAGGGCAGCGCGAACAAGCGGATTCCTGCAAGAGTAGGCGACAATTCCCATAGTGACTTGTCTGCTTTTGTCTCAGACGTTTTTGGTTCCAATCTGTGTTTACTTTATCTTATAACAGCTACATGCATTTGTCGGCTATTTCCCCCCCCTCATCTCTAACCCAATCATATAAATAACAGTCATAGTTAGCCAGCCCAGACCATCACGAGACATTTGCTGCCAACTAAGCAGAAAATGTGTTTCTGGTTCCTGAGACTATTATATGGCTTTCAGGCAGCAAGAGGCCGCGAGCTTGGCTGGCTTCCTGATAGAGATTTATACAAGCATCATGTGAAAGCTGCATGTGGACATGCACGCACAAGCGTAAAAGGTATTTATTTTCCCACCGGGGGAAAATATAGGATGAAGTTGTTCTTTGGACCACTCAAGGCGTTTCTTTTTTATTTTAGAACTTTTATTTGCCATGGCTTCATTGCGTTGGTTTTCAATTGTGGTTTTATTGTGACATATAAAAAACAACAAACAACACGATGACCATCACATTTAAAAACAGTGCTTCGTTGTCTATTCTGCTTTGAGCCAACGTGGCCATTAAATGTGTTTTTGTTCCTGGGAGGGAAGGGAATGGGCAATGATGAGCAGGAAAAAGCCTGACTAGATCAAAAAAGATTTTTGTGTCTTTTTAGAAAGAGAGTTCAGTCGCCAAAAAATGGGTAAAAGTGACCCGAAGACCCTCCTTGCTTAAAAATAGTATTAGTCTATTCTATTCTAGTTGTTGACTTCTAGGGTAGTCAAATGACGGCCATGTAGTGACGACACAGCAAAAGTGTATTTCACCGTCCACAACCCCGTCATCCCGATTATCAACTCCCCCGCACCATTATGATCTCTTGCCCTTGTTTTCGGCCTATCCCCACTTTGCGGCCATCATTCACGACCGCCTGGCTTTTTGACACGCGTGCAAATTGGCAAATTACAGGATGGCGAGCTGTCACTAGTCAGATTCATGTGGTCACAAGGGGGGGGGGTTAGGTTGGCGTGCCAGATTTGCAAAGGGGGTGGGGCATTAAGCTCAGTTGGTTCTGGCCTAACATTGTTAACGCTGACCGCTTGATTGACATTCGCCGCTGTCGAGATTTCAAAAGGTCCGCTTGTTTAGGAGACTTCCCCAAGTGCCACGCCAGCCTTTGTGTCCATGTCCCCCCCCTTAATGTTATTTCCCGCTAGTTCATTTGCATCTGCCGCCGAGTTTCCTCTCACGCAAACCCTCCAGCAAGGCCCTCTTTGTCTCAGCGTGAACGCAGAAGGCCTCCCGCTCTGCCTCTTCTGCCTCGGGATGGGGCTGGCGTTTTCCAGGGTGGGCTTGCTGGGAGGAACAGCATGATGGTGTTATTGTAAATGGGCACGGGCCCGTCTGAAGCGGCCTGCGTCTGCTTCATCCAGATGATCCCCCAGGAAAGGATGTCTCTCTTCAAGGAAACAGGAAGCCGCTGCAGAGGATGGGATTTCTGGGTAAATAAAAGAACCGCTGTTTGTAGTCCCGGGAGAAGCTTCAGGGACCGACCGTCTCTTGGCTCGCTCCAGATTTGTTGTGCGGTGAAAGTGGACTTGGTGCTGACTCAGCAGTCCTGGAAGAACAATAAAAGTGTGGATATATTAATTAGCCCAATATTTCAGATTGAATCGATCTCAAACTGCAAACATTCCAATTGCGGGACTAATAAAGACCATTAAGTGATTGATCACATTGCAGACCATTCATTTTTTATTCAGGACTGTTTTGGCCAAGTAGGTGACGATCATCTGGCTTTAATAATCGATTAAATGGTTTAAGAAAGATGGCAATCGTGTTGAATTGATTATCAATCAAATGTTGACATTGAGGCAACATGGAGTTTGCTACAACCAACGGGACAACTTTTTGATCGGGCCAACAGCTGATTCATTGAAATTGTGTCAGATTTATCTTTGACATCGAAACTGATTTTCCGATTCAAATCGGTTCTCGTTACACCCTTAAAAGAAAGATACTTTTTAATAATCACTTGGGGCAATCCAGGAAATTATTTTTCTCCTACATGCTTTGTCATCAAAGCCGCGATCGATGCACGATGAGATCATTGCACTTAGTAAGCCAAAGGTGGACTTTAACGCATTAACTATCACGCTTGTTTCCTTTCAATTTCCTCTTTGCCTTTTTTTGAAAAAAACATTTCAGTCATCTGAACTGAAACAGACTTTTTCCCCCTGCAGACCCCCCCCCCCCTCCTCCTTTTAAGCGGTTAGACAGTGTTCTTGGCCTGATTAAATAAATGGCACCCCTTGACGTGCGCTCGTGTTCAGCTGACGGCTACCATTTGCGATGCCAGTGCCGTCGTCCATTTCAGAGGTTAGCGCATCTCGAGGCCAATTTTAATTAACATGAAGACAACACCTCTCTCCCTGCTCATCTTTCACCTGGGAGCTTCCAGCGTGGAACTTTGACACCATCCCCGCATGCTTCTGATTAAAGCAGAGCCTCATCTACCAGTCAACAAAACACCACTCGTGGCTTGGTGCCCGGCCGGGCATTGGTGCATTTAAGGACTAGCCCAACCCCAGACCACATGAACAGATTTAGCCTGATCTCTGATACAGGAGCTTAATCTCTCTATGATGTGATCAAGGATGCCTCTCATGTCATCGGACTGAAAAGGCTTAAACAGGTAGAAGCAAGTTACCGACCCTGGGAAAGAGCATTTGTGTTCTTTGGGCCGCTGATGGATGGCAGCGTGGATGTGCCTAACATTCTGGCGCTGACCTCATACACGTCCCAATCCCCCTCACCCGTCACTTTCTCTAAATATAGACCCAAGCCATTGTTCAAATAGCTCGGGTTGCCCCCCTTTTTGATGTTCTGGGTGGAACAAAGCTGCCGGTGGCCCTCATGCACTTAAAGGGAGAACACTCCAGTTTGGAATCCCGAACATGACGCTTGTGTCAACCAGTCCATTAACACCTCGGCAGTCTTGACGTGAAACGGATCTGTTACATACAAGTTAAATCACATTGTGGCAGAACCAAAATAGCATTCACACAGCTTAAAAAAAAACTAACAAGATATTATCACTCTCCAATTCAAACTTAAGGATGGCTTAGTTTTACATGTTGTAATTTCTTGTCTTGGAATATTTAGCAGTAAAATTTCTGTTGCGTTATTTAGATTTTTCCTATACTTTTAACATAAAAGATGAGCTGAGTATGCTGATTAATTAAAAAAGTTTGTTTCAAATAAAGAGGCAGCCAGCTCCCCTCTTTAAAACACCTTTTAATTTTTTATAGCGTACAACTGACCTCAAATTGGAAATTAGTGTTGGCTCATTAATGCAACTCCCGGCTGTTGTTAATTTTATATTTGTCCAATAAATGGCAAGCGGGGTTACTGCATATGCCCGATGCCTCCCGCGTGAATCCCCCCACATTGCCCGCAATTCATTCATGTGGTCAATGTTTAATGCAATAGTGTCATATTATGGGTTCACAGTTTTTGCATAGAACACCAGAATGAATTTTACATGCATCCTTGGGTTAGAAATTGGACCGACCTAGGAAGTTGGGTGAATTTGACCCAGTGTTGGGTTGTTTTGCAAAAATACATTTTTTGGGGGGCTTTTATTTTCATTCCAATTTTTAACCCAAAATGGGTTATTTTTTACCCAGCAGTTTTAAGAGTGTACACTTTTTATTTTATTTTTTTTACCAGTGGTATATATGGAGTTTTTTTCTTTTTTTTTGCCATGATCATTTTTTGTTTTATTGTTGCATTTGCACTTTTGTTTGGCTTCTTGTGCATGTGACATATTTAGTTTCTTTGTGCTCAAAATAAAAGTCCCTCCACCTTGATTAATTGTCGGAGTCTTCAGTTAGTGTGTTTGCGACCATGTGAATCTAAAGACGTTTCCAAACTTCTGACCGGTACTATATGTAAATAAACACCACCCAGCCACCGTTTGTAGAATTCATGTTTGTTTTTCTAGTGCTGGTCCAAATAATGTCAGCGATGCGCCTTTCTCGTCTCCTTGCGCAAAAGTCAACAAAACGACACGAGGCAGAATAGGAAGTGCATGACAATGATGACTGCCTCGGGCACACCGAACTGTGGAACCACTTAAAAAGAAAACAAGAAAAAAAACTCAAATGATGTGTTTTCAAACTCCGGCCGCCTATTTTTCAGTGGAAACAATATCTGTGATGTAAAGGAAATGGGACATGAATGGTCCTGTTTACAGTGGTTGGATGTTCACACATAAGCAGCAAGTTCCAACATAAACATCCACTTAGTGCATGTAAATCTTTGGGGCTATTAATAAGCTCTTTTATCTGCTCTTTTTGGGAGAGCTGCCCTGAAGGTTTCTGGGTAATCTGGTCCTCACTGATTTTTTTTTCTCTCTTTGGCTAAAGGCAAAAGAAGCACTTTCTTAATGTGTCTACCTCAGAGACTCCTTATTTACAGATTTACAGAAGTCTGTCTTGTGTGTGATGGCGGTGATTTATGAGCGTCCAATCCTTAATCACAAAACTGTCAGTTTTGCTGAAGTTGATCATGTAACATTTGAAATCAATGTTGCGTTGCTAATGTTGGCTCAAATGATTTTCTGCATTTCATTTTGGCTCAGCTCTGTTTGATGTGGGATCATTTCAAGCCGGCAAATAACTGCGTTCATTGTGTGATTTTTAGGACTGTTTGTACAATTGAACCGCTCAGACAACCACAATGACAAGGCGATCCATTCTGAGATGTTGGTTGACCTCCAACTTGGAACACTTCTGGCAGAGGAAATGTTTAATCTGAATTCATGTTTAAACTTCTTTGAGCAATTTTAAGGAACGTACTGCTCACTGTTATTATTCACATGAACAAACAAAACAGAACTTTGAAGGCTAATTTGTGAATATGACTTGCATCA
Organism: Syngnathus typhle; assembly: GCF_033458585.1. Classification (NCBI taxonomy): domain Eukaryota; kingdom Metazoa; phylum Chordata; class Actinopteri; order Syngnathiformes; family Syngnathidae; genus Syngnathus; species Syngnathus typhle. Next base: position 19,449,448 of record NC_083741.1, read on the forward strand.
AAGACCTTGTTAAGACTAATTTTGAAGTGTTTTTAAAAAGCCAAAGAAAACTTTAAGCACGGTGCACGATATCTTAACATTTCTCCAGTAATGTTGGACTGGATTCTTTTTTTTTTTAACTTGCTTGACGGTCACTAAACCAATTTCACATGTTGACATTCTCGCATGACTCAAAGAAAGAAAACAAAGTAGGATGGCCTGGCAATGTTTTATTTAGTTGGGTTGCACATATGTGGTTTTGCTCCGAGTCTCAGTCTCTGTTGATTTTACAAGTGCACTTTGTTTGGCTTTTCTTTATACAAGGCAGTTAGTGTTTTTATTTTTTGGGGTATTGTTTTTTTTCTTCTCCTCTTCTTGAATTTATTTGTGCTGGAGACAGGCTTTCTTTAGTTGTTGCTGCCATCACAAATGTTTGTTCCCTTGCTCATTAGCCTCCATGGTCGAAGGCTGAAGTTGATGGATGATTCCGCTTTGGAATGCAGGCAGTGAATAAGACAAAATGTTTTTGCCTTCAGTTTAATGACTTTTTTTTTACATTATGACGGCTTAAGTAAATCTTTGGAGCTAAACTGTATTGCTGCTTTTCATAACCACTGCCATCGATCTGGTGGTTGGTACTTAAAAACAATTCCGCAGGTGTTTTGAAAGAGGCAAACATCTAAAACGGGCTTGATAGGTGCTCACGAAAAACCGGACTTGGGCTCCCCAGCTGTCGATGGATGGTAAAGTTTTATTGGGGGTTTCACATAACTCCATTTGCTACATACTGTATTTGGTCCCAATCACACCTTTTGTCCAAATCAAAAGTTCTTAGCACCTGGAGTAAGTTTGTTCCTCCCTCTCCAGTCTCTTCGAGTGTGTTGTGTTCAGCAAGACAAGTGACAGCGCTCCCTTCCACATTTCCTCGGCAGACTGATGCGTTCTGACAGAGCGTATGAATTCATCTCCCACTTTTGCTCTCTCTCTCTCATGCAGACCGCCTTTCAACTCTTGTTTTTCTCAATTCCCGTCGACACAAAAGTTGTTTGAGCTTCCTCCCTTTCCTGCGTGTCCATGACAGGCCTTCTTTTCCTGGGCTTGGGTGCGTCTACATCACTGTGTGTATGTGTTTCCTCGCACATACAGTGTGCATGTCTATGTACGTGCCATTACTTCAGCGGAGTAGAAGCTGCTTTCATGTGCGTGCCAAGTGCGGAGAATGGTTCCACCAGTGAAGGCCGCATTGGGTTTCCCCACACTTTTCCCAAAGAGCCAAATACCTTTTTTCCCCTCCTTCCTTTCTTTTTTATTTGATGTTGGATCTTTTGTTATTTGTCCATGAAACTACAACTGAGAACATGTTGTACTTGAGGGACACAATGAGTGATCTCTTCCATATCGGCGTGTGGACACGAACATAAATGGAGCAGTTTAGCATCATATATTATTACCGACTGGCAGCCAGATTTCCCGCCGCGGCCATCTTTGTGAAATAGCAAACGGTGTTCCTGGAAGCTTTTCCCGTAAGCTCCGTGAGGGATAAGCTGCTTGGCCCAAACCCGCTGCCGCTGTCGATATCCCTGAGGCTGCGATGCTCATGTCACTGTGTCGTGCCTGAAGTAAAGTGACAGCCATCTTGAGGCGCATGTTGCAGACTACTGTCTTGTGGTTTGTGTTGGTCTCCAAAGCAGATGGTGGCACAGTTTCCCGCAATTTCCCAATCATCCGCTAAAGCGCTTTAGTTGTGTTTCCTCCCCGGGTCATCGATATCAGATTCTGAATTAGTACATTACTGTCTTTCTCTTGTGGCCAAGGTTTTTTTTTTCCCACCACTGTCTGAGTTTGGAAAACAACCCCCCCACCACTAAACTCTCTTGCCAACACACACACACACACGCACACGCGCACATGCAGACACCCACTTCAGTAGTTTGTCCACCATTAAACATCAATATGGCAACCATTTTGTGCTTTAAGTTATGACAAACCTCAACATCTGACATTCTGGAATTTGACTTGATTCACATTACAGAGTTTGCAATTTATGAAGGACATAACTCATATTTATAAGTTGGGGTGACTAAGCTATTTTATGGTGTTGTATTTACAGGAAATATTTGTATGAAAAACTCTCCATGCCAAAGTATTAAACAATAGAACACATCAAAACAGTATGTAAGATTTTTTTTTTTTTTTTTCTCAAAAGTAATCCAATTGAGAAACAAATCCAGATAAGAGTCAAAATCTGTATGTGACATAATTAGATACTTTTTCCCTCCTTTCTTTCCACGGCATACCAGACTAATATGTCCGCCTTTTATCACTACAGTTCAAAATGGCAAACATTCATCCAGGCCTGGAAAATCAGACCCAGCATGTCCATTGCTGCTTGGGAATAGTTGCCACTCTGGTCCAAAAAAAAAAAAAGTTTTGCCATCTCATTTCAACATTGTAAGTGCGCTTCACACTTGAGATGGAAAGTACAGCCCGGCTGCCAAAGGCTCGACGATCCAGCAGGACGCTTTGATATCTCCTCACATTTCTTTGATGCTCCCAACACGAGATATGCGGAGATATTTACTAAATCAAAGACGCCTTTCTTTCGACAGCTGCAGTGAATTTAAGATGAATGGAAACAGTTGTCTCGCAATGAAAACACAGTAACGGTACCTTGAGGAGAAAGTCGTGTTTTCATGTCTGGTGAAATGCCATAGCCCTAAAAATGGCTTTTATTTAATGTGTGGGAGTGGGGTGGGGGGGATTATGTTGATGGTTTTTAAATGGAAAACACTTTGTGTTTAAGCAACATTATGGACAGCAATAGTCTGGGACAAATTCATACAAATCGAGTATTATGAACAATTGACGACAACCGATGGGTTTGCGTTTTCATTTCTCCTGTAGCAACTTTGTGTGTGTCAGGAACTGCTGTGAAGTCCCCTAATGTCTTTTAAAATCATATTTTAAACCAATTTATTAATTTACTATATTTCTTTTCATTTTCATAGGTCATGTTTTTCCATTAGCGTATGATACTTGGGGCTATTTATGTATATTTGTTTGTTTTATTCAAATCACATTTTAGTATGTCATGCTCATCAGTGACTAAAATTAACTCAAATCTCACCAATTTTTAGAATGCTATTTTAGAATCAATGAAATGTTTATTTTTTTAATTATTATTATTATTTTATTTAATTAGTATTTTACTCTTTACTAGATCAGGTCATGTTTTAAGGTCACCCAAATAGAAATAAAGCTCAGGAAAAAAAAATCCCATTACTCATTTTTACCCTTTTTTTAAAAAAAATTTTATTAGTGGCTTTTCTAAGCTTTTAGTGTTGTATCTATTACTTCTACTAGATTGTATTTTTGACATCTTCATTTGTTTCTCTATCCTTTCAGTACATTCCCTAGTTTTTCGGAAGCTCATCATTTGTTGTTCATACTCATTGTCCTCCTTTTTTAGGGAGAAGCAAAAAGTAACTTGGAGTTCTACCAGTTTTGACGCAACGCTCGGCGTGTATTTTGATTGACGTGAATGACATTGAGTTTGAGCCGCCTTAAGAGCGCCCATATCCCTTTACACTCCGTTGGAAGCGGAGGCAGGCTGAAAATGGCCTCTCCCAGGGAAAGCCGACAACTGGCTTTCAGCTCGACCGTTTGTCTTCATCAATCAACCTGTGCTTGTTGACCGAGCAACATGATGTCAATATTCTTGTCACGCATACCCTCAACAGGGAGTGGCGAGGCCCCGTCGCTCCTCTCTAGGAGCGTTTCCTGTCCTATTGCATTGTGGGATACATCAGCGTCCGTTTTTAAATGTTCTATCTCTCCTGCATGCCCCGCCCCCTTTTGTGTTGTTTGCTTTGTCGCAGCTCCTCTTGCGTTTTTTTTTTTCCCTTTCTTGTGACGGTTCCCAGTCGACGACGCCGAACTGGATGCAGCGAGGCCGTTTGATCAGCCCCCCAGACAAGTGACGCGGCACGCTCAGATCAACGCATTAGTATCTCATTTGAAAGAATGGTGTCACCGTGTTGACAAGCCGGCGATAAGTCGGCGGCTTCTGACGGGGTGGAGAGAAGGAAAAAGAAAAACACGTTTAAAGCAGATAAATGCCTTAGGACTCCATCTGTCTGTCTCATTGTCCCTATTGTAGTTTTATTTGGGATGATGCTGAAAAGCTCCCGTTTAGAACGGCCTTCCGGGATGTTAGTTTATTAGAAGTGCAACGAGTTAATGTTATCTACCGTTCGCTTTTGTATTTACTGTCTACACTGGGAGCCTTTTATCATTGCTTTTTGTTGCAACACAGGAAGCGCGCAGGGATGAACATCTGCCCTCCTCTCGTTTTAAATGAACACCTGGGTCAAACTGCCTTTTGCACGTTGATGGATTTCTTCTTCTGCTACTGCTGTTTATTTGTCATTTTTACATTGTAACGTAAGACGGGGGGAACTAAAGGAATTTAAATTGGAACTTTAATATGAAATCATTGGCATTTAGAGCAAGTGTTTGTTAGCACAACAAGGTTTCTTGGGTCAAACTTAAAACCATTAGCTAAATTGCCCAATCTAAAATGTTATTCACGTTTGACGACTTGAAATTTAGAACCTTTATAGTGAAGAAATCGGCATGTGTGTAATTTGCTCCAGTGGTTTCTTTCCTCATCAGGATATTCCAAATGATTTCAAATTTGTCAATTTCTCCGATTGAATTCTAGCTTCATTGTCTTTTTTTCCATTTTGAGGCACAGCACTAGTTCTCACATTGGTTACATCTCACTTCCTGTTTAAAACAACCATTTGGGATAATACTTCATTGGATCAAATGCAACAATTTAATGATATTGCTTGCTCATTTCTGTATTTACAGTCTATACTGGGAGTTTTTTTTTCTATCATTTCTTTTGATTAGGGCGCAGGAAGTGTGTGTTGATGATATTATCTCCACCCCACCCTCTCCGGCTTTAAAGGAGGGCTTAGCGGCAGCTTAGCGCCCAGGTCAAGCCGCCCTTTGCCCTTCCTGGGACAGCCTTTTGATGTGGTGCCAGTGCTCTGCCTTTCTTTTTTTTTTTTTAACGGGACGTCCGAGGGTCACGGGAAGGCCCCTGCGTGACACCTCCCCCTCCCAGATGTTTCTGGCGATGCCCCCTTCTGCCCGCCCCAGTGCCCATTATTATTTTATAGTTTGGTTCTGCATTCCTTTCAGTACGAGGCGGACTCTTTGGGCTTTATTGCTTACACATGTCCTTGGCTCTCTCCCTTGGCGGGGAGAGGAGATGGCCAATGGAAGCCCTGCCATCCAAACTCTCCCCACCTTGAACTAATCGTTACTGGGTGGGGGAGGTGTCGAGCGGCTCTGCAGCCTCCCTCCCTCCCTCCTGCGCAAGTCAATTTGTAGAGACATAAACAGATACTAAAGCCAACGCAACAAACGTTGTGATTTATCAGCCCCCTTCACATCAAATTATCACAGCCCTCCCGCCGTCAGAACCCATAATGACGACACCCCCTCCTTTCCCGCGAGCCCCTTTCAGAGGTGAACTGTGGTCACACTTCATTTGGGAATCCACAAACATGTGTCCCTCTGTCTGCTTTCTCTCTGAGCGTGACGCTCTTAAACAACCGGTGATCACGCAGGACGAAGCGTTAAGAGATTAAAGAGGACACGTGTTGATAAAAGGGAGAATGTGCGGCTGTGCTTCTCATCGATGCAATGTTGTACGTTACTGTAAACGTGCAGACATATGAAAGAGATTAAAAAAATTGGTTGTTATTCAAACTCCAATCAAAAGTCGGTGTGTCCAAATGTTTTTTTTTTCTTACTTGAAACAGCACAAATAAAGTAATAGCAGGTCTCCTGCAGCAGTTTCTTTTTAATATTATTTTTTTAAACATGCTTACAGTCAAGTAGGGTCAAACAGAACGTTCATAATTATTACACGGTGGGTGGAATATTTAAAAAAAAAAAATCATCTATGGACAGCTCTCTGATTTTCATTTTGGTTGAACTATATTTAATACAAATGTACGTATATTGAATATATTAGGCGGAGATAAGTCACACATCTTTTTATCCACCAGCCCAGAATCAAGTCATGTGACTTGAATCGGCCAACTCTGCTAAAAATGGTGCACCGCACAATTACTACTTTGTCTGTTTAATTTGGGAGGACAAGCAGTTTGTGTTACATGCTAGTTTGTTGGCATTGCCAACTACTCAAATTGGTTTTATCTATATCGTGCCAATTCATGACCAAAGTTTTTTATACATTGAGCATGTCAAGAAACAACAGCCACTCGTGCAACTTTCAAAAACTTCATTGTTTTTATTTGATTACTGTCATGTAAACACAAGCTAAGTACTGCCATGTTAGTTCTTCAAAATGTCTCCATTTCAACACCTGCAGCAGGCTGCAGAAGTCATTGGCTATAAAAACACCCGCGTCGTCTTCAATTGCGTCCAAGTTACGTTTGGAAGATTTTTTCTGGAAACGAACAGATGATTTTTTTTTTCCTGCGGCAAAGTCAGGTTTCAGCGCGACGTGGTGCCTTTGATCCGCGGCGGCTAGAGGCCAGCACATGGATAATATATCGTTCAAAGATAAAAGTAAAAATGTGCAAAAGCCAATGATGTCATGCAGTTGTGGCCGCACGCCCGGGAGTAGAAAGCGAAACTTTCACAACCCCCTCTTTTCCCCCCCAAAAAAACCTTCACCAGAGAGAAAAGAAGGAGGCTGCACTCTCGAGCCATTCGAGAAATCAATTACACATTGTCCGAGCTGTGATTCGCGCTGTAGGAACTTAATGGCGGCGGCCCTCTGCGTAGGATCATCCTGATGAGTTTGGACACTGTTGTTGCTCCCTGATGTCTGCTCGCCTCTCTCCTCGTCCCCGTAGCCTTTAAAACCTTTTTTTGGGTGTAATTTGCTACATTTGTGCACAGTTTACAATCCTGCAGAGAGTCATTCATCATCATTTGCTGGCATATCTGTCCCGGGCGCTTTGCCTTTGATCACCTTGTATTTTATATTTTACATCTGTTCTGTGTTTAACTTTTTTAAAGAAGGAAAGAAGAGTTATACCTAGTGGCACTGAAAGCAAACGTAAATCTGCTGTTTGAAAGCTTGCGATAAGAACATATATGTCCACTTCCTGCCTTATGGGATATGATTCACATCACAAGTCTTTTCATTTCGAGGATGTGCTCTTCTTTCAAGAGCTTATCTTCTCCTAAATCAACACTCCCCCACGAGGAAGTATTTTTCAACTATTTCCAGGTCTATCATATCCAGTCACGCTGAGTGCATGTACGGTGGAGCCCCGGGAGCAAAAGGCCCTGACCCGCCTTCCCCTTTTCTCCATCCCTCTCCCTTTCCACCAACACACTAATCATCCCTAATCACAAGTGAAATGCATTTTTCTAAGGAAGTAGCTGGAAAATTTCACAATCTGCATTGGTCCCGACCGGGCTGATTAGGGAAACATTATCCTGCTTTCACAGTCACTTCCAATCTGCCTTTAATCTGTCACTTCAATCGCCTAATTATTTAGTCAATGACCCGAGGACGCAATCTTACAAAAGAATGAAATGCATGCCATATCATTTTCTCTTTCATTTGCGCCTGATATTACCGCTTACATGTGCCCCGGAATACAGTATGCAAGTCGTGTGTGTGTGCGTGTGTGTGTGGTTGTGGTTGTACACACGTGTAAGTAGATTTGAGTCTGCTTTTGTATTGGGTCTCATAATGTCATAGTGTGTGTGTGTGTGCGTTTGTGTGCGTGCGTGCGTTCATACACGTGTGTGTGTCAACAGTAGCTGCTGAGCTGTGAATGCAGGTTGGGAATAAAGCAGTTTAGTCTGAGAAGCCTTCAGGGGGTGAACGAGGCTCAACGGAGGGAGTGGCGTTATTGGAAAGGTCATGATTACAGTAGGAGGTCAGAATAACTTGCTGACACTCTTTATACACAAGCGGCTGTCGGCGTGCCCGGGGGCTGTGGAGAACTATATTGAGTATTGACTTTATGTCACAGCAATAAAGAGGAAGCCTGGCGAGCTTCCAAAGAGAGCGAGCTTAGGACAAAAAAGGTAGAATGAGCTTCGCTGTCAGTGTTAACATGCTAATTTGACTCTGGGGGGGAAACGATGACGTCAAACTGTGAGCCAGCTATTTGTCTTTATCACGCTGTAAATACTGCAATGTATGTTTACGTCCAGTTAGCACCCGTCTATACTGTGTTGAGTGATAGCAGGGCCCCGGGTTTGTTAGAATTAGATTTGCTGATTCTGGAGCAATGTATTAAAATATTGGCAGACTTGTACTGAGACTCTTTATAGACAACAACATCAGACATATGTGGTAGAATTGGTTTAACTAGGCCAGTGTGCCCTATTTCTAATCATCATCCCAGTCAGACCGATAAGAACCCAGACCGGGTCCAAAGCAGCTCTTTCATGTCTGCCCTAGGCCCTTCCTCTAATTGTGGACGCCTTGTTCCTCTTATCAAGCACACATTCTGGAGGGCCCATCACGCTTATTTGTTCCTGACACCCAATCTGCCAATAAAGCCTTGTTTAAAAGCGTGTAAGAAAACATTCCAAAGTCTGTCTGGCAGGCGGCGTGTCTACAACCTGACTTTTTTTTTTTTTTAACCTCCACCCCTAAAGTCGATGCTTAGCGCCCTGAGTGGCAAAACACACCCGTGGTAGAGGTCATGAACTCTGGCTATGGCAGAGCACTGACTTTTGGGAAAAGCAGCGTTGAAGTCAAAATAAACAGAATAAGGGACATCAAACACAGTCGCTCTTGTGAAATTTTATATTTGGGCTGCACTTAAATGACAAGCCCAATCATATAAATGATGTAATTTATCACCCTTTTTTTCTGATATTACTGCAATCTAGATGTAAGAGAGGGATTTTTGTCCCAAAATGTTTTATTATGTAATCAAGTCTAAATTTGTTTTTCCCACTGGAAAAAAACGAGTGAATCATTTGTTCATAAAAAGTTTGACATTAAAGACTTAAAGGCCAATTGAGTCAGCAGTCTGTATTAAAATAAACAAATAAACTCAATTTAAAACATGCCAAACATATTAGCCGGTCAGTGGCTAGCCTGGGAAACAGACATTGAGGTCTGCAGCTTCACTCCGGGCTTCTTGTCAAACAACATAAACGGATGCTCAATACCAGTCACACAAGGATCTCAGTACAAAAAGCTGTTCAATACTCTGAGTCTGATCAAGCCAACAGCAATTGACAAACCAACCAAAACAAAATTGAGGTTACCACTATTGCAGTCCATTATTGACTGCCACGTATTGAGAAAATGTAATTTAGTGTCGCCTTAGTTTGTTAAATAATGCACTCCAGCTGTTACTATTGAAGCATTTAGCTGTTGAACGGCTGAGAATATGACTTTAATATCCGATGAGTTATTGAGTCATTCCTCCATTTGTCTGCCTGGTATAAGCAATGTGATGGGGATTTAATAACAAATGCGGGGAGCAAATCAATCTCTAAAAAAAAAATACTGTGGAGGAAAAGTATTGATCGGGACATACAGCTTGAAAAAGAACGTTCAAGAACACAAATATGTATTCTCGCCTGTCTCCTGTCCTTTTATTTTCATCGCCCGGGGTGGGGAAAAAAAAAATCTCATCTTCATCGGACTCGATTGTGTCAGGGCATTATCAGCTCACGAGAGCTGGGGATTTGACAGCTCTTCGCTCCATGGTGATTAATTACATCTTGACTGTGGTGGGCCCTCGTCTTGCCCTCTCCCCTCCCCTTCCCTTTTTCCTCCCAGCATGCCACTACGTGTGTGTTGCGTGCGGTGGCTGGAGGCAACACCTGATAAGTGCTGCCCTTATTACCGGTCTCATTGGGAGAAGACCCAAGTGGCCAGAGCAACCCAAGCACACCTTGCTGAGGCCATGCGAGACGTGCTCTTTTTCGCGATACTTTATGGTGTAATAGAAAGCTACATTGTAGACGGGTCTGAGTTTCTGTGTGTGTGCCATGTTGGGTCAAATCATTCCTTCTCGCTAGTTGTAAGATAGAACAAAGTACAAATACTTCATAACTTTATTTGAGGAGATTTGTCAGGTATCTGTACTAGGGATGGGAGAGTGTTGGGCCAGCAGCGGGCCTTATTCAATAGATCGGTACTCGCAGCAGTGGCCGGTGTCAGTATCGGCTGTGTTCTTGTGGCCGTTTTACAATCAGAAAATATAAATAAAAAATTTACATTAATCACATGCAATTCTGAGGAAAAGGTAGATCTAAATTTAACATTATCTGTCATTTTTTCGGGGGGGGGGGGGGGATTTTTGTATTAAAACTACAAGTGGTGTCGGTACTTGGTATCGGTGACTACTAATCAAGAGTTGAGTCGGAAAAAAAGCATCCCTTTTCGGTACTATTTATTCGTAGTTACATTTCAAAATGTTATTTTAGTAGTTTAATTAAAACTTTTGTCTTATTTAAAAAAAATTTTTTAGTGCTAATTAATTTTCTGTCTTCATTGATCTTTAATCAGTGGACACTATCATCAGAAGGAAAGGACAATCAGACGGACAGCCTTAATCACTTGGGGACATCATATCAGTGTAATCACACAAGAGAAGTGGCAAAATGAGACCCTGATGTAGTTAAGCATTTAGCTGGGCACATATTTGTGCTCCTTATTTGCATTCAGCTATCCAGCCGCTCCTCGGGCGTCTTTTCCGTACAAGGCCCTGGTGTGCGTCTGAGTGGCACTTTCCCCGCGGCTCTCACCTCTCTGCATATGTGACGAGGAGGTACGGTGGGGGGCTTCATTATAGTTGCTGTCAGCGCTGCGGTCCTACCCCCCCGAAGGCAACATGGCGGGGATGAGAGATGGAAAGACACATGGTAAGGCCACGGTGTGCGCACGCCTGTCACACGCCTGTCCCCACTGGTGGGCACGCAGGCCATGATGATGTCTTCCAGATGGATGTGTGTGTGTGTCACTATGTGTGATTCACCCTGAGGAAGTCAGTTAAAAAGCAAGGACAGAGACTGGTGGAACATATGACTTAGCTTCCATCCACCGATGTATACATCTCTTGAAATCTAAACTGTGCTACCTTGAAGCTCAACCCACAGTTTGTCCGATATTCAGAATTCATCTAACAACACGCGCGGTCCAACTACCGTCGCGTGGATCAGGTGACGTGTCTATTTCATTCCCCAAGTGCTATCAGTCAGCCCGTTCATCACTGCCACATAAACGGCTTTTAATGCCATCCACACTTGAGGCGTACTCCCCCCCCCTCCCCGTCTTTTGGGTTTACCTTGTCATCCTTCATTTGGCAAGAGGGATTCCCAAAATGAATGACAGATGAAGAAGAGGAGAAAAGACAACAGTGAGACGGGGATTTAAGAGAGAGAAGACACTTTGGAGCTGTTTGCTCGGCGATGGACGGACAACAATGAGCGAGCGCAGGCAGCCATTGCAAAGAGATGACAAGAGATGAAGATGAATGAGGGGCCACTGGAGAAGATAAGAAGAGTGTTCCTTCAATTCCCCCACCCCCTTCCCCTGTGCTGTCCTTCATCCACTCTCCAGCTATGATGAGGTGACAAGACAAACTGGAAGTGAACATTTCCTAAATCCATTGAGTAACTTTTGTTTTTTATGGTGACACAAAGGTGGCCCCCTTTTCCACCAAGGGGGATGTTTGCCTTTTGTAATTTCACCCACAACACTTGTGATTACAAGCAAGACAACTTTTCTATTTTTTTAATTTTATTTTTTTAATTTCCCCCCTTCTTTTTTTTGCTCCAGATCCCGCCGGCTGACGATCTGCCCGGGCAGCCAGGCCTTTTAATCAATCACAGAGATAATCAAATGTCACTGGATATCTGCTCCATGTAATTACTTTTGCAATTAAAAATCAATCTCCAGTCACCTCGTCTAATTAGAGGGATGGGCAGATCTTCATCCGGATTGATTTGATAATGCATATTGACTCCCGCCCCAAAAATGCCGTAACATGGCCGCGTTTGCTCGTTCTCTTCGCGCGTGGAGTAACACCCAACAAAATGCCAGGGATTAGGAAACGCTTGTGCCTGAGGCGTGTTGTGATTCCTGAACTACCAGGAGGAGGTCTCCTGTTGAGGAAAGGTTCAACCTTGTTTGTCTGTCACGACAACACAGGAAGGATGATGAGCATAAGTTTTGTAGAATGAGATCAACCTAATCCTGTTATCTGAACAGGAAGATGTTTTCAGAAGTATTTTGTGTCCAAGTTAATGAACTGGCCGCCAGCCAATCACAGCGCACGATGGACAGCCATTCACACTCACACCTACAGACAATTTGGATTGGTCAATTCATGTTGCATGCTTTTGGAATGTGGAAAAAAAACCACACAGGTACGAGGAGAACATGCAAACTCCGTATGGATTATCTTGTACTATATTCCTGAACCAGTCCTTGATCAAATTATATAACACGGTATATTGAGGAGCATAAATGCTTCCTTTTGTTGTGTAGCGTCCTATTCAGGAGTCGCCATCCTACTACACGCCACTTATAGAAGTCATACAAACATGTTCCGTGCGTTAGTCGTCATAAAGCAGAGATCCTTTTTTTGTCACCGGGCGGCCGCGTCTATAAATCATGTGTGCTTAAGGTATCATTTAGCCTGCGCTCCTCAAGCGACTCGCTGTCATTTGAGTGGAAGGTTCACTTTACAGCCAACAACGTCTTTGCCTTTAATTTACAGCTTTTGCCTGGAGGATACTCCTTTAGCTTTATGAAGTGGTATTAGGGGGCCTATTTAGTTGTCATTGCAGAGCACCGCTCAGTGTGGTGCATCCAGAGTGAGCCAGGCTGACGAGGGAGAGCAAAGGCAGCCATTTCAAATGGGAATGGCTGCGCTTTTAACTCGGAAAGCTGTGTGGAGTGGCAGCTGAGCAGCAGCGCCTTTGAAGGGAAGGAAGAGAGGGGAGTTTAAGGGGAGGAGGGGATATAACAGACGTGGGTCAGCCCCGCATATTATTCCCCCTCAGGACGTACACGGTCTATATTGGCTCAAGCAGCACGAGGCCCCTTGGGGTCAGCAGAGCCTTTCTTGGCCCGGCACTAAGAGGGGGCCCTTTATAAACGGGCCGAGCTGCGGTGAACACTTATTAAATTTCCATCAAGTTCATAGCAAATTTGCAGGATTGACGGTGTGACGCCACCAGGGGAGACGATGCCACCGGCTGCTGAATCCCTGTGTCACTGAGGCCCTATGTGGTTTAGCCCCGCTTTTCATTTTTTTCCCCCCTTCACGCCTTCCTCCCTCATGTTCTTCTATCAGGAATTTTATTCTTTTTGTATGAATTTATGGATCCAGACAGCTTTTGCCACTCAACAATGTAGATGAGACAAATAAGAATTCATTGTGAAAACCGTGAAGTCAGCATGACCTTAAAGTGCGCACGGGCGCTGCCTGTTAGATCGAGATGAAGATGGGGTGTCCAAGATTGTCCTATTAGCCCATCACCCCGCTCACCTCTACCTTTCCCCACCACAAGCACTTCCACGACCACGCCGGCCAAACCGACCGATCCCGTTGCCTGATAATGTCTGGGCCATTGATGGGTCTGATGACATCTGCGCCATCCGTCTGCGCTAGCAGACAAATGCAAGCCCGGCAAGGTTACGTCTGTCCTCTTTACGGGGGTCTTATCAATCAATTACATTTTGGCTTTGTCAGATTAATTGTATAGAATTGTTTGCTGCAGATAGGAAGCGGGTAGTTTACGGACTCAGGTGTGGGGGGGGGGGTGATTTTGTGCTGGGTTATGTTCAGCCTGGTTCACTTTTATGTAACCTTGATCTCTCCTTTCATGGCTTTGAATGTGTTTTTGACAAATTGAAAGAGTTTGCCAGGTTGTTAACAGTTAGATGACATTTTGGATTCTTTAATGGGGGTAGCGGGGAAGATGTTCTTGGAGGCTTCAATCAAGACTATTTTGTCACCCCAAAAAAATCCTAAAACTTCAACTGAATTCGTATATAATTTGCTTCAATTAAATGTAGGGGTATGATTCTAAATGATTCTAAATACCACCCGCCACCTCCTTACCTTTTCGAAAAGCCGAATTGATTATGTAACCTTCAGCTCACCATGCCTAATAGCTGATAATGATGTGTGATGGGTGAGTAGAACGTCGGCATACCAGACTGCCAAACGTCGCCAGAGCCAGGGTCAGGCTGTGTTCATCTTCGTAATGAGATGTCACCCGGAGAAGATGAAGCGACCGAGTGGTCATTTTCAAACTAATTCCCCCTCCGGCTTTGTCCAGACAGGCCCGCCAAGTGACCACATCCCTCTAAAGATTCATTTGTCAGGAGGGGTATTTGGCCTGGTCCGCTTAATCCCACCAGGGTAATAGTGGGCCTGGGGTCCTAATTAATCCACTGCGGGGATCCTCAAACTATGCTGCATGCAACCCTGAAGGTGTATGAGAAACCTCTGGTCGATTGATCTAGTGTTACTGGGCTGGTGCCATAAACTGATAGGTATATATCACACACCTGGTTCTGATTCTGGTCCTTTAAAATTACATGTTTATTTCGAGTGTGTTGTTGGAATGGTATATGCGTGATTGAACATTGAGTCTTCCAAAATCCGGGAAGTACTGATGCCTCACCAGTGATCCGGCCTCCCATCCAGTGTTTACCTCCGCTGGCGAGGAGATGAGCCGAGGTTAAATCAGCGCTTGTCTTTTCCCTCTGAACATCTAAATCTTCAATAGAGAGAAGTGAGACGTACTCCTCCTTTCATCCGACCACCTCCTCCCCCTCGGGCGATCTTCTCTTAAATTCTCCGCTGCATTTTCAGTGGGTCAGGTTGATCCCTCTCCATCATTGAAACTCATTCGGGGGGCATTAAAGTGTAAACTAGATGAAAAAACAAAGGGCTTAGGCAAATCAGATGGCTCAAACAACAACAACAAACCCATACTCTGTAATCTTCTTAGGGAAATTAATGAGGGGGGAGCCCCCTCGGCCAAGGTGGATAATGATCCCGGACCGCGGGGATGAGAGGCTGCAGTGGATCAGGCAGAAGGTGAGAACGGGAAAGGGGGATTAGAGATGGACTCCCACCAGAATCAAACAGGACTCTGCCAAAGGGATCCCTCCCCTCCGATTGCCCAAACTTCAAAAAGTCCCGCCTAAGCTGGAAGTAGGTGTCTGTAATCCCCTCTGTGGCCACAGATCTATGCGGCCGACCCGGGCCCGAGCTTTCATGCTGCAGCTTGTTCGCCGTGCTCTTCCTTCCATGTCCTGGGAACGTAAACTTTTGCACCACGGCAGCTCGCCGTTTACAGATTGGCGGGGATGGGCTTGCCTGCTCATTACCTCTTCATTAGCGGAGCGCATCATCGACTGCTGAGAAGATCAGACCCGTGTATCGCCAGACCCCTTTGCTCGTAGGGGCCCGAGACCAGAACCCATTCAATTAGCACTTATACGAATAAAAAATGTTTTTTTTAGATTTTCCAGTATCTATTAACTAAGCATATGTGATTTTTTTTTTTTTCTACAATAATGAAAAAAATTTTTTAATGTGCTGGGAAAGACCGACTGGAATAGACTGCTCAGGATGTTTGAGAGTTTTCACTGTTCAGGGATCCACTTGAAAGTAGACAAAATGAGTTTTTCAGTCCTTTAAAATCTTAAATGTAGCTCAGATGGTAATTCTTGCGTTAGTCTTGTCAGTTCAAATTGTAGCTTGAACGCTTCTTTCATGCACTGCCCTTGAATAATTCTTGCTATATTTGTTGTATAAATTCCCAATCAGGGTGTCTATTGAATGATTTCAAAATTTTGAAAACCTTTAATTAATTAAAGTTCCACAGTGGTTAATGGACTTCATCAAACTTTTCCTTTGAAGAGAACATTTTGAGAGTAGAGCTCCTCAAAAATCCTTCCTTTATTGCTCCATTCCTGCTGCATGGTTATCCAACCAAATGACGAATGGAAAGGGATAGCGGAGGAGCCAATATTAAAAAAATATATATACATATCCCAGCGTCTTAGATTCTTAGAATTAGTGTCACAACTGTCACTAACATACTGACAGCATCTTTTGAGCTACCTTTTAAAATGTGATGCCAGATGCCACTCGTAGCTGGATTTATTTTCCGCTCGCTTTACTTTCGTACTATTCGTAGAGTGCGGTATTATTTAAACTGAGGTGTGGAATCGGAAAAAAAAAGTAGGGTTTGTGGTGCTTAATGGGGCCCGGGGCTCGCTTTCTAAGCCCACCCTCCGCCCTCCTCCGATTCTGTTCCCTCCCTTTGAATCCACCAGCCAGAGCTCGGAGCCAAGTCTCATCAACTGCTCTGCCATCCTCTGGCGCCTTAGTGACAATACACATGTATGCCAGCTGCATTTGAATGCTGGGTTTCATTCACGTCATAGCAAGGAATTCTCATATAGAATATCATTTTTAATTGTACTCTTTTTTTCAAATTTCGTGTTGTTTCGTATGTACATAGCTACATAGTACATAGCTCGTCTTGGAGATCTAAATTATGCCTGTTGATTTTTGATGGAT
The DNA here is from genome assembly GCF_033458585.1 of Syngnathus typhle. Classification (NCBI taxonomy): domain Eukaryota; kingdom Metazoa; phylum Chordata; class Actinopteri; order Syngnathiformes; family Syngnathidae; genus Syngnathus; species Syngnathus typhle. The sequence continues at coordinate 19,466,019 of NC_083741.1, forward strand.
TCACATGACTATGCAAATGGTTACATAGCTTGACACAGCCAAAAAACGTGTCAGACCTCCAAAGTCGTGATTGGCCAATCATGATGCTGTTTTGTCACCTACATTAAAATTCCGCACCTCCTTGCCCTGGCCCGCATTTCCAAGGCTGCGCACACATGCAGCTTTGCCGGTCCCACGCGGTTTTCAGCCAGGTGTCGAAGCTCGACCTCTCTGCTGGACGGCCGAGTGACTTTCATTAGAGCGCCCACTGGGGGCTTCCTGCTGACTTTGCTCATAGACTAAACACCATGGCTGCATTTGAGGAGATAGGGGTGCCCTTTACATGATCCAATAAGAGTCAGCAAGCAGCGATTTCAACAGTATCATTTGGATTTGCCTGCAAAAATAATTCTATTTTTTTAATGTAATCTACTAGCGCTAACGTTAATAGCCTAACATTAGCACTTGGGTGTAAAAGCTAGCAACAACATGCTATTATTTTAGAAGATGCACTGAAATGATGGTTGACTTTGTGGCTGGATCCAGCAATAATAATTAAATAGATGCATCCACTCACAACACACCCCATATTAAATTCCCCCAGCATGCCTGCTCTGCCTCCCGCCCTGCTGGTGTTGTCATGAATACCTGCCCTTGTTTTTTGATATTTACATCTACTCGCCAGAGGATATTTATCTGCGGGAGCATATTAGTGTTTTTTTTAGCCCATCAAAATGCTAACAGTTGCAAGGACACAGCACCAGGAGTGTGCTAATTAATGCCTCTAGCATGGTCCCTGAAACAATTAATGTGTGTCATTATATTGTAATTGCGTGATAATTCTACATCTAAAGCACAAGCGCAAACACCAAGCACCATTTTTCTCTTATTTAGCCCTAAAGGCAGCATTCTATGCTGCTCCTGGGAGCAGATTATAGCTTGTGATTGTTCACCTGTACAGGATTAATTGTAAACTGTACTTGTAATTGTCGCCAATCCTTTGTTCTTATACTATTTTGGTAAACTCATCCATAAGTAAAAGAGTACAAGGAAGATTTTCTTTAAACTAATGTTAAAGACACGTGGGTGGAAGATATTGCACCATAGAAATTATACAATTGGAAATGTCCAAAGTAAAAAATGAAGTAAGCACGAGTCTTCTGATTGCTCCACTCAGCAATTATACTGACACCTTGCACAATAATAAACAGAAAACTACTCTTAAAATATCTGGATGAAAAGAAAAAAATGGCAAAAAAATAAATAAATAGATATTGACATTTGACACAAACTTTTGGGTTGCTGGACATAAAATAAAAAAATACGAAACAACTTTAAAGAATTGGGCAAAGCAAAGTTGGATGAAATAGTCCAAAATAGCATATCAATCCATCTTTGACTCAAATTGTTGTTTGAATCGGTGGTGCCTCGAGGTTATCGGCGCCCCCTGCGTAAACACCTCATGAAGACATATGGAATTCTGCCTCAAGAGCACCTTGCTTGTCATCCACCGCAAGCATACTCACCCTCATCCATACTTTTAACTCACTTGCACTGTCCTCGGGGGTCCTTTCACTTACGCCTTCCGGTGACAAGAAATTTGCAAAAGGGCCAATCCCTCACCAAGAAGGCTGACAGGGTGCCGTCTTTTTTAGTGTCACTCTTCAGAGAGCCCTTTATTAACCCCATACTCCAAAGGCTTTTTAAGGTCTCTGGCTATTGTGGTGAGATCTTGTTGCAAAGTTTGCAAGAGACCAAAGAAACTAAAAATAATGGATTTCAGGTGACAAACAGGTTACACCTTGGACTGGTGGTCAGTCTAATCACAAGGTACAGAGACAAACAATCATTCTCACTCATATGCACTTTAACGGACAATTCCCAGATGTCGATGAATCTAAAGCCCACTATCCCACTGAGAGACGTAGATTTGTGAGTTTTCACAAAGGTATCGAAAACCATAAAACTGCTTGCTAGTGTTAGCGAACGTCCAAAAACCGCATGGATGGAATCTCCCTCTACCATCATTCTTTAGCGAGACTTTATCAAACCCATAAAACAGGCTACAAAGTTCTTTGGCTAAGGATTTAATGGAAGATTGATTTTGATGAAAACTTTAGAAGAGTTCTTCTTCACTACAAACCACTACTACTTCTTCAGAATCAATCCGAACCTTATTCCGCCCTCTTGTCTTAATCTTGGTCTCGCAAGGGTGTAGTAGAGTCATTGATAGCCACGAATAACTGCTATCAATCTTTCGCTTCATTTTTTCTTTTCTTTTTTTGCCTTTGTGGGTTTTGCTTACAAATGAGACACTCTGGAGACCAGTGGAATTTCCTCCCAATAAAGTGGGTGATGTATTGGATTTTTTACGGTCGCAACAGCTCCACAAACTGTCTTTTCATTGTCTCTCGTCCTGAGAACAATTTTCTGTGTGCGTTTGGAATAGTCCCTCACTCACTCACTCCTCTCTTTGCGCCTTTCAGGGTATCATTTGCAATTTAATGCTTACCTGGGGTGAGCCTTGACAATAGCTTTCCACCATGAAATGGCCCGGGCCCTGCCTGCATGCCTAATGAGGTTGATGTTGAGCTATTTAGGACATTGTCCCTTTACAATATCTACTTAATGCAACTCCACGGGAGTGGATTGTCGGAGCGGTTAAAGATTCTATTAAGTCTATACACCCCCCCAAAAAAAGCTATTCCATTCTGCACTGTGCACTTTGTGATGGGAAGTTGCAAGCCAGCTGACACGTCTTTGTGTTAGCCTGTTTGTTCCAAACCTGCAGTCGGACAGTCTTGTTTGTTTTGTAACATATGAAATCTGGCTTGTGCTGGGTGACTCCCATTAATCATCGGAGCAGTAAAAAAGAAAACTTCGCGTCGGGCGCACTGTTATTCTGAGCAGGCAACCTTTTCAAATGACGAGGCGAGGAAAGAGTCAAGGGGTGTCTTTTCTTTCTGGTACTTGATATGAAAACTGTGTTGTTGTGCTTTGTAGCAGCCTGTGGGAGTTTTTAAACAAGCCCATATGGTGGTAGCCACCAGCTTTTGAGAAGACGGGTGGGGTAAGAGAGGGAGGGGACATTGGCCGGGGCCAGGATTTCACACAGTCAGTATTGAGTGGGATTGAGGAGGCGAGCTCTTAAGCTGTCTTTTCAGGCACAGCAAAAGCCTCCATCTGGCCTCTCCTAAAACTCGGGGCTGAGTTTACTCAGCTCCCCGCCGGCTGATTGGGCCTCCTGAAGCAGAAGTAACAGCATCAATAGTGTAAACCCTTGCCACTTGAGAGTATTACATTTCTTTTCATGCTTGACTTAATCAAAAGTGGGGAAGTGAAATTAACACCTTTTTGATGTCCTTTTCTCCCCGCTCGCCGAGAGGGCCGATCTTAACCCGTTTGATCTCCGCAAGCGCCCCAGCTAAATGGCCAAATATGCCAAGCAGACGGTGTGTGGTTGCCAGTTTACGCAGGGTCACCCTGTCAGAGCACTCCATGTGGTGGGGCGAGCAACCTCACAGAAGGTTCGTCCAAGACCCTTCGCCAGCGTCCGGCCAAGCTGCTGCCTGTCTTGGAAGCGCGTTACGTCCCCCCCCCCCTCCCAACTTCCCGCTGACAAGACTGAGCCAGAAAATCAATCATGCTGATAATAACCCATAGTGAGCCTGGTGCTGATTGAGAGGCTTCAAGTGACATTATTTTATGGCCTTCTTAATCTCTTGTGTATAAAGCAAAACAGTTTATCTCAAATTGAGCCGCCTCAGCATTTCTGAGGGGAGATGACCTGGGATTGTTTGAAGATTCCCTTCGATGGGACTCTGGAGTTAGCTGGCCAACCACGGTTGCTCCCGAAGCCAAGCTTGTGTGATGTCTGAGAGTCTTTAGCTCCTTTTAAAGCTCCGGGATCTCAAGCCAAGGATACGACTGATAGGGGGGAGCCTTGAGTATTTCAGCAGGAGGTTTTTCCACCTCGCAGGCGAAGACATAAGCTTGGCCCTCCTTGCTCTGCCCTTCCTCTCTCTGTGGGCGCCAGCGCTGACCACCACAGGGAGACTCACCTCACAAGTTCCTGTTTATTTCCCAGTCTTCCATCTTGTGGCGCAACCTCCCCTTCTCTTTTGTTGTCCACGTTCTCACTCTCTGGCTGGACACTAAAAAAAAAGCAGATAATTAAATGCCTTGTACCCTGCGGAAAACAAATCCCTCCCCCCTCTTTGAGCTGAATATAAATGACTGTCAAAAATGTTGTGAAAAGAAGGGGGCCGCCCACGCAACCCCCACCCAGGCAGCCAAAAATCCCGCTGAGGAACTTGTCTAGGGATCGCCATGTTCCGACAGCTCCAACGCGACAAGATACATAGTTTCCTTTCAGCGACAAGCTTCTTATTGGTTACTATAGTTTCACTAATGCGCAATTGAAGGCGATGCCTAATCTGGACAGAATGGGTTAAAAGGTGCCGATGTCCATAGCTGCAAAACCACATGTTGAGAGTCAAGGGACCACTGGCCCACAAAGCCGGCGTACCCCCCCTCCCAAGCTTTGATGTGGCCTCTATCATGGGGCGGGAGATTGAAGAGGGATGGGAGAAGAATACCCAGAGGCCCCTCGCAGCACACAAACACAACAGACAATGGTGTAAGGGGGCCCCTTCGTGAAAAAGATGGGTGCGGGGACATCTTGCAGAGAACTTGGACCGCCACTTCTTCTATTAGCACATCATCATAATCATCATCTTGCACCTTAAGTGTAGCAGAGAGGCTCTCATGTTGGTCTATGGAGGCCTCGAGTGTGTGTGTTGGTAGTGGTATAGGGGTGATGATGGGCACCGTTGGTTTCGAAACACCGCCACTCAAAGAACCCCGAGGAGTAATTGAAAAGCTAATATTGTTCAGCATATCCCAGGGATTACATGGCATTGTTGTAACAAGTAAGCAATAGTGCAGTGTTTATTTTTGGTCAGGCTTTGTTGCAGCCACTAATCGGTGCCGTGTGTGTCTTAGTGACAAAATATGGCGGGCTCATTCGCAATGGGATGTAACAGTAATGGTTTTGTGCGACGGTATCCTGAGGAAATTATGTGAAAATGAAACCCAATGATGAGCTCGATAGGTGTCATTTTACAAGCGTGATGAAAACTTAGTGACTGTTGGTGGGAAAAAAAACACATTTGTGAAGAAACAGTTGCTATAGTGTTAATATTGGCTGTTATAGTGTTGAACTACTTATCTATCTTACAAAAATGAGCAAAGATGTTTTCATTTTCTTATTAAATGTTCATAAAGCACAGATTGTACTTCTTAAATCAGCAAAATTGAGTTCAGTTGGAGTCTGTATTTTTCTGTTGGTAAGAAACTGAAAGACACATAGCCAGCTGGTTTGTGCTTAGTTCATCATTAATTACATATTTATTAATCTTTTTTAGGTTAATATCATCGTTATGATTAGCTTTCATAGTGATGACACTAGAGGAAATGGTCGTATGTTCACAAGCTGCACATTTATTACGCCTTTATTACGCTTCCATTTATATTAGCCTTGAGAGTGTCAGCATGTTACTCTATCAGCCGGTCGCCACATCTCCCCTCATTGTGCGGTTTATGGCAGATTTTAAATCAATTAACTATGTAATGTGTAACAACTGCTGAGCCTGGTTCTGGCCTAAACAATGGCAATGGGATAACTGCCCTTTAGTGAAGCATCAATGGGCTTACAATGTGCTGAATTAGCTGGCATATTAATGACCAGCCGCAGTAGCCCTCCATTCGGCTTCAAGCCCCGCCCCCCTCGAAATCTGCTTATGCAAATGGGCCATGAATCCAGTTCAAAGGGGCTCTTTTAAATCGAGGCCGGTACCCAAACCTCATTGTATGGTTGAGTGGGGAGGGGTGGTGGGGTGAGTAGTGAAATCAGAAAAGTTAGGGACACTTGTGTTTTCCTCTCACAGAACATGATCCAGTTAGCATGCACCGCTACTGGTTGCACGCATGCAGCGAGCAGGCTAATCCAGCCAATAGGGGACTTGTGTGTTTAAAACGTGCCGTTCAGTCGGGGGACCCACCACCAAAAAAAAAAAACAAGGCCTGTCCAAGTTTGAAAAAGGAGAAAGGCAGTGAGGTTGAAAGTTTGACGGGATAGAATAATCCCCCCCCCCCCCCCCCCCCCCCGCTCTATCCATCCCACCTCCTTCATTTTGTTAAAGGGGCCGCCGGGCTTTTTGTGTCAGCCCGGACAAATTTGAAAGGCAATGTCATAATGGTTGAATTGGACTGATATCTTTTGAGCACAATAGACGTGGCTTCTCTCCATGAACAACTTAAAGCCCCATTGTCCCTATTATTGCTGGAGATGTTTGGATACATGCAGGCACTCTGAATGAGGATAAATTGTTGTAGTAACACCGTGGTTTGAAAATATCGAGCATGATTACGCATGTTGGGCTCGCACGAAGGGTGACGGAGAACAAAGAGGCTGTTTCCGATGGTAACATTTGATAATAGACTACTAGTGTGACAGATGTATTCATATTTCTGCATTCCAAATGACAAATTGTAATGAAAATAAACCCAACTTTTGTTAGCCATGTTGCTACAAGATGTAGCCTTAGAATCCATTGTACCCCATTTTTGGTTATTTCGGAAAGAATATTTGGTATTGTCCTATCTCTATCTCTCTCTCTCTATATTTTTTAAATTTACTGAATATTCTACAGTTTTCAGAGTGAAATATTGGTGACATATTTTGTTTTGAGATCATATTAGTTGGGAGGGCTAAAATATCAATACACCACTGTAATGGGGAAGGGACACAATTCTGATATTGTGGTGTGGTATAATTTCTTCAGAACATATCTGATATTATATGAGTAGTAGTGATAGGACAAAATTGTGTTTTTAAAAAATATTGTATTGTCTATCGTTTTATGAGTTGAGGTGGGGGAAAAGTATTGACATCATTTACCTGTAAAGTTTTATGATCCAATTATTGGTCCAATGAGAAAAATCACCCCCAAACTACAGTAAGTCAATGCCTCCACTTTCATTATTTCAAAACATATTTCTTGTATCAGTACATTTACTTGAGACTGTATAAAACACTAAAAGCAAAATGAGTCCCCTTCTAACTTCTGGCCCGCACCTCCTCATCATCATCCATTTTGGCACCAAGGGTGGTGGTGCTGGGCGCCAGCCTCCCAGTGAATTTTCCCTCCCTTTTTTCAAGGCGCTCATAATGGCGGTGTGAAGTCCCTCGTAGGGGGAGGCTTCCACTAGGTGACAGATTCTTCCTGTCCATGAAATTCCCCCCGCGATAATTTGTCTTTGTGCTGATGGGCCCGTAACTCCATGCGACATGGGTTATGGCAGCGAGGGCGGGGACCATCCTCATCACCTGCCATCTCCGTGGCCCTCTTGACACTCCCTCACCCCTCCAAAGGCACACACACATACTCCATTCTCCTGTCCTCCCACCCACCCCTCCCTCCTTTCATCTCTTCAGCAGGAGCTGTCTCCTCACTGGCAGAGCGACCAAATAATGGAGCTTGTCACCGGCCTTGTTCTTTGTGGTTTTCAGGACCCAGGAAAAATGCAAACACTCCATTGTAGTCATTAGTTTTCTCATCCTTTCTGGGTTGCCGCTGGTGGGTGGGAGGGCTTTGACCCGGTTCAAAAAGGGACTCGGCGAGGAATTCTTTTCGGGAGAAAGTGAATTCTTGATGTCACATGCTCGTGTGTGTGCCTATTCCGAAGCTTTTTTTTTAAAGCAAGAACCCACAGGGGTTCACATGAGGCATTCGGGTGCATGCTGGCCCCCTCCGGGCCCCCTCCTCAACTCATCAGTCATTTGTCTCAGTTAAACCAGACCAGTACAAATGTGAGCCACTTGAATGATTTGTGTAATGAGCTCACGGAGTGTCTGGTGGAAATTGATTGTTGTGACAATCACAATGGAGTGCTGCAGTGAACAACCACAGCAGTAGGGTGGGTCAGGTGGTGGTGGTGGGGGGGGGGGGTGATGAAGCACGTTGAAGAGGTAGGAGCAGGTGATCAATACTGTTCGTTAGGCTTTACACGATCAGAATTTGGCAGTCACTGATCAAGTTAAAAAAATAAAAATAAAAATTAAAATAATAATAAAATTAAATACAATTTAATATAAATAAATAAATAAATAAATAAATAGTAAATAACCAGCTACCACAGAAATTATATGAAAGGTTGTTTGTCCATATGTGTCCTGCCACTGGTTGTTGACCAGTCCAGGATGTATTTTGCCTAATATCAGCTGGAATTTTCTCACTCATCAATGGCCCCAATGAGGTTAAAAAGTATAGAAAATAGAGAGATGAATGGCATTTTTGTACTGGATCTCATTCCATTGATGTGCACCAACTGTTGTTGCCTGTCAGTATCCATCATGCATATTTAGCAGCTTATCCAATTCCAACATCCCATTTAGTGTATCCGCAGAACCAGACACATGACTGACTAGCGACTGTTGTTGCGATATTGTGCGGAAGCTTGTAGATACAAACAATTTGGGCCTGACTGGGAAGCTAAAACCCAATGCATGCACTTTTTTTGTTGCCTTTTGTAGTCGCTTGAAATTCAGCTGTTATCTGGAATGCACCAGCTGTCCACTGTACACAAAAACTGCTGCCATTCCCAAACCCGATCCTGGCATTCGAGTGAAGAAAGGGAGGGGGGTGGGATCGCCAACCCTCTTAACCCCCCACCCGCCCCTGAGGGTTTAGAATTGGGATCCCCTGGGTGGAATCTGATGGACAGCAATGGAGGGGAGTAAAGCAACAGGCTGGCACACACATTGGGCCGCCATTGTGTTCTACCCAGGTGTACGAATCAGCATGCACGTGTGTTTGGATGAATTCACCGGCATGTGAATGCACGTCGGTGTAAAGATGCCTTTCTAAGTATAATCATGAAAGAGTAGTATGCAAACACATGTTCACACATCTTAGCTGGCTCGACAATCGGTCTCGTTGACCAAAGCCGGAGCTTCAAACGGTCCGATAACCCAAAGAGCATGATAGATGATGGCAGTCACTTTGAAGTAATGCTTATCTAAATACTCAGCAGGGAAGGGTGACATACAGAAGGCCAGTGTGCAAAACCCGGGGTGTGTCTCCATGAAATATAGTCAGGACTGGAATGTGTAAAAGTACAAATACAACAATTTTACTACCTTTACTTTTATGAATGGAATCAAATCAAACTCTGAACGTATATTTGGTTGCCCAGTTTTTTTAGTTAGCTGGCTACTTCCTCATTACTTGTGCATTCATAATACTGCGATACTTTAGAACACAGTTAAAATCTCTCCTCCTTTATCCAAATTCTCTTGAAATGTAACCTATGCGGCACCCACTACCAAAGTCATTTATTTACTATTTCATGCATGTTTTACACACATCTTAGCTAGCTCAAAATGTCCGCCATACACTTTGCCTTGGCTTCACCAGTCTTCATAGTTGTTCACGTGTAGGAACATGGCCGTCAAATTCACCAGTCCGCGGCTTGTTTACGTGGAGTCGCTTTCACTCATTTTCCTGGAAGCGCTGGTGCCGCATAATATTGAGTTCACACTTCATTTGATGTTGTTATCTGGCATTAGCCACAGTCTTCCTCCCTTTCGTCTTTGCCGGAGCTCCCCTCAGGTTAGAGGGCCCCTTCTCATCTCACCCCCTTTTTCTTCCCTTCACTAAACGACTTAACCAAACTAATGAATTAGCCAATTAATCAGAGCAGGACCCTCTCCCTTGCCCTTAAGTGCTCGTTTATAGAGGCGGACCGCCCCTTTGACCTCTATCCCCCGGAGGGCTCCTGCAGCTGGCTCCGCCGAGTTAACATTAAATATCATTTCAAGGCCGTGTTAATTCCTCGCATAGCCGTCCATAAGTAATTAGTCACGCTTACTGTATGCATTCCAGGTTGTCAATACGTGTGTGTGCGTGTGTGCGTTTGCACTCGGTACCTGTAGGTTGGTGTGTTTGTGTTTTTAATCCGTTTAAAGCAAGTCCAATTCAGCCTCTTCCTTGCCACATGAAGCTTATCTGTAGCTGCTGGGGACAAAAATCATTTGCAGTCGAGTAAAATGACTGGAAAATAATGGAGAAATATCAAGCACATCTTTATTTTATTTTTCTCATTTATTCCACCTAGCTTTATCGCGTTGAACACATCTCAACATTTTTTTTTAACTTAGATTTTATTTTTACCCATTCCCTGACTTTTCATTTCCTGACAGATTGAGGCACGCTATTTAACAGTTTTATTCATCGGAGCCTGCAGGCAGGGTCCAACGTTACAGTCAATAAAAGATGGCCGAGCTTTGCACCTAAGCACCCCCCCCCCCTTTCATTTGTGTGCATAGTACCAGCCGCGAATTTAATGGAGGGAAAATGTTGTGATTACTTAATGGTTTCCCGGGCAATGGTGGACGGGAGAATTAAATTCCGCATCTGCTTTTCCGAGGCGTTAATCTCCTACGCTCACATTCTGCCTGTTATAATGTGCACACGGGAGATAATGTTAAAACTGACTGAAAAGCAGCGCAAGGCTGTCACTGGTCTTGTGATGACAAAATGAATTTTTTGTTTTTAGTCTGGACTGAAGTAATGGGTCCTTGTAGCAATCTATGAAAAGCCAATACAGTGGGACCTCCACGATCAAATGCTGTTGAATTTGGATTTTAAAGGAAATTAAATATCATGAAAAAATGACTTGTTTTTATTGATGATAACCATAGAACAGAAAATACAACCTACTATGACAGGAGCGTGTGTGGTTGCTAGTTCTATTTCTTCCTCTATGGATATCATCACAATGTCTGTCTCACTGCGATGGAGTCTGGAATAAATTTCAAATTAATATATTTTTATGTGAAGATGCCATATATGTAAATAGCATGTAGCTAAATTACTAGCGTGCAAATGACTACAGAAGTAACAAACTATTTACAGCGGACATATAGCATTTTTAATTCATCTTGGATTAATGATTTTTTTATTTATTTAGTAGCGGATTAAATGGATTTTTTACAAAAAGGAATCGGAAGGAACTCATAACTTAATAATTCACGCTGGTATAATCGTTTTTCCCTCAGTTTCTGTAAATCTGAGGAAGTGGGAGTGGAGGCCCAGCATTATTGTGTGTGTGAGTGTGTGTGGGGGGTATCAGTCCATGCCAGGTGTGTGGCAGTGGCAGAGCCACCGTAAATTACCGCTGGCCTACCCCCTTTGCACAGCAACTAAAGGGCGCTTGACCTGCTTCATGAATTAATTTCATCTTTCCTCGCCCCTGATCTCCTCCTTATTTCTAATTTACATTGAGATCATATACGTCTGAAAAACGATATCATAAAAAAGATGAATGTACTAATTACTTTTGGCTCTTATCTACCTGCTTTTTTTGGAGCAGTGTGTAAGGATGTCACTTATTTCACCGTGACAGAGGGGTAATGTATTCACAGAAGTGCGCCATAAATACGATGCGTTCGGTTTGGGCCTCTTGCTCTCCGATGGCGAATTGACAAACATTGCCGCTGCCAAACTGCCCCCGCGGTGTCACTGTGAAATAAGGTTCTTGACCCAGGCCTCAGATGCGTGCTTATATTTTTACATTCCTCCCCCCCACCACTACCACTTCCAACCCAAACGGTTTTCATGCATGGCCGTTTGAGGTAAGGGGTATTTTTAATACACCTGTGAAATGAAATCGTGCTCGTCATGAATATGCTAAAGTGGAGCTGTCACAGCAGTCGGAGTGATATCCGTTCACCCCCGGCAGGAGGGGATAACTGACTCCTGCTTTGAGGAATGAGGTGGTAGAAGGGGATGCGAGGGGAGGGGGTTAGCTTATGCTGCCTGCCACTGTCATTTGAACAAATGGGCTTATTAACAGTTCAGAGGCCAAGGACGAAAGCAAGGTGACACAACTCCCATGGAAGATATGGGAGAAATATTGAAGTGCGTCCGCCCGCCAGCTCATTACGGCGGTAGCCTCGTCTGAATGTCGTCTTACGTCCGGCTGTCACCCAAACGTCTTCGTCAAGTGTTTGTTTGCGTCGCCTCGGGCTGAACTCATAGCGTTGCTGTCAACATCTGTTTGCCCAAGAATTCACCTTTCGAGTTGACTTTGACTTTCACACATACATGCTGTCATTTTACGGTGCATGGTATGACAGTGAACTTTGACATGTCGACCTCATTCTCAGTCACACTAAAGCCTCCCCTCGGAGACTGGAATGAGGAGTAATATAACGGTAATTCTTCCAGGTCGTCATTGCTAAGCTCGGTGAGAACAAACCTCCCAAGAAGTCATGAAATCTACCTAATGAACTGACCCATTCAGTTTTGTTGACGATCTGGATGATCATTATATGCACACCACAACAAGCTATTTAATTAATTTTTACCTGACAAAACTCCGGCACAAAATCTTTATGCTTTCACCTCTGCAACTTTTTGAAGGAAAGTACAGTCTGACGGAAAAAAACAAAACAAAAGAGAAAAGACGGTGTTTTCCTTTGAACTGCCACATTTTATTTCTACTCGCTCGTGAGTGTGCAGCCATTACCCTTTGGTGTCACACTTGGGATTTGTTTTAAGTCAACTATTTTGGCAAACACAAAGGTCTTGTAAAAGCCTGCACGAAACGCTTTGCTTAGCCTGCTGACACTAAAGAACCACTTAAGCCATTTTTGGTCCTGCTATTGTCTGAGAGCACCTTGCATTCCATTTTAGATCAATAAAAGAGACAAGACAAGATAACCGCACAGAGAAGACTCAAATGAATATACAGAAATGTGGCCACGACATTGCTGCATTGGAATAACAGAACTAAGTTTAGTCTTAAAAAAAGGATCAATATTCAGATTTTTTTTTTTGTCATTTCACTATTTGATTTTCACTTATCACTGTCTGCCCATTGTCCTCCACAAACCAAGAAATAGCTTGCTAGCTCACAAACAAATGGCTAAACAAACTAAACAAACATTTGAATGGGTCCCCCCCCAGTCTAAGAACAGTTAAGTGACCTCGGGTCACTACTACATAAATCAATTGTTATTTTTAAGTTTGGCCTTAACGTTATCGTTATGGTCTTTGTAGCATTGCTAAAATTGTTAGCGTAAACAAATGTTAGTCTTAAGACTTTACCGTAGTATGACTGCATGCCAGGACTTCCGTGAACCGAGTACACCTAATAAAGACAAACTAAACTAATACATTGCCACAAATTGTGTTGTATTGGAGGTTGAGGGTTGGAGAGTGCCTCCACGGCCCGGAGGGCGTGAAGCCACCTGGCATAAGAGGCAAGCGTCAGTGATGAATGCACCTTGTTTAGAGTGCCGTCGTCGCGGCGAGACAGACGAGGGGATCGGCGTGATAGATGATGGCCGGAGCAGGGGCAGGGCTGGAGGGCTGATAAGACATGGCCCATGAATCTGTTCTACATCATCGGCCCCTTTGATCATTGACACAAGTTCAGAGATGGGCCTGCGTGCATCTGTCCAAATAAACAAAAGCGTCTTCCTTCCCTTCATAGTGGCCATCCTCCAACCAACAACCCCCCTTGGCTCTCATTTGGAACTAATGACGCAAACACGGATCACATGCGAGGGGGCAAGATGAGGGTGATTAAGGATAGGATGGCACAGTAGCGAAAATCAGGGGGCTTCTGTTCTGTGAACCATGGCAGGAGCCCCTCCTCGGCAGTGACAGACTCTGTAGATAAGAGATGATCCATGAAAGCTGATCGGTGGGCTGACAGCGGGGAGAGGGGCCGACGCGGCGCATTACTGCGGGTAAACGCAGCTGTTGGGGCCAAACAAGTCTTGGGCAGCTTCTTCCCGTCATGACGTCACCAAAATAAGCACCCTTCAGCATTCCACCTAAAACACATTTCCACACCAGGCCCGTTGCACATCTTCATTTTTCCCAAGGGTGATGAAATTAACTCCTCTCGGTAACATATTGACAAGATGCGGAGGAATGCGAGTGCAGAGGGTCGCCGGCGTTCTGACAGGTACGACGCGAAAGATTAGGCCTGGGATTTACTCAGGGACCAATCGCACTGAGCCACAGTTACGATTTCTCGCTTACTCTCCTAACGCGGTTAGATTAAGGAGGCTTTAGCGCACATCTCCGGATAGACAGACAGAAATATGGACGGCATGGAGAATGAGATCCACTGTGTAGAACAGGAGACTTTCATGTACTTTTCCCCCCTCACTTCAGCAGAAATTAGCCCGTCTTCCGAGGTTGGGGTGTAGGGGGGTGGGGGGGCCTGAGAGAAAAAAAAGCAGTCGAGATGATTCCCTCAAGGAAATGAAAAGCGGTAATAAGCTATTTAATTTATACTTTATGCTCAATAGATACACTCGAGCTCCTTATTGCTATTTAAATGATTATTCCAGCCAAATTATTTTAATCCATTTTCAGAGGAAGGAATTGTACATCCCTCATTTGAACGACTAAATGGGGGCATCCTGGTACTTCACACGGTCGACACAGTAAATTAGAGAACTAAGAGGGCCCCCACTTGTCCCTCCCTCTTCTATTTTGGCGTTCATTTCAAAGTATTATCTCGTAATGGGAATCCTCACATCCCCAGGAATTATTTAACATATAAATACTGAATTAAGTGCATAGTCTTGTGGCTTGAAGGATTGCTGGTCCTTTTAATTAACAAGGAATGTTATAAACAACCTTCAAGTAAATCAGTTGCAAGGATGCTCTCTTCCATCATACTAAATACATGATATAATTGTGCAAGAATTGAAAAAAAATATTTCCCTTTCATATTCTGAGCATTTTTGGCTGAATAGTGATTAGCACAACTGCCTCAAGGATACTACTTCCTGATGTCACGCATTAGGCCACACCCCTTAAAGGTAAATATTCAGCCTGTAAGTTGTTGTATTGGGGGGGTAGAATAAACAAAAAAATAAAATAAATATACATAAATAAAAATAATAACAAATAAATAAATAAACATATTTCAATTTTAATCTATTTCAATAGAGACACTATATGAGTAAACTTTAAACGAGATGAAAATGCAAGGCATGCAATGCGCTATCAAGTCTTTCACGGCGTGTAATTCAAAACTAGGTTTGAGGTAAGAGCTGCACACGAACATATTTCTTTTAACTTTTCTGATCTTGTATCTTGGCGTCTCCTTTTCTGGCTCGCTTTCACCTTTCGACTCGCATTAAGCGGCGGGGTGAAAAAAAACATGAAAAGATGGCTGACCTTTTAATGAAAATGTCAGTATTCCTGTAAGGAGGACGGGCGAGAGCGTCGCCATGACGCCGGAGCTGGCGTAAAAACTCAGCTGCATAAGCGCCGTGACAGCCTCCTTTTAAACCTTTTTTTTTTCTTTTCATCATCTCTATTGTTTTAAGATCTGAGCCCTGTCTCCATTGACTTCAGCGGAGAGACACAGCCGTCGTAATAAGCGTGCCAATCCCGTTACAGTCAGCCTTCTTGGCCTGCCGGAAAAACAAAAGAGGACACACGAAGATTCAACCTAAATCTCATCCAGATGTTTTGCATGAAAGGCAGACAAAAGGGAAGAGTTGATAAATGATTCCATGGTAATTCCTGTAAGTGGACTTGAAAAGACACAAATAAGCAAGCAGCCTTGAGGGCCGATGTCACTTTCATGTCTTCTTCTTCTACCGAGGAGCCTCCACCATTGCTCCGTTGTATCTTTTGTGATGTTTCGTCTGACGGAGGCTATTTTTAGCACGGTGGCGGGACGTCAAGGCGAAGGTGTACTTTAAGTAAGTGACAACCTGACGCCGGGCTCTATTTGATGCCCGCCAGATCAAAGCCCTCACGGTGAGGCCTTGCTAATTTGAAGTCTGCCGCCGTGATGATCGCTGCACGTGATTAGCCCACAATGGCGCTCCTATTAATCACATCAGTCTGATTATTCTAATTCGACTCGACTCTGCCTCTTTCTCAGTCTCCCCTCCGTCGTTTCCCAATAAAACTGTCAAGCTGGGTCGACGGCTCTCCGCGGTAAGTGGGTGACATTTAAAAGGCTGCAACATGACTGACAGTGTACTCACAGAGGGAGGGAGTTAAGAGTGCAGAGTAGAAGTGGGGGTTTGAGGGGGGATGCCCATGTTAATACTTACAAATGGGTAATGTCTCCCACAGCAGGTGCCCAAACTGGATAAATATTCTGTCTAACGTAGCAGCATGGCGGAGTTATTGAGTCTTTTCCCATCAACTTTGTCTGTATTGAGATGCTATAGTGGAGCATCCTATTTGGACCTGGACCAAAGTTTCAGGTGAAAGTATCACTCAAATTTCCCACCAACAAATCACTAGAGACCTCAGCTCGGTTTGGGGTATACGTAATTATGGGGATTTGTCTTTTTCTTGAGCTAGTGTCAATAACTCCACATAGTAGGTGCAGCTGTTTTGGTTAGTAAGAGAATCCAAACAGGATCACTATTTAGATATGTCGTTGTTAATAATAATAATAATAATAATAATGATGATGATGATAATAATAATAATAATAACAATAATTGATGATGATAATGATTATATGAGCTGATTTAATTCCAGAATTGTTTTTGGTTCAACTTAATAATTGTGGCACAGTGTCTATTAGCAGTACGGGCACTATTTGCGGGTTTATTATATTTATGTATGGTATTTTTAGATACAAAGCTACTCCCCAAAAATACTCCATAAACACACCTTTTCCTGTTTTGTTTGATTGAGATTGAAACAAATTTGAGGGCAACCTTGCTGTGCGAGGCCACAGGCTCAGTGAGAGTGGAACGCTCCACCCTGAGTGAGAGTGTTTTGTGCGTCATACTCAGTGTGTCCCCGGCTCGGAGCCCAGACAACACCGGTGCACATCCTCTCATCAGACAATAGAGGACGGCCGCCATGAAAATCCCGCACAGCAGGCTTCTGCGCAGCCTCGCATGGCAGGAAGCTCCTCCGGCTGACCCGATGCCTTCTTGCACATACAGTACAGTTACAGGAAGGTGGCGAGGACAGCAAGTCCACCTTAACATCCCTTGCTGTAATATAACTACAGTGCAACATGTGTACAAGAGTCCTGCCAAAGTCGAAACAAAGCTAGATTAGATAAATGAATGTATAAATTGCAAATTTTCAATTATACCAATCTTGCTCGGGTCTGTATGGGTTTAAAGAAACATCCATATGTCACTTGTATACAAACTCCACTCTGGTGGGTACACTTAAGGCCGATGTGCCACCTAAAAGTAAACCATGAAAGTGAAAATCAAGTCATTATGGAAAATGTCATGGCCTCTGTCTGCCCATTTCAACATTTTTCCATTATAACAATGTGAAGAAAAAGGGTTGCAAAAATGATTCCAGTCATCACAAAATGCACCATCACTTTATGATCTAGTGTCGTGAAATCATGAGGAAGTATTTTTTCCCCATTAATGCTGTGAACTAACAAACTGAAACCACACAATTTTTGGAGGAGTAATGAAGAAGTAATGGAGTTGGTGCGTAAAAAAATATTCTCTTTCGTCCATTTTCTGCAAAATGGCTTAATAGTAGAAAATGCTATCTGTTCGCTCTCGTATCAAGACACTGCAGCGACACGCACACGCACACACACACACCAATTTTGTTGGCTTAGTAGAAGTCCCTTGAAATTGACCATGTGTGCAAATGCCGCTGAGAGTTCAACCAGATTAGATATGGGACCGTCTATACTTGCTTTTGTTTCTGATGGGGCACTGCAAAATGGTAGGAATGTGTTTGTTGTTGTTGTTGCAGTGTTATAGGAGGAGGAGGGTGGGGTAAAACATTTGCATGGCCAATGTGTACACAAACACATACAAGCCCCCCGCTGTGTTTAATACACTCTTAGGCCTGTGATATTCACACCTATCAGACCAGAATGCCCGTCCAGACTGGTCCATTTGGCATGCAGATGGCCCTCCTGGTAAAAGTGTGGTGTAATTGGTGCAAAACCGTGCCACTGTGAGTCCTAGCAGCCGTGCTAGTGGGTGGGGGGGAATCATTTTCTGGACAAAGGGCAGGCGTTTTTTTTTTTTTTTTGGCTCCATAGTAAATCGCCGAGGAGAGCCTATATTGCACGAGGCCATATGTTCACCACATCTTGGAGCAGCCTGTATGTCTTTGTGTGCGTTGCTGCAGGGTCATACGTCTTTGTGCGCCATGTGTTATGGTGTGACATGGCCATTATGGATGAGTGCTGACAGCCGGTGGAATGGCCACAGACAGAGAGCTTGTACTTGTTGTGTTAACACTGGCGGGGACACAATAATCTGCTACTTGTAAAGCAGGTATCGTCCTGACACAACCATTATTGTGTCCATATGGTAATGAGGACTGGGGAGGGACTGGGAAATAGATTTAGAAGAGGCTGGTCCTGGGCCATGGCCTGAGATGGAAGTTTAGAGGGAGGTGGGAATGGGGGCATTAGGTTTGTTCTCTTGCATCACTGAGCACTGAAGAGTTGTCTAAATTGCCACAATACAAATTAGCTAAGCTGAAGAATGGGCGAGGGAGGGGTGAAGCAGATGACAAGTCTGCAGATTTAACTCCAAAAATACAATGGCCCCTCCTTCGTCCTGCCCACATCCTCCTCTCCGAGCAGCCACTCAGGATTGGAATTAAAAGAAAGCAACACGGCCATGTTGTTGGTGTCTTCTAATGAAGCAAGTGAAAATTCAAGTCAATAGAATATTTCATTAACAAATCAAAGTCCCAAGGGCCCCGGCAGCATGGTCGTGTTTGTGAAAAGCCACGTTTGGAATGGAAGCCCATATGCTGAGGGTCAGGCGGAGTTAGCTGAGCGGGGGCTTTGTGCAAACGTCGACCATTCAGCAAGGCTGTTTAGATCGCCGCTGTGTAACGCGGCAAAGGCTCACACAACAGAACTTCCATATGGTCCATGAAAATTGATCTCCTTTTTTCTTAAGGATTGGCTTTGAGCTGCCATGCTTTATATTCTTTCTATAGATATGTAGAATTCCACTATTGATTGACAGTTTGGAATTTCAGGTCAAAATATCATTAAGCTTTCCTGTTAGCATGGACGGTAACGAACGATAAGCTAGCTAGCACAGAGAAACCATGGAAACTCAGCACAGGAAGGTTCAAAATGTATTCAAAGAACTCTAAGATGTATAGTGGCTATGCTTAAGATCTCTCAACTTTCTCATTGAAAACATTATTAATTATTCCCTGTCGTCAATCAGTTCCTCTATTGTCAATCCAGAAAATTTAATTGAATCCAAAGTTGCAGATGTCCAAGTTAGTGCTCCAAATGGTTGCGCTCATTCTTTACCTGTGAGCCAACATTCCTCTTTCCGTCATGTTGCTCATGTGTGCTTTGGGCTCTAGCTACCCCCCCCCCCCCAACTACCCACCACCTACTACCTCCTGCCCTCGCTTCTCGCCTCCGCCTGCAGTGAACCTTTCAGGGGACTTTAAGAACTTCTCGCAACCGTGGCGTTGATGTTGTCCCACATGGACGTGAGGGCAGTACTGATGTGAGCGAAGCCCCATTGAGACGGCAGTGACCCGCTGAAGAGGATTCCAGCCTGGAGGGCACTTCACATGACTCTTTCAAATCCGCACAAATAAAGCTCTTTATGGCCTGAAAGTGGCCCCCACAGAATGAGTGCTACAGAGCCCCCTGAAAAGCCCAACACGATTGTCATGGATATTACATGACACAAGCAACAACGGGCCGAGGAGACAAGTGTAGACGGGGAACAAAACTCGAGCAGACTTTTCCGTGCGGTGGGCCAGGGAATGTTGACAGGCCGCTGAATGGTCTGTTTAACCCTTTGAAAGTGAATGGAGGCTCCCTGAAACAAATGCACTCTGATAGACTTTGTACGCACCGGGGACACAAAAAGTACACTAAGCCCCCGCAAAAGGGAAGCAGGCAGAAGGCGAGAGACGAAAATAAGATTGGAAAGGTGGGAACGTGTTTGCGCCAGATTCCATCAGCCGGGCTCCTTCCATTTTCTGGCTCCAACGCGTCCCTTTTGAGCTCGGCGGAGAGATGATTTAAGCCTTGACTGGGCTCTCGCATCCGTTTGGACTGAGCCTATTTAAAATTTTAGACAGACTGTTTGTTCACAAGAGTATGCTGCGGTTTGATGGAGAATGTCAAGCCTGAAGTAAACACTATTCCTCTTGGCACCGGTGCTCATTCATTCGAGCGGCTGAAGGAAAGAAAAACTTCTTTATCGACGCACAGGAAGGGGAGGGAATGTATACTTGAGTGACAGCTACATAGAAAAGAACTACTTGCCCACAGGCCTTAGTAGAGGGAGGGTGGGGGGGAACTAATAATAACATCATTAAAAAATGCTAATCACCACCATGCTAATGCTTTACTTTGTAATTAAACTTTGCTCTAAAACAGATATTACTCCTGCTGATTTAAAATTGGGCCAATGTGACAGTTATGGGGGCCTTTAATTGCAAAACTGCTCAGCATTGCTAATTGTTCCACGGGTGATTGAGGTAACGCTCCACCAAGGTACTCCATCAAGGCGGGCGAGGGAGCGGCGGCCTCTCTGGCAGCATCACCTTCGGGCACCTGTGCATTCGCTGTATCATCACCCTGATTTATGTATTGGTGTCATACTGTGTGTATTCATTCTAATGGGTTTGATCTGTCAATATTTGGTGTTAAATGTCATGTTACGTAGGTGGAACCCTCGGATGTATTACTTTTCTACCTGTGCTTGTAATGGTCGTTATGTAAATCGTCTTTCGCCATTGAAATGAATGGAAACACATTTAATTTGTTCCAGCCTTGCACTCCTCACCAAAAAAATTGCAAAATGCATCTTCATTACATCTTAACCCAGTCATAACATACAGTATTGATGTCAATAATAATTATTAGGAATGTAATTGGAATGTAAAAAAACAATCAGTTGTCATTGTGCTGCTCCTCTTGGTATGCCCGCCTTTGCCAATTCAGTGTTTCTCCTTTTATATGGTACGTAACTGTAAGGATTTGACTTGAGTCAGTTGTGCAGTACCAACTATGCCACTTCAAAGTGACGGGGCATTCTAATGTAGCCAAACTCAACAGCAAAGTACTGCAGATAATCCATCAATTTCCACTCTCAAAACATCCTCTCCGGAAATCCCCCTCCCAAACTTCTACCTGCCGACGGTAATTCAGAACTTTCAGAAAGTGCACCGTGAGGTAGAGAAATGTGCTTAGTTCAGCTCCATCTAGTCACGGCAGCGTAGTTTTGAGTGGGAGCAGACACTGCTGCCATCGTGGGGACGGTTTTGCCGTGTTTATGTCGGCGCCACTTCCAGCCGGCGAGCCTTAGTGACAGTGTGAGGTGCATTGAGATGTCCTGATTCTCGGAAGCCTGCCATCGTTAACGCCGTTGTGAGGCCAGCCAATTATGCCTTCAGCATGCAAATGTCTCGCGGAGAAAGAGAGCGGGAGTGAATGGGATTGGAGGGGGGGTCTAAGACAAAGATTCAATGAGGTCTGTGAGGGCTTCCCGTTTGCGCCCCACTCCAGTCTAAGACTCTTGTTTAATTGCCGTGTTTACCCGGCGACTACATCCCATGTCATTAGCACACAGTGTAGTGTCATTTGTGTTGTCACACTATTCCACGGCGCCACAAGGTCATTATCACTGTGACTGGCTTGAGTGGAGAAAATTGACATATTTTACATGAGGAAGTCACTGATACCCTCCGAGAAGTTATTTTCCATGCCGCCTTCAAACAGCCATGGGGCCAATTAATTTCTGATTGGTCCAAATGTTGTTGAGGGCTGTTGCTCTTAATGGGCTCAGTTTCACATCGCTCCCTGCTTGCAACAGGGTCTGACAAAAGAACATTTATAATTACAAAATGGATATGCATAGGAGTAATATATTCCTGATGGAATAACAACAAAGATGTAATTCCAAGTAATCCAGTTTCGAAGAAAATTGGACTTGTTTGCAGTAAGATGTGTGCTTTGCAAGCACTGTCGAGTTGCCCTTGAGCCAAGCAATGAATGCAATCCACTAAATCTCCTCTAGTGCTAGTCCTAGTTACAATTACAAGTTGAGCATCAAAAGTCACAATTGGGAGACAAATGTGTTACCACCAATACAACATACTGTAATTACAAAATTTAGGTCTCTGTTAATCTATACATTTTAATAGTTTTATTTTATTATTTTTTCATTATTATTTTACAAATCACAAGTTATACTATGTATGTGTTATTTGATGAGTATTAAGTACAGTCCGTTTGTTTTTAATATTTATTTTTTGTGTATTTATTTATTTATTTGTTGTGAGGCAGCTTCTTCAGAAATGTATGCTTTTATAAAATGATAGAATTTGAGGAAGCATTTGCAAAAGGCAGGTATATAGTGGTTTGAACAAAAGATGAGATAATTCGCGAATTATACCGACAGAATGCATTCATATAAATCGTGTATTCCACTGAAAATAAATTTACATATTTTGTATGCATTTCTTGGATTTACGCACCTTTGAGGCTGTGCCAGCGCCAACAGTGAAGTGGGAGGAGAGCGCGAGTAAACATCGGTGGGAGTGGGAGGTGACTCTCTGACTGGCCGGTCAACACAGGTGGCACATTCACAGGAAACACATTTAATTATGCTCCTTGGTAACAATGCGTTGTCCTTACAGCGGCTGACATCGGTGTTGACAAAGGCCGCTGCCGCCGCATTCTAATCAGCAAACAAAATGCAGCCGAGCGCCCCCCTAGGCCCTACCGGCGCATCATTAGCTAACCACCTCCTCGTATTCAGGGGAGGAAGCGACAGAGTACAGAAGTGTCATACAGCATCACGCCATCAGGCAGCCAGAACTCGCCTCCCACCCCGGGAGGCAGAGGATGACCAATTGACGGACAGACGAGGGAGGGGACAACGGCGCTTGCCCTACCCGCGCCGTCCCACTAGGGCCCGGTTTAACAAGAGGGCTGACAGGCTGCAGCTGGGTCCTGCCTAACGAAGGCGGGGACATTAGCGCGGCCCTGTGCGTCTGTCTCATTAAAAGACATCAGCCTTCCTTTCCCGCACTGGCCGCGCACTTCCGTGACAGCTCCCCCCCACCACTCCGGTGGCGGGCAGGTGACGGGAGGAGATGTTGACATAAGAGTGCGGCGAGGGACAGGGGTCAAATGTAAGGGAGACCCCTGTCTCGGGGACAGTGATGACCTCGTTAGGGGCCCCTGACAAAAGAGGAACTGTCTCGGGGTGGCGGTGTACGCAGGGGAGGGTGACATCGCGGCCAGCTCGACCACTGACACGCCGGTGCTCGCTAATGAGCATCAAAGCGTCTGTCCTTCAACTCGTAATGAGGACATGTGAAGACAGTATCACACCGTAACATGGACTGTAACTGCAGTCTAGACAGTCCAGACAGCAATAATGGAAAATATGAGAGGAATATTTAAAGGAGCCGCTTGCACTCTGTTGTTATCTCCAGACCGTTTATCCTGTTCCAGGTTTGGGACAAGCCACCGGGCCAAAGAGGTTTTGGGCCTAAATCTTCCCTTGGGCTTTTTTGTCTGATTTGGCATGTTCTTTACGTGCTATAGGTGCTTCTAAAACATCATTATTAGGTTAATTGAAAACTCAAAATTGTTCAAGAATGTGAATGAAAGTGTGAAATAAAGGCACGTGCTGTATAATTTAGGTTTACAGCTGGAATGGATTAATGGATTTTCCATTCATTTCAATAGAAACCATTACCTTGACTTATGAACATTTCAAGTTACAGCCACATAAAAAACCAATTAAGCTCATAACTTGAGGTATTATTGTAATCTACTTGGGAAATTCTTGTTTCTAAACCTTTATTTAGTGGAACAAATTATGTGAGGTGCTATATACAGGAAATGTG
Source organism: Syngnathus typhle (assembly GCF_033458585.1). Taxonomy (NCBI): domain Eukaryota; kingdom Metazoa; phylum Chordata; class Actinopteri; order Syngnathiformes; family Syngnathidae; genus Syngnathus; species Syngnathus typhle. Next base: position 19,489,925 of record NC_083741.1, read on the forward strand.
TAATTATTATACGAGGGGTTTAAACTGCCAACCCTCTGGGGAACACTCGTGTGTGTGCGCACAACAGTGTGGGCATCCCTGTTTTAGTCGTACCCAAACATGATAAGTTCACATTCCCAAGGCCACAACCGGAAACCTAACCACTGGACCACTGTGCTCCCCCTTGCATTTTCCGCTTGCCCTCACACTAACCGACACTTGAGTGCTTATTCATCATGTGAAACCAGATTCATGAACATTCCTAATTATGCAAAAGGGTCCCAGCGCAGCGGCATTAAGCGCCCGCTCGCGCGCTCAAACCGACTGCTTGTATACACTTCCCAGCATCCTTCCTCTGCTCACGCGGTCTCCAGAGCTCGTCTTAAAAGAGGAGGATGAATGGCGTGATGAACTGCGGGTTACACGTCTGTTTGATCCGGTGATAACGAGGAGGCTGGAGGAATCATCTATCCGCAATAATCCCCCCGACTCAGGAGAGATGCGCGGAAACACGCCAGCGGATGACAGATGCACACACTTATCACCATATTCAGCAAGGGCCTTCATTATCACTGTAATGTGAAGCTGGGGAGCCCGCAACCAAAATGTCCAATTATTCAGCGTCTCGTTTATCAGCCCCGGCTTCACACGCTCGGGCTTTAGACGGGCCAAAACTAGAAGCAGACAGCCCATGTTGTTTATTGTCATTGGAGGAGTGAGCATGTCAAACACACACACATGCAAAGGAGAGGTTATCAAAAAAAGAAGATGACACCAATGGATTTACACTGCATGGTTCAAGTGACATTTCTTTGCGCTCAAATTGCACACTTTGGATAGGGTTCATGGCGGTGTCAATAGAAAAAAATACTATGGGATCATATATCTTCAGATCACAATCAGCCCGCTTCCAAATGTGGATCTACTAAATAAGACACATATCGTATATCTGTCAACGCAAGTGCAGTGTAAACACACAGATTATATATATATATATATACGCCGCTAATGCTAGCTTGGTGTCATGGAATACAGCCATTGCTAACATACACACCCGTGTCTCCCAAAACAAAAATAAAAAAAGAACTATAAATTGAAACTAAAGTTCAAGAAGGATCTAAACATGCAATATGAGAGGCACGTGCACTTATAAATATTTTTTTCATATTTCGGATCTACCTTACTTCTTTCTATAATTTCTACCCTTTATTAATCCATGTTGTCTTTGACTTTTGACATTTATGAAGTTATTTACATACAATTTGGGCATCAGCATTTGTTTCATGTGTTTTGTTCATGTAAACACAACCAAATTGGATATGTGTCACTTGAAATGTAGATAGGAAATAGACAGTCAATATGAGTATTAAATTGGAATGGTGCACAGTGTAAATCCGGCCTCATTTGCCGTAACATTTCCTCCTCTTCTTCAGTCACCGTGAAGTCGAGGATCCCATTTCCTGCCGAAGTCCGTGTCAGGATAATCATGTCACCATTTACATTTGCCAGAAAGGAGTATGGTGATGAGATGAAGAGTCAGCAGGAGGCGTGACACACACACATAGACACAGATACACAATGACAAATCAAACCGAACACAATCGCAAAACGCGCCTGTCCACGGTGTCACAGGACAGTCTGAAGTCACGTCACCCGTTTCGATTAGAAGGCTGTCGCCGCCGTCGATGTTGTTGTGCTTGCAAATGAAAGGCTGAGGCGAAACGAATGAACAAAACAAACGCGCTAATGATTATTTAGACAGCGGAAACATGAGGCAATTTTGGCTGATTATCACGACAATGTCTGCCAATGACGCTATTGTTAGCATACTGGCCCAAGCTCGGGGGGAGGGAAAAAAAAAAACAGAGTGATTGAGAACAAAGCGGGGACAGCTGAACCCTTCATCTTTTATTCATTACATAAATGACATTTTAACAAGAGAAAATTCCTCATTATTGCTTCATTGTACTGTATTAGATCTCTGTCTCGCAGTTTGATAGAGTGATGGCGCTTTTATGAATATCAATATGTTTAGACAGAAGGGCTGGTGAAGACCTCAGCCAAGGTCAAAGATATATGTTATGACAACAGCCACAGTGATAACACAGCAATCAGGTCAATAGATGGTGAGAGGAGCCAAAAAATGTCTTTTTATGATGAGTTGTGATGTATATCTTATTAATTGCTCAGAAAAAAATAAAAATGAACACACCGTGCAACAAACAATGTAAATTTCAGCTACATTGAGTCAAAAGTCCTGGCTATTCCTCAGAACCAAAACCCGTACTGTCCAGTTGTTATTCTCTTTGGAACCAGAATGAGTTTGTTCATTAAAAAAAAAAAGTTGAAAAAACAAACACACTTTTTACAAAGATTATACAAGCTTAATGAATTGTTCTGATATATTCACATAGATTTACAATGCCTGCAAACATTATGCTATTTCCGTGAGCCTTTTAGTTAGAACTGCCATTGTGTGTTAGCATGAAGCTAACTGCTGTTTGGTCATAATTATTGTGAAATGCATTATATTGTTAAAAATATGACTGCAAGATGTTGCTTGTTCCTGAAAGGAAGCACAGTAATTATTTAGTAACTAGTTAGAAGCGTAATGATAATTGGAAATTAGCAACTTAGCAGGTGCTCCGTCTTTCATTTTTCTGCTACGGGTTTGTGTCCTGATCATAAAACACATTTCAGCATTTCTATTCATCACACTATAGTCTCCAACGCACCGGTGCATTTGGATTTACATTTTTTTCCCTGAGAAATCTACATGTCAGTCACCCGCGAGGCGAGTGCCGCCTGACAAGTGAGAATACTTTATTCAAATTGGTCTTGGGCGGCCGAGAGCAGACGACGGTAAACGTCTGAATGCCAAATGAGGTATTTATGAAAAACTGAGCCACGTTGTCCTCCATCCTAAAGAAGCATTACGCTCGCACGAGACGGGGAAAGTGGAAATGTTGACCTTTTGCGCCCAGGAGTATGGACACACACAAACACAAACACACACACACTTCACCATCTCAGCTCTGGGGATGTTATCTCAAATAATTACCGTCGGCTTCCCTTGTCCCCACCGGTGGCTACTTGTGAGCGGGTAGCAAACAACAGCGGGTCACCGTGGACAGGCTCCATGCAGGAGGAAGTGAGCGTTAGCAGAGTGGAAGATCTAAAACCGGCCTCCTATGGCCCTGGCAACGGCTCTTAATTAACCACCCAGGTATTCTTGAGCCGTACGGCCCGCTGCCCGGCCGGCCATATGGCTGGAGCAGCGCCACGTTCTTAATTGCCAGGGGAAGCGCTGCATCAAAAAGAACTCAGCCAACATAAAGCTTGTGTAAATTATTTTTAATGGTTCCCTTCTGGCAGGGGCGCGTGTTTGTCATCTCAAAAAGTGCGGCCAGGGCGATCTATTTACCCTTGACCCCTCTTTTTTTTTTTTTGCTCCCCGTGTGACGGCGTGACTTGTCTACCTGATTCCCGCCTGCCTCACACACACACACACGCACACACACACACGGGCTGAAGAACCATTAGCTCAGTCAGCCAACAACTATCCCCCTTGCCCCACCTCCTCATGAATTGAATGAGCGGTTATAATGCAAAAATTGCCAAGCGCTAATTCTTAATGACTCATTGCTGTTCAACTTTATTGGTCACCTCATTGCTGTAAATCCAACGTGTTAAATACTAACTAAATATGCCCTCGTTGCTAAGTAACCTTAAAGAAGAACAGGTGGTACAATTAAGACTGTGTTCACACTTGCAGACTACATTTAAATGCACTCCAATGTTGAAAGTAAAAACTTTACAGGAGGTCCTCGGTTTATGATGCAGGTCAGTTCCAGCAATAGTCTTTGGACGAAAAAAGTTGGCCGTAGACTTAAGCAGATATGTGTGAAATTGGCCTTCACCCACCTTTGCTCCCTCCCTGGATCTCGCTTTCATTTCCCCCCTTAGTTGTGTGAAGGCGAAGGCCTTCACACATATGTTATTCTACACCATTCTCTATTATTATTGTGTGAAGGCGAAGGCCTTCACACATATGTTATTCTACTCCATTTACTTTATTATTATTATTATTCTATTTTATTCCCGCCACTTTTTTGTCCCGCTTCTTCTTCCACAAAATTCATCCGATTCACTCCATTCCACTTTTCACGTATTCCAAATATTCACGACATGAGCGCTTGTATTTTTCTCATTCCGAAAATTTTCCGATTCCGCAAAATTCCCAAAATTCCGACAAATTTTTCCCCATCCATTCTTAATGGCACATTCCACATTTCACAAAATTTCGTTTTTCACCTCTAACTTCTACATTTTTCAACCGATTCAACCCATTCCAACTTTCAACTGTTCATCTTTTGCCTACCTATTCCACAACTTCCCACTTACCAAAAATTCCAAATTTTCAAATTTGAAATTCAACCAAAATTCTCTCAAATTCTGTTTTTCTACTCTAATTTCTACATTTTTCAACCGATTCAACCCATTCCAACTTTCAACTGTTCATCTTTTGCCTACCTATTCCACAACTTCCCACTTACCAAAAATTCCAAATTTTCAAATTTGAAATTCAACCAAAATTCTCCAAAATTCAGTTTTTCCACTCTAATTTCTACATTTTTCAACCGATTCAACCCATTCCAACTTTCAACTGTTCATCTTTTGCCTACCTATTCCACAACTTCCCACTTACCAAAAATTCCGAACTTTCACATTTGAAATTCAACCAAATTCTCCAAAATTTCGTTTTTCCACTCTAATTTCTACATTTTTCGACCGATTCAACCCATTCCACATTTATTCCCTTTATTCATCTTATGCTTACCACATTCACTCCCATTCACCCCCACTTCCACTATGCTTACACAATTCAACCCTTGACCCCCAATTCCAGTGTGGCGGCCATCTTGGATGACCCTGAAGTGCCACCAATGAACCCAGAATGAACCGGAAGTGCCCCAAATCAAACCGAAAGTGACCCCAAATAGACCGGAAGTGACCTCAGGTAAACCGGAAGTGACCCCAAATCAAACCGGAAGTGACCCCAAATGTACCGGAAGTGACCTTTTTAGACCGGAAATGACCCCTAATAAACCGGAAGTGACCTCAGACGAACCGGAAGTGACCCAAATTAAACCGGAAGTGACCCAAATAAACCGGAAGTGACCCCAAATAGACCGGAAGTGACCCCAAATAGACCGGAAGTGACCTCTGGTAAACCGGAAGTGACCCCAAATCAAACCGGAAGTGACCACAAATGAACCGGAAGTGACCTTTTTAGACCGGAAGTGACCCCAAATAAACCAGAAGTGACCTCAGCTAAACCGGAAGTGACCTGTTTTAAACCGGAAGTGACCCAAATAAACCGGAAGTGACCCAAATTAGACCGGAAATGACCCGAATCAAACCGGAAGTGACCTTATTTCAACACTAAGTGCCCCAAATAGCTACAATTGCTAACTTTTTCGTTTTTTGTCCGATTTAACCCGTTTCAACATTTTTACCCCAAAAGTGAACCTCTTGAGGCCGTTTTTTGTTTTTTTTCCAAATTTAGAAAGATTTTGGCGCAATTGCTTTTTTTATTTTCCCATTCATTCTCTATGGGGATTCAACATTTGCTCTAACTTCTATATTTTTCAACTGATTCAACCCGTTCCAACTTTCAACTGTACATCTTTTGCCTGCCTATTCCACAACTTCCCACTTACCAAAAATTCCAAATTCGAAATTCAACCAAATTCTCCAAAATTTCGTTTTTCTACTCTAATTTCTACATTTTTCAACCGATTCAACCCATTCCAACTTTCAGCTGTTCATCTTCTGCCTACCTATTCCACAACTTCCCACTTACCAAATATTCCAAACTTTCAATTTTGAAATTCACCACAAATTCTCCAAATATTCTACATTTCTCAAGTAATTCAACACGTTTCAACATCGTTCGGCAGCATTCCCCGAAAAAGTTATTCATACATTTCGCCTTCACACGCAATTTCTCCAGAAATTGCAAAATTCTAGTTATTATTATTATTCTTCTATTTTATTCTCCACACTTTTTCGACACGTTTCATCTTCCACATAATTCATCCGATTCACTCCATTCCACTTTTCACGTATTCCAAATATTCACGCGACGAGCGCTTCCATTTTTCTCGTTCCGAAAATTTACCGATTCCGCAAAATTCCCAAAATTCCGACAAATTTTTCCCCATTCATTCTTAATGGCACATTCTACATTTCACATTTACGTCGTTCCAATTTCAAATTCACATCATTCAACACATTCTAATCACATTCGGAAGGATTCTCGACATTCCCAAAATTCCCAAATTCGAAAATTTCACGTTTTCACGTTAAAAATTCCGACAAATTTTCACAAAATTTCGTTTTTCACCTCTAACTTCTACATTTTTCAACCGATTCAACTCGTTCAAACTTTCAACTGTTCATCCTTTGCCTACCTATTCCACAACGTCCCACTTACCAAAAACTTCACATCTTTTATTTTGAAATTCAACCAAAATTCTCTAAAATTTCGTTTTTCTACTCTAATTTCTACATTTTTCAACCGATTCAACCCATTCCAACTTTCAACTGTTCATTATTTTTCTACCGATTCCACAACTTCCCACTTACCAAAAGCTTCACATCTTTTATTTTGAAATTCACACCCAATTCCCTTTCCCTTCTCATTTCTACATTTTTCAACCGATTCAACCCATTCCAACTTTCAACTGTTCATCATTTTTCGACCTATTCCACAACTTCCCATTTACCAAAAACTTCACATCTTTTATTTTGAAATTCACACCCAATTCCCTTTTCCCTTCTCATTTCTACATTTTTCAACCGATTCAACCCATTCCAACTTTCAACTGTTCATCATTTTTCTACCTATTCCACAACTTCCCACTTACCAAAAATTTCACATCTTTTATTTTGAAATTCAACCAAGATTCTCTCAAATTCCGTTTTTGTACTCTAATTTCTACATTTTTCAACCGATTCAACCCATTCCAACTTTCAACTGTTCATCATGTTTCTACCTATTCCACAACTTCCCAAAAACTTCACATCTTTTATTTTGAAATTCACACCCAATTCCTTTTTCCCTTCTCATTTCTACATTTTTCAACCGATTCAACCCATTCCAACTTTCAACTGTTCATCATTTTTCTACCTATTCCACAACTTCCCACTTACCAAAAACTTCAATTCTTTTATTTTGAAATTCACACCTAATTCCCTTTTCCCTTCTCATTTCTACATTTTTCAACCGATTCAACCCATTCCAACTTTCAACTGTTCATCATTTTTCTACCTATTCCACAACTTCCCACTTACCAAAAACTTCACATCTTTTATTTTGAAATTCACACCCAATTCCCTTTTCCCTTCTCATTTCTACATTTTTCAACCGATTCAACCCATTCCAACTTTCAACTGTTCATCATTTTTCGACCTATTCCACAACTTCCCACTTACCAAAAACTTCACATCTTTTATTTTGAAATTCACACCCAATTCCCTTTTCCCTTCTCATTTCTACATTTTTCAACCGATTCAACCCATTCCAACTTTCAACTGTTCATCATTTTTCGACCTATTCCACAACTTCCCAAAACCTTCACATCTTTTATTTTGAAATTCACACCCAATTCCTTTTTCCCTTCTCATTTCTACATTTTTCAACCAATTCAACCCATTCCAACTTTCAACTGTTCATCATTTTTCGACCTATTCCACAACTTCCCACTTACCAAAAACTTCACATCTTTTATTTTGAAATTCGCCACAAATTCTCCAAATATTCTACATTTCTCAAGTAATTCAACACGTTTCAACATCGTTCGGCAGCATTCCCCGAAGAAGTTATTCATACATTTCGCCTTCACACGCAATTTCTCCAGAAATTGCAAAATTCTAGTTTATTTTGCTAATCATCCCAGCAGGGTTCCGGCAGGGATAAAGTAAGCAGCTCATTGCAGTTTTCCGCTTGTGTTATTTTTGACCGTCCTTCTTGTGCAAGGATGTTGCAAAGATGAGGGTGGGGAGAAGGTGCCGGTGAACAAAACCCCACCCTAACACCCCTCCTCACCTCCCAGTCTATTTTACAATATCTCAGGAACACAGGACATTTCCATGCCCCCTCCCACCACCTCCTGCGGGTCTCAAGCCAGGCCATCGGTGAGCTGTTTTTATAAGGAAGCGAGCCAGCAATCTGGTCAGAGCGACCTCACATCTGCCTCGCTAATGAGAAGGCTGGCGTCCTCCCAATTCGCTTCCCTGTAAACTGTCCTGTATACCCGCACGGGTCACAGACACTGTGAGGTCAACTTGCAAAACACAAGGGAGGCTCAAGACAGCACAAACGCAAACATGCATAAAATGTGTAAGTGATTTTACAAAAACGAGTTGATATGTTGTGATTTGACCTTCAAACAACTACTTTGAAATTGTGTGGACGATACAGAGAATATCAGCACCGACTATACTATTGGAAGACGGGCCTTACAGTTTATACACAACCACAGCAGATTTTAAATAAAATTTCACATGTAATTTAGGTCTAGTATTTTACAGGTTTCATAAAAATGTCATTTACTATTTAGGAGTTTATGCTAAATGCCATTTTCAGAGGTTACACAACTGTGAATATAACATTTATTTTAATACTGTCATTTTTGTGGTTCTTGCTTCCTAGTCTTTTGTCATGAGTCAGTGAAAAACATGCTTGATTGGGTTTAAATCATGTTTCACATTCTAACTTGCTATCATGATTTGTTTCGGATCATTAGTCATCCCTGGCCTTAATGTAGGATTTGGCTCTGTAACCACATGATCAATAAACACCAGCAAGCTTGCTCCATTAACAGCTACTGTAAGCCATGTCCAAAGGCCAACACTGCCTTCACCATGTTTAACGCATAATGTAGGATGGAACCGAACGATCTGTTCTTTACCTTCTTTATACCTTACAGAAACCAACAACGCAAAGGATCTGAAGTGTAAGAGAAGGAATGGTGACCATGTTGTCATAGGATTTGGAAAATGTTGGATTCAAGATGAAGGCCTTGAAGTTAAGGTAAGGAGTGACTTGTCAAAATATGTTTAACTGAAATAGAATAGCTGAACTCCAGTTAATTGATACTTAAAATCGCCTTTACAGTTTGTAATATTTTCATAATAATGTATCATATTGTACCTGTGAAACTGATCCAAATGTTAGCTTGACAAAATTCTAACTGTAGTTTGTTGGGAAATAAAAACGGTTTTGTACTAAAGTCATAAATTGTTCTTCCCAATGACTTTATTCAGAGAATGAAAACACATCCCCAAACACACATTCACATAAGTGTCTTCCCCAAATATGGACCATAAACCTCCGGAAAACTCAAAACCCCAGCTGCTCTTTAGTCCAAACTCTGGTTTAATGACTTGGTTGATGCTTGGTACCGCACACAGTGCACTTGAGTGGAAATGAAAGCATAATTGCCGCCATAGATCCAACACACAGTGAAAATAATACGAGCACGCCTTCATGCATTTAACCGCACCATCATCCCCGCCCCCCTTCTCTGTCTCTTGACGACATCAGAGTCATTACCGCACTATATTTTAATGGTGTTTTCCCCCCCAAACTTCACACAGGCGAGTCACGCTGTCGGGCGTAAGTGTCGCCAAACACACCCCCGTGCATTGACTTGATCTGCTGCCAGTTTAATGTACCTACGCTGTGAAGCAGCTCCATATCTCTTGATTGGCGCTTTCTGCATCTTAGGCCAAATGAGACGGTGACACAGGCGGCTCGTTCCCGGTTTTAATGAGCCTCGTGCAGCGAAACACGGAATGAGATATCGGCCAACGCGGGCTAATCTAAAATGGCCTAAAACAGCGGGGCTGTGAATTACGCAAAAGACATGCACGCCAGAAACAGAAAACACTTTGTAAAGCAGCCTTTTTGTGCTGGCACTTTGACTTCCATTTACAGCGCTTAAAGTTTGTCTGGACAAGCCTCTTCTATCTGTCTGCTTTGCAAACACGCAAGTAATTCTGCAATGTTGTGATCTTGAATTAATCTCCCATTCCTCTCTGGTAGCAAATGTAAGTCTTATTTTTAGTTATTCTTGCTTGAGTATGTAGATCACTTATGTCAAACTGAAGGCCTGAGGGCCAAATACGGCCCACCACATCATTTTATTTGGCCCGCGATGACAAATCAAATTCATGTCAGTACTAAAATTGCAAATTGTCTTCATTTTTGAAAAAATGGAGATATTGCCTTTTTCACTATTTATCTTTTTAAAAATATTTGATAATTGTTGTACTTGTCTCAGATTTGAAAACTGTGTTTTTGTCGATTTGTTATGTACGCTACACTGTATATGATACGAGCCATTCATACATTTATTTTGATTGATAGTCATAATGGCCCTCTGAAACAAACTATGACGACAATGCAGCCCGCGACAAACATGAGTTTGACACCCCTGATGTAGATAATGATACTTGATTGATACTTGAGTGAGTCTTTCAGTCACTCAAAGGGTGAGATGACTCATTCATCTCTGTACTGACTGACAAACTATAGAAAAACAGAAACAATAATTGGTCAACTGGAAACAGATGAGTTCCTTCCAATGTTCCAAACACTTTTGAAGAGCACTTCTCTCCTTTAGGCAGAGGCTTTTGTTGCGTTGATCATCTGCTTGTCATGACGATTTAGTCGAGCCAAATGAGACTCACAGGTGCTCAAGGGCCCCTATTCTTTGACCAGACAATGAAAGGGGGAACCATTCCTAACTCAGGTTTATGTCTTCGGGAATTAGATTAGTGGTTTTGTATGGTGGTGCATCACAGGAGTAAATCGTGAACATAGCCAGGTTTCCCAACTGACAGTCCAAAAAAGTTTGAGATTTAGAAATGCCTTTCTGTTGTCCACAAATGTGCCCTCCCCCAAAACTGCTCCAATTGCTTTGATTTGCCACTCCAGTTGTTTGTCCACAAAGCTAATGCAGTGATTCATAAATGTGTAAAACTGAGAAGATGACAAGCAAACAACAGCAGCACATTAAAAGACTTCCGAAATACATCCCGGATTCTAAAAACTTAATTTCAAAACAACAACAAAAGTGATGTGATATGTTTTGAAGGGATGGCGTTTCATGTTGACAAACGGCGGCGTATTTGACGCCAACTTGGTGCCAAAGCAAGCCGTGATCACACAGACAACAAGAGAGCGGCCGTGTAAACATTGCGGCACAAAAGAAATTATGAAAAGTGACGATGGGTTTGCGATGACGGCTGATGGATGCTTTGAAACCGCGAGCGTTGTCGCGCGCTAGTGACTCACAGCTGCTCTGATATCTCTTTTGCTAACAGGCTCATTTAGAGTTATGCCGTCTGTCTCGTGGCGTGATGAAAACTCTTCTTCTCGAGCACTGAAAGCGGGCAAAATGATCTTATTTTAAAAGTTGCACGTTTTAATATCTAGACGCTTGGGTATACGCTCGGCGGTGTGATCAATGGCTCTGTTAAATTATGGTGCCACACGGCGGCGCGAAGGAGGAGAAATTCATTACCGCTTGGTCGTTTCCTCCCAAAACAAAAACATTTCATTGGAACGGAAAAGCTAAATTAATATTGGCTTTGCACGAAGCCAATTTTATTTCCTAAAGAACTGCCTCCTCCCGCTTCATCCGCCGCATGAAGGATTGAACGTGAGACTTGAGTAAAATGACTTCCGCACAAACACACACTCATCTAATTTCATTCCCCTTGTTTCTTTGCTTTTGTCACAGCCACAAACACACAAAGCAACACGCCGCATACGCATAGCAAACGCATTTCATCCTTCCTTTCACCAAAAGGCCTTTGTTTCTCCATGATGCCTCGCCATCAAAGCCGCCTTCTAGTCTCACTGTTGACTCTGGATGAGGCTTTTTGACGTCACCACATTTAACTGTGTCAAAGTCTGCACATCAAGGGTGCGCTTGGCTCGTTTGATGAGCAAACGGTGTGAGGATTGTAACGAATAAACAAACGTCCGATATGTCTGCAGGTAAATACGGCATCAAATCATAATGTTGGAACAATAAGTGTCTCTTTACGAGACTTCATTTTTAAATGCAAATGGATAAAATGCCAAATACTAGTTTACGGCGGTTGTCGTAGCTTAAAGATAAAATATATTATTGGGATATTTTCAAGGAAAGTTTTGCTTCACCTAAACTACAATCCCAATCCTCCTTCAAGTCTGTTTGTGCCAGCGCCGCTTGCTTCATTAATCCGTTTCGCCGTCTGACTCGGCTTCTCATATAACTGATTTATTCGGCTCCCTCATCATCAAGTATTTGTTTATGGTGAAAACATAAAAACAATCAGGATTGTGATGTGCGAAGGATAGCGTTGCGCACGGCTATTTATTTGCCCATAAAGACCCTATGCAAAGTCATCCCAAACGGATGCGGGGAAGGTCAGGGGCACGAGCAAGGAGAAGAGAAATGGGGGCTTATGTGTGCCATGGCTTTGAATAGCTGATGAAGTCCCATTAAAAGTTTTATAAACATGGCTGAGGCTTATTGAGTGCCAATGAAATACGCACCTTGTTTCCCCCGCTGCTGACTAGCCAAACATGGAATAAATACGTCCAATAGCATGCTATGAAAATCTCTGAATCCATTTTTTTTTCAAAGCTATTTATACCTTTTCATTCAAATGAAAGACTCAGGTCCATAAAGTAAATGATAAATTAGTAGCTTAGAATAGGCTAGTAAAAGTCAGAACAGCAAATGTGTTCATAGCCTTTCTTATTTTACTACCTTTTTAATTTTGATATTGTTTCATCAACATTGTGTGTATAGTTTAGGTCAACATCAATTTGGGTCAAAATCAAACCCACTTTATGTCCTGAATTTTCAATTTTACTGTTTGTAGTTGGAACTTTTTCGTCTTTCCAGGAAAGGCTTGTCTCAGCGTTTAGGGGAGTCCAAAAGTCATGAGATCAAACACTAATGTTGGATGAGGCCTGGCTTTTTGTCTCCACTTTAATTCATCCCAAAGGTATTTGGTGAGGTCTGGATTCTGTGCAGACCAGTCAAGAGCCATAACAGACTTTCTCATGCATGACTTTTTTCGTACTGGTACATATATTGGGACGGAACGTAGCTTTAACCATAAACGGAACTCTTATAGAGTGTACCATTCATAAAATGAATGATGAAAAAACATTTTTGTAGTACTGTATTATGATAAGACCCTCCCCCCCCCAAAAAAACAAGAAAATGGCAGTCAGGTTGTAACATGACATCAAATCAATATTAGTTACTACTGTCGCTCGGAGTACAAAATGACAATCCTCATATCTACATTTGTCATTGGAGTGTGGAAGAATTCTATTTTTATTTATCTCACCAACAAAGACATTGTCACGGGTTGACGTGAAGACAGCTCAATCAAAGCACGACGCAAAAGTAGCCATGATCCATGATGAGATGCAAACATAGAGGATTTATTGAGAGGCGTGGAGATTTATTTGCTTAGCTGCCACTGCAAAGTTGATGTCTGACGACCAATGTAAATTGATGATCATTTTTGTTTTCACTTGTCTATCATCAAATTAAACTCGATGAATTCAGGTCACACTATTCAAGTTTAGATCAAGCACATGCCAGACCTTCCCCTTGAAGAAGTGAGCCAGACATCATATATACTGTATTCGCATACATTTAATCCCCCGCTAACACCCAGACACATATGTTATGCACCACACAGACACACACAGACTGCATGTGCGAGTACACAAAAAATTTCAGAGGTGCCCCCCCTCCCCCCAACACCATATGCCCCAGATGAAAAATTGCACATAGCCTTCAAAATACGATGTTTGGGTCAAGCCAACTTGCACTCCTAAGTAATTTATAATACGCTTTTACTCTGAGGCATTGCGCAATCTTATTATGATTAGATTTTTGCATATTTAACAACAGTTTTTTAATTAGAAGGTGTTTTATTATTCATGCACATAATTTGAGGCGAGCTCAGGCTGTTGAGGACGGGAAAAAAAAAGGTGAGCAAAAGCCAAAAGATGTAGATTTGATCTTTTTGTGTGTTTATTTGCTTGTAAGTGAATCCAGACAGTAGTCTTCTAATGGCTCTTTTAATTTAGCTAATAGTTATCATGTTGGGTACCTTTATGTGTTTGCTCACTTCCTAGCCATGGGAGTTGTTCCCCAGTGCTGAAGCTGAATGAAGAAGTGTGCTTTGGCTTGCGTCGTGGTAGATTTTTTTTTTTTCCCGGCAGTTCCTTGATGTATTATTAAAATTGGAAATGGACTCTGGGGACAGCATCTAGTTATGTGCTTTCATTTGCCGAATAAACCAAGCGTTGTTTTCATCTTTGCTCATGATTGTTAATGGCGCCGTTGATGAGAGGGGTGTGTGTGTGTGTGTGTTTGCTCCCGCTCTCTTTATCGGCGCACGCCCGTCATTACTCTGGCCAAATAGCCCAAGCTGCTGATTTTGTTTTAGGTTTTCAATTAGTCATTTGTCTGAGCACATCTGTTACTGGCAAAGGCCCAGAGCGTGGACGACCCACTCGGTCTGGTGCGGCTAGCCAGCAGCCGGGCCTGTCAAGGGGGGGGGGGGGGGCGGGGCTTAGAGGTGATGAGCACTTCGGAGCTCCTCAGGGGTGCGTCCCGGGTCCCCTCACATTTTACAGCCAAGTCTACAGAGAAAAGGTGCATCCAAAAAACAAAAGTACACCCACCGTCTGGCCAAGTTCCTGATTTTCTGCTCGGGTAAAGCCCGCACGCAGACTTGAGCGTGTGGCACTGCTTCCAAAGATTTAACTTCACACCCCGCCACTGGTTATTGTCCACATTCATCTCCTGATATATTTTATTTGCTTTTAATAATTTATGTATCACAGTCTGCTTATTCCCTCCTTTCTCGCAAGTACTAAAATTGATGAATATAAAATGTGCTGTCTTTTGAAGGGTTGTTTAAATGTGCACTGTTGCAAGTAAACTGCCTATTTCCTGAGTGAAGTCGACGTGTTTAACTTTGTTCATTTTCTCTCACGCTGGGATGTGCGCACACATCTTTTTAGCATATTCTACAATATGTTCATACGTTTCCTTCTACTACAATGGATGTCATTAACTTCTTCCATTGAGCCCCAGCGGAAAGCATTATTATAAAGTAATGTTATGTGTTCTTCATGGTATTTACAAATAAAATGACTCATGATTCATTTTTGGCATTTTCGTTTCATAGCATGGCCTCGAAAGGTTGACATTGTGATAATTAGGTAGGATCTTGGGGCCAACGTTTTGTGGGGAAAAATGTGCTTTGCCATGGCTGAAACTTACAAACTGCAGGAACTGGCTAAGGTTAAATGGACACATTTATTCCTAATAAAAGCCGGATTGGAATAAAACGCTTAATTTACGGAGAGAATATTCTGGTCAGATCAAGAAAATTCCAATTAAGATTTCATGAGAATCAGAATGAGAGAGGTGTTTTTTGTCTATTGATAATCCCATCAGTGCAGATGTAAACACATATTCCGACATTTCGGAACAAACCGCCTTTACCATGCACGTCTGTGACGCCAGTAATAAGGGAGAGCAAAAAATAAATAAGCTAGAAATAAAAACCATGCATCCAAAATGAGATTACAGTTTTTGACAGTTATGTTGGTGTGTTGAGCGATCTAAGATGACAGTAGGGTTAGATTTATAGGTCTTCAAAAGTCAGCAGAAGCACAGTTTGTCTGTGGTCAGCGGTTTTCTGAGGGAGCGAGTGCGCCTGACGCCTCCATCATATTAAATGGCGGTCTATTTTTGGGGTGGGCGACACAGGCGTCCCGGCCCAGTCGAGCCGTAGCCAATCTCTGATTGTCGAGAGTTCAGGGAGGGTTCAGTCAGCAGCACCGTTGGGTCTGACTGATCCTAGAGGGACTCCCACTGGGCTTTAATAAAACATTTTGCTCATTGTGGAAAGTAATGACCAACAATGTAAACTTGCGACTCGACAACAGATGTTGGCATGCTTAGTGGAAACAAGGTGCTGTAAAATTAATTTCATTTGAATTATTTACTGCATGCATTACGTGCTTGAGGAAGTAGGTGGGGGCGACGGGGCGGGTTCGCTTGGCAACAACAACAGAAACATATTCAATTAGAGGTGAAGTAGTGGGATGAAAGGGTGGGGGGGCGGATAATGGTGGGGGATATGGCAAAGAGAACGATCGCATGTGTTTGCTCTTGAAATTCCAAAATGGGAATCAGAGCCACCACTGTTGACATCACCCTTGTGATTCATATTTAATAGGATTTATTATTTCATAGTGTCACTTCAAAGGTTGTGCTCGCGTAAACTTGCCCGGAATGTTTCTCCACGATTAAATTGAGCCAAATGAGTATTTGGAGAAGTGCATGACACTGAGAAGATTGTGATTAAAGGACATTTGAGTGAGACTTCATTGATATGATACATGTTAGTCATTGCACGTATTGCACATAAAGCATATTAGCTACGACAAGATGCAGGTATAAAAGGACAGCTAACGAAATGCAATTAATTTTAACTTGCCGTGGTATCAGTCGGCAGTCGGCTGCGTGACGCCATGACAGAAGCACAAACGTGGATTTCCTTCATCGCCGTCAGGCCGCAGCCAAACAGCACGTAGCTGCTGTTGTACCGCCATGTTGTGGGAAAAATAACAGCGGGCGCTATTTATACAATAATGTTTCCTCCTAGCCATTGCCCCCCCACATGCGTTATTCATCTACGTGTTTATTTTCTTTTTGTTGTTTGTGCAAAGGTTGTCTTTGTTTGCAATGGTTCTGCAGAACAGTTCAGCTGAGTGTGAAGTGCTGGGATACAGGAAGTGGGCTTACTCTTTCACCCGAGACCTGTGATAAATGGAGACACAACAATAGTGTATCCTGTGACCTGGAACCTCAGCTGCTGACATCAACTTGTCCGCAACTTTACGCGTCCTCTTCTTTCCTCAAAGATTGCCTTATCAGCTTCACCGATTTACCGTTCAGAGTTTATGTCTAACGCGCACGTTAGGTTAATTGAAGACTCGAAAAGAAGTGGAAGTGCAACTGGGGCCAAGCAGAACTCACTTTAAAAAATAACAAATATTTGTATTTATCGCTGAGGTTGATCCAGCAAAGTGAGACCTAGCTTGTATAGCCAGCTTGTAAGTAATTCGTTAGTGTCAACAAGAATAAAAAAAAAGGGATTTGGGGAGTGAGTCTGTGCCCTTTTAATAATCATTATGTGTCCAGTATTAGTCTAACTGCTGCCTTGTACACAACAGAAGTCATTTAAAGTTCACAGTTCAAATCAAGTGAGGAAGAAAAGAACGCTATACACAAAACACAACCAGCTGTGGCAGAGCAGAGATGAGTGCTGCATCAGCACAACACACACACACAGACACACACACACACACACACAAAAACCATTACCCCATTAGCCAAGCAGTCTGAAGTTTCACTCACACTTATGTATTATTACTAAAAATCCGACAAAGGGTTTTGCACGTCTGTCTTTGGGATCCACATTTTACCGCAACATCCGTCTGTCAGCACACTGTCTCCGTGATTCTCCGAGTCATGAGTATGACTCATTCCAGCGCAATGCCACATGTTCCCGGCACGACTTGATCCAAACCGGCTTTATGCATTATTTGTCCAGCACTTAAAAAAAGAAAAGTGAAGCTTGTCAGCTTATTCGTGGTACACCACAAGCGTCGCCATCGAATCACTTCCACGTCCCCACATGGCAACACACTCGACCGACGTGGCCGCTTAGTCGTTACATTGTCACATGCCAAAATGTCTGACTCATCCAAATCACATTATCTCAATATTTGCTCACAAGTGACTGAATAAAATAAAAAATGTCACTGAAGAAATACTCCACATGCATGTGAATGCATGCAGATTATTTTCTTATTGGAAACTCGCAAGTGCAGACAAAGCTCAAATAAACATATCTGACATGATAACTTACTCAGATGTCAACTACATAGTATTTATTAATGGTATTATTAACAGTATTATATTTACATTTAAGTTTGACAATTACTCAATCTGATATTTATTTAAGGTTAGCCAAATCTTTGCAAAAGTAGGCTAATGGCAAATTGGTTCAGCAACCAGTTAATGAAAATACAAATTATCTTTACTTTTCTCTTCACATTCTTGGATTATAGGCCGTGTTTGGTCGTCACGTCCAACCGACAATCTTTGTCATCATCATGTTAATGAAAATCTATATCCATCTAACAGGAATAGAAAAATCTCACTTCAACCACATTATTGAAGTGATGAGGTTGCCATGTGTGCTATAGTACTTGATCCTTTGTTGTTGTTGTTGTTGTTGTTGTTTTAACCAAAGAATGACATTTCATTAAGACACGTGTACACTTCAATTGTTTAAATAGGATTAATAAAGATTGTTTAAAATTATTTCATAATTAATTCAATATTGAAAATCCAGCACACACATTACTTAAATTTGACTGATTAATAATCCTATAGCGGACCAGCCTGGACACATTTTGTTTACTACTAAACTTGCTTTTAATGTTACTGTTGAAATTAAACGTTTAGACAATGTTGAATTTAGTTTTGTTGTCGAACACAATCATTGACTTATTGCTGTCCAATTGCATTTACCATAAGGAAAGTAACCCGTGCACTCTATAGGGGGGGTTACTACTATTCTTTAGTTGTGCTTTAAAGACAACATGTTAATTCCTGTAATCTGCATATGGATCAGAACAATTTGCCTTCACACAGCTCGGGACAGCCGTGCCTATTCAGAACGCATTAGACAGAGTGTGACACTGTCACGCTGGCAGATGTTCTCTCCATTCCCAACCTATTTCCTTGTCACTAAACCACCAAAGCTCCCCCTTTGCTCCCTTCACTCGTCTTCCCTCCCCACGACGGCGCGCAAACACACGGCGAAAGACAAAGGGAAACAAGATGAATTATAATACCAAGTGTGGTCCCTGCGGTATTGAGGGGTGTTTGCAAGGGGTGGTTAGGGGGGAGTATTTTTTTTTTCTTTCCCCCTGCTTGGAAATATTTCTCACTTTTTGCACGGAGCACGCTCTGCTCCCACATGTATTGTCTGGCTGTGATCATGTGTCAGAGTGGTACAAGTGGGATGCGGGGCCGGGTGCCCGGCAGGCTTGTCTGAAGCAGACTGCTTGTTTGCGTGTACTTAACAGCTCCTCACAGCTGTGTTCTCTCCAAATGTAACAGGAGAAGACCTCATCCATCAGAACGTCGCATTCCCCCATACGCCGACCGCCCCCTCTTCTCCACACTCCGGCTCTCTTACTCCTCTTACCCCCCTGCCTTCACGGCTGCCCTCCATTTTTTCGTTCAAGTGCCTCCATTGCGCAAATGTCAGCAAACAGGCGAGAGGTCGCGTCGGAGGTCAGCTTGCGAATGGCAGCGTTAGGTCGCCTTTTTTGTCTTTTCAAGTGGGTGTGCATTTCTCAAGGAGTTGCTTATGAGCAAGATGTCCAGGCTAGACACATGTTTAAGGGGGACGGAGGGGAGGGGGGGGGACTGTGACAGCTCACATGCAGCTGGGCGAACATTAACCTGCCAACAAAAGGGTCTGTAAGCTTACATTCATACACAACTCCAAGCTCGAACGCAAGCTGTTCTGTGATTTGCTCCAAGTTTAAAACTTTTTGACAGTATGATAATATATTATAATATAAAAGATAAATTATACCTTCCATGATTAAAGTGTTGCCATCATTTAATCCTCATGTGGCATTTTAACTGCCTTTCTTGGTCATACAAAAGAAGACAAAACTTAACCTAAAATTATAGAAAAATATTAAAACTCTTAAAATGAAAGAAAAATGAGGATGCGTAAATAATAAGTTCTATTTCATTTTTAACAGTGTTACACCTTGCTATCAGCCAGGTAGCTGAATTGGGAGCTAGCTGTTAGCACTAGCTCCAAGTTTAAAACTTTTTGACAGTATGATAATATATTATAATATAAAAGATAAATTATACCTTCCATGATTAAAGTGTTGCCATCATTTAATCCTCATGTGGCATTTTAACTGCCTTTCTTGGTCATACAAAAGAAGACAAAACTTAACCTAAAATTATAGAAAAATATTAAAACTCTTAAAATGAAAGAAAAATGAGGATGCGTAAATAATAAGTTCTATTTCATTTTTAACAGTGTTACACCTTGCTATCAGCCAGGTAGCTGAATTGGGAGCTAGCTGTTAGCACTAGCAGCTAAAGATGAACACATGAATAATGTAAACATGCCATTAAAGGGCCTTTTCGAAACTGTCAAAGACCTGTGTAAAGTATGTTGGAGCAAAGATGAACTTTTTTTTCAACAAAATTCCCTCCCTGCTTTGTGTCTTGCTCGCAGGTTACTAGCACGCACGTCATTTCCGCGCATCACCCTGGCATTAGTCATTAAGCGTACGTCGTAACCTTTAAGCCACTGATTAACCCCGAGGTCTGCATAGGAGGTGGGAGGAAAAGTTTACAAAGACAAAAAAAAAAAGAAATCACTTTTGCGGAGAGTGCCTCATCCACCATCTCCGTTCTCTGGTCAGTACGCAGCCTGTTGATGTTCCACTTTGATTTCACATACAAGACAATAAATTAAGGGGCATTAATCAAAGTCACTTTGTTGCTGCCTGCTAAAAGCCACTTTATGCATAAATTACGATGCAAGAACAACTATTTTTAGCTGTTTGAAGTCGACAAGTAGGATTTACTTATGGCGGGACTGATACATTTAAATATGCTTTGAATTTTAAGTGTCAGGTTAATGTTCTTGTACTTGTGACTTACTTGGTAATAACCAGAGAAATGGAAGGAGCTACACGACATCACTGCTACCAGTAAATATAATATTGATAGTGATGCCGAAAAAACCCTTTTTTTTAATTGCTGTTATGGCAATATTTTCTGTTATCATAATAAACAGTGGGAAGCACCAACTTTGTTTTTTGTTATATAAAGACGAGAGCTTGGACAAGGTCATCTTATTAGTAAAAGTGACAGTAGGAACTCTGTGTACAAAAAATGGCTTCAGGTAATCGCCCGCATTTTGTGTCACCAAATGTTCAGATTGCTCATTATTTTATTAGTTCCTGTAAAAATTGTTCAAAAACAAAACAAATCAGGGTTCAAAAATAAATCGTTTATCTAAGCTCTTGGTTTGTCCGGTGATACTCAACAAGACTCGTTTACATTGCAAACTTTTTAGTGTACATTAAGTGTCCACATAAATCACGCTATCACGTAACAGTGGTGAACGCCACCTCACCTGACATATCTACCTACCCCGAGGCGAGCTTTAAAATATGTCAACATAGTATACGATGGAATAAAAATGATATAATACGACACATAAAGCGAACGCTCAAGCGCAAACAAAACACAAACGCACACACACACCTGGAGCCAGCACTACACGATACGGCACTCCCGGAGTGACACGCTGACAAGAATGTATTCATGTATCGCCATGTCTTCAGGGAGCCGTCTAATTGCACGAGAACAGAAATAGAGCTGCAAGAGTTTGAACGCACTCCCGGAGAGACGTCACCCCCAACCCGCAAAAAAGTCACCCGACGACCGACCCCCCGCTGCCTTCGCTATTCTGATTTGCCTTATGCCTGTTGCAATAAAAAGTGCAGACGCTGAGTAAAAAATGTCACATTGTGAACTCTTCCCCCGAGAGCCCTAAGTGAAATTTGAAGGATCTGCGCCTCGGTGTGATGTTCCGTTTATATCTTTAATGCCTGTGACACCCGGCTCAGCCAAACAAGTGGAGTGCAGGGGTGCGGTATCTCCAACTTTGGTGCCAGAAGGAGCACACGCCGCCATATGTAACGCTGATACGAGAGAGGTTTTTAACAACACGCACACGAGAACGACCGCACCCATGGCCTCCACATGCCCTGCACATGGAGAGTAGTCAGGCAACGAAAAAAGATTTTTGTTCACAGTCGCCCCGTGGCGGGATTGTGTTTGTTCCTGTAACAAAAACACAAACAGTGCATTGAAGTGACAATAAGGCAAAACTGCACTACTTGGCTTTGGTGGCCTCCAAGTATTGATAGGGAAGAGCTAGCCGTTAGTCTATTTTTACAAATACACTAGTACTACGAGTAGTGCACTCTTTGGCGCTCTGCCAGGATGAGTTGTCTTATGAGTTATGAGAATGTTTTTCCACTACAAGTGTCCCTAATGGCGGATTCAATCTTAGTGTAAACTACCAAGCTGCATTAGTAACACCGCGAGGTCCAGCTAACCCAGTCGGCATCTGTCACACACTTGAGGCCGCCCACAACACATTACTCGCACTTATAGCAGTAGCTTGAAAAATGACAATTAGTAGTTAAATGTGGTAATATTTTGTAATATTAGTTTATTATTATTTTTTAAATCTAGTCATTTTAGTATTATTTAAATTTAGTAATATTAATAATATTTTGTTTAATAGAACTGGAAAAATTTGCTTGGCAAGACTTAAAGCAAGTAATCTTAACCACCCACCTCCAAAAAATTCAAAACAGGAGTACGCCAAGGAAGAGTATAGTAAGGGTGAATGAAGAGACAAAAAAGAACACAGTGGAGGAAAAGAATTAGGAAGGCAGTGAAAGTGAACATGAGGAGTGAAAGACAAATGAAGGCGATGATGAAGATTTGGAGATGGAAAATCAATGAGTGATGAAGTGGAGGATAGAAGTGCAAGAGAAAATGATGTGCTGAAAGTGGTGACGACGTGAAGGTGGTTTCTGGAGAGAAAATGGTGGCGAGAAAGTATGAGTAGACGAGGAACATGAAGGAAGAAATTAAATTGTGTGGGAAATGAAATGAAGACGAGAATGGAGAAAGAAAATGAGAGTAACTCAGTAAGTTGGGTTAGTTACCGTGAAGCACGGTTGCCTACTTCCTGGCTAAAACACGCACGCGCGCACACAGTACAGTGAAGTGACATCCTCCCAGAGAGCTGATGTGTGCAGCATGCTGAGAACACTTCAGACAGAATCTCTGCAATTCACAGTAGAGGGAAAGGGGGAGAAAAAAAAAAACGGCGTGCGTGAGACAGCCCGAAAAAAAAAAAAGTTTGGAGAGTCGAGAGAGTTTGCACCAAAGTTGCCTGTCAGCCCATTAAAGATGTGAAGCTGGCATGGCGGCCCTATTGAAACCATATGTGTGTGAAGGAATTCCACCGCTGGTAATCCATTCCAAATACAGGACTGTGGTGTTCATGTTAATTTAAGCAGCATGTTGGGGATAGGCGGCCACGCTTTGATCACGCAGAGATGCTTTGGTACAAATTGAAGTAAGCACCCCCGTCCATTTGGACGGGATCACAACCGTGGATTTGTTGAATTAAACGCTTCGTTGAATGCCGCGTGCACATGAAAAGGAACGTGGCTCGCGGGAATCCGATCGCACCTAGCCGCCAGGTCTGCTCCTTTTTTATTACTTTTAAACTCGATCCACGCCGGGTTTGCGCCGCTTTAACAAGACGAGGGCCGTGGCCCGGAGGAGATTGTGTTCCGAGGCCGGGAATCACCTGGACTGTGTAATGTAGAACATATTGAACATCCAGACTGTACATGCACTGTACATGTGTGACATCCTTTGATAAACTTAAAAATAAAACTGTTCATGTTACCTTTAACCTCTCACTCTCTCCATTTTGTTGGGTCTACTATTAAAAGTAACAGCAATGAACCTAAACTGGATGCAAAAGTTGGCTGTAGATCTTTTTTGTATGAGCTACAGATAGTTAGTAAATAATTACAGCATGTCATCTTTTACCATCCTGCCACAATAATTCAAGGTTACAAACAGCACATACTGAAGTACTTTGTACAGCAGCTGAAGAATACACAGTCACAAGGATGCCTGTAAAATGAAATTATTGATCGGGTCGGCATTATTTTCTATATGAATCAAAGACATAACTACAAGTGTAACAGTACGTAAATGTACAGTACGTATTTGTGTTTGTTGACACTATATTATTTATGTTATTGTTTATTTTCAGCTTGTTTTTAACCAAAACAGCATTAGCAACATTGTGAAATCGGTCCTACCACATGTTAGAAACAAGTTCCTAGCAAAAACATCATGCGGACAAGGCGCCGCTAACAAGAACTAGCATTAGCATTACCAGACTCTGTCATGTGGTCTCTCCACGATGTTGTGAGTCCATGTTTATCATCTGGGCAGCAACACTGTGGGACTTATTCAGTTACATGTTGCTTGCTTTATTTCTTACCATTTTGCTAAAGTTTCCCATGGTAGATACATAGTTTAAAAGAAACTTCTACATAAGTTGTCTGTGGATAATCCAAGAAACACCACTGATGACACGTGTGGCCTCAACACCCAGCAGTGTCCAAAAGGGTTCACGGTCACACTCTGGGGGCAGAAGGGTTACTGATCTGCTGCTATTGATTTTTTTTTTTCCCTCCCCATTTGCTCCGCTCCTTATTTGGTAAATTAGAACATGATGTGTGTAGGAGTTTTCTTCAAATATGAGAGGCCACCACACTGTTGTGATTTGTCCTGAAATTTTTTTGGCATATTATGAGGGGAAGTATCCAAATTTTGACATGTAATCCTTTCAGCTAGGAAAAACCACATAGTTTTTGGAGTCTGTAAAATATTTCTAACCTTTAGTCAAGTCAAAGGGTTGCCCTAAAAATGCATGAGACACTAATTACAGAGGATCCTTGGTTTACAACCAACTGTTTCTATGACATAAAATATAATTCACAACAGACACTGTTAGTAACCAATGCTAACATGACAGTAAAATCTTAAGTAGAGGAAACATTGATTAAAAAAAACAAACTTCAAGGCCATGACTACAAAATAATCAGAACAATATAAAAATTCTCTTTTACTCCTGTGATTAGCTCCCGCACTAGAAGTCTTAAAACTAATAATCAATGACAACAAAATGCTGCAACCATCTTGACTGGAGGGACACCTGTATTTTGTTCCTCTTAAATTTAATCAAAACAGATTATTAATCTTATCATAGAATTAAATGCTGTGCCAATTTGTGCTTTTATCTCAACAACATGCAATGAGGTAACCAAAATAGTTAAAGTGTTATTTAAATTTACCAGTTAAAGCAAACATACCACCATTCACACCAAATAACAACATTTTAAAATTGAGTTATGTTGCAATGGAACTTTGTCATGAATTTAGGGTCCTTAAAAAAATGCAACATAATAGCATTCACAAAGGGTGTTTAATTATCACTCATAAACCAAATATAAACTTGATAGCAACAGTAAATAGAAATGTTAAATGAGTGACCCAAAATACAATTTTATGGTCCACATAGTAAAACACTCAGCCAAATGGTTGGGGAAATCCTCTGGATTGATTTGTTTGTTCCACAATCATGGTTTCAAAGAGGGCCACTAAACGCTGTGCTAATTGAAGGCTACGGCAGCCTCGACACTCTCAAGACAAATACATACACAATGCAGTTGAACGAGGCAAAACACAGCACAGAAGCCCAAATTGTGGGAAAAGAATGAAGTGCAGTCTCCCACTTATGGTTGATGTACACAAGTGTTGTGCTCCGGCACTACGAGCGCAACGCCGCACCGCAAACGACAGAGTAGTCGGCTGCCGCTCTCTATATTTTGTCCCTCAACCGCCGAATGCCTCCCATGCAGGCGACGCACACTTGCCAAGGCCACAGGCATGATGCAGCGTGGCCTCAAACAGACAATTTTATTTGCAGCATCACTTAAAGTGGCCTCTACCACACAAGTTGAATTCAACATGCAATTGCAGCTTGGAAAAAAAAAGACAGCCACATATTCTGTTAAAAAAAAAAAAGAACATTCAGTCATACAGCCAATGTGCTTTGATTTTGTTTGATTTTGATTTTGGGAGTTATGTGCCACTTATTCTCACTCGAGTAGCGTGTGTGCTTAAGCCTGTATCAGGTGACTTCTGCTGCCCCATTTTTGTGCCCAATGTGGTGTCTAACTAATGTGGACTTTTCTTTCTGTTGGTATTTTGTTAGACTTACACATATAGAAGATGGGGGGGATGCGCTGTTGTGGGAGGATACAGCACAATTCCTGTCACCCGAAAAAAACTTATCTTGTTTCCTTGCTCAAAAGATTATTGGCCACATCAGTGTTTCTTCAGACTATTGCTATTGAAATATTAGTGTTTGTTTTCTTTTCATCTTCATACTTTGCCATGTTATTGTTGGCGGAAAATAGCAATAATATACAATAGCGAGTTGCTTGAATTGGCCGATTCCCACACCTACTCTCCGCATTGATTCCAAAATGTAGAGCTCTAAAGGGGGTCGGATCCAATACCTGCTCCAGACAAGTTCCTGGGACGGCACGCAAGGTTTAAAAGGTGTAGTGGCTGCAGTTGGGGTTTGTTGTTAAACTAGTGGGCCAGACTTAATGGATTTGTGATGATGTGTCTCTGAATTCTTGCCTAAGACCCCCTGACTGGGAGTGAGCTCAGGATGCTTATCTGTGCGGACATCTTGGGCCAGCTTCAGGGGGTTTGGGGATCTGGTTTCTGCCGCCCTTGGGAGAAATCCAGCAGGACTTGAGTAACTGGGGATTAGTAGGCATGACCCCGGGAGCAGCAAAGCAACATTTGAGACCACTAAAGGGAGAAAAGTCATTTGACCTTGAGGCATACACAAGGTGAAAACTAAAAGAGATTATTGGCTTAGTTGAAGTGTAACATGACAATTGATGTTTCGGTGCTAAAAGGGGTAAATAACATTAAGGGGGAATTTCACAAAAAGCAATACTTCCTGGCCGGCAGAATACAACTGAAAATGGTCTGTAGCACCATACAAACACAGATCACTCATTCTGAGTTTCCATTTGTGACACACATATTTTGAATGTTGGCAAACAAACAAACAGCAAATCAAGTATCATTATTTGCTGCAGTAAGTGTGACTCATCCAGGTTATATGACCCCGAAGTTGCCCCCCAGCAAAGCAGTCACGGTGACGATTAAGACCACTCAAGGTCACAGCACGGCCGAGCCTTCCTTCTGGCTTGGGCGGAATGTCTTCAGGCCTAAGCTTCGGCAGACGCATTACAACGTCACTCCCAACAAAGACCGGCGCCTGTTCCCCCCCCCCCTTTCTCCATTCTTTTTGCGCTTTTCTACGTTGTCTCAAAAACTGTGCAACCAGAGAGTTCCTAAAGGACTCGTCACCTTGTCTCGAGGCCAGAGCACCAGAGCAAGGAAAGCCGCCACTTCAATCATCTTGGGGTCAAAGGTGATGTGGGTCAAATACCTTGGCTGGGAACCCCCCTCTTGTTACATTGACATGCGGTGGTCAGTGCCATGGGCTGGACCCTGAACACACCCAACCTAGATCCTTCCCAGGAAGTGACCAAACATTCGGAGATTACTGTCATCAAGACATGATCACGTTCCGAATCAAGTCTTTGAATATACCTGACCCGTATTAACCTTTTTTAATACGTTCCATAATATCTTACAAAACACTAGCGCATAGTGTGTGTTAACAAGATAATCCAAATGTCGAGAGGGTGTTTCTTTAACAAGGCTGTTTTTATGATCTCTGTTGCCATAAAATGAAAAGGTAAAACACAGAGCGATCACATAATGAAGAACAGATATGGCCGACATCATCATCAAGATCCCTAATGAAAGATCACACTGCACTTTGAAGACTTTTACAGCCTCCGTAAATCAAACCTACGTATTATTTGAAGAGCTATTAAGGGTGCGGTAGTCGTGCTACGTGCTAGCCTGTTTACGATTGAGAAGTAGGGGCGGGAACCAGCATCGGGGATTTCATTGGGGATTTTATAAGGGTGCCCCCGTGTGCTCTGGAATTCCAACACTAGAGAAGGAGTAGCCGCTGGAAGGGTGTTTGTGCGAACATGTATGTCTTTCGTGCAACAACACGATGACGTGACAAAGCCTGAGTGAAAGCAGATCACAGTGAGCCCATGCACAAGTCCGCCAATACCTTCTGACATCCTGTCTCTGAGCGGTGGGATTGAGAACAAAAGCATGCTAAAAGGTAAACATGTGCTAACAGCTAGCCTGGTCCTTGTCGACCTGCTTCTGCTCTTTTGTTTGGAGTTTTGACAGTTGCTTGTCTTTCTATGACTCATTGACGAATGACTACCAAGAAATAGAAGTGTGTTTTTATATTTTTTAAGCACTTTCATTTTGATCATACACACTTTGTAAGCAGTTTGATTTTGCGTGACCAACACAGTGGCTGTGTTATAAATATAAATAAATATAAATATTATTACTTTTAGAGAAGGAGGTATAACCAACCTGCGTTGGATGGAGAGAAAAGCTTTTTTTTTTAAAACATCAGCCTCATTCAAAACAAACAAAAAACATTCCTTACATTTTCCCACGTCTGAAAAACAGCCCTACTGTCCATAATTTTTTTAATGGTTGCTGACTGGTCTTTCTGACAGGAAACAGTTCTGGAAAGGGATAATTGGGGTCAGAAGCTTTTATTGCAGACATGAGGAAAGCCTTCAAAGAGAGGTGAATCGTCCCGATGACAAACACGCCGTGGACTCCTCTATATCTGTGTCCACTATATGTCAAACAGGAAGATTACAACAGTCAAGTATAAACGTGGGATATGGCAGGAATTCCGCCCAAATATGGCATGAGGAAAGCATTTTTTTTTTTTTGCAGGCCTCGAATCCTTTTCAAAAGCAGAGGTCAGTCAGTGTAGACAAAGGGCATATGCTTTACCCCTGTAAAAATAGTGCAGAGCAAGTGGTTTCAATTTGCTCTAGTGATTAAGTTCACGCCAGCCCCCGGTACGCTGGTAAGGGTCATTTGTGCTCGGCCAAGTTTCTGATGAATGTGGGGAGGAGTGATGCTGACCGTGAGCATTGGTACTGACACGGCATTAGTGAGGCATAGAAAAGGACTTTGAATATCTGTGCTGTGCCGCAAGTCCAGTCAAGGTAACAAGAAAGCTTATATGCTTTTCATTTCTTCACCTACCTGGCTGCGCCTTTGTTTGAAAATTGTCCTAAAGGCTCAATGTCAACGCAGTCAACCGAAGTGATTGCCAATTTTTATTTATTTATTTACTTTTAGCCACAGTTGATACATAGTTGGGAGTTTCATATTGCCACTTTATTAGCAACACCTGCATATGAGACATATTCCTTAAAACAGTCTAATAAAAAAAGCAACATTATGTGATATATAGCTAGGTGTTTTGTTCTCTAATAAAATACATGGGGCTAAAACATTTTAAAAACAGCTATCCATCAAGATTTTTAGTCGTTTGAGTTTTTGAGTCTGGAAAAGCCCTTGAAATGTATTTTGGCATAACAAGCCTTTGCAACTCAAGATTGTGAAAAACACACCGGCAATCAAAACTGAGAATTTTTGTGAAAGCATTTGTTATTGGATCTTAATGATGTGATTGGTGTGTGAACACTCAAGGCACACGAGTGTGTCACAGTCATTTTGCAGGATGAATGCCTGTGTGCCGTTTGGAGGGGGGTGTTGTTGGCAAGAGCAGATGTGAGCTACGCGCCGTTGCATCAATAATAAAAAGGTCTCCCTAATCTTGACTCCCGCTGCCAGTCGCGTCAAACCTTATGGTGAACAAAAACACAGTGTCTCAGGTAGCTGAATTATTGATACCATCGCAATTTAAAATCTCCCTGCTGCAATTTTTTGCCGATGTTTTCCCCCCTCTTGCTTGCGCATCTCCTTTTGTTGATTTATTTATTTATGTATTTGTTTTCACTCTATGTTTGGGGTGTTCTGGAAGATGATGGGGCGGGGGTTAGGTGGATCCCCCCTTCTTCAACCCATTTCACCTTTCACAGCTTGCTGAATTCAGCACGCTCATTTTCCTCCCTGTGATACGCAGCATGCCGCTTCTGAGGCAACTGTCAAGTTCAGATCAAAAACCTGGGTGGAGTGGGTGTGATATCGAAAGAAAAAGACTTGAGCGATGGATACGGCGAGCAATTTTCCGAGCTTTTCCCCTCTGTAGTCAAAACAATGCGGGGGTAATGTCGGGTACTCAGAAAACGAGGTGTTCTGTACAGCGATTGAGTACAAATGCGCCCCCCGTAATGATCGTGTTTTTGCTAGCTTTGTGCACCTCAAGCACTGGTTCTGGAAATCTGAGCTGTAAACAGACTGCTCCCCCCCCTTTTCAGCCAAGTCTTTACTGTTGGTGCTTTGCTGTTGTGTCGCGACGGTGGAGGATGCTCGCTCTTCATCTCTCTGCGAGCGCTCCACAGCCGGTAGCGGAGACGGAAATTCGACGCTCTTCGCGTGCATGAAAGAAGTTGCGGATGGTGACATTGCTGTTCAAATGTCACCAAAGTGTTTCGTTTATCGGGGAGAAAAGGCATATTTATGTCAGTTTCATACAAACACTAAACTCCCTTAGCTTGTTTTTCTTGTTTCGGGAATTTCTTTTTGTCAGTGAGTTTTTACTGACGTTTGGATTTCGTAACATATTTCCCCATCAACTTAATCTGAAAAAACGGCTGCCATCATATTCCTGTAATTATTATATGGGCATTTTCTTTTAAATTGGGGTTTCCCGTCCACACACACACACAAACAAATTCCCCCATTGATGTTTTTACCCTCCGGCACCACCTCAACAAGTCCAAGTTGTTTGTTTTGCATCAACCAACAACAAAGTTTGCACTTTTTGCCGGCAACTTCTAAACGTATTGGGTCAATCAGGTCGTGTGGCAACTCAAAACAAACGCACACCTCGCACCTGAGGCGCTCGTCTTTCTTTACAAAAACAAAACAGGTTGACAAAATGAAAATGTGTTCCTCCCTCATTTATGTGTCATCTCAGCCTTGACCCACCAGTAAAAGATCAAACGACGTTTGAGGCCTGCTCCTATTTCAGCCCACTTGAGATGGACAGCTGAAGAGTTAGCCAGTCCAACAAGAACTTTGACAGGATTTTTTTTTTCTCGGCTTGCAATGAAATCTCTGACTCATGGCTTAAGTGCACAGGTGTTGTTCGGGTCACAGTTGCAGGCATAAACCTTATTTGCCCATGTACACATGCAAAATAATTTCAATTCTCACAAGAAAATATTTTATTGTCTTCAAAACTTTATGAAAACCTCAAATGAGGGTGTCGTAAAAGTACATTTTCAAATGATTTTATTTATCTATACGACAATGGTCATTTATGACCATTATTGTGACATAGTTTTCTTTTGATGTCAAAATATGAAACAATTGGTTACATCATGGACACACACACGCATATATATGGTAACAGAAGAAGCCCCAGAGTGTTGAATCAATAGCACTATGCCAATCGTTATCTTTGCAAGCCTCACTCCCCCGTGCTTGTGTACTGCTGTCACTTTGGATATAATGATCTAACCTATGAAGCATTGATGAGCAGTCAGCCGACGTGTCATTCTTCATTGACACACGCAAGCATAAAAAAAAAAGATCTGTTTATCTACTGTATGGCAAATTCTTTGTTCAATAAATGCAATCTGCTCATACCGGTGTATAAAAAAGCCACACGGTGCAAAAACCTGACCTCAGCCTTTTTCATTTGAACAGCTCACTGGATGCAGCACAAATGGATGCCTATTGACCAAGCGTCATCGACCTCGGAGACCTCTGCTCTCCAGCCAATCTGCGGCGGGCCTCGGGGGCGATTATGACATTTACTCGTACAGATTATAATTTCAAATGGCTGTTTAGAAGGAGGAAAAAAAAGATTCCCCAGTAGGAACGGCCGGGCGACTCGAAGTGGCGAGTGGTCAATAAGAATAGACTTGAAATAATCGATTGGAAACGGACACACGACAGAGGCCCCTCAGGCTGTGCCGATCAATAAACTGTGTTAAGTGGCGGTGTTGCCCTCCATTGATGAGCAAATGGCTGTACAGGCTGTCCTTGCTCCTCAACTCTCTCTTTCCCCCTTTTATCAGCGGGTCAAACAGCGGGGCCAGGTGGTTAACCACATGTCGCCTCAAGACATAACACACCGCGCCGTGAGTTCTAATTGGCTGGAGCTGGTCACGTGATGCGCACCCTTAAAAGGCCCCTGTACCCCGCTTGTTATAAAGCATTGCAGGAGGTCACATTTCTTGATTTTGCATGTAATGTAGTTTTCTTCATGTTTGGCTTCGTGTTGTATTGCTTACTGAGATAATAGCTACTTGGTGGCTTTATTGATCATGTTTTGACATTTTTGAAGAACAGAAAAGGGGGTCAACCAGCTCTATTGGGATATTATTGAGGTGTGTGCTTTATGAAAGACTAATAAATCAAAACAGCTGCTTCGTTTGGACTTTTTGAATGTGTGCGCAGGGGACAGGTGGTGGGAAAACTCCTTTGGGAAGGGACTACTTGGTTTGAATTGTGGAATTGAATTGCAAGATAGCTGCTTGATCCATTTTAGCTGATATTATTTTGACATGTTGATACTGTTTGATACATACTACTGTTGGTATGTTGAAATGATGATAAAATAAATAATCATTGAAATCACTTGATGCTTTTATTGGCTATGAGGGTCTGTGCAAGGACAAAGAAGTGTGTTGTGTGTGTGTGTAGCTTAGAATGTTCCAAAAAGAGACCGACATTTAATAAGCAGCTATGTTTTGACATTTTTGGAGCTTGTTTGCATCGGAGAGGAGGAGCGCTAACTCTGTTGAGATCTTGATGCGAGGGGTGTCATGTAAAATATTTGGGAAATACTTAAAAGAGTGCCAGATCGCTACTTAATAGGTGCAAATATAATAAAATAAGTAAAATAAAGTGTTTTATGGCAAAAAAAAAACCGTATTCTCTAACACTTGCAACGCAGCATTGTTTGAAAACAACACCTGTTGTGCAGTCCCGCTCTGGGCCATCCATTTGGTTGTCAATCAAAGCAGTGCAGGGTGCCGACACCAATGTACTCGAACCGAGGCGAGGGGAGTTGAAGATAGCTCTGTCTTATTACTTCTTGCCATATGACACACGCACCATCCATGAATAATATACGACTACGCCACCTCGGCTCAGATGAAAGTGGTGCACTGTGAGTCGGATACAAGGGAAGAAGGATGAAGAACAGTGAGACCATGTCAAGGAAGGACTGTGGGTTTATTTGCCTCTTTCTGTGTGTTTGAATTTAATTCCAAAGGTGACAGTGTGATGAGACGTGAAGAACATGTGGATAAACAAAAAAAAAAAGGGAACAATGAGGAGTTTGCGTACGCACACACGAGGGAAAGTGTTCCTCTCAGGAGAGCTGATCAGCGCACTGCACTTCGCCTATTTTCACTTAGCTGGGATGTGGCAGTTGTCGCTCTCTCGGGGCGGAAAGCAGGAAGACGCCGAGGTAAAAAAAAAAGCTTCTTTTGATTATCACGCTCACCTTTTGGAGGAGAGTTGCAGGTTGTAAACAGCATCTTCAACCCCCATCCTACTCCTCCCGGGATGGTGCTTGACTAAACACACTTTGCTGAGAGACAACAGGCAGTACAGTTCACTTCAGCTTGCCGTGATATTGTTTGGAATAATGGCTGAGAAGAATGTAATGTTATCTAATGTGACATGCGCCAAGGACCAAAAATTTACGCATGTCGAGACTGACATTGCAAGAAGCAAGGTAATTCAGCAATGTAGTCACAATTTCCTTCGGAGGGTCATTATGACTCTCAACGCTTTATATTATATCCAGTATATGCTACACAACAAACTGATGAATAACTAGTTTCAAATTCAGAGACTAGTAAAAATTTCAATTTTTTTAAAAGAAAATTAAGGGTAATAAGAAAATGCTAGCAAAATCTATTTTTGTTTTTTAAATGTGAAGAAAATGTGTTAGTTTTATATTGACACGTAAAGTCAATACACGATTTGTCTTTGCGGACCAAAATCGATTTTTTTTTAAAAGTTAACACAAATTTGTTATATCAGTTTTGACACATAAAATCGCTAAAAGATTTGTCATCACGGGCCACATAAAATGATGTGGCGGGCTGTATCTGGCACTCGAGCCTTTGGTTTGACACAAGTAGTGCTATGACATATGCTTGAGTCGCATGGCACAAAATATTCTATTCATTGATTGGTAGACAATCAAGGGTCACTTCTTTGTTTCGAAAGAATGTAAAGAACATGCTTCCATGATGTCATGACCAGCAGTGGAAACATAAGTCTGATCAGGGTTTTCCCGATCTGATCCCAACTGTGAAGCTTGTTAGAAAAGTAGCTTCAAGTGCGTGCACAAAAGGGTATCAAGCCAAGCAAGGGATTAGTTGGAAAAACATGTTATCCA
Source organism: Syngnathus typhle (assembly GCF_033458585.1). Lineage (NCBI taxonomy): Eukaryota > Metazoa > Chordata > Actinopteri > Syngnathiformes > Syngnathidae > Syngnathus > Syngnathus typhle. The sequence goes on from NC_083741.1 coordinate 19,524,308, forward strand.
GGATACTTCTTTCAGCAACACCCAATATTTCAAAAAGATTTGTTCAAAACGCCTTTCCCACAAGCCTCAAGTTGTCCATTCAGGACCAAAACGTTACGTCAGGCCCACAGCAGCTGTTAAACGATACAGTACGAGCTTAATTTTTTTATAGTCGTCCGCTGCATGTGAAACATGCGGCGGCGATGCGTGCAGTGTTAGGTTCCCATTGTGACTTGCAAGTATTGTGTCACTGGAGAAAAAAAAGAAAGAAGAAAAGAAAGCCATTCAGCAGGCAAATCCTACCAGGAGCCAGCCAAACGGGCCAACAAAAGGTTGGCCGTCGAGAGCAGGGGGCCCGGCACCCGCATTGTCCTCCAGTCAGCGGCAAGTGGAGACAATGGACCAAGGACGTTTTTTGAGCGCTTGACCCAGGCTACCTTCACTTCACCTCGGGGAGACAAGGTTAAGATGGATGGCTCTAATTAAAAGAACGGGCCTGTCTCGTCGTCTCAATGGCATCGGGTTTATTTTACAGGAACTTTAAAGAGAAACGCCTTTGTGGGCCGGTAATTACAGGGTGAAGTGATTAGAGCTCCCCAAAGGCACGGAGGTGACAGACACATTTGGTGGAGTAACCCAAGTAACCTTTCAGTGTGACATCCTTTCCTATTGTCATTCTTGATTGTTTGATTAAAATTTTAACCTGGCGTCTCCTGTGCCATGTTACCAAGAGCATTTTCCCAATTAGGAAAAGGGTCGTGCAGGCGGGAAGGTAGAGGTGGTTGGGTTTTCCTTATTGATTTGCGACATATACCGTATTTTTACCGTACTTTTTTGGACAAGCTTTGAACAGGGTGGTTTATAGTCCAGTGCGGCATATCTATGGATTTTTCATGATATTGTATGATTTGTGCATATTCTCTTACATATGGACATTAAACATTAAAACACCTGCAGGTTATAGTCCAGTGCGGCTTATATAAGAACAAATCAGGATTTTCACTGAATTGTAGCTGTTGCGTCTTATATTCAGGTGTGGTTTATAGTCCAGAAATCCTGGTAATTTCAATCTGGGAGTCTCCTGATATAATAAGCAAAAAACTGCTGTGTGTGATTTCATTTGTGATATGCACAAGGATGGGGCGTGGTGGCGATTGGGTAATTCTTGGAAATTTGTGGCTTTTCACAAATGGCTGGTCTATTTACGAGTACGTTATGAACAACCCCCAAAGGGAATCTTTCAAGTGGGAATGTGTGTCAGGCATAACAAAGGTTGTACTTGCGCTAATCTACTGTTTATTAACTGTGGAGTAACTGGAGAGTCCCGATTAATCGCCGATTTCAGAGCGATTAGGATGCCGTGGCGGATCAGTCACAAGGCTTGGTTCGGCATGTGGCCTTCGCTTGAAGTGTGAGGGGCTCGAGTGGCGTGAGAAAACAGCTTTTACCAGCTGGTTTGCTAACAAGGATATCAATATTTGCTTAGTAGGCACAAATACAGATTATACATTACTACCCAAATACAATATGACATAATAATTAATACCACAGTCGCCGTCACGGACCGTCATCCAACCTGTGATGGTGGTCACAAGTTTTGATGATGTCATACTTTAGAAGCAAAGATAACCTTATATTTGGAGGTGGCAGCTGCCTCCAAATTTCATACACAAAAACTTATGATAAATGTTGCTGCATATTCAGAATGAATGAGGGAGAGGTCTTGAACTCGATATATATCTTTACTCTATGTGACGGGTTTAGCCAGCTCAATTTCCTACGGTCTGTCCAATCTCCAACACAAATGACTCTATTCTCCATCAGATAACTCCGTCACATTCCAAAAATGTTGTTACCATAATAGTTGAGGCGTGACAGAGATATGGCGTCTATTTGAGTGAAGGTAAGGTATGTAATTTTATAATGTTTTTCTCCTTGAGTTACGACTTTATTCTAGTCGTGTTAACATCTTTATCGGTGTGCGTGTGCTCAGCTAAATGTAGCCCGGTGTGTCGGATGTATGATATATTCATGTCTGTGTGTGGCTATATTGTATGTCTTGAAGCATGCACGCATGCTCACTGCATACTTGTGTATCACCACAAAAAGTTATTTAAAGGAGCAATTAAAATCTGTTTAGCCGTCTATGTGTACGCGCCCACACATACTAAGCTGTCTGAACATGGCAGATGTCAAATAGCTGCATGGTCAACTTATGTAAAAGGTTAGGACGTCAGACTTTACTACCGCTAAATAAAGAAACATGTCAGATTGAATAGCGCACGTTGTGTTGACCATTAAAATATCTGATATAATGTCTCAAATAAGCACAGGTCTGGAAAATGTCGTGAGCTTATGTAGCAATAGTTAACTTATTTTTAAACTTGCATGGCAGATATCAATGGTGGAATTTCTAAATAAAGTTTTTATAAGGGCAATTTTTACGTCTAATAAAATGGCACATCCATGGTTGACGCATCTTAGAATTGATTGTGTTTGCAAAATATGAAAATGTTACATTTGTGGTGCTGACAATTTGCTAAGTTTACAGTAAGAATTATAAATTTATAGAATAATCATTAGCAAATAAGGTGACACAAAAATATTCTGAGAGAAGTAATTGGTATCCTCTATTTTCTTGGGAGGAAATATTGTCTTTGTTATGTATCCTTTTTGCTTGCAATACTACCACTTAAATAAGTATTCTTAATGAGCTAAAACAAGTGAGAGCATTTTGTTGGACCACTTAAATAGTGTAAAAAACACAATTTACACTAATATTTGCAAAGAAAATGTGTAAATTCTGGCAAAAAGTAAATGAATAAATAAATACTGTTGTATGCTTTCTTGTTAACCCGAGAGAAATAAGGAATTGCAGATGTAAACACTCAGAATTGCATATAGCTCCTCCCTGTAGCTCCTCCCACTATCTCAATGAATTCATATACCACATCATTTAATTCAAAACATAACCGGGAAAAGCGACAAAAAAGTGCCTTTGCTTTCAATAATAGGAAGTCACTAAAAACAAACATCAAAACATACGCACAAAATTGTTATTTTGCTAATCTGTCTATTTATCTGTCTGTCTGTAATGTCAGTGTAGTAATTAGCAACCGCGTCAAACCGCTTTGCAAGGCACGTGTCGAGTCAACACCTGAGGGCGAGCAACTCAACACGGGTCATCACGTTGGTTCGTATGTGTGGGAACAATACGTACCGTGTACCAAGCCCGCTAATAACAGCCCACTCAACAAGCCCGCTCACTCGACAGCCGGCTGACACTTTGAAGAATTCATAATGAAGCGATGCCTCAGATTAGTACGAGAGCGGCTGCCTTTGAAGAAACAGCTCAGGTTGGGTGAGGTCCTAATTAGGAATGGCCTATTTTAGTATGAACACATGCTGAGGGGTGTGTATGTACAGTACGTGCGTGTGTGTGAGACGGTAAAGATGCTATTTGAATGAATTTCTATAGAAAAGTGTGAGAACCCAGGAAACATCATTTAAAGTCTGCGGGAAAACAATACACACACAAAAAAACGGACTTTTCGCATGATGCGCACGCATTTTTCTTAAATTTTTTGTCATGCCACTTTTCCTTAACTCATCCTCAATCAGTAGTGTCCACAAAACAATGGCGGAATGTTCCGGCCTGGAACCATTCCTGAGTGGCTATCTGATGGAGGAAAGCCTGGGATAATCCACGCCGGCGTTATCAGTGGTAGGGATCCCATTTCCATATTGGAGCCCTTTTGGGCTGATAAGAGCAGCCCCCCTGAGAAATGTGTAATGATGGAGTGATACCTGTGGTCCGAGGGCTCGATGAGAGCCTTATGAATGGTCCGAGCGGAGGGGTGATGAGGATGGTGGGGGGTGGCTTTCAGGCGGGGAGGCTGGACAGTAGCTTTCAGCAAGGCCGATAAAAGCGAGGAGGGGGAGGCGGGTGATTAATGTGTCTAAGTGGCCATAGGTCAGCGGCGGGCCCTCGCCGCTGACCGCTCTTAAGAGAGGTCACCTCCATGACCATCCGTCACACTCAAGAGTGCACACACTCCTTGTGCGTGTGGACGAAGCCACTATTTCTTCACAACATGATGTAGATAAATATGTCTTTTCATAGACATGCGGCGGAGGTATCGCCGATCACTCGAGGAAGAAGCATGACCTCTATTTTTTTTCCAGCACTTCCGTCCTTGGGGCCAGACAGTGGGACACAAATGCATTATTAATTGGGTTCTATTTCATCCGCTGATCCTTTATCAGCATGTTGGGGGTCAGGCTTCATGGATCAGTGTATGAAAGGACCATTGCTATTTCAAGTGACATGACTTGACACGTGGTTCGGAGGGGCGAAAAAAGTTGCTTTTTGGCAGGGGAGAATTTGGTAAATATCTGACTTAACGACTAAATCAATGGCCAAAACCTCCCATATCACAATTTTGTATTTGTTTTCCACAAATCTATATTATTGGACAGTCCATACATGTGGGAGTTATTTTTTTTGCAAATTATTGATCAATGTGGGAGTTATCTTTGCAAATTATTGACCAATCTAAAGTGTTAAAGGACTTTGTGTCTTTGACATTGCAATGGTAATGGTTGAACATCTTCAAACTTAACATTCTTACCATTTTTGTGTCATCCACGATTTAGCTAATATGAAAAATTTAAATAAAGCAAAATAAAAACAGTGATTGGTTCTTTTATTGGAATATTCAAAATTATTCAATCATATGTACAGTATAGTTAGAAAAATGGCACTTTATTTCTCCACTAGTCATAGGTTGTCACTGAAGTTTTGTTGTTGACATTACCGCTCTTTTTTCTGCGGGGTCCACGTCCCCGGAGAGCCCCCTCACCACAGGGTACCCTTAAAAGCACATATTAAAAAAACACAATGTCGTTCTCCATCCTGTCTCCTTGCGTCGCTGGGCCCCCAGCGCACACCGTAAACAGCTGGCATCCCTGATATTTTATTAATGATGCTCTTTAATTAGTTTAATTACACAGAATCACGTCTTTGTGCATAATTTCAGCTTGTTTAATCAAAAGAATCCCAACCGCCATTTATGTATACACGGGAATCTTTGGCCTCTGGCTGAGAGAGGAGTTGTAATTGTGTTCGTTTGTTTGAAGGGGGCATGGTCATGTGACGCGCCCCAGGAAAACTTCCCTGAAACAAAAGGTATGAATCCTTCATAAGCTTTACTAGTACGTTTGGGATTTATTTATTTACAGACCTCCGGTCCCAATGCCGACTTTTAAAGTTCACATCCACTTGGATACCACGATAGTCTTTCTAGCCCGTTTTTGGAGATATTTACGAGTACCTAATTCCACCTCCCTTTCTAATCACATGACCAAAATCCCCAGTAGAAGATTAGAAATGAAATTTGTGGATCATTGTCATTGAATGAAAAATCCGGTCCACCTGGTGTGTTCCCATCTGTTTACACTGAAACCCAATAAGAGTCAGATCAGTGCCTGAACACAGAGCTTTATTTAAACAGCACAATGGTCAGTCGCCAACATGGCTATCTCAGTCCATGCATCTTATCATGCAAGCACTCTGTCAACGGCGTCACTGGATGAGGAACGTTGGGCTAATGCTCGGGCACATTAGCATCCCTCAACAGTTTCCAAGATGGCCTCCAGACCAGACGCAGAGGGGGTGGAGTGCAGCTTGTCAGACACTGATGTTCCGCCATGATGACAACAGAAGTAAATGAGGTTTCAGAGACCTCATCTAAGACAAAATCAATACGCTGCCTTCTGAGCTCAGCAGAGAGGCTTTCTGCATTATTTACTGAGTAAAGAGCGAGTAAAGACGCTGCCAGCTTCTTCTTTCTCTCTCTCTTACCATTTTATCACATCAACAGAAATGATAGCTATATTTCCACACAGCCCACCTGGTCTGTGGTATCGCTCCATGGCCCCGACTGCTTTAAAAGTCAATTATGGGGCTAAATGACTCGAGGAATATCGCTCCAGAATGGTGTTTCACACACTTTATCGATGACAATAGCATTAGCGCTGATTAGCGCAACCGAATGTGCTCTTTTTCGGGGCGGGGGGCTGTAATGCAACATACTGAAGCGTAACTGGATCGCCGCCTCGGCTCTGGCGGGCCCAGTATGAGCCCGCTGGCTGGCGGCTAGACTGGAAACATCCCAGAAAACCTCAGCCCTGAGAGGGGCTAAGGTTTCAGCTGGTGGAAAGGAGCTAGCAAAATGATCATGTTGACTCACTAAAGACTTGACTTAGAGGTCAGCAGCTTGTGCAGACAATGCAATTCAACTTGCAAAAGACAGTGGATTTACACTTTATTGAATGGGCATCACACCCTAAGCACATTATTGAAATGTGACGCTTGTGCTGGTATCTCATCAGTTTTAGACCTGTTTTTGTTTTATTGGTAGTTAAAACTTTTAAGACATTAACTACACTTTGCTCAAACATATCCAGTCGGCTATTTCTGTTGGTTGCTCTCCTGTGATTGACTCAGATTTGTGTTTAGAGTGTATTGAATATTTTTTTTCTGAGCTGATATGCTCAAAAAACGTTTGATTTAACAGTCGTAGGTTTTAACCTGTTTCATATTTACGACCGCGTTTCCTCGTATGGTTTCAACACCAAGTACGGTCTGGTTACGGATCCAATGCAATGTCCTCATTGCACTAAATTCCCTGTTTAATCAGGAATCTCCAGTTACCCACAGTTAATAACAGCAGATTAGTACAACGTTTTTGATGTTTGCCGTACATTCCCATTTGAGGGATTCCCATGGGAAGATTATTTTTCTGACAGCTTGGTCAACCTTATAGCGAGTCATTAGTATTTTCAAATAGGTACAGATAATGGATGAATGGATACTGTATCAAAATATATGTGACGGTTGTATGTCACAACAAATATATTGAAAAAAATGCCCACATTAATTTACTCTACCGTAGGAGGACATACACCTCTAATGGTGAATGAGTTGTGAATAATTAACCCTAATTACATGCAAGAGAAATAAATTATTTATCTATGCATTGATGCATGGCTCCACCTTGCGTGTTCTTGGCTGTGATCTATCAAAAGAGTGGAAAGGTTTGAGAGAACGTTCAAAGAGGAACTTTATACAATAGTGTCCGCAATTATTTGGACTACGAGATACTCAGGTGGACATTACCAAAACATTTGCTAGAATCTACTTACGTTTTCCGCATGCAGTAATCCACTTTATCGAAGGTCATCCCAGTTGATGATGCTTTCGAAGGCGGCCTCTTAATTTAAGGAAAAATCATTACATTAATAAGACTGTCAGCTATGCTAACATGCTAGATACGGCAATAATTCATGTATGAATCATCACCAAACGGTGCACGTTATCAATAATGATGTGAATAACCAACATGAATAATGCAAGACATTTCGCCCCAAGGCATATTCCGCCTTCTCTTGTGGCGGTCACAGGCTCTACATGGTGGCAGGAACAGGCTTGATCAAATGATGCCACAAACTGCCGTTGCCTTTGGAGAGTTGGCCATCTCTTGTCTTGATGTAATTCACCTGGCAGGGTGCCCCGGCCTTGTTTACACTGCCTCGCTTATAGCGAAAGGGGGAGTCGGCCTTGGAAAATCGGCTAAAAACAATAACGACATTGGACGCAAAGATCTGGGTATTAGCATTCTGCCCGCAGCCTTGCTTCGGCAGAGCTAATAAGGGAGGCCTGTGACGCGGCCTTTCATCTAGATTAAGGCTCTTATCGCATGCCACCTGCATGAAGCTGCCTGCCATTCATATGTAGATCAGGCCAAGTCAGGACTATGGCTTTTCCTAACTGTCACTTCTCATCACACACAAGACATTTGCAGTCGGCTTCTGTGACCTTGTCACTGGCATTCCCGTGGCATTTTATTTCATACCTAGCGCAAATTAGCAGGCGACTTCAAAACACTGACTTTAGAAATGCATTGTTTGTATGGACGAACAATTAAATGTCCAGCGTGAGAAAAAAATTATCTATCAGGCACATCAACGGGCAACCCCTTTGGGTATTAGTGATTATTAGTGACTCTGAAGCAGCAGACGTGTTACAATTGGGTGCCAATAGAAACACAATGAGCGCACCATGATAGATGGGACCCAAGGGATTGACTAAGCCCATCAATGTTTCCCATGAAAACAAACATGCCATTAAACCAAAAGCACAGACTTGGTCGCTGTTTGTGTTCCTTGTTGTGTGACCACATGGATTTTGTTTAGAGGGATGACCAACCAAAAATGAACTATAGGGACTTGTATTGGGAGATCCTGAACGATAGCAAAAATCAAAGATGCTTTCACAAGCATTTTTGTACCTATACTATGACTATATGAGTGTAAACATTTCCTCTATTGTGTTGACTTGACATATCATACAAGATGCCTCTTGAACTGCACTTTGCTGATGGTCCACACTAAGTGATTAGATCGGCTGTAGTGAGGTGCGGGTGGCATTATCGTGGCGAGACAGTGAGCAATGGATGTGCGTGACACAGGGGGCACACGCTGCTGATTTGGACAGGGTAACCCTTTCTACCCATTAGCCCTCCACTTCGCCCTGCCAAGGCCCGGCCAGGGTTGTGCAATCTTTCAGTGTCAACATGGCTCCGTGAGGCTTGATTCAATTAAGATTACGCCAGTTGAAGAGAGCCTACGAGTGACAGGGGTCAGTTTGATTTTGACGATTGGCTTTTGTCCGCCCCACACAATCCCCACCCCCACCCCACCCCCCTCCCTTCCCTCCCGCCCAAGCGTGGGCTAACTGCCTTGACACACTCCCACACTGGGAACAGAATAAACAGTCTGTTCCACTGACAGGCTCTGCTGCACAACTCTTATTTAGACTCAACAATACCTTGATGTCAAATTGAACCATTATAATCTTTACAAAGTGTCAGATGTGAATAGATTATGCACATTGTATTTAATGCTTGGACCCGTGCCTCTGTTTCCAACATAGTATGACAGACTGTGTACCTCGTACATCAGAAACTGTTCAAAAAATCAAATCAAAAAACTTGTTTGAGCTGTGAGTGTCTACACATCTGAGCAATATTAAAATTATAAATTGATGGCATCTCAGTTTAACATTAGATGTGTCTGCTTGTTCGTTTCCATTTATTCCCTACTAAAACCCAATATATACGTTGTAGGCCTTTTACACTGTCGCAATTTATATGGTTTGTCCCACACACTAGCTGTGAATAGATCACCAATTAAGGAGAACTTTGAGACAAAAAAAGGGCAGAAGCCATTCGAAAGTTCATCGGGGGGGGGGGGGGGGGTTCTGGGGCAGTTGGACAATAAAGAGTATCTCAAGGAATAAGGGTTTGCTTGAGTGTTTTTATTTTGAGGATGCTGACAATGAGATGGATACATGTACATATATATATATGCATAACATAATTTAAACAGAACCAAGACATGGCCCAAAACGCAATGCTGAACTTTGCCCTGTGAGGTCATTCCACTATGCCTGGGTTAACGTTACACCCATATTGTAGCCCACAGCTCATATTGTAGCCCACAGCTGCAGCCCATTACAATGCCCATAAAAAACGTGGGCAGCCCGAGCAGGGGTCCGAGCCAGTCATTAAAAGAGGTGAAGAGGATGATTGTGGAAGCCAATGGACAAGTTGGTAAAGAGACAGAGGGGAGGGAGTGGGAGCGGGGTGCATTTAGGGTGAGAGGTGGAGAATGAAAACAGAAGCGTTAAGTCATTAGGGCCCATTGTTGCGCTCAAACGGCCGCCACACAAGCTCTCTGTGAATGGGAAATGGAGCTTAATGACCTGAAAAGGGACTTCAAAGCCGCAACAATAGATGAGAAGGGGCGGCCCCCACTAGAATGTCACTCTGCCACTTATTGCTCTGTCGGAGAATGGCTGCCCTGTTTAGATTGGTAATGTGATGAAAGTAAAACTAGCTCAGTGCCCCTAACCCCCCCCCCCCCCCCCCCCCCTCACTAACAATCCGCCCCCTCTGCCCGCCGCTTTCTTTTAAATAAATAGTTGTGGGAGCCGTTTCCCTCACCAATTCACATTCATTTGTGTGAATCATTACGTTATTACCACCTTTCAGCCAACTCCATTGAAATGTAGTGAGAGAGAGCTTTTATTAGCTTGCTTTGGTGACATGTTGACCGCTGTTAGCATGGTTAGCTGATTAGCCTGTTGGTTAGGGTTGTTGTTTTGAAAAAAGCAAATTACTTCAATTTTGAAGGACACGGGCTGAAATTAGACTTGGTAAAAATAAACGACTCCTCTTGAGCAAACGTAAAATCCTAAATCTGTAAGGTTCTTGGTTTAACTGTGAAAATGTCTCAGAGGAAAAAAAGTTCAGCGGGAATAAAAAAAAGTTTCTCTATGAATCTTAGAAGACTCAGAAATGGTGAGTCAGTCGGGTAACATAATTTGAATTGTGTAGCCTTGGGCTGGGTGTAACGTTTGTTTTATTCCTTCACTTGCCTGAAGCGCATTGTTGCCTGAATACCGCCAGCAAATATCAGAGAATTTGTTTGCACTACTTTGCATGTTTTATTTTGACACCATCACATTAGTCTTATCTGTATTCACGTGTCTCTTTTTTTAGGAATCGTACCTGCTCTCGTCGAGAATCACACAGACTTTGATCTGACACGAGTTATTAATAAAGATCACTCAAATCCCACAAATATTTGCATGCGCCCGCAGCTGTTCGTGTTTGACAGCCTTCTGAGAAAATAGTATTTTGTTTGGAATATTCAATTAATCCGGGTTTCTTGTTCACGCAGACCTCTTTCTAAGAGAACGTATCCTTCAAAAGGATTCCTACTGTCAAGCATTTGCAATCCCCTCAATTCGGCAGAAATCTCCACATACTGCCAACTGTCCATTTTCTAAATGGATTATATCCACTGGAGGCAGCATGGAAATAAAGTGTCCACTACATAACAGACCAGAAAATGACTTATTGTGCCTTCATAGCGATAATGACCGGGATCATTCACAACAGCTAAGCGCCTTTCTGTGACAATCAGTGATATTCCTAAATCTCTCCGGAAGTCTGATCAATTACATGGCACGGTCATAGTGATACACCCTCAAGCGGGGCTGTCAATAGGCTGCCGACTGGCTTGAGGCGATTGGACATGGGCTGACACACAAATCCACACTGACACACTCACACGAAAATATGTCCGTGGGTAAATACTGGAGTTTGACTTCAGGGTAAGAAATTAGCCGACAGCCATTGCATGAACTAACCTTAACTCATGTTGCCTGTTCCGTAGTTCACTCAAATGGTTTACATTAAGAAATGAATAGAAAATCTGAGAATTCTGTTTGTTTCAAGCCATGGAAACAGTTGATGATGGCAAAGAAACACAATGAGCATGTAAATAAAGTCCTTGACAATACTGTCTTTGGAATACCTAGAATTTGATGTACGTGTGTAATCCGTCTGTGCTGTCAGCAGTAGCAGCGTAATGCAACCTTGCTATCAAAAACTCTACTTTGGTATTGTGGTCCACCATAATTGTTTTCGTTGCGACGTACTTCACCATGTCCCGAGTGTTACTCAACCGACATGCACGTCCTCTTTTTTTCACAAACTATAATTTCCAGAGTTAAGAAAGAGACAATAACGGTTTCAGACTTATTTTCAAACTTGTATTTTAATGGTCTAAAACGCTGTCGTCATGTCAACAAAAGATGAATTTGAATGGACTGTACCCACTCAAAACTTAGAAGAACGCTCTGCAACTAGCAAATCTCTGTAGCAGATTGGTCCGGATATCACATCTCTCTTTGATACCTCCACATTCAGGTTCTCAGAAGAATCCATCATGGTAATTCTACACTTGTATTGTTGCGTCGAAGAACACAGGAAGGTGGAGTGTGTGCAGAACGTGTCTAGTGAACAGCAATTTCTTGGCATGGCTTGCGTATCCGAGATGGCAAGTGTAAGATCTTGGTCCCGTAGTAGATATGAGGTGTTTCTGTGATCTGTACAAAGACGCCAGTAAAGAGCAATGGGAATAATCAGATATGATAGAAGCTTTTATCCGCACCCGGTGCGAGTTCATTATGGAGACGAGAGTTTTTGGCTTGAGGCAAGCAACCAAGGATGCACAGTAGGACACTAAGGATAAACTTCACTAGCTGCTCAGCCTCCACCCTTCCATTGAGATTTAACATAAATTTAATTCCCCCTAAAACAAACTGAGGCAATTTGTCTTTGAGATTTGGCATTGATTGGAATGCATGTTCAACCCCCACCCAACTGGTGTATTAGGAACAGGCCTCATCAGTAATTATAGCCTCGCCGTCTAATAGAAGCACCCTTTAAACAAACAATTGATCCCCACTTAACACATGTACCCACGTTAGTAAAACACAGTTTGCCAATTAGCCAAAGGCAACAGTGACAGCAGAGCAGGAACACAGCGAGAGGAGGTATTGCGATGGAGGGAGTCAGCTGGGGGTGCCATCAGAGAAGCAATGGGGAGGTAAATAGGTTGAAAGATGAAGACAGATTAGCCTCAAGTCTGCTTCATGGATGCAATTTAGAAACTTAAATTGAAAAGTCCATCAATGCTAATTTGACTGCATGGGAGAATTACAGTGTGGTGAAAACTTGTATTGTTAGATACATTTTTGTGAGTTTACCACAATAATGTTTGCCACAAGTGTTATGATAGATGAGCATAATGCCAACAGGACTACATAAATGCAACATGGCCCTCCAAACACTTGTAATTAAAATGCAGTAGACGTTTAAGGGGGGGAGAAATACACTATACTCTGCTCTCTTTAGATAAAGTAGGCCCAAAAAAATATGTTGCCTGTCTGTGTATGATACCTGTTTCCAATTGAGGGTGATTTGAGCAAATTCCCATGTAAGAGCTAGTCAAAGTGCAAGCCCTGGAATTTGCCCAAAATAACTGCTTCAAACCAAAATGGCTGACTTCCTGTCACATTACAGGCATTCAGGTCTTTAATGCTTTTTTTTTGGTAAAAGTCAAGTCAGTCAGATTTAGTGTCGTGATACAACTGAGTCTAGAGCAGATTCCCCCCCCCCCCCTAACTTTCCGAATGTTTTATTTTCACCAGAATACACAATCTTTGCTATCTTGCTTTAGCAAACACAGACACAACAAAACCACAAACTAAGCACTAAAATGTGTTTTGTAATGCTATTCTTTAGGGAGAAACTAGTTTTGCGTTAAAAAGAACCCTTTTACTATCAAACACAATATGGTAGACCATAAAACTTAAATGGTGAATCTCCATTGTGTGTGCGAGAGCTCGGGACTCACAAAGCTAACAGATTGACCCGATTGGCTTCTTTGAACTGCCCAGCGCGTTTGAGGGACAACAAAAGGCAGTTAATGGCTTTACACGGGCCCCCATGCTGACAAATCGGCTATTATCTCTCTGATTTACTACACAACGGATTATTGCTATGATCAGTAGCTATCTTTATCTCCGAGCGGTTCAAGACCCAAATGATTGACTAACGGGACACTTGAGGCATTAAAGTGCTTACAGTAAATCTTGTAGCAGCAGCAGTTAACTGTGGCGCGATGTTAAATAAGGATGTCAGTCTCATTTAAAACACTTGATTGAATGAGTGAAGAATAATTCCAATAGATAATGTATAGAACCACACAATATAGTATTTAGATTGAGTCCTAGTATAAATTATACTGAGACGATGAGGGAACATATTATGGGAGTTGGGGTACAGTTATGTTGAGTGACTCCCAATTCAATAAAGAAGTGATTCTTCATATTTTTAAACTAAGTACAGCTCTCAAAATATCATAACGGCCAACTTTCAACTACAGTAACATAGTAGGTCCAAGTGTTCATCTTAAATGAGATTACAAGTATTCCAAGTCACTGTAACTTTAAGTATGTAGTATGGTACAGTAGTGTTTTTTCACCACTAGAGGCAGCCTGGGACACTTTGCAAAACACCAAAAGAGTGTAAATACCCTTTGCAAGCAAGCGGGTCAAATGTGTGTTTGCATAAGTCCTTTCCAGTATATCAGCACAGCAAACCTGTATGTGTGCTAAGTGTTATTTGCCATTTCTTTGTTTGTCGTTGTGTGACATTTGCCTTTCTGATTAGCTTTGCACATAATGCTAGCGTTTGTGTATGTATGAGTGGGCTCTGGCATGTGTATGCCAAAAGGAGGGGCAGGCAGGGTGGTGGTGGTGGGGGGGCACCGTTGTAAACTTATCAGCCACCGATGACTTTCCACACGGCTCTAAGACAACTTAAACCCTCTCTAATTACGCCACATCTGTTGCGGCGGCCGACGTCTCCTTGTCATGCGGCTGAACAAATACTCCTGCCTTCAGAGGGGCACATACCTAATGAGCCACGCAGCCTGCAGGCCAACTCGCATCTCCGTGCTAAGATCAAAAAACGCAGAGCTAACCTCTGCTCGACGCGCCGCACGCTACCACGGGGGAGCACTAGCGACACCGCGGCAACACAACAACCTGCGACGTGAGAACAAATGAGCGAAATGAAAGGTGGCAAAGTAAGAGCAGGCGGCGTGTTTACATTCTCTGACAACATGGTGAAGGTGTTATCAAGGAGCGAATCAAACGAGCCGTCTGCTTTAATAATTACCTGCCCTAAATAAAGCTACGTAACTTGTATTGTGCGGGAAATGGTGGTGTGTGGAGCAATGGTAAGAAGCAACTAAGTACAAATACTTACATTTTAGACACGTAGGTTTTTCTGGTATCTTGATACGTACGTACTAAATAATCGTGTTTTCATCGTAATTCTGTACCTAATTACATTTCGGAACGCACAAGCTGCCACCTCTGCTGTTGGGGGGAACAGGTTGAAGAAAATAACACCAAGAAGAGGAAGAGTACCCCCTGAGGGGATGTGGCAGTCAGTGTAAACGTGCGAACGCTGCGGCGAAATAAGTCGGTAAGCTCGCAGTAATGACGGGCGGGGAGATGAGGGTATGGGTGGTGGATAAAGTGTTCGTCTCAGACACACAACAGGTGCTAAACACTGCAGACGGCCGTTGTCCAATGGTGTCACAGAAGCAAAACGCTGCTCACCAGCCAAGAAAAGCAGCCCTAATGGCGGATAATGAGACACCATTGTCAAAAATACTTTCATCGTCTCAAATTGTTTTTTCGCCATCGTGTTTATCTTTCGGCTTTAGTCTCGGGATCGTCGACATCGGGCAGGACACGGATTTAGCGTGTGCTTCCTCCTCCGTGCCGAGGCTAAGCTCCAGCTTGCGGTTTCTGACTGTCAACCTACTGGGCTTAGGCTCCGTTTTCCCGCAGACGTTCCAAAAGTCATTATGAGCTCCACTGTGAAAAAATAAAAAATAAACCGAACACCCCGTAAGCGAGCGCATGTGTTTTCCCCCCCGTCGCGTCGAACACACCCAGGCTAATATGGCCGCATCCCCTTAAGATACAATATACGCTTATTGGAGAGCCACTCTATTAGTTACAAAAGGTCACCCAGTGAAAATATCCAACTTATGAAGGGCCTGTGCCAGAATATGCGGAGGAAGCATAAAAAGAGGTGTTGTGTCCCGTGTGTATGATTATATCTTCTTCCTTCATCCTCCAAGCACTGACCCACGGGCCACCACTTTATTGCTCTCAGATGCCGGCTGCCTCACAATGTACAAAAGAGTCTGCTATTCCAGACCTTTATTAAAGCCGGCCTTCGTTATATACACACACTCGTATACGCTCACGTACAGGAATGACAATTTAGATGCGGTGGAGACTCGAGTTCCTCTCTGGAGAGCGGCGGCCTGTCTGTCCTGTCAAAGACCGGCTGAGTGTCCGTCATACTCGCGTGAAAATAGAATTTTTGGTCTAGTACGGGAAGTTGAAGTTTCATGTATCGAATGGCGGAACAATGAATCAATGTGTCAACCCTGTAAAACAGCTGCGGGATACGATACGATGGGTCATATGTTCACAGAGGTCCCTGTGTGTGTGATGTTTGGAGGTTGCGAATGATGTGCAGTGGCGGAGGGATACGTACGTTGTCACGTGGCACATGCAGGCATGTTATGGCGTTCTCATTTTGTTTCAGTTGGTTGATTTATATCATGAAAATGGTCATACAAATATTTACTGCAATTATGACTTTAGTGTCGTTTAGTAACGGACTACGGTGCCTTCCGATTTACAAATTTAAGGTAACGGGCTGAGGCCTTCTTGTTTAGCGTACCCATGCTTGCGTTTACGTTTTTTTCATAGTCAACATATCTAAGAGATACATCAAAATATCCAACCCAAACTTTTCTTGAGGTTCTTGAGGTAGTTGTTGCATATGTTAGTGGGTGGAGCCTGACACTTGATATCTGTTGATCGAAAGATCATGTTGAGAAAAGCATTTGAATTGGAAAATTAAGTCCAAAATGTCAGACTCAAACCAAGCACTTTTCCAATACACTCTGCAGACTTTTTATTGGTGGATAGAGAAATGCCACCTCTGTATTATAATGAAATTAATTTAATGCCATCACATCATCAGACTGCGACTGGAAACACAAGTCAAATCTGGTTTACTGTCCAAATACTTTTGGCTAATTAACTGTGCTGTCTATCGGAAACATGTTGACATTATTTTCCAAGGTCCTTATATATGTTTATTCTTATTACTTACATATGCTAGCTATGTTCACATTTCCCACATGGTTTTATGATTTATCAGTGTGTGCGTTTGTGGAGTGTTAATGCTTTCTGTTTGAGTGTGTGTGTCTGTATGTGTGTGTGTGTGTATCTTGACTTTAGAGCCAATATGTTTGCATTAGGTTCTGTATGCATGACCCCATTATACGCAGGCCTCGGCGGATAACTGTTTGTTTGCACATTCAGTATGAGCTTGTGTGTGAGCCTTGCACTGTATATTTGTGTGTGCGTGCGCGCCTGCGTGTGTGTGTGTGTGTGTAGTTACAGCTATCAAATACTTTTAAAAGCTTGATTTCCCCCGGGAAGCGACAGAGGTCATCTCATCGGCAGAGGGATGAAAACAACATTTGCATGCGATTGGTCACGCCCACAACATTAAAGTTTTAGCTCGACAAAAACACGTCAAAGAAATTTACACCGCCGCGTTGACAGGCCCCGCAGAGTCCGGGACACAGCCCATTGCCACTTCCAATTATTAAGGCTACTTTTATTGTGCGCATGCAAACTCCATCTTTACCCATTACCAATGAAAAACATAACTGGGAGGAGATAGTTTCCCTTTGTCACAGGCATTATCAACCCCCTCCATCCGTTGAGTGTGCATAAAGCTGCCAATCAGAATTAGGGAGTGGGTTTGCAGACGTGAGATGATTCGCCTGGCTCAGCCCCCGTGCGCTGGATTTAAATAATAAAAGAGAGATTTCTCTCCAGGCCCTCAGCGCCGTGCCAATAAGAGAGCCGGGAAAATGGGAAAATGGCTGTGTGCATTGAGAAATAACTGCAAATTGACGGTATAATGAACACATTTAATATTTCATTCCTCCGCATGGAAATATCTATATCAGGGGCCTTTTTTTCCCCCCCTCGCTCCCTTCTTCCCCCTGTAGAAAAAAAAATCAAGCAGCTGCTAGAGAAAGCCTTACATTTTAAACACGGTAATCATTTACAATTACAGAACACGCTATCCCTCCATCGCTGGCTGTCCTTCAATCTCATCTATAGCAGCTCAAGAGCTCATGAGGGTTGAAGCGAGAAAGCCCCTGGCTGTCATCGCTTGCCGTCGCAAAGATCTTCTCCACAACATAATTACCACCATTATGGCACCTGCAGTTATCATGTTTGCAGTTCACAGCGGTGTAGGGTGGGTTACCGTCATCTACTGCATGGAAACCACCGAACTCACGGACCATGGCTCCACCGTTAGTAGAAAAACAAATCCTGACTAATTGCTCATATCACCAGTCCTCTGTTCCCACCAATGCTACATAAAATTTCACATAAATAACTTAAATCAGGGGTGTCAAACTGATTTTTGTCATGGGCCTCATTGTACTTATAGTTTTCCTTCGGAGGGTCATTGTGATTGTCAACATCTTCAATAATACAGTATAGGCAATGAAACAAACTGATAACTATTTTTAAAATCAGAGACTAGTAAAAACTGTAACTGTGACGAACGGTAATAAAAATTGCAACCAATATCCCCATTTTTTTTTTACAATTGAAGACGACCTAATTGTAGTAATGACACAAAGTCAAAATGTGTCTTCGCCGGCCGCATAAAATGCTATGGCGGGCCGTATCTGGCCCCCGGGCCTTGAGTTTCACACCTAGGACTGAAATAAACCGGAACAGACATGGATGCTAGACCTTCAAAAAGTACCCGGCTGGATGTCCTTGAATGTTACCAGTGTTCCGGACAATATGTGCACATTGGGTAAACAATTTTGTAATTGTGCTTGGTTCAAGATGGCGGTTGTTCACTTTGAACTAACTCATCTGCCTGTTTTTTTTTTTATTTGTAACAACAGCATCTTCACTGACCAATATAAACTACAAGTACTTAAGTATTTTTTTGGGGGGGTGAGTTAGCGCCCCGAAAAATTCCAGGCCAGCTGCCTGAATGTCCACCATTTTCATATAACATTTTCCGCAGACAGTTATTACGCTTTTTATCTGTCAATTTGAGTCGAAGTTACTTAGAAGAGGATTTATCAAAAATGATGCACGTGTTCCTGAAGCGGAGGGAGGCTATTAATGCTGGCTGGTATTTCAAGGAACCCAAATTGCTTCAAATGTGTCTTTTGACATTACGGCTTGGTAAGCTTTATTTTGGCTGAAGCTTGCTCTACTTTTTTTTATTGTTTTAACAGCATCAAGTTCGGAGAGACATGTGTGGAATAAGCCACCGCAAATATGTCACTAACTGAAAACAGGTTGTTTATCCTTTTTATTGCCTTTCTTATTTTAACTGTACGGGTTCAAACCCGTGCCGGGACAGTCAGACTGTACATAGCTGGACCACATTGTTTACTCAGATGGATATCAAGCCCAGTTTACTTTGATGGCAAAATTCGACGTTTAGTTTTTTTATTCCTATTACAGTTGTGTCTTTAATTATGGTTTAGTCATAGCTGACAATCACAATTATTGTGGAATTGTTCTACTTAGGATCGTATCTCAAAATGGTTTTCTCTCTTGATACTTTTTTACTCTACAGTACCAATTGAGGTTTGACACTATGTACAACTTGAGATAACCAATGAGAATTCATTCCAATTGGATTTTGCCCATAGCAATTATTCTTGTTGATGAACGGACAGTATTCTTAGTCATGCAACACATTTCCAAACAGGAGAATTTAATTGCATTAATATATTGATATATTGATATATGACGTCATTTAAACAAACAACACAAATAAAGTACTAGTACCAAACAGTCTTTAAATATGTTTATAAATTAAAATGATTTTTTTTCTCCTTTCATGATGACATTCATATCTCCAAACCATATATCTTCAAAGCCAAATTGAATTTGAAACTCCTTCCTAAGTTATTGATTCAAAAACTGGTAGCATAGTCAGCACACAGTATCAATAATACATTGAGTATTTGTAAACCTCCCGGCGAGTGTTTGCGTGTGCCCATAACTGTTTTAACAGCGCACTAATGGAGTCGTCAGCATGGTAGGTACCAGCTATGTTAATTGCCTTACATGAATAGTGATTACCATGACGACGGTAATAATGATTGCGCCTGTCTGTCCTGAGCAGGCACGCCGCTTCGCATCAGTCAGTGTCGATGTGGTGTGTTCAAGTTAGTGGAAGACCTTAAGCTTTATGTTATTGGTTTGGTGTTTTTTTTGTTGTTGTTATTTTTCCGACGGCCTGTTATTCGTCTTCAAAGGCGTGAATGAGGTCAAGATGCGCAAGATTAATTCAACAGCTCCCGACAAACAAACTAGAACACATAGAGACCGACGGGGGGCTGAGCAGTTAAAAATTCATTTGGGCTTGTCCTGAATTTGTGTACTGGTGATTACTGATTTTTCTTGTTTGTAGGCTTTACTTTTAATCTGCCACAGAGCGCTCAATAATTCATGGCAGCGTTTGCAATATTAAATGCGTGTATTAATTTCATTTATCTTCAGCAAAAACAAGAGGGTGCAAAAACAAAACTGCAAATATATCACAAAAATTCAGATGTAATGCCGAAAATATTTGAGTTGGTATGGTACATTCGCAGTTGTTTGCCCTTCTATTTATAAGATTCAAATACAGTAATTAAAATAAATTTAAGACACAGAATAGGCATAACTAGTGCAATGATGTCCCGTGTATCATGGGAGAGGTCCCTGATTAACTAGTTTAGTGGTCTACATAATATTGGTGTACGTACCAATGTTAGAGCTAACATTGCTATTCAACTTTTGCCAATTTATATTTTACTTAGTAGTTCAAAAAGGGTAATGGTCGGGGCACTCCAGTGTAAAAACATAAAAAAAGGTCAATGCAGGTTTTTGCCTTTTTAATTATTTATTTAATTTTTTTTTTTTTTTTTTTTATTGTCTTAAATCGTCATGGGAAGTTATCTAAAGGTTTGTAGATTTTTAATGAATAAAATAAAAAAATAAGAATCTGATATCCAGGCTCATTTTACTTTTTTTTAATTTAGTTAATCTATATGAAACTAAATTTTCCAATCTTTTTTCAGTTTCAGGGACATAAAACTCCCTGTATTGTTATAAAATCAAAATACACAAGTAAGATTACATACTGCCTCTCCCCAGTGTTTTGTGACACAAATAAGAACAAGCTGCAGAGAAATTGATAAATTGCCAAATGTCAGTATAAGTAAAAATGTTGTGCACCTTTACGAGCTTTTTAAATGTCGTCACGGTCGTGAAGGACCCCCTGTATATTTCTGAGACACGTCTGGCTCTCGGCTGTTGTTAACATTCCACCATCATGAATGTGATGTTTGCGTGGGGTAGCGACACCTTCACCTCCGAGGCCCCGTCCTGTTGCGCTCCTCTGTGATCTTGCACTCATGTATGTGATTGGATTTTGGATTAACAAAAACCTGAAATTACACACCAATGGAGTCACGGCTGAAACCCGCTTTCACAGTGATGATAGGGGCCGGGCTCACGTGCCGCTTGCGCCTTTAAGATAGTGCCCCACCGCCGCTACCTCCACCCATCCCCGCCAGGTTGTTGACGGAAGAGGATAACAGGATTATTTTTTTCCCCCATAAAGCATAAATTTGCATATTTGGCAAGCCGGTTAAAAAGGAGCTCGAACACGGGTCAGTGGTCAACGCTCAACCTCTACATACTTTGGCAAAGAGACCTCGGGACCTCGGAAAGTGGGGTGACGAGCCGGTGGCCTCTCTTGGGGTCTGTGACACTGTACCATCTGCGACACCCACCCCCCTGACTCCAGGCTATGCTTATGCTCATCAGAAAGATGCTGATCACACAGGGTGTGACTAACGTGCCATACAAATCTCCACATCCCAGGCAAAGGAAAAAAGAGCTAGTGGGGGCAAAGAGAGGCGACACACTAACACACAATTCCACATCCGCTATTACAACCATTCCCCGTGAGGCGGGTCCCTCCTCAACTCTCAGGGGCGTGTTGATTTGGGTCCGCTATGATGAGTGGGTGGACCAAGACGAGGTAATGATAGGGTGTCAACTCGTATGTAATTCAATTTGAAAGTGACGGCATCCACACTTCGATGCAGGTCCGCAACTTCTACTGATCTGCCCGTGGGGTCGACGCAAAACTCTGTGACCCAGCCTCGGGTTTTACTTGTATATAGTCCTACTAATTACATGGACAGAGGTTGTTGCATGAACAAAAGAGGCAGTCTTATTTACACGCAGAGGCTTTCTTTGATGTCGATGTTGTGTTCGGATGTTTTTTGAGCGCCGGCAATAAAGGTCAGCTGGAACGATCAGGCTCTTGATGATAAAGCTTTGTTGGCATTGTTGTTCGAGACTTTCTGATATCAATTAGTCCGCTTCATGTTTTCGTCTAATTAAAATGAAAAAGGAAAACAATAACAGCCGTTGGGGATTCAAGAGAGTTGGGAGAACTACATATGAGGATAAAGAGTTTGAAGGGTATTGGACAGCATTTATTGCGTCGATACAGTTTGGGTTAAGTTTTATTGGTCGTCCCCCCTGTTCCATCCAAATGTGTTTACTACCTGTGCCAAATTCTATGACAGCAGGAAACTAGCTAGGCCTGAATGTGAAACATAAATTTAGACATTACATATATCAGAATAAATATGACACAAAACATTGAGAAAATCGTGCAGTCATAAAATGTGTCATCCTCGTCTAGTGACTGATACTGCTCAATCCTTACGATGGGGATGCTCACTCAAGTCTTTGAGGATATAAAACAAACGTGACAAAGCTAAAAGCCCATTTTCACCCACTATCAGCGTGAGTAAAGCTCTCCTCCAGGTCTGCCGTGAGAGGCGGTATTAAAACCTCCAGTGCAAGGATAGTGGAAGAATCAAACAGCGACAAAGATGGAGGAGAGGGTAGCTGGTGTTTAAGTGCTGAGCGTGGAGTGTCCTGGAGGATCTAATAAGCAGGTCGAAGACCGATAAGGATAAGCTGTCCCTCTGGCTCTGGGGAGCCTTGTGTGTATTTTTTTTTCGATATTTATTTATTTCTCCCTGCCTTCAAGATGTAGCTCCTGGAAAACAAGAGTACCCCAAAAAAGAGAGGGAAGATAGACGTGGGAAAAGATGAGTGATAATAGGTTAGGCTTGCTTTGAGGGATTAGGTCGAAAGGATTTATGTTTGTTTTTGTTGGTAGCGCTAAATTTTTGGACACAGATGCTAATGTTAAGGGTTGGGGTGTGTTTTAGATGAAAATGGGTTTATGTGGAAACATATGTCAAGTAATATAGCATTGCACCCTGCCCGTGTGTCAGATATTCAACCTCCAACCCTGGAGGAACCACACATACCTTGCATTATTTATGATGAGCACAATTGGCCTGGGCCACAGGCCGTTTCCTATTGTGTCTTCATAATAAAGCAAGTGGAGTGGAGCTACGGAAGAGGAAACGCAGCCCGGAGGCCGCTTTGCGCATCGTAGAGGTGGCAGGTCGTTATGGCACGATGTGTAGATACAAGACAGTAGAGCGGCTGGCGCCTGCTATGTGATTAAGGAGGCGGGATGAGAGGAATGGAAAAGCGGAGAGGGTCACCTGTCATTTCCTGAGAGATTTTCTGAAGGAAAACTAATGTTTGTGAATTTTTGAGTGTTGTGAACGTATGCCCAACATACACAAGAAATCTAATATTTTGGTTTGTAAACGTCTGTTTTTAGAATCACTAGCCATTCATTTGATCAGAATATTTATTTTAGTCGTAATAGCCATCTGACTGCATGTTTTTCCCCTGTGGGAGGCTGAGAGGGACATGATAAAGGAGAGCTCAGTGTGTGGTCTTTGCAGGTCAAAGGCAGCCAAGTTGTGAAGCTCTTTCCTGCCCCTCAACCATCTGCCGTGCCCCGGGAGCTGCCAGCATCTTGCCCTGTCGGGGCCTACGAGCTGCCGCAGCGACTATCCTCTAAGGAACGAGCACCCATGAAGCAGCTTGTCGAGCTGTGGTTGGGGGACAAATCTGGATGATGTAAGTGTCTTATTTGCATTTCATATGCTTGTGGGCAGGTGGTAAAGATTGCAAACACACAACTGCATTGTCTTATTTTCTCAAGACCGTGTCTATTTCCAGATACTGAAAGTAAATATGGCAGCTCTTAAGTTAGTGACCAGTAGGGCTGAGTGTGTTTCATCTATTGTGTAAACTTTCTCCGGATGTGTCTCATATAGACAAATACAGTCTTACCCAATCAGTTTTGAATTCTGAAGTAGCATTTCCTTAAAGATTACAGGACGGTAAAAATATGAATATGATTTTCCGATATGATTTAGCAGGTGCTAAATGCCTAAGCCCATGTGAGCTCTCTGCGTGCTCTTGTTGAGATATGTTATGAGTGTGTGTACACCATCCAGAGGCAAGAATAGACAAGTATTTCTTGGAGTAAGTGTAGGCCACAGGCAGCCCTCCTGCTGCCCGCCCTCAAAGCCTTGGAGACTTAGTTGAATGCCAGGCCTCCATGCAGCATCTTAAGATAGACCCGCTCAGGCAGCAACAGCGCAGGGTATCATATCTCCCAGATCCTTACCAAAGACAAGACCCCTGCCACCAACAAATCACCCTCCAGGAGATTTACACCCACCACTCAGCCAACGGAAAGGGACCTGACAGTGGACATACGCTCGCACGCCATCCGATTAGTCAACATCCATCACATCCTGACGTTGAGAGGGGACTCCTTCTGAAAATAAATGTATATTTAGGAGGCTCACTCTGCAGGGGAGGGAGGAGGAGGGGAGTGCACGTCGGATCTTGTTACCACTCCGGAGGCTAAAATTAATGGCTGCGGGACTGTCGCGGGAGCGACACCCAGGCATTGAGCGCCTCCGCGTCGACGCCGCGGCTCACCGCCGCGGCCTAACAGATGTCAGTCAAAGGGCGAAACGCGACGGGAGGCATTGTAAAGCCTCGTGTGCTGAGGTGGGCTGACTCCGGTGTTGATGCTGACATTAGGATTTTCGATGCATAGTAGAAATGTCAAAGACCAGTTCGTACCTTCCATTAGCCATTTTTGACACAATGATGCATATACTTATCTTTTTTTTTCAAATACATACCTGTATCTCGCAAATGCTAGCTTACATCGAGCAGCTAGCCTTTACTAGATGAGCAACTTCCATTAATTTCGGACACCTCGACCAGCACTGCATGCTAACAGTGGAGGTTCACAACCGTTGTGAGGAACACTGGATAAAATTCCGGCATGGAGCTGAAGCTGAAAACCCGATGAACTGCTCCCCGCAAAGGAAGTCGGACTAAACCGAAAGTTTCAATCAGGGATATAACGACTGGAAAAAGAGTTTGAGGCAACAAGTCACAACAAACGTAACATGACATTTGGCTGGTAATTTTACACAGTACACAACTTTTATGTCCATGTGACCAGTGAAAGCTCAATTATGGCTTTCACCCATTCATTTAGATAGGATCCAGTTGTTGTCAACCTAAAATAACAGGGGAATTTGCTGAGTGGGCAGAACTAGCTGAAAGAACCTTTTCTTCTTTACTTGCTAGAAGCTATTATTTTATAGCTAAATGCAGTCAGTAAAAATAATAGAATGCCCCTCACACCTTTTATGAAGATGTGTTATTATTTTGAATGACCTTGAATATATAGCTCAAAATAATTGCTTTATATTAAAATCAAAACAATGGAAATTGATGCATTTGCACTCACTGGCAAATAGGTACATCTGAACAATTTAACGATTAAAAAATGGCACGTTCACATACAGTAACTATAAGTTAGTAGTGGAACAAAGCAAACCATATTTTGCTAATTGAAGCCAAAAATAATGCCACCCATTCCATTCAAAATTATTATTATTATTATTTTTATTATGACATCACTTAAAAAGTAGATTGACTACAATACCGTGGCCTCCAGAGCTAAGACAATGTCTTGTCATTTCAATTGTAATACCAATAACATATGGTGATTTTATTCGAGATGAGACTAAGGGCATCTATGAGTCAAGACTGTGGAGGTGAACCATGCAGAATTGTAAGGCACAGACATTGCCCTATGTATTTAGTTTAGTCATTTCTACTGTATGTATCCTCAAATATTACAACGTAATTGAGAGGAGACAAAAAAATAGACCGTTGCATCCAAGTCGAGACTGTATAATATTTGTGGTAACCAGAGCTACAGCCGTGGAGAAAAGGCTGAAATGAGTTCCTTTGCTCTACTGGGATTCCTTCTTATTGATCAAGAAGAAATCAACAGCACCGCCTCAGTGTGAGCCAAGATAACACTTTGGATTCAGCATCACAATCACAGCCGCTCTATCTCACACAGACACACACACACCTCGTCTCACACCCACCCGCTTCCCTTTACGTCCAGTACCCTCCACGCGTTGCACCACACACACACACACAAAACTCTGTAAAAGTGCATGAGACTCACACCATCAGATAGTGTTAAATGAGCAACTAATAGAAGTGGACACGAGACAGAGCAATTAAAGCTCATCTGTGGCTGCCTTCCCTCTCTGAGATGCCAGCATGCGACCCAATCAACAATTTGATCACTCACAAGGTGACCAAAAAATAAGGCCAACCAGTAACAGTGACAGATTGGTGGGGGCGCGACCTGTGAGTTAATTCGCTTTTTGTGTGTGTATGTGTGAAAAACTATCCAACCCACAAAACAGTGGCTCGTCTACGCAGTAAATCCCCACAAAGAAGCCTCTCAAGGCCGATAAATTTAGATCTTATGATCACAACAAATGACTTCTAGCTGTCACAACTGTAACCACAAAAGTGAGTGGCCGGTTACATCTACGGCCCCTTGAGGTGGATGTCGTATATTTCTCCGCAACTATTGGAAATCAATGAGTGGCAAATTATTTATGGCAAAAAAAGGCACAGTTGTGTTAAATTACCGTCACCAGAAGCCAGCGAGATTTATGTGCGAGCGCTGACCGCACAAATCACGCACAGTCAGCACAGGTGACTCACTCCGAAAATGTAACTAACCGTTCATCATTTCCTCTTGGAGGTCCAAACAATAACAAGAAAGTGTGGAGTTAAATCTATTACAATAGCCTTTTGTTTTCCATCAAGTCTCCTGTGGCCGCTCTGTGAGTTATCTTCCTCTGTTGACCCACTTAGGCCACTGTTGCTTTTTCTTATTGATTGTTTCTGCTCAGGCTGTCACAACATCGGGGGCACAATGAGCAGGCAGAGGATGGTCCAATCAAGGCTACATATACAGTAACTAAAAGCTGTTTATAGGAACCACTAAATGAAGGCTAAGGAAAACAAACATCTGAGGGTTGTTGTTTTTTTGCAGTAGTTAGCACAACTGGAAAATGTGCTGAAATATTCTCAGAGTAGCGTTGAAGATGGTTAAGTGAAAATGGAAGAAGTACTTCATGATGCTGCATGTTGTTTTTGGACAGGTGGCCTAATAAATGTATCAAGCACCGAACGTATACATCAGCCAGACCCAGCAGGACTGTTGTGGCGGAAAAAAAAAAAAACATTGACCCCCGTGAATATCTGGAGTGAGGGAGACAGTCGCATCGGCAACTTTCCTTATTTGTAAGAAATACATTTAGAATAAGTTGTCAAAATACGCAGTTTATATGAAGACAAAAGGCAGAAACACATGGTACATCCATACACAAAGATGTTTGTACGCGTGAACATGGCCGGAGACAGACGGGCATGTCGTCAGACAAGAGCGAGGTTAAGCGAGACGGGAGCGCAGGCCAGAGGGCAGCGAGAGCTCCTTCCAGTCTGATTTATGACCGGAAGGTGAGAGGATTGACTCAGGATGCTTCGCTCGCCACGATCACAGCTCCCGTCCTCCTGTTGGAATGCTTCCATCCGGCAGGTCCAAACTGAAAGATTCATACTGTCCACCCCCTCCTCTTTTAACTCCCCCCTCCTCCCCCGGGGTTGCTCACAAATACATTTATCATGTTCTCACATAATAAATCATGGCGGCCAAAGTGGGGCTGATAAGTGCTTGCGTGGCTGTCGAACGGCCGCTGCCCTAATCTGCTTGCCAGACAGCCCCCGCAGGCCTCCGGACCACCATGAGTGTCCGCGGGATCCCTTAACAGGGCACCACCGGGATACATGTGGCTGGCTGCTAATTCAGTTGTTAACATAAGCCACTCTCATGCATACTGACAGCCTCCATTGACGGTGAGTTATGAACTGAACGCCACGAAGTCCTACGTAGGCCTTACATGCTTGATGTATGTATTTTGCATTTTCCACAATCATCCGTAGTAAATTTCCAACAATGAGTTATGACGGAGGAAGGATAGACAAAACGTGCAAGTTGCTCTTCCGCCGTTTGACTTTAGAAACTGTATTCGTCTTTCTGGACATGTTTACTTAATCGCAAACAATGGAAATTGAAATAATTGATTCCAGGGTCAGACGTATAATCTTAATCAGGTGTACTGTTGATTTAAAGATAACTCCTCTTACAAATAGGCTGCTAGCTAGCTGTAGGCTAAAGTTAGCATTGTTTTGGTAATGCCAATTCAATAGTTTATGTTACTGTTATGTGCAGAACATGCATGAAATTTTGGCCGGGCAGCAAGTAGAATGTGTTGTCATATTAGTTTGAGTGAACAAGCAGGGTTACTTTTTAAATTTTGGCCTTTGCTCAGAAAGAAAGATTTAAAAATATACGTATATTTACACAGTGGGTGCTAGTGTTGTGATTATTATCAAACTATTGTGCACGTTTGAGAGTTAATACCGTTATATTTTCTCAACTTAGTCGTAAGTTGTCCATTTTGACATTATAAATTATCGCTAAACATTAATTTTAAGTAATATTACTATAAAAACTATAAGTGATAAAAACCTGACTAAAACCTTTTTGGGTTGTCACTGACCAAAACTAGTACAATGACTAAAACTTATGGGCATTTTTATTCAAAACACTAAAACTAAAATGGCTGCCACAAACAACACTGAATTTATGTTGACATAACCTGATGTGACACCATATTTATTTGTCCGTCTGCGCAGGTTTTATAGCATTTCGTGGCCCCCCACCCACCTCTTTAATTGTGCGGCGGGTGCGTACAAATGGGCTTCGAGTGTATAGCGTGGGTTAATCAAACACAAGGCGCACATAAAAGCAGCCAGGGGCAGTGTGAGTATTTACAGTAATAAAAGTTAAGAGCGGTCAAAGCCTCTGGGATCACATTACCCGTCAGACATGTGGCTGCAGCTCGCTCCCTTGATGCTTTCCGGAGGTCGGGCCGAAGGTAAAGCAAGCTGCATGCGCCGTGTTCTTCCACACAAAAGACAAGAAAACAAACTTTTGTAGCTCCCTGTCCTCACCCCCCTCCTCCTCCTTCACTGAAGTCATACATTTAACCTCCAGATGATAAATCTCCCCCACAGAAGCCCATGAGTGGGAAGACCCCAGTTGCTGGAAGAGCCTCGTGTGTCCTCTGTGTCACATCCTGTTTGCGTAGTCAGGGCTCATAATTCAATGCGAGACAAGTCTTCCTCACTCTTATTTTATTTTTTTTATTCTATTTTTTAAATAAGTGCACCGCTTTGTTTCATCAACCTTTGGCCCCCACACCCCCGGGTCATTTTTTTTTTTAGAAGACAAGCAAGTCATCTCTCCATTCACGGAATGACCTACTTTCTATCTATTTTAAATCTATTGTGTCAAAAATGGAACACATTGTGGTGTAAGGTTATTGAGGCTACATCGTGGTTGATTGACACTTCCCAATGTGAGACAACTCCTCGTGTATCTCACTCCCATCAATACCAATTAATCAATTGGGAAACTATTACACCTCCGCAGTGGCCACTTGGCTTAATCTTAATCTTCTCTTGGATAAAGTTAGTCTCTTTCCTCTTCTTTCGTCGATACCGGTGAGCCGGCGCTGCAGGTGTTTGACTCCATCGTCTCCACAATGATTCAATAAATTGAAATGTAATTTAGAACATTTAGTCAAATGCTCACACTGGCTTGTTGATGGGATGCAGTCCAAGGATTCGAACCTGCGAGCCCCAACCCGTCTTTATCTTGACAAACCGAGCTTTGGCCCCATTACGGAAGCTAGCGGATGCGTATTTACCGCTGTTGGGAAATATACACAGACACAAACGGGCGAGAGAGAGAGAGTCCTGATTGATCAACTCCCTATCTGGCTATTTACGATCTGGCTGCGGCGCAGGCGAGTCTCTGCCAGACAGAAAAGCAATTAATCTGCAAACGAGCTGGGGAACAGCCGGCCTGAGCATTGGAGCCTCCTACCCGCTCTGGAGAAGAGATAAGGCTGCAGACGGCTATTTATTGTACATTTTAATTAAGTGCTTGTTAACGCTAGTTATCTTAACAGTCACAAAATTACCGTTGTAATGCGTTTAGTTGGAGGAAAAATGGAGTCGGGGCCGGAGTGTTTCTATGGAAGCTGGCACGGCTCGGCCTTCCTCATTGCGAGTGAATTCAGAGGAGGCGGACGCCACAATGATCTAAGCTCAGGCGCTAATGGTTATTTAATATGGCCATCAGTGGTCCCGAGTCCCCCAGCATACGGCGTTTGCACAATAGCCTCCCAAAGCCTCTTTAACACTTATTTGAGATGACAGGAAAAATGAAATAGTTTGTGCTTTCAATGGAAAAGCAATCATTGCTACATTATACTCTGCTTGCCCTATCATGCTAATGCCAGGTAAAAATGTCACCAAATGTATTTAGAGGGCCTGATGGAGTGTTGCCGTTTGATTCCTGCTGCCTGCCTGATTAATAGAAGAAGGTTGGGTAGGGGGAAAAAAAAACCCTTCAATTTGTATGTTAATGCAACCTGGGCTCTCATATCGGCTGCACACCTGCACCTGGAGGAAAATAATAAACTCAAGTTTAATGCTGCAATTATGAGCGTTTATGGGAATTGTGGGAAAAGGGGGGGCTTGATGAGCGACAAACATTCTGTAAGGGATATTTTATACATTCAGCCATTTTCAGGTGGAAAAATGTTAAAGATTTTTCTTGTTTCATCTCTAAAATATGATTATTGCTCACGTTATTGACTTAAAATTAGCTTGTAGCTCATCCCCACTAAACAATCCCCCTCAGGACACCTTTTGCGTATTGCATTGTTTGTCATTGCTCTTACGTCGTACACTCTCGCACTACTTCCCAAGGCTCACAGCGTATTCAGTTTACCGTGTGAAGGGTAAAGATGGCCGAGACGAGATTAAAGGCACGGGCCGTTGCCAGAGTGTGGCAGCCGTTCGTCTTCTCACTCCTTCTGTGTAAGCAACCTTGAGGAACATGCTCCCCCAGCAGCTGCTATCACCTGTCAAGAGCGACGCCTCTTCGATGGGAGGACCTGCTAAAGCAATTGACCCACCCCAACTCATCACAAATTGAGATTGACTTTCGAAACTTCAATGCATACTATAAAAATCCTGGGGGGTGTGATCCAAGGGGTGCACAACATTAGAAGAAGCTCATGTCTTATTTCTCATTTCCGTTCATTTTTTTTTCCAAAGACTAACAAATGCATATAGTATTTCTTGCAAGAACTTTTACAACCTCCCTCTTGAATATTGTTACCACTGTCCCATACAAAATACAGCAATGGACTTTTAACAGTTTCGGGGTGCTCACCATTACGACAATAATACTTGATTTAACCTACAGTAAGTAAGTAAGTAAGTAAGTAAGTAAGTAAGTAAGTAAGTAAGTAAGTAAGTAAGTAAGTAAGTAAGTAAGTAAGTAAGTAAGTAAGTAAGTAAGTAAGTAAGTAAGTAAGTAAGTAAGTAAGTAAGTAAGTAAGTAAGTAAGTAAGTAAGTAAGTAAGTAAATAAATGAATAAAAGTTATTTATTGAGTTATAAATATTTCTATAAATATTCATTTGTTATAAGTATTTAAATAAAATATTTAATAAATAAAAAAGCCATTAGTCAATGTTGAGCTTTGATTCACACAATCTGTTCAAAAGAATGACATTGTACACTTTAGAAAACCATCACTAATTTCACAGCGAAAGGATGGCATTTGAGATATTTGTATTGCCGTCACTTGTCACAACAGGTCAAATTTGATCGCCACAGTATGTAAGTGTTAGAATGTAGCAGACAATCACGTATTGGTTTGGTTGGTTTCAAAATCCCGCTACAGTCGGCGCACTACACAAAAAGAAGCCTGGTATTTGACCTTAATAAGTACGTATATAAAAACGTATACAGACTCGCTTTCAAGTGAATTGGAGCTGAATACAAGTTCTTATCCAGGTTTACGAGGCCCGGCTTTCAAATCCCCGCAATGTCATAGATAGCGTACGATAAAACACACGAGGGCACGCGGCGACGTGACAAAGGCCCCTCGCGAGCAGACAGGAGAAAGTGACGACAGTGATTTGAACGAGCGTCAAAAACTTTTTCGCGGTGGGTATTATGCGGCCGAGTGGACTGGAGCGCCGCTCTAAGATAATCGTTATCTGCCGAGATGATCTACTCGGGCATGATAATAGCGCTACAGCGGTGTGACTGCGATGGAGCTCAAGATGTGGGCTCTCCTCTTTCAAGGAGCAGAAGGAAGAAAAAAAAGTCCCCAGCTGCTTAATGGCTTTAGACAGCAGCCATTCGGTGGTGCTAATCTTCCGTCTCTCTGAAAATAACTTTTTGTGCCGTATGAAGATTGGATTTTACAGATCACAACGGCACGGTAATGCATTCACTCAGCTGTACTTCTCATGAGAAACGTATCGTGATCTCGAATAATATTCTGTATATGGCGGCAGCCAAGCGCTGCCTTTAAATGCGACGCCGTATTAATATTAATATTTATGGACTGTGGAGGAGCGGCAGGCGTCTGAGGGGTACGGGCAGAACAAACTTCCATTAATTCCTATGGAGGGGAAAGTCCAAATTAATTCCTATTCACATTTTAATGCTTTTATGCTAATGCGGGCACCCGGGGAAAGGCATGGCCTCACAGGAGGAAGAGGGTTAAAGTTGACTGCCGCACCTGAAAAATGTCATTCAGCACTGGGAAATCTGGCCGTACGAGAAGGTTACGATTAACTGAACACACGCACGGTCGCTTACAATTTGCATTTCTATCCGTGAGCTGGAGAATTTCACTGGATTGCTAACACACGATCGCTGTTTATTTGAAATGTTAACAGTCTTCCTGCATAGAATGATGAAAAGGATGAGGTGTAATTGGACGAATCTATTTTGTCAATCTTCGAGCTGACACGGTGGCTGCTTGGCAAAGATTGAGTGGACCCAACCGGCAACATTTCAAGCGAAGCAGGAACGTGGCTGCGGAAACAGATGAAGACAAGCAGCTTCGGCCTGAACATGGAGAATATTTGCAAAGAGACTCTGGATTTTGGATTCCCCCCGAATAGCTCAGCTAAGCCTAGCTGTTTCTGGGTTGGTTTCAAGATCACATTGTGAGAAACTGCAAAAATTAC
The DNA here is from genome assembly GCF_033458585.1 of Syngnathus typhle. Classification (NCBI taxonomy): domain Eukaryota; kingdom Metazoa; phylum Chordata; class Actinopteri; order Syngnathiformes; family Syngnathidae; genus Syngnathus; species Syngnathus typhle. Next base: position 19,557,418 of record NC_083741.1, read on the forward strand.
ACTTGCATTGAAAATATCAGTCGGAACAAAACATATTAGCAATTTAATTTAACGTATTTAATTCCTGACATGTTGCAATTTCTTTAAAACATATTTAATGTTCATTAGAAAGTTAAATATTTATATTTAATTTTATATAATTTAATTTTTAAATGTTTTGTAAGAAATTTAAAATATTTAATATTTTTCACTTTCAGATCATTGAAGACTAAACTGATTTTGTTCAGCTCCACAAAACAACATAAGGGCCAAACATTTATTATTGATCAACTTGTGTAGACAAAAAAAACAGCTGTGACTTTTAAAGGCAACTAAATAGGACTTTAAATGTCCTTTAGGATGGACGCCGTATTCCTCAGTAACCTTGTTGTGTTCTCACCTGTGCGCAAATAACATCTAAGCCTTGTCACTGAAACAATTTCTAGAGCAAATTCACATTAATGGCTCAAAGCACCCCAGCAGCCTCTATCCCAGAGGAAACGGGCCAAGTCAATCCATTCTGATTTGTGAGGACTGGTTAGTGAGGTAAACACAAATAGATTACTCTGGTACACAATCGGCTCTCGGCGTTCCAGCTGTTATCATTTCGCATTGACTCGGAAGACAAGCACGTGCAGCCTCCGGATAGGTCGCCATCAGTACATGTCGTTGTTGTGACACCTGCGGGGGTAATTGTCATTAATTGCGTTCATTTGGGCAAACGGGTCAAGGTGCAGCGCAGGTGTTTGGGACGGAACATGGTCATCTCCATCAAAACAATGAAAAAAAAGGAATGATATTTCCTTTGCACATTACGGTTGTCCATTTTTTCTGCTTCTATTGCGCATTAGTGGGTAATTGGGGCTGGAGCAAAAAGAGAAAAAAATGTGTGTCATCATCATTATTCTCCAGGCCCCCCTTCCTCCCTTTCTTCCATTCATAGTGAAGATGGAGAGCTCTCATCAGTCCTGATGAGACAAATGTAAGAGATCGCGGTGGGAAGTCCGATCAGCGCGGCCATTTAACGTCACATTAAACAAACAAAGGCGACAGTGCCCAAATCTCATTATCTCCTAAGAAATTAGACATATGAGGACGTTATTCCATCACGTTGCTTAATATCTCAATGAGTCTCTCCATTGGACATGTTTTGGCCATTTGAGCTGAACACGTGCAAACTTTAAAAGGGGGAAAAAATGGGAATAGTGTACTTTTCACACCTATTTTGTTGGCGTGGAAGTTGGGACTTTTCAGTTTGGCTCGAACATAAAACACCAGATGTGAGCGGACCAATATTTAGTCAGGGTGACAGAGAGAAGGTCAGGTCAGTCACAGTGAAATTATCACCTTTTTAAAATGTACTAAAGGAGACATAGAATGGATTTTCTTTTTTAATACAATTTGGAACAGTTTTCTGGGGTCAAACATGTTTCATGATGGTTTGTCAAAATATAGCAAGAATAAAAAAATTGTCTAACACGTATGTAACTAGATCAATTAGGTTTCACTTAATTGCTTCAAAAGCATTTTTTTTTTCTTTTACAAATAATGTGTTTTCTTCCCCTATCTATATCAGCAACACATAGTGACAAGTGAACCATTTGAGAAAATCTCCTTTCTAAAAAATGCTTCATTTTTTCCATTAAAACCAAATTATTGTTCAGTACTTTTTCAAAAGCAGCATACAAAAAACTAATAGTCGCCTCTCACCTTGGAGATGCCTCCCCCATCTGCAGTTGAGTGAATTAACACCCCCCAGCCATTATATCCCAAAATATGACAAAAAATGTGTTTGTACAAATAAAGGCCTCCTCTCTTAAAAGACCCTCACCCCAAACAGACGCCTCCCCCATCTGGAGTTGAGTTGAAAAAAAAAATAATAATAAAAACCGCCCCCGGCTGCTGTGTGCTGAAATACAGTAACCTTCTTCTACCCTTCAAATTCAAGTCTCTACTCCCCTGCTGTTGCTGTTCATCTGTATTTACCCCCTGAGACTTACACACGCTCCCTTATTCCTCTGATGAAAAGTACAAAAGAGCCATCTCCAAACTCCAAAGTGTGTGTGTGTTTGTGTGTGTCCTGCACGGGCATGGGAGGAGCGCAGACACCAGGAGCAAACATCCTCAATCTGTCCTAATAAGCAAAGTCTGCATACAAAGCGCAGACTTCAAATATAACAACTAAGCTACATTCCCTCATAAAATGGAGGGAAAAACAGTTTGCCATGGCTGTGATGATTTACCCAGTAACGTGTGCCCTCCACAAACATGCCAGCCAGCGCACGTGTGTGTTTGTGTGCGCCTGCCTGACAAAAATACACAGCAGCAGCTGTGGGCCTCATGCTTGAAGGCCTGCTCCTCAACGTGGAGGTACACTGCGAATTGGAGGACGTGTAACTGATGATGGAGGGCGGGCCTCGACTTGTGCGCACAGGTGTCGGCGACAAATGAGATGTTTATCATCATCTCGGCACTCGGCAGACATTTTCGCCCAAAGAGCGGCTCCGCTGTCGTCTGCTGACATCAGGCTGGAGAGTTCATTCGGGCAGTATCTCATTCGCGAGTGACTTGAAATTCCATCAAAGAGATAATTTGATCCACCAAAATGGTGGTGGAAAAAATACTCCAACACCCCGGAAACATGCTTCTTGATTTAATAAAAGATGAAAATTGCCTTTTGAAAAATATCCGTAAGACCATAAATGGACAACTTAACAACTTATTTGCTGCTCAAATTTTTTTTTTCATACAAACCAACTCACACCAAGTCTTAATATTATTGAGGTTTTTTGGTTGACCTGTGTCAAAATTCGCACAAAAAAAGATTTGCGTAAAACCCAGTGCAACTAAGCCACATCTGTTATTCTGTCATCTAGTGGTAGATGGAGATATTACAACTTAAAACTATGCAGTAGAATCCTGCTATTTGTGGTGTTAACAAAAATCCACATATATTTGAGGAAAATTATTTCTATACATACATATTTTACATAGACGTATATTATACAGCCCCAATTAGCAAGTTTTGGGATGTCGAGGGAAATCCACCCTATCTAGCCATCTCAGGCTTTGCGCCACCTGAAGTGGCCTTCCAGAGAACAAGATCGAGCCATGCCGGAACCTGGTGGCCGCAATTCCGAGAAGACAGATGGCCCAGGCAAATCGATAACCGCACACAACGTGGCCCATTTTGTGAACAGATAAATTTGCTTTGACACAGTTTGTGGAGCGATTGGGCGACCTGCGTGCTTCCCATCCGAACATCCTCCCTTCCCCTCCCCGGGCGCGCTGTTATTTATGGCACTTGGGCCCTGGTGCTCCTGTGCGCTTTGATGTTTAATTCAAGGACCCGCAACCCGGTGGGGAGGAGAGCGTGGGCGTGTTGGGAACTCACCGGGACTCTGGAACTCAGGAACTCTTGATTTCCTACAAATGTGCCTGGTGTTGCTCACACTTTTCTCTTGTCAATGTGAGTTGTGGCCTGAACTTTTATCCTGTTTATATATAATTTTTCCACCCCACCCCACATTTTAGATTAGGCCCAGAGGCTCGACATTGCCCACCCTGTCGTCCAACAGCAGTGCTTGAACGTGAGGCCTTTAGTATCCTCAGTCTGGCTACCTTTATCTTCCCTTTTCACTCTCTCTTTCTCCTCAGCCACCTCGCACAGATTTATTCCCCGCTCCAAAGCGAAGGGCGAGGTGTTAGCAATTTATGGTTTAATAAGACTTACATAAGTCTTGCAGGTGTGCTTTACGTTCCTCAACACCCCCTCCCGCCCGAGCCCATTTGGAGAATTTATGGAAGGTCTTTTGGGTTGCTGGCTGATTTAGACGTCGTCTCTTCTGTGCGGTGAACTCGACAGAGTGCACCACGAGACGTCTGGCACGGTCGGCCAAATGTTTGTCAGATGGGGGTCTAGTTGGGGACGTCTCTACAAAAAAAAAAAAAAAATGGAGTCATGAAAGTACAGGTGCAGCATATTGTTCATAAAGTAAGGTAATAGCGCTTTTGGTGATAGCCACCTTGTTAATGTTAGCGCTGAGATACAAATCAGAGTGACATATAGGCTAAGGTTGGTGGGGTGTGGGAGGGAGTCCCAACGGATATGCCGAGCAAGGATTTTTAAATCTGAACGGACATCCAAAAGCCCACATTCAATTCTAATACACGTGGCCATTGTTAGGCAGAGGAGAATGGTTTTCGCCGTCTTGGATGGCCCAGCTAACCCCCACCATTGTCACGACATGGTGACTGCACAACAGCTGGCCAAACGCTCTATGACAAGAAGTCTGAATGGAAATAGAAGTTGCCAAATAAACGGTATTGGGATGTACGAAGCCAAGCTTGGCAGTTTCTTTTTTAATAAGTCCGCCAAGGAGACATCAAGAAA